>NC_133508.1:13625000-14875000 GCF_049354715.1 Callithrix jacchus
ATTTGGGGGAGATGTTGTTGTTATAACGTTTGTTTGTGTTCAGGGATAATTGTGCAGGTTTGTTATATAGGTAAACTCATGTTACGGGGGTTTGATGTACAGATGATTTTATCACCGAGGTACTAAACATAGTACCTGATAGTTATGTTTTTCTGAGCCTCTCCCTCCTCTCACTCTCTACCCTCAAGTAGGCCCCAGTGTCTGTTGTTCTCCTCTAAATGTCCATGTGTTCTCATGATTTAGCTTCCCCTTATGAGTAAGAACATGCAGTATTTGGTTTTCTGTTCCTGCATTATCTTTTGCTAAGGATAATGGCCTCCAGCTCCATCCATGTTCTTATGAAGGACATGATCTTGTTCTTTTTCATGGCTGTGTAGTATCCCATGGTGAATATGTACCGCATTTCTTTATCCAGTCTGCCATTGATGGGCATTTGCGTTGATTCCATGTCTTTACTACTGTGCATAGTGCTGCAGCGATCATATGCGTGCGTGTGTCTTTACGGCAGAATGATGTATACTCCTTTGGGTATATACCTAGTCATGGAATTGCTGGGTTGAATTCATTTTAATCATCTTTTTTGGGGGGCGGGCAGAGTCTTGCTCTGTCACCAGGCTGGAGTACAGTGGCTCGATCTTGGCTCACTGCAACTTTCACCTCCCGGGTTCAAGCAATTCCCCTGCCTCAACCTCCTGAGTAGCTGGGACTACAGGCGCGTACCACCACGCCTGGCTAACTTTTTATATTTTAGTAGAGACGGGTTTCATCATGTTGGCCAGGATGGTCTCGATCTCCTGACCTCATGATCCGCCTGCCTTGGCCTCCTAAAGTCCTGGGATTACAGACGTGAGCCACCGCACCTGGCCTTAATCATCTTATAATGTGCACTTCAGTTCAGCGGCATGGGGTACATAACTATTATGTAACCATCACCACCATCCATGCTTTGAACTCTTTCTGTCTTGCAAAACTGACGCTCTGCACCCATTAAACGACAAGCCCCCATTCCTCCTTTCCCCGGCACCTAGCAGCCACCATTGTATTTTCTGTCTCTATAAATTTGACCACTTCAGGGATCTCACATACGTGGATCGTACTGTATGTGTCCTTTGTGTCCAGTCTGTTTCCTCAAGCATCTTCCACGTTGCAGCATGGGTCAGGAGTTCCTCCTCCATTAAGGCTGGGTAATGTTCCACTGCATGGCGGTATCACCTTTTGTGTGTCCATTCCTCTATCCATGGGTACCGGGGTTGCTTCTGCCTGTTGGTGATTGTGGATAATGCTCTTATGAACACAAGTGTGCAAATACCTGTTTGAGACCCTTCTTGCAGTTCTTGTAGGTCTTCTGTGAGTTCTTCACCCCCCCTAGGTGTGATTTTGGAAACCAGGATTAGTTTGTTGATGGACGTGGAAGTTGCCTCCTTCTCCCCCGGTTTTTGCTGCTGTGTCATGTGAGTCATACTGCATGCGATGTTAGAGACGGACTTCAGAGGGACTGTGTTCTCGAACTGGTTCTCCTTCTACTTGTATTAAATAGGAAGCACAGTGAATATATTTCATGTGAGAGGTGATGGCTCCCTGAGTGACGGTGGTGCTGAGAGAGTTGACAGAAGAGGGAGGGATGGGGAGAGTGGTGATTTGAGCACAGCTTAGGGTATAGGCATGATGGGAATTCATGAG
This sequence comes from Callithrix jacchus, assembly GCF_049354715.1. NCBI lineage: Eukaryota > Metazoa > Chordata > Mammalia > Primates > Cebidae > Callithrix > Callithrix jacchus. Next base: position 13,626,681 of record NC_133508.1, read on the forward strand.
TTTGCACTAAATGGTGGTACATGAGGAAGAGAGAAGTCTAGGCTGGGCATGGTGGCTCATGCCTATAATCTCAGCACTCTGGGAGGCCCAGGCGGGTGGATCACGAGATCAGGAGTTCAAGACCAGCCTGACCAACATGGTGAAACCCTGTCTCTACTAAAAATACAAAAATTAGCCGGGCATGGTGGCGGGCGCCTGTAACCCCAGCTACTCAGGAGGCTGAGGCAGGAGAATTGCTTGAACCTGGGAGGTGGAGGTTGCACTAAGCCAAGATCATGCCGCTGCACTCCAGCCTGGTGACAGAGTGAAACTCCATCTCAAAAAAAAAAAAAGTCTAGAGTGAATCCCAGATTTCTAGCTTGGGTAACTAGATGACCATTAGTTGGATGTCTGGGTGGGTTGAGAGACCACAGAGCATGCATTTATTTTTGGGATCCCCAGAACAGGGAGGGGAAGCCCTGTGGGATCTACAGACGATCAGCAGGGTAGAGATAATTATAACGTGACTATAAAATGAAGCTGGAAAAATGAAATAAAGCTACTGTATAATGAGTGTAAATTTAGAATCCTTACTCAGAGAGGATCATTATATTTCTTTACAAAAATTTCTCTTATCATGTCAGGATTTTTTTATTTTGGGAATCTGTAGTGGGGAGGGTCATGTTTTCCTGGTTTGTTTTGAAGGTGACAGATGAAACTGGGAGGATAATTTGGTATTCAATGTGATAAGTATTTCCACCTCTTTTCTTACCCTCCTTTGAACTTGAAGTCGGGATTTGTCACGGCAGCTTTTCTCTTACCAGCCCTTCATTGTCTGGCCCCGTAAGTTTCTTCTCAGCAGGCCTGCCCATCTGTATCCTGGAGGAAACCCAGCTCCCATTCTCTCTGCTCCAGGTCCTGTTATGCGGGACTGGATTGAAGCCCACAGTCAGAGGAGCGGCTGTTACAGGGAAGACAGTGAGTTTACTGGCAGACACCTTACTCTTAAAGTGCTGGTGAATTATCCAGGTGGATTAGGTGGGCGGTTGGATGGAGACATCTGATGGCTAGGAGAGACCTGAAACTTGAGGATTATGGGGTCATTGCCAATGCCCAGTGGTGTGGGATTGTCAGAAAGAACGCCAGGCACAAGAAGAAGAGAAGTCCATGCCAGGCGCGGTGGCTCACACCTGTGATCCCAGCACTTTGGGAGGCTGAGGCGGGTAGATCACTTGAGGTTAGGAGTTCAAGACCAGCCTGGCCAACATGGTGAAACCTTGTCTCTACTAAAAATACAAAAATTAGCCGGGAGTAGTGGCGGCACCTGTAATCCCAGCCACTCAGGAGGCTGAGGCAGGACAATGCTGGAACCCGGAAGGTGGAGGTTGCAGTGAGCCAAAATCATGCCACTGCACTCCAGCCTGGGTGACAGAGTGAGACTGTGGCTCAAAAAAGCAGAAGACTGTCCTCTTTTTTTCTACTCCTGTGTCCATCTGAGATGACTGGGAAGACGACAGGGACACAATTAGGAGGCAGGGTCTATTCTGGAGCGTGGTCCCATTCCACTCTCTTCTTAGGCACCGATGTAGACTCCAGAGCAGGAAGAACAGGATTTGGGTGGACAGGCGAAGGGGCTAGAAGAGACAGGACGACATGTGATAGCCACATGGGCCAGGGAAGAGGAGCCCACTGAGGAGGCTGCAGAGGGAGGGGCAGGGTGTTCCATTGAGAACCAGAGCAGACGGTGTCTTGGAAGTCAAGGGGCAGGAAGCTGAGGGTGAAGGGAGTGCTCACCTGTGAGATGCCAGAGGGGAAAGGCGATTGACAAACGTCCGCTATGATTGGCTACTGGGACGCCCTCGTGAGCTCTGCCCTTGTTTCAGGTGGTGGTGGTGTGGGACCCCGTGGAATCGCATGCTTTATTCCAATCCTGTAGGTGGGATTCTTTCAGCACCCTCTCTCCTTAACTCTTGAATTCCAGACGCTGTCCATCTGGCCATTATGCCTCTTTATATCACCTTTTCTTAATACAGAACCCCTTCAGCAATTTAGCACACATTCTTTTTTTTTTTTTAGGTGGAGTTTTGCTCTTGTTTCCCAGGCTGGAGTACAGTGGTCCAATCTCAGGTCACTGCAACGCCCACCTCCTGGGCTTAATTGATTCTCTTGCTTCAGCCTCCTGAGTAGCTGGGATTACAGGCACACATACCATGTCTGGCTAATTTTTGTATTTTTAGTAGAGACAGGGTTTCACCATGTTGGCCAGGTTGGTCACATGGTTATTTATTAAAGTAGTACACATTTATTATAATGATATATATATATACACATATATATGTATATATATACAGATATATAATTATTCGAATTTTATTAATTAATTAATTTAGTACACATTCTTAAGATGTCCATTGTTCTTTATGGATGTCTGTTTAAATATCAGTACTTGGGCACCATGGCTCTGCCTATAATCCCCCACACTTTGGGAGCCTGAGGCAGACAGATCGCTTAGGAGTTCTAGCTCAGGAGTTAGATACCAGCCTGGGAAACACGGCGAAACTCCACCTCTATTAAAAAAATAAATGAATACCAGTACTTGACCTCAGATATTGCTTGTCCTCTATGGAAGCATCTCCTCAAAACTCGTATTATCCTTATTTTACGTACTTATTTATTTTTTGGTCTCACTCTGTCACCTAGGCCGGAGTGCCATGGTGTGATCACACCGCACTGCAGCCTCAGCCTTGTGGACTCAAGCAGTCCTCCCACCTCAGCCTCCTGAGTACCTGGGACTATGGACATGTACCACCATGCATGGCTAATTTTTTTTTTTCTATTTTTTGTAGAGACAGTGTCTCTTTATGTTGCCCAGGCTGGTCTCAAACTCCTGGCCCCAACCAGTCCCATAATTTATAGGCATGAGCCACTGCACCCAGCCAGTAATACGGGGTGCACTTTTATTTCCTGGAATTCCAAATCCAAGGTACTTTAGGAGTCAGCATTTGTGGGCATCTCTGTGGATCTTGAAACTTGGATCACAGGTAACCTGGACTGGCGACCCCGAATCCTGGGGAACTGTGAGCTTCCTGTCTCTAGGGCACTGTGCAGTAAGATCTTAGCTTCTCTCTTGGACTCTTCTTTAAACCACTTCATTGGTACGGATTCCAGCCTCCTCGCTGCTTCTGAGTTACTGCTGTTTGGTAAATCTGTTCCGCTGGCATGGGTGATAATGATAGTCATCGCCACGGTGTCCTGAGTGCTTGCCACGTTTCGGGCACTCTACCAAGTGTTTGACATATCATCTCATTTAATTCTTACAATAGCCTTATGAGGTGCGTCCAGTGAACTCTTTTTTATGAATGAGGGAACTATGACTCACAAACGTTTTAGTATTTTTTGGGAGCTGATGACTCTCAAACTTAAAGATGCATCAGAGCCTCCTGTGGAGTGTGCAGAAATGGCTACTGGCCCCACCCACAGCGCTGCTGAGCGAGTGGGTCCCGATGATGCTGGAGGAGCTGCATTTCTTTTCTTTTCTTGAGGGGAACACAGTTTCGCTCTTCTTGCCTAGGCTGAAGTGTGATGATGCAATCTTGGCTCACTCAACCTCTGCCTCCCAGGTTTAAGCGATGCTCTTGTTTCAGCCTCCCAAGTAGCTGGGATTATAGGCATGTGCCACCACACCTGGCTTATTTTTTTGTATTTTTAGCAGAGATGGCATTTCACCATGTTGGTCAGGCTGGTCTTGAACTCCTGACCTCAGGTGATCCACCTGCCTCGGCCTCCCAAAGTGCTGAGATTACAGGTGTGAGACACTGTGCCCAGCCAAGAAGCTGCATTTCTTCCTTTTTGTTTTCTTTCTTTCTTCCTTTTTTTTTTTGGGATGGAGTTTCGCTCTGTTGCCAGGCTGGAGTGCAGTGGGGTGATCTTGGCTCACTGCACTCCACCTACCTGGTTCAAGTGATTCTCCTGCTTCAGCCTCCTGAATAGCTGGGACTACAGGTGCACACCACCATGCCCCGCTAATTTTTTTATTTTTAATTTTTTTGGAGTCTCGCTGTGTTGCCCAGGCTAGAGTGCAGTGGCATAATCTTGGCTCACTGCAACATCTGCCTCCTGGGTTCAAGTGATTCTCCTGCCTCAGCCTTTCTAGTAGCTGAAGTGCCCACCATCACGCCCAGCAAATTTTTGTATTTTAGTAGATATGGGCTTTCACCGTGTTGCCCAGCCTGGTCTTGAACTCCTGACCTTGTGATCCGCCTGCCTCAGCCTCCCAAAGTGCTATGATTGCAGGTGTGAGCCACCGTGCCCAGCCCAAGAAGCTGCATTTCTAACAAGTTCCCAGGTGGCGCTGCTGCTACAGGGACTATGTTTTGAGCAGCACTGCGCTGAGTCTCCCACTCAGCCAAGGGGCAGGACAGGACACCTGGGCCTGTCTCGCCCTGCAGGTGTGCTCTGGCTTTTACGGTACGTATAGCTCAGGAGTCCTCAGCAGAGGGGAGCCTGTCACTGCTCAGGGGACACTGAGGGCTTCCAGTGGTAGGTTCAGGAGAGCGGCTCTTCTTGCTTCAGGCTGGGATCCCGGAATGCACGGGTCTACTGAGGCAAAGGGATGGGCAGGAGGAGGGGCTGAGGGAGTGCATTGTCCTACTTAAAGCAACAATAAAACCCACGAAAATGCAATCTGCTGTTCATTATCACTCTGTGCCCACAGTTCTCAACAATGTCCTGGGTACCCGCTCAGCTCTCTCCTCCCCCAAATGCCACTGCCTGGCAGCTAAAGATTAAAAAAAGGCCTAAACACCCCTTTGATGTTGGGACCCTGGTAAGCTCCAAATTCAGTGACCTTGACTTCTGCTTCTGTCTGTTTCCCACACATCCCTGGTCGCTGGGTAGGGCTTGGTCCACACTTGCTTGGCAGAGCTTTCCTGCCTTCTCTCGTTTTTGATGCTAAAATAATCTAATTTAAAATACTTGGCCAGGCGTGACGGCTCATGTCCGTAATCCCAGCACTTTGGGAGGCTGAGACGGGCAGATCACATGAGGTCAGGAGTTCGAGACCAGCCTGGACAACTGAATTCCTGTCTCTACTGAAAATACAAAAATTAGCTGGATGTGGTGGTGCATGCCTGTAATCTCAGCTACTTGGGAGGCTGAGGCAGGATAATCGCTGGAACCCGGGAGGCTTACAGTGAGCTGAGATTGCGCCACTACACTCCAGCCTGGGTGACAGAGAGTGACTCTATCTCAAAAACCAGAAATACTCAAGGAATAACCAAAATACTATAGAGCCATATATTTGTTAGGTACCTCTAATAGTAATCCCTTCAGTAGCACTTGTATGTATCAGTTAGGGGTCTAACCACTTGGACTCAGGTGATCTTGTTGAATTCTCACAATAACCTTGTGGGGTGTGTTCTCTTATCACCCCCATCTTACAGAGGAGGAAAGGGAGGAGCTCAGAGGTTAAAGGACTTGCCCAAGGACATGTAGCTGATGAGCAGGCAGAATCAAGTTCCCCACCAGGCTGCCTAGCCTGAGAGCCCATGCACTCAACTGCTAGGTTCCACGGGCACTCAGGTATAGAGTTGGTGCTTAATAAGTGCACATTGGATGTCCACATGGAAGTGTATAGGTATATGAGATGCAAGCAGAGACTGCCTTTGCGAAAATTGTAACAGTGAGAAAAATAAGACAGTGAAAGAGATCTGATCTAACCCGCCATCTTGCCCTTAACCTCCAAACTGCCCTTGGTCATTCCTGGGTTTGGGTCAAGCTACCTTTGGGAGAAATTTAGTTTATAGTTTAAATGATAATAGCCTTTCCCCCAAACTGAGCTGCTTTTATAAAACGAATGAAAGGCTACTAGGTTAGGAGGATGAGAGGGGCTTGAATTCTGCTGAGATGTGGGTATCATTAAATGGTTTCCAGCCAGTTATTCCGGAGATCACAAGACTGGCAACTTCCCCAATTACTCCTGTAAATAACGTCACTATTGTGACGTTAGAAGCTCAGATGGGCCTTTTGAGATGTCTTTTCAAGCTTTTGCATTTCTGATGGCCAGAGGGCCCCACCTGGACCCTCAACTCTTGGCTCAGCAAGTCCTGTAGCCCCAGCTAGAAACAGACTCATTGAACGAGGATCATTTTCCACACCCCTATGATTGCATTCCCAGCCAATCAGCAGCACCCATTCCCCTAGCCCCTGACCCACGAAACTATCCTTGAGAAACCTTAGCCTTCAAGGTTGACTTGAGTAATAATTTGTCTCCCATGTTGCGTGGCTGGCCGTGTGTCAGTTAAACTCTTTATTGCAATGCCATAGCCTCAGTGAATTGCTTTTATCTGTGCAGTGGGCAGGAAGAACCCGTCGGGCCATTACAAGCAGTCCAGGGAGCTCGGGCCTCTCATCGGAGCTGGACGCCGTGTGAGGCACTCACGATGTAATAGTTACTCTCCATCAGGCAGCTTAGAATGGCAGAAAATCCCTCGTGATCGATCACATCTTTCTTGCAGGCTGATGCAGCATTTACCTCCACCGTAACGAAATGTGCTTCCCTTGAGGGGGTGGTTATCGGTATTTATAGAGCATCTTATAGCTGAAGAGCTCCAGAAGCAACAATTACCTCTTTAATCCTCTTAGCTTGTCTCTGAAAAGAGGGATGTGAATCCATAGCAGAGCCCCAGCTCCTGCCTCCTCTCCTTTCTTCACCCCACCTCTGCCCACTAGAGTTTGCAGACTGTGACCAGCAGCACAGTGGGAAGCCAGGGGTGGTTTTGGAGAGAATGAGGCCTTTCCTGCAGGTCATCTTCAGAGCTGGGTGGAGATGTGGGGACACCTAGGGGACCTCCAGGTCAGCGCTTGTATCCTCACTTGTTTTATAACAGCTGGTGGCTGAAATGGAGAAGTAATTTTCTTCCTGCTAAAGAAATCTCACCGGCCACTTTCACTCTTTATGCTCCAGGAAGAAAGTTGGAATAACAGAATTTTTTTGCTTTCTCTTGAAGCAGTGAATTCTTCTGTCTTGGCAGCTATATTCAGAGGCATAGCAGAGACAATGAAAAAGGATGAGGGCTAGGAACCTGGGAACTTTTCCTGAGTGCTAGTGCGTTTGTTCCCCCACATGCCTGTTTATGTGACACATATTTGCATGGATACCTACGGGGCCAGTGAGAGGAACAGCCTGTGACTGTGACTGTCTTTTGTTATGCACGTGTAATTGCATTCAGTGGTAACACCTGAAGATAGACCGCCAGGAGATAGGGCTAATTTTGGTCTCTCAGCTCTCCACTGGGATTGTACGGCAGCACGGGTGAACTCCTTGTTGGCAGCCCGGTTTTCTGTTGCTAAGGGTGGAAGAAACCTCCATAAATAACGCTGCTGCTGCTGCTGTGGGTCAGGACGTTTTCAGATGGAAGGATCTTGTATTTCAGGTGGTTAATAACCCTTTCCCTGCCCAGATCACTGTACTAAGTGTGCAAAGAGATAATATGGTTAGAAAAACACTCATTTCTAGACTCCTGTTTCCATTTTCTTTTAATCTCCTGTTATAATGCCCAGCTTTCTCCTTGCCCTGAACTGCCCTCTGGGTGGACCTGGGTGTAGCCCCTAAATTCCAGCCTGTGGGAAACTCCAGTCTGTGTGGAGCATCATTCAGTCTCATGCTTTATATTTTAATTATTTAATTTTTCTTTGAGACAAGGTCTCACTTGGTCGCCCAGGCTGGAGTGCATTGGCACGATCAGAGCTCACTGCAGCCTCAACCTCCCAGGCTCAAGTGATCCTTCACCTCAGCCTCCCAAGTAGCTGGGATGCCAGGTGTGCAGCACGCCTGGCTAACTTTCGCATTTTTTGTAGACACGGGGTCTTGCTGTGTTGCCAAAGCCAGTCTGCACCTCCTGCGCTCAAGCAATCTGCCCGCCTTTGTATCCCAAAGTGCTTGGATTACATTAGTCTCATGTTTTAAAAAAATTTTATTTCTATTTTTAAAAATGTATTTGTTTATACATTTTATTTTGTATAGAGATGTGGTCTTGTTATGTTGCATAGGCTGGTCTCAAACTTCTGGCCTCAAACTCTCTCCTGGGCCTCCCAAAGCTTTGGGATTACAGGCCAGAGTCACCACACCTGGCCTCTAAAAAAAAAGAGATCCAATTTTAATTTTATTATTATTATTATTTTTTGAGATGGCGTTTCTCTCTGTTTGGCCAGGCTGGAGTGCAATGGCATGATCTCGGCTTACTGCAACCTCTCCCTCCCGGGTTCAGGCAATTCTCCTGCCTCAGCCTCCTGAGTAGCTGGGACTTCAGGCTTGTGCCACCATGCCCAGCTATTTCTTGTATTTTTAGTAGAGACGGGGTTTCATCGTGTTAGCCAGGATGGTCTCGATCTCCTGACCTCGTGATCCACCTGCCTTGGACTCCCAAAGTGCTGGGATTACAGGTGTGAGCCACCGCACCTGGCCATTTGTTGTTGTTGAGGCAGTGTCATTGATTTTATAGCTGGTGACCCTGTGGCTTCATGGAGGTGTCAGGATGGTGCCCACAGCCATGATCCTGGACCTGCAGAAGGCAGGCTTGGGTGGAGTTCCAAATGCTTCGCTCTGCGTGCATCCAAGTGTCTGTCACCCGTGAGCTTTGCAATAAGCAAGACATAAATATGCACCAGCTGGGCTCTGAGCTCCGGCTCAGCCCCCTCCCTGCTTTCAGCTTCCCGCTGGGCACTGCAATCCCTGCTTCCGGCCACGCCTGCTCTGCAGCCGGCAATACCCAGTCTCCATCTCCCTTCGTATTTCACCTCCAGATCGAGGAAAATGTGTGAACTCTGTGTTAGGAGGCAGGAGGGCCAATTGCAGGAGATCCTGGGCTAAAGCTAGGAAGAAGAAACATGAACTAAGGACTTTAAACACGGATCACACAATCGTTCTTCTGCCTCCTTCCCTCCAGGAAGGCAGAGATGGGTGATGGGAGAGCTGTCATTATCCTCCTTAATTATAAGAGAGAGCAGAAGTTCTTGGAAACGCCAGCCAAGTCAGGCAGCCGAGCTCACTTGCTTTTCCAACATTATGGAAGCCAGGCGGAGAAATAGCTCCGGGGAGGATGAGCTCATTCAGGGAACTACCGTGCAGTGGAAGGGAGGATGTCCCCTGGCCTCAGATGTGGAAAGCTCTTCCAGGGGGTGGCTTGTGGAGGTGAACCTAGCTTGTGGCTCGCTTGAGATGTTCTCCAGGTTTCTAACACGTGGCATGGGACTCCAATGGAGAAGCCATTCTGCAGCTGCTCCTGTGGGCACAGGGACTCTGGGTGGGGTGGGGCTGGGCTGGGCGTGTTGTGGGAGGGCAGGTGTGAGGACCAGAAAGCAGGGGTACTCCGTGGTGTGCCCTGCAGAACTCTCTGCTCTTACTGGCTTCTTCTCCTACTCCAGGCCTTTTCTGTAATGTTTCTGTAAATTGCACACCAATGACCACCCGGTGTGGAAAGATCTGTGTTTCTGATGGGTGTGCTGAGCACAGCTGGACAGAGAGGAGGCTTTCTGCGGCGAGGGGGAAGGAGCCTTTACATCCTGCATGTTTTCACTGCTCCCTATACGGGTATTTCTAAGCAAGAATGCAAACAGGCCTGAAATAGAATGTATTAGTAAGTATAACCGAGAGGCACAGTGTATTTTTAGCGAACATGGCTAAGGCAGATTATTGCAGCGAGTGAGTGAGACCGAGCTAGGGGAGGAGGAACTTTTGGAGTGGAGGTACATGGCTGCCTCTTGGCCGTCCCCAGGGAGCTGAAGGACTGTGGCCAGTGGTGGCTTCTGGGATGGTCAGGGCTTCCTGGGGATTCTGTATGGCTGTGAAGCTCCTTGTGCCCCCTGTCATTGTGGAGTGAGTAGAAGCAGGCAGCACAGTGATGGTGAAGCTTGACCCCCAGGTTCAGGGGTGAGGTGCTGCCTCCCCCCGCTGCAAATTCGTCTGCTGCCACCTGCCTGTCCCAGGTGGAGGAGCGGGGAGGCGGGGTCACAGGGAGCTGGTGGGTCTGCAGGCCGAGGCTCTGTTTGCTGGGGCTGCAGGTGCTTCAGGAGTCCTGGAAGGGAGGGTGGGACCTAGATTCTGACAGCCAGATTGTGGTGTCCCTGCCACACCACTGAAAACTCTCATTCAACTTCTTTATCTGCAAACAGGAAATGTTAATGTTTTCCCAAGGAGTTGTGAGTTCACACAGGGTCACTGGTAAGGGAAGGTTGGAACTTTCAGAAGAAAATTGCTAAAAATGCCAAGATGTCATACTATTTTTTCCCTGCAGATTAACTAGGACTTAACGCCTGATAGCCCAGTGAGTATGCGTCTGCCTCTTGTATAGGGGCGCTTTTCGCAACAGAGCAGAGTTTAGCCCACAGTGAGTCGTTGGTGTCCATCCTGGGCTCTGGCTACCATGTCACCCAGAGGGACTGATGTGAAGGCAATTTTCCTTTCCAGGGACCATGGCAGAGTGCCACAAGACCAGCAGAGAGTCTGGCCTGTGACCTACCCTACCGGTCTTGGGACTCGCCAGCCTCTTATAATTCTTTATAATAAATCAAACACCTGTGCACCCATGCGTGCGCGTGCACACACACGTGCATACGCATACGCCATTAGTTTTGCGAGTCTTGGTACTTGCCAGTCTCATTCCTTATAATAAATTACGCACCATGCACCCATGTACACATGCACACACGCACACACATGCACAGATGCACATACATGCATACGCGCACACACACACACATGCATACACACTATTCTGTTTCTCTGGAGAACCCTAATACCACTATCTGCCGAGTAAACTCCCACTTTGTAGGCCAGCCAAAATACCAGCTTCTCTATCAGAAGATTTTATAAAAAGGCAGCAATGAAGCAGAGCAGTGGAATTTGGGGTCTCTCTGTGTTTAATCTTTGTGTTACAGGCACTGGACTGGAGGCTTACAGCCCTGAGGGGCCCACTTTTAAAACATGTCGTGCATTACCAGGCACTGTGGTTCATGCCTGTAGTTCCAGCTACTTGGGAAGCTGAGATGGGAGGATCACTTGAACCCAGGAGGTTGAGGCTGCAGTGAGCCATGATCGCAACACTACACCCCAGCCTGGGTGACAGAGTGAGACCCTGTCTCTAAAATTATAAAAAGAAAAAAATTCACACATAAAACCTAAACCTGGGCAAAAAGAGAAATTTAGGAGTTTATTCAAAAAAATAAACCTTTGATTTTCGGTTCAGGGGTACTCGTGTAGTTTGTTACACAGGTAAACTCATGTCACGGGGTTTGCTGGACAGATTGTTTCATCACCAGGTACTGAGACTCGTAACCAACGGTGATTTCTTCTGATCCCCTCCTTCCTCCAGGCCACCCTGGAGTAGGCCCTGGTATCGGTTGTTACTCTGTGTTCATATGTTCTCATCATTTTAGGAGCTAAATTTTTACACTAAAATAGGCTTCTCCTCAAGGCCCCTTTCTTTTTTTATATGGACAATTTTGATTTATGTGAACTCTTTCAGGAATACATGGATTATTTCTTTTCTTTCTTTCTTTTTTTTTTTGAGTTTCACTCTTGTTGCCAGGCTGGAGTGCAGTGGCACAACCTCAGCTCACTGCACCCTCTGCCTTCGGGTTCAAGTGATTCTCCTGCCTCAGCCTCCTGAGTAGCTGGGATTACAGGCATGTGCCACCATTCCCGGCTAAGTTTGTATTTTTAGTAGAGATGGAGTGTCTCCATGTTGGTCAGGCTAGTCTCGAACTCCCAACCTCGGGTGATCCGCCCGCCTTGGCCTCCCAAAGTGCTGGGGTGTGGGCCACTGTGCCCTGCCACATGGATTATTTCAAATGAACTACCCCACACTGCACCCAGCCTCTAATTCATAAAATTGAGCGACCTTATTGATCAGTTCACAAGGCTTATAATTTGATGATTTATTTCATGGACTGTACTCTAACAGCTAACCTGGACCTGGGAGCTGGCCTGTGGCAGAGAGAGCTTGAGTTGATTTGTACTTTTGTTTATTTGAGTTTGATTTGATTGGATTGACTCCAAAGTCATCCTTGAGTCCTTTTCAAATCAATGCTGGCAGCGAGCTCAGCTCATCACTGCAAAGCCACAGATCTCAGAAGAAAGGTGTCAAGGAACTGGAGTCACTTCCTGTGGATCCTGCAAGGGGCCCCTGTCGTCAGAAAGATGCTGTTGGTTCTGAGGAGTCACTGGGACTGTGATCTTTCTCTCTGTTCTAAAAGCAGGGTGCTGATTCTCCATAGAGCCTGAGCAGTATTCAGCAAATGTCAGTACTAGCTGAAATGGAAAGTGTGGATTTGGACAACAAATTACCCATAGCATAAAAATATCTGTTTAATACATGCTTATTAAATAGACATGGCTTCATGACTCCTCCAGTCTTGCTGAAATGAGCATGGCATTTCAGGATGCCAGCAGGGCGACTTCTGTTGATGAACACAGGCCTGGGAAATATGAGGTTATTCCCTAAGGTCCCAACCCACCAGTGCCCAGCCTCATGCCACTCAACTGTACAATGAAAGACAGTCAAAATGGGCTAGGCACAGTGGCTCATGCCTGTAATCCCAGCACTTTGGGAGGCGGAGGTGGACAGATCATCTGAGGTCAGGAGTTCGAGCCCAGCCTGGCCAACATGGTGAGACCCCATCTCTACTAAAAATACAAAAGTTAGTTGGGTGTGGTGGTGCATGCCTATAATCCTAGCTACTCAGGAGGCTGAAGCAGGAGAGTCACTTGAACTCAGGCAGAGGCAGAGGTTGCAGTGAGCCAGAAAAATAAAAGAAGAACCACAAAGAAATGGTAAATGTTTGAGCTGATAGATACCCTAAATACCCTGATTTGGTCATGACATACTGTGTGCCCACATCAGAATATCACACATGCCCCATAAATGTGTACACCTATTAGGTATCCATCAAAATTGTTCTTAAACAATTAAAATGTTAATGGAACAAAATGATTTCCAGAAATAAACCCATGAATAGGTGGGAACGTCTATGCAGGAAAATAAAGAAAATGGTTGCATGCAGACGCTGGGGACTGAGAAATGCTGACCTCTGTGTTTCAGGCGGGATCACCTGGTCCCGTGCACACTTGGTTGTAACTGCATCACTGGAGGGTACACGAGGGTGTGCGTGCGTATGTGCGCGTGCATGTGCACGTGCTTGTGTGCGTCTGTGTGTGTGTGTGAGCATCTGTGTGCGCACGTGTTTGCGTGTGTGTGCTTGCGTGCACTCGCACAGCTGAAGACAGAACCTCGGGCTTTGCTAGGAAATCCCTGGGAACATTTGGCTGTGCTGTTCTGGTGTGTAACTGATGGTGATTGATTGAGTTCCCCAGGCTGGATGCGGTGGTCCCCGCACCAGTGACAGAGGTTAAACCAGGAGATAGTGCTTTTGCCAGGGGCACTTGTATTTATTTTATGAACCCTTTTTTATTATTAGAAAATGCTGCCTCATAGGCCAAGGTCATTTAAAAATATTTATGGAGGTGATACAAAAATAAAGAAATGTCTGTTTTCTACTGTTGTGAGGAGGTGGGTGGGTGGGAGGGAATTTTCCTTGTGTGAAAGATAATTCTACCAGAATGAAAGATCCTTAAGTCAGCCCTAGGTGTCGTGTTGAGCTACAGACAGCAGGCAGGTTGTACCTGCCTTTCCTCATCTATGAGGCAGTGAAACACCTCCCAGTATTGCCGAGAGGATGAACTGAAGTCCTGTGTAGCCTTTCCCACAGAGCCTGGCCCAGGGAGGCCGGCCGCCCATTGATAATTGTTGGTAAAAGCCATTAAAAGCCCTGTAGCCACGATTCTCAGTCTCTTTCTGTTTAATGCATTTCTTTTTTTGTTTTGTTTTGAGACACAGTCTCTTACTGTGTCACCCAGGCTGGAGTTCGGCTCACTGCAATCTCCGCCTCATGGGTTCAAGCAATTCTCCTGCCTCAGCCTCCCAAGTAGCTGGGATTAAAGGTGTGTGCTACCATGCCTGCCTGATTTTTGTATTTTTAATAGGGATGGGGTTTCCCTACATTGGCTAGGCTAGTCTCAAACTCCTGACCTCAGGTGGTCTGCCCACCTTGGCCTCCTGAAATGCTAGGATTACAGGCGTGAGCCACCGTGCCAAGCCTGTATATCTGTTTTTAGTTTATGTGGGATGGGATCAAGTGAATTGCAGCTGAGCTAGCACAGCGAGGTCACAGTGGATTTCTGTTGGGAGCCTCCCCTCTCGCCCGAGGTTCAGAAGGACAAATGGAAAGGGCACGTTTCTTTAAAACGTGGGAATTGCAGTTGGACGGAGGGAAGGGGAAATAGGTTGGTGAGAGTGGATGGAGGAAGATCACAGGACGTTTCTCCTGGGACTTGAGACCTGGGTTAATGTAGCGAGCATCTCAAGTGCACTGTTGGTGAGGGGGATACTAAGCCTGCTGTGGTTCCCGGAGGAGTCGTGAAAATCCCAGCAAGGTTGGGTGTGTCCCGTCTGACAGGTGTTGTGTCATTATTGACGAGAAAAAGTCTTAATCATGTATAGTACAGTCCATCAGAGGAAGATAAGTGCTAGAAGAAGCTTAAATTTAGTTATAGAGCCGGATTATCTATGAAATCTGTGGTGGATTATCTATGAAAAATGTTGAATCCCAAGCCAGGTTCTCTCTGGATATTTTTGGTACACAGCTTGTTTTTAGCCATTTTTCTTTATCAAATGGTGTATAGTTAGGAAATGCATGTTAATTTTGAACATTAGTGTTACAGACACACACATACATATTTATGTTACAGAATCATAGGTAGGAAGGTAAAACTGATGCCACCACCCCTCCATTTCAGGCTAGTGCACCATAAAGCCAGATATTTTTGTGTCCATTTCCTGTTTGCTCTTGCCTTGGATTTTCTTTTCTTTTTTTAAAAAAAATTTGAGATAGAGACTCACTTTGTTGACCAGGCTGGAGTGCAGTGGGCAATGTTGGCTCACACCTCCGCCTCCGCCTCCCAGGTTTGAGTGATTCTCCTTCTCATCCTCCCGAGTAGCTGGGACTACAGGCACGCGCCACCACACCCAGCTATTTTTTTTTTTTTTTCTTTTGTATTTTGAGTAGAGATGGGGTTTTGCCGTGTTGGCCAGGCTGGTCTTAATCTCCTGACCTCAGCTGATCTGCCCGCCTGGGCCTCCCAAAGTGCTGGGATTACAGCCGTGAGCCTTGAATTCTCTTGTGACTTTTTACCACGGTTGGTTTGCTTGACTGAGCACTGTGTATCTCACTGTTTTGGATTTGAGATCTGGTAATATGACTGATTCTAAAGTGAAGCTAGAGATCACTGGGGTAAAGGTGGCTCAGAGACCTTCATATTGGAATTAAAAACACTACTTACTATCAAAAGCCTTCAATTAAAAAGAAAGGTCAGCTGTGAATTTGTGGGCTATAAACTTACAGTCTGGTTATTTCAGGTGAATTCTGAAGCAAGCACATGTTGTCATTCTTGTGAATTTCTCAGAACAAAAATTTGTCATGCCAGGTAAATCCCGTCACATTTGTGAAAAAGGAAAATGGCTTCAACTTATTTACTTTCTTTTTTTTTTTCCCCCCCCGAGACAGAGTGTTGCTCTTTCGCCAGGCTGGAGTACAGTGGGGTGATCTCGGCTCACTGCAACCTCTGCCTCCCAGGTTCAAGTGATTCTCCTGCCTCAGCCTCCCGAGTAGCTGGGACTACAGGCGAGTGTTACCACAGTGGCTAATTTTTTATATTGTTAGTAGAGATGGGGTTTCATCATGTTGTCCAGGATGGTCTCAATCTCTGACCTTATGATCCACCTGCTTTGGCCTCCCAAAGTACTGGGATTACAGGCATGAGCCACCATGCCTGGCCCCCTTGTTTACTTTCTTAAGAACTTATCAGATTCAGGCCAACAACCGTTTCTTCTAATGGGTGGGTGTGCAAATGACTTCATAATAATGCAGGATATAATGATAGCAATTTTAGTGACTCTTTAGAATGAGCTAAATGTTATCAAGGGATGTTTCCAGTTAGTTACAACCGTGATATGCCTTTTCTGATGATCCTAGACACTTCTCTTTTAATAGGTCAGTTTTTTCCAGTTTAAAAAAAATTTAACTGAATGTTTAAATTCAAAGATTATTTTCTCATAAATGGCACAAAACATTTATCTCTCTAAGAAATGCAGGATCCCAGAATGGTTCATCTGTGTGCACTGCTCTTTTACTTTTGGTGTCCTTTGGAAAGTTGAGAAATGAACACCTGGGCGATTCTAAATGATGAAAATACTCCAACATATGACACTAAGCGAATCAGAAAGGAGGAGTGTCTGAGAGGAGCCATTGTTGTCTGCTGTGGATCTAGAGGGTGAAAGATTTAAAAATTGAAAAAATATATTCACCTACTCTAGGAAAAACTTTCTTTTTTAAGTATTCCTTTACACGTATTTTTTTTTCTTGAGACAGGGTCTCACTCTGTCACCCAGGCTGGAGTGCAGTGGCGCGATCTCAGCTTACTAAACCTCCATCTCCTGGGTTCAAGCGATCTTCCCACCTCAGCCTCCTGAGTAGCTGGGGCTACTTGAGTGCGCCACCATGCCCACTATTTTTTTGGCATTTTTTTGTAGAGATGGGGTGTCATCCTGTTGCCTGGGCTGGTCTTGAACTCCCGAGCTCAAGCTGTCTGCCTGCCTTGGCCTCCCAGAGTGCTGGGATCACAGGCATGAGCCCACCGCGCCCAGCCTATGTGTGTGCTTTCTTAAGTGTTCCCTGATTGTCTGAAGGAGGCAGACAAATGCATTCCCAGTAAATTACCTCGGTTGCTACTGTCTTTATGAAGTTCGTGTTAGGTTTATAAACCTGAGGTACTTACACTGGAAAGACTCTATCAGTTAGGGTGAAGACTGCCTGCAAGTCATAGAAGCGCGACTGCACATAACTGTGGTTAAGACAGGGAGGGGGCTGTTTCTCTCCAGGGTCGGCGTGGCTCTTCACAGCGTCTGGGACCCGGGCCGCTGCTGTCTTGTTGCTCTGTCTCGTGTGGCTTGATCTCGTGGTCTTAAATGGGGGCATCCACATCCCAGACAGCAGAATGGAGGAGAGGACACAGCAGAAGGGAACTAGAGCTGATGTCAACAAAGAGAGCCTTGATGGGCAGTAATGTCTGACCTCAATCAAAGGTGGAAACAGGGCCTCTGTTCTGAGGGCGCTGGGTCCAGCCCCAAAGCAGGGTCCTTATCCCCTGGAACAGGGAGTAACTAGTGAAGAGCAGCTTGCAGTCTCTGTGACAATACTGGAGTTTGTTAGAAACACAACAGAAACAATTCATGGCTAATAGCATTTATTTATTTGTTTAAATTTTTATTCTATTTTTGTTTTAAGTTCTGGGTTACATGTGCAGGACGTGCAGGTTTGTTGCATAGGGAAACGTGTGCCATGGTGGTTTGCTGCACCCGTCAACCCATCACCTAGGTATTAAGCACCACATGCATTAGCTGTTCTTCCTAATGCTCTGCCTCCCCCCGTAGCCACACCCCCCCACAGGCCCCAGTGTGTGATGTTCCCCTCCCTGTGTCCATGCGATCTCATTGTTCAGCTCCCCCTTTTAAGTGGGAACATGCAGGGTTTGGTTTTCTGTTCCTGCGTTAGTTTGCTGAGGATGATGGCTTCCAGCTTCATCCATGTCCCTGCAAAGGACATGATCTCACTCCTTTGTATGGCTTCATCGTACTCCATGGTGTATATGTACCACATTTTCTTTATCCAGCCTATGACTGATGGGCATTTGGGTTGATTCTGTGTCTTCGGTAAGCAGCATTTAAAAACAAGTAGAATTTCTTGTATGGTTATGATGGGCTTAAATTCTATTGGGTTTAAGATTTGGTATGTGTTCTCTTATAGCAATACCTGACATAAACTTTACCTGTTTAAAATTATGAAATACAATTACTCAAACTCTAACGTATTTTATTTTAAGTTTATGTCTGTGTCCCAAATGGCTAGGCCTGAAAAGTCTAATGTCACAAAAGTTTGGTTTATGAAAATTGACTAAACTTAAGCCTTGGAAGCAGCATGAAAGCGCAAATTAGGTGATTAGATTGGAAAGTCCAGAGGCTGAGCACAGTAGATGAAGGGTGTGGGAGGAAGATACTTATCTGGATGGGATGGAGAAGTGTATTAGTCCATTTTCATACAGCTATGAAGAAATATCCGAGACTGGGTAATTTATAAAGAAAAAGAGGTTTAATGGACTCCCAGTTCCACAT
Source organism: Callithrix jacchus (assembly GCF_049354715.1). Taxonomy (NCBI): domain Eukaryota; kingdom Metazoa; phylum Chordata; class Mammalia; order Primates; family Cebidae; genus Callithrix; species Callithrix jacchus. The sequence goes on from NC_133508.1 coordinate 13,644,941, forward strand.
AGCTGCGGAGGTCTCATAATCCTGGCAGAAGGTAGAGGAACAAAGCCACGTCTTTCATGGCGGCAGGCAACAGAGCATGTGCAGGGAAACCGCCCTTTATGAAACCATCAGGTCTCATGAGATTTACTATCATAAGAATAGCACGGAAAAAAACCCACCCTGCTGATTCAGTTACCTTCCAGCAGGTCCCTCTCACAAGTCATGGGTGTTATGGGAGCTACAATTCAAGATGAGATTTGGGTGGGGACACAGCCAAACCATATCAGGAAGGGCAGTAGGAAAGAGGGAAACAGATGAAAGAATACCGTGAGGGTGATTAGAGTCAGTGGAGACTTAGCATTGAGTGGGAACACCGGACCTGGGGCTCCAATCCGAGGGCCAGAGCCAGACGGAAGGATCTCATTTGTTCTGTGACTGAGATCTTAGAGTGAGCACCTGTTACCAGGAGAACGAGGGAGGAGAATTCTGGGTTATCCAGTCGGCAAGGCCTTAGGCCAGGAGTAGGTCGGTTTGGCACAGAGAGAGGAATTGAGGAACTCTTTGGCTAAGATATGGCTCAATCTCGGCTGGGTGCTGTGGCTCACGCCTATAATCCCAGCACTTTGGGAGGTGAGGCAGGTAGATCACGAGATCAGGAGTTCGAGACCAGCCTGGCCAATATGGTGAAACCCTGTCTCTACTACAGATATGAAAATTAGCTGGGTGTGGTGGTGTGCACCTGTAGTCCCAGCTACTTGGGAGGCTGAGGCAGAAAAATCGCTTGAACCTGGGAGGTGGAGGCTGCAGTGAGTCGAGATTGTGCTACTGTACTCCAGCCTGGGTGACAGAGCGAGACTCTGACTCAAAAAAATAAAAAAAAGAAAAAATGGCTGAATTCCATATCCACTGAGGTGTCAGATTTTCACCCTGGATAAAACTTGGATTCTAAAGAAAAGGAAGATTTCAGGAAGCGCTCAGTTAGTTCCCATCAGTCCATTTCATCGAGGAAGGGCTAGGCCACCGCTGCTTGAAGAGTGGAGATGAAACTGAACAGAAACTGGCCTCCAGGGGGAGACGGGTGGGGGCGCGTGATGGGAAAGTGGGCCTCCACAGTGAGAGAGGACGGAAAACCAGCTGATGTTCAGACCTCGGGCCGCAAGACACCATCAAAGTCATTGTTGCCATTGGACTCCATACTTCGTTACATTCAGACTTGTTGGGGGTACAGTTTAGTGCTTCGCAGATGAAGAGGGAGTGAAGAGAAGCAGTAATAATATTGCCTTGCTTTGTGTGTAGAGCTGTTTCTTGTATAGAATGTCATCTAATTAACGATGCCTGTTCATTTCCACAGTAGAATTTAGGGAGCAGATATTCATGCACAATTTTAGCAGTGGATGAATCGGGGCATTGATGGCAGATGCCTTCCCCTGGGTCATACCTGAAATCTACTCTCTTGGCTCATAGATTCCAGCTTTTTTTTTTCTTTTGCATCCATATCGAACTTAGTGCTTTAAAATCATGTATGCTGTTTGCTGATTAATGAGCTAGAAGCAAAAGGAATGGAAATGAGACCAGGAAAATAAGCCTTCCTGGGCAGTTCTTTCCTATTGTGGTCTTTTTAAAAATCAATCTCAGTACTCAGAGACTGAACTGTTAAGGTCACTTAGGGTGACCGGTACCCTCAGTAAGATGCGGAGGGCCGATCCTAGGTCTCATTTCACTACCAGGAGCGGACCCCTCTTTTCTCATTCTGATAAGAATCTTCCTGCTTTGTCTCTGCTGCCCACAATCCATATCTGCATGCATATTTCATGATTTTCTTACCTTCTAGTTCCTTCTGAAGAAAAAAAAAAAAAAACAAATGAAAAAGAACTGTGTGTCAGAACTGAAAGCAGAAATAAACACTTCGATGTGGCTGGCCCTGAGGCATTGGGATAGATTCCCTGCTAGATCTGAATCCCTTCCAAGGAGGCTCTGTGTCTGGGCGGTGGCCCACACAGGGTTTTATGATAGGATTTGGCTGGAAGCACATGAAGGAGGGCAGTTTTTCTGCTCTTCCTTAATACAAGGGCTTGAGAGAGAGGGAACTTCACCTTGGAGCAGACCAAGGAGCGAGGAACATAAAGTCGTTGGTTGGTTGTCTGCCTTTAGCTGCTTTGAGGAAAGTCTTTCGTGAGAGATTGGTGGGAGTTAGCAACCCTGTTGCATAACAGGGTGTCTGCCAAGCACGGTTCTGGAAGCTTACCATCGCTCTGGGAGAGACTGACACTGTCCATGGTCTGTTCAAGGAGAGGGAATTACAGGAAGAGGTGCCATCCACAGATCATTTGGGACCATGACAGCACCAGGATGCTCCAAGAGGGCATAGTCTTTGGCTTTGTGGAGTGTTTGGAATTAGAAGAAAGCTGTTTGGGCCACGTGCAGTGGCTTATGCCTGTAATCCCAGCACTTTGGGAGGCCAAGGTGGGCAGATCACTTGAGGTCAGGAGTTCGAGACCAGCCTGGCCAACATGGTGAAACCCCATCTCTACTAAAAATACAAAAATTAGCTGGGCATGGTGGAGAGTGCCTGTAATCCCAGCCACTTGGGAGGCTGAGGCAGGAGAATCGCTTGAACCTGGGAGGTTGCAATGAGCTGAGATTGTGCCTCTGCACTCCAGCCTGGGCAACAAGAGTAAGACTCTGTCTCAGAAAAAAAGCAAAACACTGTCTGACTTCTTTCTTTCTGTCTTGGGTCAGAATTAGTCACTTGGGGACCTGTCCAGGGCTTGGCTCACCTCTTCTCAGACCTCACTGAGCCCAGAGGTCAGTGAGATACAGCATTGCTCTGGTGGTGATGGACAGCCTGCACCGGGAACCTTTCCCGGCAGACATGGAGGGGCCTTTGCTGCCGTTGCTGGGGCTGGGTGGCGTGTCATTCCAGAGACTGAGAATTCTACCGGAAAAGTAAGAAGTTGAGGTATACAGTAGAAGAGATCAGATGATGAAGCCTGACCTCACCCTTTGCTTTGTGACCTTGGACAAGTCAGTGAACCTTTCCCGGCTTCAGTTTAGATAGGATTATCCCTCTAAAGAGGCTTGGGCATTCTGCCAATTTGTCCTTGAATCAATCTTCCTTTTATTAGACACCAAGTATGGATTCTTTGCAAGGGATTTAGCAGTGAAGGACACAGCTATGTCGTGCCCCTCTTATTTGTTGATTAAAAATGACATGATCGGCTGGGCATGGTGGCTCACACTTGTAATCCCAGCACTTCGGGAGGCTGAGGCGGGCGGATCACAAGGGCAGGAGTTCAAGACCAATCTGGTCAACATAGTGAAACCCCATCTCTACTAAAAATACAAAAAATTAGCCAGGTGTGGTGATGTGTGCCTGTAATCTCAGCTACCGAAGAGACTGAGGCAGGAGAATGATGTGAACCCGGGAGGCGTAGGTTGCAGTAAGCCGAGATCGCACCATTGCACTCCAGCCCAGGCGACAGTGCAAGACTCCGTCTTAAAAAAAAAAAAAAAGACATGATTAAATTCTCTGGTTAGCATGAAGAAGGGGAAACTGTGCTGTTATTAAATGCCTGTGGTGTGAACACTTGCACATAGATTGCCTCGATACAACCTCATAATAACACTCTGTAGTTGGCGTTATATTTCCTCTTACAGATGAGGAAATGGACAGTTCCAGAGGCAGTGTGCCCAAGACCTCTGGGCTAATCATGGGCATTTCTGGCACCCGGATCCCTGTCCACCTGACTCCAAACCCTGTCCCCTTTTCCATACTCCACCTTGCCCTCAACACAAACCATTTGCTCACAAAGCGATGATGGAAAACACAGAGAAAATGGAAGTCGATAGTCTTAGCCTTAGTGGGTTGTAACAATTTCCTGTTTATTTCAGGTATCTTTTTTTTTCCTATAAATGGTGCCTTAGGGGCAGAGTTTACTTAGTCTTCACGTTTTTATTGAGACCTCATATATTCAGAGCACTGTGCACTGGCTGAAACTCACTAAGAGGTGCAGAGATGAGAAATGCTGGTGCTAGTTTACAATCTAGTAAGGGGCGAGGGGGACTTTAGGTGTGCTGAAGCCTCGCTTTACCTGGGGCCTGAGTCTGTGTGCTCAGTGCTGTTCTGCAGTGTTACCGTGTCGTGTGCCTCATCATGTCTTCATTCATGGGTTCATTCATCCCAGATATTTACCTAGTGTCTGTTGTATGCACGGCTCTGTGCTAGGTGCTTGGAGGAGATAAAAAGAAATGAAGAACGTGGACTCTGTTCGTAGGAATTCCTGGCTTATCTGAGGAGGTAAGTATATTCCAGCAGTTTTTGACTGAGTGATTTTTTCCCACCAGGGGACATTTGGTGGTGACATGGGGGTTGTGTGTGCCTCTTGTGGTGTCTGTGAGTGGAGATCAGGGATGCTGTTAAATGTCCTTTAATGCGCAGGACAGCCACCCCAGGTGTCAGGGGTGCTTGGGTTGAGAACCCTGGTATGTTTCAAGGACGTGGTCCCCAAAAGCCATCTGGTGCTCTTGGGGCAGTGTGTGCAGTTGCTGAGGTGAGCAATGCTGCTGTTACCTCCCTGGAGGGAGCCGGAAGCGCTTGGAGCTGTAGGCCCTGGGGAGAGTCTGGGAGGCCCGGACTGTGCTGAGCCTGGGATAGAACTGAGGCAGCTGGAGGGAGGGCAGGCAGCCGCCAGGGCAGGTGCAGGCTCAGGGTCAGGAGCCAGTGTGGAGCCGGCGGCATGGTCAGGAGGGCCTGTCAGAGGGCAGAGGGCTCTGTGCTGGGAGCAGCGGGCAGTCTGGACTGAAGGAACGAGGCTCATGGCAGACTCTGGGTTGAGTGATGCTGTGATGAATGCACAGCTTTAGGAAGGTCCTCACTGGTGCTGGGCAGCACGGGGCGGACAAAGTCTGAAGGAAGGAGACTCCAGCCAGGGAGTGGAAAATCAGGCAGTGATGTATTGTGCAAGCTGGAGGGAACATTGCCAATCCTGGCCTGGTTCTCAGGTTGCCAGTGAGAAAATCGGGTGTCGGGAGATGAGGTGTCTTGGTCTGTGGACAGCAGGACCAGCCTCTACTGACCAGCACCCCATGGCAAACCTCAGCCTGTCCTCTCAGCAGCCCCCACGAGGCAGACACTATCATTTGCCTCCATCATGCAGAGGAGGGGACACACACTGTCACCTGCTCAAGCCTTGTCCTGGAGGTAGCAGTGCCAGGCTCCAGCCCAGGCCCTTGAACACCAGGATGCTTGCTCTTTAGCCTCGGCTACTCTCGTTCCAAGTATAAGGCTGGTCAGCCTGCCTGGGGCTGGCAGTGGGAGTGTGGAGAGAGGGTGAAGCCAGAGTGTTCGGAAGGAGGTGTGTATAGGACCTGCGGCCTGGCTGGGACTCCAGTGCCATGGTGTGCCCGTGACTCTGGAAGGTGGTTACTTGCCATGCTCACTTTTCTCCTTGGAGCCCATCTTCACTGCCGGGTGCAGTTCACTGCCTTTGCCAGGCTGGTGTTGCCTTCGAGATGCTGGCATCTCCACGTTCCCCCCTTGGCACAGGCTTAATCAGATGTACACAGTTGCTTCTTCAGTGTATTAGCATGCACGTGTGTATACACATGTATGTGTGTATACTTCTGTGTACATGTATGTGTATGTACATGTGCGTGCATGTGCCTACTGTGCACACATGTGAATATGTATATATGTGTGCATGTGTGTATGTATATGCATGTGTATGTGTTATATGTACATGCCTGTGCCTATGTATGCATGCACATGCCTATCTATGCACACATATACATGTGCACACACGTGAATATGTATGCTTATGCCTGTATGTGTATGCATGTGTGTATATGTATATATGTGTACATGTGTGTGTATGTGGGTACTTGTGACCATGCAGGCGTGTGCCTATCTGTGCATGCATATGCATGTGCACACGTATGTGAATATGTATACATGGGTATGCATGTGCATGTATGCACACGTGTGTGTACATGTGTACACGTACCTATTTATGCATGCATATACATGTGCACACATGTGTATATGTATGTGTGTTGGTGTGCATGTATGTATGCGTACACATGTGTGTATATGTACATGTATGTGTGTGCATATATGTGTGTGGTGGGCATGTAAATCTGTGTGTGTTGTGTGTGTGCTCCTGTGCTGCCGGGATTTGGGGAGGAGCATTTGATCCTCTCCCTGCTTGTTGTGGCCAGGTGGCTGCATGTAATGTATTTAAATACATTCAATGAGATGCGTGCACCCAGAACAACTCCTGGGAACTGGGTTTACAGCTGAGTAGCAGGTCCCCTCTTGGCATGTATCACAGCCCTCTGGCAGCCTGGGCTACTTTTAACAAGGGAAGAGAGAGCAGGTGAGGCGAAGAGGCTGGAAGAAGGGAGAGCAGAGAGGGGGGTGTGGGCAAGAGTGGGCTCCCAGGGAGAGGGGCGGGACGTTTGTGAGTGGAGATCTTATCACAGACAGAAAATTCAGGTTAGGCCAGACCTAGCCCGTTGACTCCAACCTTTATGAATTAATACATTTGATGTGAGGATTAGCTGCAGGTGATGACTGATTTGGGTGTTTTTCTTCTGTGATTTCTAACCAAATGATTCTCCCCGTTTCTGTTATGGTTGGGCCAACCTTTCAGAGTTCGGTCCATGGGCCCTTATAGGATAGTGTGTAAGACGGAAGAGCCGGTTCGTGTTTGTTAAGAACAGGTGGCTCCCTGGAGTCTTCAAGAATTGCACTTCTTTGTAAGTAGAGGAGCTTGTTGACCTCTTATCTCTCAAGGGTGCCAAGGAAATGAAAATTCCTCTGCAAAACTCAGTGCTAGATAGGAGTATAGAGACCATTAGGCCTGCACTGTAATTGTCAAGGCAATGAAACAGGTGTAGAAAGCCTCTCAAAGGAAGATCAAAAACTTCCCAGCGTCAATGTTGCTTCTCACTCAGAGCCCTGGCTCTCCTTTCTGGAGGGTTCTTTCTTGGGCAGTTGGTCCATCCGACTTCTTCCTTGGTCCACAAAATGAGCTTAGATTGTGCTCATCAGAGGCAGTGTCTGTCCTTTATTGCTTGTCTGGCACATTTGCACAACAAAGAATGAATAATATTGAAAGCAAATAGTCCAGCACTTGAATCTATTTTATGAGAATTTAATTACGCTTTTCAGAGCAGTCAGATCTCTTCTTTGTGGCTTTATTGCTGTTTGGTCTTTATTAGGACCAGGACTTCATGCTCTCATGTGTACCAGATGCTAAAGAAGCCAAGGAGGGCTGATTCAATAGAACAAATGACTTCAGACAGTTGCCATCTTCCTTCTCTTCCTCCCTCGTTCCAGTCCTCTGCACATCACACGTCAACGGAAATCTACCATTTAGAATTCATCCTTTTGAATAAGAATCATAGATAAGATTGAAGGAGAATGTAGTTTGATTCCAGGCTCCACCATATCCTAGATATGTGAAGATAGCAAGTCAGTTAACTTCTTGATCCTTAATTTTCCTGCTCATGTAATGGATATAAGATGCCTGTTCAGCTTGTTTCCTGAGGTTGCTGTGAGGATCAGAAAAGACAGTGTATGAGGCTGGGTGTGGTGGCTCACACCTGTAATTCCAACACTTTGGGAGGCCGAGGCGGGAAGATCACTTGAGGCCAAGGAGTTCGAGACCAGCCTGGCCAATGTGGCGAAACCCTGTCTCTACTAAAAATACAAAAACTAGCTGCATGAATTGCCACGTGCCTGAAATTCCAGCTACTTGGGAGGCTGAGGCTGGAGAATCACTTGAACCTGGGAGATGGAGGTTGCAGTGAGCTGAGATTGAGCCACTGTGCTCTGGCCTGGGCAGCAGAGTGAGACAGTCACAAAAAAAAAAAAAAGAAAAGAAAAGAAAAGATAATGAATGAGACCATTGTTGGGAAATGTAAGATTCTCTACACACTGCAAAGGAGTAAAGGGAAGATTTGGGCTCTCCCTTTCATGCCCTCCCAGTACTTGGTGTCCCCAAGCCCTAAGGTAGGACCTGCCAACCTTGGGTCACTCATATCCTTAGTTCCTAGCATGATGCGCCATGAATGTGTATGGAATTAATGAAAAGGAGCAAGAAGATAGACTCTTCACATTTCCTACATAAATACAGAACTGGGAACAGTATTCTAATTAATTGCACCAATTAATAGAGAAGGTGATGTATTGGGTTGTTCGTTGGAATGCCGAGCACCTCATTAAAAAATGTAAGCTAGGCGAGGATGAATTTTGGAAAAGTTTTGAGAAGTTTGCAGCTACTGTGTGAACACAACCTGGGCTTTCTGGCAGCCCTATTTCCTCGTGACTTCTTCCAAGGAGTCATGTGCAAAACGTCTCTCACAAGCTAATACACAGAGTAGAGAAACACACAGAGGCTGAAAAAGCTCTTCAAGTCCTGGACCCAGTGGCAATAGGTTTCTTATATAAGTTCGGATGATGCCTGCAGGCTGTACGTCGTTGCTTGGAAGATTCTGACCTTAGAAACAGGGAACTGGCCAGCAGCAGGGAAGCGCCCTTTTTCCCTTTAATTTCTGTTAATCAGATGGGGGGACGTACATGGTGCCCAAGGGGAATTTTACTTCCTGGTTTCTTCTGCTAGAGTAATTTCCCTGTAATATCAGGAAATCCTATTGTTCTTTTTCCAGGAATGACAGAGGGCGAGTGGGTGATCTAGTAGATTGATTTAGACCCAGCAGCTGCTTCCCTCTTTGTAGGTTTTTGGCTGAGGGCCACTCACTAGAACGGATCCTTTTTCACGTTGCACAGAGGTGCCGCGGATGGGCTTGTGGTGCCCTGAGGTTTGCGTTTCTCGAAAACTACCAGCGCGGCCCCTCCCATGTTTCTCACCTGGGCCATTCCTGAGGTTCCTGATTCTTTTATTTCTCTCTTGTTCATTCCCTGCTGTCTGCCTTATATAACCCATTTGTCCTTCTTTCCTGTGTCTGTGGCTGCTTCTCAGGGTTGTGTCCTTGGACTCACCCCCTCGTCTTTCATCCCTCTCTTCCCCAAGCCTCTACACGCTGTCCAGGCCACATTATTTTCAGACCTCAGAATGCTGTGGGGAGCTTGCGAAATGGGTCCCGTCCCCAGCGCGTCTGATTCGGCAGGCCTGGGATAGGACTGGATGCTGGTGTTAGCAAGCATCCCAAGACACTTTGAGAAACAGCTCTAGGAAAACGATTCCCAAATCCAGATGCTGTCTGTTCCCAGGGAGAAATCCTGCTTTCCAGCTCTGCTGTATTTGTCCTCGGCACCTCAGATGTATCCTTCTGGAAGTAAATGCTTTGCTATTCATGAAAGCTAGAAGGTGGAAACAATCCAAATTTCCGTTAATGACCGAAAGAGCAAACAAAATGTGGTCTCTCTGTACAGTGGAATATTATTCAGCCCTACAAAGGAAGGAATTTATCTCTCTTTTTTTTTTTTGAGATGGAGTCTTGCACTGTTGCCCAGGCTGGGGTGCAGTGGTGCGATCTCGGCTCACTGCAACCTCCTTCTCCTGGGTTCAAGCGATTCTCCTGCCTCAGCCTCCCGAGTAGCTGGGATTACAGGTGTGTGCCACCATGCCTGGCTAATTTATTTATTTATTTTTGTATTTTTAGTAGAGATGGGGTTTCACTATGTTAGCCAGGATGGTCTCGATCTCATGACCTTGTGATTTTCCCCCCTTGGCCTCCCAAAATGCTGCGATTACAGGCGTGAGTCACTGCGCCCAACCAAAGGAAGGAAGTTCTGACCCCTGCTGCGGCACGGATGAAACTTGAGAATGTGTTAAGTGAAACAGGCCAGACACAAAAGCACAAATGTCCTATGATCCCACTTACTGAGGTACCCAGAAGAGACAACCTCACAGAAAGGACAGTGGTGCTTACCAGGGATTAGGGGGAAGGGAAATGGGGCCTTGTTCAATGGGCACAGAGTTTGCATTTGGGAAGATGAAAACGTTCTGGAGATGGATGGTGGTGACGATTGCACAGCATGAGTGTACCTGGCGCCACGGAACTGGACACCTGAAAATGGCAAAAACGATAAATTTTATGTGACATATATTTTATCACAGGTTTTTAAAAAAGCAAACACATGAGTCTCCTCCCTTTCTCTCTCCCCAACTAAACTCCCCATCCTGAGGGCTCTGTGCAGTTCACATAACCCTGAGAAAGCCAAAGGGGAGGGCTTGGGGGACCCACTTGACTTATTTTTTTTGCATTTCAGCTGAAAGTAATGAAAATATGGCGTTCTTCTTTCCTGGACTCCCTTTAAGAAGATTAAAGGGCTGGGCATGGTGGCTCACACCTGTAATCCCAGCACTTTGGGAGGCTGAGGTGGGTGGATTAGGAGGTCAAGAGATCGAGACCATCCTGGCCAACATGGTGAAACCCATCTCTACTAAAAAAAGACAAAAATTAGCTGGGCGTGGTGGCGTGTGACTATAGTCCTAGCCACTCAGGAGGCTGAGGTAGGCTTGAACTTGAGAGGCAGAGGTTGCAATAAACCACTGCACTTCAGCTTGGCGACACTGAGATTCAGTCTTAAAAAAAAAAAAAAAGAAGCCACATGGACACTTCTGGAAAACTCTCTGACCTGCTCCCCCAATCTTTTCTCCTACCATTTGTCCTGTTAGTCTACAGAACCCTCCTGGAAAGGACTGAGGACTGGGCTGGTGAAAATCACCTTGGAGAAGGGGAGGTGGGGACAGAGTCCCTGACCATTCACAGCTGATTGCATTCTGTCTTCTGCAGAGGGAGCAGGAGCACATCTCAGAAAAGGGAGCAGCAGGTGCCCAGAGCGAGAGGCAGGGAGAAGCTTTCTCTGGTTGACTGGATGACTGCATGACCTCCCCTTTAGCAGCTGCGAGTGGGAAGGGGCCCCAGGCAGAGGCTGTCCCCTGCCTTCGGTGAGGTCTGATCTCTGCCCTGCTCTGAGCTTCTGATACAGCCATTCTGTGTCATGGAACCCAGCTCTTATTTGAAAAGCTGCTGGAGACCAGGTTTGACCAAACCAGTGTTTCATTATTCCACGAGCTGGTCTGGAATGCCAGCTTCCTCTTATTTGTGAATTTGCTTGTCTGGACACAGATGGAGCGTTGCCACTCTCTTCTGACAGGACCTTGAGTTTTTAGAATGTGACTTCTAGGACTTCAAGACTGGGCACACTGGCTCACACCTGTAACCGTGCACTTTGGAGCCCAAGGCAGATGGATCACTTGAGCCCAGGAGTTCAAGAGAAACCTTGGAAACATGGTGAAACCCTATTTCTACAAAGAACAAAAACAAAAACAGAACAAAAATCTGGGTGTGGTGGTACATACCTATAGTCTCAGCTACCCAAGAAACTGAGGTGGGAGGATAGCTTGAGCCCGGGAGGTGGAGGCTGCCTAGGTGACAGCCTCTTTTTTTTTTGCGCCCCTGCACTCTAGCCTAGGTGATAGAGGGAGACCCTGTTTCAAAAAGAATGTGACTTCTAAGTGGTCCTTGTCTGAAACCAGGCTCTAGCCAGGTCCTGCCGTTCTGCATAATACATGGTAGCTCTTTCTTGGTTCACCCAGGTCTTCATTGGTGATTATGACTCAAAATTAGCCACATGGCACTGCGTAAATTCCATGAAAGCCTGAGTTAAATAGCCTCCTAGGCTGGGTGCCTATTCCCTATGTGGGCCGGGATCACTGAAAATAAGATTCTGAGGTGTGACATGCTTTCATCACTGTAGGAAGGAAAGTCCTTAGGCTTTGAGACAGAAATCACATAGGTAAATAAGAACCAAAACTCCGCCTTCATTATCAATCAGTGTGCCCTGTAGGCCCTTACCTCAAGATACCCACTGCTCAGTTTAAGAGGGTCTGGGGTGGCTCATGTCTGTGATCCCAGCACTTTGGGAGGCTGAAGCAGGCAGATGACTTGAGGCCAGGAGTTTGAGACCAGCCTGGTGAACATAGCAAAACCTCATCTCTAGTAAAAAATACAAAAATTAGCTGGGCATGGTGGTGCATGCCTGTAATTCCAGCTACTTGGGAGACTGTGGCAGGAGAATCGCTTGAACCCGGGAGGCGGAGGTTGCAGTGAGCTGAGATTGTGCCACTGCACTCCAGCCTGGGTGACAGAGCAAAACTCCATCTAAAAAATAAATTGAAAAGAGTGGGCCGGGCATGGAGGCTCACGCATATAATCCCAGCACTTTGGGAGGCTGAGGCAGGTGGATCACGAGGTCAAGAGATGAAGACCATCCTGGCTAACATGGTGAAACCTTATCTCTACTAAAAATACAAAAAATTAGCCAGGCGTGGTGATATGTGCCTGTAATCCCACCTACTCAGGAGGGTGAGACAGGAGAATCACTTGAACCCGAGAGGCAGAGGTTGTAGTGAGCTGAGTTTGTGCCACTACACTCTAACCTGGGTGAAAGAGCAAGACTCCATCTAAAAAAAAAAAGAGTATGGCCATGTGGACTTTTTGAAACCAGTTCCAAAGCTGTCTTTTACCCACCACACAAACACTCCTTCAGCAACAAGCATATCTGAGGATTGAATAATGTATTTTCACTACCGTGAGGCAGAATCGGACCCTTTGCCAAGGGGACTTGTGGTCTTGCTGCCCTTCCCAGGAATCACCAATGACAGAAGATTTCATTCTGGCCACTCCTGAGTGAATCACAGGAGTGGCTTCTGCAGGATGTGGTGGGGACACAAATGTACAAGCGTGGCATTTTCCAGATTCCTGTGAATTCATTCTGCAGGGAAGACAGTGCCAATGCATGCAAATGAATGCAGACTGAGAAGCCTCGAAAGGCCTGTGTTCAGCAGCACACACACGATCGATTTCTCTTTTCTTCAAGGCGGTCCCTGCTCTGCTAAGAAACAGACTGGAGGAGGGAAAGGACTCGGCTCCGGGAGGCTGCGTATAAGACTCAGATTCTCCAGCAGGGTGGTTTGACCTCCACTTTCCATTCTTCCAGCACTCACACAGGATGCAGAATTTTAGATTGCATTCAGTGGTCTGCTCTGTTGTAAATAACGCTCACATTTTTTGTCATTGGTATCTGCCTGGCTCCCAGTTGAGTATGCTCTGGGCGATGGGGAGTATGGGTCTGGGCACTGGAACATCTCTCTTCCTCTGCCTTTGTGGATTATCGTGCAGATGTGGGAGTCAGCTCAGTTATTGATTACCTGGTAGGGCTGGAGGCCAGAGGTTTGCAACTGTGGCTGCAAAATGAAATCTCCTGGGGGAACTTTAAAAAATAATATACAAGGCCAGGTGCTGTGGCCTATGCCTGTAATCCCAGTGCTTTGAGAGGCTGAGGCTGGGCAGTCTCTTGAGCCCAGCAGTTTGAGATCAGTCTGGGCAACAGAGAGAGACCCTGTATCTACAGAAAAATAACAAATTGGTTGGGTGTGGTGGTGCATGCTGTGGTCACAGCTACTTGGGAGGCTGGGGCAGGAGGATCACTTGAGCCCAGGAGGTTGAGGCTGTAGTGAGTGGTGATTGCCCCAGTACACTCTAGCTTGGGCAACAGAGTAAGACCCTCTGTCTCAAACAAACAAACAAAGCACATATTGGGGCCCTATTCCAATCCAGTTGAATCAGAATCTTTGGGTGTTGCCCAGACATTGTTTGTTTGCTTTAAATTAACCCCTCGGGTGATTCAAATGTGCTACAGTATAGAGAACCCACGGGCCACCCAGAAAGATCGGTTCTCCCGAAGAGACACACAGACTTTCCGATACAGCGATCTTGATGGTGAACTGTACAACCTCTCGCCAAGCCAGCGGCATCTCTAGCAATGGGGAGAATGTGCCTGTCCTGGGAGTGTGGAGGTCCCTAGCTCTGTGTTGTCAACAAGCTGAATGAGTTCACCCATGAAGTGTGTTTTGACTGTGTTTCTTCATCTGTGCAGTGGATTTCAAGACACGGGCCTGTTGTTCCTCAAAGAGCTGTTAGAAGGGAGCAGATGAAATCATATGTGTTTGGAAAAGCAACTGGAAAATGTAACCGGGCACTATGCTAAAGGAACCCCTGCTACACCCTGGCATATTAGAGGTAATAAAAAGCCTAGTGCCTGGTGACTTCAGCATGAGGGCACAAATAAGTATCAAAACATGTCAGCTCGTTGTAGCGTTTATAAAACCCCTGCCACAAGAGGTACGGAATAAAAGGAGCTGCTCTTACACAGGACGTGGAATTTGAGGAATTCTGATTTATTTGGGAGAAGTTAAAGCAGTAGAAGCCACCACCTTACATTGTCACTGGTTTCAGACCACCCCAGAGTCTCCACCACTAGCAGAAACTTGTTTTATTTATTATTATTGTTTTATTAATCAATTTATTTATTTTTCAGTCGGAGTTTCACTCTTGTTGCCCAGGCTGGAGTGCAGGGGCGTGATCTTGGGTCACCGCAACCTCTGCCTCCCGGGTTCAAGCAATTCTGCCTCAGCCTCCCGAGTAGCTGGGATTACAGGCATGCACCACCAATGCCCGGCTAATTTTGTATTTTTAGTAGAGATGAGGTTTCTCCATGTTGGTCAGGCTGGTCTCGAATTCCCGACCTCAAGTGATCCGCCCGCCTCAGCCTTCCAAAGTGCTGGGATCTCCAATAATAACATTACTATTATTTTTATAATAATCTGCAGGTGCCCGTTGGGAGACTCAGTGCTCATTACTGAAGCGTTACTAAATGTGGCATGTCTTTATTTTAATAGCTTCACTTTGGCTTCCAGGACTTAGACTCTGTGGTGGCTCCTGGGGCCTCGTTTTCTGATTTCCACGCACCCCTTTGTCGATGTTGTCACACCTGGGAGTGTGGCGCAGTGGATAGATCATCTGTGTGTTTTCTTCAACCAAGGAGAGAGATTGTGCTTGTAAAAGCTCACTAAAGCTGGTACAAGTGTTTGCTTATTTCCGAGGGAAAAAAGGTTCCCGGTCCAGGTGATTTCAGCGTGTTCTGAGCCTTCAGGGGGGAAAAAGCAAGCCGACCATGTGGGGCTAATATTGACAATTCCCGTAATAGAAGGACCCGAGGGAGCGCACTTTGTTAAACTTTGCCTCAGTTGTTTTCTTTTTCAGAACAGAATTAACAGCACACACCTGGAGGAACACGGTGGGTGGGGATGGTGCTGTCTTTCCCTCACGAGTAGCAAAGGTTTGGATTGACTGCCCAGGCCAGCTCAGAAGAGGAAATTCTCATGGAGCCACCACACCTGGCTAATTTTTTTTGCATTTTTTAATTTTTGTAGAGACGTAGTTTCACCATGTTGCCCAGGCTGGTCTCAAACTCCAAATACCTCTTTGTCGTATTCCCCGAATCAAGTGTTTCTGGCTGCAGCTGCCTAGCCATGTGTTTGCGGGCTGTATTGTCTGGCCTTTTCTTTTTCTGCCTCTCGACCAAGAAGAGGCCTTCCTGAATGCGCTCCACAAGACGGTGATAGGATGGTGAGTGAGGACAAATCACCCTGGGCGTGGGCAGCCTGGGAGAAGTCATGAGGACGGACAGGCCATAAATGAAACGTGTGGGTCTTTAAATACGTGCGCTTTTCAGTTTTCAGTGCTGAACCTGTAGTTGGTCACGTCATACAATGCCCATAAAGTAAGGCCTGTTGGGAATATGTGAGCTTCTTGAGAGCAAAGGCCTTGACTTTATAAAAAGTACTTAATTAGGCCGAGCATGGTGATTCAAACCTGTAATCCTAGCACTTTGGGAAGCCGAGGCAGGCGGATTGCTTCAGTATAGGAGTTTGAGAACAGCCTGGGCAACATGGTGAAACTGTGTCTCTACAAAAAAAAAAAAAAAAAAAGCCAGGTGTGGCGGCATGCCTCTGTAGTCTCAGCTTCTCGGGAGGCTGAGGTGGAAACATTATTTGAGCCTGGGAGGTCGAGGCTGCAGCAGGCCATGATCATGCCACTGAACTCCATCCTGGGTGACAGAGCGAGCCACTGTCTAAAAAGCAAAAGCAAAAACGATATAATCAGTGTTTGCTGAACTGACGATGCATTATGCTGTGTTTCGAGTGAATTCAGAACTCAACGGAGCGAGGGTACAAGTGCTGGATGTGGTTGTATCTCTACAGTAATCTGTGTTCACTTCAGACGTTGATGCATCATCTCTGTGCTCGCTTGCCTGCAGCGGTGGGGTGTGCCGGATACCCCTAGGATTATGAATGATGCCATCTCCACACAGGCATTTGTCACCCTTCTCCTAGAGAGAACAGTTTCCCTAACTTGTTCTGATGAGGTAATGGCATAATGGATCTGGAAGTGCTTTTCGGCTGGGGCGCAGCGTGGCAGGCTAAGATTTCATTAATGCGAATGCTCATAGCAACCAGCTAGTTCATCTTGCTGCTCCCACTATGGGGGAAGAGGGCAATCAGATGCATTATAGATTGCTAGCACAAGGCCAACCCTGCACACACATCAATTGCTTGTATTATCACACCGCTTACTATTATGCAAATGTGGTAGCCATTTAACTCTCCTTTGGACCACATTTGGAGGTGTGTGCCTCAAATAAATACAAATTTCTAAGGTAGCACAGAGCATTTACCACCACAATGATGAGAAGAAGAATGTTTTCGGTTCTAGCCTAAATGCTAGACACTTCCCTGTGGGCTCACACTAGCTAACTTAATTCCTCAAATGACATGGTGAGATAGTGTGATTTCCTTTTTGCAAATAAGGCCTAAAGTCAAGAAGTGTGTGGGGCAGGCAAGATTTCAACTCGTGAGTTTGCCTTGCCTCAAAGTCTATATTATTAATAATTACGTTTTAGTAACAACTTATGTTCAATTGGTTCCCTGGTATAGATTTTACAGAGTACCAAGCTAGCATAGGCTTCAGTCAGAGCTGTCTTGCAACTTGAAAGAAGAAATATTATTCGCTTTCCCCACTCAATAAGAAATGTCTGATACAGTGTGTGGTACATAGCTAGTGCCATGTATTAACTGGTGTTTGTTTATAGCTTCCCCTCCCCTCCCCACTCCACTCCTGGCCTGTCCTGTCTGCTGAATGGGACATAGGAATGATGAGAGAGCAGACCTCCTTCCTTGCCTGATTTCCGACCTGAACAGAACCCATTCAGGCGTTGACCTTAATGTTTGTTAGCTGCAGGAATTTTGTAGACCCTCTTTATCAAGTTAAAGACGTGTGCTTTCTATTTCTAGTTTGCTGAGGTTGTTTTGAATCATAGATGGATATAGAATTTTATGAAATAGCTTTTATGCACCTGTTGAGATGCTTGTATGGTTTTTCTTAGTCTGTTAAAATGGTAGATTATATTGGTTGATTTTTGAATATTGAACCAGCTTTGTATTCTTGAGATGCATGTCACATGATCGTGGTGTATTTTTCTTATTATATATTGCTGGATTCCATGTGGTAATAGTTTGTTGAGAAGTTTTGTGTCTGTGTTCATGGGGCATACTGGTACCATTTTATATTCCTACCAACACTGTATAACTTGTAATGGCTTTTTCTGATTTTAATATCAAAGAAATCCTTGACTTACGAAATGTGTTACAAAGTATTTCCTTCTCTTCTGTTTTCTAGAAGAAATGGTGTAGGATTGGAATTATTTTTTCCTTCAATGCTTGGTGCAATTCATCAGTGAAACTGCTTGAACCTTCAATTTCCTCTTTTGGAAAAACTTCAACTACAGACTCAATTTCTTTAGTAAATACAGTAGTATATCCAGATTACCTGCTTTATTCTGGAGTGGTAGTTTTTATCTATTAAAGAACTGGTCAGCTGAACGTGGGGGCTCACCCCTGTAATCCCAGCACTTTGGGAGGCTGGGGCTGAGTCGGGCAGATCACGAGGTTAGGAGTTCGAGACCAGCCTGGCCAATATGGTAAAACCCCATCTCTACTAAAAAATAAAAAAAATTAGCCAGGCATGTCGGCGCGCGTCTGTAGTCCCAGCTATTCAAGAGGCTGAGGCAGGAGAATCACAGGAACCCAGGAGGCAGAGGTTGCAGTGAACCAGATCATGCCACTGCACTCCAGCCTGGGCAACAGAGCGAGACTCCATCCCCCCCCACAAAAAAAGAAAAACCAACTGGTCTACTTCATCTAAGCTATGCAAAGCTAAGCATTAGCAAACTAAAGCCCACAGTCCAGTCACTAATTTTTGTGAATAAAGTTTCATTGGAAAACAGCCATGCCTGTTGATTTCCCTATTGTCCCTAGCTATCTTTGCACTATAATAGCAGAGTGGAATAGTTATGATAGATACCATATGGCCAACAGATTTTAAGTATTTGCTGTTTGTTCATTATAAAAATATTTGCTCACATCTGATCTGAGTTGTCACATACATGGATTTAGGGTTTTTCATAATATTCTTTTATTAGCCTCTTAATGTCTATAGGGTCTGTAGTGATATCTCTTCATTCAGTCTTAAAATTGTTGATTTGTGTTCTCTCACTCTCTTTTTAAACTCAGCTTGACTAGAGGTTTATCAGTTATAGATATCTTTTAAAAGAGCCAGCTTTTACTTTGATTGATTTTCTCTATTGTTTTTCTCTTTTCAATTTCATTGATTACTGCTCTTATGCTTATATGTGTTTTCCTTCTGCCAAATTTGGGTTTAATTTGCTCTTCTTTTTCTAGTTTCTTGAAGTGAAATATTATATTGTTGACTTTAGATCTTTCTTATTTCTAATATAAGCATTTATTGTCGTACATTTCTCTCCAAGCTGTATTCCACAAATTTTTGGTGTGTTGTATTTTTATTTCAGTTAATTCAAGATATTTTCTAACTTGCCTGTCTTTGACTAATGGACTATTTAGAAGTGAGTTGTTTGCTTTCCAAATATTGGAGAATATTTTACATAATCTGATATTGATTTCTGGCTGAAGTAAATTATAGTCGGATAATATACTTCTTGTGATTTTAATTATTTTTTAATTTAAAGTTTGTTTAAGATCCCAAATGTAGCGTATCTTGTTGAATGTTCCATTTGTACTTAAAAGGCTTTCTGCTCTGCCATTACTGAGTAGAGTGTAAATTAGGTCCAAGTATTTAATAGTATTATTCAGGACTTCTGTATCCCTGCCAGTTGGGTCTTCTCATTCTATTTATTACCGAGAAAGGGGTGTTAACGTAGCCATCCATGTATAATGTTGCATTTGTCCTATTTTTCTTTCATTTCTTTCCTCATGTATTTTGAAGCCCTGTTTCTAGATAGGTATACACTTAATATTACCGTTTCTTCTTGGTGAATTTATTCCTTATCATTATATGACAACTCTCTTTTCCATGATGTCCTTAAGTTTACTTTGTCCAATATTTATATTCATTGTTCTGTTGGTGAGTATGCATGATACATCTTCTCCCAGCCTTTTTTTTTTTTGAGTCAGAGTTTCGCTCTTGTTACCTAGGCTGGAGTGCAATGGCGCAACCTCCGCCTCCTGGGTTCAGGCAATTCTCCTGCCTCAGCCTCCTGAGTAGCTGGAATTACAGGCACGTGCCACCGTGCCCAGCTACTTTTTTGTATTTTTAGTAGAGACAGGGTTTCACCATGTTGACCAGGATGGTCTCGATCTCTTGACCTCGTGATCTGCCCGCCTCGGCCTCCCAAAGTGCTGGGATTACAGGTGTGAGCCACTGCACCTGGCCCCTCTCCCATCCTTTTAATTGACCTTGTATATATCATTATATTCCTAGGTGTTTCTTATAGATAGCATATGTTTGCACCGTGGCTTTTTGAAATCCAGTCTAATAATCTGTATCTTTTTGTTGATTGCTTTGAGCCCTTTGCATTTACTGTAATTGCTGTGAAATAGTGGGCTTGCTATTTCATCATTTGCTTTGTGTTGCTCTCTTCTGGGTTTTGTTCCTTTCTTCACTCTCTCCTGCCTTCTTTTGTATATTTAATACTCAGTTTAAACTTTTTTTCTGACTCTCTATCAAGTCTCTACTGACTCTTTCTCGGTGTTTATTATGTGTGTGTGTGTTTTTTAGGGATTTATAATATACATACCTGCCATTTCACAGCCTACTTTAAGATTGTATTTTATCACTTGAGGAAAATCTGAAAGTCCTATAACCAAATAGAATTGTTTACTGTTTCCTCTTTGTAGTTTTTATATTTATTACCTACATACATTAAAACATCATTTACATTTTTGCTTTCAACAGTCATTCTAATTATAAAGAAGTTAAGCAGAGACAGATAGTATCATCTCGGCTTACTGTAACCTGCCCCTCCTGGGTTCAAGTGATTCTCCTGCCTCAGCCTCCTCAGTAGCTGGTATTACAGGTGCATGCCACCACGCCCAGTCAGTTTTTGTATTTTTAGCAGAGACAGGGTTTCACCATGTTGGCCAGGATGGTCTCAATCTTCTGACCTTGTGAGCCACCTGCCTCCCAAAGTGCTGGGATTATAGGCGTGGGCCACCACACCTGGCCTGTTCATCATTTCTTTATCTCTCTCTTTATTCTTAAAGTTCCAAGTTTTCTTTTGCTGTCATTTTCCTTCAGCCTGAAGGATTTTCTTTACCATTTATCTTAGAGAACATTTTCTGCTGATAAAGTCTTTTTCTCTTTCTCTTTTTTTCCTTCACTGAGCATGTCTTCATTTCACCTTTATTTCTAAATGATAATTTATTGGGTGTAGACTTTCTTTGGATATGGAATTTAAAATCTTTAAAGTTTTTTTCCATTGTCTTCTGGCTTCCATCATTCATGGTGAGAAATCTGGACTCATGCTAGTCATTTTTTCCTGGAGAGGGGTCCTGTGTTGATTTTCTCTGGCTAGTCTCAATATTTTTTTCTTTATGTTTGAGTTTTGGCAGTTTGGTTATTGCGTAGGTATTCTTTTCTTTGAGTTTATTTGGCTTGGTATTTGATGAACCTCTGGAATCTGTACCTAATGTCTTTCACCTTCCATAGGGAGTTTCCAGTCATTCTTTCTTTAAATATTTGTTTCCGCACCAACCTCTTTCTGTCTCTTTCCTCACTCGTTTTTGACAGCAGTGACATGAATATTAGATCTTTTGATGTTGTCACAGATATTGTTAAACCCTGTTCACCTAGTCTTGATTTTCTCTACAAGATCATTCTGTCTTCCAGTTTGAGTCTTTTTACCATCATCTACATTCTGTTATTTTTACCCATCTAGTGAATTTTTTAAAACATTTCAATTATTGTGTGTTTCAAGTCTAAAATTCCCATGTTTTCCCTGATTTTTACTTCTAAAAATGTCTGTCTTCTCATTCATGTCAACAGTTTTCCCACTTACTTAGGGAGTACTTTAAAGTTGTGTCTGATAATGCCAACATCCGAATCGTCTGGGGATTGGCATCTATTGATTGTGCTTTTCCTTTTTGTCTATGTTGAATAATTTTGGATTATATCCTGTGTTGCTATTGTTGTTTTGAGATAGGGTCTTACCTTGTTGCCCAGGCTGGAATGCAGTGGCGTGATCTCCGCTCGCTGCAACCTCCGTCTCCCAGGTTCAGGCAATTCTTGTGTCTCAGCCTCCCAAGTAGCGGGGATTATAGGCAAGCGCCACCATGCCTGGCTAACTTTTGTATGTTTAGTAGAGACAGGGTTTCACCATGTTGACCAGGCTGGTCTTGAACTCCTTACCTCCAGTAATCCGCCCACCTTGACCTCCCAAAGTGCTGGGATTACAGGTGTGAGCCACTGTCCCTGGCCTATATTCTGTGTATTTTGAACATTATGTCATGAGATTCTGAATCCTGTTAAAATCGGCTGGAAAAGGTTGACATTTCTTTTCCTTTTTTTTTTTTTTTAAAAAGCAGTCAGTCAACCAAATCAAGCTCCGATGGCAAGTCTGTCCTGCCTTTGGGGAGTGGTGGTAACAGCTGCAGTTTACTTTTCAGAGCCTTTGCTATGCTGTTTGTATCCGCCCCACATGTACACTTTTCAGGAGTTAGTATGGGACTTACCTGGTTCTTTAAATGTCGTTTAATTCTCAAAGCCATGTTTCTTTGGGTGTGTTTTACACATGAACATTTCCTGGGTGGTCCTGGGACTTGTGCTGAAGCATAGACAGATTTATAGGATCTGTTTTTTTCACTTTTCTCTCTGGAATTTCCTTCACACCCGTGAGCTCAGGGGTCCCTTCTCCCAGGTCTCTCGTCAGAAGATGAGTGTGTCTCTGAGCTTTGTCCTCCCCCACCACATACATGATTTTGCTGTTTTGCAAGTCTTCCTAACTGGGGCTGGCCTCAGAGCAAAACAAGAGAAAGGGAAGATAAAAATAATCAGAGGCTGGCTGTAGCGGCTCAGTCCCAGCACTTTGGGAGGCTGAGGCAGGTGGATTGCCAGAGCCCAGGGGTTCAAGACCAGCCTGGGCAACATGGTGAAACTCTATCTCTACTAAAAGTGCAAAAATTAGGCAGGTGTGGTGGTGCATGCTTGTAGTCCCAGCTACTTGGGAGGGTGAGGCAGGAGGATCGATTGAGCCTGAGGCTGTAGGGAGCCATGATTACATCACTGTATTCAAGCCTGGGTGACAGAGCAAAATTCTGTCCAAGATAAAAAAAAAAAAAAAAATCAGACCCTCACCTGCAGTCCCAGCTACTCAGAAGGCTGAGGTGAGAGAATCTGCTGAGCCCAGGAGTTTGAGACCAGCCTAGGCAATGTAGGAAGACCCCATTTCTCAAACAAAAAATAATAAAAATTAAAAAAAAATCAAAACTCCCTTACATGTCTAGACCATTTGGCTCCTTTTATTCCCACTTTCTTTGTCCAGGCAGAAGGGTAATTTTGGGGATTTCAGGGGCTCATGTTACCGAGCCGCAATGTAACTTCATGACTAGGGCTGGCCTTAGAGCAGGGCAGGTAGAAAGTAAGAGAGAAAAAAAAGAAAAAAAAATAAACACCACCGGGCGCGGTGGCTCACGCCTGTGATCCCAGCACTTTGGGAGGCTGAGGCAGGTGGATCACAAGGTCAAGAGATCGAGACCATCCTGGTCAACATGGTGAAACCCGTCTCTACTAAAGATACAAAAAATTAGCTGGGCATGGTGTCGCACGCCTGTAGTCCCAGCTACTTGGGAGGCTGAGGCAGGAGAATTGCCTGCACCCAGGACGCGGAGGTTGTGGTGAGCCGAGATCGCGCCACTGCACTCCAGCCTGGGTAACAAGAGCGAAACTCCATCTCAAAACAAAACAAAAAACAAAACAAAACACAACACCTGGGCTCTTCCATCTGACTCTTCACTTTCAGAGACTGCTTGTCCCAGTCCTCTGGCCAGAAAAAGGGGATTTCTCTTGGAATTTTGTCATCTTGTTCCAGTGTGGAGTTCCTTGACTTGGTTTGCTTTTTTATTTTGAAGGAAAGTCTCGCACTGTCACCTAGGCTGGGGTACAGTGGTGTGATCTCAGCTCACTGCAACCTCTGCCTCTCGGGTTCAAGCTATTCTCTTGCCTCAGCCTCCTGAGTAACTGGGGCTACAGGCATGCACCACCACGCCTGGCTAATTTTTTTGTATTTTTAGTAGAGACGGGGGTTTTACCATGCCGGTCAGGCTGGTCTCCAATTCCTGACCTCAAATGATCCTCCCACTTCGGCTTACCAAACTGCCCGAGTTCTAGGCGTGAGCCACCGGGCCCAGCTTTGACTTGCTTTTGGATCAAAGTCAAGAGATAAAGGAGGAAAAATTAATCCGGGAAATTTACCGGTGGATGCTTCTTCAGCTGTTGGCGTCCTTCTCTCTTTCTCTGATACTGTTTTCTTTGCAGAACCTCAAGGAGGTGATTTTTGTATTCGCTGCAGAAATTGTACCTGTAATTAGTGGGTGACATATGTTTAGTGGGCTTGCTCCATCTCATCTGGTCCTGCAAGTCGGATGTCCCCTCTATTTAAAACAAATAGTAATATAATTTTTTTTGGCACTTGATTTTTAAAACCTTTTTAATTTGGCCGTCAATAGCAACAACAAGTCAAGTAACAGTTACCCAGTTCTTACCAATTCCAGACGCCGTTCTCAGCGGTATTCACACAGTAACCCGTTTAATCATAGCACTAACCCGATGAGGTAGGTAATAGGAGTCCCATTTTAGAGGTGATGTTACCTCCCTGGAGGAATTAAGTAATTTGCCAAGGTGACATAGCTAGTTAGTCAAGGAATGTTCTAGATTGTGTGACTCAAAAGCCCGCAGACGTAACTATGGTCATATAAGAAGAAGCATATTAATGTCTTAACACTTGACTGTCACGTAGCAGCACATGCTAGGTAGGAAACTGCCATAAGGATGAATGTACAAACCCCCCTCAGAATGAAGTGCCTGGTTAGCGGATCACACTGATCATCCTAAAGGAAGAATTACATTTATTCTGCGTGCAGGAAATCTGAGAAAGGTCAGGTGGTTGCGGAAGAAGTGCCGACAGAATTCCGTATTACAGACAAGGGTGTTTCCAGGGACTGCTGCTGTCTTTGCTGGAAGGTGTGGTACATTTGTGGCCAGCAGGAGTTGGAATAGTAGACCCATAAGCACTTAGAGCTGGAAGAGACTCACAGGAGCTAAGCCCACCTCCTGATTTTAAAAACCACACCTATAATATGTAGGGAGGCATCTTGCCAAAGGTGAAATGATCTGCGAATGTCAGATGTTGCAAATAACCTAACAGTTCTCAAGAGGTAAAGTGATGAAATCCTCATTGTTCTTTTCTTTTTGGAGGCAGGGTTTCTTTCTGTCACCCAGGCTGGATTGCAGTGATATGATCATGGCTTATTGTAGCCTCAAACTCCTAAGCTCAAGCGACCCTCCTGCTTGAGCCTCCTGAGTAGCTGGGACTACAGGTGCATGCCATCATACCTGGCTAATTTTCTTATTTTTCATAGAGATAGTGTTTCAACTTGCTGCTCAGGCCGGTCTTGAACTCCTGGACTCAAGCAGTCTGCCCGTCTTGGCCTCCCAAGGAGCGGAGATTACAGGTGTGAGCCATTGTGCTTGGTCTCTCTTCTTCACTCACATCATCATAGCTGCATTGTGAGGCACAGATGTCCCAAGCACCCTGCAAGGCACATCTCTGATGTTAAAATCACCTTGCAGAGTAGGTAACACGATGCTCATTTTTTTCGTAGGAGGGAACAAATCCTCAGAGATGATGGACCACCTGCCCAACCAGGACGGCACAGCTGGGTCAGGGTTCATGCATTCTTCTTTACTGAGGACATCTTACCCGTGGGGACCTGCCATAAATGAACGGCATGTATAATCACTATGGAGCATCTTGTCCACATTGGCACACTTTTCTGGGTGCAAAGGGGCACTAGGAATAATTATACTGGGACTGTCCTGGCAAACTGGGACAAGGGGGATACCCTCCCTGTGAGTCCGTATTTCCAGATGGCATGGTTTATATTGACCATGAGTTTGCTTGATTTAGATGGCGTATGTGCTGTAGATGGCTGGCATTCAGGAGCATTTATTAATCTGTGAGTCTGTTTTCGAAGGTCACAGATATGAACCACGCAAAGCCGAATAGTCCCTTACTCTGTGTACAGAGGTCATACACAAATTTTGTTCATGGTGGCTGAGCAAGAAAGTCTCTTTTAAGCAAATATAAAATAAAACTATGAGTGCTTGGAAAAATCATGAAGAAAGCCCTTAAGGCAATATATTATTGTAATGATTTTTCCCCCAGGGCTAGATACTCATGAGCCTTTTGGGATGAATATGATTAAATCTGGGCAAGAATAGATAATAAGCCTTTTTCCCCGTAGTACACTGAGATGAACGGGGATCTCTTGTCATGCGCTTTGTGGAGGTAAAGCTTTGGAAATGGAAACAAGTGTGAATTTTCTCTTACAAACTCATGAAGAAGACATTTAGCCAACTGGCCACTCTGTATGAAGCCTGAAGATGTGCCTGTTACATACGTGAGCACACAATGTTTATTGCGATTCTAAGAAAGGGAATAGTGTCCCTATTCTGTGTAAGGGGCAATTATAGTTCAGGGTAGTTAAGTCATTTCCCAAACCTGCTCAGCTGACTAGCTCTGGTGTTGGGATTTGGATCAAGGCCTGACCTGCTCCCGAGGCCCTGCATCGCCCAGCTCTGCTCGCTAAACTCAGAGGCTGTTGGCATCAACGCAGGACCATCATGAGGCTGCTCCCTTCCCTGTGAGTGGGGAGCCGAGGGTGGGCTGAACTCTCAGATGGACATGGATATCTTGTTTGGGGAAAGCACGGGACTGAATTATCTCAGTGTTACAAGTGACTGGTCTTAGGCAAACTGTTCTTCCTTTCTTGACCTCAGTTTCTTTTCTGGGAAATGAGGTGGTTGAAGTTGATGATTTCTGTGTCATCCATGTCTCACAGTTGGTGGTCTTCACATTCAACATGGTAGCTATTCCAGTGGGAAAAGATGGCTCAGTAATGGACATGCTAATAGTTTTGGTTTGTGCAATCTAACCAAATGTACAAACAGATGGAGAAGTGCAAATGTCCTGTTGTGAGCTTCACGGAAGCTTGGGGAATTGACAGGGGTTCCAGGAAGGTCTTCCCGTAACCTCGGAGTCTGGGGAGGCAGTGGTTCCCCTAGGGTTTCTGCCAAGAACTATTTTTGCAGATTACTTTTTCAGACCCCTTCCTTCTGTCTGCATTGCACCGCCAAGCTTCCTCTCTTTCTGTTCTATCATTAAAATTGGAGACTGAGATAAGAAGAAGTTGAGATTAGGCTGGGTGCAGTGGCTCATGCCTGTAATCCCAGCACTTTTGGAGGCCAAGGTGAGAGGATCACTTGAGGTCAGGAGTTTGAGACCAGCCTGGCCAACATATCAACATCTCTACTAAATGGTGTTTCTAGTGAAACCCATCTCTACTAAAAATAGAAAAATTAGCCCGGTGTGGTGGCATGTGCCTGTAATCCCAGCTACTTGGGAGGCTAAGGCAGGAGAATCGCTTGAACCCTGGGAGGTGGAGGTTGCAGTGAGCCAAGATTGTGCCACTGCCCTCCAGCCTGGGAGACAGAGTGAGACTCTTCCTCAAAAAAAAAAAAAAAAAAAAAAAAAGGTTGAGATTGTCCAGAATAAGACAATTAATTTGAGCACAGTCTTCAAGGACCCTACATGTGAGGTTCTCCTGTGGAAAGTAAAACGGAGTGGCTGCCTTCACAAAGCTTTTATTCACATCAGCGTTCCTGCTTTGAGCATTCATGGAGAGGCCATCACAATTTGATGACATGCTGATAACTCGTCTTCAGAAATATGTAGTATATATTTAGGACCTAGTTAGGTGCACAGCAAGGCTGGCTCCAAGAGGCTTTCTGGATTACATTCATCCCCCTTCTGCCTTGTCCTGAAATGAGATCATTGTTGCCAGGGACACATGGAAATTACCAACGTCAGAAGCTTCTAGTGCCTGGACCTTACTGTGTACAACGCATTTGCTTAAACATACTGTCTGAGCAAAGTCCAATTATTTGGAACCAAGTTACTGATGATAAACATAATGATCACAGTGTCTACCATCAGGCACCACCACAGAACGGGAGACTCTCCAGGGAATCCTCAAAGTGGAAGCAGTCCAAACCATGCCTCCCGTTTTGCACAGAAATCACGTGGGATGGCGCTTACTCCTTCAAGGCCTACCTTGCGTGCTCCAGTGATATGTACAAAATGCAGACTAATTATCGCTGAGGAATGAGAGTTAAAACTCCCATCCCTGACACTGCCTGGCCTTCCTCTGTTTCCTAAGCAATAATGTTTTCATCACGTTCTCTCTGGGCTGCTCACAAACTGAAAAATCGCTTTTGCTGGTCTTTCTATCTGGGTGGTTGATACAGCAGATAACTGTTAAATGATGAGGCCAGGGAATCGATAATAAAGTCAGAGGAGATTTTCTGTCTCTAATTACAAAGACTTATAATCAAGGAATCAGAGAACGCTCTCGTAGTAAATTTCTACCAAGTCCCTTACCCGTCTCCTCCCAATAAAGGATTATTAGAAATACCACACAGGGGACAGCTTTGGACAGCCCAGCCCATCACTTCCAGCTGACAGCCCTCTCCCTGTGCAGGATATTGAGCAATTAAATAATTCCTGTAACAGAAAAATCTTTTTTCATTTATAATTAGAAAAGTTTATAATTGGAAACTGCAATTTCCAATTTATAATTTTCTTAATTTGGTGCTTTGTCTCCATTCCTCTACTCAGCAGACTGACCACTTGGTCAAAAGCATCTTGTTTCTCTTTTTATTTTTAAGAATGACCTTTCTGAAAATCAGTGTATTGAAGAGATATTTGCTTTCCTGTGTTAGTTGCAGCGCTGTTCACAGTAGCTTAGATTTGGAAGTGAACTAAGCATCTATCAGCAGATGGGTGGACAATGAAAATGTGGTACCTATACGCAATGGAGTAGTATTCAGCCATAAGAAAGAATGAGATCCTGTCATTTTCAGCGTGGATGGAACTGGAGATCACTGTGATGAGTGAAATATGCCAGGCACAGAAAGACAAACATTGTGTGTTCTCACCTATTTGTGGGCTCTGAAAACCAAAACCGTTGACCTCATGGAGATCGAAAGTCGAAGGATGCTTTCTAGAGACTGGGAAAGGTTGGGGGCAGGGGCAGGTAGGAAGTGGGGATGGTTAACCTGTACAAAAAATAGAAAGAATGAATAAGACTATTAGCACATTGGGATGACTATGGTCAATAATTAATTGTAGATTTAAAAATAACTAAAAGACTATGATTGCATTGTCAGTAACACAAAGGATAATTGCTTGAGGGGGTGGATACCCCATTCTCCATGAAGGGATTGTTACACGTTGCATGTCTGTATCGAAACATCTCGTGAACCCTGTAAATATATATACCTACTATGTACCCACAAAAATTAAAAATGAAAACATTTTAAAAGACTGCTTTTTCTGACTGCACCGCTTTGTTTATTGACAATGGTTGGTGTTTCTCTGCACTGAATTATCTTTCCCTTGGATTGTTTATCTGGCTATGAGATTATCTGAATGGAAGGAAGTAGCTCTTAAGTCACTCCAAGTACCATATCCTGCTTCTCATTCCATAACGTGATGCAGTCCTCTTTCACAGACTGGCCCAGGCATGAGTTGATCCTTTTAAAGGATCATTTTCCTGCCATCAATTTCCGATCTATTTACTTTGCAGCCGCAGCGTAGATACTATTTTGTGCTTTATGTAAGGTGTTAGACATCAAGGGTTTGTGCTTTGTTAGTCTTCAGTGCCTTATGATAATGGCTCTGTGTTACCATGACCCACCCTACCTCCCACCACTCTTCAAAGTGACACAGTGCCTGCAGTCTAACCGGGTCATCTTTATGGCCACTTTTACTAAAGAGGTGAAATTGGCTGATAGTAACAGACAAATTGGTAGGAACAGTGTTTTGACTAACATGGCATAAATAGATTGTGAGTTTTTTATCATCTCATGTAAAATAATTTTAAAAATAGGGTCTGCAAGGCTAGTATGGGGGCTCTATAGAGATTCAAGAAACCCTGGCTTCTTTCTATTTATTTCTGTCCCATCACCATTAGAAAGAAACTGCGTCCTTAAGGTCACAAGCTGACTACTGGGGATCCAGCCATCACATTCTCACTCCAGGACCTCTCCTGGGCAAGGGACAAAAGAATCTGCCTGAGAGCTGAATCATCCCCTTTGCAAGAGTTCTTTGGTAAGCCTCACAGGATGGCTTGGCTGGAGTCTCATTGGCTACCTCCAGCTGAAAGGGATTTTGTGGACTGTACTTCTATAATTTGGTGCAAGAGGCCAATGTTAGCTCTTGTAACAAACAAACCTCATTCATTCATTCATTCATTCATTCATTCGAGACTGAAGTGCAGTGGCATGATCTTGGCTTCTCCTTCTGCAACCTCCCCCTCCTGGTTCAAGTGATTCTCCTGCCTTGGCCTCCTAAGTAGCTGGAATTACAGGCATGCACCACCAGGCCTGGCTAATTTTTGTGTTTTTAGTAGAGATGGGGTTTCATCATACTGGCCAAGCTGGTCTCGAACTCCTGATCTCAAGTGATCCGCCCACCTTGGTCTCCCAAAGTGCTGGGATTATACTCATGAGCCACCGTGGCTGGCTGAACCTCCACAATTTAATGGCTTAACAAAATAAGCCTTTGTTTTTCTCTTATCAGGGATCACACAGATATTTTTGTTTGGCAGTAGGTCTTCTGCGTGGGGACTGAGACCTGAGCTCCTTGTATCTTGTGGACTGTCTTCCTCCAGGATCTTCTGCATTCAGCGGGCAGGTGGTGAACTAGAATGGCGAGTCATGTGTGAAAGATGTCTGTGGGCCAGCCTGGAAGTGGCCATGTTATTTACTTAGGCTCCATTGATGGAGCCCAGTCATGTGGGGCTGCAGATACCTGCAAGGTTGGGAACTAGAGTCTAGCTCTGTGCCTGGGAAGAGAAGGAAACAGGTTTGGTGAGCAGCTAGCCAATGGCCACATGGCTGTCCTGGTGATGCCAGGATCCTGTTAGCAGTAAAGATGTTAAGACAAGCTGAGACACAGAAAGTGAGACACAGTCGCTGCTGCAGCCCATTGTGTGCGCCTGCTCGCTTTCCCCATGGGGACTCTGCCTGCTCTCGGTTATCTGCCCACTGCAGGGCCCTTCGCACATCTGTCCACAGCCAGGCCTGGCCCTGCCTCTCCCAGCTCTCAAACACCAGCTCTGGCTCCAGCTTCTTAGGATACCACCACATTTTACGCTGTGTGTGTGTGTGTGTGTGTTTATTTTTTTTTTTGAGACGGAGTCTTGCTCTGCCGCCTAGGCTGGAGTACAGTGGTGTAGGCTCCGCTCGCTCCCTGCAACCTCTGCTCTCTGTCTCCCGGGTTCCAGCAGTTCTCCTGCCTCAGCCTCCTGAGTAGCTGGGATTACAGGCATGCACCACAATGCCCAGCTAATTTTTGTGTTTTTAGTAGAGATGGAATTTCACCATGTTGGCCAGGCTGGTCTCGAACTCCTGACCTCATAATCCACCTGCCTCGGCCTCCCAAAGTGCTGGGATTACAGGCGTGAGCCACTGTGTCCAGCCTGCTCTGTTCTAGAGTGACTTGTTTTGATTTGTTCAGTGTTTTCTGGTTCTTGTTTTTTATTTTTATGTTTTCCTCCTAACATGTGAGAGCAGGGACTTTATTCCCTCCTTCCATCGTCATTAGCGGTTAATTGTCACCTTGTTAAGTGGTATTTCCTCCTCATGGGAATGGCTGATAAGTCCTCCATCAAATCAGCTCCAAGAAATAATGGGGACAGGGGTTACATAGCAAAAGTTATTAAAACTGTCTGGCCAGCATCCGGAGGCCATTCTGAGGACCCCTCGGCCTCTTTTGTTAGGTTCTAACCATGTTGCTTGTGTACTCTGGGTACATGGACAAGTTTACTGGGGAAGATTCCCACTCCTGAAAGAAGACTCAAATGTGGCTGCTTTGTGAAGGTTTGGTGCCTGATTTTGGCTGGCAAAGTTTAGATCTCTTGCCTCTGAGTTCTTGTCATGTTTCCTGAACAGTTTCATGGTAGCATCTATCGCTTCATCCATGCAGTTACTATTTACCCACTGCACTAAGAATCGAGTGTAGAATTTCCATCTTCTCATTGAATCTCTTTATCATCCCATGAAGTTGTGGTCTTACCATCTCTGTTTTACAGATGAGGATACAGGCTCAGAGAGGATCAGTACCTTGGGCTGGACTTCTGAGTGTGCCTGTGAGCTGCTGTGCTGGGATGCTGCATATCAATCTGGATTTTCCATAGGGTGCTGGGACCTAGGGTCTCCTTTCCTGTGTGTTCTAACTCTGCAGTTTCCTGAAGCACCATTATCTTTTATGCCTTTGGTTAATTTTATAAAAATCATGTAAGATTTCAAACTTACCAAAGAGCGTAGAAAAAATAAGTGAACAGATTACCATGTACCCACCACCCAGATTGAGCAAATGTTAATTAACATTTTGCCATCTTTGCTTCAGATTTCTGAAAGAAAAAAAAAATTATGGATCCAGCAACACTTCCTTTTTTTAAAAATTAATTTTTTGAGATGGAGTCTCACTCTGTCTCCCAGGCTGGAATGCACAGCTGTGATCTCGGCTCATTGCAACCTCCACCTTCCTGGTTCAAGCCATTCTTTTACCTCAGTTTCCCAAGTAGCTGGGATTACAGGTACACACCACCACACTGTGCTTTTGTATTTTTAGTAGAGACGGGGTTTTGCCTTGTTGGCCAGGCTGGCCTCTGTCTCCTGAGTTCAGGTGATCCACCTGCGTCCGCCTCTTTCAGTGCTGGGATTACTGGCGTGAGTCACCACACCCAGCCTTCAAACCATCGTACCCCCTCTTTCCTCTCCAGGGGCAACCTTTACCCAAAGCAGGTGCAGTGGTGGGGGGTGGGGGGTGGGGGGTGGGGGGTGTGTGTGTATCCTAATTGTTTGTCTTTGTACTTTCACTACCTATGTATGTATTATATACCCAAACAATGTAGCTGTTATTGTTGGTGTGGATGTTTGTGTGTGTGTTTTATAGATGTAAATGGAAGGGCTACTGTATGCATCTTTTGGTAACCATTTTTTTCAGTCGTGATTATGTTTCCCGGGTTTATCCCTGTGAATGCATGTAGATTCATCAGTTAGTTAAACTGCCTCAGAGTATTCCACTGAATACTGAATGACTAGCCTAACTTACTTCTCTCATTTGGGATATTTACATCTGGGATATTTACATGCCTCTAGATAAATTCTTTACGGTAGCCATATAATATTCCATGGTACAGATGTACCTTTAAACTCTTAACTAGGAAACTCTGTTGTTTTTATTGTTTTTCACTTGTATGGTGTTGGAGTAAGTATCTTTTTTATACATATATCATTATGTGATGCTTTTATTTATTGATTTTTCTTTTCTTTTTTTATTTTTTGTGATGGAGTCTTGCTCTGTTGCCCAGGCTGGAGTGCAGTGGCATGATCTTGGCTCACTGCAACCTCCACTTCCCCAGGATCAGGTGATTCTCCTGCTTCAGTCTCCCAGGTAGCTGGGATTGCACGTGCATACCACCATGCCTGGCTAATTTTTATATTTTTAGTAGAGACAGGGTTTTACCATGTTGACCAGGCTGGTCTTGAACTCCTGAACTCAAGTGATCCACCCAGCTTGGCCTCCCAAAGTGCTAGAATTTCAGGTGTGAGCCACTGCCCCCAGCCTAATGCTTTTTTTCTGTAGGACAGAGTTCTTTAAAAATGTAATTTACCAAGTATAGCCAGATTAGTTTCCAAAAATGTTGTAGCAATTTATACTTAACAACTCTTTCACATAACTTTGCCTTTTCCCAACCTGCCGATAAGAAAACTGCCTTGCCGAGGATTTGTTTGGCATTTTTGGGACTGCTAGTGAGTGTCAAGCATCAGTTACTATGCTCGTTGGCCCTTCTGTGAATTTTATGTCTGTATCCTTTTCTGCATCTGCAGGCCTGGACCATCACTGCTGGGCATGATTTCTGTGTAGAGCGAGTGCCCCTGCAGTTTTGCATATGGCTGTGTTAGTGGAAGTCCTTAGCATAACAGGGATATTATCTCTTTATTAATATTTTATTAGTAGGACTAGAATTTTTCAATCCTTTGCCACTGAGACTTTTGGGTTTTGCATCTTGCTTAAGAAGATTAACCTGTGTATATCTGTATCTTCTAATCCTTTTCCCCTAAAATGTTCTAGCATTTTCATTGTATTTTTTAAATTTAGAAATTTAAACTGAATTCTTTAAGGAACACAGATTATCTTTTTTTTTTTCTTTTTCTTTTTCTTTCTTTTTTCTTTTTTTGAGACAGAGTCTTGCTCTGTTGCCCTAACTGGAGTGCAGTGGCGCGATCTCTGCTCACTGCAACCTCCACCTCACGGGTTCATGGGATTCTCCTGCCTCAGCCTCCCGAGTAGCTGGGACTACAGGAATGTGCCACCACGGCATGGCTAATTTTTTGCATTTTTAGTAGAGATGAGGTTTCACTGTGTTAGCCAGGATGGTCTCGGTCTCCTGACCTCGTAATCTGCCCGCCTGGGCCTTCCAAAGTACTGGGTTTACAGGCGTGAGCCACCATGCCCGGCCCAGATTATCTTTCTGTGTAATTAAGCATGGCCGAGGCATTGGAACTCACTGCCTAAGTATCACTTGCTTGGATGCCATTTCATATGTTCGGCTGAAGAACAGTGACATGAACTGTGTTTCATCTTTTCCTTTTTAAAATGCACACTTTGATCCTTTCTGTTTCCCATACTGTGAGGCCGTGGAAAGGGGAAGACACTGTCAGCCACCAGCTGGGAACACATGGGACAGTAGGCCTGCTTAGTTGAGATTATGCTGCACTTGGTATTTTTGTTTTAAAATCCAGTAAAGAAACACGGTCTGTATCATTGTCTGTGATTTTACCCTCAGGAAAGATGCCAGGACTGAAGCATCCTGGAGGCTGACAGGTGATCTCTTTAGCTCTGCGACCCTTGCGTTTATAAGAGGTGATACGTGGCGATTTGCCTGCAGGTGCCTGCAGAAAGGGAGGTCATTTTGCTGCTGCCTTTGAGATGTATCTGATTGAATGGTGAAAACGATTTGTGTATCCAGTTTTTATTTGTAAGCAGACTTTTCAGAAGCATGAAGTGTGTGGCATGTGGGACGATGATAAATCGTGTTAGTATTACATTTTGTGCGTGTGGTTTAGGAACATTTCCAGTGCTTTGCTGACATAGGCAAAGACTTTTGCCATGATGAGGATGGAGCGCCAGTGCCAGGAAGGGCCCTCAGAGGTGCAGGCCAGTTGCTAGGCGTCCGGCAGACTAGTGATTAGATGCAGAAGAGCATTATGATTCTCCATGAGCCAGCGCTGCGCAGAAAACAAACAGGCAGACTGTGTGTGGTTAAGGTTTTTCTCACTGGGGGGACCTCAGGGCAGGTCAGGAGCTCTCCCTCGAAGCTTTTATCTGAAGTGGGGGTGGGCAGTGGAACCTCGTGTCCACATTGAAGGTGACAAAACAGGCAAAATAAATAAATAAATAAAAGAGCGAAGGCAGCCTCATGGAAGAACTCAGGCAAGTACAACAGACCTTTTCATAGCTTAGTGAGGAACTTTGACTAAATCAGTATCAATTCCACCTTTTTTTTTTTTTTAGATGAGGTTTTGCTCTTTTTGCCCAGGCTGGAGTGCAATGGTGCAATCTCTGCTCACTGCAACCTCAGCTTCCCAGGTTCAAGTGATTCTCCTGCCTCAACCTCCCAAGTAGCTGGGATTACAGGTGCGTGCCACCACGCCCAGCTAATTCTATATTTTTAGTAGAAACAGGGTTTTGCCGTGTTGGCCAGTCTGGTCTCAAACTCCTGACCTCAGGTGATCCTCCCACCTCCACCTCCCAAAGTACTGGGATTACAGGCGTGAGTCCACTTTTTAAGGGTGTTCAAGAACGAAATGACCAATGATACTTGCTAAAGCATGGTGAGGAAGACTTCATTCAGGATGAGGGTGATAGAGACTGTTGGAATGGGATCTTGCAGTGTGGGAGAGAGATTGGGCTCAATCTGAAAGCAGGAGATTTACAATGCCCAGGAGCAGGGCTGCGGGGGACGGTCAGTGGTTGGAAAATTACTAAAAAGATCATCAGAGGAAAGGGGGATTCTGGCTAAACCCACCTAACAGGACTTGCTGAAGGGTATCAGATATTACCTGGGGGATTTTGGAGGATGATGACCCTCACCAGATCTTAAGGGAGATCAGATGTCCAAGATGGTGGGGGTTTCTTGCTAAGCTGAGTTAGCAGGGTTCTTGCTGAAACCGGATTTTACAAGGAAGTGCACAGATGGGCGTAGGAGAATGTTCAGGAGCCTGATTGACATCTGGTCAAGCAGAGAATCTTCCCAGAGCGTAAGACTGATGTGTGAATTTCGCTGGAATTGACATTTGTGATGCCTGTGTGGGCGCTTTCTTTGGTGCTTGTTTTTACCTGTCACAGAAATACGTGTCCCGCGACCCGTGGATTTGCACATGTCTCAAACGAAAACTGTCAAGTCTTTGCCATACCCCACAGGCCCTAAAGCTCTGTAGGGATCTTGCGAACCCCATTTTCTCTCTCTTCACACAGCCTCCTGCTCTTCTGTAACCAGAACCTTGCCAACCCAAGGCCTTATGTTTGTGCTTCTGTCTTCCTGGTAAAGGCTTTGCACATGCCTGGGGTTCTTTCCTCATTCCATTCAATTCTCAGCAAAGAGGCCTGCCCTGGTTGTGCATCTATAATTGTACATAAATGCTGTCTATATGTCTATGTCTATCTATAAGTCTATTTATTTCTGTCACCTATCTGTCCATGCACCCACCCGCACCCACCCACCCATCCATCTGCCTGTCCATCCATCCATGTACCTACTTATCTATCCCCATTCATTAATCCATCCATCCATCCATCCATCCATCCATCCATCCATCCATCCATCCACACACTCACCTACCCACTCACCCATTCATCCATCCATTTATCCATCTGTCCATCTGTCCATCCATCCCTCCACCCACCCACCCGTCTACCCACCATCTAGACACACACACACACACACACACACACACACACACACACACACACACACATTTTCCGCTTTACTTTTGTTTATAGCTCTTGCCAACACCTGGCATAGATCGTTTATCCTCTGCCTCTCTTCTCACCATGGGAGCTTCCTGGGGCTGCAGCCTTGTTCCACTCACCTCCATCCTCAGGGCCTTGCATGTGATAGTGCCCAGTGCGTGCTTTCTGACTTAATGGCCTGAGTTTACCCCCTGCCACCTCACGAATGTGTGACCTGCTCACCAAGGCAGTTGCAGAGCCAGAGGATGTTTGCCGCTGATCCCCCAACCCCAGGAAGCATGCAACGTGACCATGATATACAGACAGTGGTCAGTGATGCTTTCTTTGAAAGTGTCGTTACTCTCCACCCGGCCAGAGCTAACTAATGTTTAAACTATGGATAGTTTGCAGTTTCATGAAGGATTGACAGCTGAGCAAAGGCCAGTTGGTGTGTTTGCAGAAAAGATGCTTGGGTGTCAGGGGGGATGTCGGTAGGTGTGGCCCTTTACCCAGAGACTTGGCTATTGTTGGGATTTTGGGCACCTTATTGAGCCAATTTAGGGAAATGTTTTTGGGCAAGCAAGGCTTTTGGAACCCTTCTGATCACCCTGCATGGGGAATCTCATTGTTTTGGGGGGATTGACTCTGTTTTTCACCTTCCCTAAATCTCAGAGCAGTCCATCTCTGCATGCCAAGGAAACAGTCTCAACGTTCCTAATTGATCTTTCTGCCTTGTCTGGGAGAGGGACTGAGGTCTTGCTCTTCAAATACCACATTTTTCTGCCCTAATGAGAGGAGCAGAGCAGGCTGTGCTGTCGCCAGAGGCCCCTGGGGGGATCAGAGTATTGAGGTCACCATCCCTGTCCTCTTAGACTGGCAAGAGCTATCAGCAGTAAAGTAGCCCCAGTGCCTGTTGCCACCATGTTTGTGACGGGTCATACCGTTCAGTGCCAGGTAATTGACAGGTACAGTGACCATCACTACTTCCATGCTCTGGCCTTCAATTTCTGTTCAGGCTCTGTTCTCAAGGAATGAGCTTTGTTTTTGTGGGTAGCCACAATGCAGACTTGCTCTTAATTTTGGCCAGAAATAATGTCATAATTGGCACCCCACAGGAGATTGATAGTCCGTGTAAATGTGATTGAACAGCAAATAAAGCGTTTCACCACGGCTCTAAAGCCCAGGAGGTATGAACTTTTTGACTTTTTTTTTGAAAAAAATTTAAAGTCTTGCTCTGTCCCAGGCTGGAGTGCAGTGGTGTGATGTCAGCTCACTGCAACCTCTGCCTCCTGGGTTCAAGCAATTCTCCTGCCTCAGCCTCCCGAGTAGCTGGAACTACAGGTGTGTGTCACCATGCCTGGCTAAGTTTTTATATTTTTATTAGAGACGGGGTTTCACCATATTAGCCAGGATGGTCTCGATCTCTTGACCTCATGATCCACCCACCGCAGCCTCCCAAAGTGCTGGGATTACAGGCATGAGCCACTTCACCTGGCCCGAACTTTTCTTCCTGCTGGAATGTTACAGTGATTATGTTGTAGGAAACGGGAGAAAGTGTCCACTGCCCTTGAAGGTTAAGTTGGCTCTTTGAAGCAGGAACGGGTCGGGCAACATAAGGGTCAGTCTCGCGCCTTTGGATTTTGGTCAGTCAGTATTGTGGCACTTTGGAAAACAGAGAAAATTATGATGTGGAATTTTAAGATGTGAAGACAGTTAGATGAGGGCCTAAGTCTACAAGGAGTGGCTTAGGAACAGAACAGAAAGCCCAACTTAAAAATTCTTCCACTCTTCCCTAATAGAGGGTCTGGGTTCATGGAAACAGAAGGGAAGGAAATCTCTATCTTCATCCCTTGGGGTTGAAGTTGACAGACATTGTCAGAAACTTAAAAGGAAGAGAATGTCACTGGGGTTTCATTGGAGAGATCTCTGGTTAGAAAATTTCAGCAGATTTATCTGTCCATTGTAGCCCAGTTTGGATGAGAATTTGGACAGTATTTTTGGGGAGGGGCATATGGGAAGAAAATCTCTGCTCCCCCCCTAACTCTTGTTACTCTTTCTGAATTGTAAAATTAACTATACCCAGTGAGGTGGGATGGTTTAGAAATAAAAGAGCATGACCTTGGCATCAAGCTAGGGTTACAGTGTTAGTGCCATATTAGCACTTTTTTAAACCTTTTTCAACATCAGTTGTCTCAGCTGTAAAATGGACATCATAATGTTACCATGCAGGGTTAATGTTAGAATTCAGAGTAGTTGGCAAATACTTTCTTAAAAATAAGCTTATGCTTATTTATACTTGGGAGGTTGAGGCCAGAAGATGGCTTGAGCCCAGGAATGTGAGGTTCCAGTGAACTGTGGCCATGCCAGTGCACTCCAGCCTGGATGGCAGAATGAGACCTTGTCTCTTAAAAAAAAAAAGCATTATATACAGTTTTTAATGAGCAGTATTGATGATGATGGTGATGATGATGACCGTGATGAATACTGTGATGGTGATGATGGTGGTGATGGTTATGATGACTGTGATGATGATGATAGTGATGATGATGGTGATGGTGATGACCGTGGTGATGATGGTGATGATGGTGATGGTTATGATGACTGTGATGATGATGATAGTGATGATGATGGTGATGGTGATGGTGATGATGACTGTGATGATGATGGTGATGATGGTGATGGTTATGATGACTGTGATGATGATGATAGTGATGATGATGGTGATGGTGATGGTTATGATGACTGTCATGATGATGATGGTGATGATGGTGATGGTGATGATAACTGTGATGATGATGATGGTGATGGTGATGGTGATGGTGATGGTTATGATGACCGTGATGATGATGATGATGGTGATGGTGATGGTTATGATGACTGATGATGATGATGACGACGATGGTGATGATGGTGATTATAATGACTGTGGTGATGGTGATGATGGTGACAGTGATGATGGCGATGGTGATGGTGATGATGATGGCGATGGTGATGGTGATGGTGATGACGGTGATGACGGTGAAGATGATGGTGATGGTGGTGATGATGGTGATGGTGATGACGGTGATGGTGATGATGGTAATGGTGATAGTGATAACGGTGATGATGGTGATGTGATGATGGCGATGATGGCGATGGTGATGATGGCGATGACGGTATGGTGATGATGGTGACGACGGTGATGGTGATGGTGGTGATGACGGTGATGGCGATGATGGTATGGTGATGATGGTGATGACGGTGATGGTGATGATGGCGATGGTGATAATGGTGATGGTGATGATGGTGATGATGGTGATGGTGATGATGGTGATGGTGATAGTGATAATGGTGATGATGGTGATGGTGATGATGGCGATGATGGCGATGGTGATGATGGTGATGATGATGGTGATGGCGATGATGGTGATGATGATGGTGATGATGATGATGGTGATGATGGTTATAATGACTGTGATGATGGTGATGTTACCGTGATGGTGATGATGCTGGTGATAATGACTGTGGTGATGGTGATGCTGATGATGGTGATGATGATGATCATCATAATGATGATTATTTAGGTTGGGGAAGCTTAATTCTTTGCACAATAGCCTGTTTTCTTGAGGAAAGGAATTGTTCTCTGTGCTGTAACTTTATACAAATAAGGAGGCAAATAATAGTTTGCATCTTGACCAAATTCTGTTAACAACCTTGTTTGTTAAATTGCCCAAGGTGCAGCTCAATGATTAAAAGATGTGGAGGCTGTTTTGGGCTAGTGTAGAGAGATTCAGCCAGTTATGATACAAACACTTGCAAAGTAAAAACAGAGAACATACATATTTGTTATATCATTCAGCAGCATACATAAGGAAAATGTAGATCATAAATGAATTTTCTGCCTGTCAGAGGCATGTCATTTTGAGAGGGAGGATACTTACCTGTTTCTGTTCAAAAGGAGATTTCAGAGAACATAAAAATTACCTAAAACCCACTTGATGGGATGGAGAATATTACATATCAGTTGACTCTGTTTGTTTCTGCCGTCTGTTCAAGGCCTTGTGCCTTCTCACCGCTGGCTGCGCTAAGTGCACACTCTTCATCTGATGTTCGGAATGTCCACAGTGTGGTCCTAGGGTGCCTTGCCAGCAGCAGCGTTTCACCAGCCCATCACACCTGAGTCAGAATCCCTCCAGACACTGGCTTTGAGATTTAGACAACTTCTTGAACGCTGATGAGTTCAGTTTTCTCATCTGTAAAATAGGGATAAATAATAGGAATATAACATACACACTGTTCTGCATCTTTGTTTTTGCATTTACCAATATGTCTTGGGAATAATTCTGTATTAGCACATGTAAATCTACTTAATTATTTTACATGACTGCATAATACTCCATTGTATCTTTATTTATCTATTTATTTTATTTTGTTTTTTTTAGAAATAGGGTCTCGCTGTGTTATCCAGGCTAGAGGGCAGAGGTGCAATCATAGCTCACTGCAGCCTTGAACTCCTGGGCTCAAGTGATTCTTCTGCCTCAGCCTCTCAAGTAGCTGGGACTACAGGCATACACCACCATACCCAGCTAAGTTACTATTTTATTTTATTTTTTTGTAGAGGCAGGGTCCCATTATGTTGCTGAGGGTGGTCTCAAACTCTGGGCCTCAGGTAATCCTCCTGCCTTGGTCTCCCAAACTGCTGGTATTACAGGCATGAGCTACCATGCCTGGCCTCCATTGTAGTTTTAGATTATAAGTTACTTAACCAGTCCTCTCTTAATGGATATTTAGGATTTTTCCTATGTTCTGCTATTTCAAACTTTTATTGATTGTTTTAAGCCAGAATATTTATTTATTTATTTATTTTACACAGACACAGCCAAATGTCCCTTTAATGTAGTAATTATTTTACCTATAAGGACTCTGTGGTTTTTTATGGAATAGCTTGAAACATAAAGAGTGCATCCAGGGCCGGGTGCGGTGGCTCAAGCCTGTAATCCCAGCACTTTGGGAGGCCGAGGCAGGTGGATCATGAAGTCAAGAGATCGAGACCATCCTGGTCAACATGCTGAAACCCCGTCTCTACTAAAAATACAAAAATTAGCTGGGCACGGTGGCGCATGCCTGTAATCCCAGCTACTCAGGAGGCTGAGGCAGGAGAATTGCCTGAACCCAGGAGGCGGAGGTTGCGGTGAGCCGAGATCGCGCCATTGCACTCCAGCCTGGGTAACAAGAGCGAAACTCTGTCTCAAAAAAACAAAAAAAGAGCGCATTCATGTGTTTAGTTTGCAGGGAGCTTAAAAGAATGTTTCTTTAAGTTACTTGTTGAGACATCCACCCTGAATGGGATTGAAAATAAGTTTAAGAGTGCCTAAAGTCAGAGGATCTGGTGAGCGGGAATGGCGGGGTGAGGGCTGGCCAGTTGGGATTAATCGTGAACATCCTGGCCCATTCCGCTTCACCATTCAGGTTTCACCCACCATTTGACACCAGGGCTGTGTGTCTGGTGTTAGGAGCATGTCGGATCTTTGTAGCAGCTGGAGAGTAGAACGTGAGCATTGGCTAGGTCTGGTTCCCCCACCATCGGGGATGCGAGTGAGAAAGGGGAGTTCCCCTCCGAAGAGCTGCCTCTGCAGGGAGAAACCTTTCTCCAACAGGAGATCTGGAAATCTCACAGTAGTGAGAAGTGCTAAGAGGCCCACACAGGTGATGAAGAAAGACCAAGAGTATCCTGGGGGTTGCAGTTTCAGCCAAGTCAGTGCCTTTGTCACCCAAGGAAAATGTACCCTGGCAACAAATGCACATGTGGCCCACACGGACACTTGATTTGCCTTGAGTGTTGCTAGCTTTTTAAGCTGTAGCTATAAGGAGATTTTGTAATCTCAAAAAGAACTGATTTTTTTTTTTTTTTAATTTTAAGAGACAGGGCCTTGGCTAGGCGTGGTGGCTCACACCTGTAATCTCAGCACTTTGGGAGGCTGAGGCAGGTGGATCACCCGAGGTTAGGAGTTCAAGACTAGCCTTGGCCTACATGGGGAAACCCCGTCTCTACTAAAAATACAAAAAAAAATTCTCTGGGCTCGGTGGCACGTGCTGGTAATCCCAGCTATTCAGGAGGCTGAGGCAGAAGAATAGCTTGAGCCCGGGAGGCGGAGGTTGCAGTGAGCCAAGATTGCGCCATTGCACTCCAGCCTGGGCCACAGAGTAAGACTCTGTCTCAAAAAAAAAAAAAAAAAAGACA
The DNA here is from genome assembly GCF_049354715.1 of Callithrix jacchus. Taxonomy (NCBI): domain Eukaryota; kingdom Metazoa; phylum Chordata; class Mammalia; order Primates; family Cebidae; genus Callithrix; species Callithrix jacchus. The sequence goes on from NC_133508.1 coordinate 13,687,687, forward strand.
GGGTCTCACTCTGTCACACCATAGGCAGGAGCACAGTTGTGTGATCACAGCTCGTTGTAACTTTGAACTCTCAGGCTCAAGCGATCCTCCCCTCTCAGCGTCCCAAGTAGGTAGGACTGTACAGGCATGTGCCACTACACCCAGCTAAGATTTTCATTTTTTTTTTTTCGTAGAGGTGGGTGTCTTGCTATGTTGCCCAGACTGGTCTCCAACTCCTGGCCTCAAGTGATCCTTCTGCCTTGGCCTCTCAAACTCTTGGGATTACAGGCATGAACTACTGTGCCTGGCCTGAATCTTTTGTTCTGCCTCCATCTCCCAAAACCAAGCTTCCATGGATGCTCCCTTGTTGGTATGATAAGAAAAAAAAAATGATTGACACACTTTGGTTCCACATCAGCCTTTGACAAATGGCGTGAAAACATCGGAGATAAAATGTGGGAGCCTGTCAGGGAAGTGAAGGAGGAAAGGAAGGAGGGCTGTGACATGAAGCGTGTTTTCTAAGCACTCATTTGGAATTTATTTGTCTTCCTCATCTGGATCAGTGCGACTGTGCCCATAGAAGAACCTTCAGAAACCAAAGATGTCACAAGCAATGACTGTGTCAGCATTTTGATGCCTTCTCCCTGTGACAAGTATTGTCATAACCTAGACCTGCCCCAGTGGTTTCAAACATAGGATTGTACTCAGAGTGAAAATTGATCTGGACAAAAATTAAGCCAGTCGCGTTGGTATTTAAAAAGGTCTTATCGTGGTTCTCGAAGCCATTATGGAGAGTTGCTTATTATTGTGGAATTCACCAGTTAAAGAGGAAGATAAGAACTTTTCAGTAAGAGAGCCTGACTATTTTGGTGCCAGGTGTGGTGGCTCACGCCTGTTATCCCAGCACTTTGGGAGGCTGAGGTGGGTGGATCATGAAGTCAGAAGTTTGAGTCCAGCCTGGCCAACATGGTGAAACCCTGTCTCTACAAAAAATACAAAAAACTTAGCTGGGCATGGTGGCGGGGGCCTGTAATCCCAGCTACTTGGTAGGCTGAGGCAGGAGAATTGCTTGAACCCAGGAGGCAGAGGTTACAGTGGGCTGAGATTGTGCCACTGCACTCCAGCCTGGGTGACAAGAGTGAGATTCCATCTTTAAAAAAAAAAAGATACCATAAGTATTTTGAAGGATTCTCTCTGTTCCTGAACGTCTCCTTAATTAAGGGCATGTTTCTAATTTGAGCTAGTTGGTCAGGCACTGGTCTTAGTTAATAAGAAGCTGAGTTATAAGATTTTTGTTTTCTTAAGAAATAGAATTTTAGGGGCCAGGCGCAGTGGCTCACACCTGTAATCCCAGCACTTTGGGAGGCCAAGGTGGGTGGATCACCTGAGGTTAGGAGTTTGAGACCAGCCTGACCAATATGGGAAACCCCATCTATTAAAAAAAAAAAAAAAAAGAATTTTAATACTTTTAGCTTAAGTATTAGCATAAATGAACATATGGCTTACTATGTAATTGTCAAGCGGAGGGTTTTAAAAGATGCATTTTAATGAATAGACATTGTATGTAAATTGGATATCCATCTCACACTGTTCGTTCTCTAAGCATGTGGAAGCAAGTCTTTTCGCTGTGTTTGCTCGGCAGGACTTGATTTTCCAGATTGGGCCTGGCTTTTCGTAGGTTGGAGTGCTGAATTAGCACTGCAGAATGTCATTAGTGGTGTGTGAGCTAGTGAAGATTGTTAGCTGAAGATTCTATCAGAAGGAGTTAACGTCACTTCTCAGATGGCCTGGTTTATGCCTGGAGAGTTGTAGACACTGCTGTTTTGATCTATTCGGAGTCTCTGGGGTCTGTAAGGGTTAGGGTTAGCAAACAGGTTTTTCCATTTTAAGAATTGATTCTGTTCTGGAAAAATAGGTCTAAAAGGCACCCGCCTATTTCCTAGATGGTCCCAAGCCAAGTATCACTGACTTCATTTTTTGCTTTTTTTTTTTCTCTCTCATGCTTTCCTTCTTTTGAGACAGGGTCACTCTGTTACCCAGGCTGGAGTGCAGTGGTGCGGTCACGGCTCACTGTAGCCTCAGCCTCCTGGCCCAAGTGATTCTCCCACCTCAGCTTCATGAGTAACTGGGACTGCAGGGACACACTACCATGCCTGGATAATGTTTGAACCTTTTTGGTAGAGATGGGGTTTTACCCTGTTGTCCAGGCTGGTCTTAAGTGACCCTCCTGCCTTGGCCTCCCAAAGTGCTGGGATTATAGGCGTGAGCCACGGCACCCCACTTTTTCAATGTTTTTAAACCGTCCTTTAATATAGTGCTCATGTGACACTGGGAAAAATAATATGCTTGGTAGAAAAGAACGTTTTAATTTATGGTCAGAGGCCTGGGGTAACTGCAGGCCCAGTTATACAGTCTGGTAAGGGCAATAGGCTGAAAACGATACTGTTAATAGTTAATAACACAGTCAGTCTGATTTGTATGTAGAATGACTAAAAAGCATAGAGAGGCAAAGAGCCAGTAATAGCTACACTAAGCTAATAGGGCAGAGCGTTTTAGCACCATCTGATTATTTTTTGGTCTAATTTGGGATGGATGTAATTTTACCGAGTGGTTGGGTTAGTGAACTGCCATGAATCAAGAAGACAGCTCCTGAATTCCTGATTCTTGCTAAAAGTCAGAGGAGTCTTTTTCAGGTTTCATCAATTCCATTTGACTAACGGTGTGGAGCACCAAAAATGTGGAAGTCATGGCAGGTTGTTTGGAGGGTACATTTTTGACCATTTTGTGATTAAATTGCTCTTGTATGAGAAAATAATTTATTTAAAAATGAGGTAAACTTATTTATTTTTTATTTTTGAGATGGAGTCTTGCTATGTTGCCCAGGCTAGAGTATAGCGGTGTGATCTCAGCTCACTGCAACCTCCACCTCCTGGGTTCAAGCAATTCTCCTGCCTCAGCCTCCCCACTAGCTGGGACTACAGGGCCACCACACCGGGCTCATTTTTGTATTTTTAGTAGAGACAAGGTTTCAGCGTGTTGGCCAGGTGCCTGACCTCAAGTGATCCTCCCACCTTAGCCTCCCCAAATGCTGGGATTACAGGAGTGAGCCACCACATCCACCTATTTTTTTTTTTTTTGAGATGGAGTTTTGCTCTGTGGCCCAGGCTGGCGTGCAGTGGCATGATCTTGGCTCACTGCAACCTCTTCCTCCTGGGTTCAAGTGATTCTCCTTTCTCAGCCTCCCAAGTTGCTGGGATTATAGGCACCCAACAACACCATGTCTGGCTAATTTTTATATTTTTTCAGTAGAGATAGGTTTTGCCATGGTGGCCAGGCTGGTCTCAAACTCCCGACCTCATGTATGTAATCTACCCACCTTGGACTCCCAAGGTGCTGTTATTACGGGTGTCAGCCACGGCGCTTGGCTGTTGCCCGCTTATTCTTGACAACCTTAGATTAAAGATTAAAAGTATTAGAAACGGGAAAAGATGATGAGAAACTGGGATAGAAACAGATTCTCGTTTCCGTTTTTTATTGTAATAATTGGTAGTGAGGAGGGAGTTAGCCAGCGTATCTCTGGGCTTGACTTGGCTCTGAGTTCTGGGGCCTGCGTAAGCTGAAGGTCTAGAGTTAAGATGCTCAGAATGACTGAATTTTTTAACTACTGGTAGGTACATGTCTATCTATAGCACAGGAGAAGGGTGAAAAACCACTTCAAAAGCCCTTAAATGTCTGTTTTTAGCCCAGGCCTCCTTAGGGCACATGATTTTGTGTTGCTTTTTCAGGGAACTCAGGTAGAAAAGGCATTCCCAGAGCCCAGGTTCGTTTCTTTCTAGAAAAGGCATTCCCAGAGCCCAGGCTCGTTTCTTTCTTTGCCCTGCCACTCACTGGTCACTTGGACCTCAGATCATTTCACACGGAGAGGACTGGGTATACATCTCACAGCATGGAGAGCCAACCACGTAATGCCACAGTCCATTGAAACTGACTTGGTAAAGCAAAGCAAACAGCTTTTTTTCCCCAGAGCCATCGTTTTTGAAGTTAGAAGCCTAGTCATTTAGCATTCTTTCTTCACTACCGAAAATGGGATGGTTTCCTTTAGTCTTGGAAATTCAGCTCTGAAAAGATTATTTCCTCCCAGGCACCTGGCTTATAATCAGGATGAGCTGCCTGTGGGTGATGATTTGCTTTTCTTTGAAATGTGGGGAAAGGAGGAAGGATTCAACTTTTATAATTTGTACTGCCTGTCATCAGGTGCAGAAAACATTTAGCATTTCAAGATTAAATTTTTATTTGACCTTTCCAGTAATTTATGACAGAGATTCCTTTTTGATAGAATTTGGTGTTTTTAAAAATAGAATAATGGCTTTCTTTATCATTCAAATAAATGTCTCAACTTGAAAAAAATGCAATTTTTGAAACTGGAATTTTTATTTCTCTCACAATTATGCATTTTTAAAGTCCTTTCATCTGTGTAAAAATCTGCTATTTCTTTTTACCAAATTTCACTTATTTAACAAGGATGAAGGTTTATAGGGAGAAAATATCATTAATTAACAAATTTAAGACTTTTAGCAGTCAAAACAAACAGTGAACTCAGGATTATTCAACTGTATAATATTATTTAAGCATTCAGGCACGTAAGTGCATGTTTCAAAGTAAATCAGGAGGGACTCAAAGAATTTTTATGCCTCAGAAGAAACCTTTGAGATTCTTTCTGCACAGGCTTGCATAGAAACTTAGAGAAACATATTACGGAGGAAGAAAGAGATGGTACTGTTTTCTAGTACTAGTGTTGAGTGGATAGTACTGATGTTGAGTGGATAGTACTAGTGTTGAGTGGAAAGTACTGGTGTTGAGTGGATAGTACTGGTGTTGAGTGGATAGTACTAGTGTTGAGTGGAAGGTCATTAGGGTACATTACTTTGCAGATCTCAGCACAGGAGAAGGGTGGAGAGGCTGATGAGGAATCAGAGGAGAGCCCCCAATAATGGTGGTCATCAAAAGTGTCTGGAGCACCAGTTGGTGCAAGTATCATTAGGTCTGGAGACACAGAATACATGCATGTCCTGCTGTCATATAGGAAGCATGTTAAGGACTGTAATGGAATGTGTACATGGGATAGGTAATGTATGTTTAAGCCATATTTTTCAGAATGAGAGCATCATTCTGCCTGGGTGAGAAGCAATTGAGAAAACCTTAAAAGAGGAGGAAATAAGAGGACAAAGTGTGTGGATCGGTTGAGGTCAGGAGTTCGAGACCAGCCTGGCCAATATGGTGAAAACCCATCTCTACTAAAAATACAAAAAAAAAAAGAGTAGCGGACATGGTGGTGTGCACCTGTAGTCTCAGCAACTTAGGAGGCTGAGGCAGGAGAATTGCTTGAACCCCACAGGCAGGGATTGCAGTGAGCTGAGATCACACCACTGTACTCCAGCCTGGTTGACAGAGGTAGACTGTCTCACCAAAAAAAAAAAAAAAGAATGAAAAAGGAGGGAATATACCATCCGGGCCTTTGAAAAACAACATGGAATTTTGCCAAGCAGAAAGAAAAAGGAATGAATAGATTTAAGGAAGGAGGGGTGGGCAGAACTTGAACAAAGGCCAGTGGTATGAAAGGTCATGGTGTGGTTGGGTTGAGGTTGCGTGTGGTGGGGAGTGTTTGTGCTGGAGTGACAGATGAGCCTGCAAAGTTGGGGTCAGGTTTAGAAAGGCTTTGAATGCCACGGATAACTTGCAAAGGGATTTGAACTTGATCCCATAGACATGAAACCTCAAAGATTTAAGTAGGGTAATGAAATCATGAAATCTTATTTCCGGAAAAGTAAGGTCAGTAACAGATAAAAGATAGCAGGTAGCAGTAGGCTTGCTGGGGGCTATGGGACCCAGGAAGGCGTTGTGGACGTGTTGCAGAAGCCAGATAAGGCGGACATGAACCAGAGCAGCACTGAAGGGGTGGAGGAGCCGGCAGACATTTGAAAGTCTCGTCAGTGGAAGACCTGAACGTACTTGGTGAGGGAAATGACAGAGAGGGCAGTGAAGTAGACAGGTTTCCAGGCTGCGTTACTAGGTCAGTAGAAATGAGAGGGAGACGTTTTGGGGTGAAGGTAACTGTGTTTCACTTTGGTTGTGGTGCTCTTGAGAGGCTGGGAAGGGCCCTTGTGGGTAGTGGAGGTGAGATTTGCACGTGACAGAGATTAAAATGTGGATGCAGGTTAGGAGCCCATCAAAGGGCCAGATGGGGGTGAGGCTGTGGAAACAGCTCAGATTTCCGTGGGAGGATACAGACTGGGAAGAAAGAAGGGTTGCAGATGAAACCTTGGGGGACCGTGGATGTTTGAAGGGAGGAAGAGATGGAGAAGAAATGGACTAAAGGCAGAAGGAGAGAACTGTGCTGTAGAACCAAGAAGCAAAGAGTTTAGGAAGCAGGTCAAGGCAGAAAGCAGTAGGATGAAGCATGAGAGGAGGCCATTGGGTTAGTAGCTGGGAGACCCCTGGAGCCCATGAAAAGAGTGGTGCCAATGACAATTTCTAGAGGCTCGTGTGATTCAGTCTGGCTGGAGTGCTCCACCGTGCAGTTTTTCTTTTTTTGAGATGGATTTTCACTCTTGTTACCCAGGCTGGAGTGCAATGGCGCAATCTCGGCTCACCGCAACCTCCACCTCCTGGGTTCAGGCAGTTCTCCTGCCTCAGCCTCCCAAGTAGCTGGGACTACAGGCATGAGCCACCATGCCCAGCTAATTTTTTGTATTTTTAGTAGAGACGGGGTTTCACCATGTTGACCAGGATGGTCTCCATCTCTTGACCTCATGATCCACCCGCCTCGGTCTCCCAAAGTGCTGGGATTACAGGCGTGAGCCACCGTGCCCGGCCTCCACCATGCAGTTTTAAATGCACAGTGCTTGTGTTTTATGGCTGATACAGTGCAACCTGCTTTGACCTCTTTGTATTTTTAAAACTTTGTCGGCCGGGCACGATGGCCCATGCCTGTAATCTCAGGACTTTGGGAGGCTGAGGTGGGCATATCACGATGTCAGGGCCTGGCCAGCGTGGTGAAACCCCATCTCTACTAAAAATATCAAAATTAGCCAGGCATAGTGGTACATGCCTGTAATTCCAGCTACTCAGGATACTGAGGCAGGAGAATTGCTTGAACCAGGTTGCAGTGAGTCAAGATCATCGAGGCACTGCACTCCAGCCTTGCGACAGAGTGAGACTCCGCCCCCAAGACAAACAAACAAACAAGCAAATGAACAAACAACACTTTGTCACTCTGTCCCTGCTTTTGTTCTTTGGAATTTATGTGCTTGGGTTGTGGGAAGTCTTTATTGGTTTTCAGATCATTTTCTTCTTCACCCGGACACCCCCCCTTCCTCCCTCCCTCCTCCCCTTCCCCCCCACACACCTGCGTTACGTAATTACATCAAAAGTGCTCAAGCTGTTCATTCATGAGCTTTGCGTTTGATGTTTCTAATTAGCTTTCCTGGAACAGGGGAAGTGTCTTCAAGTGATTTCCATTTATTGTGGGAACAATAACAATTTATGGTAATCTTACATCCCTTAAGAAGACCAGAGAACTTTGTCTTTGGAAAGCTTCAAGCGTGTGAATGCACATTTTTGGCTAAATGATGAAGCAGGCGGATATGTGGGCTCGGAGTGATGGCAGCTCATCCGACCACAGGGTCTCCTCACCCTTCCATCCCTGTCACCTGTGACGCTTGCCAGACACATGACCTGGTAGCCACAGGTATCAGTCTAGCATAACGCATTGAGAAAGGACCTCGGAGGCAATAGGAAACTAAGTTTTATTTTCTGCCCCTTACCACTTGTGTGATGGGACTCAGTATCCTCATCTGTAGAATGGACATGACAATAACTTCTTGTCTGCTTCATGGGGTTGCTGTAAGGATTGGATTCACTGACATATGCCAGAGTCCTCTGTAAATATCAAGTCGCTCACAGCAGCTGGCACCCTGGAGGTGATATAATTTCTTTTTCCTTTAGGGAGGTATTGAGTAAAAAGCTTTATCTAGTTCTTCCAGTGTGTCCATCCTCAGGCAATATTATCGATTAGAATTAAACAAACTTTTATGTTTATCTTTTTATTGTAGTAAAACATACATTTTACCATTTTTAGCTTTTTTCCCCATCATTTTAAGCTTTTTTCTTTCTTTCTTTTCTTTCTGAGACAAGGTCTTGCTCTGTGGCCCAGGCTGGAGTACAACGCTGTGAACATGGCTCCCTACAGGCTTGACCTCCTGGGCCCAAGTGATCCTCCTACCTTAGCCTCCCAAGTAGCTGGGACGACAGGTGTACACCACCGTGCCTGGCTAATTTTTAAATTTTTTATAGAGACTGGGTTTCACTGTGTTGCCCAGGCTGGTCTCAAACTTCTGGACTCAAGTAATCCTCCCGCCTCAACCTCCCAAAGTGCTGGGATTATAGGCATGACCCACTGCGCCTGGCCTATTTTAACCATTTTAAAGTGTACAGTTTGGTGGCATCAAGTACAGTCACATTGTTGTGCAACCATCACCCCCAACCATCTCCAGCACCTTTTTTTTTGAGATGGAGTCTTGCTCTGTCACCCAGGCTGGGGTGCATAGGCACGATCTTGGCTCACTGCAACTTCTGCCTCCTGGGCTCAAGCAGTTCTCCCACCTCAGCCTCTAGAATTGCTGGGACTACAGACATGTGCCATCACATGCTGCTAATTTTCATATTTTTAGTAAAGACAGGCTTTCACCATACTGGCCAGGTGGGTCTCCAAGTCCTGACCTCAAGTTATCTGCTTTCTTGGCCTCCCAAAATATTGGGATTACAGGTGTGAGCCACCGTGCCCGGCCTCCAGATCGTTTTCATCTTCCCAAACTGAAACTCCCCATTAAACAGGACTTCCCATCCCTTTTCCCCCTAGTCCCTGCAACCACAATTCTACTTTCTGCCTCTATGAATCTGATGACTTTGGGCACCTCCTATAGGTAGAATCATGTGGTATTATTATTTTTTGTGTGTGATGGAGTCTCGCTCTGTCGCCTAGTATGGAATGCAGTGGCTCAATCTTGGCTCACTGCAAACTCCACCTCCCAGGTTCAAGCATTTCTCCTGCCTCAGCTTCCTGAGTAGCTAGCTGGGACTACAGGTGCCCATCATTATGCCCGGCTAGCTTTTGTATTTTTAGTAGAGATGGGGTTTCAGTATGTTGACCAGGCTGGTCTCCAACTCATGACCTCGTGATCTACCTGCCTCAGCCTTCCAAAGTGCTGGGATTACAGGCGTGAACACTGTGCCTGGCGGTATTTGTCTCTTTGTATCTGGTTTATTTCCTTTACCATAATGTGCTCGGAGTTCATCCATGTTCTGGCATGGGTCAGAATTCCATTGCTTTTTGTGGCTGTTCTGTTAGATGTGTAGATCACATTTTATCTATCCCTTCGTCCATCAGTGGAGGCAAGGATTGTTGCCACCTCGTGGCTGTTGTGAACAATGCTGCTGTGAACGTGGCTGTCCATGCACCTGTGTGAGCTCCCTCTTTCCCTTCTGGGTCTAGACCTAGACATGGAGTTGTGGGCTGAACTGGATTCGGAGAGAATGGGACTGGAACCTTGGTTCCATGACGCTACTCAGGATCTTCTGGTGGAGACCCCTTGGTCATGTGGTGTCAAGCCTGGGCTGTTTAGCACGTGACTCTCTTGATGTACCTCTGTGCCGCTGTCCTGCTTTCCTCATAGGGGACCACATAGTTCATCACCATCCAACCAGTGACAAAGGCAGAAAAACTCACTCCACAGGCACCACTGCCTCACCTTGTTGTCAGCTTCCTGCCATGGCAGTGCTGGCTCTGAGGAGACCCTTCGGTCCCCTCCCCAATCTCTTGTCCTTCAGGGGCTGAGTCCTACGGCACCCTCACTTCTCACTGTTTCCTCCAGGCAAGGAAACGCTTTTCTGTTATAGGCTCCCGAGAGTCCTATTGAGCAGGGTGTCCCCTCTGTGCTGGCTGTAGTCGTTTCTGATTGCAGGGATTGTGTAGAGGAAGGAGCAGCTATGGATGGACAGTGGAGCAAGGGACAGCCCAGGAGGAGAGGGGCGTGACTGTGGTTCCCAGCCCAAGCCCGTGGCTGCGATCACTGCTGCCAAAGGGCTTTTCCGCCTTCTGGAAAATGGACTTAGTAAATCCAACAAACTCAGGACTGTTGGGGTATATCAGCATTAGGGAGTCAAGTGGCCAAGAGGAAAACCAAATCAGTGAATGAATGAATGAATGAATGAATGAAGTATGTGGTATAAAACCACATAGTGCTTGAACCTTGGTCTTTCTCCAGGGATTTTTCTCACACTCTAACGTAGTTCTTGTTCCGCCTCCCAGAGGGTAGTGAGAGGGAACACATACCTCCTTGTTCAGTGTCTTGGCCCACCTAAGAACTCTGTGAGATGTGGCCACCTGTCTCCCCCTGGCTTAGAGGTGGGTGGGGAGGGATGGTGCGTGGCTCAGAGGCTGTGTCTGGGGTCGTTGCCATTTGGGTTTCCTGGACAAAAGCCACTGGCCATGGCCAGTGTCTCTGGAACGCCTGACTCTGTATATCCCTCTGTGATTAACCTGTGGTGGGTCTTTATGTGTTTATTTTTAATGATTGTTCTGGAAGGTTCTAGAAGGTTTGGCTTCTGGCACGTAGTATCTTGAGGGGAGAATCCTATGGGTGAATAATTAATTGGTGGATTTGGGCAGAAGATCCTGCTTCTGACATTTTTCATCTGGGATATTTTGTGGAATGACTATGTTCTGCTCCTTGGGTTTATATAATTAAAAACAGACCTTGAAGCTAGACTTCTCCCTTGAGCATCCAGGTGCCAGGGGTAACGCCGTCCTGAAGTTAATTGCACTGAGTGGAAGTGAATTCCTCTCACTGGAAAGGATGTTTAATACATGCATTTACCTTCCCTTGGATTGTGACAGAGTGTGCCCTGCTCTCAGGCGGGTAACAAGTGATTCAAGAGTTTTTCCTGCCTCAGAGAGGCGGAGGAGGGGTTTCTCCCTGTTCAGGAATCTCTTTGACAGTGACTAAAGTAGGGGTCCCCAACCCCTGGGCCGCGGACTGATGCCTGTAGGGTATGTGGCCTGTTAGGAACTTTGCGGCAAGGCAGGAGGTGAGCAGCAGGCAAGCAGGTGAGAAGCAGCTTCATCTGTGCTTACAGCCACTCTGCGCTGCTCGAGTTACTGTCTAAGCTCCACCTCCTGCTCAAGTTACCACCTAAGCTCCGCCTCCTGTTCAAATTACCACCTAAGCCCCGCCTCCTGCTCGAGTTACCACCTAAGCTCTGCCTCCTGCTCGAGTTACCGCCTAAGCTCCACCTCCTGTCAGATCAGTGAGGGCGTTAGATCACCATAGGAGCATGAGCCCTACTGTGAACTGTGCACGCCAGGGATCTAGGCTACACGCTCCCTATGAGAATCTAATGCCCAATGATCTGTCACTGTCTCCCATCCACCCCAGATGGGACTGACTAGTAGCGGGAAAACAAGCTCAGGGCTCCACTGATTCCACATGATGGCAAGTTGTAGAATTATTTCATTATACATTACTGTGTAATAATAATACAAATAAAGTGGCCAGGCGTAGTGGTTTACACCTATAATCCCAGCACTTTGGGAGGCCGAGCGGGTGGATCACTTGACGTCAGGAGTTTGAGACTAGCCTAGGCAACGTGGTGAAACCCTGTCTTTACTAAAAATACAAAAATTAGCCAAGTGTGGTGATGGGCACCTATAATCCCAGCTCCTCAGGAAGCTGAGGCAGAAGAATCGCTTGAACCTGGGAGATGGAGGTTGTGGTGAGCCGAGATCGCACCACTAAGCTCCAGCCTGGCGACAAAGAGAGACTCCATCTCAAAAAAAAAGGATACAAGCTGCATGGTTTGGCCGGAGCCGTGCTGGATAAAAGTAACAGTAGTGCTTGCAATTGTGCAGTCATTATTGTTTACTCAGACTTCGGTGGTGGGGTGAGGAGCTATTTTGAAACCAGACTCCTGCATCTAAGTGTTCTTTTTCCCTTCTTTGTTCACAGCGGGGCCTTTTCCGAAGTGGTTTTAGCCGAAGAGAAGGCAACTGGCAAGCTCTTTGCCGTGAAGTGTATCCCTAAGAAGGCGCTGAAGGGCAAGGAAAGCAGCATAGAGAATGAGATAGCCGTCTTGAGAAAGTAAGTGCTGGGGGCGGCCATCCTCTCCTCCCCACCTCCTGGCCCATGTGTCCTGTGGGAGGCCTGCCCCGGAGGCAGGTTTCCTCATGAACAGAGGGGCCCTCAGAGGACGCCGGCTCTGCAAATGATAACCACATTTCAAAGCACTTTCCCTGTAGATCTCTCGTGTCTTAAAACATTCACGGCTGTGGTTGGAAATAGTTCTAGTTCCAAAGAGCACAGCTTGTGAAGGCAGACTTGCTTGTGAACTGAGACTCTGCCACTCATGGTAGCCGAGTGACCTTGGGCTGGTTACGGAGCCCTGAGTCTCCTCTGTAAAGTGGAGTTCCCGGCATCTCCCTGGCAGGGTGTTCTAAGGATTTGGTGAGATGCTCCTTTATTTTCTGTCAAGTGCTTACTGCAGCAATTGCCACATAGTAAGTGCTTGGTAAAGGTCTCTGCTGTCTCCACCGTTATGAGTACTACTACTGCTGCTGTTGTTGTTTTATTTATAATCAGGTGATGAAGCTCACAAAATAAAGTCATGGATTCAAAGCCTTGTAGCTCGTATGTGGCAGAGCCCGGAATACCAACCTGGCCAGCGTCATTTCCACATGTTCTGATGCTTTCTCCCATTTGCTGCGACAGACATGGCACCTGGCACCCAGCAGGCTGCATAGAGTTCACTGTTTCAGTGCTTCACCTTTTCATTGAGTTTTATTTTTGCTCACCATGTGGACTATAAATAAAAAAAGATTTTCATTTATTTTTCATTCATTTATTTTATTTATTTACTATTGTTTTTTGAGACGGAGTCTCACTCTGTCGCCCAGGCTGGAGTGCAATGGCATGATCTTGGCTCACTGCAACCTCCGCCTCCCAGATTCAAGTGGTTTTCCTGCCTCAGCCTCCCGAGCAGCTGGGATTACAGGCACCCACCATCATGCCTGGCTAATTTTTGTATTTTTATAGAGATGAGATTTCACCGTGTTAGCCAGGCTGCTCTTGAACTCTTGACCTCAGGTGATCTACCCACCTTGGCCTCCCAAAGTGCTGGAATTATAGGTTTGAGCCACTGTGCCCGGCCAACATTTGCATTGATTTCTATTATACACGGGGAGCATAAATATAAGGAAGTCTCCTCTTGTGTAATGGTGCACACAGAACCATTTATTTTTTCTTTTTTCCCTCCAGTCAGGGTCTTGCTCTGTTGCCCAGTCTAGAGTGCAGTGGTACAATCTTGGCTCACTGCAGCCTCAACTCCTGGGCTCAAGTGATCTTCCCACCTCTGCCTCCTGAGTACCTGGGACTGTAAGCACACACTATCATGCCTGGCTAACTTAAAAAGTTTTTTTAGAGATGGGAGGCTGTCTGTGTTGCCCAGGCTGGACTTGAACTCCTGGCCTCAAGCAGCCCTCCCACTGCAGCCTCTCATATTGCTGGAATTTCAGGCATGAGCTATGGCGCCTGGCTCCCAGAACCATTCTAACGCAGCTGGATCCACCCCACAATGATGTTTTGTGAGTGTGGTGTCCACACTGTTCCATACACTGTCATGATGAAGCCATTGCCCCATAATCTCCCAAGGTTTGGGGGAACAGGTCCTTATATGGCACCTGATTTTGCCTGTTTGGAGTGTGTCTGAGCAGTGTGCTGTGGAAATTTTTAAGAGTTACTATTAATAAAAGATGTTCAAAATGTCCTTGAAATTGTTGGGATTTAGAATCAGCACATAGCAAGAATCTCTGTATAGATAAGCAAAGCAGAATGAGAACAAGCCTGCTGGGGCCTCGACACAAAATGTCACGCTCCTCACATTCTTTCTGAATAAACCATCTTGCCCACTCCTCTCTTACTGGGACTAGGAGTGCCCACTGAATGGTGATCAGACATTATTCATACAAACCCAGCTCCGCTGAGAGGGCCAGGACAGTCTGTCCTTTTCTGACCTTTGTGTAACTCCCAGAAGAAGCTACGGCATACATGATAAGTGATTGAGAACAAATAGGTCCCCATAACTTTGCAGCAAAAGGGTTTTGCTTATTTGTTTGGTAATTTGGTTGTTTCTAGGTTCCCTGGGTTGCCTATTAGGAAGCCAGTGAGTTTCAGATTGTCCTGAGCAGGATTGCAGGAAATGATTGTATGGAAGAGAATCTGGGAAAACACATTAAGTACATTAGCATCTAGCAGGAAAACATGATGTTAATGAGACATTTATTTAAATTGCTCATTTTCCAATATGAAATCGGTGCTTGGAGAAGAAGTTATTCGCTGGTGACATTAAGTTGCAGACACATTATAGTTATTTAACATTGTAGATGGAATTCTGGGTGGGCCCAGAGCTTCCCAAAGGTTTTATGCTGGGTGCAGGGTCTGCCTGCTGATGGATCAAGGGTGGTGACTGTATTTTTGTGTGACTCCGTGAGGGGCTTAGAAGTACAAAAGCAGAGGAAGTCAGTTTCATTTTTTAGCGTTATTTCTCGTTCTCATGAGCAGAGGCCATGGATGTAGGCTTTGTAAGCCAGCCCTGTTGATGCCACGGATGGTCTGTTTTAATTGTTCTTCACCCTGTGCCTCACTGAAATAATCATTTCCAGGGAGAGGGCATTTAAAAACCAAGGAGGGCCAGAGGGCTGGAATAACTCATTTTGATAATTTCTCAGTATCCGCCGCTGGAGTGCCTGGAAGTGTGACCCCTCTTCCAGGAGTCAAGAACAAAGTCCAGGGGTAAGAAGGTGATCTCGAATAACTCCTGTACTGACTTTTTTTTTTTGGTGCTCTGCGAATGATTTACATGTGGAATAGGAGGCAGTTCTGCATCATGAGCAGCTGAAAGCAAAGCCAATGAGCTGGAAAGAAAATAGTTTGAAACCACTCAGAATGTTGTCATGGAGACATTCATTCATTTCACAAATATTTATTAAATTCTTACTGCGCTGCTGGGCACTGAGTTTAAAAGATGAAGTGCGCTCCTGGCCCTCTGGAAGTGTGTAGTTTTGTCACTAAGTGTGTGCAGTGACATTGGAGATGCTGTGATAGGAGCATGGCCAGGGCCTCGAGGAGTGGGGGTGCCCTCTTCTTCCTTCAGGGTGGGATGGGAGGAGAGGCTTCATGGAATCGGAGCGTCCTGACAGGGAGCATGGTTTGCAGGGTCAGAAACGCAGAGGGACATTGACATTCCTTCCAGAAGCAGCAGCCCAAACAGAGGTCAGGAGATGGGAGACAGAAAGGCTGGTGTGCTGGGGAGTTCTCCAGGCAAGGAGCCAGGGTGACGCCTGGAGACGCTAAGGTCGGAGAGTGGGAGTGGAGGGCCTTGTGTGCCCACTTTGAACTTCATCCTCTAGAGACTGGGGAGCCATGAGAGGGTTCTAATGAAAGGAGCAACGTGATCAAGATTAGCTTTGGAAGATTATTGTGGCAGACCTGAGAAGAAAGGCTTGGAGGAGCCAGGGCTCTGTGTGTAGGGAGAATAGTTAGGAGGCTGTTGGAAGGATCTGGTGGAGAAATGAAGAAGCAACAAGTAACACAGGAGCTGTGGCGTTGGGATGGAAGAGACGGGCGCGAGGGCCGAGCACAGTGGAATCTCTAGCACTTAGGGATCTGGAAGGAATGGGGAGAGTGGGGAGGGAGAGAATGGATTCCAGGAGGGCTGCTGAGTTTCTAACTGTAAAACTGCATGGATGATGACGCCATTCAGTGACATCAGTAACACCAGAGCAGGAGGGCAGGTGAAGAGTCCTGATCTGGACATGCTGAACTTGGGGATTGTGGGGATGTCCCGGTGGAGATGCCTAGTTGACTGTCCATGTCTGGAGCTCAGCTGTGACCTGGGCTTGCTGAATGGTAAGGTTTTTCTGACATAGCACAGAAGAAAAAATGTTTCAATGATGTTCATGACTAAGTCATTGTAGATGGGATCTGAGGTAGATTGCGTTAAATTCCGTCTTTGTTTATTTCCACACTATGTGTGTTTGTTTCCTGGCCCTTTGTTTATTTCCACACTATTTTCCATGGAAGTAGGCCCATCTGAATCCTAGCTGCCGGACCACTGGGGAACAGCTAAGCAGGCCCATGGCAGAGACTGCCTGCCCCGCTTTACACCGAGCTTATTGTAGGCTGAGAAATTTATTTATTTCATTGGACTAAAGTAATGTAGCTAACATGTCCTTAAGGATATCTTTGTACTGGCTCTGAAAATTGTTCCAAAATGAATTTTCTACTTGATCAGTAGATATTAAATGAAGCTCAGAGGGAAACATTCCAATAAACATGGGGGTGGGCTGTTGCTGTGCAGCTGTGAGGACTGGCAGCATGGCTCTGGCATCGGTGGGCTGGATCTAGAGAACTCAGCACAGGCTTCTCCAGACGCAACATTAGCTGTGGTCCTACCACAGAGTGTTTTATGCAGTGTGGCATAGAACGTCATTGGTGTTACTCCCCTTGGGCTGGATTACAGAGTTTATGATTTCTGTGGCATTATGTACTTTGAGGGCAGGCACTGTTCATATCTAATTTCAAAACCTGACGGGCGCAGTGGCTCATGCCTGTAATCCCAGCACTTTGGAGGCCCGGTGGGCGGATCACTCAAGGTTGGGAGTTTGAGACCAGCCTGGCCAACGTAGTGAAACCCCATCTCTGCTAAAAATACAAAAATAAGCTGAGCATGATGATATGCCCCTGTAATCCCAGCTACTTGGGAGGCTGAGGCAGGAGAATTGCTTGAACCAGGGAGATGGAGGTTGCAGTGAGCCAAGATCGCGTCACTGCACTCCAGCCTGGGCAAAAAGAGCGAAACTCCATCTCAAAAAGAAGTAATAATAATAATAATTTCAAGGCAGCATTAAAAGCACTTTTGCAGGAGTAGAAAGGCAAATATGTCAACAGCCTGCATTTAAAGGAGAGATGAGAGAGAAGGGGATGCCTGATTGGAAACTGGTGGCTGAGAGAAGCAAAGCAGCCGTGTCTGGAGCAGCCCATTTACTAATACTTTGAAAAACTGAGGCTTATTTTGGTGGAAGGGGTACTGTCTGAAACGTGGCACCAGAATTCAGCATGCTGTTCTGATGGCTACGCTGTAGACTGCAGAGACTCTCTTGCCTTGGGGGAAGGACCCGGGCAGCAACTGATTTGAATTAGCATATTTTCGTCTGTCTGGGGAGTCTCAGATGATGGTCTCTGCCTCTTTCTCTCCAAATCAGTTTTTCTCAGCACTGGCTGCACCTTTAAATCACCTAGGAAGCTCTTAAGATCATACTGATGGGCCAGGCATTGAGAGTGGCTCATGCTGGTCATTGCAGCACTTTGGGAAGCTGAGGCTTCCCAAATCCTCAGAAGGATTGTCTGAGGCCAGGAGTTCTCGACTAGCCTGGGCAACATAGTGACACACTATCTCTACAAAAAAATTTAAAAAACTAGTCAGCTGTGGTGGTGCTAGTAGTCCAGCTGCTCTGGAGGCTGAGGCGGGAGGATTGCTCGAGCCCAGGAGCTCAAGTCTGTAACTCCAGTTTGGGTGACAGAGTGAGACACCATCTCTAAAAAAAAAAAAAAGTTGGGGTGGGGCAGGCACAGCAGCTCATGCCTGTAATCCCAGCACTTTGGAAGGCCTAGGTGGGTAGATCACAAGGTCAGGAGTTCGAGGCCAGCCTGGCCAATATGATGAAACCCTGTCTCTACTAAAACGACAAAAATTAGCTGAGCGTGGTGGTGGGTGCCTGTAATCCCAGCTACTCAGGAGGCTGAGGTAGGAGAATCGTTTGAACCAGAAGGTGGAGGTTGCAGTGAGCTTAGATTGTACCACTGCACTCTAGCCTGGGCAACAGAGCAAGACTCTGTCTCAAAATAAAAGGAAAAAACTAAAAAGATTATACTGATGCACAGGCCCCATCCTAGACCAACTGAGTCAGAATGGGAGGTAATGACAGGTGCTAGAAAGTTGAAAAAGTGTCCCCCAGCCTCTGCCCTGATCCTAACACATAACCAATGAAACCTCAGAACAGCCACTCTCCAGCCCTTGCATCCTGGTTTCACCTCGCGAGTGGTGGAGCTGCTCTGTGATGGCCAGGAGTATGGGCAGATGTGGACAGATGTGTACACAGGCAGAAGCACATGCCAGGCAACGTTTCCTTCAGAGGAGAGGCTTCGTTGAGAGGAGCAAACTCAGAAATGCTCCCTTGGAAGAGCTGAGTTTTGTTTTGGGAGTGGTGAATTGACTTGAATCCATCATCCCATCATTGAGGAGCCAGCACCACCCACTCACTGGGCTCAGGAGCGGGAACCTCACTTGTCAAAGGTGGCTGAAGAAGGGCGGGCAGCAGCGGCAGTGCCAGGCCTGGAGAGGCTGGGCTAGGGTGTGGTCGAGTTAGCACACTGCAGTGCCAAGCACATAGAAGAGGGTCAGGACTGCTAGAGGCAGCAGATGCCAAAGCTTAGGATGCTGGGCTGGAGTCTGTGAAATCCCTGGGGTCAAGATCAGGATGGATGGCAGGATGTATGCCGGGAGAGTGAGTGAGCACCTCTGTCGTGGGAAGGGAAGGATTCCAGAGGCCAGGGCAGGAGCCTCATCCTCCAGTTACCTTAAGGCAGACACCTTCCTCTCAGTGTGGACTCGAGAAAGGGCAGCTTCTGCAACCAAAGAAAACAACTGCTGTGGGATGAAGGAACAGCCCCCAGAGAAGGGCTTTGACGTTGCTGAACTCTGGAAATCTAGGCTGCCCCTGCTCCTGCAGCTTTGTTCTGAAGGGAGGCTGGCCCTGTTTTCTTGTTTAAATCACTGCCAAGTGCTAGTGTTTTTGTGTGTTAGAGAAACATCAATAGAGGTTCATTTGTTTGTTAGAGAAACTTCAATAGAACTTCATTGATTGGGGGCTAGGTGTGGTGGCTCATGTCTGTAATCCCAGCACTTTGGGAGGCCAAGGTGGGTAGATCACCTGAGGTCAGGAGTTCGAGACCAGCCTGGCCAACGTGGTGAAACCTCATCTCTACTAAAAGTACAAAAACTAGCCAGGCATAGTGGGAGACATCTGTAATCCCAGCTGCTTGGGAGGCTGAGACAGGAGAATCACTTGAGCCCAGTGAGCTGAGATGGCGCCACTGCACTCTAGTCTGGGCAACAAAGAATGAAATTTCATCTGAAAAAGGAAAAAGAAATTCATTGATTGGGGCTGAACATAACCACTTTTCCAATGACTGAAAATGGCTAAGCTGGTAAAGCCAGTACTTG
Source organism: Callithrix jacchus (assembly GCF_049354715.1). NCBI lineage: Eukaryota > Metazoa > Chordata > Mammalia > Primates > Cebidae > Callithrix > Callithrix jacchus. Next base: position 13,707,058 of record NC_133508.1, read on the forward strand.
CATTTCTCAGTCACCAACACAGCTTTTTAAGGATCGATCTGACTTGTTTAGAAGACGACGTTCTAAAAGACAGAACTCTCCTCTCTGGAAAGCTAGCATTGGAAGGGAGGACACAAGCAGGAGATGTGAAAAGTAACAGTTGAAAGCCTTACTTATGATGACACATAGGGAGGCAGGTGTATATCTTTTTTTTTTTAATAGATTTTCGTTCTTGTCACCCAGGCTGGAGTGCAGTGGCGCGATCTCGGCTCACTGCAATCTCTGCCTCCTGGGTTCAAGCGATTCTCCTGCCTCAGGCTCCCAAGTAGCTGGGATTATAGGTGCCTGCCACCACACCCGGCTCATTTTGTATTTTTAATAGAGACAGGGTTTCTCCATGTGGGGCAGACTGGTCTCAAACTCCTGACTTCAGGTGATCCGCCTGCCTCAGCCTCCCAAAGCGTTGGGATTACAGGTGTGATCCACCATGCCTGGCCGGCAGATGTATATCTTATGATTCTAGAGTCTTGGATACCTTGGGAAACAACATTGAAAGTTGCCTTGATTTAAAATAAAACCATGCAATCCCCATAAAAGTAAGGCAGTGAGTTATAGGTGTTGAACAATGAGAACACATGGATACAGGGAGGGGAGCATCACACACTGGAGTCTGTTGGGGGGGACTAGGGGAGGGACAGTGGGGGGTGGGAAGGTTGGGGAGGGATAACATGGGGAGAAATGCCAGATATAGATGATGGGGGAATGGCGGCAGCAAACCACGTTGCTATGTATGAACCTATGCAACAATCCTGCATGTTCTGCGCATTTACCCCAGAACCTAAAGTGCAATAAAATAAATAAATGCGTGTCTGATATTCACCCTCACTACCTAATTCCAAAAAGTCCCCTGCTTGATAGAATCCAAGCTCCTTTGCAAACGAGTCCCCCACTTCGTGATCTACCTCTTTAGTTTTCATCTCCCCACCCCTCACCCCATGTTTCAATTTAGATCTCCTGAAAGGAGCAGCTAATTGCCTCTTTACCCCTGGAATCTTTCCTGCTGCAGTGTGGCACACACCTCCTTCGGGACACCTCCCTTGATTTCCTGTTTGGATATGTCCTTCCCTCTGAGAGTCCACAGCACCAAGGCTTGCTTCTGTCACTCCTGACTGTGCCTTGGGATCTCTGCTTCTCCAGGCTGTGGACTTCCTGAATCTAGCCCTGAAATAAAAGCAAAATGGTGGGAATGGAGGCAAGGATTGGGGGAACTCAGGGGAAATTAAGGATGTTAGAAACACTGGGGCTAGATGCTGATTAGGCAGAGAGGGTTTAGTGGAGGGGAGAAATCTATGCCGACTTCCACTTCTCTCTGGCTTTGGTGACTGTATTAGTTTTCCAAAGGAACAGAACCGATAGAATATATATAGATCCACAGAAAGATTTATCATGAGGGATAGACTCAGGTAATTCTGGAGGTGAGACTCTCCACAATCTGCCATCTGCAAACTGCAGACGCAGGAAGGCCAATGATTGGTCCGAGGCCAAAGACCTGGGAACTGGGGGAGCCAATGTCCAGGGGCAGGAGATGGATGTTCTAGCTCCAGAAGAGAGAAGAGCCAGGTGCGGCGGCACGTGCCTGTAGTCGCAGCTGCTTGGGAGGGTGAGGTGGGAGGATCACTTGAGCCCAGGAGTGCGAGGCTACAGTGAGCCGTGATCACACACCACTGCACTCCAGCCTGGGCAACAGACTCTGTCTCTAAAACAAAAACAAGGAAGAAGAGCAAATTCGTTGTTCTTCTGCCTTTTTGTTCTATTTCTGGCTTTCAGTGGATTTGATGCTACCCACTTACATTGGTGAGGATGATCTTTTTACTCAGTCTGCTGATTCAGATGCTAATCTCTTCCAGAAATTCCCTCACAGATACACCAGAACTACTATTTTGCTAGCTATCTGGGCATCCTTGAGGCCAGTCAAGTTGACACATACAATTATCCATGTGGATGGCAGGTTCCTTAACCAATATGGGGCATTCCAGAAGAGGCAAAAGGTTTGAGAGAGAAAGAGAAAAAAAAAAATTCTTTTATGATGACAGAATATGCTTAAATCTGGTCTGGCCTCTCCTGCCGCCTCGTATACTATATATATTACTCTGTAGATATTTAGGGTAGTTGAAGAAACAGTGTGTTTTATCACACTTTAAAACCGTGTTGCATCATGGCATGTTTATTTCCCTGTGCCATCTCTCTCTCGTCTAATCTGGATATTTATGTGGGAGGTCAGCTCATGTGTGGGCTAGTTTGTGGTTTAAATTCCTCTAATAATACATCTTGGCAGATCTTTCCCCCTTCTTATGTAAACATACTTAGCTAATGATTTATGCAAATTCCACTTAAATGATTTCAAGAACAGTGTATATATGTATGTAGGTATGTATCTATCTAGATATATAGATGTTTATAGATTTCTCTCTCTCTCTCTCTCATAGCCTAGTATTTTTAATAAGTCAGAATAGCTTACATTGGAGAACCACCATAATGAAAGGAAATGAAAGTAGTCCTGAGATAGACTAGGATGGCAGATATAGAAAAACAAGTTAAACAGACACCAAAGGTTGAATTTTTTCTTGTCTTTTAAGCTTTACGTTGTGTCCGTTCTGTCTTCCGTGTGGGTTTGGCATGATCCATATGGCAAGTGAATTACTTGAGTGAAGCTTTTTGTATGACTCACTGTGTATTTTAAATTATGTGTAATTTGATTAATAAACTTCATGTCACATATGTGAAGTCCAGGGCTATCATTTGAGTCATTTAAAGAGTTGTTTACTGTCTTAAAGTTATATAGCCTTTTTTTCCAAAGCTTAAAATTTAGATCAGAGGCTCTGATGATTGGTCTGAAGCCAGGTTTGGGGGAATACATTTTTTCTGAAGTAATGGTTGCATAGAATTTCATAAATGGGATTAATATCTATTTTTTAGCGATTTGCATCTTTCCTTTGTGAATATTTAGTAAACAGTTTTGACTATATGATATGGATAAGTAGGAGGTATCACTTGGGATCCAAACACATACCAGGGTATCTTTTAAGAAATACAGCGCTGTCCTAGATGTGGTGTTTTGGTTCTTGTTGAAAGCTACAGAGCTGATGAACTAAGTATGCACACATGTTAAAATACGTAGGTGTGTAAATACGTATGCATGCACACACATTTTACATATATATTGGAGGCCAAGCCCAGTGTCTCATCCCTGTAGTCCCAGCACTTTGGGAGGCTGAGATGGAAGGACCACTTGAGGCGGGGAGTTTGAGGCTTTAGTGAGTTATGACTGCGCCACTCACTACACTTCAGCCTGGGTGACAGAGCAAGACCCTGTCTCTGAAAATGAATAAATACATACATATATCTCAGTTTTTTTTTTTTAGATGAAGTACCACTCTATCCCCCAGGCTGGAGTGCGGTGGCATGATCTCAGCTCACTGCAACCTCTATCTCCCGGGGTCACGCAATTCTCCTGCCTCAGACTCCCAAATAGCTGGCTTTACAGGTGTCCACCATCATACCTGGCTAATTTTTGTATTTTTAGTGGAGACAGGGTTTCACCATGTTCCCCAGGCTGGTTTTGAACTCCTGACCTTAGGTGATCCGCCCGGCCCGCCTCAGCCTCCCATAATGCTGGGATCACAGGTGTGAGCCACTGCACTCAGCCACATCTCAGTTTTTTATGTCTTTTTATTGAAGAGCAAAATGTACTTTTGCTTCATTTAGTAAATGTACCTTCAAGGGTTTTAAAAACAGCCTTCTTCCTGTGTCATGATTTAGAAACTAGGGACGATATCTACAAGCATCGTTTTATTTAATCCTCACCATAAACCTATAAAGTGGATATTATGAGCTACATTTCACAGATGAGGAACTTGGACTTACTGAAGACATTTTCAGGGGCCACATAACTGGTAATACACGGAGAGGAAGTCAGACCTAGGTCTGTGTGTCTCTTTCCGCTGTGATGTGACCCGTCTGCTGTGTCTGTGTTCTCTCGTTGAGAAAGGGGCCACTGCTCCTTGATATAGGCAATAGCCCACTCTATGTAAGAAGTGCTCATCAATGGGGAAAGGATAAATCTGTAACTGTGACTTCTCAGCTAATGGAAAGGCAGGATACAGTATTGGTGAATTCCTGAGAATCAGCTCGCCGAAGTTGGCACCAGACTCCAGAACTTAGAAGCTGCTTAACCTTGAGCAAGTCATTTCAACTCTGGGCCCCAATTTTCGGGATAGTCGGGATGATAATATCTGCCTCCAATAGTTGTTGTAGGGATCAAACAGTCAACGCATGCCTTGCACATATGCAGGCTCTCCAAATGTTTGCTGTGTATGTTGTTATTCTTTTTTTTTTTTTTTTTTTGAGGTGGAGTTTCACTCTTGTTACCCAGGCTGGAGTGCAATGGTGTGATCTCGGCTCACCGCAACCTCCGCCTCCTGGGTTCAGGCAATTCTCCCGCCTCAGCCTCCTGAGTAGCTGGGACTACAGGCACGCTACCATGCCCAGCTAATTTTTTGTATTTTTAGTAGAGATGGGGTTTCACCATGTTGACCAGGATGGTCTCGATCTCTTGACCTCGTGATCCACCTGCCTTGGTCTCCCAAACGTTGTTATTCTTATGTGTAAAGGACATCTTGCTAGACAGTGGGAATAGGGAGACGGTTCTTCCCCAGAAGTCACATCTCACAAGTGTCACCTCCCTAAGGCTCCCCACTGAAGGCTGCGGGAGCCCTTCTTGATATAGGAAACAGAGCCAGCAGTGATGAGGTGGCTGGCCTTCTTCCAGAGCAGATGCTGCTACAGCAATAGAACTGGCGCAGCTGCAGAGGGGTCAAGGATACATCAGTTCCACCATTTTTCTTGCCAGCAAAACTCCCGTGAAAACTCTTGCTTTCCTTTGTTCTCTTACTATCTGCTTCTCTTAATGCTAGAGTCACCAGAGCATTGGGACTGGAAAAGGAACGTAGACATCTTGGTCCCGTTCTGTTGACTTTCAGATAAGGACAGAGGTCTGCGGAGGGTAAGTGATTCCCCGAGGTCATGGAGTTAAGTCAAGCAGATGCAGAGCCAGAAGGATGGTTTCTGGCCTCCGAATTCAGAACTCTTTCCACATAACCATACTTGCAGAGTGTCTTCCAGGAGAATGCAAGAAAGTAACTCTTCCTAGTCCTGCAGAGGCCCTTGGTATGTTGCACAGGACTGAAGAATCTATTCCAGTATGTTGGCCAGATTCCACGATGGGATATTGACTCTGGTTTCAGAAATTCCCCTGGTGATTTCAGTGAGATGCGCTGTTCTTTCTGACTTCCCCTCCCTAGCATCGATGCAGTGTTTCTTCAGGCTGCTTGGATTGCAGTCGCGTTCTGCTCCAAGCTGCTTCTGGTGCTCTGGTATTCACCAGGACGGAGCTCAGAGACCAGCCTCCGAGCCTGCAGTACAGGTTAAACGTTGGAGAGGCTTTGCCCTCATTTCAGGTATATCTGATGATTGTGGTCCAGTGTGCCAGTTTCTTGTCAATACAATGAAGATAGTACTTTTCTCAGAAGTGCAGTGGGAAGAAGCCAGTTACAGATTGTGGAATAATCTAGAAAATATGGAAAATGCTACTCTGGTGTGAGGTCATCATCCAGAAAGACCTTTTCCATCCTCTCCGTCAGCTGCAGGCCTGAGAGCTGTGCTGTTCTCTGTCCTGTTTGATCCTTTGCGCTCTCTGTAGCTTTCCAAGATACTCTAGAAACAAAGGGAGGTGGCCTTCCCATTACCCATCACGGACAACAGAGCGAATTTGGGGGACAATGGGGCATCCTGAGGGATGGCATAGAGTAGGGAAGGCAGGGATGGGGCAGCTGATGAGCTGAAAACCATCTAGAGACATTTACAGTTTTGGGGATAGGCCAACCTGTCCAGGAAGCCATGGCATCTTTCTCCATGACTCATTTCTGTACATGTGTACCCACATTTTTCTAGGTAGAGAAGTAAACTTGGAGAAAGCAGTTCTCACTCAGGTGTTGCGTGTTCTTTCTGATGAGTTCTTGCGGAGTTTTACAGACAAGTGATAATGCAGCTATTTTCTTTGTAATCGTTTGAATTGTGTATCCACAAATCCAAACCACATTCTCTGGCTGTGAATGTGTGGTTTCTTTTTGTTGATGTTGTTGTTGTTTGTTTAATCCTAGTAGGATCTCTTCCAGGACAAAGCCACTTGATTCAGCAGTGGGACGGGGCGGGTAGCCCTAAAGCGTGGCAGAGTGCAAATTTCACTGGGTGTCTCAAATTTTGAGCTTGAATCAGAATGGTCAGTATACCTGGGACTGTGTTGAAACTTAGGAGGCAAATCCGTTTGTGGGCCACATTTTTGAATGGTTCCATGTTCTGTTGGATTCAGAACATGGCACAGTGTAGGTGGAGGCTGCTTTTACTGCGTTTTCCTTTAAACGTGTCTTTAGAGTGGTTAGAAGTTTGATTTGTTCTGGGACCACTGTCAGTTAGTCTCTCCCTCATTCCCTCTTTCCCTCCCCTCCCCTCCCCCATCTTTCTTTCTCTGTCTTTCCTTCCTTCTTGCTTTTTTTTTGAGACAGAGTCTCATACTTCATTCAGGCTGTAGTGCAGCGGCGTGATCTCGGCTCACTGCAGTTTCCACCTCCTGGGTTCAAGCAATTCTCCTGCCTCAGCCTCCCCAGTAGCTGGGACTACAGGCGTGCACCACCACGCCCAGCTAATTTTTTTGCATTTTTAGTAGAAATGGGGTTTCACCATGTTGGCCAGGATGGTCTTGGTCTCCTGACCTTGTGCTCTGCCTGCCTCAGCCTCCCAAAGTGCTGGGATTACAGGCATGAGTCACTGCACCCGCTTCCTTCTTTTCTTTCTTTTCTGTCTCTCTCTCTCTCTCTCTCTCTCTCTCCCCTCCTCCCTTCTCCCTCCCTCCGATCTTTCTTCCTCATCGCAGAGCAGGGCTGATGCCTAGGCAGTCTGCCCAGAGTCAGCTTCTTTCTTTTTCAATTTTCTTTCTTTTTTTATACATCTTTTTGGTTTTGTTTTGAGTGCTTCTTTCTTAAAACCTTGTAGAAGATTGTAGGAACAGATCAGTAAGCTGCCTTTGAACCACAGGCAGTATCTATGAGTAAGCTGCTTAGGGAAGTAATTTCCTAGGGGTATACATTCAGTAGTGTTGACTCTCTGAAGCAGCCTGCTAAGGAAGTGATACAGCGTTTCCTTACAGAGACTCGGGGGCTTCCCTCCTGTGGGCACTTTGTTTTGGGAATAATCACCATTATTATTATTAAGTTCATTATTATTCAGTTAATGTAACTTTTTCAAAAAGATAATATGCCTCATTAAAAGGCGATTTAGAGTGGAAAGACTTTTTTTTTCTTTATAAATATCCCAGTGTAAGGAGCGTAACATAAACTTCCAAATGGAAGCTGTGTTCTCAGGAAACTACTTACTTGAGAAGTACGCCTGAATATTTCCGCAGTATTGGTGCCGAGTCGGATGAACAGATGGTCTACGTGGCAGTGAAACTTCAGGGTGTGTGTTTCAGACTCCTGTATTCTCTCTACTCAATTGTTCAATTAGTGCGTACATTTAATTTCCTGTTTTGGTAGCAAACAGCATTCCCTTACTTGCATACATTGTAGTTATTTTAAATAAAACAGCGATCATATCAACATGGCATTTTAGAGTTTTTCACAGTGCCTTTTTTGGAGTGGCATGCCGTACACTGATTACAGAAAATCCAGTTATTTAGAACACTGTTTACTCGGCACACAGGTCATAGAACCTCATCTTTTCTACTACTCTTAAAAATTGTCTGGTGAACATACGATAGAATCAAAAATACTTATGAAGGTATTACAAAACTTACTGAGGAAAAGGAGTATCTTTAAGTGCTTGAAACCACCGTGTCCAGTGGCAGTAATGACATTTTCACCTAAGTGGATGTGGGGCAGTGACCCTGGGAAGCCATAGGTTCAAGAGTCTACATGTACTTGGAATAACTCCTTTTAAAAATGCTTTATAATTCAGACTTTTAAATAGTTTAGATTTGTCATTTTCTAATTACTCGAAATGCGAGAGCTCTTAAATCTGTGTAAGAAAGGCACTTCACGACTCCAAGAGGATTGATCTTTTGTAAATGCCTTTAATTGTTTTCCCTCCTCTCATTTACCTCTTTAAGATCCATGAGGGGCTGGGCACGGTGGCTCATGCCTGTAATCCCAGCGCTTTGGGAGGCTGAGGCGGGTGGACCACCTGAGGTCAGGAGTTCGAGACCAGCCTGGCCAACATGGTGAAACCTCATCTCTACTAAAAATACAAAATTAGCCAGGTATGGTGGCAGGCACCTGTAATCCCAGCGAGACCAGCCTGGCCAACATGGTGAAACCTCAGCTCTACTAAAAATACAAAAATTAGCCAGGTATGGTGGCAGGCTCCTGTAATCCCAGCTGCTCGTGAGGCTAAGGCAGGAGAATTGCTTGAACCTGGGAGGCGGAGTTTGCAATGAGCCGAGATGTTGCCACTGTACTCCAGCCTGGGCAACAAGAGCAAAACTCTGTCTCAAAAAACCAAAACCAAAACAAAAACTCCGTGAAGACAGCAAGCACTTCGGGAGGTTGATGAGGAGGGCAAAGACTCGAGGCCAGGAATTCAACACCAGCCTGGCCAACTTGGTGAAACCCTTTTACTAAAAAACGGAAACAACAACAAAAACCAAACAAAGAAATCAGCCGGGCGTGGTGGAGCACGCCTGTGGTCCCCGCTACTCAGGAGGCTGAGGCAGGAAAATTGCTTGAACCCAGAGGTGGAGGTTGCAATGAGCCGAGATGGTGCCACTGCACTCCCACCTGGGTGACGGAGTGAGGCTTTGTGTCAATACAAAAAAAAAAAAAAGATCCACAAGGACAGGAATGGTCAGTGTTGTAGGTCTTGCATCTGGCTGTTTTTCCGTCATCTCTTCTCCCAAAATGCAGTTGTTTCCCACTGATGTGGCCTCAGTGTTGGGGTCTAGTCTTTTGGGCCCCTTGCTGCTCCGAGTGTGGTCCTTAGACCAGCAGCAGCATCTCCTGGGAGCGGATTAGAAATGCTCCCAGGCCCTGCTGCAAACCCACTGAATCAGAACGTGGGGAAGCTAGATCCCCCACTAATGCATTTGCGTGTTTACCTGTGAAAGGTGCTGGTCTAGGAAAGCTTGCTTCAGAAACCCAGGGTAAGCTCGCTGCCCCTTCGGTTCCCGGTAGCATTAGTTACCGGTAGCCCCTCCGTTGTAACACTGTCCCCGTATCAGGTAATGGTCCATTTCTTTCCTTGGAAAGTTAAAGCTCATGAAGGTAGGGATGCTCCCTGAGCTTCACATGGGTGTCTAATGCCTGGCAAAGTCCTCACTACATTGTAGGTATTTGGCATCTTTTAGGGGAGTCACATTGTGCCATTTTCAAAAGAGGAAAGATTAAGGAAAACAACAGGTATTCCCCTCCCCCTAAAAAAGTAAAAACACTTTATTTTATAGAATTGCCAAGTATTTTAGACAGTTCACATAAGCACACATATCCTAACAAAAAGCCTTCGAGAGAGTAAATATGTATCTGGGTCAAAGATAGACATCAGCACCCAAAAACTAAAAACTTAAAAGTTCTGACAGAATACATGAAATCCCAAGGAGAATTGGTGCCAGCTTTTTAGTTTTGTTGTCATTTCTTCTCAGATGGGAAGTGGAAGACTGTTGATATGGTTTGGCTCTGAGTCCCTACCCAAATCTCATCTCAAATTGTAATCCCCATATGTTGAGGGAGGGGCCTGCTGGGTGGTGATTGGATCACGGGGGTGGTTCCCCATGCTGCTCTCATGATAGTGAGGGAGTTCTCACAAGATCTGGTGGTTTAAAAGAGGCACGTCCTCCTTAGCTCTCGTCCTCTCCTGCCACCATGTAAGATGTGCCTTGCTTCCTTTTCACCTTCCGCCATGATTGTACGTTTCCTGAGGCCTTTTCAGCCATGTGGAACTGAGTCAATTAAACCTCTTTTATTTATAAATTACCCAGTGTCAGGTAGTAATTTTTTTTTTTCTGAGATGGAGTCTAACTCTGTCGCCCAGGCTGGAGTGCAGTGGTGTGATCTCAGCTCACGGCAGCCTCTGCCTTCTGGGCTCAACTGATTCTCCTGCCTCAGCCTCCTGAGTAGCTGGGACTACAGGCATGTGCCACCATGCCTGGCTAATTTTTGTATCTTTAGTAGAGACTGGGTTTCACCATGTTGGCCAGACTGGTCTTGAACTCCTGACCTCAGGTGCTCCACCCGCCTTGGCCTTGCAAAGTGCTGGGATTACATTTATGAGCTACTGCACCCAGCCTCAAGCAATATCTTTATGGCAGCATGAGAAGGGACTAATACAACTAACTCTCTTTTAAAATGTAGATCACAGCAGAGCAAGATGTGTGAATGGTAACCAGAGACCTACTCCTATTGTTGAAAATGTTCTGGCTGGGATTTGTCTTCACAGCTTCTCCAGAATTTTAAACATAAGAAGATGCTATTAGTGGCTCCAGAGTTGCAATGAGTAAACTATCCTCTGGGAAGAAACTGGCACTATTTTGAGATGAATGAACAGATTTCACTTCTTGAGACTTATTGATGACTTACACACACTTTTAAAAATGAGTCAAACTGCATTCACTCCTCAAGGAGCTGAGAATCGATATTGAGGGGTGGGGGTTCCAGGAATACCCAACAGCTGTGCACAGAAGCAGCCTCAGGACTCTCTAGGAGGGGTGTGGGTGCTTGTGGGGGTTCAGAGGAGGGGCTCACCATGGCTACCTGGGAAAGCAGAAGAAAGTGGCATTGGAGGAACTCAAAGACTGAGTGGGCTTTTCCTGGGTGGAGGCCGGAGAAAAGGACAGCAGCTCAGTGGGTGGAACAGCGATAACAGGTACAGAGAGAAAGATGAGAAGTGTTTGAGAAGGTGCAGTGGGAAGGGTGGGTGCCGGAAACCAAGGGCAGAGCACAGAGGTGCCTGTTCTTGGGCCGGGCGCGGTGGTTCACATCTGTAAAGTTCATGAGGGAGTTCTCAAGAGAGCTGATGGTTTACAAGTTGCACTTAATCCTCAAGACTATTTTAACTGTGTATCCCCTTCAGGGCAAAACCCTCCGTTTCAAAAGCCCCAATATAGATACACTGGTTATAAATTAGAACAGAGATGCCTCCGCACAGATGTTTATACAACCTTAAAACGTTAAAGAATTAGATTTTTAAAAATGTAAACAAATTGTATTTTACTTGGGAACAATGCATTTTTTTGCTTTGACTAGGAAAATGTTATGAATAAGAGAACATTTTAAGTGAGATCAATAAACTGAATATTTCACTTGTATTTGTATGGTTGCTAAATTGTTTTATCCTTGTAGCATGACTGACAACTCCCAGGAGTAGGAATCTTAGCTCTTTCATTATCCTGTTGTGTGCCTGCGCTTGCATTCTTAATATTATCTTCAAGCTATGGTTTCCTTCTGGGAACCTCCTTAAATTCCTGGTCTATTTTATGAAAGTTGGTTTAGGTAACACTAGGGGATATAACCACAAATCCACTTAACCAGCCACATGCAAACTGCCACTCTTCTTTTTTTTTTTTTTTTTTTTTTTTGAGATGGAGTTTCGCTCTTGTTACCCAGGCTGGAGTGCAATGGCACGATCTCAGCTCACTGCAACCTCCGCCTCCTGGGTTCAAGCAGTTCTCCTGCCTCAGCCTCCCGAGTAGCTGGGACTACAGGCGTATGCCGCCATGCCCAGCTAATTATTGTATTTTCAGTAGAGACAGGGTTTCACCATGTTGACCAGGATGGCCTCGATCTCTTGACCTCGTGATCCACCCGCCTCGGCCTCCCAAAGTGCTGGGGTTATAGGTGTGAGCCACCACGCCCGGCCTGTCTTCTTAAACTCAAGGCAGAGAAACGAGGACTCAGTGGGTCCACTTGTCCCTGGGAATGACTCGCAGGCTTGTGACTGTCTGCCTGACAAACCAACTGTCAATCCACAACAAAAGTCCTGGTGTTTCATCTCCTCCTCATTCTAAGACGTCAGACTATAAGTGGAAGTGCTAGCATTTTCTTTCTGCGTCCCAGTGGCCCCACTTTACCCACTTTGGAGACCACTACTTTAGACAGACATTGAGGCTGGAGTTCTGCCCTGGACGTCCTCCAAATTAAAATAAGACACAAATTTGTGTGTGTTTCCTGCTGTACCTTTCATAACATATCGATCTTTTCCCAATGGAGCAAACAAAAGGACTCTCTCCTCTCTCCATCTGCTACTCTCCTTCCCTGTACCCTTTTCTTTCCCTACCTGTCGAAAATCTTGACCATCTCTCAAGCTCACTCATGTTACCGAAACATGAAGCCTTCCAGACCAGACAGTCGCAGTCGTCTCTATGTGCTCTTAGATGCCTTCACGGCCATGGGGACCGTGGGGTGCACACCCTTGTCATGCGTCACACCCCTTAAAGTGAGAGGTCGGCTCTCTTCTCTGGATCCGTCTCTATGAGTTCCCACCAAGATAGGCTGGAGATTCAGAGAGTGACTTTGAGTTTCAAAAGGGCCTTTAAACCTCCTGGTTGCCCTGGCTCAGGTGGAATCCTTTAGAAAAGTGTCTGCTCTGATACAGGGTGGAATCCTTTAGAAAAGAGTCTGTTCTGAGCTTTTTCCCTTGGCCTCCCCTTGGGCGTTTTTCCTTCAGTAGAAAACCCAGTGATCCCATCTCCCCTGGGGAGGAAAATATTTCTCTGTGAAACCTCACAGGGCCTTTGGGCACAGCCAGAATTCCCTGGTGAGGGGTTTCCTAAAAGTTTAGCCATTCAAACCTGGGCTTTGTGGGCCAGTTCTGTCCTGTCTCCAGATAGTTCTTAAGGCTGTGATTTGCTCATCAACATCATCTGTTAACTAATTTGACTAACAGATGTTCAGAGATTGGGCATCGAGGCTGTACCAATGTATTAGGACTAAAATATGCCCCTCCCTCCCCCCCTCCCCTCATCCTCTCCTCTCCTCTCCCCTCCCCTCCCTCCCTCCCTCCCTCCCTCCCTCCCTTCCTTCCTTCCTTCCTTCCTTCCTTCCTTCCTTCCTTCCTTCCTTTTTTTTTTAAAATATAACTTGAATGGGAGACTGGAGCCTGCTGTTTCTGGAAGCTGGTCTCCCAGGTGACAGTATTTGGTGTACAAAGCTAGTGAGTCTGCAGTTGTTGAATTAAGTTACAGATGAACTCCTCTGAGAACTTGGTTTCAGATGAGAATAGGGCGTGTACTTTGCTGCAGACATTTCACTGTTCAAACAGGACTTACTAACCAGAACAAGCTTCACTTTGTACTCGAAAAATGGGATGTGAATCATAAAATGTTGTACCGTTTAAGCCCCACTAGAAAGAGAGAGAAAAGCAGAAGTCATGGAGAGCCACACCCTGTTCACATGGGCACCTGTGGGAGTGCATGGGGAGGGTCCCATGGGGAACCCCAGGAATGGCTAATGCTGGGAAATTAGGTTTTGGGAAATTTGTTCTTGTTTTGAAAAGTATTATTGTACCTGGGGAAATTTAACAACTGACATTGGCTAATGTGTATTTATTATTGTATCGGATGGCCAGCATTCTGTAGGGGCACTGTGCTTTTTTTCTTAATTCTATTTTGTATTTTCTTAGGTTTTGGAGAAGAGGTGGTGTTTGGTTACAGGAATAAGTTCTTCAGTGATTTGGGGGCACCCATCAGCAGAACAGTGTAATCTGTACCCAATGTGTAGTCCTTTATCCCTTATACCCCCAACCCTTTCCCCCGAGTCCCCAAAGTCCATTGTGTCATTCTTATACCTTTGCATCCTCGTAGCTGACCTCCCACTTATGAGGCAGAACATACGATGTTTGCTTTTCCATTTCTGAGTTACTTCACTTAGTATGATGGTCTCCAGTCCCATCTAGGTCCTTTTTATGGATGAGTAGTATTCCATGGTGTGTGTGTGTGTGTGTGTGTGTGTGTGTGTGTGTGTGTGTGTATCACCATTTTTTTTTTTGAGATGGAGTCTCACTCTGTTACCCAGACTGGAGTGCAGTGGCATGGTCTTGCTCCCTGCAGCCTCTGCCTCCTGGGTCCAAGTGACTCTCCTGCCTCAGCCCCCTGAGCAAATGGGACCGCAGGTGCTCACTATCACACTTGGCTAATTTTTGTACTTTTAGTAGAGATGGGGTTTCACCATGTTGGCCAGGCTGGTCTCAAACTCCTGACCTTGTGATCCTCCCACCTCAGCCTCCCAGAGTGCTGGGATTACAGGTGTGAGCTACCGTGCCCAGCCAACACAATTTCTTTATCCACTCGTTGATTGATAGGCGTTTGGGTTGGTTCCGTGTTTTTGCAGTTGTGAATTGTGCTGCTATAAATATGCGTGTGCACGTATCTTTCTTTTGTATAATAACTTCTTTTCCTCTGGGTAGACACCCAGTACTGGGATTCCTGGATCAAATAGCAGATCTACTTTTGGTCTTTAAGGGATCTCCACAGTTTTCCACAGTGGTTGTACTAGTTTTCATTCCCACCGGCAGTGTAGAAGTGTTCCCTGATCACCACATCCCCACCGACACCTGTTGTTTTTGATTTTTGGATTATGGACATTCTTACAGGAGGGCGTTGGTATCACATTGTAGTTTTTATTTGTATTTCCCTGAAGCTTTTTAGTTTAATTAAGTCCCATCTATCTTTGTTTTTGTTGCATTTGCTTTTGGGTTCTTGGTCATGAAGTCTTTGCTTAAGCCAATATCAAGAAGGATTTTTTTCTGTGTTATTTTCTAGTATTTTTTTGGTTTTTAGTCTCAGGTATAAGTCCTCTATCCATGTTGACTTGATTTTTGGATAAGGTGAGAGATGAGGATCCAGTTTCATTCTTCTACAAGTGACTTGCCAATTATAGCAGCACATTTGTTGAACAGGGTGTCCTCTTCCCACTTTGTGTTTTTCTTTGCTTTGAGGAAGATCGGTGGCTATAAATATGTGGCTTTATTTCTGGGTTCTCTATTCTGTTTCATTGGTCTATGTGCCTATTTTTATACCAGTACCATGCTGTTTTGGTGACTGGGTCCTTATAGTATAGTTTGAAGTCGGGTAACATGATGCTTCCAGATGTATTCTTTTTTCTTAGTCTTGCTTTGGCTATGTGGACTCTTTTTTGGTTCCATGTAAATTTTAGGATTGTTTTTCTAGTTCTGTGAATAATAATGGTGGTATTTTGATGGGAATCGCATGCTTTTGGCAGTATGGTCATTTTCGTAATATTGATTCTGTCTATCCATGAGCATGGGCGTGTTTCTGTTTGTGTCATCTGTGATTTCTTTCAGCAGTGTTGCGTAGTCTTTCTTGTAGAGGTCTCCTACCTCCTTGGTTAACTATATTCTTAAGTTTTTTTTCTTGTTGTTTTTTGCAGCTGTTGTAAAAGGGGTTGAGTTCTCGATTTGATTCTCAGCTTGGTCACTGTTAGTATGTAGCAGAGCTGTTGATTTGTGTACATTGATTTTGTATCCTGAAACTTTGCTGAATTCATTTATCAGCAGTGTGCTTTTTAATTTTAAGTCCTTGAAGAATTAGAGCCATAATCCATCTCTTTTACTTTATAATGAAGACAATGAGTCCCAGAGAAATTAAACACCAACTCTTTACTAGGAGTCATTGGCTGAGCTAGGATCAGCACATGGTACTCCAGGACACAGAAGTCTTAGATGAAATTTAAGTTGGATAAAAACAGTTTTTTAGCTGTGCACAGTGGCTCACGCTTGTAATCTCAGCACTTTGGGAGGCTGAGGCTGGAGAATCAGTTGAGCCCAGGAGTTCAAGACCAGCCTAGGCAACGTGGCAAGACTCCCATCTGTGACAGAGCAAGACCCTGTCTCAAAAACAAAAAGAAAAAACCCCAACAATTTCTTATCAGGGAAGATTATCTAGTATTGGAATGAGGAACTATGGTGTCTTGTCTGGAGAACTTGGAAAATACGTCTGTGCAGGGACAGCCATAGCTCTATCTGGAGGAGGCAATGGATGGGCTGATTTCTCAAGCTCTTCTCCTGGGATGATTCCAGTGATGTGAGTTGGGTTTTTCCTTAGTGTGATGATGTAAAAGAAATTGTCCTGGCAAACATATGGTTCGATAACTTGTCATTGTTAAAATGGCATATCCCATTTTTAGTCAGCTATGTTTTCGGATAAACAGCAAAGACGATGCTTTTTCCTGATAGGAAAATCCCTTAAATTTGATCAGACCCTGTCAACGAGTGAATTGGGTTGAGTGTTCCCGTGTGTTTCTGCTACACTCTGTGTTTCGGCCTCTCTCATTCAGGTAGCATTTCCGTTTTGAGGTTTCTTTGGTTTTGTGTTTTAATCTTGTTGAGGCCTGTGTGAGTGGAATTGTACTATCCACACTGAGGATAATCAAGACACAATGATAGCCAAGTTGCCTGTCAGCACCCTGGGATGGTTTTTATGTGTCTTCAGTGTAAACAGTTTCCTCACCCTGGGAACACCTATATTTCTTTTTGTCTTTGCACGCTTAGAGAGCAGGAAGTTGAACTTGATTATCCCAGGTTCTGTTTAATGTCTTGTGAGTGTATTTTAACATGATGCCTGAACCCCCAGTAAGTAAGTAACTGACAAGCTAACAAGGATATGTTGGTTTTATTTGGAAAAGTAGCAATAAATTTTCAGTGATAATTAAGGATAAGAAAAATGTGAATCTCCAGGAAGAGAAAATTGGGTTTCCTCACTGAAGCCATTGAGGCCATTGTCTAAGAAGTGGGCCATCACTATGTGATGACTTGGAGGAGGAGAGGTGATGACCACACCGGTGATAATGGCGATAGCAGATTCTACTTATTGATTATGCATGTTCCTGGTGAGTGTTGAGTCTCCGGTTTACTGAAGAGGAATCTGAGACTCAGAAAGGCCCAGTAGGCCGGGCGCGGTAGCTGTCGCCTATAATCCCAGCACTTTGGCAGGCAAATGGCTTGAGTCCTGGCATTCGAGACCAGCCCGGGCAACATGGCAAAACCACATCTCTACAGAAAATACAAAAATTAGCTGGGTGTGGTGGCTTGCATTTGCGGTCCCAGCTATTAGGGAGGCTGAGGTGGGAGGATCGCTTGAGCCTGGGAAGTCAAGGCTGTAGTGAGCCATGATCATGCTACTGCACTCCAGCCTGGGCGACCGAGCAAGACCTTGTCTCACAGAAAAAAAAAAAGAAAAAGAAAGGCCCAGTAGCTTGCCAAAACGGAAATTAAAATGGACATTTCTTGGATCGAAGCCTTTTTTTTTTGGAATATTACATTGCTTCCTAATACAAACATGCTTTACAATTTCTGCATTTAAAAAAGCTAACCAACAAAAAGAAGGGAAGTCACACTTAGATTGAAAAGACTAGCAGGAACATTTTGGACTGCTGGGCCAGCTAGGTTTTGTCCTGGACACATCAGTCATTAGGCTGGGAGCCGATCTTCAGGTCAGTCACGCTACCTCCTCTACAAAGAGGATTAGCCATTGCTGAGAAATTCTTCACAACTCAGCCAGTCTTTCTTGGAAAGAATTAAGAGATTTAAGCTGGTGGTTCCTGAAACTTAAGGTGATCAGAACCACCTAGAGAGCTTGTGAAAATGCAGATTGCTGAGCCCCGTCCCCAGATGCTGGGGCCTGAGACTCTGCATTTCTGGCACCCAGTGATGCTGGGCCTACTGTTCTGGAGACCACACATTGAAAAATAGGGATTTCAGCTGCCTCCATCTGGGTTCTCCATTCTGAGCCTGCAGTTGTTTCTCAAATGCAGTGACCAAGTACAGTTCTTTTGAGGGCTCAGCCTACACTATATTAGTTTGTTCTCACGCTGCTGATAAAGATGTAACCAAGACTGGGTAATTTAGAGGTTTAATGGACTCACAGTTCCACGTGGCTGGACAGGCCTCACAATCATGGGGAAGGCGAAACTCACGTCTTACATGGCTTCAGGTAAGAGAGAATGAGCATCAAGCGAAAGGGGTTTCCTTTTATAAAACCATTAGATCTCATGAGACTTACTCACTTCCACAAGAACAGTATGGGAGAAACTGCCCATGTGATTCAGTTATCTCCCACTGGCTCCCTCCCACAACATGTGGGAATTATGAGAGCTGCAACTCAAGATGAGATTTGGGTGGGGACACAGCCAAACTGTATCAACGAAACCCAGTCTTCAGTGACCTGCCATCTCGATCCTTCAGAGGCTCAAAGGAGGCTTCTGGACACAGCATCTGTGCTGCTCAGGGCCGTTCCTCTTCTCATTGGCTGACATGCTCTGTGGCAGCTGTCACAAGTTTTAATTGAAGATCAGCAGTGGCAGATAAGCCACCACCATCATCAGCTTCTTTCAGCTTTTTGGAACAAGAGTGAAATTGGCCAAGGTCACGGCTATGACAAAGGCCTGCTTGGATGGAGCCCTTCCGAGCACAGGTGTTTATAGACCCAAATATTTATGGAAGCCCCATCATGAATTAATAGCACAGCGGCTTTCTCCTACCCAACTTGGAAGACTTCTGGAAGAGAAACCCTTCCAAAAATTTTTTGAAAATATTTTAAATATTTAAAAAATTGTTTCTATTCTGTTTCTTAGTAATAGCAGCCTAACATAAACCTATAGCATTTCCATCACAGCTAGAGAAAGTCCAGTCCAGTCCACTGAAGATAAAGACATCTGCTGGGAGAATACTGGCTTTTCTCAGCTAATTGAGAAATAAAATGAATGATCAAGATTTTCTTGGAGGAGCCACCAAGTCTAATCCTGGGTTGGCATTTCTAGAAATTCATGATCTTTTTTTTAGGGCGTAACCATCAGTATGACTCATCTTTAAGCCCCACCACCAATATTACATTCATTTTCCTTTTCCAAACTTCCTGTTCCTGGGATTGCACAGACCTGGCTTGAGTCAAGGGTTCTCCTTGGATCAAGGAGATGTGGTCAGGCTCCTGTGATATACATGTGGCTCTTGGGGCCCACCTTGAACTTTTCAGGCAGTGTGCCCAGAAAGGGGAAACATCTGGGTGAACCCAGTTCCCCAAGAGTTATCTCCATGTGCGTGTCTCAAATGTAGGTTCACACTTGAGCAAGAGTCAAGGAATTGAAAATACAGTTTTATCTCTCTAAAGAGGAACATTTCTGTTGTCCTGCTTGCAGTTTAAATATTCTTGACCAGGCGCGGAGGCTCATGCCTGTAGTCCCCGCACTTTGAGAGGCTGAGGTGGGCAGATCACCTGAGGTCAAGATTTCGAGACCAGTCTGGCCAACGTGGTGAAACCTGTCTCTACAAAAAATACAAAATTAGTCAGGTGTGGTGGCAGGCGCCTGTAATCCCAGCTACTAGGGAGGCTAAGACAGGAGAATTGCTTGAACCGGGGAGGCAGAGGTTGCAGCGAGCTGAGATTATGCCACTGCCCTCCAGCCTGGGCAACAGAGTGAAACTCTTGTCTCAAAAAAAAAAAATCTCTACTCCTTGTTACCCTTACAGGGTACCTTGCAAGAAGTCACTCAGCCCCCAGGGAGGTGTGCCACATCCTGATGACTGACTTTTAGCAAGAAAGATGTGCCTTCATTTATAACTATTTTTGATCCTTTGTCTAATGCTCAGTTTTGAATGCAATGGGGTTAAATATGCATGTAAGCGCGTGACAGTCACATGGCCTCAATACCCTCCAGACTGTCATTTCTTACTGAAGCCTGGTTCTACCTTACTTGTTTGGTGCTGGGCTTTGAAGGGGCTACCACGATGACTCAGGGCCCCAGATGGCTTCCTTTCTGCCCTCCTCTCAAAGACACTTTCCAACTGGCCCTTGACTCCCTTAGTGCTATTCTCAGAGCTAGAGATCTCCTCTAGGCTAGAGGCTGGTTTCTGATTTGACAAAATCATCTTGGTTCTAGTCCTTGATGAGATGGGATCAGGGGAAGCTGGGAATATCCCCGAGGGACCCCATCTGCTGGAAGAGACAGAGGAAAAAACTTAAGACAATCAAAATGAGACCAACTGTGTATTTTAAAAGCCAGGATGTTTATGGAAGAGAACAAGTGAAGTCTGCTAAAGAAGGTAGATTGGCCAGGCATCGTGGCTCATGCCAGTAATCCCAGCATTTTGGGAGGCCGAGGTGGGCAGATCACGAGATCAAGAGTTTGAGACCAGTCTGGGCAACATGGCGAAACCCCATCTCTACTAAAAATATAAAAGTTAGCTGGGCATGGTGGTGCGTGCCTGTAATCCCAGCTACTCAGGCGGCTGAGGCAGGAGGTCACCCGAGCCTGGGAGGCAGAGGCTGCAGTGAGCCGAGATCGCACCACAGCACTTTAGCCTGGGCGATAGTGCAAGACTTCATGTCCAAAAAAAAAAGAAAAAAACTGAAGAAGGGAGATAGTTGCATATACGAATGGTTTGCTTCATGTGGTTAGGAAATCCACTGCCTTGTTAAAAACAGTGCCCATTCTCCAAAACTAGTACCAAGAGAAGATCCAGGATCAGCCTGATCCACAGCCCACCGGCAGCCCTGAGAGTAACCTGCTGTGTCCCGCGCTGCAGAGAACCACCACCTCCTGCTGCCCGCTCACCAGCCCCACGCTGTTGCTCAACTCTTTGGTCTGTTGTTAAAATCATTTCACAAAAGAAAAAGAAACATCATAAAAAATACTGGATCGATGTTATCTCAGAAAAAAGAGCAGTCTTTTAAGTAAATAAATGAAAACAAAACTCCAAAGCCCTCACGTTGCCATACTTATTTTTTTGATTTTGTCACTGACAGGTGAGAACCTGTCTGGCACTGGCCTGGGAGCGGTTTTGGAGAAGCGCTGTTCTAGGTAGCCTCTGCGGCTGATAAGGACCATGACTCGCAGGAAGCCTGCTCTGAAACCCCTTACAGGAGAATGGGGCCCATGGGCTTGTTTTCTTGGTTACTTCTCGCTTGGAGCTTCTATGGGTTCCTTTCCTTTTTTTTTTTTTTTTTTTTTGAGATGGAGTTTCACTCTTGTTGTCTAGGCTGGAGTGCAGTGACGCAATCTCGGCTGACTGCAACTTCCGCCTCCCGGGTTCGGGTGATTCTCCTGCCTCCTGAGTAGCTGGGATTACAGGTGTGTGCCACCACGCCCGGCTAATTTTTTTGTTTTTTCTTTTTAGTGGAGACAGGGTTTTTCCATGTTTCTCAGGCTGGTCTCGATCTCCTGACCTCAGGTGATCCGCCTGTCTCCGCCTCCCAAAGTGCTGGGATTACAGGCATGAGCCACTGTACCAGGCTGGGTTCCTTTCCTTTTAAGGGAAAACAAACTTCTCTGCAATGTTGAGAGGCTGTGATTGTAAATAACCAACAATTAATAAGCAATGAATGAGGAGTGTTAAATGTGCACTCTGAATGAAGAGACTCCCCCCACAAACATGGCTGTTTATTCACCCAGGTGCAGGTGGGCTGAGTCTGAAAAGAGAGTCAGCGGATGGTGGTGGGATAGGAGTTGGATTTATAGGTTTGGAGGAAGGCAGTGGAAAGGTACAGAAGTTACAGTTTAGGTTGCTTTTTGCAAGTTGGGAGAGG
This sequence comes from Callithrix jacchus, assembly GCF_049354715.1. Classification (NCBI taxonomy): domain Eukaryota; kingdom Metazoa; phylum Chordata; class Mammalia; order Primates; family Cebidae; genus Callithrix; species Callithrix jacchus. The sequence goes on from NC_133508.1 coordinate 13,728,668, forward strand.
GTTATTGGGTCTGGAGTCACTCAGTTGACCAAGGTTGGTTACAAAGTCCAATTGCCCTATCAGTTGAGGTGGGAATAAGGAACAACAGAAGAATGTCTCAAAGTTAATTAGGTACCCCAGGGCGTTGATTCTTCCCCTTTTCATGGTCTTCCAGTTTCTTCAGATTTTCTAATTCTGGGAGGCCGTCTCGAGGTGTACATGTGGGTCACGGGGGTCACCATGGGTTGACCTAGGGTATGGTCTGTGGTGCAGCCAGTTCAAAGAACCTTGCAAGGAGTAGCCAGCCCATAGTCGCTTTCCTAAAATTCGTTCTGACTCCCCAAATAAACAGGCACAAATAACCGTGTGGAGCTCCTCTCATTATATCCTGCATACAAAATTTGGGGAGACCTGGAGCTCAAAACACATTGACTTCTTAGTGGTCTCCATTTGTTCTGGGTTAGGTGATGGAGCAGCTTCGGTGACAGCTGGGGCTTCTGGAGGCTGGCTGCGTGTTAAAGCCACCTGGGCCTATTCCAGATGGATTATATCAGGCTCTCTGGGACTGAGGTCCTGACATCATCAAAAGAAAAAAAGTCTCCCCAGGTGGCTTCAGAGTTGAGATTTATTGGACCAGACAAACAAGCACAGCTGGAAGAGGAGGGCAGAGAAGACTCCTTAGGATGTGCAGACGGAGTGGCTCATGCAGGCTGCGTGGAATTCCTCTTCTTGTAAAACAACTCATATTTACATATCATTTTAGAAAAGTATTTCCTCCTTTTCTTATTTGATGCTCCAGAGAGAATCACTGAGTTTGCCTTAGCATCTCTGTAGATTTGTTGTTTGGATGTATGACCTGTCATCAGTAAACCCAGAGAGATAAATCAGAGAATGAATGGCTGTGCTGTGGAAAGCACTTACTGATGTATTAGAGATTTTGCCTTCAAGCTCTTTCAAACAGTGTCTTTCTGGGTGATTTGGGTTTGAAGATTTAAGGAGATATTTACATGCAGCTTTGCAGGAGCATGTGAATATTAAGTGAAGCAGTGCCTATCTAAATTATGTTGAAATGAGTTGGTAGATCCGTCGATCAATATGAAGCGAGTGAATATTTCAAAGAGAGTGGAAAAACTTGGATGGCTCAGTAATTATGGAAACTGGCAGGGCATTTGGGGACCCCAGCTGCTCTTTGTCCCTTTGTCCCATAAATGGGTGACAGCCTGCAAGGCATGGAGCTCTGCCAGATGTTTGTGAGAGTGATTGGGTGGGGGGAATTTCATAGCTGGTTTGGCCACAGGAAGATCAGGAACTTGTTAAGAATAATGATCAGATACCCTGCATGGTTGCCGACTGCATACTTAGCAAATTTGCAAACTAGCTTCGTCCCTAAGGGCTTTTAGTCACAGAATTTAAATAAGAGGCACACCCATGAGAGTTTGCTGGAAAACAAAGAGAAACCCTGCTCTCAATAAGTGCTTGCTAATTGTTTTGGGATTTGTGACAAATAGGGAGCAAATATTGAGTCGGCACTTGGGTGATTTCTTTCTTTTTTCTTTTTGCTAAGTGACCTGGAGCTTTGGTCTCTGGGAACTTTCTTTTCCTGGAAGGCAGATCTCCTGCCCCGCCACCTGCACCTGTCATTCTCTCACCCATCCTGCAGAGGAAGGAGGAGAGGGCAGAAGCCGCTGTGGTACCAGACGTCCACAACCCATGTTGTCATTCTCAACTTCTTTTGAAAAAGTCGCTACATCAAACTCGAGAGAGTTGTGTCAATTTAAAGTGCATATATATATATACACACACACACGCACACACACCTGTATATATATATGCTTACACACATATACACACTCACTTTTTATTGATCTATGATCTATCAACTCATTTCAACAGAACTTAGACACTACTTCACTTAATATTCATGTGCTCCTGCAAAGCTGCATGTAAATATCTCCTTAAATTTTTAAACCCAGATCACTGAGAAAGATACTGTCTAAAAGAGCTTGAAGGCAAAATCTCTAATATATCAGTAAGTGCTTTCTATAGAACAGCCATCCCCTAGTTTATATGTGTGTATATATATGTGTGTGTATGTATATAATGTATATAAAACTTGACCCTATATATACATGTACAAACACACACATGCATGCACACACACATATAAAAGGGCATGTTACATACACACATGTATAAAGTATGTGTGTGTGTGTGTGTATATATATATATTTGATACAGGGTCTTGCTCTGTCTCCCAGGCTGGAATGCAGTGGTGCTATCTGAGCTCACTGTAGCCTCCTTCTCCTAGGCTCACCATCCTCCTGCCTCCTGGGCTCAAGCCACCCATGTAGCTGGGACCACAGGTGCACAGGACAATACCTGGATAACTCTGTAATTTTTTTTGCCCGGGCTGGGCTTGAACTCCTGAGCTCAAACGATCTACCCATCTTGGCCTCTCAAAGTGCAGGGATTACAGGCATGAGCCACCACATGCAGCCTGTATAATTTTTAAAATAGGGAACAGATTGTGCAAAACATAGAAAATGTGACCCAGAATGGTTTGGTGTCTAAAAGAGGCTGACCAGCTCGCTGCGGGTGGAGGTGGTTTGAAAACCAAGCCCACAGTCCATGTGGCTGTGCTTCACTGACCCTGAGGGCTTTGCCTTTTGTGATTTGCATGCATTTCTCTTAAACGGGAGGAAATGGAAGCTTTTTTTTTTTTTTTTTTTTGGATGATACCAGCAGAGCTGCAAAAATGAAAGAGCAGGCTCTCCAGCCAGGAATGAGCAAGTAACAAATCTTCCCTGGCCCTTTTCTTGCCAGTGACAACGTAAGACATTCTCATCTTCAGAAACTGCCTCTCTTAAAAATCAGCTGGGAGGAGCTTCACATAGGGGCGGGCAGGGGGCAGCAGGAAGTTGTAGTTATCAGCATTTCCCCCTTCCTAGGAACAGAGACTTTAAACAAAATCATCTTCCTTGGAGCATTCGTCCCCCTTCATTGCAGTTATTTAGTAATTTCCGAGTCTGGGATTTTTCTGAACAGACATCTTCTGAAATATGGAGTTGCTGATATTCTGACATAAACCCTCCTTTTAAATGCCCTTTGCAGTAGAGACCCGCTAGGATAACTCTGATGTCCCCTCAGAGCCGAAGGGAAAGAGAACAGGAGCAAACGACACTGAAAGCAAGCTAAAATTCTTTGCCAATTATAATATGCTAAAAAACACAGCCGCAAGCTGATCCTTCTCTAGAGGCTGTAGGGGGGCCGTGCAGGCTCTACAGACTCTGTCTGCCATTTTCTGTAGCACTTTCTGTCTCATTTTAGGTCACTGAATACTTTATTTCTCGCTGTGGAGTTAATCATGTGCATATCTTTACTTCTCAACTATAGTTCTTCAGGGCTGGGTCTCAGTCTTTCATTTTTTTATTTTTAGAGATAGCATCTCACTCTGTCACCCAGGCTGGAGTGCAGTGGCACCATCATAGTTCACTGCAGCCTTGACCTCCTGGGCTCAAGCGATCCTCCTGCCTCTGCCTTCTGAATAGCTCGGGCTGCAGGTGCACGTCACCACGCCTGGCTAATTTTCAAATGTTTTGCAGAGATGGGTCTACAAAAATCTAACTATGTTGCCCAGGCTGATCTTGAACTCCTGGTCTCAAGTGATCCTCCCGCCTTGGCCTCACAGAGTGCTGGCATGACAGGCGTGAGCCATGTGCCTGGCCTGGGACCTCAGTCTTTGCTTTTCCCCTTAACACCTAGGAGAGTACTTTATTCATAGTTACTGTTCCATAATTATTGTTGAATGAATGCACTTGAACAAAACACAGCATGATTTGTTTTGTTTTCCAAATCAGCTCATAATGAATTATATGTATCTAGCTGGGCAGACGTAAAGCTGCCGCCTGTGGAATAAAAGAGCCATCCATGATTAGAATCACAGAACCAGAAAATTTTAGAACCATAAAGGACTTGAGATTTTAATTCAGTCTGTTTATTTTGGAGATGAACAATTAGAGTTCACGGAAATGGAGTGACTTCCCAAGGTCGAAGAGCTGGTGACACGTGAACCAGCCGTCAACTTACTGAGACAATGACTGGTCACATGTGAGCTGACGTTGCTGACAATTGTTTTAGCCACCTATTGCGGTACACTCAACGTTCCTCAATCTTTATGCCTTTGATTCTTCTTGGGGAAGATACCTAACTGATTTTTAATTTTATCTTCTCTGAAATGGTGGCTCAATCATTTCTATGTTTTCCCTCTGCCTGCTTTCTAAAATTTATGCCACTTTCAAGAAAGCTGCCTGGAACAGTCTGTTCTCCCTGTGTTAGACACAGAGGGGTTGGGGACAGAGATTGATTATTCCGGTGGGCAATAGCCAGACCCTAAAAGTGGAGTTCTGACTTGCATCTGCAGCCGCTAGTCCAGGAAACTGACCAATAACCCCCGTAGCAATTGGCCTGGAATGGCCAGAACTTGATCAATTACTGGCAGCTGCCCTAATTTTTGTCGTGACTTCACACTTAGGACCAGACGGAGAAGGTCAGATATACTCCCCTAACTGATCACCCGGATGGGCTGCTTCTGTGACCCTTTTACAGCACCTGCCAACAGCTGCCACCCAGAGCCTTTCCTTCTCTCCACTAAAATGTGTCACATTTCTCTGCCTGCCTTTGAGTCTCTACCAAACGCAGGTAACAGTGGCCGACTCCTTATCATAGCAAGCTCTGAATGAATAGCTTTGGCTTTTCATTTCGGTGGGCTTTACTTATTTCCACATAGGGAAAGACCCAGGGTGAAGCCCAGCCCTGCATAGTTTACTGTTCTGTTTATTTGTTCATGCAGACAGCTCCACGTCTACATAATAGGTTTTTTGTTTTTGAGATGGAGTCTCGCCCTGTCACCCAGGTTAGAGTGCAGTGGCACAATCTTGGCTCACTGCAACCTCCACCTCCCGGGTTCAAGCGATTCTCCTGCCTCAGCCTCTGAAATAGCTGGGATTATAGGTGTGCGCTACCACACCTGGCTAATACTTTGTATCTTTAGTAGAGACGGGGTTTCACCATGTTGGCCAGGATGGTCTTGAACTCCTGACCTCGTGATCCACCTGCCTCGGCCTCCAAAAGTGCTGGGATTACAGGTGTGAGCCACCATGCTCGGCCGGTTATTATTTTTAAAGCTAATTTGTCTCTGATTTCAAAAGAAAGTATGAAAATGTCCTCGTTGCTTGCTTGGCTGAAATTGACATGCATTCTATTGCTGGCATTACTGAAGGCTGGATGGGCTGGCTGAGAGTCCGCACCTCAGTGTTTACCAAATGCCCATAAAACTTTCTTGTCATCATCTCCCTGCAATCTCCCGAGGAGGAGGACGCCAGGCACCGTCTGTCTTCTCCTGTCTGGAATCCATTCTTTTTTCCTATTTTGAAAATGAGGATTTTTCTTATTTTCCTATATATCTCAATATAGATAGAAGGTCTGAAATCACAACTAGGGCTCATTATTTGCCAGTCAAGAGTATTTTTCTTTTAAATGTCAATAATGAAGTTTAATTAAAGTGATGACATTGTCTTGTTTTAGAGATGGTTTTATGTGTCAGTAAGGAATGACATGGCCAGGGTGGTATTTGGAGGGGAAGGGGACAGGGATTTAGGCCTCCCAAGTGTCTATCAGCCCACCCAGCCCCCCATTCTCTGATGTGCTCAACTGACATTTTCCTCAATATCATATGAAGGCTCTGCAGATGCAGTTTCATGCCCCTTATTTCTAAACATTATTGAAATAAAAAATCCCTTTGGTATGAAAGAATTAATGTGGCTGGATGCAGTGGCTTACATCTGTAATCCCAGCACTTTGGGAGGCCAAAGCAGGTGGATCACGAGGTCAAGAGATCGAGACCATCCTGGCCAACATAGTGAAACCCCGTCTCTACTAAAAAATACAAAACTCAGCTGTGTGTGGTGGCGTGCACCTGTAGTCCCAGCTACTCAGGAGGCTGAGGCAGGAGAATCACTTGAACCCGGGAGGCAGAGATTGCACTGAGCTGAGATCCTGCCACTGCACTCCAGCCTGGCAACATAGCAAGACTCCGTTTCAAAAAAAGAAAAAAAAAGAATGAATGTATGTGAAGTGCTCTGAATACAGCCTGGTTCATAATAATTACTCAATGCTGGCCCCACTGCTACTATTTCTCCCGCAGCTACTAATGCTAATACTACTCGTTATTAGGTAGAAATCCTATAGCAGCTACTTTCTCTTAGTCGTGTTTGCCTTAGTCCTTAGAATCCTTTCACATATCAGTCTCCTTCCTAAGCATCCTCTGCTTAAATTGTCTCTCATTCCCTCCTTTCTGCCTGGCTCCCTCCTCTTCATCTTTCAGATACCTCTTAAATGTCACTTTCTCAGGGAAGTCTTCCTAAACCCTAGTCCAAATTAGGGTTACTATTTTCTTCTTTCAGACTGGGGGTCAGTGAATGTTTTCTATATGGGGCCCAGTAGTAAATGTTTAGACTTTGCAGGCCATATAGGCAGCTACTCAACTCTGATGTACTCTAAAACCAGCCATAGATGATATGTAAATGAATGTGTGGGCTGAGTTCCAATAAAACTTTATTTACAAAAACACGTGGTGGGCCGGTTGTAGTTTAATGAACCCGTTTTAGAATACTCTTTACTTTTTCTGCACTATATGATTATGTGGTTACTTGATGATCAGTCACCCTCTGGACTGAAGCTTCTTAAAGATAAGGCCCAAGGCTGGGTGCGGTGGCTCATGCCTGTAATCCCAGTACTTTGGGAGGCCAAGGTGGGTGGATCACTTGAGGCCAGGACTTCAAGACCAAACTGGTTAGCATGGTGAAACCCCATCTCTACTAAAAATAAGAAAATTAGCCAGGTGTGGTGGTACACATTTGTAATCCCAGCTACTCGGGTGGCTGAGGCAGGAGAATCGCTTGAACCCGGGATGCAGAGGTTGCATTGAACCAAGATCGCACCACTGCATTCCAGTGTGGGCAGCAGAGTGAGGCTCTCTCTTTCAAAAAAACCAAAAACCAAAATAATAATAATAAATAAGACCCGATTCTGTGGTGTCCATTTCTGCATCTATAGGGCAAGCACAGTGCTACGCACATAACAGACACTTATTAAGCATGTATCAAATGAATGAATGAGGTGGAAACATTATAGGCACTGAGGCTGCCTCATGCTTCCTATCTATTAACAATATATCACTGTCCTCAGTCTGTGAAACATTTTCTTTATCTTCTAGCTCTGAATGTTTCTTTAATATCTCAGAATTCACCACTATAAAATTTGTCCCATTTAACCAGAAACAACTTGTACCTCAAAAATTATTTGAATTTTTATAAAAATTAATGAATCGTGAATAAATACAATAACATCCTCAATGGCCTGTGGCCTTTATCCTTCCTCCCTTCTCTCCTAAATCTAGCTCCTTCTGGACTTACCTGTCCTCCTAAGCTTATGTCACTCAGCTTGTAATGTCTGCCCTTGGTCACACAGTTCTGTGCTGAATTGGAAATTGCACTGCCTTCTTGTCTAGCTAAAACATGACAAGACCGGACACGGTGGCTCATGCATATTATCTCAGCACCTTGGGAGGCCAAGGTGGGTGGATTACTTGAGGTCAGGAGTTCAAGACCAGCCTGACTAACATGGTGAAACCCTGTCTCTACTGAATATTAAATACAAACAATTAGCCTGACATGGTGGCACATGCCTGTAATCTTAGCTATTTGGGAGGCTGAGGCAGGAGAATCATTTAAACCTGGGAGGCTGAGGTTACAGTGAGCTGAGATCACGCCATTGCACTTCAGCCTGGGCAACAAGAGTGAGACTCCATCTTAAAAACAAACACAAGCATGGGAGTGAAGTTCTGTGTGGGTCATTATCAGCGGTGAGCTCAGCTGAAGAGCGTGATGAAATTCACATTACAGGGAGAAGCACTGGGCATGTCATATTCACATTGCTGTGATTTGGGGAAAGAAAAATAACAGCCACCACCTAGCAACCCTATCCCAAGCATCTCAAGATGTACTCGTTTGTTTTATACCAAACAAGTTTATTTTGTTCAACCATGTTTAAGCCTGTAGGTGTGATCCTTGTTTTCACAGGCAGTGAAACCTCAAAGTGACATTTTGGGGTGGATTAATCCCACTTGTATTTTTCTTGCTTTTTGAATGTCAGCACTCAGCCTCCGCAGAGCCAAGGGTCAGACAGAATGTGGAACTATCTGCCAAGTGGGCTAATGACAATGGACTCTGTGTTTCTGTCCCTTCTCATTTCCTGGTGTAAACTTACAGGGAGTCAGTGAACTCAGGAATTTCTGTCAGATGTAGAAACATTTCCCATGGTTGGAAAGTTCAAGGCTAGTTTAGGTTACAGGGAGTGTGTCTGCTGGAAAATACATCGTTTTCAGACACTTCCTTTTCTGGTAATAAACAAACACAAAATCAAGAAGCTGTTTCCAGGAGGTTGAACGTGTGGCTCTCATCTGCTTGGACTTCCTCTGGTGTTCAAGTCCCAGGAAGTGGTTGACTTAGGTGGGGCAGCCACGTTGCAGCCAGGCTCAGGCTGCAGGGAGGAGTGGAGTATATAGGTCAGCGTCGGCTTGCAGAAACAGAAATGATTAGCTGGTTTAAGAACAGGGAGATGACAATTTCAAGTGCTGATGCAGACAATGAAAGGCTGGGAAGGAGACTCCCTCCATGCTGAGGTTCCAGGAATGATCTTCAAGGTGATTCTGGGGGAAGCCTGGCATGGTGCCTTATGCCTGTAACCCCAGCATCCTGGGAAGCAGGCAGATAATCTGAGGTCAGGAGTTTGAGACCAGCCTGGCCAACATGGTAAAACCCCAACTCTACTAAAAATACAAAAATCAGCCAGGTATGGTGGTGGACGCCTGTAATCCCAGCTACTCAGGAGGCTGAGGCAGGAGAATCGCTTGCACCTGGGAGGCGGAGGTTGCATTGAGCCCAGATCACGCCATTGCACTCTGGCCTGGGCAACAAGAGTGAAACTCTGTCTCAATTAAAAAAAACACACACACACACACACACACACACACACACACAAGAAAAGATGCTTCTAGGAGAGATTCTCCTTTTGCGAAAGCCAGGAACTTAAGGAATTATCAGAAAGTGGGCAGTCACTAAGATGCTGCTGGCTTGTGGAATGAATACACCTTTCCCCGATTCTAGCCTCATGAACTCTGACCTGCTTCCTGGGACCTTTGCAGCTGAGGTGGGGTGATGGATCCAGACCTGTCTTGAATGTGGCGATTTTATCTTTGCATTTGTGTTTTGTAAGCCAAGTCCAATGTGCGTGCTCTGGGCCGTGGTTCCTCTGTGTATAAGTTCTGTTCCCTACCCTTGACCATATTTCCAGGGTGAGTGTTCAGCTGCCCACTTTCTGGTCCCACCCAGTGACCACTGCCACCTAAGGAAGCATGACATTAGATAGCAAATTTAAAGAATACCATGACAGGCCAATAAAGAGACCACAGAAGAAGGGGGAAAGCATTTCCTTCTGGGTTTTGATCAGGGTGCCTGGCGTTTGTGATTTGCACTGGGCTGTGAAAGCTGTGTAGCCAACTCTGAAGGCATCGCCTCACTTCCTCACTGTGAGTGGCAGCTTCTGCCTTCTCTCCAGGGCTGAGTCTCTGCTTGGGGGAGAGTCAGACCACAGATGGAACCCAGCTACAGGGGAGTCTGGGAAGTTAGGGTTTTGTCTCCTGGCAAGCAGGAAGACACCCTGAAAGGAGTGGAGATGAGAGAGCACATCAGTCCTAAAAAGGGACATAGCCCAGAAAAAAACCAAGAAGGAGAAGCAGGAAGTGAGGAGAATGTGAGGGTTTGGAGGAGGGGTTGAGTTTATCCCCCTTTAAAAGAAAAACTGTAGACAAAATAAGGTAACAGAATCTATTTGAGCATTAAAGGATTCATAAATTGGACAGCGCTCACAGCCAGGAGATGCGCAGAGATCTAGGCTTTAGCAGTGAAGCAGAGTAGAGCATTTACTTGACTGGCTCCAGCTAGGGCCTTGCCTTACTTGGGTATGATCTGGTGGGAAGGCCCCAGTTAGACGTGAGTCAGCGGCTTCTGATTGTTTCGGCTTTACACTTTATGTTGGGCTTCAGTTTGCTTGCCTAGGAACCCCAGGTGCTGGAGCCATCTCAGCCTAGTGGCCTCCCAGTTAAATATTTTTAACACCCCAAATCTTTTAGTTTGAGCTGCTCCTAGGTACTGATTTCTAGGTAGTTTTCATCTGAAACCTGTAGGTGAGAGGTGCTCAGACATAGGGGGTAGTAGAGGAGCTGAGTTTCCAGGTTTCCTGGTCCCTGCCCTCAAAGATGTGGATGCTGAAATCCTGTGGTGGGGTCTAGAATTTAAATTGACAGGTTCCTCTGGAGACACGGTGTTCACTGTGTTTCTGATCACTTGCAGGTGTCCAGTGCTCCTGGCTTCCAGTCCACCTGTCCCACCCACATGTTTTTAGACTTGGTAATTTTTTCCCCTTTTCTGCACTTTTCCTGTGGTGGTTTTAGGTGTCTTTGTCAACATTCGCACTGGTTTGGAGGCTAAAAGCAAAGTTCCTCTCTTTGCTTTAAACACTCTAGTGAAACATAGGACACTGAAGGTAAATGCTAAGATGAGGCTGTTATGTTATCTCTGGAGTCCTGAGTCTAATTCATCCGGCATTTATTGATCCCCCCTTCAAAGTACCCATCAGTGGGGGTGGAAAATAAAAAATACACAGCTCCTGCCCTATAGGAGTTTGTGGCCTTGTGGGGAAGCTTAGCACTGCTGCCTCACTACGTTTCAGCAGTTGAAAGAGCGGTATCTATTTGGAAAGAGGAGAAATGCTTTGGGAAATGGCACTTGGGCTGTATGGTGGCTGCTCTTTGATTTCCGGAATGCAAGATGTTCAGCTGAACACGTGGTGCTCTCCATGGTCGAGGAAGCATCCATCGCCTCCTTGGGAACTGAACTCAGCTCTAATGTTGCGCTTGGGAAACCTGACATTGAACTTCCAGGAATTGAGGCCAAGTCCTTCTTGAGGCACTGTCTTGTTGTTCAGCTCTGCCTGCTCAGGGTCGTTGGCCTTCTGGGCTGACCATTTCCTCACTGAATCCCAGAGACATGCTGACCATCTGGAGGCTAAAAGATATTCCTTCCTGGGAGGTCCCTCAGTCAATGAGGTGGTGGCTCTGAGGCCCCTACCATGGAAAGGAATGGCTGGAGTTGGACCCTAAGCAGAGGCACGTACCTTTTCATAGAGGGCCACATCTGTTGCCCAGGTGTTCCCTCATTGAGGGTGTTGGGGGAGCTGGTTCCTTCTTGTGGATTGTAACCTTACTGACTTTAAATCCTCGCTTCGTTCAGATCCTTGGCCAGTGCTTCTGTACTGGTCTCCTGGGCCACCCATAGGGCTGTCTTTACTTCCTACCATCAGCTGTTCACTCTGTCCAAAGATGAAGGAGCCCCATATTTGCTGAGGTGAGCTGCTTCCTTTATTTATGCTCTCACCGGATCTCTGAGAGGTGTGTGCTACCATCAGAACACTTGGAAACAGTTACCTGGACATAAAGTGCTGGCATTGGCATCGTTATCAAACAATAACAGAAAACATGTCAGCACCAAGCACATCTATCCCTGTATTAGATGAGATAGGGAAGAAACACACAGGCACTGTCCTGTCTTTGAAGAGCTGACGTGAAGATGGACGATGCTGTGAAACACACACATTTGTAAGTTACAGACATCCCCCCACGTGAGCACTCTAGTCACGTTTCTTTGTTAAAGGATAATCACTTGTTAGCTTGGGAAAGAACTCATTCATGCCTTGATTTTCATTGTTCCCACAGGAGAGCAATAGCAGAGCCTGGGTCCCTGCTGTGAAAATGAAAATACGTAAGGATGTTCAATTGCTTTTCTGTTACTCATGTGCATTCCGTGGTAGGACCTCGTGGCAGAGCAGCTGCTCGGAGTGTGTGATTACTTGTGGGTTCCCACTTCAGCCTGGAGTTGTTTCATTTCCTACAGCTGTTCTCTGGCATGGTAAAATTCAAACGATGTCAATAATTTTCCCATAAGGGGCTCTGAAGATACATCAGATGGTGCTATCTAGTGCAATTTAATCTACTGCTTATCGAGTACTTACTATGTGCTGGGCAACATTTTCCGTATCTCAGGAAGCAATCTCATTGACAGGAAAGTGGAATCTGTTTTGGGTCACACCACTTCCTACGGATTCAGGACACCCCACTGAGAGATTTAAAAATCCTGGGTGCTGTTTTTGAATTTGCCACAATGTGACAAGATGCTTGTCATAGAGCACCACTGGTAATGCTGTCTGGGCTGCAGGGAGGCAGAGAGGTCCGAAGGGCTGAAGGGAGGAAAAGGGGTCTGTGCTGGTGGGTTCCTGGAAAACCCTTTACTTTGAGGTTGCCCATTGAGCTAGGGTAGCCTTGAGGGGTGGGAGCAAAGTTAAACCAATGCAGGTCGACTTTTTAACGCATGTCTTACAAATAACATGCTACAGGCTCTGTGTGCAATGCCTGGGTATAACAAATCTATTTTTACGAGGCCTACAAAGACCAAAATATCTGGATGTGTGTGATGTGATGTAATCTCTGCATTTGGGGTGGGAGGTGAGTAGGGAAACGACTTTGGAATTAGCACGAATGTACACAATTCCTGGGTAATGATGCACGAGAATGCTCGGGTATTCATAGAATTCGGAGACGGGGTGTGATCTGCGCATGTCTCAGGAAAGGCCATAGGTGTTTCTGGGAATCGTAGGTTCAACAGTCAATAACTAGCGTATCATGACCATCATTATTCATTGAACAGTTATGCTGACTTTTTTCTTTTTTTGGGTGACTTGCACCAGCCACACTGTTTTCTTGAGTTGTAAAATGAAGGTGAAGGTTTTGGGTTAAAGAGTTGGAAGTGGAAGTGACTCCCTGCCGTGTCTTATTTTGAGAGTCGAGGGGAGAAATTCTGTCCATTCAGTGAGGCGGGCTGCAGTTCCTGTAGGTTCTGGTGGGATATGGTGTCTCCTGGAGCTGGAGGGGTGGTGTGGGGGGCACTGAGGAAGCTCACTGGATCCTGGAAGGTTTTGTGACCTCATCACACCCACCTGGCATCACACCCACCTGGCAGTGTGGTGCCTCAAAGGAGAGACCCTCTGGACCGAGACAGACATAAAATCAGAGGAAAAGAGCTGATCTTTCGCTCAGCAGTGCGTTCCTGTTGGCTTCTTATTGTCTCCTTCAGGACAAACCTTTTTGTGGTAAAAAGACAGCAATGTGAACATGATCAGGAGGCGGCGGGGGATGGGGGGTGGTGGGGAGAGCAGTCCTGCCGCCTTGGCCTTTGTGTCCGCCATGAAGAGTTGCTGGTGTTTTATGAGCATTCCTGAGCCCTTGGCATTTGGGCCTAATACCCCTGCCAATCGGTATTCATAACTTTCCATATGGGCCTGGAGGAGAGCTTGCAGCCTCCCCAGTGCCAGCTTCTGGAGAGGAGAAGAATTGCAGAATTATATAAATCCCTTATCGTCAGCTGGAGGATTGTTAAGTGCACACATTAAGGCAAAAAAGCCTGTTATCAACAACTGGCTTTATTTTGTAAGAAAATACAGAAGAACAAGCAAGGTGGCGTGTACCTGTTTTCCTGGCTACTTGGAAGGCTGAGGCAGGAGGATCACCCGAGCTCAGGTGTTGGAGGCTGCAGTGAGCTATGATTGCACCACTGCACTGCAGCCTGGGCAACAGAGTGAAACCTCGTCTTAAAGGGAGAGAGGGAAGGAGAGAAAGAAGAAGGAAATAGTATAGAACAATAGAAATGTGTAAAAATACCCAAGCTAGAAGAAAGACAAAACAGGAGAAACTCTCAAAAGGTCTGCATCTAGTTCCACACTTCCTACACGGGAAGCTAGGTAATAGCGTCCCCCTATTTCTGGCTCAGTGTTTGTTCCTTTGAGACCTCCCAAACTCAAAGGGGACTTCAGAAACAATGGAACAAAATAATAGGCTCTACATTTTCAGTCAAAGCTCATGCTTTATGTTGCCAGGCGAAACCTAGAAAGAGTCCCTACTCTGTAACCCACTCACTGGGTTCCTTTTAAGAAAATGTAGAGGGGTCAGTGAAAAGTGTTCTGATTCCAAGGAAATTCCAAGCGCTTTGGTTTAGCAAATGTTGATCTGGTGACGTGTTGTCACTTTTCCTTTTTAGCAACCAAGAAGTCAAAATAATGAAAGAATTTTCTCTTTAATTGACTTTAACCCTGCAAGATGTTTGCTCAAAGGTTTATTCATTTTGTATCAATTTAAGGAGAACAAGCGCAGTTTTGTTACATGAGTATATTGCCTAGTGGTGAATTCGGGCTTTTAGTGTAACCATCACCTGAATAGTATACATTGTACCCATTAAGTAATTTCTCCTCCCTCCTCCCCCTCCTATTCTCCCAGCCTTTAAGCCCCTTCTGTCTGTTACTCCATTCTGTATGTTCGCCTGCACGCATTATTTAGTTCCCACTTGTGAGTGAGAACAGGTGAAACTGGACTTTCTGAGTTATTTCACTTAACACAGTGGCCTCCACTTCCACCCATGTTGCTATAAAAGACATGACTTCATTCTTTTTGATGGCTGGATAGTACTCCATGGTACACATGTATCACATTATCTTTGTCTAATCTTCCATTGATGGATGTTTCCGTTGATTCCATATCTTTGAGATTTTGAGATAAACATTGCTTTCCTTTGGGGAGACACCCAGTAGTGGGATTACTGGATAAAAAGATTGTTTTTTTTTTTTAACCTCAGAAAATAAGTCTTTTTTGGTGTGAGCTTCTGTTTACAAGCATTCCACATCCTGTAAATAATGTGAGCAAGTTTTCATTGTACGACAAATTTGGTTTCACTGAGTCTTGCCTGTATCTTATGTGAGTATAGACAAGCATGACATGAAAGCCCGTGACTTGACCTCTCTAGTTCCCATGACCTGCCAGGTGTGTGGCCTGCCACAGCTTTTTATATGAGAGTGTCAATTCATTTCTTTTTTTCTTTTTCGTTTTTGAGATGGAGACTTGCTCTGTTGTCCACACTGGAGTGCAATGGCATGATCTTGGCTCACTGCAACCTCCGCCTCCTGAGTTCAAGCAATCCTCCTGCCTTGGCCTCCGGAGTAGCTGGGATTATAGGCATGTGCCACCACGGCTGCCTAATTTTTGTATTTTTAGTAGAGATGGGGTTTTGCCTTGTGGGCCAGGCTGGTCTTGAATGCCTGATCTCAAGTGATCCATCCCACTCCACCTCCCAAGGTGCTGAAATTACATGCATAAGCTACTGTGCTCAGCCTCAATTCATTTCTCAAAGACATGAATTCTAAACACAGTGGCAAGCCGTCAGCAGTGCTTTCTTCTTGCCTGCAGAATTATAGCCTCGATAGCTCATTCAGCTCAGCTGGTGTGCATTAGGAACCTGTGGACAAGGCAGCTAAGCTCTTAGGAGGAAACAGGAGGAACTGCCCCTGCTACCTGTGTGTTCTGTCCAGGGAAAGGGATCCTGTGGCATGGGGCTCATTCTGGAACCATTGATAGGAGGTGGGACTTCAGAATCTTCCAGAACAAGGGGAATGCCTGTCTCATGATTTGAAACACATCCATCCCCCGGTGGTTCTGTCTGCCTTCCTCATATTCCCTGGAGAACTATAGTCTTTTAAGACCACTGGTGAGTCCATCCGAGGCAAAGTTTATACAGGAAAGGAATTCGGGAAAGCCCTGTATCAACTCATTTGTTGTCTCCATCACAATCTCTTATTTTATTTTATCTTATCTGTTTATTCATTTTTGTAGAGATGGGGTCTCACTTTGCTGCCCAGGCTGGTCTCAAACTCCTGGCCTCAAGTAATCTTCCCACTTTGGCCTCTCAAAGTGCTGGGATCACAAGTATGGGCCTCCACGCCTGGCCTCTACTCACAGTCTCTTATTTTACCTTCATAGGTGGTCTACAGATAGCAAGAAATCTCTCACCAGTGACTTTTCCAACCCTGAAAAGATGTGAACAACAACTTGATGCAAGATTCCAGGGTGACAGGAACTGTATTTGTAGGAGAGGGTGCCATTTGGGATGGAGCGCAGGGCATGGGAGCATTCTGAATTAGAGAAGAGTAGGCAGATTCACCCCTCCTGGGCAGCAGGTCCGTTTCATCTTCTATGAATTCCTGGTACACCAGAAGCACTTCTATTTAAATATAAGTCAGCATTAAAGGCAACGGGTATTCCTTGAGCACTGAGGAAAAGGTTGTTTGGGGAGGACCTGCGTCGTTTCAGGCTCTGTAATGGCACTGGGCCTGCAGAGAGCATGGAGGCTGCCCCTCCTGCACACTCCGCCTCTGTCTGTGTGGGAAGTGGGAGTTGAGGATGACTCAGCGCAGACCAGTGGTGGATCTGGAGCCGCAGTGGCTCCTGAAGGCATCACACGTCTTTCTAACTGCTTATGATTATGATTATGATTTTATTTTTTGAGATGGAGCCTTGCTCTATCACCCCTGAGCTGGAGTACAGTGGTGCAACCTCGGCTCACAGCAACCTCCGCCTCCCAAGTCCAAGCAATTCTCTTGCCTCAGCCTCCCGAGTAGCTGGGATTACAGGTGCATGTCACTGCGCCTGGCTAATTTTGTATTTTTAGTAGAGATGGGGTTTTGCCATGTTGGCCAGGCTGGTCTCGAACTCCTGACCTCAGGTGATCCATCCACCTCGGCCTCCCAAAGTGCTGAGATTACAGGCGTAGGCATGAGCGTGCCTCTAACTGCTTATTGATGTTTCCTAATACATCTCCTGCAGTGACCTCAAGCTCAGCATGTCCACATTCCTGATTCCTCATCCCCACCCAGACTGGCTCTGCCTGCTGCGTCCTGCTGAGACACCAGTTGCACAGTGCCTGAAACCAGGAACCCACGTCCCCTTTAAGGTCACCTCCCACCTCCCACCTCCCACCCTGAACCATGAATGCCTGTCTTGATCATTGCATCATAAGGCTTCGGCCTCTGAAGTGTGACTTGTGTGCCATCACCTCTCCAGAACCCATGGCCACCCTCACCTTTGACTTCTGCTATTGCTTTAGGTCCTTACCTGGCCTTCTCACCCGCCTTCCTCCAGTCCGTCCTGCTCTGTTTGACAGAGGGTAGCCTTGGGGTCAGAACACGGCTCCAGGACAGCCGTGAGGAGTGGGTAGAAGGCAGTTGGCCCGTGGCTGGATTAGCGCATGCTGGGGCTCAGTCTCCCCTCTTTCCTGCTTGATCCATTACCCCCATCACATGCCTCCCTTAGTACAATCTTCGCTTGCTCTCGCTTTTTCTCCAGGATAAGGAACAAGCTCCTTAACCTCACACCTCAAACCGGCCAGGAAGGAGCCAGAAATGGTCTTCGCTGCTTCCTCTTTCCCCCATTGCCAGCCCTGAAACACCCTTGTCACACTCCGGCTGTAACTTACTACAACTTACCATTCCTTGGAAATGCTGTGCACCCAGAGGTCTCTGGGACTTTGCAGCACCTGCCTGAGCTGAGGATGCTTTTATCTACCTGAACAATCTATGCCTGCTACATAGCCAGCCACGTGCGGGGCCACTGCGCCAGTGGCCGTATCCCGAGGCAGGGCTGGCCTGTTCCTTTTCCTTCTCTAGACTCCAATAGTAGATACATGCCTCTGTCACACTGTGATGGCTCCTGTCATCTCCCATCATAAATACTTATTAACCTGTCTGCTCAGACAGAAGTGAGCCTGCGGAGGCCTGGGCCTGTTCTTATGTATCTCTGTAGTTCTCAGCACCCAATCAAGCCAGCGCCTGCTACAGAATCATCACTCGCTGTGAATATTGTGACATGGCAGTGCCGGGAGATGTGTGCTGTATACACGGTTCAGGCGCAGATCCTAGGGACGGCGGAAGGCAGGCACAGGAAGGGACGCGCCTGCCAGCGTCTTTGCAGCTGACAGGCGTCGATAAGGAATCAGATAAACACAGAAAATGCAGTGAATCTGACTTCTTAGCAAAAGTATTTGGCGGTGTTGGCCCATGGGAAGCTGAATTTCTGCCTTGCCCAAGATGCCATCAGGGTGCTTGGCTTCTCTCGAGAACTTACCAGAAGTACTTATTTGATGCTCTTCAGAGTCTCAGGAACTTGAGGGCCATGCTTCATTATGTCCAATTGACTCATTCTCAAGAATAGTAGTAATTTACCACCTGCAAGTGATATTTTGAGCATTTCTAGGGGGTTGCTTCAAATGTTTCAGGTTCCAGTTGCCTCTGGAATGTACATCCATCATCTGTTGTGTGTCTAGGGTGTACGATTCCCTGAAGTTGCTGGGGTCTCCAAAAACAGGAGGAAGGAGTAGCTACCTCAGTGATATGAGGCATCTTTCAGCGTAGTTGGCCGAAGGACCCTTGTCTTGGAGACTAGTGTGCCATGGACCCTCACTTTGGGAAATGCGGATCCAGTGCAGTACTTTTATTTTACAGACAAATAAAAGTGGAGTCCACGAGACTAGGAAGGGCTGGCTCCTAGGTCAGGGCACCTCCCTGTGAACGGCATGGCTTCTCCTGTATAGTGAGATGGTGGAAAGAAACCATTCAATTGTGTGTGTGTGTGTGTGTGTGTGTGTATGTATGTGTGAAGGAGAGAGACAGACACACACACATACACCCCTTGGCTAGAACTTCACTGCTGTGGCAGGTAGTATTTGCATCTGTGCCATCTTCTAAAAGCATTCAGCCCTGGCTGCCCACCCGTGCCCCGTACCTGGTGATGCCAAGCCACTCAGGGGCCCACTCTGACCCTCCGTGGCTCTTCCCCACCCTCTGCTGTGTGATCCAAGCTGAACTTTTGCTGTACAGTTTCTGTCCACCGACTTCAGAGAGATGATACCAAAAAGTTCTCAGGGGTGAGCAGGTGATGGTGGGGGAGGAAGGAGGGGACACTTCAGGGCCACAGTGCCACTGGCAGCCCCGGAACACACTGCCTGCATGGCCCAGCTCTGCCTCAGCCCTGGGCTGCCCTTGGACATGGACATTGGATGCCACTTCCCTCTGTCTTCCTCTGGCAAGGAGCTCTTGGAAACAGGATTATTGGGAAACCAGAAGTAAACAGCCCAGCCTCTCCCGGGGCCTGTGGAGCCTGTTGCCCTGGAAGGAAGGGGTTGATGCCAGAAGCTGCTCAGATGGTCTGCGGGGTGTGTTCTGGGGATGCAGGGGAGCCACGGGGCAGAGTTTGGCAGTGAGAGAAGCATTGCAAGGGTCATGTAGGCCTGACCTCTAGGAGTGCATCATCAGATCGAGGTCAGAGAAAAGGCAAAACTGCAAGCCCCTTCCTCATGTTTGCTTCCCAGCCATGCAGCTTGGAGTTGAAAGCAGCCAGAATAGCCATTTCCTTTGAGTTAACACAGGTGCCCAGGGGCCCACAGGGGAGGGGCCGCAGGGCCTCTGAATCCGATGCCACTTTCTGTTCTGCCCGTGGACCCCTCACACACTGCACCTTCTAGTGACAGACGGTTCAGGAGTCAGAGATGGGGATGCCAGGAGACCCAGGCAGGGAGTCAGCCAAGCACGTTTCCCCCACTGCCCTGACATGCCCACTTCCCCTTAATCCCTTTGTCTGAGCTGCCAGTGAGTTTCTTAAGGCAGCAGAAATCAGTCGATGGGGCTTGGGCTCTGAGATCTGCCTGATATTTGTGGGAACCATGGACAGTCTTCCCAGGGCAGGGCTCAGAACATATGGCGGGACTTTAACTGGCGGTTTCCTGATGGTTTGGGAAGGATGCGTGAAATGTCCTCCTCTGCGGAGTCTCCCTTGGCTGCACCGTGAGAACCCGGGGGTGCCTGTGTGTGTTTTCCTCCTGCCGCGTGTGTAATCAGGGCTCCCAAGCATTGATCCCTGTGGCGTCCCGGGCACCACACCGAACTCTGAAGTCTGCACGTGTTCTTTCATCCCTCGGAGGATGCTGGGCATTGGATATTACCATTCACAAGGTGTAGATGAGAAGCCTGAGGCTGGTCTCGCCTGTGGTCTCCAGCAAGGAAGTGACTGATAATTTAAGCCCAGTTTTATCTCACTCGTCTACCTGCCAGTGGAGTGAACACCCATTGACGCTTCTTTCCCTTCCTGCCTCCCTCCCTTTCTTCTTTCCTCCCTTTCCAACTGGGCTTTAAAGCCGAGTAGAAATCTAGCATCTGCATGTCTCATTCTGTTCATTAGTGAGGCTAATCCAGGGTTTACTGTGTGAGAACCTCCTAGTAAAGTATCCGAGAGCATCACTCTAAAGGATAAATTATTCATGAGAAGTGTTTGGGTTCTAATGGGAGACATTCAGAAGACCTTGTAGGCCATTTAGTGAGGTGTTAATTTTCCGGTATCATCTCCCCGCACTGCTCATATCCCTGACCCGTCCCAGGTCTGTCTGGCTGCTGCAGAGGCAGAAGCATAAACCTTCCAGGAGTTCCTGCACCCTTTAATTGCCCTGAGGATCTAAAACAAGTTACAACTTTGAAGATGGTTCAGACGTATCCTGGAACTTTCCTACCCAGACACAAAGATGCTTTTGCTTTTAAAACGAACAGGGCAGCGGGTGCAGTGCAACACACTTGTAATCCCAACACTTTGGGTGGCTGAGGCGGGAGGATCGTTTGAGCTTAGGAGTTCCAGACCAGCCTGACCAACATGGTAAAACCTTATCTCTACAAAACATACAAAAATTAGCCAAGGGTGGTGGCGGGCACCTATAGTCCCAGCCACTCAGGAGGCTGAGGCAGGAAGATCACTTGAGCGTGAAAGGTGGAGGCTGCAGTGAGCCCTGCCTCCAGCCTGAGCACTCCAGCCTAGGTGACAGAGGGAGACCCTGTCTCTCAAATAAAAAAAAGGTAAATAAATAAATAAAAGAAAACAGGAGCACACATCCAGAGGGTAATTATTATTTTTATATTTTTGGGAAAGTGAGATTTAATAAAACAGATTCATCAAAGAAAATGTACAGATATGAAGGGAACTATTAACATTATTTACATGGTTCAGGCTGGGTGAGGTGGCTCATGCTGGTAATCCCAGCAGTTTGGGAGGCCGAGATGGGCGGATCACTAGCAGTCATGAGTTTGAGATCAGTCTGACCAACAGGCTGAAACACCGTCTGTACTAAAAATACAAAAATTAGCTGGGTGTGGTAGTGCACACCTGTAATCCCAGCTATTCAGGAGGCTGAGGCAGGAGAATTGCTTGAATCTGGGAGGTGGAGATTACAGTGAGCTGAGATCCTGCCATTGCACTCGGCCTGGGCAACAAGAGTAAAACTTCGTCTCAAAAAAAAAAAGAAACAAGAAGAAAAGCCAGCCATATTTGCGTGGTTTAAAGTGTGTAGCTGTATGTGGAGAGAGTTCACACCATCGGCTTTTAAGTAGCAGCTTTTCTTTTCCCATGATGCATTAATACTTGTCTGTCAGGCAGCGGCAGGAAGGAACTAGAAACTGTATTCTGTGATCCGAAATCTCGCCCCATGGGCCTGAGCAATGGCATCTGCCAAGAACCACTATATATATAACGTTTTATATATATATGTACATTAAATATTATATATATTATATAAATAACACTATGTATATAAATATATATTATATAAATAACACTATGTATATAAATATATATTATATAAATAACACTATGTAACATCATATATTAAACATTAAACATTATATAAATAACACTATATATATTATATAAATAACACTGTATAACATTATATATATTAAACATTTTATATATATTATATAAAAACACTATATAAAACATATATATATTAAACACTTTATATATATTATATAAACACTATATAACATATATGTCAAACATTATATACATATATTATGTAAATAACACTATATAACATATAAAACATTTTTATATATATTATATAATAACACTATATATATAACATATACCATTAAACATTTTATATATATTATATAAACACTATATATAACATTATATGTATTAAACGTTATATATATATTATGTAAGTAACACTATATAACATTATATATAAAACATTTTATGTATATAAGTAACACTATATATAACATATTAAACATATATATTATATAAACACTATATAACATATGTATTAAACATATATATTATGTAACACTATATAACATATATAAAACATTTTATGTATATCATATAAGTAACACTATATATATAAAGCATATGTATATATATATTATGTTCCTATACAATTTAGGGGTACAATAGGTGTCATAACACTAGTAATCAAATTGTGCAGGCTTTTCGTCATCACATGCTAATATGGGACTTTTATCACTTTACAGAGTCCCCATAAGTATATTTCATGGACAAGTCAGCTTCAGCCAGATACCACTGGTACTCAGCCCTCACTTAGCTGGACATTGGTCTCCTTGCTGGGCAGATGGTGGCTGGCACCCTGTTAGTCACTCTGGGTGTTCTTGCTGCTCCTGAGCATATGATCTACAGATCAGTGAGATTTTTCCAAAGGGAACTGGAATTAAGAACTATTTTATGTCTTCACTGAATATAATAAACAAGAACTTGTACTGAATATGCAGAATATCAAGTTTTACAAAATCCCCTGTCTTTCTTTTCTTGGCCTTTTACTTCAAACACATTTGATGGAGTTCTAGAAATACACAAACCAGAAATGCATTGTAGAAAATGGTTAAGTGCGTTGGGCCTTCGGGGTTCATGTTGGTCTGTAGAAACGTGGGCAAGTTATTTCAGCCCTGCCAGTGTCGGGAGTCTCATGGGAGAAATCATAGACGCGGTGTAGGAGTAAATAGAATGATCTGTGTGAAGCTCTTGGAATGGTGCTGGGCGGATGGTGCGTGCGGCAGCAGCTGTATGTCACTATTCTTTTGCTTGTTGTTGCTATGATTCCAAGTTCTGGCCTTCCAGGTTCTGGTTTCTTAGCCAACGAGCCATGCATGTGCGTTGACACTCAGCTGTGATGGAGAAAAGGGTGCTGTGAAAACCGGCATTACTCAGACCACGTGGGTCGGGGAGGTCTACCTGACGGGAGGAAGTGATAACCCAGACTTGTCTTAAAGGACACATTACAGTGACCAAAGAGAGCCACGAAGAACAGCAACATTTCAGGGCTTGATAGGGGAAGGGCATGGTGTAGGATGGTGGTCCTCAACTTTTTGGGCACCAGGACCAGTTTCATGGATGACAACTTTTCCACGGGGCGGGGGCAGGTACGGGAAAATGGTTTCAAGATGATTCCAGACCATTATATTTATTGTGCATTTTATTTCTATTATTATTACATTGGAATATATAATAAAATAATCCTACCACATAATATAGCATCAATGGGAGCCCTGAGCTTGTTTTCCTATAACTAGGCAGTTCCATCCGGGGGTGATGGGAGACAGTGACAGACCATCAGGCGTTAGATTATCATAAGGAGCTTGCACCCTAGATCTCTGGCGTGCACAGTTCACAATAGGGCTCACTCTCTGTGAGAATCTAATGCCATCACTGATCTGGCGGGACGGGGAGCTCAGGGGTGATGGGAGCAATGGGGAGCGGCCGTAAATACAGATGAAGCTTCGCTCACTTGCTGCTCCCCTCCTGCTGTGCAGCCCGTTTCTAACGGGCCACGAACTGGTCCTGGTCTGTGGTTCACAGGTTGAGGACCCCTGAGAGCATGTGCTTAGAAATGGAGAAAAGTCAGCAGAGAGCTCTAGAAGCCAGGCCGGACAGGAGGTTCAACAGGGAGGGAAGGATCAGCTTCAAACATCCTGGAGAGTTGAAGAAAGATAAACACTCAAAAGTGTCCCTTAGGTTTAGTGACAGTGAAGTCATTTGTGCCTCCATAAGGACCCTTTCAATCAAGTGGTAGAGAAACAGCTCAATGGTGTGCTGGTAGATGTTTAACAGTGGGCTCTTGGGGCAGCCTTGGGAGGAAGAAGAGCTCCTGATCTGTAGTATTTGCCCATTTCCATGGTGGAAAGACTCTCTACGTGACTAATTTAAAGTCACCAACGGAAGTCACTGAATCCAGGTTAGGAAGGGATGTTCATAGACCATGCAGTTCCAGTTGTCTCCAGAGCACTCCTGAAACAGCCCGATCTCTGCAGTCATGGTTGGGGCCAGGTGACAAGGCAGAGATGGGCGGATAACTTGACATTTCAAGTTGTAAGCTTTCTGTATTGTTCATGGAAACAGCATGGTAATATATCTGCTGTCCTCATTCATAGAAACAGCATGGTAATATGTCTGCTGTCCTCATTCATGGAAACAGCATGGTAATATATCTGCTGTCCTCAGCTGCATCTCGATGCTGACATTTGCCCCTCACCTCCTTTTCGCTGGACACATTCTGATTCGATGGTGCTATCTCCTCCCCCTTCTCAGCAGATGTCTCTGCTTCCGTCTGCCTCTCAGAAAAACTCTCCATGTTACTGTGAAGAAGCTTACATCAACCTTACCCAAGAGTAAATATATAATGTAATGGGATGTCAGGAATGGAAGGGTGGGCTGGGTGCTGTGGCTCATGCCTGTAATCCCAGCATTTTGGGAGGCGGAGGCGAGCAGATCACCTGAGGTTGGAAGTTCGAGACCAGCCTGACCAACATGGTGAAACCCTGTCTCTACTAAGAATACAAAAATTAGCCAGACCTGGTGGTGCGTGCCTATAATCTCAGTTACTCAGGAAGCTGAGGCAGGAGAATTGCTTGAACCCAGGGGGTGGAAGTTGTGGTGAGCCGATACTGCACCATTGCACTCCAGCCTGGGCAACAAGAGTGAAACCCCATCTCAAAAAAAACAAAAAAACAACCTTTTGGTCTTAATCTGGTTCCTCAAGTATACTTCCCTGACTTGGGTGAAAATACATATATTATCTGGCCTAACCTGACTTTGTCTTATTGTTGGTGATAGGTCTCTATTCAAGATTATGCACTGACTTTCTGGCTAATACATCAGTTTTCTGTGAGTTTAGTTAACAGGATTCAAGACCCAAGAACCCCTTAAGAGAAAAGGCAATAGCAGCAAACACATAGCTCTCAGTATATATCAGGCACTCTTAGGAGTACTTTACGTATTCAACCAAATAACAAACCCAGGAGCTCTCTGTTTTATTGATGAAGAAACTGAGGCACAGAGATGTTTAGTACTTTGTCCAAGGTCACATAAGAGAGTGTCAGAAGCAGGATCTGAAGGTAGGTCTTTGCTTCTGGAGTCTGCTGGTTCCTACATGGTGAGTCCCATAGCTTCAAATGAGACCCGGGACCCGTGGACCCTGTCAAAGTGTGGACAACCTGGAAGACTCCGCCTCCACTACTAAACACAGGCCCTGTGCCCATCCCTGGAAGAAAGGGACGCTACAGAGGCCATCCTAGAGCCTTGAAGAGCCCCCTTCTAAGCTGACATTCGGACATTCCCACTCCCGCAGCTCCTTTGCCCCCACCTGGTTTCTTTGGTTTCTGGGGACTGGTCCGTGCATATTACAGCACCAGGTCTGCCTCTGGGTGAAGAAGCTCCACCTGGGGCTGAGAAGACATCTCTGGTTGGGAGGAGCCTGGCCACTGAATGAAACCTGCCCTCTGTGTATGCCCAGTTCCCTGGATGCTTCAGAGTATCTTTTTTTTTTTTTTTTTTTTTGGGGGGGGGTGACAGTGTGTCATGTCACTCTGTTGCCTAGGCTGGAGAACAGTTGCATGATCTTAGCTCACTGCAACCTCTGCCTCCCAGGTTCAAGTGATTCTCCTGCCTCAGCCTCCCAAGTAGCTGGGATTACAGACACATGCCACCACATCTGGCTAATTTTTTGTATTTTTAGTAGAAATGGAGTTTCACTATGTTGGCCAGGCTGGTCTCGAACTCCTGACCTCAGGTGATCTACCTGCCTCAGCTTCCCAATGTGCTGAGATTACAGACATGAGCCACTGTGCCTGGCCCAGAATGTCATTCATGCCCCAGGTTATCCTGCTAATGCTTTATTTCTCCACTTCATGAAGCATTTCATTTCTGAGGCCAGTCCATTAAGGGGCTAATAAAAAGGGAACTTGCTGGACTCAGTAGATAAAATAAGAGGACTCCCTCTTCAGACGCTCCTCCCTGGCTCTCTGGCGCTCTGTGAGAAGGTCAGTGAGACCTTTGCTTTCTGTCCTCTCTCTGGGACGTTAAGGGAAAGCGGCTGCCTGGAACAAAGGTCTACAAGATGCCTTCAAGGGTTATAGAGCGACTTCACGGAAGAGCAAAAATAACTTCGGAGGCAGAGGGAAGGTTTGATATCCTCCTCAGGCATGTTCGCATATCTGTTGTCCCGGGTTGGGCTTTAATTAACTCATTAAATTTTTTTTTTTTTTTAGAGACAGGGTCTTGCTGTCTTGCCCAGGCTGGAGTGCAGTGGCACAGCCATAATTCACTGCAGCCTCGAACTCCTGGGCTTAAGAAATCTTCCTGCCTCAGCTTCCCAAGTAGCTGAGATTAAGGCATGAACCACCAGGCCTGGCCTCAGATTGGGTTTTAATTCTGTGGGTTTAATGGTGTCCTGGATGTACCAGGAATGTACAGGATCAGGATAAGGGTGAGCTGGAGTTTCCCGTGCTCTTCCTAGTAGAGGAAGAAAACCCTTGCAGAGAGAGAAAGTTGGTCCTGGACAGGCATGGAGGTAGCACCCTCCTCTCCTGGCGCAGCTTAGGCAGGCCAGTCTTCTTTGATCATGTGTATCATCTGCATGAGGAACAGCTGGAACCATACGTTTTTCAAAACACCTAGAGACCTGAAGTTTCCATGATTCTGTTGACGGTGTAAAATTCTAATTCCTTTTGTTGTTAGTATTAGTGCATTTTCAGAAATCCCTCAGTTTGGCGTCGTCTTGGCACATGGGCTTATAAAGCCAGTGCATGACGGGGATCCATTTTTGGGAGACTGGATCTTTAGGGAATACGATTTCTGAATAGAATGAGCGTCCTCATCTCTGTCTCAAGACCTGACTAGATGGTGTGTGGGGTGGCACCCCGTACCTCGATCATCGGCTGGAGTAAAGGTAGTTGAAGCTGAAGACGGAACCTTCGCTTTTCCCTGCAGTTGAGGGCTAGTGAACTCCAGCCTTGTCCAAGAACTCCAGTTATATCATCCTTCAAACGCTTCTGGCAACCTCAAGGCTCCAGGAAACTTAAAAAAAAAAAGAAACAAAAGAAAGCTCTTTTCCACAAACTGAAGTTTAGGAATCCGTATCCCCCCTCAGTTGAAGTTTAGGAATTTCCACCCCCTCAGTTGGCACCTAAGTGTGCTAGATGGCCCCCTGAAATGGGCAGCTGTTGCCCTTGGCAGCAGCATGGGAGTGGAATATCGTAGCCTGTGGCATCACGCCAGACTGGGACAAGCCATTAAGAAAAAATAGGCCAGCGTTATTGAACATCCCGATTGCATATCCGTCGTTTGAGATATGGGAAGCAGCCTTGTAAAATACAAATTTTTTCTTTATTTTGAGATGGAGTCTCAACTCTGTTCCCAGGCTGGAGTGCAGTGGCGCGATTTTGACTCACTGCAACCTCCGCCTCCCGGGTTCAAGTAATTCTCCTGCCTCAGCCTCCCTAGTAGCTGGGATTACAGGTGTGCTCCACCATGCCCAGCTAATTCTTGTATTTTTCATAGAGGCAGGGTTTCACCATGTTGGCCAGGCAGGCCTTGAATTCCTGACCTCCAGTGATCCACCCTCCTCGGCTTCCCAAAGTGTTGGGATTACAGGCGTGAGCCACCAAGTTCGGCCTCAAACTTTTTCATTTTAGAACATTGGAACTCATTTCAGCACTTTGTCCACAGTGGTTGAGAGTTGGGGGTAATTTTTTTCTTGTCGGTATCCACCAGTTTGCTCTGTTAGCTCCTTTTTTTCTTTTTTTTCCTGAGACATAGTCTCTCTGTTGCCCAGGCTGGAGTGCAGTGGCATGATTCCAGTTCATTGCAACCTCTGCCTCCAGGGTTCAAGCGATCCTCCTGCCTCAACCTCTGGAGTAGTTGGGATTACAGGCAAGTGCCACCATCATGCTAATTTTTACATCTTTACATCACAGCTAATTTTTACATCTTTAGTAGAGATGGGGTTTCGCTGTGCTGGTTAGGAGATGGAGACCATCCTGGCCAATATAGTGAAACCCTGTCTCTACTAAAATACAAAAAACTAGCCGGGTGTGGGCATGGTGGTGTGTGCCTGTAGTCCCAGCTACTCTGGAGGCTGAGGCAGGGAAATCGCTTGAACCCAGGAGGCAGAGGTTGCAGTGAGCCGAGATCATGCTACTGCACTCCAGCCTGGGTGACAGAGCAAGACTCTGTCTCAAAAAACAAAAACAAAAACAAAAAAACCCGGAAGTGTGTTCAAAGAATAATACAGTGTGGCTCAGCAGGCACGTTCCCAGCAAATCCCCTCAGCAGGTGCCTGGACCTGGGCTTCTCAGAGAAGACACACTGGAGATGGGTGTATAGAGTTGGAAGGGCTCAGAGCCAGGGGACTGAGAACCACTCAGGAGGAACGGCAGGGGGAACGCCTGAGAGCCCCAAAGCGTTCCTGAGCAAGGAGTCTCTGGGACTGGAGGATGGGTGGGAGGAGGCAGGATTGGTGGAGCTGGACAAGAGGGTCTCCTGGGCCACCGCTAGGAAGGAAGACCCAGGCCCCTCAGGTGATTGGGAGCCATTGGTAGATTTCAGCAGAAGGAACTCACTGTTTTTGACTCTTGATTAAGATTTGCCACATTTTATATTCCATTTCCATCTAAATATGAAAATATAATGGAGTGGTTAATTCACTCAAGTTTAGATTCTGGAAGGAAGTTCAAGTTCTTGACCCTCTTTGGAAATGGAACTTAGGGAGTCTGAGTGTATGCATGTGTGTGTAGGTGTGTATAGGTATGTGTGCATGTGTATGTGTAGGGTGTGTGTAGTTGCGTATGCAAATGTTTGCATACGTGTATGTGTAGGTATGTGTACACATGTGCATGTTTGTGTGTATCAGTGTGTGTAGGTGTGTTTGCCTGTATATGTGTACCAATATGTGTAGGTGTGTATGCATTTTGTGTATAGATGTGTATGTGTGTGTTCACAAGTGTGTATGTATAGGTGTGTGTAGTTGTGAGTGCATGTGTGTTGGTGTGTGTGTAAGTGTGCTGGTGTGTATAGTTGCGTGTGCATGGTGTGTGTAGGTGTGTGCATTTGTGTATTGGACTATGTAGTTTTGTGACTATGAGTGCATGTGTGTGTTAGGTGTGTGCATGTGTTGGTGTGTGTATGGGTATGTGTGTGTTTGCAAGTGTGTTGGTGTGTGTATAGATGTGTGATGTGTTGATGCATGTGGGTGTTTCTGCTTGGTGTGTGTATGTGTGGGTATTATGTGAGTGTGCACGTGTGTTGGTTTACGTACAGAAGTGTTTGTGTATGTGTGTGCATGTGTTGGTGCGTATAGGTGTTTGTGTGCATGTGTGTTGGTTTATGCATAGCAGTATGTGCATGTGTTGTGTGTATGTGTGAGTGTGCATATGTTGGTGTGTAAGCGTGTGTGTATGTGTAAATGTGTTAGTGCATGTATGACTATATATGTGTGGCTTCATATGAGTGTGCACATGTGTGTTTAAAATATAGTAAAAGTTGGTAAGGAAATAGGAAGAAATGAAATTGGTTTTCCAGGTATGGGCGACCTTGAATATTGTAGTGTTATATAATGTTTCAACAGTGACTGAATAACAAAACTTGGGTTATCTTGGACAGTAATTGGAGTAGCTAACATTTATCGATGCTATAGCGAGACAGACTGTTCTAAACCCTTTACATGAATTAATTAATCCTCAAATCAACCTCTCAAGTAGCTACTGTTTTTACCCACCCTTAATGGAAAAATCCAAAGGATGGAGAGGTCAGATACGTTCTCAACAGCTCAAATGCAGGAGGCAGGGCAGGAACCCAGGTGGTCTCTGTCCTGAGTCCGTACTTATGACCGCTGAACTACTGGGCACCCACTTAGGTGGCATTTATTCAGCAAAGTGTCTGGGGTGCCGGGAAGGGGAAGTGGTGACTGAAGTTTAGGCTGGGGATCACCTTTTTGATATCTCTATCTAGTCACAAAAATTCAAGGCATGTTCTAATCAACTAAGCACTTCACCATGAACTTCTCATAAACAAGGCGAGTGGTAGATTTTTTTCTCTTCAAGGATACAAGCAGCTGATAGAATAGGGAAGAAAGTTATTAGTTGCAAAAGCATTTAAGCTTTGCAGTGAGATTGCTAGTGCACCAAAGGCATCATGACTGTTAAGCCTTCTGGCTGATTAACTGGTGCTTTTATTTTATTTTAAAACATTGTAATTTTTTCACAATGAGCAAAGCAACATGTGTTCTAGAAGACAAGAAAAATACATAAGCCAGAAGAGGAAGGACACTCAGAACTCCACTAGCCAGGAATTCCCAGTGTCAACTCTGGCATCACTTATGATAAATATTCCCATTCATCTTTTCTTTCCCAGAATAAATTAGAAGCAGCTTTTCCTCAGAGCACGGGAACAAGCCCCCTGTGTGGTGGGCAGACATGCAGGCTATGTGGCCAGAAAATGAGGTGCCTTAGGACGTGGCAATTTGTATTTTCTGTTGGGGAGAGTCATTTCTTCACCTTGAGGAAAGAAGTGAATTTCTGTCTCACCTGCATCTGTTTTCCGGCCTGGGGACCGAATGTCAAGATCTCGAGTGGCGAGCATACCCTTCCTTCGGCCTTTCTAGTTGCCGAGATACCTGCTGGGTTATTTTTGTTCTCCAGATTCCATGTCTCTGATTCACAAGTGATAAAGATATTGAACAGTCACAAAAGATGGAAATGAAGGGTGAGGGGGGAAAAGGCATGTCACTGAAATGCTGGTTTCCACGGGTGAGCTCCTTGAAATCCTGATAGAACCTTTTCCAAATGAAACATGAGGTAATACGCTCCTCCGACCTTTAATTCTATTAAACAGCCCAACAACTGGATTGCAGCAGTTTATATGTACTGATGTCGCATGGTCATTTCAGAATTCTCTCTTTAATTGCTACCGCCTCCACAAGGTTTAGGTAGAATGCGGTTCCTGTTTACATAGTCATTTACATATTTTGTATTAATTCATGTTTGTTTTGGATCTAGTGTTGAGAGGTGGGTGACCTAATTAGATCCAATGGTTCATGGCTTGTGATCAGCAGCCAGTTCAGGGCGCTCTCTCTCTCTCTCTCTCTCTCTGTCTCTCTCTGTCTCTGTCTCTGTCTCTCTCTGTCTCTGTCTCTCTGTCTCTATCTCTCTCTCTGTCTCTGTCTCTCTCTCTGTCTCTCTCTGTCTCTGTCTCTCTCTCTCTCTCTGTCTGTCTCTCTCTCTCTCTCTCTCTCTCTCTCTCTCTCTTATTCTCTCCCTCTCCCCTTAATCATTTCCTATTCCTCCCTCCACACATATCCACTATAATGGACTTGCTAAATCTCTTTGAATACACAGGCATACTCTTAATTTTTTTTACATTTTGTGGTGTGCATGTATGTTTAAATGTTTGTCTTTTGGATGTACATGAATAGTATTCTTCTGTAGATTTCATTCTGTTACTTAGACTTTCGATTCGTGCTCTTCCTAACATCTGGCCATGCCACTTACTCCCTCAATCTAGTTCATTGTTTGTAGCTGCTTTTACCCCATTTTATCTCCATCTCTGTAGTGATGGATGGCTGAACTGTCTTGCACTTGTGTGTCCATAAAGAATATCATGGATGAAAACCCTTATGCCTCTTCAAAGGCTTGTGGGGGAATTTTTTGGGAGCCTCATATTCAGAAGAAAGCATACAGTTATTTTTCATTTAAGTATCAGGTGATCAGCGCTTGCTCTGTTGTGCAGGCTGGAGTGCAGTGATACAGTCATGGCTCACTACAGCCTCAACCTGATGGTCTCAAGTAATCCTTCCACCTCAGCCCCCTGAGTAGCTGGGACTGCAGATGTACATCACCATGCCTGGCTAATTTTAGAACTTTTTATAGAGAAAGGGTTTCACTGTGTTGCCCAGACTGGTCTTGAATTCCTGACCTCAAGTGATCATCCTGCTTCAACCTCCCAAAGTGTTAGGATTATAGGCGTGAGCTATTTGTGCCCCACCTGGATTTTAAAAATTACTAAATATTTTAATTTCAAGATAATTGCAGATTGACATGCAGCAAGAAATAGTATACAGCGAGATCCTATGAAACTGTTATCAAGTTTCCCGAAATGGTAACTTCTTGCAAAAGTGTAGTACAGTATTAGAACCAGGATATTGACATTGATACAACGAAGATACAGAAGCTTTTGGAATTGCTAGTGGTGCTCTTTCATGGCAAACCTACTTCCCTCCAACATGATATCACCCCCTGCCTGACCTCAGGCAACCTGTCATCTCTTCCCCATATCTATAATTTTGTCATTTCAAGAATGTTACATAAATTGAATCATACAATATGTAACCTTTTGGGATCTTTTTCACTCAGCTTCCCCTGGAGGTGTATCTAAGCTGTGTGTATCAGTAGTTCGTTCCGTCTGCTAACTGAGAAGCATTGCAGGGTATGGGTGTACCACGTGGTTTAACCATTCACCAGTCGAAAGACATCTGGTTTGTGTCCAGTTTCTGACTATTAAAAAATAAAGCCTCTATAAACACCCATGTACAGGTTTTGTATGACCATAACTTTTTATTGCTCTGGGATAAGTGCCAGGAGTCCATTTGTCAGGTCGCATGGTGATTGCATGTTCTATTTTTAAAGAAACTGTTTGGCACTGAGTGGCTGTGTCATGTTACAGTCCCACCAGTGATGTGTGAGTGATCATTTCTTTGCATCCTCGCCAGGATCTGATGTTGCCATCATTTTGTAATTTTAGCTGAACTCACAGATGTGTGGTGGTGTCTTGGAATATTACTTTGCATTTCCCTGATGACCAATAATGTTGTCCATCTTTTTATGTGCTTACTTGCCATCTGTTTATCTTCTTTGGCGAAATGTCTCTTCATGTCTTTTGCTCATGTTCTGTTGGGGTTGTTCACATTTTTTGCTCTTGAGTTTTGACAGTTCTTTATATAGTCTGAATATTAGTCCCCTGTGGGGTATGTGGTTTGCAAATATTTTCTCCCCTGCTGGGTTTGTCTTTCTGACCTCTTGACAGGGTCATTCACAAGCAAAAGTTTCTACTTTTGATGACGTCCAGTTTATCTTTTTGAAAGATAATGCAGGATGCCTTTGTTGTCAGGTCTAAGAACTCTCTGTCTTGCCTTAGATCCTAAAGAGGTTCTATTATTTTTTCCCCTAAGTTTTATACGTTAACTTTTATATTAAAGTCCATGATTCATTTTGGTTAATTTTTGTATAAGGGGTGAGATTTATACAAAAAAAAAAGAAAGGTTTACTTTTATTGTCTGTTACTCCAGGTTTGCCTGTTGCCCAGTTCTTCCAGCACCATGTATATAAGAGGCTGTCTTTCTCCACTCAGTTGCTTTTGCGTCTTTATCAAAAACTCATTTGAGCTTAGATATATGGGTTTATTTCTGCATCCTCTGTTCTGTTCTATCAATCTATGTGTCTGTCCCCCTGACGGTATCAGACTGTCTGATTACTTAGGTATATAATAGGTCAGGTAGTGTTATTTCTCCCACTGTTGTTTTTCAGAGTTGTTTAGCTGTATTTCAGTTCCTTTGCCTTTCATATAAATTTTAGAATAATCTCGTTTATGTCTACAAAAAATGTTTGATAGCCATTGGGCTAAACCTGTGTATCTGCTTGGTGAGAATTGGCATCTTTACTATGTAGAGTCTTTCGATCCATGAATATGGTATGTTTCTCCACTTATTTAGATCTTTGTGACTTCTTTCATCAGTGTCGTGTGGTTTTCATTATACAAGTCCTACATATGTTTGCTTAGATTTATGCCTAGGCATTTTATTTATTTCAAATAATTGTAAATGGTATTTTAAGTATTGGTGTCCATGTGTTCCTTGCTAGCAAACAGGACTTCAGTGAACTGCAAATTGTTCTTGTATCGCACAACCTTGCTGAACTTACTTTTAAGTTCTAGTTTTGTGTGTGTGTTTGTTTGTGTGTATGTGTAGATTCCTCGACATTTTTGTATTATCTCGTGAAACCCTGGGGGTTCACCTTCTGTGTTAGATGTCTTTGGCTGACACTGTTCTAGGAGAAGAGGGGGTGGGTCCTGCCTTGTTACTGCCAGGTGGGGGGAAGCCCAGCTTTCCCACTAGGCCCCCCTGGTCACCTGCTGGGGGAGCTCCTTCCCACCATACAGCAGCAGGAGAATTCTGCCTTCCTCAGTGGTCTCCATAGACACTGCCTGTGGCGGGGTTAGGCTCTGTTGCGAGCCATTAGGGACAAAAGTCTGTTTCCTCTTCGGTTTCTTTGACTCCAGCATGGGTTGACCCCAGCAGGCATGGGGGCTCCTTGTGAGGTGGACACCTCGGCCCTTGCTTGGCCTTTGCTGCTGGTGGTGGGCCACGTTTTGTTTTTGCGTGATTGGGCTGGAGTTGAGTGGTTGTTGTCTGAAAGTTTGTCTTGCTAGGCTGCCTTCTCCTGTTGCCTTGCATAGAGGGAAAGTAGGCTTTTGTGGGGCGGGTGAGGGGACACTGTTTTTGGTCTGGATTGTCACCTTTTCCAGCTCCGTATCTTGGATACAGGAGGCAGAAAGAAAACCCAGGGATCTTAGTGCCAGGTTCTTCTTTGAATCCCAAGATCCCTGATCCCCTCTCTCCACCTGGCAGCATCATGCTACATTTGGGGTGTGTGTGTGTGCGTAAAACATCCAGAGTTTTTAGTTATGCTTAGCAGGAAGAACAGAGAAACATACTGCTACCCCTTTTTGCAAGTGGAGGTAGAGAGCTGGATTTTGAGTCACATGGTTTAGCCCCCAGGCCCTTGTACTTAATTCATGTGCTCTCAGATCCCCTGAAAAGAGACAGGTGCCGCCCTGGAGCGGCCAGGAAAGCTTTGGTGGCGTCAGTTTTTCCTGAGCTCGTCAGAAAACTAAACAGGTTTTGAAAAGCCAGGGAAGATGGGGAGTTTTTCTTCCTGAAATAGCCTGAGTAGAGGGGAGGGCGTAGGAGTGAGTAGCTTGTTTGAAAGAACAGGAGAGAACTCGGCCCACAACAATCAAGGCTGTGTGGAGAACAAGCACCATGATGGTGAAGTGCCTTGCTTTACAGATGAGGAGCCCAAGGTGGGAGTCCGTCCCTCCCCCCCTCCTCCTCCCTCCTTCCCCCCTCCCCCTCCCTCCCTCCTCCCTCCTTCCCCCCTCCCCCTCCCTCCCTCCCTTCCTCCCACTCCCTCCCCTACCTCCCTCTCCTCATCCCTCCTGTCATCTAGTCCCTTCCCTCCACCCTTCCTTCCCTCCCTCCTCCCTTCCTTTTTCCCCCTTCCTGTCTTCTCCCCCCAACATTTTTCAGTTTTATTGGCCCACAGAAATTTTTGTCATGGAATAATAAATAACATTCTGAGGAACAAACTTAGGGAAAACACATTATTAAACAAATAGTTGTCGTGAGGAATTCGGGCCTTTGCTGGTGGCTTAGGCTGAGTGACACACATTTTACATGAGCCCTTTTTCTGTCCCAAAATAGCATTTTGCTTCATTTTGTAAAAGTAATAAATGTTACTCAGAAAGCTTTTTAAATGGTAATTAAGGGCCAGGCACAGTGGCTCACACCTGTAATCCCAGCACTTTGGGAGGCTGAGGCAGCAGATCACTTGAGGTCAGGAGTTCAAGACCAGCCTGGCCAACATGGTGAAATCCTGAATCTCTCTACTAAGCATACAAAAATTAGCTGGGCCTAGTGACGCGCACTTGTAATCCCAGCTATTTGGGAGGGCGAGGCAGGACAATTGCTTGAACCCAGGTGGTGGAGGTTGCAGTGAACTGAGATCTCGCCACTGTACTCCAGCCTGGGTGACAGAATGAGACTCTGTCTCAAAAAACAAAACAAAACAAAAAAAATTGCAATTAAGGAAAAGACTGAGAATCCCCATAATCCAACCACTTAGAAAAGATCATCCTTAGCATTTTGATCGGTATCACGAGTGTATCTGCATATGAGTGTGTGTGTAAATTTCCTTATTCTAGTCTATTTTAGTAAGAACCTGTAACAGATCTACCGTCTTAAAATTTCAGATGTGCCGTACATTATTGCTGACCACAGTACAATGTTGTGAGGCAGATCTCTAGAACTTCTTCATCTTGCTCATCTAAAACTTGCTGACATTGATGCAGTAACTCCCAGTTTTCCTCCCCTCAAATCCCTGACGACCACCATTCCACTCTCGGATTTTATGAATTGGATGATTTTAGATACTTACCTAAGTGGAGTCAAGCCGTCTTTGTTCTTTGGTGCCTGGCTAATTTCACTCAGCATGATGTCTTCAAGGTTCATCCATATTGTCACCCTACAGAATTTTCTTCTTTTTTAAGGGTAAATAGTATTCCATGGTTTGCCACATTTTCTTTCATTCATCTGTCCTCGGACATTTAGTTGTTATATCTCTTGCTTATTGTGAACTTCCTCTCCTCCCTCCCCTCCCCTCCCCTCCCCTGCTCTCCTCTCCCCTCCCCCCCTCCCCTCCCCTCTGCCTCCCTTCCTTCCTTCCTTATTCCACTATAGTGAATTCTGCTTAGAGGAGAGAGGGACAGAGATGTTTTCTTCCCATTTGTCTGGAATCCATCTAAGCCTTCATTTCTTCATCATACTGCTTTTATAGTTGTTGTGAAAATTAAATGGCACAGCAGGTCGCATATCTGGGACTGTGACTACACATGATAGGTGCCCAGGTTTCCTGGCTGACAGAATCTTCCCATATCTATGCCCCATTTCTCTCCTCCTCCTCCTCCTCCTCTTCTTCCTCTTCCCTCTCCTCCTCCTTTTCTTCTTCCTCCTCCTCTTCCTTCCTCTCCTTCCTCCTCCTCCTTCTTCTTTTGAAACAGAGTTACCTGGCTGGGAACAGTGGCTGACGCCTATAATCCTAGCACTCTGGGAGGCTGAGGCAGGTGGATCACCTGAGTTCAGGAGTTCGAGACCAGCCTGGCCAACATGGTAAAACCCTGTCTCTACTAAAAATACAAAATTAGCCAGGTGTGGTGGTGCATGCCTGTAATCCTAACTACTCGGAAGGCTAAAGGAGGAGAATCACTTGTACCTGGAAGGCAGAGAGGTTGCAGTGAGCTGAGATTGCACCATTGCACTCCAGCCTGGGTGACAAGAGCGGAAGTCCATCTCAAAAAAAAAAAAAAAAAGTTAACCAGGCTGGAGTGCGGTGGCATGATCACCATAGCTCACTGTAACCTTGAACTCTTGAGTTCAGGTGATTGATCCTCCTGCCTCAGCCTCCTGAGTAGCTGGGGCTACAGGCATGCACCACCACACCTGACTGATTTTTATTATTTTTGTAGAGGTGGGTATCACTATGTTGTCCAGGTTGATCTCGAACTCCTGGGCTCAAACAGTCCTCTCATCTCTGTCTCCCAAAGTGCTGGAATTACAGGGATGTACACCTCACCCCTCTGCCCCATTTCTTAGTGTGTAACGTGTGTGGTTTGCCTCAGCTCTGGTTCCAGCCTCCCTCAGGGAAGTCTGGCTCAGGGAAATCTGTGCAGGGCTTGCTTTTTTAACATTTGTATTCAGTTAGATTATAGTAGACTCCGTAGATGTCTTCGCTTGAAGTTTTAAAAGACTCGTGAAGATTCAATTTGGGCGTGTCTAGGAAAAATGTCACATTACAGTGAGTCATGGAAGTCTAGACTTTGGATGCAAAAGCCGTGCACTGTATGTTAGACCGTAGGCTCTGTGGATAACAGCCAGGGTCATCCCTTGGGTTCCAGTTTTCTTGTTTTGTTGATTTTTAATAGGAACATTAATATATCCATCATAACAAGTCAGATGACACAAATAGGTAAGTCAAAAGTGAATAATCCCCTACATGGTCTCTGTAATCTTTAATTCCTCCCCTCTGAGGTATCTGATGTTAACATTTTGTTTTTAATACTCATAATTCATATGCAAACGTGGTTAGTTTTCTTTTATTTTAAATGAAAGCTATATCATACTCATATGACACCAGAACTAGCCTTTTGTACTTAACAATGCGTCATGAACATTCTTGTGAGTCTTTTGCATTTATTTAAATTTTAACTTTATTTTTATCAAATCAGTATATGTAGTTTTAAAAAGCAAATAGGGTCGCTAGACTTATAATGAAAAAAGAAGTTCTTTTCTCCATTCCTTCCCAGCTTTGATTCTGTCTCCCCAAAGAGATTCACTTCGAATTCTTTGCATTGTTTTTTCTAGTATTCATCACCAAATTTCTTTTCTTTCTTTTTTTTTTTTTTTTTTGAGATGGAGTCTCACTCTGTCGCCCAGGCTGGAATGCAGTGGCACGATCTCGGCTCACTGCAACCTCTGCCTCTCAGGATCAAGTGATTCTTCTGCCTCCGCCTCCCAAGCCGCTGGGATTATAGATGCAGGCCACCATGACTGGCTGATTTTTTTATATTTTTAGTAGAGACAGTGTTTCCCCATGTTGGCCAGGCTGGTCTCGAACTCCTGACCTCAGGTGATCTGCTGCCTTGGCCTCTCAAAGTGCTGCGATTACATGTGTGAGCCACCATACCTGGCCTATCACCAAATTCCTAAACAATATATTTCTACTACTATTTCTTGATTCACCTGTTTTAGAACATTGGGTACTGACATTGTACTAACTCGTGGATTTAACTTATTATCTAATCACAGACACACACATGCATTACTTGGTTAAATCAGAGTTCAGCATGTACATTATTATGACTATGTAGATAATATTCACAGCAAAATCATAAGATACTAAGATGATATTTTCTTGCTTGAACCTCTTGTTTTCCTTTGTAGTTAATAAATACCTTTGTAAACATCTTAATGACCTCTATGGGTCATAATTGATACATGATGAGATATTTGCACTTAAAGTATACCGTGGTCTGAATTTTTGGACTAGTATATACTTACAGATAGTCATTACTCAATCAAAGTACAGAATTTTTCCAAAGCCTCAAAACATTCCTTTATGTCTTTTATTAGTTAATTCTCTGTACTACTGTCCCATACAACCTCTGATCCGATTTTTATCACTACAAATTATTTTTGTCTGTTCTAGATTTCATGTAAATGGAGTCATATATCACATTTTTTTGGCATCTTTCACTCAGCGTAATGTTTTTGAGCTTCATTCATGCTGTTGGGATTATTCTTTTTTACTGCGTGTATGAAATTCCATTGCACAAATGTAACACGAGGTGTTCATCCGTTCACCTGTTGATGAACACAGAAAAAAACAAGACTGGGCACGGTGGCTCACGCCTGTAATCTCAGCACTTTGGGAGGCTGGGGCAGGTGGATCACGAGGTCAGGAGATCAAGACCATCCTGGCCAACATGGTGAAACTCTGTCTCTACCAAAATACAAAAGAATTAGCTGGTGTGGGGTCTCGCACCTATAGTCCTGGCTACTCAGGAGCCTGAGGTGGGGGAATGGCTTGTATTGTATTTGGCAGATACAGGGTTAACTGTTTTCCAAAGGGATTGTCCCATTTCATTCCCTCCAGTCGTGTAAGACAGTTCTAGTTGCTCATCCGTCCTTGATGTAGTCACTCTTTTACATTTTAGCCATTCTAGTTTATTCGAGTGTGGTTATGGCTCATCGTGTGTGTGTCTAATTAACAACTTTATCTCGTACATTCTAGTCTGGTCATGGCTCATTGTGTGTGTGTTTAACTAATAGCCTCATCTTATTTTTACTCTATCATAGTCTAGCAGTTTCGGTTTCGAGAAAAATGGAGTGGCAAGTACAGAGAGTTCTCATACTCCCCAGCCCAGTTTGCCCTATTATTAACATCTTGAATTAGGGTGGTGCATTTGTTACAATTGATGAGCCAGTATTGGTACATTATTATTAACTAGAGCCCTCAGTTTACATAGGGTTCACTCTGCGTTGTACATTCTGTGGGTTTTGACAAATATATGGCATGTATCCACCATTATAGAAGCCTAAGAATCGTTTCACTGCCCTACAAATCCTGTTTTCCGCTGTTCCTCCCTCCCTTCCCCTTCTGCTTCCAGTCTTTGGCTGCCACTGACCTTTTCACTGTCTTCATAGTTTTGCCTTTTTGTAAGGTCACGTAGAGGAAATTATACAAAATGTGGGCTTTCAAGATTGGCTTTTCACTTAGAAATGAAGAGTTGAGTGGCTGGACAGCGTCTTTCTTATTAGCACTGAATACTAGTGCGCTGTCTGCCTGTTTACCTGTTCACCTATTGAGGGACGCTCGGTTGCTTCCAGGTCTGGACGGTTGTGGATAAAGCTTCTCTAGATGTCTGTGTGTATTTGTTTGGTGGGGACAGAGGCCGCTGCCAGCATTCTGGGAGCCGAGCTTGGGCGAGACGGTACCTTTTGTTCAGTCGCTTATTTTCTGTCAAGTGCTTTAATCTTCCCTCCACTGCATGCAGTAATCTTCTTAGAGAGCAAACCTCTGGGCTCGCTTCAGGACCGGAGGGGAAACTGAGGATCTGAAGAGTCCTTTTAAGGACTGATCCAGTCCTGATTTTAGCCTTACCTTTAGAGGAATCTGGTATTGTGGTTTCTAAAACTGACTCTATGCAATCAGCTGGGTCCTCGATGTAGTAAAAACATTTTGTGCCACGCTGCTGAGAAGCCAAGGTGACAGTAAACACATTTACATAGAAATGTAACGTGTAAGCGGTGAAGATGCAGAGCCTAAAGGTGGGTCCCTCCTTCCAGACTCTCAGTACTGCCCCTATGTCGAGGTGGTCAGACTATTACGGGGAGAAAAGTTCGAGGCTGTGGTGTGGCCGAGAAGTGAAAAGCTGATTGTGTGGGAGTGTCCCGATCACGGCCATCCAGATGAGGAGGTGCTCTCCACCTCTGAGTTTGTTTCAGCCTTTACGATATCATGCAGATAACTGCTAAACTGTAATTCCCACAATATCCACGCTGTTGTTTTTAGTAGATTTCCTGATTGCATGATAACACCCATTTCCCTGAGCCATTGTTTCCTTGTAGCATCCTCGAAAGCAAAGCGTTCTGGATACAGAAGGAAGTGAACATCCATTGAGACCTTCCAGTGGGTCCTGCTCTGCGATCGTCTCTGACCGTGTCTGTTGATGTCTCCCGGTGCAGGCAGTGAACCGCATAAGCAGGAGCGGGGTTAGAGACTGTTGATGAGCAGAAACTAGATAATTCAGGGAGCCAGCCGTGCAGGATCTGGGGAATGAGACTTCTAGGCAGGGGACCAGGAATGTCACTGCTGTGAAAGTCCAACAGCTTTGGAGCGTTGGAGAACAGCAGGAGGAGCTTGGCTGGAGCAGAGGGAAGGAGCTGAGCAGCAGAACAGTTCATAGGGTCAGATTATGCTGGGCCTTGCGGGCCATTGGAAGGAGCCTGGACTATATTCTAATGGCAGAACATGACTTTTCAGGGTCACTGTCTCCTATCATGACCCTTCAGAATTATTGTCTGATTTAGCTGTTTTCTCATATATTTGAACCTTCCAGAAGCCTGAGGTAAATAAGTCAGGTATATTTATTCCCATTTTAGTGATGAAGAATTTGAAACCCCAAGAGTTTGGAGGGCTGGGACCTAGACCTTCAGACTGCTCATGTGTTGAGCGTCTTTCTTTTTCTTTTTTTTCAATGGAATCTCACTCTGTCACCAGGCTGGAGTGCAGTGGCACAGTCTCAGCTCACTGCAACCTCCAGCTCTCTGGTTCAAACGATTCTCCTGCCTCAGCCTCTTGAGTCACTGGGATTACAGGTGTGCACCACCACACTCAGCTAATTTTTTGTGTTTTTAGTAGAGGTGGGGTTTCACCATGTTGGTCAGGATTGTCTCGATCTCCTGCCCTCGTGATCCCACCCCCGTCGGCCTCCCAAAGTGCTGGGATGACAGGCATGAGCCACCCACCCAGCTGAGTGTCCTCTCTTTATGCTGCCTCATGCTTGGCTTGAAATGTGGAGTGTTGCCTGACTTGTGCCTGTGAGGCCCCAGGAGGCTGACCCACAGTGAGCCAGTCATTCCTGCTCTGACACTTACACGAACTGAGCGTGGCGGAGAAGCCATGCGTTTTGGGTATTGGTTTCATCACCGCAGTGTCCTGCTTAGTTGTGGCTGCCACACTTTGGGAGAAGATGGGGAAATAGGAGTGGTACCAGGGAGGGGCAAAAAAATTGATGGAAGGGTGCATTAGCGGGCCCATGGGGGAGGTTAATGGAATACAGGGTTTGTGTTTCTTGTTGCCTGAGAAGCAGCATTGAGTGGTGAGGTGACACTGCTCCTCAAGTAACAGAGGTCCCGGCTGGTTCCGCCTCGCCTCCGTGGAAGACTGAACTGGAAAAGGTCAACTTCAAGTGCAGTGATGGAGAGCACGCGGGCCCGATGCACGAGCAACAGTGAGCATCCTAACGTGCCTCAGCAGACCTCCCCGAGTGGCTACAGATGCCTGGTTCCAAAAGCCGCGTGAAAGCTGAAGAGTTACTCTCGTTATTTTTTCAGACAGCATCTGACTCTGTTGCCCAGGCTGGAGTGCAGCAGCACAGTCAGGGCTCCTGCAGTCTGAGCCTCCCGAGCTCAAGCAGTCCTCCCACCTCAGCCTCCCCAGTGGCTGGGACCACCATCATGTTCAGTTGATTTTTATTTTTTTGGTAGAGATGGGGTCTCTCTCTGTTGCCCAGGCTGTTCTCAAACTCCTGGGCTCAAGCCATTCTCATCCTCCCATCTCTGCCTTCCAAAGTGCTGGGATTTCAAGTGTGAAGCCACCTTTCCCAGCCGGGAGTTACTCTTTTTCCCAGGCCTTTGTGAGGGATGCCCTGACCTTTTTGTGGTCATTTGAGGCCATGGTCCACGGAGTGTGACGCCTGTGCGGAGAGGATATTTCCTGAGTCTGGCACCGCCTGCTTTGGTGAGAGGGATCACTTGACCTGCGCCAGTCCTCAGTGGCTCCTGGGGAATCGGGCGGGGGCTGAGGCACACTGGCAGGATTGGGGGTGTGCTGGCATCTGCTCACAGGATTTTTTTCTTTGCCCCTTGAAGAGTGCCTTTCAGTCCCATCCTGGGTGACAGCAGCTGTTTTGCATATTGCTGAGTAATTTCTTTGCAGGTCCTTGTGTCCTAGTGTCGTCCTTTCTCACCTGCCTCACTCTGTGTCAAGCTGCACAGCATGGAATGTGCAGTGATTCACTGGGGAGAGAAGAAAATAAAACCAACAAGCCCATCTGCTTTGTCAGGAGACACCTCCAAACAGATGTTCCCACGTCCCCCTTCACCAGCTGTTTTCAGCCATGCTCCTGGGCTCAAGCCATCCTCCTGCCTCTGCCCCCAAGTGATTATTCTGTGGTCCCACCCATTGTCCTGTAAGCTATGGTTCAGAGGGCCAGAGCTCAGGGTGGGAGGTTGCTGGAATCATCCCATAGCTTAGTGGAGTGGGGACTGAGGAACTCCTGTCCCCTCTCCAGCTGGAGCTGCACATCAATTTTCTGCTGTCGCATGCCATCCATGTAGGAGACAACTTCTTCCAGACAGCCCCCTGCAGCAGCCTGGCCGACCTTCCATTCCCAGGCTGAGTGTCAGTGCGAGTCTTGACTTTCACGTCATGCTGGTGTTTCACAGCTTTGTGGCTAGAGGCTGGTGCAGCTGTTCTTCATGCTGGCCCCTCAACTTTCGCTTCTCTCTGCTGCTGGGAGGCAGCGTCTCGGCATTCTCCAAGGGCAGGTCTCACCAGGCACCAGCCTGGCATTTCGAGCTCATGGTGGTGGCTGGGACTCTGC
Source organism: Callithrix jacchus (assembly GCF_049354715.1). Lineage (NCBI taxonomy): Eukaryota > Metazoa > Chordata > Mammalia > Primates > Cebidae > Callithrix > Callithrix jacchus. The sequence continues at coordinate 13,772,577 of NC_133508.1, forward strand.
CTGTGTGCGGTGGGACTTGGCTGGCAGCACAAGCAGATGAAGCTTTGTTTTGTCCCATTCTTTGTTCAGTTGTTCGCTCATTCCTTCATTTGGCAGATGCCACAGACTGTGGGGGGAGAGAGGACACAACAGTGACCCAGACAGACGGTCTCTGTTTTCATGGCGCTCATGTTGAAGAGTGGAGGGGCAGGGACAGTGGATGATCATCCAGATAGTTTTGGAAGCTGATAGGAGTGGTGGGGGAATGAGAGAGGTTCATGTGAGACGTGGTAGAGGAGGAGGGCCTGGGGGCTCAGGAGGCCTTCCTGTGGGTGGCATAGTGAAAGCCTGGGTAGGCCAGCCCCATGGCTGCCCGGGCCTGGCCCGGGATCTGGGTTGGATGGCACCATTGAGAATCATCTCCTGGGACTTTCCACCCTCTTTTCTTGAGAAACTCACTGCCCTTTTAAGTTGCTTGTGTGTTTTAGTAAATGTAGTCAATTAAGCGTTGAAACAGTGCAAAAGTGTTCGGACATTACCAATGGGAGTAGGTTAGATAGAAAGTTGTGCTCATCTCTGCTAAAATGTAGGTGTATTTCCATAATCCCTTACAGCTCAGAGGTCTTGTGGCCAGAGGTCAATAGATTTGTGACAGTCCCAATTTTTCCTATAGATTATATCACCATTGGCTGGGCACAGTGGCTCACACCTGTAATGCCAGTACTTTGGGAGGCTAATGCAGGAGGATTGTGTGAGCCCAGGAGTTTGAGACCAGCCTGGGCAACTTAGTGTGACCTCATCTCTTGAAAAAAGAAAGGAAGGAAGGAAGGTAGAAGGGAGGGAAGGAGGGAGGGAAAGAAAGAGAAGGAAGGAAACAGAAAGAAGGAAGGAAACAGAAGGAAGGAAGGAAAAGGAGGGAGAGAGGGAGGAAGGACTGAGGAAAGAGAGAGGGAAAGAAAGAGAAGGAAGGAAGAAAGGAAACAGAAGGAAGGAAGGAGATTATATCGTTATTGTAGAACCTAACTTTTTTTTTTTAAAGACAGGATCTAGGAAAAAAGGAAAGTTGTATTCATTTACCAGTGGCTTGTTGAGTGCCCTCTAAGTCCCCCAGCACAGTGCGGGAGTTCCTAAGCTCAAGAAACTCTTGGAGAGGGTGGAGGTATAGGATTCCTTTAGAAAAGAGAAGGGACTCGGCCAGGCATGGTGGCTCATGTCTATAATCCCAGCACTTTGGGAGGCCAAGGCAGGCAGATCATATGAGGTCAGGAGTTCAAGACCAGCCTGACCAACACGGTGAAACCCATCTCTATTAAAAATACAAAATTAGCTGGGTATGGTGGCGCATGCCTGTAACCCTAATTACTCAGGAGGCCGAGGCAGGAGCATCACTTGAACCTGGGCAGTGGAGGTTACGGTGAGCTGAGGGAGACTGCCTGCCACTGCACTCCAGCCTGGGTAGCACAACGAAACTCCATCTCAACCGAAAAAAAAAAAGAGACAAGGGACCCATAGGATCTTCCTGCTTTTCAGACCTATCGGTTCACGGCCCTGCAAATGTCAGTAGTTGCTAAAAATGAGGCTTACAGATTTTAATGTGGCAAAACTGATTTGTTTTCTGAATGTTCAACCAAGTGGATGTTAGGAATAATGGTCTACAGTGCTGAAGGGGGCTTTTATCTTACGATGATTAATTCTTCCTTCCCTTCTAAAAATAATGTGATTTCTGATAAAACCCAATGTTTCACTTTATATTGAAATGATACTCCATTGAACATTTTATTAGTAACAATTCACTACTTAAATTGCGTATTTCAGTTAAAAGAGACAATTCACTGGGCTTGAAAGAAAACTCTCCTATTTAAAGTAGGAGATTACTCCTTGATTACTGTGGAGGTTTCTTCCTCTAGACGTTTTCAACACTTTCCAAACAGTCTTTGCCATTTTTCTTTTGTAATTGTGGCAAAATAGACATGACATACAATTTACTGTCTGCGTCATTTTTAAGTATCCAGTTCAGTGGCTTTAAGTACATTTCACATTATTACATGATCGTTACCACCGTCTGTCCACAGAATTCTTTTCCTCTTGTAAAACGAGCTTGTTTTTGCAGTTTCTCTTGCTAATAGATGTTTTTCTTAACTAAGCCATTATACCAGATATCTTACACGTAATATGATTGAATTCTCACCATAATCCTGTAATGGGCATATTATATATGTGGTTTTTGTTTTGTTTTGTGTGAAACAGTATTTTGCCCTGTCACCTAGGCTGGAGTACAGTGGCGGGATCATGGCTTACTATAGCCTTGACCTCCTGGGCTCAAGTGATCCTCCCACCTCAGCCTCCTGAGGAGCTGAGACTATGGGTGTGTGCCACTACATGAGGCTAATTTTTGTATTTTTTTGTAGTGGTGGGGTCTCACTCTGTTGCCCAGGCTGGACTCAAACTCCTGGGGTCAAGCAATTCTCCCACCTCAGCCTCCCGAAGTGCTGGGATTGCAGACAGGAGCCACTGTGTCTGCTTTACATGCAGTTTTTACCAACAGACTGAGAGGGGTTGAATAACTTGTTTGAAGTTGTACAGTCAACAGATGTCAGGATGGGCATTTGGACCCAGCTTCCTCTAAAGCTGAGGCTTTTTCTATTGTTCCACTGTGATTTTCAGTTAGAATTTTTGATTCTGGCATCTTGCCTTCTGTCAGTAACTGTTTTCAGCACAGAACAGAATACTGTTCACGTTTTATCCGACTGTTGGACATGCTTCCTGTGTATTTCAGTGTTCTTGCTCAGTAAGTCTGAGGAGCCGCTGAGCTCCAACAGAACAGGCGTCTGTAAAAGCAGGTAAGAATTAAAACCATACTTGCTTTTATTTTCTTTTTTTGAGACTCTCTGTCATCCAGGATGGAATGTAGTGGCTTGATCTCGGCTCACTGCAACCTCTCCTTCCCAGGTTCAAGCCATTCTTGTGCCACAGCCTCCCAAGTAGCTGGGATTATAGACGTGCACTATCAGTCCTGGCTAATTTTTGTATTTTTAGTAGAGATGGGGTTTCACCATGTTGGTCAGGCTGGTTTCGAACTCCTTACATCATGAGATCCATCCGCCTTGCCTCCCAAAGTGCTGGGATTACAGGCATGAGCCATTGCGCCAGGTCCATACTTTATTTCTGAAGATAACGTAGAAACCTGTATTTCTAAAATACAACTACTGTAGATACTTCTAGAACATTCTCCCTGTTTGGAATGTCATGCATTGGGTCTCAGCTCTCACAGAAGGAAGTGGATTCCTCCAGTGCTGTGATGACCTTCCTGCCTGTTGAAGATGCCATCTGCGTCTTTCTTTTATGCAAACGCATGGACATAACGACCTCCATTTCCTTATCTCATCTATGGCCGGCAGGGTGTTTAGAGGCAGGTCGTGGAAATGCCACATATTTTCCAAGGTCCCAGGCAGGGTTCCTGGTGGTCATGCTACTGGGTTTGCTAATGTAAAGATGCCCTGATTGGGGGGTGGGGGGCAGGAATTAAGCATACAGTTGTGCAAATATTAATAATCTCTTTTATTCTTGGAAGATACAGTCTGTGGAAGAACACAGTGAGGAATTGGCAGGAAAGCATCCACGACTCCTTTACCCTTTGTGAGGCTGTGGTGCTGTATTGAGGCGGATCGCTCAGATGGGAACACCAGCCATATGGTGGAGAAGGGAAGGAAATGTGTTCTTTCTCTAGTTTGGCATGCAAATGAGAAGAAAAGCACTGCAGAGGCACGAGCTGGCTTCTCATCTCGGCGAGCAGAGGAAAGCCACCAGCACCCAGCCCAGTGACCTCATCCTATCCCACCCTGACCTGTGCCTAGAGCAACCACAGGCAGCTGAATGGTGGAGGACAGGGGGATTCAGAGACCCTTGTGTTAAGAGGTGGCTCAGAGAAGGGAAGGCTGTCTTGCTGGGTTTGCTAGAAGCCCTCTCTTCACCCCAGTAACAACTCACTCTTTGACTAGAAGTCCGGTGAAAAGGGCGAGGGGTGGGAGAGGCCAGGTTTCTAGCACATTTCCATTTGCCTCATGTGCAAAACTACAGCTTCCGCTGCCTGGCCCTCCCAGGTCCCTTTAGCAGCTGGGCATTGTCTGGATAAAATCCAAACTCTAAGCCTGCTTGCTCTTCACACTCTTGTCTTTGTTCTTATTCTTCTCTTTTAAGATGGGGTTTTGCTCTTATTGCCCTGACTAGAGTGCAGTGGGGCAATCCTGGCTCACTGCAACCTCCACCTCCCGGGTTCAAGCCATTCTCCTGCCTCAGCCTCCTGAGTAGCTGGGACTACAGGTGTGCGCCACCACGCCTGGCTTATTTTTGTATTTTTAGTAGAGACGGGGTTTCACCATGTTGACCAGGATGGTCTCCATCTCTTGACCTCACGATCCACCTGCCTGGGCCTCCCAAAGTGCTGGGATTACAGGCGTGACCCCCTCGCCCGGCCCCGTGTTCTTTACTGTCTCCTTCCACATCTATCCAGCTTCCTCCTCTTCTCCCCCATCCTTTTATAATCACACCTTGGTGAACTACCTACTGTTCCCATTGCACTGAGCTCTCTGCCACCTCCGGCCTTTTGCAGAGGCTGTTCCCTCTGCTTGGAGGATTCCATTCCCTTCACCCTTCACTCTCTTTCTTTGCATAAATCCTACTTGTTCTTCCTCTCCATCTGGAAGCCTTCCCTTGGCCCCTGAGCCTGGCCAGCCTTCCCCTCTGTGAGTTCCTGCAATACTGCACCAGAATTGGATGGCACCTCAGTCAGAATAGCCTGGTGACTGGAGTCTCCTTAGACAACCTGAGGGTTTTAGTCATGGTCATAGCCCCAGAGTGCAATTGTGTTTGCTGCGGGGCTGGGCGATTGAATCCCACATGGGCTATGCAGCCCTCTCTGTCTGCCACTCATTTTGTATCATCAACTCTGTAAATGTGGAAGAAGAGCGGGAAGGAGCGAGGGGCTGAGGCTCCCATCTTCCCTCTGGGAGGGTGAGAAAGGGTTTACCGTCACAGTCCCCATCAGTGTCCCTCTCATCCCCCCACTTCTCTCTGCATCCTTGTCACAGTCAGCGATGGCCCTGCCTGGCTTGCTGTCTCTTTCCTCGCTTGGAATGTCATCTTTGCGAGGGCAGGGACCTCATTCCTCTGATTCCTGCTTTGGCTTTCATACATAGCTTGTTCCTTCAGTGTGGAAACTAATCACTATCCATCTGACTGTATGTGAACTCATTCAGTGGGCCGTGATGTACACGACTTCCCGTCTGAGAAGGAGAAAGTCCCCTTTCTAGTTTTCTGTTTTAGCAATATTGAGAAGCTTTTAAAAAGACCTTATCAGGCTGGGAACAGTGGCTTACAGCTGTAATCCCAGAACTTTGGGAGGCTGAGGTGGGTGGATCACTTGAGGTCAGGAGTTCAAGAGCGGCCTATCCAACATGGTGAAACCCGTCTCTACTAAAAATATAAAAAATAGCTGACATGGTGGTGGGCGCCTGTAATCCCAGCTACTGGGGAGGCTGAGGCAGGAGAATCACTTGAACCCGGGAGGCGGAGGTTGGTGAGCCAAGATCGTGCCATTGCATTCCAGCTTGGGTGACAGAGCAAGACTCCGTCTCAAAGTAACAAACAAACAAAAACACCTAATCAGAACCAGAAAGGGCTTTAAGCTCATCCCTGCTTAAACATTTTTTAAAACTTTAATTTTTGGCCGGGTACGGTGGCTCACACCTGTAATCCCAGCACTTTGGGAGGCCGAGGCAGGCAGATCACAAAGTCAACAGATCCAGACCATTCTGGCCAACATGATGAAACCCCGTCTCTACTAAAAATACAAAAATTAGCTGGGTGTGGTAGTGTGCACCTGTAGTCCCAGCTACTCAGGAGGCTGAGGCAGGAGAATTGCTTAAACCCGGGAGGCAGAGGTTGTAGTGAACCGAGATCCCGCCACTGCACTCCAGCCTGGCGCCTGGCGACAAAGCGAGACTCTGTCTCAAAAACAAAAAAAAAGTTTAGTTTTTTCTGTCAAAGCCAATGAACTCTCAAGAAAATCTTCATTTGCGTTTTCTCCAGCACACAATCCTGTGTAACCTTGTTTTCAAGGAGAGCCTAATGTTTATTTACTTTATAATTAACATTTAGTTTTGTTTTTTGGTGTGTATTATTTGTTTAGTGATCGATTTGCATACTATTTCTTTAATTGCCTGATAATTTAAGCCCTTAGGAACTTCTCGTGATAATGCTTCTGGAAACTGATCGCTATTTAACCATCAGCTGACTAAGCGGATATATATTATTTATTTGGGGATTCTATTTGTGTCTCTGGAGTTCAAGGGGAAGCTTCTGTGCACCTGCAATTCTACATGAAAACCCTGGTAGCCCTCCTCGAACAACTGATGATTTCTGATAGCACCAGCATCTCACAGTCTGTGACTTTAATGAGAGGGAAAAAACCTGTAATGTCATGTTCTGCGAAACTCCCCATTTGGAAGACAAAAACTGACAGATGTCCTTATTTTTATTCTGCAAAACAGGTCCTTCCTCTTGGAGGAATCAGAGCTTCTAGCCCCAGCAATTTCTCCTCTTAGGAAACTTTTTTTTGCTTGCTTTGCTTGTGAGACTCTTTCTCCAAATGAATGATTTTGTTTGCCGGCCGCGTGCCCCTCCCCTTCTGGTTCCGAAGAGCTTTGTGTAAGTTGCAGGTTCTGTCTGCAGGAGCGGGGAGAGGGAGAAGGAGTTTCGAATCCCCAAATCCTGGCGTCGTGGTGTATGGCAAGTTAATGAACCACTGTCTGTGCCCAGGCCACCTCACTGCAAGAATGGGAATCGTAATATTTTCCTCACCAGTAGGCGCTTGATAAGCTAACCGTGCTTTTAGCATACTAAGAGCTCTGTGTAGGTTGTATGGATGGAAATGGGCCCGTTTGGGGATCTTCTTTGCAAGCCTATCGAACAAATAACAGCTATGAAATTTCAGAGGCAAATGGTATTTTATTTTCTCTGTGGAAACCTTGAAGGAAACGGGTAAACAGATGCCTTTTTTTTTTTTCTTATGTGAGGTATAACTAGACTATTTGCATCTCCTTGTAATTGGTAAAAAGAACATTTTACATGTTACACAGTCTCAGAGAATGTTCCCGGCCGAAGCTGTTGTCCGTGCTGTGCTGTGTGACGTGACTGAATTTGCCATGGGAGGCCTGCCTCAGCGTTTACTCCAGGGAATTTTGCAAACATGATCATTCTTTTCAGTGTGTGGTAACAGGAAAAGAATCTCTGGTGTCAACTGCATATTCTAACTAAACGCTTTCTTGCAAATCAATTGTGAAGAATATTGGTAAATATTGGTAAATACAGGTGTCCATAGGCTTAAAATACGGATTTTTTGTTTGCTTTGTTTGTTTTGAGAGGAGTCCCGCTCTGTCACCCAGGCTGGAGTGCAGTGGTGCAATCTCGGCTCACTACAACCTCTGCCTCCCAAGTTCAAGCAATTCTCCTGCCTCCCAAGTTCAAGCAATTCTCCTGCCTCAGCCTCCTGAGTAGCTGGGATTACAGGCATGCACCACCATGCCCTGCTGATTTTTGTATTTTTAGTAGGGACAGGGTTTCACTGTGTTGGCCAGACTCGTCTTGAACATCTGACCTCAGGTAATCCACCCTCCTTAGCCTCCCACAGTGCTGGGATTACAGGCATAAGCCACGACTCCTAGCCTTAAAATACAGTTTTGACAAACTATTTTGACTTCTTAGAAAATAAAAGTGAGGCTGGACACGGTGACTCATGACTGTAATCCCAGCACTTTGGGAAGCCGTGGCAGGTGGATCTCCTGAGGTCAGGAGTTTGAGACCAGCCTGGCCAACATGGTGAAATCCTGTCTTTAGTAAAAATACAAAAATAATTAGCCGGGCACGTGGTGGCAGGCGCCTATAATTCCAGCTGCTTGGGAGGCTGAGGCAGGAGAATTGCTTGAACCTCACTGCAGAGATTGCGGTGAGCCAAGAGTGCCCTATTGCACTCTAGCCTGGGAGACAGGAGTGAAACTCTGTTCCAAAAAGAAAGAAGTGAACATTTAAAGTGATATAAATGCGTGTGTCTGGACACGGTGGCTCATGCCTGTAATCCCAGCACTTTAGGAGGCTGAGGTGGGAGGATAGCTCAAGCCCAGGAATGCAAGACCGGTCTGGGCAACATAATTGGACCCCATCTCTACTAAAAATACAAAAATTAGCTGGCTGTGGTGGTGTGAACCTGCAGTCCCGGTTGGAAAGCTGAATTTGGGAGGATCACCTGAGCCTGGGGAGACTGAGATTGCAGTGAGCCGTGATCTTGCCACTGTATTCCAGCCTGGGTGACAGAGTGAGACCCCATCTCAAAAACAGGAAAAGTAAAAAAGAGAAACATTTAAACCGATGACAAGTTTATGATGGTAAGAAATAAGTTGGTCTTTGATGGATACTAACAGCACGTCACTGAAGAGATGAGTGTTGAGCACCTTAAGGAAAGGATGCAGGGGCCAGGTGCAGTTGCTCACGCCTGCAATCCCAACATTTTGGGAGGCCAAGGCGGGTGGATCACTTGATGTCAGGAGTTCGAGACCCAGCCTGGCCAACATGGTGAGACCCCATCTCTACTAAAAATATAAAAATTAGCAGGGCGTGATGGTGGGCGCTTATATTCCCAACTACTTGGGAGGCTGAGGCAGGAGAATCACTTGAACCCAGAAAGCAGAGGTTGGGGTGAGCCAAGATCACGCTACTTCACTCCAGCCTGGGTGACAGAGTGAGACCCTTTCTCAGGAAAAAAAAAGAAAAGAAAAGGAGATAGGAGTGCTTGGTGTGGGTTCAGTGTGAACAAGTCAGGCTTTTTCTTTTTTACCAGCTAATTAGATGGCTAAATCCAGAAAAATAATGGGCATGCAGTTATATTGAATTTCTGGCAAAAGTGCCTCAGGTGAAATCTCACGGGCTGTGAGCTTTCTATCATATTTGCGTTACGATTCTTTGCTGGCCTGTGGATGGGTTCGAGGGTGATTTCCTGGAGGCCAGGGCCAAATGCCATTTATTTTAGCATTTTCAGAGCTTGGCGGGTAAGAAGTGTTCAGTGGATGATTGTTGAATGAATCGATGATTATTCTTGTAGATGAGATAGAAAAGTAGGGACTAAACAGCACTACAATTAAACAGATGGATGTTGGCTGAGCAGCCACACTCAAGGCTGTTGAGCAGTGGATCGTGACAGGGTGGGGGGTAGGGGGGAGCGGATAAACCCAAAAGGAAATTTCTCAGGATTTTCCTCAGGGGTGGGTTAGAACATACTCTGTCCAACACTGAAAGAAAATAGCTTGGTTGAACCCGTGGAAGGCCTGCTTATTAAGTTTACATACAGCCAGAAGGTGGATCCAGAAATTTCTACCAATAATAAATTACATTTAATCTCATACTGATTTCTTTTTTTTTTTCATGTTTTTATGCTTGTATTTTAATTTTACTACTCACCCTCTTTAGTTGTAATTCTGATTGGTTCTTGACAGTAGAGAAGAACGTTCTAGAGTCATTTCCAGCAAGTATAGAGGAATATTCTATAAAGAAAACTTAAGAGTTTTTCCCAGTATACTTGAGGTAAAATATATGTAAAAATGGTAAGTGAAAAGTAGTCCTAGGAGGGCAAGTTACTGGCCTTTTTTTTTTTAAATGACTATGACAACTAGGAATAACTTCTTTATTCTCCTAAGTTACATTTTGTTTTCGTGCCGTCTGTGTGAGCTTGCCTTCTTGAGCTAGAGCAGGGGTCCCTAAGCTCCGGAACTCCACCTGTGGCCTGTTAGGAACCAGGCCACGCAGCAGGAGGTGAGCTGCAGGTGAATGGGCGCAGCTGTGTCTGTATTTACAGACGCGCCCCATCCATCGCCCACATCCCCGCCTGAGCTGCCCCTCCTGTCGGATCAGCGGCAGCCTTAGATTCTCACAGGAGCATGAGCCCTGTTGTGAGCTGTGCAAGTGAGAAATCTAGGTTGCGCATTCCTTATGAGAATCTAGTGCCTGGGTCTGGGCGCAGTGGCTAACATCTGTAATACCAGCACTTTGGGAGGCCAAGGCGGGTGGATCACTTGAGGTCAGGAGTTCCAGACCAGCCTGGCCAATGGAGTGAAATCCCATCTCTACTGAAAATATACAAAGGAGCCGGGCATGGTGGTGCATGCATGTAATCCCAGCTACTCAGGTGGCTGAGGCAGGAAAATCGCTTGAACCTGGGAGGTGGAGGTTGCAGTGAGCTGAGATCAGGCCACTGCACTCCAGCCTGGGCGAAAGAGTGAGGCTCAGTAAAAAAAAAAAAAGAAGAATCTAATGCCTGATGATCTTTCACTGTCTCCCATCACCCTCAGATGGGACCATGTAGTTGCAGGAAGAAAGCTCAGGGCTCCCGCTGATTCTACGTGATGGTGAACTGTAGAATTATTTCACTATACTTTATGATGTGATAATACTAGAAATAAAGTGCACAGTGAATGTAATGTGCCGGAATCATCCCACACCATCTTCCCCTGAGTCCGCTCCTGGTCTGTGGAAAAATTGTCTTCCATGAAACTGGTTTTGGCTTTCCCAAAAAAGTTGGGGACTGCTGGGCTGTTGGAGTACCCCTTGAACTTCCCGCCCGGTGGTCCCTCTCACTGTAGCTGTCTTGAGTAAAACAAACTGGGCAGAGTTTACCCTTGGAGTTCCCCAGCAAAAACAAATGTTCCTTTTCCATTAATGTGAGTCAAATAAATAAATACAAGGCAAACCTTGTGCTTATTATTATGTATTAAACTTGAATTTTATTATTATGTATTAAACTATCATTAGGTATTAAACTTGATTATGCCAAGTGACTAAGCCTTTGACATCAAAAGTCAGTTCCTTTCATTTTTCATGACAAATCAAAAGACTCCCTCACAACATCTTAATGTGTCATCAAAATTAATCTTTCCTTGCCCGAAGCACTTGACTCTACACTGGAAACCGCCTTGCCTCTTCTCAGAGGTTGGCTTCTGTTAGTTTTCTCTCCCTGGTCACTAGCTGATGCTTAGTTTGTGCTTAGGCAGATTCCTGCTGAATGCAGGGGCCCCAGCTCTTAGTCATCTGGGCTTTGGAGCTTCCTCTAGAGCTTCAGTAACTTCAAATTTGGAAGCATCCCCCTGCTTCTGAAGGGGCTTCCATCCTTTTATGCTGAATTATACATTTTCCTTACTGGCAGTGCAAGCTGTGATTCCTATCTTGTGTCACTCCACAGAGAAAATGACTTTCAACATTATTTTTTCATAAGCCATTACAAGTTAATATTAATGTCATGTTAACATTCCTATAAAGCTGTGTTAAAAGTATCTCTTCTTTATCCCCAGAGAAAGTAGAAATGTGCATCCAGTGGCTCACCTAGAAATTTCATCTGTCAGGAGTAGATGACGAATGTGCAGAAATCTAAGTGGGTTTGTTTGAAGGTTAGGTACCTTCGCAGTGGTTTAAATCTGTTACTTTTTTCTGCAAAGCAGTTGCTTTCTTAGCATCTGATCATTTCCATTTGCCTCAGATGTCTTAGAATCACTCCAAAATTCGTATCCTCCTCTGCCCTCTTTGTTCTTTTCTCATTCTTAGGTGGTTGAATGTTTCCGTGAAGTATCTGAGGTTCAGGGAGTATGTTCCCACACTTTCTGCTCGATAGGAGCAATCATTTATCCCCTACTATTTTTAGTCAGGATTAATAATGACATTCATTATTGAGCTATTATTTAAAATTTTTTTCTAAGCCCACATCAGAAATGCACTTCTATTTTTGTATATACTTACGGAACAATGTAAGAAGTATGTGAATGGCCTGGCGCGGTGGCTCATGCCTGTAATCCCAGCACTTTGGGAGGCTGAGGCGGGCAGATCACAAGGTTAAGAGATCATGACTATCTTGGCCAACATGGTGAAACCCCATCTCTACCAAAATTAGAAAAATTCGCCGGGTGTGGTGGTGGGTGCCTGTAATCCTAGGTACTCGGGAGGCTGACGCAGGAGAATCGCTTAAACCTGGGAGGCGGAGGTTGCAGCGAGCCTAGATCGCGCCACTGCCCTCCAGCCTGGGCAATAGAGTGAGACTCCATCTTAAAAAAAAAGAAGTATGTGAACGTTTTCACTTGTTTTCTGTACCATTAGGATGTCTCTGAACATAAGCAACAGAGTACAAAGGTGAACTCGGCTTAAGCTGTATGTGAGATTCACTGGTTGATGGATCTGGTCTCCCAGAGATAGGGTGGGATTACATCTGATTTGATTCAGTAAAACCACAATGAGATTCAGACCTTGGTCTCAGCCCTGGTATGTGCCTGTTCTCCACAGCGTCCATGCCACAGTCACTTCCTTCTTGTGGTCACAAGATGGCTGCCAGTGATGCCTGGAGCCATCGCTTCCTTGTTTAAGCGGGGAGCCAAGAGCCCTAGTCCTACCCAGATGTGGAGTTAGTGTTCCCCAGAGCACAGGTTGTGTGGGGGTGATGTGGCTCACCAAATGAAAATCAAGAATTTACCAGAGGCAAGGGTTGGATGGCTGATGGGAGGCAGCTTCACGTCTGCCACGCCAGCTGAGAGTTTAAAAAATAACTTAGCAGCAATTCATCTAAAAATGCTGCCTATGAGATCAGTGTTCCTAAGAAAATGTAAAAGTGAATTTCTCTGTTTTCACCGTGAGTGATCTGACTTGATTTAAATTATTTTCATACTACCAGAAGAATTTCTGTAATTTCTCATAATGGCTTTTTTTTTTAAGTAACAGAAACACTGTAAATAGTATTATTTCTGTTTAGAATCTTTCACTAAACAGAAAATAAATAGCTATGGGAAGAATTACTTACTTTAAAAAATATGAGAATTGCTTTAACCTGGGAGGCTGAGGTTGCAGTGAGCCAAGATCGCACCACTGCACTCCAGCCTGCGTGACAGAGTGAGATTCTGTCTCAAAAAAACCACCACAACGAAAAGAATCTAGTAGTGCCTGATGACCTGTTTTTTGTTTTTTGGGTTTTTTTTTTGAGACGGAGTTTCGCTCTTCTTACCCAGGTTGGAGTACAATGGCACATTCTCGGCTCACTGCAACTTCCGCCTCCTGGGTTCAAGCAATTCTCCTGCCTCAGCCTTCTGAGTAGCTGGGATTACAGGCACATGCCACTGTGCCCAGCTAATTTTTTGTATTTTTAGTAGAGACGAGGTTTCACCATGTTGACCAGGATGCTCTCGATCTCTTGACCTCGTGATCCACTAGCCTCAGCCTCTCCAAGTGCTGGGATTACAGGCTTGAGCCACCACGCCCGACCAGCCTGTCATCCTTTTTATGCAGAAACTGGATAAACACTCAAGTCCTTGGCCAGGTTCGGTGATTCACGCCTGTAATTTCAGCACTTCGGGAGGCCAAGGCAGGTGGATCCTGAGGTCAGGAGATCAAGACCATCCTGGCTAACATGGTGAAACCCCATCTCTACTAAAAATACAAATTAGCTGGGCATGGTGGTGCATGCCTGTATTCCCACCTACTCTGGAGGCTGAGGCAGGAGAATCGCCTGAACCTGGGAGGTGGAGGTTGCAGTGCACTGAGATCAAGTCACTGCACTCCAGCTTGGGTGACAGAGTGAGACTTCATCTCAAAAAAAATAAAATTTAATTTAAAAAACCCCAAAAACCCGAGTCCTTGGTATAGGAGGTGATTTCTGAAACAAGCTGTTTTTATAATTGATTTTAAAAGATTTTTTCCCTATGAAAATCATGTGAGGATAACAATTTCTTGAAATATTAGCAAGGATTTTAATTCTCTTTCATCTCAATGGTTCCTAGCTTCTGTCTCACTTCTGTGGCTCCAAAGACAACCCTCTCTGACTGCAATTACAAATGAAGTAGAAAATTTTAAAAATCTTGTTAGATAGCTTGTATTATTATAATATCACAGAATAGTGGAACTTCTTTTTCTCTGGAAGAAAATTACTCATCTTAAAGAAATGTGGAGAAATATGGCCACATTTAATTTTAGAGGCAGTTGATGTGGGCAGAAAGAAGTGAGCATAGGAGTGAGACATTCATAGGTTTGTCCAAGATGTGCCACAGAGCTGATGGTGAGACCTTGAGAGAATTACCGAACCTCCATGCATCTCAGTTCCTCCCTGTTAGATAGGGATAAGAGAACCCGGTCTTATATGGACCGTTTGTCCACATAAGATATTGAAATGAAACGTGATTAGCCCAGTGTCCTGCACATGCTAAGCTCTAAGTAAATGATAGTTATTACCAAAAACATAGGACTGAATAAGAAAAGAAATACTAGAATCCAACTCAACTATAGGACATTACTCGATTACCTAAACACTCTTTATCATTCAGTTGTTATGTCGTAGTGTTTTAATTTCTTTATTTTCCTTTTTAAATTTTTTTTGGAGACGGAGTCTTGCTCTGTCACCCAGGCTGGAGTGCAGTGGCATGATCTCAGCTCACTGCAACCTCTGCCTCATGGGCTCAAGTGATTCTCTTCCTCAGCCTCCTGAGTAGCTGGGATTGCAGGTGTGTGCCACCATACCCAGCTAATTTTTGTATTTTTAGTAGAGACTGGGTTTCACCGTTTTGGACAGGCTGGTCTCGAACTCCTGACCTCAGGTGATGCGCCTGCCTCGGCCTCTCAAAGTGCTGGGATTACAGGCGTGAGCCTCTGCTCCCATCCTAGTCTTTTACTTTAGAAACACATTACAGTTTCCTTAAAAATTTTCTGTATACCAATGCTTTGTGGAAAAGCAGTTGTAAAAAATATGTATGTATTTCCATCTATGAATATATATGGAGAGGGAGAGAGGCTGACTTTCAGTTGGGTGGGAATTGTTCTGTCTTCCAGAAGAATGTTCCATTCTTAGACCTGGGTAAGAGGAGCCCCTGCTTTAGGAGATTCTACCCTGGCCATGTACATGTCAGAAAAGATTTTCTCCTCTCCATCAACAACGAACACCTCGAATGCAGAAAGCACTATGAATACGGAAAGCCAGCCATGCCCTTCCCTTGGAGTAAGATGTCTGCAGGGTCAAGGACACAGGGCGGAGGACATCTTCTCACCCAGTGCTTGTAGGTGGGTGCTTCCCCAGAAATTTTTGACCCCAGAAATTGTTCTGAAGCGACTTCAAATGTACTTCCGGGGTCCATATGGACTGCTTCCTGGGTCCCTCCTCCTGAGAGCCGGCATCACTGCTGGTGAGATGTCTTTAGGCCAAGGCAGGTCTGTGTACAGGTGTGCAGATGGAGCTTGGATCTGCAGGCCAGAGTTCCGGACAGTCAGAGATAGGACGAGAAGCGTCGGGGAGCCACTCTCTCCATGACGCCATCTTTTGAAGAGTCCAGGAATTCAAAATTCAAACCTGGTAGGAGGTAGAACATTCTGTATTGAATCATCTGTTGTTTTGATTTATAACTTCATTAAAAAGGTATTTTTTGTAGACTATGAAGACATTATATTCCAGGTCATACAGCCATTGTGACCAGCTGAGAGTTCGTGGGGCAGTCACTTAATTTCCCATCTGTAAATGGAGAGCTGGCTAGAACATTGGCTTCCAAACCTGCCCAATCATTAGAGTTACCGGAGACTTTAAAAAATGTTTGTGATTCCCAGGTTCCCCCTGCCTAGCAATGGGGTTTCCATGGCACTGAGTAAGTGCTTGTAATGGTTATGTTTTCAGTGTTCTGCGGGGATATTGATGATTAGTAATGGCTGCTCTGCTAGATAAACGTCAGTGTCATTCACTTGCCATTCATTCATTCATTCATTCACTTTCTTAATTTTTTGAGATGGAGTTTCGATCTTTTGTCCAGGCTGGAGTGAAGTGGTGCGATCTCGTCTCACTGCAACCTCCACTCCTCAGATTCAAGTGATTCTCCTGCCTTGCCCTGCAAGTAGCTGGGATTACAGGTGTGTGCCACCATGCCCTGCTAACTTTTGTATTTTTAGTAGAGACAGAGTTTCGCCATGTTGGCCAGGCTGGTCTCGAACTCCTTACCTTGTGATCCGCCTGCTTCAGCTTCCCAAAGAGCATTACAGGCGTGAGCCATGGAACCTGGCCTCTCTTTTTATTTAATCTTCACTTCAAAGATCCTTTTTTAGTATGTGTGGACATCAGGGGCTAGAATTCATCTGAAGACATTTTGTGTATTAGGCATCTGCTTGAATTTATGTTTTAGTTTTTTTAGAGACAGGGTCTTGCTCTGTTGCCTAGGCTGGAGTGCAGTGGTACAGTCACAGTTTACTGCAGTCTTGACCTCCTGGGCTCTCAAGTTATCCACCTGCCTCAGCCTTCTGAGCAGCTGCAACTACAGGTACCGGCCACCAGGCTCAACTAATTTTTTGAACATGTTTTTACAGGCAGAGTCTTACTATGCTACCCAGGCTGGTCTTGACCTCCGGGCTTCAAGCACACCTCTCACTTTGCCTCTCGGGTGGCGGGGATGACAGGTGTGTGCCGCCATACCCAAAAGCAACGGGGTGTCTTTTACAACCTGTGCTTTGCCAAGTTGGGGTACCCACTAACAGAGAGGTGATTTACCCAGAGTCCATTTCCTTGAGTCTCTGCAGTGTTGTCAGGTTCCAAGTCTAAGTGAATGCTAAGATAAGAAGCAAAGGGCCAGCAGTGGATGGACACGTGTTTGAAAGAAAAGGGAGGCCGGCTGGCCAACGGCCAGAGCTGTGTGTGGGAGGAGCCCATGGGAACCGATGTGGGTTTAGGCCGGGCCCCTCTGCGTCTGCTGAAATTCCACCAAGTAGCTGGTGCTTTCTGCATTCAAGGTGTTTGTTGTTGATGAAGAGGAGAAGTCTTTCTGACATGTACAGGGTGTTTTCTGAAGACACAAGTAGTCAGTGGTATTCTAATTCTGGAAACAGAGGAATACGCTAAAGAAAGAAACCCAGATAATGACAGATGAAGTTTTTTTTCCCTCAAAGGAACAAACAAAAAATGTTGGTGAAAAGAGTAATGAACTTGACATTTTGCAGGACTCGTTTTGCCAGAGTAACCATTCTCCATTTCCTTGGAGAATGACTTGGACTTGGGAACTCTTCGTAGGTAACGATGGCAAAACGAGTCCTGATGTCCGTAAGCCGCGTACACTCTGGTCAAATTGACTTTCTCCACTTGCTCATGATGAAAGAGGAAAATGTGTATGAACTTTTCACTTGGGAAATTAAAAGTGAAGTAAAGTGAGGTTTCAAGTTTCAGTGACCCCGTGAGTGGGAGTGAGAGGGTCAGGACTCCAGGCACGGTTTCCCAGGAATGATTTCAGTGTTCAACTTCAGCGTCTCTGCAAGAGAAAACACTACCTTTAGTTGTTTTTTGTTTTTTGAGAGAGAGTCTTGCCCAGTCACCCAGGCTGGAGTGCAATATCATGATCTCGACTTACTGCAACCTCTACCTCCTGGGTTCAAGCGATTCTCCTGCCTCAGCCTCCTGAGTAGCTGGGATTACGGGCATCCACCACCACGCCCAGCTAATTTTTTGTATCTTTAGAAGAGATGAGGTTTCATCATGTTGGCCAGGCTGGTCTCGAACTCCTAACCACCCATCTCACCTCCCAAAGTGCTGGAATTACAGGCATGAGCCACCGTGCCCGGCCTGAAAACACTGCCTTCAGTTTTTCTAGAGCTGAAGTTTTACACTTGGAGTATTACTTTTTAGTTCCTTTAGCATAAAACTCTCACAGATGACATTGGTGACAAAACCCCTCACGGTAAGTCCTCCTCTGCCCTCAGAGGGGCTGCCATCCACCTGAGTGTTGTGTGACCGCAGCGCCCTCACGCTTCTCTGTCTTTTCAGATGCGGCTCCCTCTCTCTGACATTTTCCTTTGTCAGAGACAAAAAGAGACATTTTCCTCCCTCTCTTTTCCTTTGTCCTCCTGTGCAGATCCCAGCAGCCCAGACCCGGAGTGCAGATTGGTCCTGGGGTGTAGCCTGACCAGTATATCAGGGCCAGGGTCAGATAGCAGGGCAGGGCTGTGCTCGCATGGCCCTGGGTCTGGGTCTCTGGCAGGACATTGGTCGTGCTGCACCGTGTCTAAGTGTACCTCTGACTTCTCACACTGGCCTGGAAGCCAGCTGGTATCAAGGACTGTGTTTTGTCTGTCTTCAGGGCCCTGTTGCCTAGCCTCATGCCTGGCCCTCCTGGGCTCCCCGTGTGTTTTGTAAAGTCTAGGTTTGTGGGTTTTATGTGAGCTGTCTGCAAACAGTGTGCCACGATGCTGCTCCAGGGGCTCTCGTGCAGTGGACTTGGCGAAAGGGCAGCGGGGATCATAACCGACCGTGCTCTCCCTGCCCCTCCCCTGCCCAGTCCACCCCCCACAGTCGGCAGCGCAGCCAGAGCTTCCTTCTGCAGCATTCTCTTGTGACGTCCACGCGGCTGTTGTATCAAGCAGAGCTTTGATGTGTTTATTTGTTACCAGAAACATTAGATCTGCAGACAGTTAGTCCACCAGCAGCACCGTCCCTCACTCCACAACGATAAAAAGAGAGAGAAGAAAAGATGCATGTGGCGAAAAACCTTCCAGGGGTTCATCTCGCCCCACAGCCTTATGACAGGGTCCGGCCCCTGCCAGTCTTCTTCCCCCAGATTCAAGTTCACTTCCCCTAAGGCTCCCTGGATTCACCATCACACATCCCCATGGGGCTTCATGAGATGGGAATGAATCCGGATGGGGACTTCTGCTGGCTTTTTAGGAGGCACTGCACTTTGCTCCCACCACCACCTTCTTCCCGCTGTTTCTTTTCTCTTTGAGATAAAGTCTCACTCTTGTTGCCCAGGCTGGAGTGCAGTGGCATGATCTTTCCTCACCGCAACCTCTGCCTCCTGAGTTCAAGCAATTCTTCTGCCTCAGCTTCCTGAGTAGCTGGGATTACAGGTGCATGCCACCATGCTTGGCTAATTTTTGTATTTTTAGTAGAGACGGAGTTTTATCATGTTGGTCAGGCTGGCCTTGAACTCCTGACCTCGTGATCCTCCTGCCTCAGCCTCCCAAAGTGCTGGGATTACAGGCATGAGCCACCGCGTCTGGCCCCACCACTGTTTCTTTACCCACCGTTGTTCTCAGTGTCCTCCCCGGGAGATAAATCATTCTGCAGGTTCTCTGCCTGCCTGGTGAATTATGCAGTGCTGGCTGTGCCCCCAAACCCCACCTCTGGTGAAACAGCAACTGGAACACCATGGGCCCAGCAACTGTGGGACTTTAAACCGGACTTAAGGAGAGTGGCCAGACATTGATGCCCACGTACAGACAGATGTGTATGCGCATGTCTCCGCCGTTGGCACACTGTTGGCTCCTTCCTGATTTTAACACAACTTTTAATTTAATTTAATTTTTGTTTTTGAAATGGGGTCTCACTGTGTCACACAGGTTGGAGTGCAGTGGTGCGGTCATGGTTCACTGAGTCCTCAACCTCCCAGGCTCGGGCGATCCTCCCACCTTAGCCTCCTGGGTAACTGGGACCACAGGCATGTGCTACCATGCCCAGCTAGTTTTCTTTGGTTTGTTTATAGAGATGAGATTTTGCCATATTGTCCAGGCTGGTCTCAAACTTCTGGGCTCAAGTGGTCGTCCTGAATTGCCTCGCAAAACACAGGGATTATAGGCGTGAGCCACAGTGCCTGGGCCACTTTATTTGTAAAGAAACTGTAAAGAGGGCAAAGATTTAGGAAAAAGAAGCCCATTACCATCTTTGGAAATAACTTTTTGAGGGAAGATCTTCCCTTTGTATTTGAAAATGTATCAGTAATAGTCTTCACTAGTTGGAGTGGGGAAGAAAAGCTTTTAATTCCACTTTTGAATTGCTTGCTACACTGGTTCCCTCCACTCCCTTCCCCAATCTTTACTCTTGTTTTTTGTTTGTTTTCCTTTCTTCACTTTTTAGTGGTAGAGTCTTCTTTAAAAATAAATTCTGGCTGAGCGTGGTGGCCAGCCCTGTAATCACAGCACTGGGAGGCCGAGGCAGGCAGATGACGAAGTCAGGAGATGGAGACCATCCTGGCCAACATGGTGAAACCCCATCTACAACAAATTGGCTTGGCATGGTAGTGGGCACCTGTAGTCCCAGCTACTCGGGAGGCCGAGGCAGGGGAATTGCTTGAACCCAGGAGGTGGAGGTTGCAGTGAGCTGAGATGGCGCCACTGCACTCCAGCCTGGTGACAGAGCGAGACTCTGTCTCAAAAAAAAAAAAAAATATTAATAAGTAAATTCTTAGGTAGAACCCAATACATAAGAAATGTAGCATGAACTTAGAATTTCAGTTTTAGGACATTTGTTTATTCTGAATTTTGTCAGTGAGAACGCGCATTAACATGCTGCTGTTCACTTTTGGTATTGATCGCAGAGGGGCCTGTGTAGATTGCATTCCCTTACATTTTCCAAGCATTGATTGAGAACCTGGAGGAGTTGGGGGAACAGACTGAAAAGCACTGGTCAGAGGTGACCTTGATGGAATCCATCCACGGGACTAATATGGTCTGATGCCTGGAGGAAAAGATCTTTATGCCTGGCACTGCCGAAAAGATGCTCTGTGGCCCCTGCGTGATCTCAGCCTGGCCCAGCCCTCTCTGCTCTCTGGCTTGTAGACTATGGCCACCACCTGGGCATATCGGCTGTGCTGCTGAGTGCAGGAGAGCAGCAGTGGCCACACTCTCTCCCCGGCTACCCTTGGGTCATTCATTGTCAGGGACATTCCACGTGGCTGGATTTCTTCTGACCCCTCATCCTTCTGAACACAATTGCTTTCATAATTCCCCTTTAAACTCTGGAATAGAAAACTAGGTGAATAGGAACCAGTTTATTTGCCACAGTCTATTTGGAATGTCATTCCTGAGAATTTGCAAATGGCCCTGGAGCTTACACTGGGGAGTTTCTTGAGTTGACATCCTTGATCGTAATCTTTTGTTAGCAGGATATAATAAAACTGTAAGCTCAGACAACCTCAGCATTTAACACGGATCTACCATAAAACTGCAATTTGGAGAGACGGGTATGTATAACACAGCCTTCCTTTAAAAAAGTCGCCATCGAAAAACATGCTGCTCTTTCTAATTGTGACTCTTATATCTGTTATGAAGAAATTCATTTTTACTTTCTGAAGAAAGAAAACAGTGTCTTAGTTCATTTTCCGTTACTTGTAATGGAATAGCTGAAACTGGGTAATTTATAAAGAACCTTTTCTTTATTTCTTAAAGTTATGGAGGTTGGGAAGTCCAAGGTGGAGGGGTTGCATCTAGTAAGAACCTTCTTGCTTTGGGGGACTCTTTCTGCAGAGTCCCAGGGTCGTGCGGGGCATCACGTGGCTGGGGGGCTGAGTGTGCTCATGTGCTGGCTTAGGTCTCCCTTCCTCTTGAAAAACGACCAGCACACTTCCATGATGATGACCCATTGATCCACAAATGGATTAATCTATTTGTAAGGGCAGAACCCTTGCAATTCAGTCACCTCTTAAAGACCCCACCTCCTGATACTGCCACATTAACAATGGCATTTCAATGTGAGTTTTGGAGGAAACAAATATTCACACCATAGCACAGAGATGTCCTTACTATGAACACTGATAGAGCTGATCAGAAAATAAGATATTTAACGACACGCATACAACGAACCACAAACATCCTCGTTAATTCTCAACATGTGGACGCTTGAAAGATATTTTCCTCCATTGGAGTATGTCTGGTTTCCTGAAGTCTGAGCGTGACCTGAGCCGAGCATGTGACAGCATTAATTACCGATGTGCAGAAATTAAGGAACACTCAATTCCACACCATCATCTCTGAAGGTGGGCACTTTCCTGGAGTGTCGAGGAATATTTTACAGTATAAGTTCAATCCCCCAAGTCTGACAGTGAACTGATATTAGATGGTTGTTCAAAACAGACTTCCCTGTTTCTTTTCTATTCTATTTTCATCTCATCTTTTTTCTTTTACAATTGGCTTCCCACTTTCAAAATAAAGGTTGCCATGTTCCAGTAGCTTTAGTGTGATGCCCAGGATCATTTTGGCCTGTGTTCCTGATGCTTCATTGTCTAGTTTGAATACAAGAGCAACCCTGGGTCCTCCAATTTCAGTAGGTGCTATTCAGGGCACCTATTGGCTTGGCATAGTTTCAGGTTCAAGTTTGAAATATGGACCTTCCCTGTGGGTATCAGCACAGAGAAAGCACAGAGCATGAGTAGTAAGAAAGAAAAAAGAAACGATACCTTTTCCCTGGATTCCAGTGCCTTATTTTGGTTCCCTTCCACTTATACTCATATAAATGCAAGCGTTCAGAGCTAGAAGCCTCGAAGATGCTTCCTGAATTCAAGCCCATCATCTTCAGTCTGGGGTATGGAGTATGTGAGAAAGCTGTAGGATACACCCCAGCAGTTCTATGTCATTAATACTATTTCATACAGAAATGGCTTCTAAATTCATGTTGTAAGCATCCACAGTGAACGTGAAGCAAGCTTTCTGAGATTTCCCTTTCTAAGGTGACTTTGGGTGTGTGTTCTCACATCAGTGAAGCTAGGACATCCAAGCTACAAGAGTTCGTCTCTGTTCCAAGGCAGGTAAGCACCTTAGTGTTTTCCAAGGCTCCTGGTGCTTATTCTCATGTTAAAACTGTCCACAGAAATATATATTACCCTTTGACAAAAAGTGACCAAAAGGTTCAAAGAAGGAAATGGCAGTATTTCTTTATATGTGTTAGTGTTTCAAAGCCTTACTAATAAATACTAGAAGAAATATTATTAATAGTACTTGATAAGAAATATTAGTTGCTAATACTATTATATTGCTGGGAGATGATATTTTGTCATATTCTTATCCTGAGAGGAGTAAAGGGTTGGCCATATAGCCTTAACTCTTTATTCTTAGGACACCCCGGATCGTACCTTTAAAATCAGACTTATTATCAAACAAATTCATTGAGCCTGAATAAATTAAAAATGGATACTGAAGCCATGAAGTTACCAACTCTGAAGTATCTAAAGTTGAATCCTTTCCCATGACCCAAGGTTCTCAGTAATTTACTAACAAACTTGGCTGCACATCTGAATCACTGGAGAAACTATAAAGAACTTGTTAGGCGTAAGCCATACCGCAGGCCAATTAAATAGTAATCTCCAAAAGTGGTCCACCTATTAGTATGTTTGGAACTCCTCAGGTAATTCTAGCATGTATCTGAGCTTGAGACCCACTGTATTAGGCTGTTCTTGCATTACTATAAAGAAATACCCGAGACTGGGTAATTTATAAGAAAAGAGTTTTAATTGGCTCACAGTTCTGCAGGCTGTACAGAAAGCATGGTGCTGGCATCTGCTCAGCTTTTAGGGAGACTGCAGGAAACTTACACTCAGGGTGGAAGGCAAAGGGGGAGCAGGCGTGTCACATGGTAAAAGCAGGAGCAAGGGAGAGTGGGAAGGGGAGGTGCCACGCACTTTTAAATGACCGGATTACGAAAGAAGTCGCTGTTGCAAAGACAGCACCAAGCCATGTGGGATCCACCCCCATGACTCGAACACTGCCCTCCAGTCCCCACATTCAAGCACTGAGGATCAAAATTCAAGATGAGATTTGAGCAAGAACAAATATCCAATCAGTATCACCCATTCACTAGTAACTTCTCATGGATGCTAACAGAAATAGGAAAGAAATATACGGTCAACTCTTAGGACCTTTTTCATTCTAGTATGTAGCTTTGGAACGTCGGTAGTCTGTTAAGACTTTTGGAAGGCCAGAATTGTTCATTCATTCATTCATCCTTCCATAAACATTCTTTGAGTGTTGGTACGTGCCAGGCACTGGAATTTTTGCACTGAAGTGGACCTAACTTATTTCTCCTTTGATCTAAAGACCACCAGGCCTCATCTGGACCTCTAGAGCCATTCTAGACAAGAGTAGATCACTTGGGTATTTCTTTATTGGTCTAGGCACTGTAGATGCTGACACAGGAGAAGGAAAAGCAAATCTTTTCTGTGTAGATGACTTCATGTCTCAAGAAATTCTGTTCTGTGTCCAGCTGCCAAACTTGACAGTGCAGATGAAGAACCACTAAAGCACAAATTGTAACCAGGCTTCTGTGGAGCAAGGACTCTTCAGAGAACACTGAAGATGGGCTCAGAATCAAGCCTCATGCTTCTCATATGTACCTTAATGCACGTTGCCTCGTTGTAAGTTTAGATTCATTGATTGTTAGAGTTGGAAAAGGCCTTGGAGACTTTCTGGTCTCGCTGATTAATTTCTAGACAAGGGAACTGAGACCCAGGAAGGTGATATGACCAGAATGTGGTCATATTGTCAAAAACAGAACCAGCTCATTGATGCCCCTCCTGTGGGACTGTTCTAGGCTCTAGCACTGTCTCCCTACACATATGAGTGCTGGCTGTGCCCCCATACTGGGTGCCCTGCATTGTACTAAGGAGACTTGGGGTGCTCTTCAGAAAATACCGTCAGGACCAGCCTGGATAACATGGTAAAATCCTGTCTCTACAAAAAGATACCAAAATTAGCTGGGTGCGGTGGTGGCACATTCCTGTGGTCCCAGCCACTTCAAAGACTGAGGTGGGAGGATCACCTGAGCCAGGAAGCAGAGGTTGCAGTGAGCTGACACCATACCGCTGCACTCCAGCCTGGGCAGCAGAGGGAGAGACCCTGCATTTGTTTGTTTATAAGGATTCAAGGAAAAGCTCACTTCACAATGAGTATCAACGTGTGAATCTTCAATGTTAATCTTTAAAAAACAACAACAAAAATAGCCTACAGACTGAAGAGGTTAGTTGATTTAGGTACCGTAGTCTTAGCTCCTTAGTTGCCCACTGAGCTCCATCTTCTGGCAGCAAACAGAGGTGATTTGAAGCACAGGATTTTGAATTCTGGTCATTTCCTGAAGCGGCCTATACTCTATAACACAAGATCTCTAAATATACAGTAATATGTTACGTGTGTGTGTGTGTGTGTGTGTGTGTGTGTGTGTATTACAGTAATACATGTATATACATGTGGATAGATTAATAACAAGATGACATATTTTGATGTTCCTTTAGCAAATGAGGAAATCAAATCCAAAAGTATTTAATGACTTCCCCAAAGTCTTGCAGTTAGATGCCTCAGAGCTAAGATACAAGCTAACCTCGATTGCTTGTGCAATTCCACTAATCAGTATGTATTTCTATTTGTGTGCACCTTTATGGATATATTTTGCATTTGGGTTGGTTCCAAGTCTTTGCTATTGTGAATAGTGCTACAGTGAACATACGTGTGCATGTGTCTTTATAATAGAACAATTTATAATTCTTTGGGTTTATACCCAATAATGGGATTGCTGGGTCAAATGGCATTTCTAGTTCTAGATCCTTGAGGAATCGCCACACTGTCTTCCACAATGGTTGAAGTAATTTACAGTCCCCCAATAGTGTAAAAGTGTTCCTATTTCTCCACATCCTCTCCAGCATCTGTTGTCTCCTGAATTTTTACTGTTCGCCATTCTAACTGGTGTGAGATGGTATCTCAATTGTGGTTTTAATTTGCATAATGACCTGTAATGATGAGCTTTTTTTCATATGTTTGTTGGCTGCATAAATGTCTCCTTTTTAGAAGTGTCTGTTCATATATCCTTTGCCTACTTTTTGATGGGGTTGTTTTTTTCTTGTAAATTTAAGTTCTTTGTATATTCTGGATATTTGCCCTTTGTCAGATGGGTAGATTGCAAAAATTTTCTCCCATCCTGTTGGTTGCCTGTTCACTCTGGTGGTAGTTTCTTTTGCTGTATAGAAGCTCTTTAGTTTAATTAGATCCCATTTGTCTATTTCGGCTTTTGTTGCCATTGCTTTTGGTGTTTTAATCATGAAGCCTTTGCCCATGCCTATGTCTTAAATGGTATTGCCTAGGTTTTCTTCTAGGGTTTTTATGGTTTTAGGTCTTACATTTAAATCTTTAATCCATCTTGAGTTAATTTTTGTATAAGATATAAGGAAGGCATCCAGTTTCAGCTTTCTGCATATGACTAGCCAGTTTTCCCAACACTATTTATTAAATAGGAAATCCTTTCCCCATTGCTTGTTGGCAGGTTTGTCAAAGATCAGATGGTTGTAGGTGTGTGGCACTATTTCTGAGTCCTCTGTTCTGTTCCATTGGTCTATATATCTGTTTTGGTACCAGTACCATACTGTTTTTGTTACTATACCCTTGTAGTATAGTTTGAAGTCAGGTAGCATGATGCCTCCAGCTTTGTTTTTATTTGTGTTTTTTTGTTTGCTTAGAATTGTCTTGGCTGTGTGGGCTCTTTTTTGGTTCCACATTAAATTTAAGGGTTTTTTTTTCCAATTCTGTGAAGAAAGTGAGTTGGTAGCTTGATGGGGATAGCATTGAATCTGTAGATTACTTTGGGCAGTATGGCCATTTTCATGATATTGATTCTTCCTAACCATGAGCATGGAATGTTTTTTCCATTTGTTTGTATCCTCTCTTATTTCCTTGAGCAGTCATTTTTAGTTCTCCTTGAAGAGGTCCTTCACATCCCTTGTTAGCTGTATTCCTAGGTATTTAATTATCTTTGTAGCAATTGTGAATGGGAATTCACTCTTCATTTGGCTCTCTGTTATTGGTGTATAGGAATGCTTATGATTTCTGCACATTGATTTTGTATCCTGAGACTTTGCTGACGCTGCTTATCAACTTAAGGAGATTTTAGGCTGAGACGATGGGGTCTTCTAAATATACAATCATGTTGTCTGCAAATAGAGACAATTTGACTTCCTCTTTATCTGTTTGAATACTCTTTATTTCTTTCTCCTGCCTGACTGCCCTGGCCAGAACTTCTAATACTATGTTGAATAGGAGTGGTGAGAGAGGGCATCCTTGTCTTGTGCTGATTTTCAAAGGGAATGCTTCCACTTGTGGTAAGGCAGAGGGTGTGATAGAGCTGATTAACGCAGTCTGCTTACAGATGGCAAAACTGAAAGAGCACCCTGTAACACGCGGCCACTGGGGCCTCAGCAGCCGTCAGCAGTCACCCCAGACAACTGCTGTGGGGTCAGAGGCCCACCGCGTGCCTGTCTGCATGCTCCCCTAGGTGTTTGAACAGCTGGGCACTGAGGAAGAGAGCCACACCCCCATCACATGCCCTGCAAGTGGGATAAGGGAACTTTTCACATTTCACAAGTAACAAGTGACTTGTAAGACATGCCGGTTGTTTGAACTTTCTCCTGTACTACAGGGAGCCAGTGCTGGATTTCAAGCTAAGAAGTTTGGTCAGTTCTATGTTTTGGAAAGATCACTCAGGAGACAGCATGGAAAACAGATAGGAAGAGAGTGAGACCAGAGGGAGGTGGGGAGAACAGTTAAGTGGTTATAAATTGCTAGTGATCGTCTCTGAGATAGGAATAATAATGCCTACTTTATAAGGCTGTTGGAGAATGAAATAATACCTGTGAATGTGTCTGTTTATTAAAATGAAAGCTATTATTTTTAATACCATCTGGCCTATATTTCAAAGCTATTGCTGTTCTTGTGACTGACAGTATCCCAATTTTCTCAGCATTTTCCCCCACACTGCTTATAATGTGAGAAAACAAGAATTTGACCCTAGGAAGGAGGAAATGATTTTTTTTAATTTTGAAAAAGCGTAAGCGTCTACTTAGACAAACAGGAATGTCTGCCAAGACATCAGAATATTCTTCAATTATTTTTGAGGCAATTCCATGCCAGAGAACCACAGCCTCCCTTTTTGTGTGAATAAAATTTCAATGTTCTGGGCTGTTTAGAGTGACAGTGGTGGGTGGTGAGAGACCTGGTCCTCTATGACCTTTGCCTGTGTAGAGAGGCCTTTCTCATACTAGCCTGTGAATCTGGAAGTGCCTAAAAAAAAGGACCAGAAGCTGGCTGTGGCTCATTGACATAACTTCCTCCACCTTGTACATTGCAGGGTGATTTGTACCTCGCCACCTCCACTCATCCTCTCTCTCTCTCTCTCTCTCTCTCTCTTTTTATTTTTGAGACAGAATCTCACTCTGTTGCCAGGCACCAGGCTGGAGTGCAGTGATGCGATCTCGGCTCACTGCAAACTCTGCCTCCCGGGTTCAAGCAATTCTCCTGCCTCAGCCTCCCAAGTAGCTGGGACTACAGGTGTGCACCACCATGCCTGGCTAATTTTTGTATTTTTAGTAGAGACGGGGTTTCACCATGTTGGCCAGGATGGTCTCGATCTCTTGACCTCGTGATCCGCCCGCCTCACCCTCCCAAACTGCTGGGATTACAGGCATGAGCCACCATGCCTGGCCTCATCCTGTCTTATAATCACCTTGACTCTTGTCTCTCCCTTCTGATTATATTTTCTTCCATCCCTTGTCTTCATTTGGCATCCATAACCTAAGTAGGTCAATGCCCATTTCTAGAGAATGGCAATCCCAAGGAAGGGGATTTTGTGGTCTTTTCCTTCCTCTGAATACCTCATAATTGCTGCCACGGATGCCCTGAAGATCAGTAAAATGATAGAATGAGGAAAAGTGAGAAATGCTGAATGAACGTTTTTTCTCCTCTGCTCTTCTCTTTTATGCTTTGGTTTTTCTTTTTTTAAGATTTCCTCGTTTGCCATGGAGTTAAAAATGTGTGGATCCTTGAACTGGGGAACGTTAAGCTAGAGGGAAAGATGTTAGTCTCACTTCACAGAAGCATGTGTAGTCAGTCGCAGGCTGACCCTCTGGATCCTGGTGTTCCCTTACAAAGCGTGGGAGCTTTGTAATGGGGCTTACTTATGTATTCAGTATCAGATATATTTATTTATTTATGCATGAATTAATTTTAAAATGTTTTCTTGGCTTTTTCTGGAGTTTTCTTGCTTGGCTGTCAGTTACCATGTGAGCAGAAGTCTGCTTCAACGCCCATGTGCTGTTTTCCCGTCAACTTTACTCTCTCTGCCTGGACCCACTTCCCTTTATCCACTTCTCTGCATTATTGGAGATTTTGGAGGCTTTCTCATAGGTTGCCGTATAAACCATTACCCTCTGAATTTAGATGTGTCAGCTCATGCTTGCTTTGGGCCTGGTAAATGATAAGTGATGAAAATTTAGTTGAGGTTCTTTTTATAACCTGAAATGACTTCCAGTGACATTATTATGGCGTTGAATTCTGCACATTTCGGGACAGTTTGCTGTTTGAGAGTGAACATCCCTTATGTATGAATAGCCTCTTGGCTATGCTTTGGAAAGACTGAGCATTGACCTGCTGGGATGTCGCTGTGCAAGTTGGCAGAATCTCCATTCTCCGTTTGCCTGTAACTGACATCTCTGTGTCTTTCCTCTGTTCACCTGATTCTCTTTTTAGATGGCACTAGCAGATACAGGCCGTGGAGAGGCTCTTTCTAATTACTCTTGGACTTCTCCCTGTTCCTTCTGCTTTTCAACATCTTTTTTTCTGATCGAGTTTGACCCACTGGAATTTCATCTGCTAGGATGTTTACAACCAAGTGTCTTGAGTACATCCGCTGGATTCGAGATAATTCAGCAAATCTCTGCACCCACAGAAGTGGATATTATATTGTTAATGATGGCATTAATACCTTGACTTTAAGTTTATAATTTTATAGAAATAACTGAATTGAGATGAGCTCTTGGATATTCTCATAACCGAAGTTAATATGAAGTTACAGTGTTAAAGTTATTGCTTTAACATGGGCTTGGGAGTGCGAATAGACTTAGAATGAGTCTCAGCAATGACAGTTATGAGTTCTGTGATCTTGGAATACTTAGCCTCGTGGGATTCTAGTCTCCTTCATTTTCTCTTCTTTTAAAATTTTGGGAAAAATAATGCCTCCTTCATAGGCTGGTTGTTAATAGTAACTGAAGTAATTAAAAATAGTACAGTTTAACGCATTGTAAACGATACATGGTATAACAAAACAGCTATGGAAGCAAGGCCCAACAAAAGTACAAAATTAGCTCATCACTAGGTTTAGATTTTTGATATCTGAGGGGACTGAGGAAACTGCGCTTATCACAGAAGAGTCACAGCTGAAATGTTTGAGAAAACAATGTAAGCGAGGTTGTCAAAATTCCCAAACATATAAATTGCGGAAGATGAGAGCTATAGACTGGAAAGCTTGACTTCAATGCACAGCAAAATTCTGGAACAGAAAATTAAGCAGATGGTTTGTGATCATTTAGTAAAGACTGTAGTGGTTGCTAGGAGCTAACATGGGTTTACTAAGAACAAATCTTCGCAAACATCCCATTTCCCTTTTAAATAGTATTATGTGGTGCGTAGAGCTGAGGAATTCTACTTCTGCAAAGCATCTAATTGCTTCCTTATGAGTAGAATGGTAAAACACAGGCTAGACGATAGAACTGCCAGGTCTGCAGCTAGACAGCAGTGGGAGCCAGCTGATTAATGGCATGGTTATCGTGATGGGGGTCTCTGGTGGAATACCGTGGAGCTCTGACATGTAACCTTCCATTTAAAATTTTAATTAGGAATTTGAATGAAGACACATGGGATGGATATGTACCAAGTACACAGATGGCCCAAAGTTGGGAGGGATAATAAGAACAATAGATGAGGAAATCAAGATTCACCACACTGCCGATCATCGGAAACCCTGCGTGGAATCCCTAATGACTGGATTTAATGAAGCTAAAGGTGAAGGCATTAAGCTCTCACAATATCAGCCCGAGAAAGAAACGAGATTGTGTTTGGGAGACGTTCAAATTAAAATGATGCAGCGATTTAATTGGCCCAAACCTTGATACTCACCAATTAACTATGTGCCATGCTCTTCTTTTGGCACTGGGGTGACAGTAGTGAAACAGTCAAATCTTTACCTGTGTGGGGTTTATATTCTTTATATGCCAGTGGTTATGCAGTGGCTGAAAACTACAGCAGCGGATTTGTTAGGTTTTATTGGTAGAAGTCTGACATCGGGCTCACGATGGTTGGTAGTTCTCCTTTACTCTTGAATACCGTATTCATGATACCGTATTTGACCCCGGGATCAGATACCGTATTTTACCCTGGGATCAGATACCGCATTTTACTCCGGGATCAGATACTGTATTTGACCCCGGGATCAGTGTTTCCAGATCTGAATGCTAGAGTCCGAACAAGGGAGTGATGATAGAGCAATGAGAAGAATGTAACCATATTGTAGGAAGATTGGTCAGCAATGAGAAGACTAAGCAGAGGCATTATATCCCTCAAACCTGTGCAGGGTATATGGGAAGAAGGTGTAAGCTAGTTCTCTGTTGGTCCTGGGACTCACTACTCATTACCAGGAGGCTGATTTCTGGTTGATGAAGACAGACAACCTGAGAAGTGTTCTAGCTCGCACCTGCACGAGCGCCAGGAGGGCTGAGACTGCCTGTCTTGTGTCTTGTTCTTCCACTAAATTCAGAGTACCTAGGACTGTGCCTGGTACCTGGCAGGCATCCAACAGATATTTGTTGAATGAATAATGAAACTCTGAAATTTAGCAATACTTGGGATGTACTTAGACTGAAAAAAAGCATTCACCATATGTACTTAAACTGAAAAAAAGTATTCATACATTTCAGATGTAACTGTGTGCCCTGCATTTTCTCCGGCCACTCTTCATATAACTCCATTCCTCCTATTTCCCCAGAACTCTAGGCTCTTAATTAACTCTCAAATGAACTTGACTAAAAGAAAATGTTTGTGACCATGTGATTGATTCCAGTGGCAAATTTAGCATGAAGTGAGCTTTTGCGTGGAGTAAGTCCTCACTTAGTGTTTGTGCCCTAGTCCTAAATGCATGGATGGTCATGTGGCATTTTTTGAAAATAACTCAGGCACTAAAATAATGTTAAAACTTTACGTTCAGCTTTTGCATATTGTAAGGAATGTGAGGGTGGAATAAAGCACCTGAGAACAGATGTGGGAGGCCAGAATAATTTTTTTTTTTTTTACTGTGTTGAACAGCTCCAAGTTAATTAAACCACTTTTCTTAAGAGATATGAAGAGGCCATTTTAGGATTTATTTGAAATTTCTCAAGTATGCTTATTCAAACATTACTCATTCCAGCTCAACTCCCATCATCTTCTTGAGGCCTTTGCCATAATTCTGACCCATTTGGGGCTCTGGTTTCTCACAGCTTAAAGGCAATTCTCCAGAATTTAGCATTTGATTCTTTTCTAATTTCTTCCTGAGTTTCTCTGCTTAGGTGACAAACTTATTGATGGCAAAACTCTATTCGTTATTGTTCTCATCTTCTTCCAGACATTTCCAGAAACTCAGGAAATGACAATTGCTTGATCGCTTGATTGGCTGATGGAGAGAGATTAATAGTTAAGGCGTCTTTCCAGCCATTGTGAGACTGACATTTGGGAATGTTCCTGCTGTGTGCAGTACTTCTCTGGAATGCTCCAGTAGACTAAACTCAATGGCAAGCTAGCGCTCATGTAAGACATTGCGGGTTCAATAGGCTTTAACATCTCTATCCCATGTATCAAAGGAGGGGACTGTAGGCCTCATGTATTGGGCTCCGCTACGTTGGCTAGGCAAGTGCTTTGTACGGAGTTGATTCTTTGCATATCGTGGAATCTGAATTAATGACTGAACTCTGGGGCTCAGACAGCCTTCTTGACTCAACCTCAAAGGCAAGCCAGGGCTGCTGGTGCCAATCTCTAAATCCAGTTTAGAGATGGAGTGATTTATGTAAGCAGAGTGATTGGAGTTAGCACATGAATATACAGTGTGCCCGGTCACATCTGAATGTCAGCTAAACAGCCATGCAGTACTTGGGAGGTACTTAAACTGAAAAAACATTCACCATTTCTGCTGCAATTCAGAGGTAACTGTGTGCCCTGCATTTTCTCCGGCCACTCTTCATATAATCCCATTCCTCCTATTTCCCCAGAACTCTAGGCTCTTAATTAACTCTCAAATGAACTTGACTAAAAGAAAATGTTCATGACCATGTGGTTGATTCCAATGGCAAATTAAAACAATTTTTTCAAAAAGGGAAAATCTATATGATGTCTACGTTTTGTGGGCCTCTTCTTTCAGGTGTATCTAATCACGATAATGCCGCGATGTGTAGGATCTTGGTAATCTCAAGTTAAGCTCTCTTGGTTTCCTTGGTGGCGTTATTTGGCTCATGTCTTTCTCAGGCTGTGCAGAAACCATGGCTGACAAATAATTAGATTCTATTCTCTGGAATCGGATGGAGTGTGAATTTAGTATAACCTATTGTTTTAGCGCCCGCAAAACAACTGCATTAACCACTGCCAGCTGTAGAATTCAAAGGAAATCCTCACCAGTCTTTGTTCATGATCTTGTGCTCTTTCATCTCAAAAAGAAGATAATATTCTTGTTTGTTTCCCACCTTACAAACCTCTCTCTGTAGGGAAGACATCACACTCTCAGGAAAATGGTTTCCGTTTTCCTAACTAAATAAGGCTTCTTGCTGCTTACTGGCAGCAGCCTTTCAATATCATTCATTCATTCAGCAAGCGTTTATTAAGCAGATCTGTGCGAGGCATCAGGAGCAAATGTGTGAATAATGTAGTTCTTGCTTTCAGGAGGTTCACAAGAATCTGTGTGTTGTGTGCTTGTCTTTAAATGGTTCAGCAGTCATTTCGATGAGAGGCTTATGGTAAGAGCTAATTATCTCCTTGAGTAATGAAATAATTTTTTTCTCTCGAATGCTTTAAATAATATCGAGCCTTACATTCTGAGCAGAAACTGCTCTTAATGGATAGTGCCAAGGGCTAGAACTCAGCTGTTTCCTTCTGCGCTGGTTCTTTAGTTAGAACGTGGTTATTCACAGTGGTGTCTGCAGATCAGCAGCACCAGTAACTCCTGGGAGCTGTTTGGAAAGGCAGCCTCCCAGGCCCCAGCCAAACCCGCTGATTCAAGGCCTGCCATGTAGCCAGATCCCCAGACGATTCAACTGCACCTTGAAGTTTGAGCAGCACTGGTCCAACACAGTATTTCTCAAGCTCTAGTTAGCATGTGTAGATTATCTGAGCAGCTTATTAAAATACTGATTCCTGGGCTCTGCCCTCGACTTGTGCACTCTGTGCTTGCCGTGGGGCCCGAGAATTTGCATTTCTACTAAGCTCTTTGGAGATGCTGGTGCTGCCCCTATGAGAACCACACTTTGAGTAGCACTGATCTAGTTTGCTTGGGAAGCTGAAGTGACATTTGATAGTGGGGTGGGGGGGGGATATGAACCCCAATGAGGGAGTCAGGTTGGTTTTTTTGTTTGTTTTGAGACAGAGTCTCGCTCTGTCACCCAGGCTGGAGTGCAGTGGCACAATCTCGGCTCACTGCAACCTCTGCCTCCCGGGTTCAGGTGATTCTCCTGCCTCAGCCTCCCACGTAGCTGAGACTACAGGCATGCCCAGCTAAAACTTTATATATATATATATATATAAAATTATTATTTATTTATTTTTGACATGGAATCTTGCTCTTTCGCCAGGCTGGAGTATAGTGGTGCAATCTCAGCTCACTGCAACCTCTGCCTCCTGGGTTCAGGCGAGTCTTCTGCCTCGGCCTCCCGGGTAGCTGAGGCTACAGGTGCACACCACCACGCCTAGCTATTTTTTTTGTATTTTTAGTAGAGACGGGGTTTTACCATGTTGGCCAGGATGGACTTGATCTCTTGACCTTGTGATTTGCTTGCCCTGGCCTCCCAAAGTGCTTGGATTATAGGCATGAGCCACTGTGCCTGGCCTTTTTTGGTATTTTTGGTAGAGATGGGGTTTCACCCTGTTAGTCAGGATGGCCTCAATCTCCTGACCTTGTGAACATGCCAGAGAAACATTCCCTGGAATATATATATTCTCCAGTGTCCCACCAGTTCTCCCTGCTCCCTGGAACATAGGCCTGTCATCAGGGACAGATTTTCATAGAATTTAGTAGTCAGGCAAGTCCGTGATGGCCACTGGGAGACAACAGAAGAGGGAACAGTTCTGCTCAGTGGCCCTGCATGTCAGATAATAGGATGTGGGCAGGTTGGCCCCATTTCTGGGATTCACAGGAAGCATCAATAGTTAATCCACTCTTGCTAAACTATAGGGTATTGAGGCTTAGGAACGAAGAGGAGTGGAGACCCTGGAAGGACTATTAGCAAGTGGGTCTGGAACAAGTCTGGGGACAAGACTGTGGAGTGTGAAATGTTTTTGTTCAGGAGTTGTGGCTTCTGTTTTGTAACTTGTTGCTACAATGTTGTCTGTTCTAAAAAGTTTTCCTTTCTGATTAAACTTACTCTTTTGTGTGTCTATTTCTTTTTCAGGATTAAGCATGAAAACATCGTCGCCCTGGAAGACATTTATGAAAGTCCGAATCACTTGTACCTGGTCATGCAGCTGTAAGTACCTCGTTTGACTGATGAGTTTTGAACCAACTTGCAAACTCCAAGGTCTAAAGAGGCCAGGTGGGAAAATAAATGATTTTAGTGGCCAGGTAAGGCAGGAGGGATCTGGGAGGCCTGTGGGACACTAGAGAAGCTTGTATCCGACCGAAGACAGTGGGCTGCATGCAGGAGTCCACAGGCCTCACTTGAACCAGTCTGCAGCTGTTGTGCTAGACTGAAAACCTAGAGCCTTGACAGTGAATCTGATGTTCCTGCTATGGGGAGTCTGTATTGCTTTCCGATATGGCTTTCTGATTTGGCTTCAGGTCAAATGTGGCTGCCTGAAGATACTTCAGTGGGCCCACTGTGAGGTACACTTTGCTCCCGTCTCTAGGAGAAACTCCCACCCTTTTCTTCCTTTCCAGGGATGCTGGGGGAGAGAAGCAGATGGTAACTGCCTGCACCCATCCCTTCCCTTGTACTCTTCCTTTGACAGAGAAGAGCGCATGTGATTGAAATGGGAATTTATACCAGACATAAGAGAATAATAACTGGCGTCAGACCGTGGCATTACCCCCTCATCAGGTTATGTTTGCATTCCATTAACACTGGAGATTACCAAAGGAGGGAGGAAATCAGAAAGCCAGATATTCAAATAGAGACTTTACTTGAACATGTGTTTTTGAAATTAGCCTCCCTGCCTGCATAAATGCTTTACTCTAACTGGTATGATTCCTAGGAATATTCCAGGGCTACATTTAGTAGAATTAACTGATAGAAACTGTGTCGGAATATTATGCTTTAACCATTGCTGAATAAATAAATGCTAGAACATTAAATGATTGAGTTTAACAACAGGGGAGATTTTTGCAGAAGATCAGAATATAGACTTAATTTCATGATTTATTAATGATTTTCAGACTTTCGATCGTCAAGGGTATGTAGAATGGATGATTAGGCTAACAATTTATTTTCCATAGATTCTTCTTTTCCTTACCAATGTTTAAACAACACATTAACTTGGGGTCTTGTTAGGATGCAAATCAGTGTTCATCAGTGCATTTCATTATCCTTTCATTATCTTCAAAATATTATTTGTAGGTTACGATATTTTTGTTTAAATATTTTAAAGCTGTCTGTACCAGAAGCATATGTATATTTCTGTCTGTCAAATGGCAGTTCTGGGTCGTGACTGGCAGTTTTAGAGATTTGTATGTTACCATCAGCCATGATATAATTCAAAGGTTTTTGACTGCTTGGTTCCACGTTAACTCTCGAATTACCTAAGTGTAATCTTTTCTAGTTCCTTGTTCTTCTGCTTGCATTACAATTCTTCTGTTTGCATTACAATTTGCCATATTTCTGGTTTTTCCTGGAGAGCACTAGTTCTCCCCAGATTTGGAAACACTCCCTAGACATCCTTGTGACTTTGTTTTATGTGAAGCCTGCTCTAAAAAGATGCCAGCGCATCCCTTTCTTGTCAAATACTGTTGCCTAATTGGAAGATGATGAGATTTCAGTGGCAGGCACAAGCCCCACACGATGTTAGCCGTGTATTTCAATGTGTGCCTTTTCTTACGGTAATGCAAAAATGAATACTCACATCCAAAGCTCCATGGATCTACTAGTTTAAGTTTTGTGTTTATGGAACTGTAACCAAACATCAGTCAAAGCACCCAAATGTGAAACTCTCAGCTCTGCCTCTTACTAGCTGGGTGAATTGGGGCAAATGACTGGGTTTCTCTGAGTATCAGTTTCCATAGTGGGAAAAAACGGGGATAATAATGATATTCACATTAGAGGATTACAGTGCGTAGTGAAGGAGAAAAGTGTAGGAAGTAATCTCACAATAGTAGGTCTTGGGTACATGTGGTTTCTCTATGGATATCGGTATCGTTTCATCCCTTTGGCCCTACAGATGTTCTTTAATTTTATGAGATAAAGTTCAAGTAGATTTAGATTTGCCTTTCTAAGCAACTTGGGGTTGTATACTACCAACAAAAGTCACTGCAAAAATGGCTTGGCATAAAAACATAAAAATATCTGGAACAAAACCAACCTCAGAACAAAGCCTGGAAGTCATATGAGGGCACTACTCTCCCTGCCCCTCTGTGAGATTTTCTGTCAAGGAATTCATCCCTTTTTTGTGTTACAAAAACAAAACCTCATTGGCGTGGCACGGTGGCTCACGCCTGTAATCCCAGCACTTTGGGAGGCTTAGGCAGGTGGATCATTTTAAATCAGGAGTTCAAGATCAGCCTAGCTAACATGATGAAACCCTGTCTCTACGAAGAATATAAAAATTAGTCAGGTGTGGTGGCAGGCGCCTGTAATAGCAGCTACTCAGGAGGCTGATGCAGGAGAATCTTTTTGAGCCCAGGAGGCAGAGGTTGCAATGAGCTGAGATCATGCCATTGCACTCCAACCTGGGTGACAGGGCAAGACTCCATCTGAAAAAAAACAAACAAACAAAATGAAAAAACCTATCTCATTAGTATGGACCACACTCATTAAGAATTTTTAGTAATTCAGAGAGGAATTAGGGTGGGATTAACTGTTGGGGGACCTTGTATGAGATTTGTCAGGCAAATTAATCACAAAATTCAGTTTAGAGGCAATGAATGTTTGAATTACCTAAGGGAAAAAACTATGTATGCGCAACAGTAAGCAGGTCAGAAGATCTGTTTACACAAAAAATTAGATATGCTAATTTTTAAAATGTTAAATTATATTGATTCTTTTTTCATTGGTTCTCATTATAAAAATCAACTTTATTGAGGTATCATTTACATACAAGTTACTGTATCCATTTAAATGGACAATTCCGTGATGAACATGAGAGAATCATACCCGTAAAGCCACCACCACAGTCAAGAGAGAAAATTTCCATGTCACTCAAGACTCCTTGGGCCCCTTGAAAGTTTCTTCTTCATTCATGACCCTAGTCAACCAGTGACCTACTTTATTTACTAGAAATTTTTTTTTTTTAGATGGAGTCTCGCTCTGCTGCTCAGGCTCGAGTGCAGTGGTGCCATCTCAGCTCACTGCAACCTCTGCCTCCTGGGTTTAAGTGATTCTCCTGCCTCAGCTTCCTGAGTAGTTGGGATTACAGGCATGCGCAACCATGCCCAGCTAGTTTTTGTATTTTTAGTAGAGACAGGGTTTCACCGTGTTGGCCAGGCTGGTCTCGAACTCCTGACCTTATTATCCACCTACCTTGGCCTCCCAAAGTGCTGAGATTACAAGCATGAGCCACCACGCCTGGCCAAGATTATTTTATACTGTATAAAACATCATATAAATGGACTCATATGTACCATTTTGTGTCTGGCTTATTTCACTCATTATTTTGACATTCATCCATGTAGCATGTCTCAGAGGTTTGTTCCTTTTTATTGCTGAGTAGTATTCCAAAGTTAAGGATATTTCACATTTTTTAAACTTTTGTATTTATAAATACTTGAGTGGTTTCCAGTTTGGGAGCTCTCGTAAATGAAGTTGCTGTAGACATTCATGTACAGGTCTTTACATGCATGTATGTTTGAGTGAAGATCTAGGAGGAGAATGAGTGGGTTACACGGTAGATGTTGTATTCAACTTTTTAATGAACTGCCTAACAGTTTTCCAAAGTGGTTGTACCATTTTACATCTTTTTGCCCAGCAGTATATGGCAATTCCTATTGCTGTACATTCTTGCTAGCCCTTGAGATTTTCACTTTTAGCCATTCTAATGGGTGTTTGGTAATATCATAGGGTGGTTTTAATTTGCATTTCTTGATGATGAATCACGTTGATCATCTTTTTATGCCTTGATTGGCCACGTGTATATCTTCTTTTATAAAGTGTCTGCTCAAATCTTTTGCTCAATCTTTATTGGAATGTCATCACATTATTGGGTGGCAGGTATTCTTTATGTAGTCCATACTTTGTCAGATACATGTAATATGAATATTTTCTTCCATTTTGTAGCTTGCTTTGTTTTTTTAATGATGCCTTTTAAAAATTATTGAAATATAATTTATGTACTATGCAATTCACCCATAAGGTATACAATGGAAGGTTTTGCTTATAGTCACAAGGTTATGCAGCCATCACTACAACCTAATTTTAGGGCTTTTCGTCTCTCTAAAAGAAACCCTATACTCATTAGCAGTCACTCTCAATTTCTCCCTCCCTCAGTCCCTAGCAACTGCTTATTTTTGGTCCCTATGGATTTGCCTATTTTAGACTTTACATATGAATGGGATTATCCAACATGTGATCTTTTGCGACTGGATTCTCTCTCTCAGCGTCTCAGTACTTTATAAAAATCAACCTTATTGGGGTATCATTTACATAAAAGTTACTGTATCCATTTAAATGGACAATTCAGTGATGAACGTGAGAGAATTTTTGCAAGATTAATCCATATTGTAGCATATATCAGTGCCTCATTCCTTTTTATTGCCAAATAATATTTTATTATATGGTTCTATCACATTTCATTTATCTATTTTTCAGTTGATAGACATTTAGGTTGGCTCACTTTTTGGCCCATATGAGTAATGATCAGGCATTTTCATGTACAGATTTGTTTGTGGACTTGCTTTCATTTCCCTTGGGTATATACATAGGATTGAAATTGCCAGGTCAAATGGTAGCTCTTTTTTTATTTTTTTTAACATGCTGAGGAATCACCAAACTATTTTCCCAAACGACTGTACCATTTTACAGTCCCATGAGCAACCTGGGGGGACTCCAACTTCTCTACGTCCTTACTGACACTTACTCTCTGTTTTTGATGACAGCCATCCTGTGGGTGTGAAGTGGCACCTCGAGATTTCAGTTTGTATTTTTCTGACAACTAACAATTTTGGACATCTTTTCCCATGTTAGCCACTTATATACCTTCTTTGGAGAGAGAGAGAGAGGTATTCAAATCCTTTCTTTAAAATTGATTGATTTGTCTTTGTTGTAAGACTGCCATATATATTTTATATACAAGTCTCTTATCAGACGTATGATTTGCAGATGTTTTCCCCTGTTCTGTACATAGTCTTCTACTTTCTTGATAGGATCCTTTACAGCAGAAGAGTTTTTTTTTTTTTTTTAACTTTGAGGTAGTCTGGTTTATTTTTCTCTTGTTGCCTATGTTTTTGGTGTTATACTAAGGCACGGCCACTTAATTCTTAATGGTACCTTTTGATTAAGGAAAATTTTAGTGGTGATAAAGTGTATTTTTTTAATGACTTGTGCTTTTCGTGTGCTGTTTTAGAAGTCTTCACCTATGCAAATAATTTTTTCTTCTGGACGTTGGACATTATATAATTTTAGCTTTTCCTTCCCTCCTTTCCTTTCCTTTCCTTTCCTTTTCTTTCTTTTCTGACAGTGTCTTGCTCTTTCGCCCACGCTGGAGTGCAGTAGCACAATCTCGGCTCACTGCAACCTCCACCTCGTTGCGGTCGAGTGATTCTCCTGCCTCAGCTTCCCGAGTACCTAAGGCAGCTGTGATTACAGGCACGCACCACCATGCCCAGCCAATATTTAGTTTTTTTGTATTTTTAGTAGAGATGGGGTTTCACCATGTTGACCAGGCTGATCTCAAATTCATGACCTCAAGTGATCCACCCACCTTGGCCTCCCAAAGTGCTGGGATTACAGGCGAGAGCCACCATGCCTGCCAACTTTTCTATCTAGGTATATTTCATGATCAATTTTAGATTAATTTATATATATGGTATAAAGTAATGACAATATTCATTTTTGTCATAGGGATATCCAATTTTCAGCATCATTTTTTGAAAATAGAAAATAAAAGTCTTTCAGAAAAATAAAAGTCTTATTAATTGCCTTAGTATCTTTGTGAAAAATCTGTTGACAATATATGGTGGGTTAATTTCTAGACTGGTTGTTCTGGCCCATTCCTCGAGATATCTGTCCTTTTGTCGGTACACTCTGTCTTGTTTTGTTTTGTTTTCTTGGTGACAGAGTCTCTCTCTGTTACCCAGACTGCAGTGGTGCGATCTTGGCTCACTGCAACTTCTGTCTCCTCGGTTCAAGTGATTCTCCTGCCTCAGCCTCCCAAGTAGCTGGGACTACAGGTGTCTGCCCAACACAGCCTGCTAACTTTTTGTATTTTAGTAGATACAGGGTTTCACTGTGTTGCCCAGGCTAGTCTCGAACTCCTGAGCTCAGGTGATCTGCCCACCTCGGCCTCCCAAAGTGCTAGGACTACAGGCATGAGCCGCCATACCCGGCACACACCATCTTCACTGTAGCTTCATAGTCAGTTCTCGTCATCAGTGAGTGTAAGTTCTCTAGCTTCAGTTTTTTTTTTTCCCCTTAAAATTGCTTTGGCTATTCTAGACTATTTGTATTTTCATGTACGTTTTAGAATACACTTGCCTCTTTTAATGCTTGTGGGAATTCTGTTTGGGCTTATATTGAATCTGTATATCAGTTTGAGAACAATCGACAGCTTAAAACACGTAGACTTTTGATTAAGAAACATCAGTCTTTTCATTTTATTTGAGTTTTGCTCTCGATGTTTTATAGTTTTCAGAATGTAGGTCTTCATGTATTTATTTTATTCTGAAATATTTTATTTTTATTCTATTGTAAATAGATTTTTATTTCATTTTTCCAGTTGCTTACTGCTAGCATATAAGAATATAATTGGTTTTTGTGCATTAGCCTTTGACCTTGCTAAATTCACTTACTAGTTCTAGTGCTGTTTTATGGATTTCTTACCGTTTTCTATCTCAATAATCATGTCATCTGAAATTTACATTAATTCTGGTTGGTCCCAAAAGGAATTCCATTTGGTAAAACTTTGATGGTTTAATTCTAATATTAAGTGTATTTTAATGGCATAATAATATGTCTTAAAATATCTTATGTCAGAGATTTTGAAAATTCAAATTAGCATCTCTTATTCCCTTTTTGCCTCCATTAGTTATTTAAATGACTAGAAAGAGAAAAAAGCAATGACAGGAACCCTGGACACATCAGAATATAACAGTGTTGGGAAAGTATTGGATTGGTTTTTGGGTTTGTAGCCCGTATTATTTTTGGTTGCTGTATTTTTCGTTTTTGTTTGGCAAGGATCAGTGGTTTATGTTCTTGAGAAGCCATCTCTTTTTCTTTTTTGATGTAAACATTTTTTTCAGTAGTTGGGATCTCACTCTGTCACCCAGGCTGGAAAGCACTGGCCTGATCATATGTCACTGCAGCCCCCAACTCCCGGGCTTAAGCAATTCTCCCACCTCAGCCTCCTGAGTAGCTGGGGCTGTGGGCATATGCATCCATGCCTGGCTAATTATTTTTACTTTTGTAGAGATGAGTCTTGCTGTGTTGTCCGGGCTGATCTCAAACCCCAGACCTCAAGCAATCCTCCCAGTCTCCCAAAGTGTTGGGATTACAGGCGTCAGCTACTGCCCCTGGCACCCATCTTTTCTGTCTGGTTCAGTGAGAAAGCGGAAAGAAGTTTTTGCTTTTATTTTGCTTTTGTTTGACTAAAGAGCTTAGAAAGTCTTTAGTTTCTAAATATATGGGGAGGATCTAAAACACCACATTTTAGAGGACTGTATTTTACAGTGTTTGTGCCTTGGAAAGTTTTAGTTTCCTAGGCAACGGCACGGGGACACTGAGACACAACAGGGGATGGTCGGCGTCATAATTTTATTACCTATCTAATCGCTCTTTCAATTCTGAGTATTGCAGTAGATTCTACCCCCCACCCCACCATGCTGCTGCAGCAAAAGAGACTTAATTGTTTCCAGAAGTCTATATTTAAATTTTATTTGGGTTTTTGGGAAAATGCTATTTTTTTTTTTTTACAGAATTCTGTGTTTGGAACATTCTTCTTTAGATAGTAGGAAGTCATTATGACATTGAGAGAAGTGATAAATAGAAAGTCAGTTAGTTTGGAAGTTATTTTCCGTCTGACTTGTAGGATACCAGTCCCTATATTTGGAGATGAGAAAGGATAAACTCAACTCCTCCCTCTTCACAACTCTAACAACTTAGGCAGTAAAATAAACCTCAGGCTGATACAGTACAAAGGATAGATCAGAAATACTTTTTCAAAAGAAATAGATTATATTGCTGTTGAATTATTACACATTTCCAATAAGACTTACATTTCCATATGTGGGTAACATCTCAATTTCTACCTCCAGCCTGGAGCCCTGGCCAGAACACTAAGCTTGTATATTCATCTGGCTTCTCCGCAGTCGCACTTGGCCAGGTAATGGGCATCACTCACGTACCAGATCCAAAGTAAACTCTTGAATTTTCCACAAAATCTGCTTCTCCTGCTGTCTTATCTCATCTTAGCAAATGGTAACTCTGTTCTTCCAGTTGCCCAGGCCGAAAACCTGGAGTCATCCCTCACCAGGCCGAAAACCTGGAGTCATCCCTCACTTATCCTTTTCTCTTACACCCAACAATCCCATCCCTGTGGCCACCAGCTTCGGAATTACAACAGAGGCAACCACTTCTCATCTCTGTACCTACCACCCTGTTCCAAACCACCGTATAAAGCTTACCTTTCTTCCCCAGTCCTGCCCCGATGCACTGTTCTTTTTCAGTGTGTTAGCCAGGTCTCATTATGCCTTTGTTGAAAAACTACCATTGGCTTCTCATCTTCGAGTCAAAGACAAAGTTCTTATGGTGGCCTCCATGGCCCTGTGTGTCCTGACCCCTGGAAACCTCTCTGACCTTCTGTCTAATCAGTGAGCAATCCAGTGTTTATACCCTTGACCAGCCTAATACAATACACTGATAGCATTTTCCAGGAAAAAAAGAACCTTGTAGGTACCACTAATGTGAATAGGTCAGCTTATCTGGAAAATGTTATTCGTTATGGTTCAAGACGTGTTTTAAGGCCGAGTGTGGTGGCTCATGCCTGTAATTCCAGCAATTTGGGAGGCTGAGGCAGGTGGATCATGAGGTCAGGAGTTCAAGACCAGCCTGGTCAAGATGGTGAAACCCTGTCTCTACTGAAAATATAAAAGTTAGCCAGGCATGGTGACAGGTGCCTGTGATCCCTGCTACCCGGGAGGCTGAGGCAGAGAATTCCTTGAACCTGGGAGG
This sequence comes from Callithrix jacchus, assembly GCF_049354715.1. Lineage (NCBI taxonomy): Eukaryota > Metazoa > Chordata > Mammalia > Primates > Cebidae > Callithrix > Callithrix jacchus. The sequence goes on from NC_133508.1 coordinate 13,816,973, forward strand.
TAGAGGCTGCAGTGAGCTGAGATCGCACCACTGCACTCCAGCGTGGGCGACAGAGTGAGACTCCGTCTCAAAAAAAGAAAAGTGTTTTAAAAGGAAAGGTAACTAGAAAATATCTTACATTGTGTGGTGGTTTGTGAGGGGCGAAATGTTTACTCAGCAGTATCACAGGAATTCACCACAACAGTCTCACTCCATTTACAACAATCATCATGTTTATTTCTTAAATAATTTTTTACCAATGTTGCGAGGTTTTTTTTCACCAGTGTTATGATTTCCTGCTGAGCTTGAAAAACTAAGGATGAAACACACATTTTTAAAAGAATATTAATTTGCTTCCTGGTACCCCCAAGGCATGAAAATGTATCAGCTTCCAAGAGAAAATATGGTCTCTCTCCTCTTGGCTTGTGCAGGAAGCGGTCTGCACAGGTCCCCGTTTGTGGGGTCACCGCTGATAGCTGTTGTGTGGATATTGTATTTATTCATAACTCATACCCTGTGTTCCCAGAAACAGTTTTAATTAGAACACAGATTATTACTCCCAGTAGCCTTCCGTAAGTAGCCAAGCATAATAATGAAGAAAAAAATGTTTCTGAATATGACGCCTTAATATATTTACATATAAATTACCAAAATCTTATCTTTGTTCACAGCAGATACTAATTGAACGTCTAACAGGACTGTGGTTTCTGTTGAGCACTGGTGGGTGGGAAGGGGTTTGAGGGGTTGGGGTACAGGCAAGACGCAGCCGATGCTCCTCACTAGAGCTGCTTGTAGAGAGTGTAACGCTCCACAGTTGCTTTCCTTGAGGACGGCGCAGGGCACTCTGGGAAGAGACACCTTACATAGAGGCGGGGTTAAGACTCGGCCAGATGGAGGTGCTGCCTCCAGGTGGGTAGCTGGGCTCCGAGGAGAAGCGTAGATACCACCACAGGGTTTAGGGAGCCTGGGAGGGAGGAAGAGTCTGTGAGGGGCTCAGTCTGAGGGGCTTTGTGAAGAGGGCTGAATCCGTCAGGGGCTCAGTCTAGGAGGGGTTAGTCTGTGAGGGCTCAGTCTATGAGGGGCTTTTTCTGTGAGGGGCTCAGTCTAGGAGGGGCTTTTTCTGAGGGGAGGGCTGAGTCTGTGAGGGGCTTTATCTGTGAGGGGCTCAGTCTGAGGGGCTTTGTGAGGATGGCTAAGTCTGTGAGAAGCTCAGTTATGAGGGGATCAGGCTATGAGGGGCTTTGTCCAAGGGGAGGGCTGAGCCTGTGAGGGGCCCACTCTGTGAGGGGCTCAGTCTGTGAGGGGCTCAGCCTATGAGGGGCTGAGTCTGTGAGGGGCTCAGCCTATGAGGGGCCCACTCTGTGAGGGGCTCAGTCTATGAGGGGCTTTGTCTAAGGGAGGGCTGAGCCTGTGAGGGGCCCAGTCTGTGAGGGGCTCAGTCTATGAGGGGCTTTGTCTAAGGGGAGGGCTGAGCCTGTGAGGGGCCCAGTCTGTGAGGGGCTCAGTCTATGAGGGGCTTTGTCTAAGGGGAGGGCTGAGCCTGTGAGGGGCCCAGTCTGTGAGGGGCTCAGTCTATGAGGGGCTTTGTCTAAGGGGAGGGCTGAGCCTGTGAGGGGCCCAGTCTGTGAGGGGCTCAGTCTATGAGGGGCTTTGTCTAAGGGGAGGGCTGAGCCTGTGAGGGGCTCAGTCTGTGAGGGGCTCAGTCTATGAGGGGCTTTGTCTAAGGGGAGGGCTGAGCCTGTGAGGGGCCCAGTCTGTGAGGGGCTCAGTCTATGAGGGGCTTTGTCTAAGGGGAGGGCTGAGCCTGTGAGGGGCTCAGTCTGTGAGGGGCTCAGTCTATGAGGGGCTCAGTCTGTGAGGGGCTCAGTCTGTGAGGGGCTCAGTCTGTGAGGGGCTCAGTCTATGAGGAGCTTTGTGTAAGAGGAGGGCTGAGTCTGTGAGGGGCTCAGTCTATGAGGGGCTTTGTCTAAGGGGAGGGCTGAGCCTGTGAGGGGCTCAGTCTGTGAGGGGCTCAGTCTATGAGGGGCTCAGTCTGTGAGGGCTCAGTCTGTGAGGGGCTCAGTCTGTGAGGGCTCAGTCTGTGAGGGGCTCAGTCTGTGAGGAGCTTTGTGTAAGAGGAGGGCTGCATCTGTGAAGGGCTTTGTGAGGAGGGCTCAGTCTGTGAGGGTTTGGTCTGTGAGGGATTTAATCTATGAGGGTTTTGTCCTGTAGTTCACTCTGGCTAGGATCAGGGGTAATGTAACATCTTGGTGGGAGTTATGGCTGGAAACGCCAGCAGAGACTCACTCAGTACCTCTGTTGCCACTGCTGCTTCTTTGTCCTCCTCCACACTAACTATTGAATAGACTTTGTTATTTATTTTTCTGCCACTGGAAAACCTGCTGATATATAAAAGACTTAGTTAAGAACATAAAGAAAACAAGAAAAGGCATAATCGGGAGCCAGTCTTGTGAGTTTCAACTCTTAGGAAATTGCCAATATGTAATCATGTTTGTTGAGATCTTCTTTTTTAATGTAAGCATTTATAGCTACAGATTTTCCTTTTAACACTGCTTTTGTAGCATTCCATACATTTTGGTGTGTTGTGTTTTTATTTTAATTTATCGTAAGATATTTTCCCTTGTTATTTTTCCTTTGACCCAATGGTTGTTTAATAGGATGTTAATTTCTGCGTGTCCATGAACTGTTTAGTTTTCCTTCTACAGTTGATTTGTAGTTTCTTTTTATTGTGATTGGAAAGATACTTTGTAGGATTTCAGTCTTTTAAATTTTATTAGCACTTATTTTGTGACATAACCTATGGTCTCCCCTGGAGAATGTTCCACATGAACTTGAGAACAGTGTGTATTCTGCTGTTGTTGGCTGAAGTGTTCTGCATGTATCTGTTAGGTCCAGTTGTTCAACAGTGTTGTGCAAGCCTTCTGTTTCCTTATTGGTCTTCTGTTTGGTTGTTCTATCCATTATTGAAAGTGGGGTATTGAAGTCTCCTACGGTTATTGTACAGCTGTTTCTCCCTTCAGTTATGTCAATGTTTGCCTCATACATTTTGGATCTCCAATGTTTAGCATATGTATGATTATGTTTGTTACGTCTACTTGGTGAATTAACACTTTGATCAATATATAATATCCTTCCTTGTCTCTTATAACAATTTTTGACTTTTTATAATCATGTTTTTTATCCCCCAAAAAAGTTTTTTTGAGATAGAGTGTCACTCTGTCACCCAGGCTGGAATGCAGTGGCACAATCTTGGCTTACTGCAACCTCTGCCTCCCAGATTCAATCAATTCTCCTGCCTCAACCTCTTGAGTAGCTGGGATTATAGGCATGCACCACCACTCCCCAGCTAATTTTTGTATTTTTAGTAGAGATAGGGTTTCACCATGCTGACCAGGCTGGTTTCCAACTCCTGACCTCAGGTGATCTGTCTGCCTCAGTTACCCAAAATTCTGGGATTACAGGCGTGAGCCACTGTGCCTGGCCCAATAATTTTTGACTTAAACATTTCACACTGCTTTTCTAAATACCATCTTACCCATTTTAGCCAATAGGGGTGACAGGCAACATCTTTGATGAAACATCTCATAAGTTCTTAAAGTATGTACAGTTTAAAAATTCCATACATTATTTGAACAATGGTAGCATTTTTGAAAAGTTAGATCTATTCACTAATATTCAAATTTATGAAGTCACAGAAAGTACATTATGAATCTGTTGATACATAGAATATAAAGCATCAATTTCAGAAAGTGTCCATTTATTTACTTAATATTATACGACATTTATTTGATTTAAGAATATATGTAATATCATAAAGTCAGTAAGATGGGGCTAGTGAAATTTTTTTAAAATGCAGATAGTATCACCATGGACTTCATTGCTTTTGATTCCCTAGTAGATAAAAACTTGGAGCTTATAAAAAGAGCACCTATGCAGGAGTAAATTTCATAATGTATCAGATTAGGCATTCTAGTCTGAGATGCGCTTGGGTTGCTATTCCGTTTGATGACTTATTAAAGAAATGGTGCTCTGCCCCACCAAACTAATTTCCTCATGCCCTGCAAATGCAATGCATACATTCCTTGTTTGGATTTTCTCTCGTGTCTCCCAATTTCTGTTGTTGTTGTTTTATTTTTTAAGACGCAGTCTCATTCTGTCGCCATGCTGGAGGGCAGTGGTGCGATCTTGGCTCACTACAGTCTCTGCCTCAAGCGATCCTCCTGCGTCAGCCTCCCAAGTAGCTGGGACTGCAGGGGTGCGTGGCACCATGCCCAGCTAATTTTTTGTATTTTTAGTAGAGAGGGGGCTTCCCCATGTTGGCCAGGGTGGTCTTGATCTCTAGACCTCGTGATCTGCCCCCATTGGACTCCCAAAGTGCTGGGATTACAGGCATGAGCCACCGGGCCCAGCTGTGTCTCCCAATTTCTATAATGCTACTTCTACTCCTTTCAGTCATCTAGACCTTCTGTCTTTTACAGCACCGCAGCAGACTAAATCCCTCATAGTCCCACCTGGGCTTCTTAATACCCATCTGCCTGGAGCACAGCCCCACCTGTACCCCAGCATATGCCCTGGCTAATCTTCATCATCCTCTCCTCAAGAGTGTCTCCTTCACCAGGGCTTGCCCTGTGATACTAAAGCATGCTGCATCATCCTCAAGGAAAGCAGTCATTGTGAGGTACAGTTGCTTCTCTCTAAAATATAAGCTACACATCCCCTCTCATCCCAGAACCCCTAGCCACAGAAACTTTGTCTTTCCTAAAATTCTGTAACATCTTACATCTGTACTGATCAGAATGCATCAACGTATTTATCCATTCACTCACTCAACAAGTATTTATGGAGCTCGTATCATGTGAGAGTTGAGGCTAGAGGTGTAAACTGCCTTGTGTTCCCATTTGGAAGATTTTTGCCGGGCATCTGGAAAGAGATTTGGGGGAGATCTTGCAGAGTTTATATAGGAAATTGATTTAGGAAGTTTTTAATTGGTAAGAGTACTGGATGGACTGGAATAGAGAGCCACAGAGTCTAGGCTTCCATCTGCCTCTGCTGAGGTCTGTGATAGCTCAGCACCTGGCCTCTCTGGGTCTATCTGTAAAGCAGAGGGCTTTTAATTGTTGTTTGTTTGTTTTAACCAGGCCTAAGGTTTCAAGTCTAAAATTCTGTGGTCTCACATTGTTGTTGTCCCCATTTTCTCAGTGTAAATCTCCATGAAACAAGCGCAGATGTTAGAAATCCAGTTTTTGGGTTTGCTGTGTTTGCTAGCAAAGTCTGTTTCCTGAGATGGTACTTCTAAAACTGGATCTCATCTCTGAATCCTTGGAGGTTTATGAATAGCGTGTGTTGGTGATGATGCTCGCGTGGCAGCCCCAGCGAATGTATGAAATTTGATGTTTCCCATGAGGAAGAAGGGGAGTGGCTGGGATTATTGAAAGGCTCTCTGGTTCCGGGTTTGAAGCAGGCAGTTAGAATTCTGCTAGATCCCCTTTTGCAACATACGTCTTGAAGTAAGAAATCCTTGCTCTTGATCACTTGTACCCAGAAATTCACGGTTATAGGGAACTATGATGATGCCATTTCAATCCAGCCTGGGTGACAGAGTGAGACCCATTCTCCAAAAAAAATAAAAAATCTTGACTGCACTTCAGCTCAGGCCTCATGCTCTGTTCCTGGCCTGCCTTCCTTGTTTCTGCCCCTCCTGACCTCTGATCACTCTTTCTTACATTGAGGCTTTGGTGACTGACTCGTAGATTTCAGCTCCTTCCCCAGCTCTGCTACCAGGAGGATCACTATGTCGGTGTCCACAGGAAACCCACACATCATAACCTCCCATGTCCTTGACCATTTTCTCTCCTGAAACTCTGTGGTTAAACAGCACAGCCCCACAGCCACTCTAGAGTGACGTTCCCCAGAGCTGCTACAGCTCTATCATCCTGATTGCCACCACTGGGTGCCTGCCTTCAGCTTACTTGACAACAACCCCTGAATTTCTTATTTCGATGCCGGTTCTCTGATGCTTTGAGAACTCCTAGTGCCTCCCCCAATCCTGCGCTTCCCTCTCTAGCCAAACCTCTTCCAGTCTCCCCGTGATCACTCTCCTGCCGGCATCTGTCCTTCTTTGCCTGCCGCGTTCACTCTGCAGATGCCACACTTGACCGCAGTGCAATTGCCTGTACCCTCCGCTCCTGCGGCAGGGCTGCTGGGTCCTGTGGGGGAGACCACATCGTCAGATGAGTGGCAGCTGCTGAGATCCGAGTGAAATGAAATCTCAGCCCATTCCTCAGCACCATTCTGCTCTCTTTTGCTGTTGATTTTTGTTAGATTTTCTATTTCATTTATTCCAAATATTATTCATTCTAAGCTAGCTGCCCCATAGCCTTTGAAGAAGTACCCTAGGAATCAGTTTAGGTGAACTAGCTCAGTATCAAACTTCTTTGTAAACAAATCCCTCATATTTTGATGTGTTGGTGAAAGAACAGTTGGAAAGCTTTAATCAAAGTATGCGACAAATTAAATGCCCCAAACAGTAGGTTTCCAAGTTTGTAGTGAATAGTAATTATTGAAAACAAAACTTAAAATATATCCCTACAAAAGAAAGAAGGAAAAGAGATTGAATGATGAGAGCTTAAATGGTGTGTAAGAGTTGGTTTTGACATTCTGTAATTCTGCCTTGTGGAAAGCGTCTTCGTGGTGCCTCCATTTTGAATTGAATAATTTTATATCCCTACAGCAATGGAAAGAGATTGAGAAGGCTGATTATTTTGCAGTGTCCAAATTTGGGGAAACATTAAATCATGAATGGTGACAAGGTTTCTATGTTAAAATTATTTATCAAAGAAAAGTAATACCTGCGAAAGAAAGGTAGCAAAATAATAGTACCTATACAGATATTTTTAGATTGTATATATATTTATATACTTGGATTAAATCTCTTATATACTTGGATAAAAATGTACAATTTAGAATTTGCTCATTTAGCAAGATTTGCTGTGAATGTGAGTATTGCAGCAGTTGTAGAGAGTATTTTCCAAGTTGAAAATATTACACTCAGTAGAGAAGAATCCCCTGAAGAAGGTGTGGACAGTTTAAAACTTAGTAATCATCAAATGCAACTTTGAAGAAGATGGAAGAATATTTTATGAAAAAATAAAAATAATACATATTAAAAATGAATTTTCCAGATATGGATTTAGAAATATTTAAAAATTTTTGATTAAAACATGTGGGTATGTGCCAAAACAAATTATGCTGCTTATGTTATTTTCTGATATTTACGTAATCAACAGAAGTTAAAAAATTTTTGCTTCAACAGAAAGTTATTTTAATTTTTGGGAAAATTCTTTTTAAAAATAGTGATTAAATAAAAATTTTTTTTCTTTTTTGGGAGACGGAATCTTTCTGTCCCCCAGACTAGGGTACAGTGGCACAATTTGGGCTCACTACAACCTCTGCCTCCTGGGTTCAAGCAATTCTCCTGCCTCAACCTCCTGAGTAGGTGGGATTACAGGTGCATACCACCACGCCTGGCTAATTTTTATTTTTAAAAAATTTTTTTGAGACTGAGTCTCACTCTGTTGCCCAGACTGGAGTGCAGTGGTGCTATCTTGGCTCACCATAACCTCTGCCTTCTGGGTTCAAGCAATTCTCCTCCTTCAGCCTCTCAAGTAGCTGGGACTACAGGCACCTGCCACCATGCCTGGCTAATTTTTGTATTTTTAGTAGAGATGGCATTTTGCCATATTGGCCAGGCTGGTCTCGAACTCCTGACTTCAGGTGATTCAGCTTCCCAAAGTGTTGGGATTACAGGCGTAAGCCACTGCTCCTGGCCATAAAATCCTTTTTGTAAGCCTACCATTATGATAAAAACCAATTTATCAATTCATAAATTAAAATTTCAGATGTGGGGAAGCCGAGGCGGGTGGATCACGAGGTTGAAAGATCGCGACCATCCTGGTCAACATGGTGAAACCCCGTCTCTACTAAAAATACAAAAAAATTAGCTGGGCACAGTGGCCCGTGCCTGTAATCCCAGCTACTCAGGAGGCTGAGGCAGGAGAATTGCCTGAACCCAGGAGGCAGAGGTTGCGGTGAGCCGAGATTGCGCCATTGCACTCCAGCCTGGGTAACAAGAGCGAAACTCCATCTAAAAAAAAAAAAAAAAAAAAAAAAATTCAGTTGTGTTATTACCTTCAGTGTCACTTTTTCCTCTCGAGATGGACTGCTGGATATCATTGCACTGTTCTGTGATAGCACTTCCTGTCTTTTTTCACTGTGCTCCTTACCTGGTTTTGTCATGATTTATTCTGGTCTCATCTAGTCTGTCTTTTGTAACTATGAGCTTCTTGAAAACAGGATCATTGTTTTAGTATTTTTGCATCCTTCAGGCCCAAGATGCCCAAGGCCTAGTACATAATAGGTTCATAGTAAATTATTATGAAGTAAGTAGGAATCCAGGTGTGTGTGTGTGTGTGTGTGGTGTGTGTGTGTGTGTGTGTGTGTGTGTGTGTGTGTAGGACACCCTACCACAAACTTACCTATCAGTACAATTAGTTAATTCAACATTATGCCTTTCTTTTCATCAACCCACTTGCTCAGACCCCTAGTGACTAAGCAAATGAGACTGAAAATATTTCAGGGCAACTAGACATGATATTCTCACTCATCATAGATGCATGAGTGCACTCTGAAAATGATGAGGTTTCATTCATCCGAATGTGACATTTAATGCCTTTAAAACAGACAAATTAAGCCATAAGGAATAGCAAAAATGAAGGACAGGGAATTTCTTGCCTTTGAGAGTAGGGGCGTATACAGACATCTCTAGTATACGCTTGCTGTGGAGCCCAGAGGCCAGTCTGTGCTGCAGACCGCAAGTCAGAGAGGTGTTTTCTAACATCTTAGCATTTGAAGACGCTCCCTTGGAGAGAGGAGAACTTTGAGTTGACAGATGTTTTCAGTAGCTGGTTCGGTGATATCCAGCAGCATCTCTATTAGGGCCGGATGTAATGGCAGAGGAGAGAAACTGTTTTAGGTCAGAGAAGGGGGTATCTCAGAAGTAGTCACAGCCAGGATATTTTCTGCTGAATTATGCCAAGTTCTTTGGAAAGAAAAGGCTCCAGGTATTGCAGGTTATAAGCTTTTGGTAAGGCTCCTCAAAGAAGGTAACTAATTTTTTAAAAAATATTCCTCAGTATACTGGAAGATGATCCATTCATGGTCTAAATTCTAAAAGGTATCCAAATCATGGGACTATTTTAACGTGATTTTTAAGCAATTATTTATTTATTCATTTATTCATTCATCTACTTATTTAGAGATGGAGTCTTGCTCTGTCACCAGGCTGGAGTGCAGTGGTGCAATCTTGGCTCACTACAACCTCTGCCTCCCAGGTTGAAGCAATTCTCCTGCTTCAGCCTCCCGAGTAGCTGGGACTACAGGTGCACGCCACCACGGCCAGCTAATTTTTGTATGTTTTCAGTAGAGACGGGGTTTCACCATTTGGCCAGGATGGTCTCCATCTCTTGACCATGTGATCCACCCACGTCGGCCTCCCAAAGTACTGGGATTACAGGTGTGAGCCACCATGCCTGGCCTCGATCATTCATTTTTAAAAATCACATCACGGTATGAATTGAACAAGTTCCTGTGGATGTGGTAGGTAAAGATGATGTGACTGGTCAGCTTCGTGTGTAAATATATATTATACATCCCTATTTGTAATTCTTGTAATGAAAAGAAAAAACTAAGAGAATATATTCAGAAGATGTTGGGAGTTGGGCCAATTTTTTTTCAATCATTATGCTATTTATTTAGTGTCAATATCTTTAAACTCTAGAAACAAAGTTTACTGTGTAAAACAGGCAAACATTTATCCAGGGTGGTTCATATCTAATGCTTCAAGTAGAATCAGAGGAAAGTAGCTGCCTCCCGGGAGTCCAACAAGGTCTGTAAGTAAACAATGTTTTTCAAAGGTTCCTAAAGAGTTAAGCCTTGTCTTCCAAAGTTTGTTTAACAAGAGCCATTACTCGCCGGGGCGTGGTGACTCAAGCCTGTAATCCCAGCACTTTGGGAGGTTGAGGTGGGTGGATCATTTGAGGTCAGGTGTTTGAGACCAGCATGGCCAATGTAGTGAAGCCCCATCTCTACTAAAAATACAAAAATTAGCTGGCCGTGGTGGTGCACACATGTAATTCCAGCTACTCGGGAGGCTGAGGCAGGAGAATCTCTTGAACCCGAGAGGCAGAGATTGCAGTGAGCCGAAACTGTGTCACTGCACTTAAGCCTGGGTGACAAAGCAACACTCTGTCTCACAAAACAAACAAAAACAGTAGTCATTACTAACTCAGCTGTCCTAGAATTGCAACCTTTGGTTGTAGATATTGGATGGAACTATGGGGAAACACCAGATGTGCCCAGGTTTCTGTATCTTTTACAAGGTCTCAGTGCTGAGGGACTGTGCCTCTCACATTTGGAAGAGCCACCAGGGCTCAGTAATAGCTTCAGTATTAAGTTGGGTCAAAGATCTGCCTTCCTAAAAGTATGACTTGCTTCACCGGTAGGAAATTGACCCCAGCCCTTTATGAAGAGCCTGGGCTGTTCATCATCTGCTTCCAGGAATAGTTCTCCAGCTGCTGAATTATGCATATTTTTATTCAGAAAAGTCACCCCAGGCCTTCTCGTTGGTGATTCACTGTCTCCCTGTTTTCAGTCATCCAGGGCTGGAGAGATGGAGAGAGAAAGGATGGCATTTTCGAGTGGAAACAAGTCATGGAAGATTAAGGACTGGCGAGCACCTAGAGACAGACTCTCACTTTCAGAACAGATGAGTGGGCAGTGATGGAGTAATGGGAATTTTTGACTCTTCAGGAAAGTGCAGGAGATGATGAGGCTTAGGTGGGCCTGCTCTGCCCTTCAGGTACAGATTACTTTGTTCCAGTGCTACCAGACTACAGCTGCCCCCTCTGCTGTGGCCCAGAGAGCTGATACATTCACTGTGTAGATAAAGACACAGTTTTCTGGATTAGAATCACAATCGCTAGAGTGACAGCCTTGAAATGTGCAACTACCAGTTGGAACAGCAGGAGTTGCACAGGTTCAGGGATGTTTCTGAGTCTCTTTGCTGCTCCCTTTAGCCTGTTTGGAAGTTAACATTGTTACACATTGACAATCACAACATCTATGCCAGGTACATGTTTGGGAATATGCCCTGAATAAGGTTACTTTATACGTGCTGATATGGAATGATGGCAAAGATAAGATGTTAATGAATAAGTGCTGTGCATGGCGTTAGAGTAGTATATACTTTTCTTCTTCTTTTCATTTTTTGAGACAAAGTTTCACTCCTGTTGCCCAGCCTAGAGTGTAATGTCACGATCTTGATCTCCGCTCACTGCAACCTCCCCCTCCCAGGTTCAAGCAACTCTCCTGCCTCAGCCTCCCAAGTAGCTGAGATTACAGGTGTGCACCGCCACGTCTAGCTAATTTTTTATTTATTTATTTATTTTGAGACAGAGTCTCGCTCTTTTGCCAGGCTGGAGTGCAGTGGTGTAATCTTGGCTCACCACAACCTCCGCCTCCTGGGTTCAAGCAATTCTCCTGCCTCAGCCTCCCGAGTAGCTGGGACTACAAGCACGTGCCACCATGTCCAGCTAATTTTTTTTTTTTTGTATTTTTAGTAGAGATGAGGTTTCATCGTGTTGACCAGTTTGGTCTCGATTTCTTGACCTCGTGATCTGCCCGCCTCGGCCTCCCAAAGTGCTGGGATTACAGGCGTGAGCCACTGTTTCCAGCCTTTTTTTTTTTTTTTTTGTACTTTTAGTAGAGACACGGTTTCACCATGTTGGTCAGGCTGGTCTCGAACTTCTGACCTCAAATGACATACCTGCCTCCGCCTCCTAAAGTGTTGGGATTACAGGCATGAGCCACCACGCCCAGCTATATATACTTTTATTTATGGTTTAAAACAGTAATATAGAAACAGATCTCCTTATTTGTACAGGAAGTGTCTGGGGGAATATATAGAAAACTGCTAAGGCCTGATTCTCAGAGGGAAGATTGGGTGTTTGGAGTGGGAAGCAAACATTTTTTACTATATACACTTGTACTATTTGAATTTTTTACCACATTAAAAAATTAAACAGGCTCTATTTATACTTCTTTCCATGACTTTAAGGCTTAATTGTAAAAATTGCTTCCCATAAAAACCTTTTGGTTCATAAAAAGATCCATAAAAACCTTTGGTTTCCTCCAGCAAACTGGATCTTTTACTACCCACGTCGAATAGTAATTATTTTCCTAGCACCAGTAATTCTCACAGCAGTGAGAGTCAGTTATCAATACGACAAAAAACTTCATTTTGCTGGCACAATCGGAGCCTAAAATCTTCCTTGGTAGAGAGATGTGATTGAGGAGGGAGTTGCAGGGTTGTGTAATATCATACTTGAAATAGACAGAGACCTGAAGTGGTCCAGTCTCAGAACACATTCATTTTTAATATAAGCCTAAGTACTAAGCCCTTAATGACTTAGGTCTTTAATTATCTCACTGAACAATTTATGTTGATTCAGGCAGGACCAGCCATTCTCTTTGATTTATTGATTCTATGCTCAGAAAAAAAAATTACACAGTATGTTTTGACAAAGTGCCTTTTAACATGATGCCTCCTGCGTTGCGCCCCGAAACTGTGTGCCAGGAATTTTTACATCTGTTCTCTCCCTACTGGGTTTTACATTTGTAATAGATGAAAAGATGCAGTTTGATTCCCATTATGACTTTAATATATGATTGTGGAATCTCTGTGAGTTGATGAGCTCTTAATTTTGTTGTAATGTGAAGTGGCTGATGGATGGTCTTGACTGGCGTCTAAATTCTAACTAAATTACATTCTCACGTGATCAAATCTTTAAACCAAACGCACATGATCAAATCATTAAACCAAAGGCATATGTACAGCTCAGAAGCATCCAAGGCAAAGGGTGGAAGGCATTACACTAGGACAGGAAGCACCATTTGCCACAGTGCAAACCAGAGAACCACCCGCTGAAAGCAAAGCCACTCTCTCAATTCCAGAGACAAATAAAAAAGAGGGGATGTTGAAGTTCACAGCTGCTACCGGCTGCAGTGTCAGGAATTCTTCTTCCCATTGATGAGCTTTATGGCTAAAATAGATTGTGCTTTCTTGCCAATATACCTCCTGTTCTTTACTCCTGAGACGTTCTCAGGGTCTCAGGAACATGTTGGCTCATCAGCCCAAGAACAGCATGTTTTGTTTTGAGTGATCAATAGACTTTGAGTATAACCGTAAATACAGTTGATGAATGACCTATATCTGTAGGTCTCTGATCTGGGTGTTAAACTTAGTTGAAAACAAATAATCCCTGCCTGCTGAAAACGGGCGTGACACAACAGCAGGGAATTCAGGTGAATGAAATACCATTTCATGCAGGCCCTGCTTACAAAGTATTTTACATTCGAATTTGTTTAGTAAAAGGTAGTGTCGCTGTGACATGTGTCATTACATTTTCTAGTCTACCCTTTGAGGACGTATTTAGTTCCTTCTTGGCCTAAAGTCTCTCCTGGGTACTGGGTGAATACGTGGCTTATGGTTACATGTATGTGGATCAGTTGGCAGAGGTCTGGTTAGTATGAATGACCGAATCTTAGTGTAATACCACCTGGCAACATAGTTCGCTTTCATCCCCAAAAAACTAAATTATTTATTGAAATACAAATAAATACAAAGTAATCTTATTACTAACTTCTATTTAGCCTCTGGGTGGGGGGTGAAGGTACCTACAGAAGAGAAAGATTTAAAGAATTACGAACAGCTCCATACAATTTGGGGAGTTTTCTCCCCAATTGACCAGATTTTTCTTGCCGTGTTTGGGGAGGAAACTCCTTCTGAACCCTAGGATCCACAAAGGAGGTGGTGAAGTTGTGCAGATCCTTCAAGGACCTAGCATTCCTTTCATTTCTTACTTTACCCTCAGATGCCTCTGAAATTTGTTACATTCTTTCAGATTTTTTTTTTTTCCTGAGACAGAGTTTCACTCTTGTTGCCCAGGCTGGAGTGCACTGGCACTTCAGCTCACTGCAATCTCTTTCAGCTTCAAGCAATTCTCCTACCTCAGTCTCCCGAGTAGCTGGGATTACAGGTGCCACCATGTCTGGCTAATTTTTGTATTTTAGTAGAGACAGGGTTTCACCGTGTTGGTCAGGCTGGTCTCAAACTCCTGAATTCAGGTGATCTGCCTGTCTCAGCCTCCCAAAGTGCTGGGATTACAGGCATGAGCCACAACCCCCAGCCCATTCTTTCAGATTTTTGAGAAGACGATTCAGGATTCTGAGAGAGAAAACATGAAGTTCCCTTTTTTTCAGTCCGTAGGATGCTTAGAAGCGGGAAGATGGCGTTCTATCCTTTGTGTTCCTGCTTCGTACAACTTGGGCTTAACTGAAAGGAGGGTGATGATGCTCATGCTTTGGGGTGACTATCTGTGTTCTTAGGAGGTTTCCCTAAGCAACCAGCTTTAGTCAGTTACTCCATTCTCTCCTCCTGCCCACCCCTGCTCTTTCAAACAGAGCTGAATCGATGTTAATTGGTTAAGTATACTCATTAACTAAACAAAGTATACCCTTTAGTAACCTGTTTCTCTTTTTAGTGTTTGGCCACCTGCTTCATAAAGAAGTATTTTTCTCTCTCTCACCCCCATCCCACATTTAAAATGATTTGAATGCCAGGTGCGGTGGCTCTCACCTATAATCCTGTCACTTTGGGAGATGGAGGTGGGTGGATCACGAGGTTCAGGAGTTTGAGACCAACCTGGTCAATATAGTGAAACCCCATCTCTACTAAAAATACAAAAAAAATTAGCCGGGCATGGTGGCACATGCCTGTAATCCCAGCTATTTGGGAGGCTGAGGCAGGAGAATCGCTTGAACCTGGGAGGTGGAGGTTCTAGTGAGCCAAGGTCGTGCCACTGCACTCCAGCTTTGGCAACAAAGTGAGACTTCATCTCAAAAAAAAGTGCATTTGGACAGAAAACTCAGGTAAAAGTACCTATAAAGCGGTTTGCTCACAAGAGTAGATATTAAGAATTGGCTTGAACTGAGCCTGCTGTTTATCATTTTAAATGTCTTTATATTCAGCTTATTATTAAGTGGGAAGAAATGAGGTCTGCGCTGGGTGAGTTCATTTTCATGGTTCATTTTGGTTTGGGCTCATCCTTTGATGGAAAGGTTTATACAGAGTGAACAAGACATTACCATACAGAGAGCTGTAACGCACAGAGATTATGGGTGCTGGCAAATATGCACATTGTTTTGTGACTTGGTGTTGGCAGTAACACTGTCCTGTACCTGAATCCTGGCCCCGTGCCCCGTGCATGGTCGTTTCTCTTCCACCTCCATGTGGACCTGATTGCTTCGCTCAGGCTTTGTGCGGAGCACCTGTCTCACATGACTGCAGATTTGATGACCGGAAGAGCTGCCAAAAATAGAAGGAGCCACATTTCTGGAGTCCTTCCTGTGCCAGCCATTGCTACATGCACTGTGTATTGAGTCATTTCATATTTCAGTGTCTATTCTTGAAGTCGTTAATAAAAGACCATGAGATTTGTAGAGGAAAAGAGTTATTTTCTGTAAGAAACTATCTATAGATTGGAGAGACAGCCTCCAGTGTAAAACAGAAGCACATCCTTTAGAAGGGAGGGCAAAGCTGGTATTTGTGCCTTAAGAGACCTGACTTTAGCTGGGCGTGGTGGTGCATGCCTGTAATCCCAGCTATGTGGGAGGCTGAGGCAGGAAAATTGCTTGAACCCGGGAGGTGGAGGTTGCATTGAGCCAAGATCACGCTATTGCACTCCAGCCTGGGCAACAAGAGCAAAACTCTGTCTCCAAAAAAAAAAGACCTGTCTGACATACATATTTAGTAGATTTGGGGGAAATCTATGAATATTTATGAGGGTGGTCAAGTGCATGCGTAGTAGATAAATGTATATATAACATGCATCTCATGTTCACTCTGAGGATGGGTCTTAAAGGAGGTAGAATTTGGCTCTCTATGTCAGAAGATGAACTGCAGACACACAGTCTAAGCTGGCTGAAACTGGCCGAAGGTCTGCGACCGTTTATTAGGAAAGAATGTCTGTAAAGCTGTGAGGCCAGTCCTCTGTTGAGAGTTGTTGCAGGACTGCAGCTGGAGGGTGTGGGTTGTGGGGATTTGCGGGGGCTGGTGTCGGGCAATCTGTCGGGGTCAGTGGGAACTTTTTAACTCTACTTGTTTTCACAGTGATTTTTAGTAGCTGGTTTCTATTTAATTACAGGAAGGAAAACCTGTGGCACTTAGTTAACACAGGGATACGTGACCAACCCCTCACCCTGTTACCGCCATTAGGTTTTGTTTTTCACATGTCTCATTTTAGCCACAGGGAGTCCTTTTTGTCTGTTGGCTGGGGGCACAGTTGCACAAAGTCAAGTCAGAGATGACAAGTCAACAGCATAGTTTCATAATGCAAACAGTCACACCTGCGTGGCTAAACCACGAATCCCCTGAAACATCAAAGAGGGTATCTGGAAACCTGCCCTTTCTTTCTCTCAGATTATTGAAGACTAACTGTAAAGGGATACTTGAAACAGAAGAAGGGCCGGGTAGGCGGGCTTTCTGGAAACTGGACTGCTGCACGCGATAGTAGGAGATAGGGAGGCAGCCCCCATGGAGCTGGCACTTGTTTATGGGGAGGGAAACTCTGTGGACAAGAGAGGTTGGATATCTGCCACGGGGCTGAAGTTTTCTATATTTTAATATATAATATATGTGGTGCATCCCCTCTGTGAATAAAGTAAAGGGGAGGAGAGGGAGAAAGCCTTGATAACCAACATTTACATGTAAATTTACGTGTAACTTGCGTTACATTTATGTGCATGTTATTACACATAAATTACACCCCGTGGTATAAATGTTGAGGTGGCCAGCAACAATGAAGGCAAGTGTTACTGATTCTTCTGCCACTGCGGGACCACCTCTGCCCTTCCTGTCTAGCCTATGTTGGGTTTTATGCCTGACATAGTTAAAGAAAGACTGTGCAGACCTGGCAGCTTCTGTTTTGCTCATGATTTTTTGTTCAAGGTAAAATGATTTAGGCTAACTGGTTCAATTGTTTTTCTCTATCACACAGGGCTCTGTTAAGAGCACCTGTTTGATTTCACACAGCAGGCGTTGTGTGGCCTCTCCATAGTTTATTTCAGCTGCAAAATTAGGCTATTGAATAATCTGGTAATAGAATGTCACCCGCTTCTTCTGGTGTGCTGTTGATGCAAGACAAATAAGAAGACAAAGGAAAGAGTTCAGAAATAGATGCTCCCCCTCAATTACGCAAGAATACACACATATACACAATTTGGTATCTGTTAAGGAAAATATTTCAGGCCAGTAGGAAAGGTAGATTGTTTAATAAATAGTGCAAATCATTTTTTAAAAATTGTATTTACTTAGAAGCATTCAGAATGTCAAAACAGCTGCAACTTTCTTTTTTGGCAATTACAGTGTGCTATGCAGTTAACAGAACAACAATTATTTCGTATAAGCTGCATCAGAGTCAACTGAAGGTGAAAAAACTACCATCCCCATAGATAACTAATTTGTGCTGTGCACCACCAAGAGCCTGCTTTAAATTTCCATGCCAATTTTCAACCCCCATACTGTACCAGGCAAGGTTAGTGGCTACTGAGAATACCACCAGGGCTACCTAAAGGCACATTCAATAGTGTGTTAACTGTACAAAAAAAGACACTGTGCAGTTTAAAATCAAATCTCACACAGCCTTACATTTCCATTTGTTTCTTTAAAAGGAGTGAGTTGTATCCAGGGGGTTAAATGCTTTATAGACAAGAAAAAAACTGCACTAGAACCAACTTATTCATCATCAGCATCTTCCTCTTCCTCCTCATCCTCTTCTTTTTCTTGCTTTTTCAGCCTTGACAACTCCCTGCTTTGCTGCAGCAGGCTTTCCTTTAGCCCGATATGCAGCACTGTCCTTTTCGTGTTTTTCCTTCAGCTTCGCAGGCCTCTTCATAAGGCTGCTTGTCACCTGCAGCAGTGTTGCTCCATGTCGCTCCCAGTTTCTTTGCAGCATCACCAATGGACAGGCCAGGGTGTTCTTTGATTTTTGGGTGCGATACTCAGAGCAGAACAGGAAACAGGCCGAAGGCGGCCTCTTGGGTGCATTGGGATCCTTGAACAACTTTTTTGTCTCCCCTTTAGGAGGAATATAGGTTTTCACTTCTCTCACAATGAGCCTTGTCCGCCTTTGCCATATCTTCAAATTTTCCCTTCTCTTTAGCAGACATGGTCTCCCCCCTCTCTGAGGACTTCTTAGAAAACTCTGAGAAGCTGACTGAAGCATCTGGGTGCTGCTGCCTATGCTCCTCCTGACAAGTTTGCACAAAAAAATGCATATGATGACATTTTGCCTCTCCACTTCTTAAGATCTCCTTTGGGCCGGGCGCGGTGGCTCATGCCTATAATCCCAGCACTTTGGGAGGCCGAGGCAGGTGGATTACGAGGTCAAGAGATCAAGACCATCCTGGCCAACAAGGTGAAACCCCGTCTCTACTAAAAATACAAAAATTAGCTGGGCATGGTGGCACGTGCCTGTAGTCCCAGCTACTCAGGAGGCTGAGGCGGGAGAATTGCCTGAACCCAGGAGACGGAGGTTGCGGTGAGCCGAGATCGTGCCATTGCACTCCAGCCTGGGTAACAAGAGCGAAACTCCGTCTCAAAAAAAAAAAAAAAAAAAAAAAGATCTCCTTTGCCCATGTTTAGTTATTTTCCCTCAGCGAGGCACAGAGTCGCCCAGTGCCCGTCCGGCTCTCACTTGCCCCGGCGCTGTCTCTGTGGAGCTCAGTGTACCGAAGTGGCCCTAGTGTAGGTAATTGAAGGAAGACAGATGTTTACCTTGCTTTCTCATACAAAATAAATTCAAGATGTACCTAAGATTTAACTATAAAATGATAAAGCATGAAATGTCATAACATTGTTTATTATATGGAGTTGCAACAAACCTTTCTAAGCATGACATAAACTCAGAAGCCATAAACAATAATATTGATAACCTTAATTTCATAGAAAGAAAAGAAGAAATTTCTCCGTAGCTAAAAGCAGTTTTAAAATAAAGGGAAACAAGAAATATGTTGGAAAAACATTTAACTGACAAAGTGTTACTTTTTTTTTTTTGAGACGGAGTTTCACTCTTGTTACCCAGGCTGGAGTGCAATGGCGCGATCTCGGCTCACCGCAACCTCCGCCTCCTGGGTTCAGGCAATTCTCCTGCCTCAGCCTCCTGAGTAGCTGGGATTATAGGCACGTGCCACCGTGCCCAGCTTATTTTTTGTCTTTTTAGTAGAGACGGGGTTTCATCATGTTGACCAGGATGGTCTCGATCTCTTGACCTCATGATCCACCCGCCTCAGCCTCCCAAAGTGCTGGGATTACAGGCTTGAGCCACCGCGCCCGGCCCAAAGTGTTACTTTTTAATTAAAGCGCTCTTTACAAATCCGGAAGGAAAGTGTAAGCTGCTAAGCAGGAGAGTCAAAGGACATAAGCAATTCCCAGGGAAGAAATTCACTCATCTGTGACCACACAGAGATTGAGCATCTTCTACTATTGTAAATAAAGGAATTAGCAGTGAATACGACAGGCTGAGGTCCTGCTTGAAGGAGCTGTGATGGCAATTTTTTTTTTTTTTTTGAGACAGTCTCACACTGTTGCCAGGCTGGAGTGCAGTGGCTCGATCTCAGCTCACTGCAACCTCCACCTCCCAGATTCAAGCAATTCTCCTGCCTCAGTCTCCTGAGTGCCACCATGCCTGGCTAATTTTTGCATTTTTAGTAGAGGCGGGGTTTCACCATATTGGCCAGTCTGATCTCGAACTCCTGACCTCGTGATCTGCCCGCCTTGGCCTCCCAAGGTGCTGGGATTACAGCCATGAACTACTGTGCCCGGCCTGTGATGACAAATTTTATGTGAAAACATGGCTGAGGTATGGTACCCACTTGTTGGGTCAAACACTAGGCTGGATATTGCCGGGGTTAACATTTCAATCAGTGGACTTTGAGTAAAGCAGATCACCCTCTATAATGTGGTAGGCCTAATCCCATCAGTTGAAGGCCTTAAGAGCAAAGACTGGCCAGGTGTGGTGGCCCACACCTATAATCTTAGCACTTTGGGAGGCCGAAGTGGGCAGGTCACTTGAGGTCAGGAGTTCAAGACCAGCCTGGCCAACATGGAGAAACCCTGTCTCTACTAAAAATAGAAAAAATTAGCAGGGCATGGTGGCATGCACCTGTAGTCTAAGCTACTTCGGAGGCTGAGGCAAGAGAATTGCTTGAATGCAGTAGGCAGAGGTTGCAGTGAGATGAGATTGCACCACTGTACTCCAGCCTGGGCAAGAGAGCAAGACTCCATCTCCAAACAAACAAACAAACAAAGACTGAGGTTTTCCCAAGGAAGATGGAATTTGGCCTCCAGCCTGGGCAACATCGCGAAACCCCATCTCTACAAAAAAATACCAGAAAGACCTAGGTGGACCTGGTGATGCATACCTCAGGAGGCTGAGGAGGGAGGATCACCTGAGCACAGGTGTCGAGGCTGCAGTAAGCTATAATCACACCACTGCAGTCCAGGCAGTGACCAGAGGGTGAGACCCTGTCCCCTCTAAAAAAGAAACTGCCTGAGTTTCCAGCCTACCTGGCCTGCTCCGTTGGTTTCATATACAAAACTATGACATTTCCAGCCTGTTGGCTTATCCTAGAGGCTTGGACTTAACAGCCCTTACAACTGTGTGAGCCAGTTCCTTAAAAGAAATCTCTCGATTCATTGGATCAATTCCTTAAATCTCTCCATTGATCCATCGATCGATAGGGGATAGATCGATTCTGTTGGTTCTGTTTTCTGGAGTCCGGAGAACCCTAATATAGGAGCTTATATTGTAGTACAGATGATAAAGCAGGACATGATACATTAACAGGAAAATATCACATTAAAGCACATGGGATGGTAGGACAGACAGAGAATGACTTGGAGTTTCTTGTAGGATTGCTGATCAGAATGAAGGCTTCTCTGAAGAGGTGACCTTTACGTAGGGAGGGAACTAAGTCCCCACCCCTCCAATGTGGGCTTCACACTGTGACTTCCCAAAGAGCCACTGTCTCACCTTTGCAGCCTCTGTCCTCGACGCCTGCCCTTCACAGTCCAGGTCCTTGAGCATCAGCACTGGCCACCCCCAGCTTGGCTTCCTCCCTTCTCCTCCCTGGCCCTGTGGCCACCCATTAGAACAAGCGCATGGTGATGAAATAAGGCCTGACATGGTTACATATTTTAAGTAAAAGTTACTATTTCACATCAGGGAAAAGGGTGTGGTGCTGTAGTCACCTTGGGATGCAGTGCCATGAAAAAGTGCTCACAGACCCCCTGAGGGGTCCTTTGGGCTGTCTCCTTTTTGTTACTAATGACCATGTTTTGTTACCCTTGATTGAGGTGTGGAAGTCCCACCCAGCTTTTATATTTAGTGGTTCTATGATGCAATCCATGCAGAATGTAATCAGTTAAAAAAAAAGAAATATTGGCTGGGCATGGTAGCTTACGCCTGTAATCCCAGCACTTTGAGAGGGGCCGAGGCAGGTAGCTCGCAAAGTCAGGAGTTCGAGACCAGCCTGACCAACATAGTGAAATCCTGTCTCTACTAAAAATGTAAAACATTAGCCTGGCATCGTGGCGGGTGCCTGCAATTCCAGCTACTCGGAAGGCTGAGGCAAGAGAATCTCTTGAACCTGGGAGGCAGAGGTTGCAGTGAGCTGAGATCACACCACTGCACTCCAGCTTGGGCAACAAGAGTGAAACTCCATCTCAAAAAAACAAAAAAGGAATATTATTTTACCTCTTTGGAAATCTTGCTAGACTTTTGGCTCATAAGTAGACATATGAGCCTGAGCATTTACCAGATTTTTCAATAATTGTCCTGGGGTGAAAAAAAAACTTAAAAATCACTATTTTAAAATTATCCCAATTGGCTGGGCATGGTGGCTCACGCATGTAATCCCAGCACTTTGGGAGGCCAAGGTGGGAGGATCACTTGAGGTCAGGAGTTTGAGATTAGCCTGGCCAACATGGTGAAACCCCGTCTCTACTAAAACTATAAAGATTAGCCAGGCATGGTGGCAGGCACTTGTAATTCCAGCTACCTGGGAGGCTGAGGCAGGAGAACCGCTTGAACCCGGGAGGTGGAGGTTGCAATGAGCCGAGATGGTGCCACTGCACTCCAGCCTGGGTGACAGAGCAAAACTGCATCTCAAAAAACAAAAAAGAAAAAGAAAATGACCAGGTGCAGTGGCTCCTGCCTGTAATCCCAGCACTTTGAGAGGCAAGGCGGGTAGATCACAAGGTCGGAAGTTAGAGACCAGCCTGGCCAACATGGTGAAACCCCATCTCTATTAAAAATACAGAAATTAGCCGGGTATGGTGGTGCATGCCTGTAGTCCCAGCTACTCAGGAGGCTGAGGCAGAAGAATCGTTTGAACCCAGGAGGCGGAGGTTGCAGCGAGCTGAGATCATGCCACTGCACTCCAGCCTCGGTGACAGATCGAGACTTCGTCTCAAAACAAAAAAAATTATCCCAAGACTCGGAATGCTTTCACAAATAGCCATCTCTGTCAGTTGTATCTTCGTATTCATGTTCAACAGGAATTGTGTTAATAGATGAAAATATCATTCTCTCATAGCTGCCATTACTGTCAGAACTCGGCTTGTACTTCTTGATGTTCTTCTTCATTGTATTTGGAAGCCTCAGAATTTTCTACTCAATAGAACAAGTAGTTCTAGTAATAAATTTCAAATTCTTGCTTTCATAGGAATTTGGGACCTTCGAAGAAAATAGCTTATGAAGATGTGTCAATTTTCTATAAATACACACAGTTCATGCTTAGAAACTTCTCCGTCTTGGGGCAGTCTTCTTTAATATTCTAGGGTGTTTATCTGCCTGGACCCTTTCTTTTCTTTTTTGAGATGGAGTTTCACTCTTGTTACCCAGGCTGGAATGCAATGGCGCGATGTCAGCTCACTGCAACCTCCACCTCCTGGGTTCAGGCAATTCTCCTGCCTCAGCCTCCTGAGTAGCTGGGATTACAGGCACGCGCCACCATGCCCAGCTAATTTTTTGTATTTTTAGTAGAGACGGGGTTTCACCATGTTGACCAGGATGGTCTCGATCACTTGACCTCGTGATCCACCCACCTCGGCCTCCCAAAGTGCTGGGATTACAGGCGTGAGCCACCATGCCCGGCCCCTGCCTGGACCCTTTCACAGTGAGTCAGGGAGTTCCCAGCTAAGCAGTGCTTGCTGTCACACTTGTATGACTTCTCACTGAACTGAGAAGAAAAAATGACACTAAATTCAGTAAGAATTGGATTTAAAAAATAGCCCGCCTTCAGGGCAGTCAGTGGAAGGTATGGGTGAAAGCAGGGCGTATTTGTAACAAACAGATTCACCCAGAATTTAGAGGAAAATATGGAGTCAAATTTGAATTACATAGTCCTAAAATCTCTCACAATGATTCAGCCTTTCTTGTGTCCAAGAACCAGAGCTGGAAACAGACTAGAATTTGTCTCCAGATTCTCGAGAGACCAGAAAATGTTTCTCTACTTTTAACTCCTGGCTTGTTACTTCATTGCTAAATGTAAAGCAATGGAGGTTGAGTATAGGAGACTAGGTTCAACTTCAGCAGCAGCTTTGCTAAGTATTTTGAGAATGCAAATTTTTTTTTCTTTTTTTTGCAATGGAGTCTCACTTCGTCACCCAGGCTGGAGTGCAGTGGTGCGATCTTGGCTCACTACAACCTCCGCCTCCCCCTTTCAAACGATTGTCCTGCCTCAGCATCTGGAGTAGCTGGGATTACAGGCGCCCACCATTACTCCTGGCTAATTTATGTGTTTTTAGTAGAGACAGGGTTTCACCATGTTGGCCAGGTTGGTCTTGAACTCCTGACCTCAGGTGATCTGCCCACCTTGGCCTCCTAAATTGCTGGGATTACAGGTATGAGCCACTGCACCCAGCCAAATGCAAAGATGTTTTTTTAAAATCAAGGACAAGTGGAAGACCCTTGACACAGGCACTCTTCCTGCATTTCCACCTAGGTTCCCGAACCTCTGCCTCTAGTCTGGATTTTAGCCAGGCATTGCTGAGGGTCTGGAGTAGAGGCTGTGTCCATTTCACAGCCAAGGGGTGCGAAGGGTCAGTAGGCTTTGCGGGCAGTGGAGGGCGGCCTTCCGCAGGAAACAACTCTTGTCGTTTTCAGCAGTTGCCTACGAAATCCTACAAAGTCCATTCCGTTGACTTGGCAAGAATTGCTGGTTTGACAGGAAAGTTGTGTGGCCTTGGAATGGCTGCCATTTACTGAAACAGTGATACTGGTTGGGCCAAGTTTTCTAAAAGTAGTGACCTTATAAATACGACTCTGTTGTCAGGCTTAATACAGTTTTTAAGTGTGTCTAAACTACAGAAACATAATACTTGTGCAGGAGTTTAACATGGTATTATTTGATGCATAAACTCATGTTATTTGATGCGTAATAGTTGTTCATGAAATTGAAAAATAGCCTCATCCTCTGGACTTTTAAGAGATTGAAAGTTACCACGTATGCTGGATAAGTGAATTGCTTCCAGGGAAAATACAGGGTTAGGTCCCTTCGAGCCTCTGATGCCACATTTTTTATAACCTTGTTTTATATATGTCAGTACATAACCTGTTTTATGTGTGTGTCTGTTTAAAGACACCTCATTTAGGATATGAGAAGAAAGTTCATGGGAAAATGGAATTCAAAGGTAAAATATAACTATAAATTTTATTTCTCAGCATCAGTCCCATCAAGTTCAAGAGACTTGTAGGTGCTGATAGCAACACTTAGCTGATCCCTAAAGAACTGAGGGACTGGGAATGTAACGACGTCAGTGCCGTCTTTCTTCACATTAGTAGCTGAAGAAAAATGATGCCCTTTAAAGCCTTTTTTAAGATTAGGAAGTAAAAGAAAAAAATCAGAAGGAGCCAAATCAGAGCTGTAAGGTGGATGCCTAATGGTTTCCTACTGAAATTCTCCCCAGGTTGCCCTTGCCCTTGTCTGAAGAGAGGAATGAGCATCAGCCTCCTTTTGCTGACGAAGGGTGCTCTGGTGAGGCCGTCTCAGGCATTTTTCTGCTAAAGCTTTGGTTAACTTTCTCAAAAACACTTTGATAATAAGCAGATGGTATTGTTTGGCCTTCCAGAAAGTCAGCAAGCAAAATGCCTTGAGTGTCCCAACACCTTGTGACCATGACTTTGGCTGTTGACCTGTCTGCTTTTGCTGTGCCTGGACCCCTTCCACCTCTGGGTAGCCGTTGCTCTGACTGTCCTCTTTCCTCAGCATTGTACTGGGAAAGCCACGTATTGTTTCCTTTTACAATTCTTCAAAGAACTGCTTCGGGACCTTCATCCCACTTGTTGAAAATTTCCACTGAAATTTCTACTCTTTTCTGAAGCGGGGCTGAGCTCCGAGGTTTTGGCACCCACCGAGTGGAAAGTTTGTGCGGCTTCAATTTTTCAGTCGGAACTGTGTAAGCTGAACTGAGACATCTGTGGTGCTGGTTATCGTTTCTGCTGTTCATCGTCAGTCCTCTAGAGTTAGGGCACAAACAAGATAATTTTTTTCCTTGCAAATGGAGGTGGATGGTCTGCCGCTGTGGACTTCATCTTCAGCATCATCTCTTTTCTTCTTAAAACAAGGCATTCATTTGGAAACTGCTGTTTCTTTGGAGCTTGTCCACATAAACTTTTCAGAAGGCATCAGTGAGTTCGCCATTCTTCCACCCAAGCGTCACCATAAATTTGCAGTTTGTTCTTGCTTCAATTTTTTTTTTTTTTTTAGACAGAGTCTTGCTCTATTGCCCAGGCTGGAGTGCAATGGCATGATCTCAGCTCACTGCAGTCTCCGCCCCCTGGGTTCAAGCAATTCTCCTGCCTCAGCCTCCTAGTAGCTGGGATTACACACATGAACTACCATGCCAAGCTAATTTTTGTATTTTTAGTAGAGATGGGGTTTCACCATGTTGGTCAGGCTGATCTTGAACTCCTGACCTCATGATCCACCCGCCTCGGCCTCCCAAGCTTCAGTTTTCGCAGAATTCACATTGCTCCGATAGGAGTTCTTCTCAAACTGACGTCTTTTCCGTCTTACTGCCTCAAGCTAGATCCTGTCTAAACATGCTGTAACAAGTTAGTCCGCATTTATTTTGGTGAAAAAAAATTGAAATTCATGCATAGTTTTTCCATAATACTCACTCTCCACGTACTTTTTGAAGTCCCTTCATATGTTTTTGATTCATTTAGCATTGAATTCACAGCCAGCAGCACTATGTAATTCACATCTGAACAAAGCTTACGTAACGCACACATTTTCTCCATAAGGCAGTGTATATTAGTCCATTCTCATGCTGCTTATGAAGACCTACCAGAGATTGGGTGATTTATAAAGGAAAGAGGTTTAATTGACTCCCAATTCCACAGGGCTGGGGAGGCCTCAGGAAGCTTACAATCATGGTGAAGGGGGAAGCAAACATGTTCTTCTTCACATGGTAGCAGGAAGGAGAAGTGCTGAGCCAAAGAGGGAGAAGCTCCTTATAAAAACCATCAGATCTTGTGAGAACTCAATATCAACAGAACAGCAGCATGAGGGTAACCACCCTCGTGATTCAATTACCTCCCACTGGGTCCCTCCCACGACATTTAGGAATTAAAGGGAACTAAATTCAAGATGAGATTTGGGTGGGGACACAACCAACCATATCCCACAGCCTTTCTAAGCTTGGGAGCACTGGATAGCTCTATAGCAGTGTGCCTGGGCCCTGTTTCAAACACAGTCTCAAACAGAAAGCACACAAATGTGAAAGGCATGGTGCTAAATAGCCCAGAGAACGGACACTTGTTGACAGTAGGAAAGCTGAAGCGGGAAGGCAGGGTGTCATCTTGTTTGACCTCATGTTCACTAACTCAAATCTTCTCCCCTCTGCTCCCATATCCAAGAACGACCACAGAATTGCCGCAAATATTAATTTCTAAGTTTCAAAGAAATTTCAGCCAGCAAGTAAATTTGTAAATATGGAATCTGTGAATAATGAGGACTGACCGTACTTGCATTCTCATTTTCTTTCCTAAATATCTTCCTCCACATATGAATAAAGCATAACATTTTCTCCTTTCCAGTTTGAAGGTCAGGGTCTAAAGGAGTGAAATGGTGAGAAGGGGCTGGATGCAAGCTGTTATTACGTGTGATTGAAAGTTTACTGTTCTTTAAAGGTGCATATTTCCACTTTGAAGTTGCTCATAGATTATTTTGTGTTTTGAGACGGAGTTTCACTCTTGTCACCAAGCTGGAGTGCAATGGCATGGTCTCAACTCAACCTCTGCCTCCCAGGTTCAAGCGGTTCTCCTGTCTCAGTCTCCCAAGTAGCTGAGATCTCATAGATTCTTCTTCTTATTATGTTTTTTTTTTTTGAGGCGGAGTTTCACTCTTGTTACCCAGGCTGGAGTGCAATGGCATGATCTCGGCTCACTGCAACCTCCGCCTCCTGGGTTCAGGCAATTCTCCTGCCTCAGCCTCCTGAGTAGCTGGGATTACAGGCACGCGCCACCGTGCCCAGCTAATTTTTTGTATTTTTAGTAGAGACGGGGTTTCACCATGTTGACCAGGATGGTCTCGATCTCTTGACCTCGTGATCCACCCGCCTCGGCCTCCCAAAGTGCTGGGATCACAGGCATGAGCCACCGCGCCCGGCCTGATTATTCTTTAGCATCTAAAGGGTTTTTACTTCCAATGGCTTTTTTGTGGAATTTATAAACTGAAGTGATTTGCAGAAAACCAACAAAAAGCACACCAAAATCACCTGCACAGATTCCAAAGATTTTAATAATTACAGATGCGTGTCATCATTTCCCTGCTTTAAGTACAGCCCTGAACGGGCCTGATACTTCTTCCAGTCTGGGCTAGGTCTGTCCCAGCCCTCTCTGGCCGAGGCTGCACGGCCTCCTCCCTTTCACTTCAGTTTTGTTGAAGACCGTGTGGCTGCTTCAGTGACATGTCTGTGATGATTACCGGGCTTCCCATTTCAAATTGTTTACATGTCTTCCGATGGCCTTCACATCATTTCCCAGTATTCTTTTTAGGAGGCGGCCATGAGTTAAGGCAGTTTGAGCATTCTCCAGGCTTACTTACTCCTAGAAAGGAAATCTATGCTTCTTTCTCTGAGAATGGAGACATTCCAGATCGTAGGAGCTGCATGCAACAGAAGCGTATTTCTCATCCATGTACTATTGGAAGCTTGGCTGTTGGCCAAGGGTTCTTCTCCAGCCATGCATTCAAAGACCCAGGCGGGCGAGATCCTGCCATGTTCTGCACATAGGTGTAGATATCCAGCCAGCAGAAGGGAAAAGGAAATGAGTGTATCAGGTGGCGGGGGGAGGTTTAGGGACCCTGGAAGCACTGTATGTCACTTCTCCCCACATTCCTTGGCCAGAGCTCATTTGTGTGGCTCCCCATTGGACACACAGGGCAGGGGGTGGGGGTGCTGGAAATGTATGCCCAGGCTGGGAACCCACTTTGTGGAAGCAGCATTCTGTTCCATGATAGGGGAGCAGGAATCGTGCAGGGACAGCTGGTTGTCCCTGGCACACAACAGAAGACAGTGGAGGGCGCTGCTCTTGGTGCCAAGGAAGCGAAATCTGTCCTAAGCTCTGAGGTCAACATTGTGGACGTGAGGTTGTTGGAAACACATCTGTCAAATCATTCTCATATTCAAGCTAAGCCCCTATTAAATATGCCACACCTCGAAGGCTTAGAAGCCTTTTAAGTTTCAGGCAAATGCAGTACAGGGCGTGGGATCTGTTTCTGACACTCATGGGAGCTACTTGAAGACAGGCTCCATCTGTGCCTCTTGCAACAAAGACACTCGATAAATGCAAGTTGAACAAACAATGATGGAGAAATGCAAGTTCTTGGAAATAATAGTGGCTCACTTTTCCCATGAAGGCAATGTGGGCCACACCTGCGCCTAGCATGTTATGTGTGTATCTCATTTCATCTCTTAAATCCCCGATACGAGGTAGGTTCAGTTATGACGATCCCAGTTTTGTAAGAGGGAGAACCATGTGCACAGAGGACATAAGTTGCTTCCAGCCTCGTGGCCATGAGCAGCAGAGCTGGTATTTAAGTCTGGGCCATCTGTGAGCTGGGGAGAGAGAGGTAAAGAAGATGCATGGCACTGGGGATGAGAGGGGCACGTGGTCCCATTTCAGCATTTTGTGAAGATTCCACAGTGTGCTTCATAGGGGCTGAATGTCATCAGGACTGCTCATTATCTGAGATTCTTGCCAGAGAGCGCTGTTCCTTTCAGATTGTAATGCCAGTAACTGGGGCCAGTGGGGATTTTATAATCATACAATCCCCATTACAGAGAAACTGAGGCTTAGTCTGTAAAAGGCATGCCCAGTGTTACATTACAGTAGGTCAGAGTTGTTTCCAAAACAGTGTATCTTATTTTTCTTTTTTGGTTCCATCCAAGCAGTAGCTGGTCACTGTTAAGGAGATAGCTAACTAGTTGTCAAAATACACCTGAGATTTTTCTGAAGTTTAACCATTTTAAAAATAAATCTGTCATTTGTCAATTATTTGTATAATGAGCAATTTTAGTCAATACCCATAATCTCAGTCTCTCCAGAATTTAACACAACGTGGGTGCGATTCCTATTGGACCTACACACTCAACCACAGAATCGAGTCGGGTGAAAGATTGGTTGACTGGATTTGCCATTTCACTGAGTACTGTGAATGGGTCCAACTTGCAAGGCTCAGAACAGAAGCCACCAGAGCCACAGGGCGTGGAAGTCCAGTCCCGCAGCTATCTTGGCTCCTGGTGAGTTTGGTCAACTGCTAATATGTTAGCAATAGACACTGCCATTGCACAGGCCTGGAAATGAGGCATAGTTAACAGCTCTGTCAGAGAGCAGCAGCACCTTTCATATGGCACCCAGATACTTCTAAAGACAACTTTGAGTGGGCCAGGCATGGTGGTTCGTGCCTGTAATCCCATCACTTTGGGAGGCAGAGGCATGTGGATCACCTGAGGTCAGAAGTTCGAGACTAGCCTGACCAATATGGTGAAACCCTGCCTCTACTAAAAATAGAAAAATTAGCTGGATGTGGTGGTGTGTGCCTGTAGTCCCAGCTACTCGGGAGCCTGAGACAGGAAAATCTCTTAAACCTGGGAGGTGGAGGTTGCAGTGAGTTGAGATTACACCACTGCACTCCAGCCTGGGCAACAGAGCGAGAATCCATCTTGGAAAAAAAAAAAGGAGAGAGAAATTTGAGTTCAATAAGGGGGAAATGAAAAGCTGTCACAAAGTAAACTCTCATATGTATTCAAAGGTATGCATTCTATAGATGAATCATTCACAGTTGGATAATTGAGTCACTCTTCTTGGTGAGCCAAAAGTCACCCAAAAGTAGGAATAATTTCCCAGCTTTTTTGAAATGTGTGTGTGTGGGGCGTGTAAATGTGCAAAGGGTAAGTTATTCAAAAGACCCAATTAGTGGAGTTTATTAACTCTTACTGCAGGTATGTCTACCGCTGTGCTATATTCATCCTCTTTTTTCCAGCCTTTTAAGTATGATTTTAAGAAGAAGTCTAATGAGGGCAAGGTTAAAAAGTAGAATATTGTTTATGTAAAACCCCTGGCTATTACCAGCATTTCCTATAAATGTAGCCAATTGCAGTCAGCAGGCCGCCGTCATTGCTGGAATAGAAATATGACTTCATTGTAATCATGATCATTATTATGTTAGTTTTTGTAGGAGACATTGAGTGAAAATGGCCAGGGACCTGTAAACGTGTGGGCATGTGGAGACCTTTATTCACTGTAGCAGCCCTCCCAGAAGATCCCATTTTCATGTCTCATATTTTCCATCTCTTAAGGGGATAAAGTTCAAAAAGAAGAGATCGTTTGATGTTATTGTGTTATATTTTTTTAAAAGGGGGAAAAAAGAGAGATTACCCCAAGAATGATTCCTCACATTCTGAAACTCAAGAGACGTGCATATTCTGGATGATTGACAGTTTAATAAATGACGGCGGGTGCAGTGGCTTATGCCTGCAATCCCAGCACTTTGGGAGGCTGAGGTGGGCAGATCACGAGGTCGGTGGATAGATAGACACCATCCTGGGCAACATGATGAAACCCCATGTCTACTAAAAGTACAGTTAGCAGGGTGTCGTGGTGCACACCTGTAGTCCCAGGTACTTGGGAGACTGAGGCAGGAGTATCACTTGAACCTGGGAGCTGGAGGTTGCAGTGAGCTGAGATTGCACCACTGCATTCCAGCCTGGTGACAGAGCAAGATTCCATCTTAAAAATCAAAATAAAACAAAAAAGACAGTTTATAAAATGACAACTGGGAATAAAACGGGTTGTGTCAAGCTTTGTGAGTGGGGCCCGGGGTGGTGCATTGCGATCAATGGCAGGCATTGTGGTTTCTGTCATTCCTTTAAATGTTTGAGAATAAACATTGAATGCATCTCCCCTGGAAGGTCTATTTCTTATTGTATGAGTATAACGCAAATTAAATATCATTTGTTTTTGTTGTATTAAAGTGTTCCCCTGCTGTGGTGGTATTGGCAGTAATATTGGTTCTAGGAACATGAAATAAAACCTGGTAAATATCACTGGGCAGAATGGAAATATAGAGGCAGTGACCAAGCTCTCTCTTATAGTGTAGTATTCCTTCCCCACAGCGGTCAGGGATCAGTTACGTTCGTTGACATACACACTGCTTATTTAGTGGGTTTTAGACTGTAGGTTTCTTTATGCGTGAGTCTTGACCTACTGAAATCAATTTGCTGAGTTATGACTGGCTTAAAACAAAAAGAAAATAGAATATAATAGAAAATAATAGGCCAGGCACGGTGGCTCATGCCTGTAATCCCAGCATGTTGGGAGGCTAAGCCGGGCGGATCACCTGAGGTCAGGAGTTCGAGACCAGCCTGGCCAACATGGTGAAACCTCATCTTTACTAAAAATATAAGAATTAGCCTAGTGTGGGTGGCGAGTACCTGTGGTCCCAGCTACTCGGGAGGCTGAGGCAGGAGAATTGCTTGAATCTGGGAGGCAGAGATTGCAATGAGCCGAGATTGCACCACTGTACTCTAGCCTGGGCAACAGAGCAAGACTCCATCAAAAAAGGAAAAGAATAATGTACCATGTATCATAACGATAATAAAGTCTTGTTTTCTGCACCTCTTACTTCACCTCCGTGAACAGGTATGTTTGTATAAAATATGCTGGTTTAGGGAGACCAACTTGGTCTTCGATGATGAGTGTAGCTCCATGTGGATGACACTGCTCAGGGTAAATGCAGACAGGAGCAAAGGACACTGCTCCTGACAAGGGCTTGGGCCAGAGTTCGCTTGTTCGGCTTCTTGCCAAGGGCTTCCACATGCCCTCTGTCAGGGTCTTCGAAGTATGATGGATGATGCATGCTAGTCTAAGAGCAGCAATATCTAAAGTGGCTGAGGGTCTAGGGATAAGAATGCTTTTATTAATCGAACAGCTATATTAACTAAAAGTGATGCTCACTATTAACCACTGTTTCCTGATGCCAGGCAGTACGTGAACACCTTTATGGGATGTATTATAACTTAGCATCCTTATTTAGCACTCAGTTCTACTGAATTGATAATTCATTTAATCTTTATCCATTTAGATAATTGCAGTGCAGTAGTCCTCCATTATCTGAGGGGCATGTGTTCCAAGACCCCAGTGGATGTAGAAATGG
This sequence comes from Callithrix jacchus, assembly GCF_049354715.1. Taxonomy (NCBI): domain Eukaryota; kingdom Metazoa; phylum Chordata; class Mammalia; order Primates; family Cebidae; genus Callithrix; species Callithrix jacchus. The sequence goes on from NC_133508.1 coordinate 13,849,850, forward strand.
CAGGTAGTAGATACACATTAAGGATTTTTTTTGTTTTGTTTTGAGACTGAGTCTCACTCTGTCGCCCAGGCTGCAGAGCAGTGGCGTCATCTTGGCTCACTGCAACCTCCACCTCCCGGGTTCAAGCAATTCTCCTGCCTCAGCCTCCTGAGTAGCTGGCACTACAGGCACATGCCACCATGCCCAGCTAATTTTTTTGTATTTTTAGTAGAGACAGGGTTTCGCTGTGTTAGCTAGGATGGTCTTGATCTCCTAACCTTGTGATCCACACACCTCAGCTTCCCATAGTGCTGGGATTACAGGCATGAGACACTGTGCCCCTCTGATGTACACTAGGGCTTTTTAATCTGATAACTGAGATGGCTTCTAAGTGACTAACTGGCAGGTAGTGTAGACAGCATGTGGATGGATGGGCTGGACAAAGGGATTATTCATGTCCTGGGAGAGGTGGAGTGGGATGCCACAAGGTTTCATAGTTACTTGGAATGGCTCACAATTGAAAACATATTGATTGTTTCTATGTGGAATTTTCCATTTAATATTTTCAGACCACACTTGATGGCAGGTAGCTGAAACTGAGGCTAAGGGGGCTGCTGTATCATCCTTCTGAAATTCAGCACCAAAGCACAGCAGCGTAGATGGAGACAGAATATAGAAAGGGCTGGGTGTGGTGGCTCTCACCTGCAATCCCAGCACTTTGGGAACCCAAGGCAGGAAGATCGCTTGCGCTCAAGAGTTCAAGACCAGCTTGGGCAATATAGTGAGACCTCGTCTCTACAAAAAAAAATTTTAAACCCTTAGGTGAGTATGGTGGTGTGCGCCTGTAGTCCCAGATACTTGCGTGGCTGAGTTGGGAGGAAAGCTTGAGGCTGGGAGGCAGAGGTTATAGGAAGCAAAGATTGTGCCTCTGCCTCCACCCTGGGCAACAGAGCGAGACCCTGTCTCAAAAAAAAAAAAGAATGTAGAAAAGATCTCTGTTTTCCCTTTATTACCTCAATTATTATTTGAAACAGGCAATCTTTAAGCACTGGTTTTGTGCTATACTCTTGTGACACGCACAAAAAACAGATATATCAGCATAATGGCCATTCAGAGTGGGGCACGCTGGAATAGAGGGAGATAAGTATGAACGTATCCGGGATTTTAAAGGAAATTGGGACAAACTGTGCGGTTTGGGAAGACATTTCCCATCGCAAAGATATTTAAAATAAAACTTAACAAGCACATAAAAGAGTTTCCCAGCTGGAGAAAGACAAGGTTACAGAAGGGGTGGGCGACAGAGCCCAGCTTCGGGACATAGCCTGGAATTTGCTCCGTCCAGTCAGCCGTGGGTGTACTTCAGCTGTCAATTTCTTCTTTCGCTTAATAGAATTCAGAAAAAAGTAATTCCAGTTATTCAGAGTACCAATTAGTGGAGGCCTGGCTAGTTAAGGTTTCACTGTAAGTTTAGCCTATCAGAAGTGTAATCATGCTTTTTTGTTTTAAATATGTTAAGTTTTTGTTGTTCTGTTTGTATCGACTGGGGTAAAATTTGATCTGTGTCATTTTGATTTTGAGTTCTCACTTACTAATCCAAGTTGGCATCTCATATCCTCTTCCCAACAAGAATTTAAAGTGTTTATTACAAGGGAGAGGAGAGGAGGAGGGTCGAATAAAACATCAGCAGCAAGGCAGGTGGCCGGGCCTGTGGAGGAAGGAGAGCGAGTGTCTGCTGGAGCTTGTTACAGGGCAGACGCAGGGCGAGCAGTCAGAAGATAGAGATGGGGACGGGAAGCCTTGCCCAGCTCCGGGGATTCCAGAACATAGAGGGCAGAGGCCAATGTATTCAGCATGTTAGCTTCTTGTCTCTAATCTCTCTTGGATTCTTCCAGTATGATAAGGACAAGTACATGTTTGGTGGAAGCGTGGCATAGCAAAAACACCAGGGGGCCTTGCGCACCTGCCATTGCCATTCATTACCTCGGGCAAGACCCTCTCAGCGCCTGCATTCATAGCTGCAAAATTAGCCATACACATGCTTCCTTCAAGGCCTTCTGCTGGGAGGATTTCTGAGGATTTAAATATGCTTAGCACAGAGTGCAGGCCAGAGGAGATACTCCACAAATGGGTTTTCCTCCCCACCCCTCTAACCCTAAGTAGAATCCTGTGCTAAACTTTGACTAAGAATGACTTTGTGGCTCCGGCCCCCACTGTCTTTTGTTTAACCTCCGCTCTCTAAAGGCCAGAATATGTTTCTACAACACAGTGCATTTTAGTGCTGTACAAACGGTACAGTCATTTCCAGCCAGGGCCTCCGTGGATCCCCCAGCCGTTCCACGTATGTGTCCCTGAGTAGTATAATCTCAGCTACTCGGGAGGCTGAAGCAGGAGAATTGCTTGAACCTGAGCAGTGGAGGTTGCCGTGAGCCAAGATCTTATCACTATACTCCAACCTGGCAACAGAGGGAGACTCCATCTCAAGAAAGAAAGAAAATAATAAGGAACTTTAGGAGTGAAGGAATCTTTACCTTTTGCCAGCTGTGGTCCCTTGAGCCAGTTCTGTAGCTTCTGAGCTGAGGTTTCCACCTCTGGAAGATAGGTCAGTGCGTGCCTTGCCCTGCTCACATATTGTAAGAATCAGAAGAAACAGTGGAAGTGAACATGTTTCACAGTGTGGAATCGAATAGCTGGGTGTGTCAAGTCATCTAATCCTTATTACTCCTGTGTACGAGGCATAACTAACAACAGAATAAGACCCAGTGGGAACGGCAGCTTAGAGGGTGGAAGGGTAAGAGCTTTGAGGACCGAGATGAATTGTGTCATCAGCAGCGCCTAACACAGTGTGTGGTGTGGGAGAGGATGCCCTGGAGATTTGAACTGAACCAGGATTCAAATCCGGATCTGGAGGTCTTCGTGTCATCAAAAGATCTGAAAGCCAGAAGGCACCTCAGAGGATTGAAGCTAGGAGGAGGTGAAGGACTGAGGAGATGGTTGCTGGCAGCTTGCCTCACCTTGGGCTGGAAACTGGGAGCTGGGAGAAAAGGTGGGAGGAGTTGTACCTCTTTTCCTTTTTCTTCTTCTTTTTTTTTTTTTTTTTGGAGATAGAGTCTTGCTCTGTCACCCAGGCTGGAGTGCAGTGGTCCGATCTCAGCACACTACAACCTCTGCCTCCCAGGTTCAAGTGATTCTCCTGCCTCAGCCTCCCGAGTAGCTGTGGGATTACAGGTGCACGTCACCATGTCTGTCTAATTTTTGCATTTTTAGTAGAGACAAAGTTTTGCCATGTTGGCCAAGCCGGTCTCAAACATCTGACCTCAGATGATCTGCCCACTTCAGCCTCCTAAAGTGTTGGGATTACAGGCATGAGCCACAGCACCCAGCCCGGAGTTGCATCTCTTAACAGCATCCAAGTTAGAGTCTCAGGCAAGGGAGCAGGCGTCCTTGCTCTGGGGCCTGCACTGTGGCATGAGCGTAGTGGGCACAGATCTTTTGGCAGAAGGTGGCCGCCCAGGTCCAAGCCTCAGACGTCTTTCTTCCTTGTTAGACCTTCCCCCTGGATGAGTCACCTGGGTAGGGGGCGGGTGAGAACCTCTTTGTGGAGGTTCTGGGAAAGCCGATGGAGCTTCCAGCCTCCACAATTATGTAAATGGAAAGTTAGAAAAAAACAAAGGCCTTGTGGGCTTGTAAAGATGGAATACACTGTAGCTGAGAAAATTCTTGGCTGAGAAAATGTGACGAGTGCTAAGGCAGTGGTTGGAAGATTTTTTTTTCTTCTTGGTAAAGGGAGACAGTGGCTGCAGAAGGCACCAGCTGTCCCCACCTCTTTGCCATTGTTGAAACAAACGCACAAATGGAAAGGACTTTGCAATGCGGAGTCTAAGGAGGGAAAATGAAAATTTGACAGATACAAGGAACCAAATGCATTCTGAAATCTTTGGGGAGTAAAAATATCTAGTATCGAGACAGCCCAAACCTATGAGTCTGAAAACTCAGAAACAGCAAGAAGCTTTTTCACAGGAAAAGGAAACTCAGTGCTCTAGGTACACAGAGGTAGAGAGGAGGGTCTCTGTGTTTTAATCTGTCACCCGATGTCTTCCATAGCTGTGGGACTATGGAACAATTCCGTTTCCTCTCTGTAGCAACATCCATGAAAGTATCTGTTTACTTAATGCCTCAGGAAATCATTTAGATTTATGATTTGATCAGTTTCAAAGTATTTCTGCCGAGTTTTGTTACTTTGTTTAACTTTTTAATTTTGTGGTAGCTGGTGGATTGTAGGCATGTTTAGCAATTGGGAAATGTCTAAGGAGAGACTCTCTTTGATACAAAGCCAGTAGGAAGGGAATTGAAGGAGGAGAGTCTATGCCGCAGTTTTTTGTTTTCATTTCCCCAGCCCTGGAGTCAGACCGAATAGGTTTGCATCCTGACTCTTCAAGTTACTGTGTGACTTTGAGCAAACTTCTTAACTTTTCTGTGCCTCAGTTTCCTCTCTTTAAAAGGTGATCGTAATAGTATTTACTGCACAGATTGTTATAAGGATTAAATGAGAGACTATATAAATGTTTAAAGCAATGTATAAGATCATATTTCAAAAGAAAGTGAACAGTTACCATTTGCGACTATCAACTTCGAAGACACTTAATTTCATCTTTAGTTTCCGCACTTAGAACGCAAAGTGTGTATCTGGATCCAGATGGAATGACATTGATTTACGTTATAACAGTGTTATGCTGCTGTCACCAGAATATTTCCAGACAATCTCTTGATAACTTTCAGTAATTTGGCTGTGCCCTGTCATTCATTCCATACGTGTTTATTGAGCATCTATTATATGCTAGAAACTACATGACCTATGGAAAATATGAATATGAAAAATAAAGAGTCCACAGATTAGTGGCAGAGACAGAGAAGCAAACAGATGCCTTTGATACAGTATTTTGTATGTTAATGTTGTTAGCCCTCTTGACAGTGACTGGAGAGACCAGGTGGATGCTCAGACTTCTTTTGGGCTCGGGTTCTGCACTTCGTGGGATGGGGTCTGGGGTAATTTGCCACCAGCAAGCCTTGGATTAAGCCACCTGCTGCTGCCCAGAATGCGATCCAGCTTTTCCCAGTGACAAGGCAGCTTTAGGAGTCAGGACCCAGGCAAGCGGGGCGGGTTGTGGGGGGTGTGTGTAAAGAACTACACTGTATTCCACTAAGAACAAATAACTACTCACACAGCAATACCTCTAGTATATAAACAGAGGCATCCGGGCTGAGCACGACTCCATCAGCGACACGTACCCCTGAGTGTACACCAGGTATAAAAAGTCATCCATATCTCTGTTGCGTATGACATTCGATCAGTCACTATTGGAGTGTTCATCAACTCGTTCAGACTGTAACATGGATCTTTGTTGGGTGGATTAAGCTTTTGAATATATTGCTTGTCTGTTTCATCCCGCAGTCAAAATCCAGCCCCCACATAAGTCTGTTGCTGGATAGAGCTCCCAGTTATGGAAGTCTGTCCTCTTTTTCTCCCCTTCTGTTTCTTGGTATTAATTTCAGCTTAATCAAGTCTTCTGGCCCTGTGATTCCAGGAACAGTTGGTTTCTGGCTAAAAGCAAAACAGAAAACCGACTCTTTTCATCGCATAAGGTGATGTGGCAAGAACTCGTTTCTAAGGAGTACAAGATCTAGCCTAGCCATTTTCAGCGGTGGCCATAGCGGACTGGAACAGGGGCGCCACCTGCAGGCGGAGGGGGAAAACACAGAGCAAGAAACGCAAACCTTGCTTTGCAGGGCCGGCATTTAAAGGCAAAGGAGATGCAGTCCCTCTTTACTGATAGACAGTAAAGAACTCAGCAGGCTTGCTTGTAGATAAATATGCATGAGAATGTGACGTTGGAAGAGCTCTCACATACTCCCTTCATTGCTGCCTTTTGGAGTTTCAGAATGTTTGACGTTTTTATGTTTATATTTTTCTTTGTCAGAGTATGGAGATGCTAAAACCATCTTCCAGGGCACTTGGTGCTTCTTGGTACTGCGGGCCAGTCTTTTCAAAGACAGTAGTGCCAGGCAAAGTATTCTGTACTCTCACAAGAGGAGGCGGATGCCGTTGCATTCCCTGTTATATGAGGCAGGGAAGGACGCTGTGGCCCTGAGCCAGGGTCTGCACACCACTTTGGTCTCTGTCCTTTCTGGCAGATCTAAATATCAACTCCGTCTACATGTTTTTACAGAAACAACAGTGCTGGTCTAGAATGAAGGGAGCATTACAGCAATGATGATCAGACGTTTGTTTTTCAATATGCTGTGAAAAATAACTTGGTCCAAAATAAAATTCTCTCCATATATTTCTATTTAGATACTTACCTCCCATAAAGGCAAAATGTTTTTCTTGGATGTGATTTTAGATTCTCTGTGTGCCCTACCAGCAGATCAGGTTTCTTGTAAGTTTTTCAGTGGAAAATGTGATCAACAGATGTATCACCTCTTCCCCTGTTAGCTTTGTTTATCAATGCTTTTGAGGGACGGAGTAGGTTTACCAGCTGATTCCTGCATTTTATCAGGTACAAGGGACACAGCAGATGTGGAAGATGCTTTTAAGAACTTCACCAAGAAGCTCAAGGCCCGCCCTAAGGGAAGCTCCACTGTTTTCAGCTGAAGCTCTCCAGGGACAATAGGAACTGATGTTTTTGGAAGCCTCACACTGCAGGGGTCAGTGTTGCAGGTTCAGGAATGTCAGGATACATATCTGTGAGGCGCACACATAACTGTAGTTCCAAGCCAGCCTGTAGCAGTGCCGTGGAGGGATGCACAGGGTGAAGAAGGGTGCAGCTGGAGCTGCTGCAGCAGAACGCTGGAGACTGGGCAGCTTCAATGCAAATATGTGTTTCTCACAGTTATGGAGGCTGGAAGTCCAAGAGCAAGGTGGTGGCAGATTCAGTTCCTGGTGAGGGCTCTGTGTATGGTTTGCAGACAGCCTCCTTCTCGCTGTGTCCTCATGTTGTAGTCAAAAAGAGGGCTCTGGCATCTCTTCTCATAGGGACGCTAACCACATCGTGGGGGCCCCACTCGTTTGACATCATCTAACCTGGTCATCTCCCAAAGGTTTCACCTCCTAATACCATCACACTGGGGTTAGGGTTTCAACATGTGAATTTGGGGGTACATAACGGAGGGGAAGTTGCAGCTGTACGATGATCAGGCTGAGAGAATTAGACTCTATTGTGCCCCCTCACTACACACACACCCCTGTGCTCATAAGAAAAATGAAATAGCGAAGGGGAGGACACTGAGCTTAGCAGCAGCAGGTGCCATTGTCAGTTCCACACGTGGGAGAGCCTCAGAACCCACCCTCCGTGAAAGGAGGAAGGCATGAGCATTTAAAAAAACTACTTCCCCGTGGAAAAGATGCTTTCGACATTCCTGGAGACATAGTACCTATTTCAGATCCCCTTAGAGCTTCTGTTAAGTGGAGCCTCTTTTAAGAGTCAGAGGATAGGCGACGTGTGATGTGTGGACAGTGCCTTTGGTTTATCTAAGTCTTGTTTTGGCTTCGGGGTTCCCATGAATTGTATTTTACCCTGAGGTGGGTGAAGTGTGGCATTAGGTTAACTTTGCTCCCACCAATTCCAGGGGTGCCTCTTGCTAACTGGCTTCTCCCAGCAATGACATTTGAGGCTGGAATGGTTTCTGTGTTGGCACGGTACCCACTTGTGCACTGGCAGCTTATTGGTTAAAACAAAAACCTAAAAGAAACGGGAGGGAATGTAGACTTTGATCAGTGTTTGTAGAAATCTGAAAGAAGGGTTGGGGCTCCTCTACGTGTCCTCCCTTCAGTTACAGATGTTCGTTAGGATGTGGTCAGACGTGGGGAAGGGCAGGCAGGTGGGCATGTAAGCAGGGCCCCCGACGAGTGGCATTTACCCAGATGGAGGCCCCGCAGCCCAACGTCTAGACCTCAGCTGGTTTGTCAACACACCAAGTGTGGATCTTTTAGTCGGCACAAAATCCCTCGGCAGAGACAGAATGCCAGTATTATTCATTCATAGTGAAATGTATAATTATCCAGTGGGCTCATGTTTGCTAAGTAGCATCGTCTTTCCCATTTAGGCAAAAATACTTAAAAAGGCAAACTACAATCAGAAGATCACTTGGCTGGATGGGATCAGAGCAGGAGGAGGGAATGGGGTTATGTTGATAGCTGGTGCCATCAGGCTGTGATAGATGGTCAGGAACCCTCATCTGCACTGTAAGGACGTCCCTGTCACAGACCGTGGTCCTGGTGAGTTGCCAGGACTCTCCTTCCCCATTGGTCCTCCAGAGGCGCTGCTGACTGGGGAGGCAGTGGGCTTCTCTAAGTCTCTTACCTATGGTCCCCCTGCTGACCAACCCCGCTGTCAGCCCCCACCGCTGTAGGCATGTTATATGTTAAGAATATGAATCTGGACAACTGCCTACCTTCATACACAGCATAGTCCACAAAATATGCACTGCTCTGCAAAATGGAGCAATACACTTACATGACCCCAGCCCAGAGAGGTTTAAAAGTATATTTATATTTTTATATAAATATACTTTATATAAAAGTATATTTATATTTTTATATAAATATACTTTATATAAAAGTATATAATATTAAGCTGTTAAAAGGGCTGTATCATTTCTTAAAATCTGCAGAGCCTGGTTCCAAATCAGTCACTCCCTTCAGAAGCAGACATGGCATCTGTTCCTTGTTACCTTTCACTAGAACTGCATTTTAGAATTGCCCAGTGCTGCCAGAATGAGTGATTGTAATTCTGCTTTCAGGTAAAGATGGCCTATATTAACACTGCTGAGTGATTCATAAACTATCAACAAATAGCATTAACCCATTTTATTTCCTAGTCTTAGCATCTGAAGATGTTCACCAGTTTTCTGTGTACAGTAAGGCATCATGCTAAAATGCTTTTGTTCAGTTCTGTATATTTGAAAATAGCAGTGTGTTCTCTGATGGTTACCTGTAATGGCACCTTGTATGGAAAATAAAGACTTATAGTTATAAAAAAAAAAAAAAAAGGTGCATTAAGGCCAGGTGCAGTGGCTCACGCCTGTAATCCCAGCACTTTGGGAGGCTGAGGTGGGTGGATCACGAGGTCAGGAGTTTGAGACCAGCCTGGCCAACATGGTGAAACCCTGTCTCTACTAAAAATACAAAAAATTAGCTGGGCATGATGGAGGGCACCTGTAATCCCAGCTACTCGGGAGGCTGACACAGGAGAATCGCTTGCACCCAGGAGGCAGTGGTTGCAGTGAGCTGATCCAGCCTGGGCAACAGAGCAAGGCTCCATGTCAAAAAGAATGAATGAATGAATGAATGAATGAATGAATGAATGAACATAAAAATACACACACACCATGATGTCTAATTATCCCTGGTCTTTTAGTTACCGTTTTTTATTGATACATAATGCTTGTACCTATTTATGGGGTATATGTGACATTTTGTTACCTGTATAGAAAGTGTAATGATCAAGTCAGGATAGTCGAAGTATCATTACTTCAAATATTTTTCTTTTCTATATTGGGAACGCCTCAGGTCCTGTATTCTAGCTATTTTGGAATATACAATGCGGTTGTTAACCAAAGTACCCCTCCTCTGCTATGGAACATTAGAACTATTCCTTCTATCTGTGTTTGTATCCATGTGCGAACCCCCCTCAGCTGCCTCCCACACCCTTCCAGCCTATGGTTTCTATCTTCCACCCTCTACCTCCATGAGATCCATGTTTTCAGCTGCTACACATGAGTCATCCCAGTTCTTGATGTTGTATTTCCCCGTGCCTGTAGCTTTTTGCTTTTCATTCTTTTATAACTAAATCTCAACCCTGGTCTACCTAGCGACCAGGGAACATCCAGTCGGTCACTTCTGTTCTCTCGGATCAGTTCCATATTTGTCTCTTCTCAAATTCGTGACTGCTGTGAGATCTTCATTTCTTATCACCAGCTGCTTCAGGTGCATTTTTCATTTTCCACTTTTAAAATAAGTAATAGAAAAATGCCCCAAATATTCAACAAACAGTTGAACAAATACTCTGTAGATGGATGCAGTGATTCTGTGAAACTTTAACTTTTGGCTAGAAGTGATTGGCGCAATTCGAGGCTGAAATGATTTTGGGAAAATCTAGCTTTTACATACACAAGGTCATGTCACCATGTGATGTAGTATGCTGCATTTTCAAAAGTTAAATATACAAATTCAGGGAAGTCGATGCCACAATCAGATTATACTTGGATCTTTGTGGGGAGAAGAATGGGATGGCATTTTGCTTTATTTATTTGTTTGTTTATTTAGAGATGAAGTCTCTGTCTCACCCAGGCTGGAGTGCAGTGGCACAGTCTCAGCTCGTTTCAACCTCCACCTCCCGGGTTCAAGCAATTCTCCGGCCTCAGCCTCCCACTTAGTTGACATGACAGGCATGCTCCACGATGCCTGGCTAATTTTTGCATTTTTAGTAGAGACAGGGTTTCGCCATGTTGGCCAGGCTGGTCTCAAACTCCTAACCTCAAGTGATCCACCCCCCTCAGCCTCCCAAAGTGCTAGGTGTGAGCCACCGTGTCCGGCCCATTTTGCTGATTTTAATCAATTCCGTCAACAGTTATTGAATGCCTGCTGTGTCAGGCACAGTACTAAGCGTCTATCATCAAGTTCCAGGAAGCGGGAGAATGAGGGGACACCTTGGGTCACACTTTTATCTCTCTGAAATGGTTCTCAAATCCCTTTAGGCCGGGGATTCTCAGCCTGGTTGACATGTGGGGCTGGAGAATTCCTTGCTGCAGAGGATGTCTTGTGTATTGCAGGCTGCTGAGCAGCACCCCTGGCTTCCACCCACTAGATCCCAGTAGCATCCCCAGTCCCCAAACATTGCCACATGTCCCCTGCGGGCAGAATCACCCCAGCTTGAGAACCGTTGCATCAGACCTTCCAACTTCTTTGACTTTGCCAGAGAAATTTGCATTGGGTCTGCCTGTTGATCCATCTCAGTGTTCTACGTGTTGAGCCAATGTGTTCAGAAGCCTCAGTGGTGCATGGGAGACGGGGCTCTGCGAGTGACAATGCAGTTGGTTCATAGCAATAAGCATGTGCCACGTCATGAGAACTTGTCACACTGGTGTTTTGCACACCCAGCACCCTGCGCCTTCTTTGCCCCTTTTCCATCTCCCGAGATGAAGGCTGTGACTGCATCATGTCAATTTCAGCAGTTCAACTAAATTAACAGTATGGCATCATTGAAGACAGTGTGCCTGGAACGTTGGCTGAAACGTTTTAAAACTGTATGAAAAGTTGTCTTTTGAACCCTAGTTCAAGATCGCATGTTTTAATATAATAGGAGACAACCCGATTACACAGCTAGAACTCGAACCAAAAAACATGAGTCAGTGGCTGGACTTGAACTGGCGTGTTGACCCAGTGCACACACTTAGCGTGGTGTTCACTGCAGTTCAGGATGGGAGTAGAGGCAGGCTCGTACCATCAACCACGACCCAGCTGTTGGGACTCTCTTATTGGAGCAAGGAGGGGAGTTGAAGGAAAGAGTGGACTAGCAGCGGCAACCCGGGATCCCATGAGCGGGGCTTCTACGCAGATAAACTAGGGTGTGTGTGTTCACTGGGGGCTTGCTGTGGTATCTTCTCTGTTTTTTTCTTTTTTATCTTACTCTTTTTTTTTTCTTTTTTCTTTATTTCCTCCTAAAGCATGGGTCTGAAGATATTTTCTCATTTTAAATGTATTGATCAGTGTTAAAAACAAAATACCTTTACCTGAGAAGTAGCCCAGTGATCATGTGCATTTCCTGGTCCTTTATTACACTGGGTTTGAAGTACGATTCATCAGACAGAGTGTCTTTTTAAAAAGCAGTCTTTGTACTGGTTTTGTAAGTAATTTTAAAAATTACATTTTGATTTTCAACATTTATGCCAATTTTTTGGTACATTTTTACAGCCAAGTTCGGCTTTAACAGTGAACTCTGAGGGAAATAATGAAGAGCACTTCACTGCTTTTTCCTCGTGGTTGTTAGTAAAATCAGTATAATGAGGCTTTCGTGAAAACCGCTGGAGATTCCTCATAAAGAATAAGTATCATCATTCCCGGTAACATATTCACTGCTGGGCAGCTTGGAGTGATGGAGACAATGGAAGAAAAATTTGTGAAATTATTGGTGGCAGAACTACCTCTAACCCAAGGTAACCATTTGAAGTTTTGAAGTGGTCTTTTCTCCTTCCTGGTGAAGAACAATACATGTACATTTTCTCCATGAAAAAAAAGATTTTGACCAGTCTGGGCAGCATAGACCCCCGTCTCTGCAAAAAAATAAAATAAAATAAAAATAGCCAGGTTTACTGGTACATGCCTATGGTCTTAGCTACTCGGGAGGCTGAGGTGGGAGGATCACTTAAGGCCAGGAATTTGAGACCAGCCTGGGCAACATAGTGAGACCTCATCGCTACTAAAAATAAACCTAATTAGCTGGATGTGGTGGCACACACCTATGGTCCCAGCTACTTGGGAGGGTGAGGTGGGAGGATGGCTTGAGCCCAGGAGTTTGAGGCTGCAGTGAGCCATGACCACACCACTGCACTCCAGCCTGGGCAACACAGTGAGACCCTGTCTTAAAAAAAAAGATTCATTGCAAAGAAAGAAATTTCAGCATTGAAAGCATGACTGAAATCATTAACAACTACAGTGTTTCATTATAAACCTGAAAGAAAGGGTGTATTTCATACTAAATTATTTTTATTTACAATGCTCGGGAGTTGAAATTTTCTTTTTCTAAGTGGGAGCTTCTCTTCTACCCTTCTCCACTGACTCCTTACAAAGTAAGAGCAGGCTCCACAGCTCGTTAAACCCGTGTATCATTTCAGCAAGCCACTGACGCATGTATTTTGGTTCGAGTTCTAGTTTTGTAATGATTGGGTTGTCTCCTATTATATTGAAACATGCAATCTTGATGTAGGGGTCAAAAGACAACTTTTAATGATTCATAGACATTACTTAAAGCAGATAGAAAAAAATACCAGAATTACCGCTCATCTTGAATTTTGGTGTGATTTTGTCTAAATTGCAATATTTTATTTTTATGCAGGATAAGAATGTTTCTTGTCAACTCTGGCATGTCTTAGCCATTTACTTCAGTGACTTCAAGATTCCCACAAGAAGGGTTTTAATTAGTAGACACTCAAGCCACCAGATGGCTCCCTTAGGTTTAAAAATCTCCTTTGGGGGAAATAAATGGACGTTTCCTAGTAAATTTAGAATAATGCCCTAAAGTTGTAATTTGAGCCTGTCTTCAGAGTTTCGAGCTGAAGTTAGAGGTTTGAGTTGTCCTTTGGGGGTTTTTGTTTATTCGTTTAATGATTTAAAAACAGTTTATGATACAAGAACTTCAAGACGGTTTTACCACATGCATCGTGACTTAGGGTCTTCATTGGCTCTTCTGGATTTTTCCATTCAGAGTTGAAATGCCTTATCTCTTCTTTCTTTTACTCTCTGATGACCATTTTCTACAGGGTATGCTATACCTTATCAGTCTCATAACTGGGCTGCCTAACACTCCCTGAGACAGCACAGGGAGTTTACAGCCAGAGAATCTGTAAGCCATGTGCCGCTCATCTGCCTTGCCCACTAGCACAGACCCCACGCTTGGGCGTTTTCACATCTGCTAAGTCACTGAAATCCAGTGGGGTAGATTCATCTCATCAAAAAGAAACAGAGACAAGATACGGGGTTTTTGACTGAAGGTTCTTATTGGATAAGTTCCCCATGAAAACTGTTGAAGAGGCTGGACGCGGTGGCTGATGCCTGTAATCCCAGCACTTTGGGAGGCTGAGGTGTGCAGATCATCGGAGGTCAGGAGTTTGAGACCAGCCCTGCCAACGTGGTGAAACCCCATCTCTACTAAAAATACAAAACTTAGCTGGGCGTCGTGGCACAGGCCTTGTAATCCCAGCTACTCGGGAGACTGAGGCAGGAGGATCACTTGAGCCCGGGAGATAGAGGTTGCAGTGAGCCAAGGTCATGCCACTGCACTCCAGCCCAGCGACAGAGTGAGACTCCTTCTCAAAAACATGAAAACAAACAAACTGTAAAAGCCTTTCCCTCATTTCGTGAACGCACCACACTTGGTCCCTTCGTGAAGACTCTCCTTGCTTTTTAGGGTTAGAACCACTTTGTACTGACCTTTCCACTGACGGAACCACTCACCCGGAAACTGAAGGAACTCAGAAAGGACCCAGTGGCAGCCCGGAACCACGGCGTCCCTGCCGGTGTTACCCTTCCTCCTTCAGGGAGCACTTTCTTTCTTTTTTTTTTTTTTTTTGACACGGAGTCTCACGTTGTTGCTGGGCTGGAGTGCAGTGGCATGATCTAGGCTCACTGTAACCTCCACCTCCCGGGTTCAAGTGATTCTCCTGCCTCAGCCTCCCGAGTAGCTGGGACTACAGGCACGTGGCACCACGCCTGGCTAATTTTTGTGTTTTTTAGTAGAGATGGAGTTTCGCCATGTTGACCAGGATGGTCTCGATCTCCTGACCTCATGATCTGCCCACCTTGGCCTCCCAAAGTGCTGCAATTACAGGCATGAGCCACCGCCTCCAGCCCAGTGAGCACTTTTTACCTGGCAAGTCTGTTTCAGAGTTATCCCAGGCTGAAACTTATGAATAACCCTCTTTTAGCAGGTGCTAGAAAATAATTGCTCATCGCATCCCAGTCTTTAGATTCCAGTCTTCTGGGAAGTGTGGCTGAGAAGTCAGTATGCAGAGACAGTTGCAAGCAGTCCAGTTCAAGTTTTAGCACACAGCAGAATCACCTGAGAATATCACTAAAGCAAAGGTTCCTGGGCCCCGCCTTCAGAGATTCTGATTGGGTGGGTCTGGGTGGGAAAGGGGGCATGAATTTGCTTCTAGAACAAGCTCCCATGTGATACCAAGAGCTGGTCCAAGGACTACCCTTTGAGTGGCAAGACCCTTAAGAGCATGCTTCTAATACCCAGCTGTTGTCACCTGGAACGAGGGATGCCTTTGGAGGTGAACAGCAGAGCCACCCAGACTGTTTCCCATCTGAACCACACAGGATTTGATGTCACTCGGGACTCATGACTTGAATTAGGGTGTAAAGGAACCCAGCCTGGTCTGTCTGCAGAATTCGTAGCAAAGAGTACCTCCTGAGGTATCAGTGAGACAAGAGGCCGGGCCTCGGAGCATCATGTAGAGAATGCGCCTCCTGGTTTTATTGCTTCATTTACATCCAGAGGCAGGTGATTTTAGACAGTCCCATCAGCGACACAGTCCCACTGAACATCACAGACACGCTGAGTGATGACAGACCTTGGCAGTTCTGTGACGAGTCTCCTCCAACAAGGTTCTTCAAGGCATTCCAAGGAATCTCTCAACCCACCCATTGCTTAAGGATAATAAGACCTGAAGGTGACATTGTAGATAAGACTGTTGACACATTCTGTAATCTCAGCTAAGCAGAGACTCATTGTCCCAAGCCAGTGGCTGGCACAGTGCCCCAAATGTCTTAACAGAGTTTGACAGGGAAATGGGAGCCCTTCAGCCCTTTTTTGAGAAGGAAACTACAACAGCGAGAAGATTATTTTTCTGTCTTGAATGGCCCCACAGAATCAATAAGGATTGAAGGCTTTTCCACTCCATGGAAAGGAGGTTGTTCTTGGCAAGTTATGCTGAGAAGCCTGTTGGATGCCTTGTCTTTGTCTTTTCAGCCTTAGAATTGAATTAACTGCAGGCCAAGGACATACAAGAACCACGTGAGTCGTTTTTCAGAAGCCAACAACAACACCTGTCCTCTGAAATTGGTGAATCCATTGAGCGGAGACTCTTGGCAAGGTTTTGTATGAGATGACATAAATAGGCCCTGACCCCGCGGGGCTTGTTGTCTTTGGGTGAGAGAGTCATTTGTACACAAAAAATCACACACTGGCTAAACTGTGCCACATGAGTAGCAAACATGAGCATGGCCAGGAAGCGAGATCTTCAAGGTCCAGGGACTAACGTCTGGAAAAGCTGGGACGTATGGAATAGCATGGCCTTTAGCCTCATAGCCTGCCATGGCTCCCCACACATTTCAATTACTCAGTAAATAATTGAGACCAGTCACAGTATTTTTTGTCACGTAATGGACAGCCTTGATGAGGGCTAGCAGTTTTTTCATTTCTTGTTTCCCAGACATCCAACTTTTAAAAACACCTTCTGGAACTCCCTACAGGGAAAGATAGAGTTTAATCGGAGGAAATGTGCCAGTGGCTCTGCATCACTCAATTTAGCACTGCTGGGAGCAGATCAGAATCTGGGATCCATTGTATTAGATGGCTCCAAGCTTCAAAATGTGGTGTTGCTTTCTCTGGCTTCCATCCATCCATTGCATTCATCCATCCTGTTAAGTGCGCTCTGAATGAAGAGACCACCTAAACAGGCTTTGTATGAGCAACAAGGCTGTTTATTCACTCAGGGGCAAGTGGCTGAGTCCAAAAAGAGAGTCATCAGAGGGTGGTGGGATAGGAGCTAGTTTTGTAGGTTGGGGGTAGGTAATGGAAAGTTACAGTTTAGGGCAGTTTTTTGCAAGCCGGGGTAAGGGGCTGTCACAGGGTCCAGTGTCACAAGGTTGACCTATAAGTTGAGGCAGGAATAGTGGTAGAATGTTGCAAGGTCAGTTAATCGGACCACAGGGTCCAGTGTCACAAGGTTGACTTATCAGTTGAGGCAGGAACAATGGTAGAATGTTGCAAGGTCAGTTAATCAGGTGCTGCAGGAGCTAGCTGTTCTTCTCCTTTTGTGGTTTTCTTGTTATCTCAGACTTTCTGGCCCCTGGAGTCCACCTGGAGGTGTATGTGTGGGTTACAGGGGTCACCATGGCTTGACTATGGTGTAGTCTGTGGTACAATCAGTTCAAAGAACCTTGCGCATCTATCCATCCATCCTTTCATCCAAAAAATATTTACTGAGCATCTGCTAGGTGCCAGGGCCTTTGTAAACATCAGGAGTGTGGTAGTGAACAAAACAGGCAAGGACCCTGTGCCCACAGAGCTCATTACCTAGCAGAGGGCAACCCATAGTAACAGGTGCACATGTGCATGACCTAGGTGCCTCCAGGTAGTAATCATTAGGCCACATGGCTCGATGGGAAATGACTGGGGGAGATTAGGGTTGAGTGGGCCAGTGCCTCCTTTGATAGACAAGCACTGGTTATGGACATGGCCCTGGACTCCAGGTGTCAG
The DNA here is from genome assembly GCF_049354715.1 of Callithrix jacchus. Lineage (NCBI taxonomy): Eukaryota > Metazoa > Chordata > Mammalia > Primates > Cebidae > Callithrix > Callithrix jacchus. The sequence continues at coordinate 13,867,087 of NC_133508.1, forward strand.
AATAGCATCATAGACCTAACATCTATAACAGATTCTTTTGTAGGCATTACTGAAATCCCTGACTGCCCTCTAAGTGCGGCAGGCTCTGTATCTAGAGTGAGCTCTGTTTCCCAGAGTTAGGTTGCTTTCTGACGTCTCTGTTTTTGTATTTTTTTTTTTTTGAGATGGAGTTTTGCTCTTGTTGCCCAGGCTGGAGTGCAATGGCATGATCTGGGCTCACTGCAACCTCTTCCTCCTGGGTTCAAGTGATTATCCTGCCTCAGCCTCCCAAGTAGCTGGGATTAACAGGCATGCCCCACCATGCCAGGCTATTTTGTATTTTGAATAGAGATAGGGTTTCACCATGTTGGTCATGCTGGACTGGAACTCCTGACTTCAGGTGATTTGCCCACCTCAGCCTCACAAAGTGCTGTGATTATAGGCATGAGCCACCAGGCCCAGCTCTTAGGTTTCTTTTATAAGGGCACTAATCCCATTCATGAGGGCTCCACCCTTATGACCTAATCATCTCCAAAGGTTCCCCCTCCTAAACACCATCACCTTGGATATTAGGATTTCAGTATGTGCATTTTGGGAGACCATTCCATGTAGACTTTAAGATAACTCCAAAGCATTTGAAAGGAGTTTAAGGTATAAAGTTATCCCCTGGAAGTTACAGAAGTTTGCCCTTCAGCATCTTCATCTGTAAGTGGAGAAAATGATATTTCATCAGGAAGCTGAGGAATTCTTAGCCAAGCCCTGGGCACATGATAGCCATTTGGCAAATGTTGGTTTCTTCCCCCACGGCCTACCAAAGGATTTGGACCAGGTCAGTTCAAAGGTTCTTAGCATTTACACTTGAAGCTATAGGATTAAAATCCCTGTCCTTACAGAGTTTCTGGCATTAAGGCAGAAACAAAAGAAATGTAACGCATGGCCCTGATCACTGAAAAGAGTGCAATCTATTGGGAACTACTTGAAACAAGAGTGACAAGTAGAAAAGAATAAACAGGGCCAGGCGCCTGTAATCCCAGCACTTTGGGAGGCCAAGGCAAGTGGATCACGAGGTCAGGAGTTTGAGACCAGCCTGACAAACATGGTGAAACCCCGTCTCTACTAAAAATACAAAAATTAGCTGGGCATGGTGGTGCATGCCTCTAATCCCAGCTACTCAGGAGGCTGAGGCAGGAGAATCGCTTGAACCCGGGAAGCAGAGGTTGCAGTGAGCCAAGATCACGCTGCTGCACTCCAGCCTGGGCGACAGAGCAAGACTTTATCTCGAAAAAGAAAAAAATGAGTAAACAGGAAATGTGATTTAATAAGTATGTGACAGAATATTGAAAGTGTTTATTAGTATATCTCTAATGGAGGTACACTAGGTGCTCTCAGGGCAGGTGGAAAATCGTGTGGGCTGGAGGCTGTTCCAGAGTTCACACAGGAGGAAGAACTGTGTGAACGCAGCATGGGGAATAGAAGAAACGGACATGAAGAGGCTCAAGTCGCAGGGCATCAGGCAGTGCGTTTGTGTGTTGCAGGCCCATACATCTTAAAGCCATCTCATTGAGTCACACTTAATTTAGAATTTGTTATTATTTGGAAGGAGACAAGCTACAGTTTGGGAGCACTGTATTTATTAGGTGTTTGAATGGTTCGAGCAGGAGAACTGTAGAATTTTTGCTTTAAAATGAAAAAATGTCTGACCCATTGCATGTCACAGATGAGGCATCTGCAGCTCAGAAGTTTTCATAGCGTCCCTGACCTCACACAGCTGGTTAATGACACACCCCAAACTAATTAAATCCTACCTTTCCCTACATCATTTTCGGGCCATCTCCTCTCAGAAAAGGAGAGGAAGGTTATCTACTTAAGGAAATAAACTGTTGAAAATACCATGGAAGTGTTGATGACAAAAAGGCATACAGAAATTGCGATACAGTACCAGTGAACATCTTTTGCTACTGTGTAAGCTCATCACTCTTCAGCCTACTTATGAATGAAAGAGGCAGAATAGTTACTATGTAAATAGACAGGAGTTTTTTTCTATTAAAATACATCATAAATAATCATGTTTATATCCTGGCAGTGGTTTAAAACTCCATTAGCAGGGTTTTTTGTTTTGTTTTTTGTTTGACACTCTGTTGCCCAGGCTGGAGTGCAGTGGCGTGATTTCAGCTCACTGCACCCTCTGCCTCCCAGGTTCAAGCCATTCTCATGCTTCAGCCTCACTTCTAGCTGGGATTACAGGTGCAGGCCACCATGCCTGGCTAATTTTTGTATTTTTTAGTAGAGACAAGGTTTCACCATGTTGGCCAGGTTGGTCTCAAACTTTTGACCTCAAGTGATCTGCCCACCTCAGCCTCTCAAAGTGCTGGGATTACAGGTGTGAGCCACGGCGCCCAGCCTCCATTAGCAGGCTTTTAAGTGTGTTTCAGAACTTGTATCTTTTTGTCTTAGACTGCCTTCTCTTTTAACAGAGTGAGGAAAACGGCGTCAGTATGCGTGGAGGAGGGAATCAGGGGGTCAGGGTCTGTGTTTAGCAGCTTTCCGAGCCCCTGAGTAGGTTCTGGCGTCACTGAGGATCGGAGTCACTTAGAGGAGTTTTGCTTGCGCGAGGTTTCATCTGCTTTGGATTTACTACAGCTGTCACTCTGCGTCTTCTGGTATAAGAATGGAATGTGGTTGCTGGACAAAAGCAAAACCTTGTAAGTCCACTTTAAAGAAAGCAACTGAGTACATCCCTGTTGTCCTCAACATCGAGAAGTCCCCACATTTAAATGGCTCTTTGGGGACACATTCATACTTTGAAGAGCTTGGCACCAGGCAGCCACTGTCCGAGCTTCAGAGGAAGGAAATGCTTCCGGGGGAGTGAAATAAAGCCCAGTCAGGGCAGCCTGACTGCTATGGGCCTTCAGTTGGGTCTGCCCAGGTGACAGAATGTGATCCGCCTGACTTGGTGGCTGCAGGGAGCCACGGTCACACCACTGCACTCCAGCCTGGGTGGCAGAGCAAGACCCTATCTCTTAGAAAAACAAAAAGGATGTGATCCGTTTGTGTCCCAGCGTCCACCACCTGAGATGTTTGATGTAACTGTGAAAAGAACAAAGGCATGTTTCTTTCAATCGCATCTCTTTCAACAGCCTAAACTTCACAAATGGTAACCAGCCATATTCGTCTAGTATTTTGCAGCAGAACCAAGGGTCCCACGTGTTTCTCCTTAGCCGTGGGGACTGGGGCAGATGGGGAACCCTCACAGCCACAGTCCTCTGTGGACTCAGCTTGCAGATCCCTGCCTGGTACCTGACCTCATTGCCACAGGAACCAATAAGAAAATAAGGGCAGGGGCACTTTGTCAACCCTGAATATTTGCACCCTTGGAATATGTTAATATTAGGTTGGTGCAAAAGTAATCGTGGTTTTGCCATTACTTTTAATTTTTAGTAGAGACGAGGTTTCACCCTGTTGGCCAGGTTGATCTCAAACTCTTGACCTCCAGTAAGCCGCCCACCACGGCCTCCCAAAGGCCACAATTGCTTTGTCCGCAATTACTTTTGCACCAACCTAATGTATTCTTATGTGTGAAAGTATTTGTAACTTCTGTTAAGCGCAAAAGTAGGGGGTTTCCTTTCTAAACAAAAAGGACATCAGAGTAGGAGTTTTCAAGAGAGTAAAGTGCATTGTTAACTCAAATATATGAATCCAAACATGATTTTTAAAAAGATGATTTAGCCAGAACAGTTAGTGATCTGACAGACTTAAACAGCTTTCTTAAAAAGGCATAAGTACCCACTGGCAATGTCAATTACTACTTTATTTTCTCAACAGTCTTCTCTCATTTCGGCATCAGGAAGGAAAGAGCAACATCGTGAGACGTGTTTCCACCTGCTTCTGTGGGAGGAGGGATTCCAAACCTGGTCATGTGTGTCTAGCCAGCTACACACTGCTGAATAATACGGTTTTCTTTTCTTTTTTTTTTTTTTTTTTGAGATGGAGTCTCGCTCTCTCACCCAGGCTGGAGTGCAGTGGCACGATCTCCGCTCATAGCTATCTCCACCTCCCAGGCTCAAGCGATTCTCCTGCCTCAGCCTCCCAAGTAGCTGGCATTACAGGCACCCACCACCATGTCTGGCTAATTTTTGTATTTTTAGTAGAGATGGGGTTTCATCATGTTGGCCAGGGTGGTGTCAAACTCCTGACCTCAGGTCATCTCCCTGCCTCAGCCTCCCAAAGTGCTGGGATTACAGGCATGAGCCACCTCACCCAGCCTGGCTTTCAATTATATAGACTATTTCTAATTCACGCATGTTCAAAGTCAAATATTTCTTACATACCTCTGAGAAGTTTCAGTATCAGAGATGTATTCAAGACAGCACTGGCTTCAAATAGCTAGAAGAGTATTGAATGTTCCCAAAGAAACGATAAATGTTCGAGATGAGGGATATGCTAATTACCCTGATCTGATTACCATACATAGGCTGTGTAGTATATATTGCTGTGTACCCATCACTGTGTACCCCATAAATATGTTCTATGATTGTCAATTTAAAAGTAAAAATTTAAATAGTGTTAGCAGCTGTGCACAGTGGCTCATGCCTGTAATCCCGGCACTTTGGGAGGCCAAAGTGGGCATATCACCTGAGGTCAGGAGCTCAACACCAGGCTGGCCAAGATTTTGTCGTTACTAAAAATACAAAAGTCAGCCAGGTGTGATGGCACACACCTGTAATCCCAACTACTTGGGAGGCTGAGACAGGAGAATTGCTTGAACCTGAGAGGCAGAGGTTGCAGTGAGCCAAGATCATGCCACTGCATTCCAGCCCAGGTGACAGACCGAGACCCAGTCTCAAAAAGAAAAATAATGTTAGCCATGCAGAATTTCCAAAGTCCCATTTTGTTCCACGGCCATCGGTCATAACAGAATGAAATTTTGATAGAAAATGTTGCACATATTTAAAATTGATATTTCCCCACCAAGAATATTTTTTGTTTTTCTTTAAATCTCATCATTTCTAAAATGGATTTACAGGCAGCGCTTAAAGTTTTCAAAATATAATGAATACTGATTTTTCTGCTCTCCCACACTTCCTAAACACATTGAGAAGGAATTCTCATAGCTGAGCCTTTCAGTGTTTCACCCCCAGGCATGTGCCGTATGCTTTTTTCTTTTTCTAGCCGATAGTTAATCAAGATTGTTACTTAGCCGACCAGGAGCAGTGGCTGATGCCTGTAATCCCAGCACTTTGGGAGGCTGAGGCGGGTGGATCATCTGAGATCAGGAGTTTGAGACTAGCCTGGCCAACATGGGGAAACCCTGTCTCTACTAAAATTATATATATATAATTTTCATATAATTAAAATATGAAAATTAACCAGGCATGGTGGCACACACCTGTAATCCCAGTTACTCAGGGGGCTGAGGCAGGAGAATCTCTTGAACCTGGGAGGTAGATGTTGCAGTGAGCCAAGGTCATGCCACTGCACTCCAGCCTGGGTGACGATGCAAGACTCAGTCTCAAAAAAAAAAAAAAAGTTTTACTTAACCTATAAAGTAAAATTGATGACATGGTACAAATGGAATACTATGGTTAAGCTGAAAGCCAACTTAACATATTGTGAACTCTAATTAGACCTTGTTCCACAGCAGAATTAAGAGAGACATGTCTTAGAAAATAATTCTATAGAAGTCACGACTAGGACACACTCTCATTGTTATTAGTAATTCTTTTTATTCCACTCACCGCCCTCACTCTGTGTATATATAGAGCAGAGCTCTGCCCAGTGCTTTCAATAATTCATGAAGTTCTCATGCTAGTTTCGCGATGGTTGAAGAAACTTGAGACTTGGAGACATGGTGACTTACCTCAATGACGGAGCTTAGATTTGCTCCCATGTCTCCCAGATTCTTGAGCCCAAAACCTTACCCACTATGACTGTGGTTTTCAAACACGGGGCAGAGTTTTGAGTTTACACTTTTGTTTCAACAAGAATAGCTCATTTTAAAAATGCTTTGCACGTGTTTGTGCATCCAGGCGAGAATTCATTTGAACTCGGCTCTCTCGGCCCCTTGTGCGCCCAGGGCCATGGTGAGGAGAGGCTGTATTCAATCCAGGCCTTCAACAAGCCGTGCCCATGGCCGCTCCCAGCCTCCCCGTCACTCTGTCCTCAGCCTGCTCAGCCTGGGTGCTCTGTAGCATGCATGGGGCAGGTGCTGATGGAGGCTTGTGGCTCATGGAGGCCAAATAGCCAGGAGCTGGGGCTTTTTGTAAAACCTGAGCAAGGGAAGCAAAACTAAGCCTCGATTTGATGATGGTAGGCTACAACTTAAAGGCTTCTGAAGACTTTTTAAACCAATCTCTTTCAAGTCTAGAAATATTAAGGTTATGACTTAAAAACATTAAGGCAGAATGGGTTTGTGGCTCTGAGGCTAAATTTAGGGCAAAGCAGGCATCACTGGCCTGTGCTTATATAACAGTAGTTCTTTTTCTTTTCTCTTTTTTTCTGAGACATTCTTGCTCTGTTGCCCAGGCTGGAGTGCAATGGTGCAATCTTGGCTCACTGCAACCTTCACCTCCCAGGTTCAAGTGATTCTTCTGCCTCTGCCTCTTAAGTAGCTGGGACTATAGGCGTGCACCACCGCACCTGGCTAATTTTTGTATTTTCAGTAGAGATGGGGTTTCACCATGTTGGTCAGGCTGGTCTCCAACTCCTGACCTCATGATTTACCTGCCTCGGCCTCCCAAAGCACTGGGATTGCAGGTGTGAACCACCATGCCCGGCCAGCAATGTATCTTCATAGCTTGCTTTGAGAAGGATTGTTGCTGACAGCAGATGACTGCCTAAGCAATCTGACAGCGTTTGCCCTGTGATTTTTAATAATGTGCACCGGCCCTTCATGTGTTATGGAACAAGCCCCATAGTTGGGATGATAAAACATTCAGAGTCCTGAGTTACACACAACAGACGAGTGTCTTGTGGACACAATCTTTCCTATCATGGTGGTTCCTGGAAACACACCACAGCCTTCAACACAACAGCCAACATCAACGCAGTGAGGTCTTTTTATTTAATTACCTACAAGGGCAGAATCTGGCGTTTCACTGTGTATCAAAGGATGTACCTAAGAGCCAGGAAATGTTTCAGATGCGTCAGGTTTCTAAGTTGATCAGAGCCTTTTTTTCTTTTTTTTGCCACTGAGTCTTGCTCTGTCATCCAGGCTGGAGTGCAGTGGCGCGGATCTCAGCTTGCTGCAACCTCTGCGTCCCGGCTTCAGGTGATTCTGGCTTCAGCCTCCTGAGTAGCTGTGACTACAGGCATGCACCACTACAGCTGGCTAATTTTTGTATGTTTAGTAGAGACGGGGTTTCACCATGTTGGCCGGGCTGGTCTGGAACTCCTGACCTCAGAAGATCTGCCTGCCTCGGCCTCCCAAAGTACTGGGATTACAGGTGTTAGTCACCACGCCCAGCCTTGATGACAGCGATTTAACCTGACACATGTGTCAAATGCTTCCCTGTGAGTAAAACAGAGATGGTGCCTCCATAGCACTGAGTTTCGACTCTAGATTTGTCATGTGCGTTAGAGGGCTTATGGAGTCACTGCATTGCCTTTCTTTTTTTTTTTTGAGACAGGGTTTTGCTGTTGTTACCCAGACTGGAGTGCAATAGCACAATCTCGGCTCACCGCAACGTCTGCCTTCTGGGTTCAAGCAATTCTCCTGCCTCAGCCTCCTGAGTAGCTGGGACTCTACAGGAGCACACCACCATGCCCAGCTAATTTTTTTTTTTTCTGTATTTTAGTAGAGACGGGGTTTCACCTTGTTGACCAGGATGGTCTCGATCTCTTGACCTCGTGATCCACCCGCCTCGGCCTCCCAAAGTGCTGGGATTATAGGCATGAGCCACCACGCCCGGCCACCTTTCTTAGTAAATGCAGCAAATTTCCATTATTGTTAAAGATTTAAGGAGATGCTGCATATTTTTCTGGCTACCCTCTTGGTGCTAACATCTTGCAGAGACAGTCCAGTTTGCATTATAAGCCTTCTTGACTGCATGGAGAGATTCTTGGGCAGTGCTAGTTACATCCGTAGAACGTTTGAACTGTGTTATAATTTAGTCCATTAGCAGGGCCCTGAGCTGGGAGTAATCGACCACTACTGGGCCAGAGTAACCTGTGATTGTGCGTTGGCACCGGAGAGCCCTGTTTAAGTGTCCTGACGGGATCTACGCTTAGAGACTGCAGGTTGTGAGTTACTGTGTGTTGAAGAAGTGATCCAGTATTGCATTATTGGTGTGATAATAAGACTAAGCCTGACATTAGGCTTCCACAATCATCATAAGGGGATAATGGCTTTTCACTGTGGACAGCTGCATCAGATTAGGCAGATTGGTTTCACTGGCTGCCCTTTCAATTCCACTCAGCACCCTCACCCCGAATTTTTCATGCCACAGAGCTGCATGCCTTGGCCACTGAAGTGAATGACTCCCTGGAGGTTGCTGCTGGTGTGTGGCTTTGGGAATGTGTGTGTGTGTGTGCGCCCGTGTGCACGCATACCTCTGCCTTTGCTCACTCTTCAGACAGGTGTCTGCCTACAGGAAAGTCCAAAAGACATTCCAGTACTGAATGTGATCATTTGCAGATCACCTCTGCAATGAACGATGGTAACTACTACAACTTCTGTAACAAGAAGGAACAAGTTAGAAAGATACTGTTATGCATGGAGAAACTGAAAGGTCATTGAAATCGTTGTTGCTTCCTTCCTAAACTTACTAATATTCGGCCGGCTGCTGTCCTTTGTGCCTTCCTGTCATCGTGGTTGGGCACCGTAGAATTCCAAGAAGAAAGGAGCTTTGGAGCCTGTGGTGGGGCAGTCCTGTGCATGCTTTTCCTTCAGCAAATCTGGTTGAATGTGTGCTGAGTGCCCGTGGCTATTCTAGGTTACAAAACACAAGATCTCCACCTTTGAGCAGGGCACGGTGGCTCATGCCTATAATCCCAGCACTTTGCAAGGCCAAGACAGGCAGATCACAAGGTCAGGAGATCGAGACCATCCTGGCCAACGTGATGAAACCCCGTCTCTATGAAAAATATAAAAGTTTGCTGATGTGGTGACACATGCCTGTAATCCCAGCTACTCGGGAGCCTGAGGCAGGAGAATCACTTGAACCCAGGAAGCAGAGGTTGCAGTGAGCCGAGATCAGGCCACTGCACTCTAACCTGGTGACAGAGTAAGATACTGTCTCCAAAAAGAAAGATCTCCACCTCCATGGAGCAGGAGGGAGATAGTCCCAGTAAACATAATAAATAGGCCAGTTCTGTAGCATGTTAGCAGGTGCAGAGTACCTACAGGACAGATTAAAGTGGGACCAAGCATAGTGGCTCATGCTTGTAATCCTAGCACTTTGGGAGGCTGAGGCAGGTGGATCACTTGAGGTCAGGAGTTCAAGACCAGCCTGATCAACATGGTGAAACTGCCTCTCTACTAAAAATACAAAAATTAGTCGGGCATGGTGATGGGCACCTGTAGTCCCAGATACCTGGGAGGCTGAGGCAGGAGAATCGGTTGACCCCAGGGAGGTTGCAGTGAGCCAAGATCACACCACTGTGCTCCAGTCTGGGTGACAAAGTGAGACTCCCATCTCAAAAAAAAAAAGAAAAAAAAAAAAAAGGCTTGACTGTAGATACACATTGGGGATGGAAGGGATCATTGGTGTATTGATTCGAATCTTCATCCGCAGGCCAGGATGAGCGCATCAAGGTAGTGAGGGCAGACGGAGGAAAGGGCCACAGACTGAGCTCTGGAGCTGTCCAACATTAACAGCTGGGGAGAAGAGGAGGAATCTGGAAAAGACACTGACAACGGGTGGCTGGGGGGGGTAGGCCGAAAATCAATAGCGGTACCGTGGAAGGTAAGTCGAGAAAGCGTTGCAGGGAGGAAGGAGTGATCTCCAGGGTCCAGTCCCACTGGTAGCTCAAGTAAGATGAGAACAGAACTGACGGCTTCTTCAGCAACGTAGAATCATGACACGTGATTTTGACAAAAACACTATCAGTGAAGTGCTGTGGCCAGAAGCTTAATTGGAGGCGAATGTTGTGTAACGTCTCCTGGGGAGAGGATTTAAGTGTGTGAATCAAAGAGTATGTTTGAGACACTTGGCTGCAAAGGAGAGAAATAGGGCAGTAGCTGGCAGGGGAAGTGAGGTCAAGGCAAGGTTTTGGTGTGCTTTGTTTTAATGATAAGATGTACAGTCTATTTGTGTTCCAATAAAAGCGAACTAGCAGAGAGAAGGGAAGGCAGTGCTATTCAAGAAACTGGAGAGAATTGCTCAAACCAGGTCCTCAAGCGGTGGGGCGGGAATGAGATCCAGCGTACGCACAGGAGGATTGGCCTTAGAGGGATCATGCGTTCTTCTCCACGAAGGGAGAGAAAGTGGAGTAACTTGGTGCAGATGCTTCTGGTGGTGACAGTCTGTGGGAATTCTCTTCTGATTGTTTTGTTTTCTCAGTGAAGGTGGAGGCCAGGTCATCTGCTGTGAGTCTTGGGAAACAGATTGGAAAAGAGGAGAAGTTGTGAAATAGTTGTTGGAGAAAAGTCACGAAAGTGAATGGACTGGGAAATAAAAGCATCAGGGGTCAGCATGATCAGGAGTTTAAAGCAAGCCTCTGTGTCTTTCCACCTCATGTTCAGCCGCACTGGTGCAGGCACAGAGGAGGTAGAGTTGAGTCTAACCACAGCCATGGGTTTGCCCAGTAAATCAGACAGGAAGAGGAGGGAGGGTGTGTGAAAAGCACTGGCAGTGATCAGCTGTGGAATCTCAGGGAGCAGGAGAGAGCATGGAGTTGGCTGGTAACCGTGAAAAGATGACAGATGGGAAGATGGATTGGAGGTCCCAGTGGGGCTGGGGCTTATTGGAATCTGGGTATTAGAAGGAGTAGGCTGGAAAGATTGAAGGTGGAGATCAGAGAAGAGGCTGCATGATGGTGAGATTTGGGATGGGGTTGCAGTTCCTGGATGAAGTAGGGAGGGGGACTGAATTGGACCCCATTCAAATACCTGAGAGACTCAGATGTGGGCAGGGTCATCTCCATGTGTGTTGACATTTGTAGGTACCAAAATAGGAATGTGCTGGACAGTATGACAATGAGTGAGGAGCTGAAGTTGTTGAAAAATAAAGGACATGATCTGTGTATTAGTCCATTTTCATGCTGCTGATAAAGACATACCCAAGGCTGCATGCAGTGGTTCCTGCCTGTAATCCCAGCACTTTGGGCTGAGGCAGGTGGATCACCTGAGGTCATGTGTTTGAGACCAGCCTGGCCAACATGATGAAACCCTGTCTCTACTAAAAATACAAAAATTACCTGGCGTGATGGCAGGCACCTATAATCCCAGCTACTCAGGAGGCTGAGGCAGAAGAATTGCTTGAACTCGGAAGGCGGAGGTTGCAGTGAGCCGAGATCATGCCATTGCACTCCAGCCTGGGAGACAAGAGCGAGACATCATCTCAAAAAAAAAGAAAAAGAAGACATACCCAAGACAGGGAAGAAAAAGAGGTTTAATTGGACTTACAGTTCTGCATGGCTGAGGAGGCCTCAGCATCATGGCAGGAAGTGAAAGACTCTTCTTACATGGTGGCAGCAAGAGAAAATGAGGAGGAGGCAAAAGCAGTAACTCCTGATAAAACGATCAGACCTCTTGAGACTTACTCAATATCATGAGAAAAGCATGGGAAAGACCGGCCCCCAGGATTCAATGGCCTCCCCCTGGGTCCCTCCCACAATGCATGGGAATTCTGGGAAATACAATTCAAGTTGAGATTTGGGTGGGGACACAGCCGAACCATGTCAGTCTTGTTCATAGCAACCATGAGGGGCAGTGATACTAGCATCCAGTAGGATCATCTAGAGCCTCTGATTACAGTGCAGGCGATGGAGCCACCAGGGACCTCATGTGAGATCTTCACTCCACCGCTCACATCTGACAAGCCCCTAACCCCCCTCCTTCTCAGTTTCCTCATCTGTTGAATGGAGGCAATAGTACATGTCTCAAAGACGGGGCAGTTCTGAGGGTTAAATTAGATAATGTACAAAAAAATGTTAAGCATGGTTCCCAGCATATAGCGATTATGATATATACGATGTTACTCCCTGCTCCAAATCTTTCTGCAAAACCCTATGCCTCCAGTTGGAGGATAGTGGCGGTTTACCTTTATATTCTTACATGGCACCAGTTGTTTTCTAAATAAGGTTTATTTGCCACCTTTTCTGAGGTGTTTCACATTTGTTTCACGGTAGGATGAGGGTAAGTTGGAGGAGGCCCAGTGAAGCTAGACAGAGTCTTAACAGCTGAGAGAGACCAAGAAGACATCTTCCTTAGTAGCAGTGGAGCTGGAGACAGAAGGAGAGAATAGTCATGTTATAAGAGAAAAGCTGCAGAATTAAAAACGCGGGTTAATGCGGGGTGGGGAGTTGTAGACGATCTCCCAGGTTTCTGGCTTCGCTGACCAGGTGGATGACGTTAAAAGCATAGTAGGAAATTTTCAACACTTCCTGGCAAAGAGCAGCTTCTTTAATGAATTGAATTTCCATCAGACTTGGTGATAATCAGATCATGGGCTCATTTCATCAATCCTCATTGACATTCAGGATTAGCCATTCCACAGTGTGATGGCCACGGAAGAAGTATACCCCCAGGTAGTGTTGTAGAAGCATCAGAATTAAAATGCCAGCTCTTCATTCAGTCAATTTCATTTATGTTATGCGTTACACCCGAACCCAGTTTGTTTGTTTTGAATGAGAGTGTGTGTGTGCATTTCTTTGAACTATTTGGCTCACATGGTTCCATGGTTCCTGAATGCAATTTGCTTTTTTTTTTTTGACCAAAGAATTGAAGATGTTCATTTTATTATTTCAAAACCATACGTATCTATTATTATGTATGCTCATTTTCTAAATTATGTAACAGTTTTTGAAAGACCAGAGATTTCGAGGTGGGATGATCAAGTCGTAAGCGTCTCCCGGATTATGGATGAAGCCCCCTATGGTGGGCTAAATCTGAGATCTCTTGGGCTTCCCCGAGCAGTGGTTTGTGTTAAATTATAGACACGGGCCAGGTGTGGTGACTGCTGCCTATAACCCCAGCACTTTGGGAAGCCAAGGTGGGCAGATCACTTGAGGTCAGGAGTTCCAACCAGCCTAGCTAACGTGGAGAAATCCCGTATCTACTAAAAATACCAAAAAAAATAGCATGTTGGATGCCTGAAATCCCAGCTACTTGGGAGACTGAGGCAGAATAACTTGGACCTGGGCTTTGGAGGTTGCAGTGAGCCAGGATTAGGCTACTGCACTCCAGCCTGGGTGACAGAGCAAGACTGTCTCAAAAAAAAAAACAACAAAAAAAACCTCTTTTACTTGGCTGTATCCCTCTTTGACTCGGATATGAGAAAAATTTCAGAACTGTGTCTGTGACATGCTTCCTGTAGGTCCAGAGAACATCATGGCCTGGCTTTGGGTACCAACCTCTCCCTACTCCCCATCTTAGATTTAATCCTCTCCTTAGCCCGATTCTTCTTATTTGTGTCAAATCTGCTTTCTCTTTCTGTGTTTTCTGCATCCTTTCAAGCTGCTGTTCAGGCCTGCTCTCTAGAACAGAGTTGGGCAGAAAAAGTAGCTCATTATTAGTGGATTTGGGCATTTGGACAGGTCTCTCCCTACACCTCGAAGAGTGCCTGCCACAGAATAAACATTCAGTAAGCATTTAGTAAAATGGTAAACATTTACTTTTTTCCATCTGTGCAGTGGGGGTGTGACTGCAAGCATTTGCCTAGCCTGCAGTCCTTAGAATAACAGGATGTTAATAGTAATAATAACGGCTAGCCTTTGTTGAGTACTTTCTCTGTGTCTGTTTTTCATAGGTCTTATTTAGTCTCCTGATGCTCCTAAGAGATAAGTGCAATAATTATGCCTGTTTTGCAGATGTGAGTTTAAGGAAGGGAAGTATCTTTTTTAAATTCAGACAGCAAGAAGCAGAGGAGCAAACCTCCACTTCACCACTGCCCTGCAATGCCGTGTCCAAGGGACAGCGATGACAGAAGCCTGGCTCCCTAAAAGGAGCTGGTCACTGTCACCTCTAGTGGTACCAACCCTCTCTCTGTACTAGACCCGATGCTGAATGTCCTGCTGTGACCTTGAAGCAACGAACAACAGGCTGAGATGTGGAGCTGGCAGGCTGGCAGGTTCTAATCCCCAGGGAGTTTTGGGGAGGCACAGTCAGCATTTTTTTTAAGAAATAAAAAATTAAGAAGCTGTAACCTCTCCTTTGCCCTCCAGATACTCTATTGCTGAGGGAGTGAGAGATGGCTGGCACCACACTTAGATCGCAAAGGAAAGAGAAGGTTAAGCTGATTTTGATTGAAATTTCGCTGTAGGCACACAGAGGAATTTTAACATAGCACTGAGCTAGTGAATGCTGTGTGTTCCCCTGGTTGAGACTTGGCACTGGAGCTCATGCAGGGGCCAGCCAGATCTGCAGCAAGCTTTTCTTCATCCAGAAAGTTCCATCATGGCCCCAAACGCCAGGAATTCCAGAGAGCCTCTAAGCAGCCTACAAGCTTCTTGCCCAATGAGGAGGACCACGCTTTCATTTTTTGTTTGTTTGTTTGTTTTGTAAGACAGAGTCTCACTCTGTTGCCCAGACTAGAGTGCAATGATGCAATCTCGGCTCACTGCAACCTCCACCTCCCTGGTTCAAGCAAATCTCTCTGCTTCAGCCTCCCGAGTAGCTGGGATTACAGGTGCATGCCACCACACCTGGCCAATTTCTGTATTTTCAGTAGAGACAAGGTTTTACCATATTTGCCAGGCTGGTCTGGAAACCCTGACCTCCGGCCTCCCAAAATGCTGGGATTACAGGCATGAGCCACCACACCCAGCCTCCGCTCTCACTTTCCTCCTCTCTCACCTCCCCTCAGCTGCCCCTCTTCCCTATTATGGCACCACCCTGCCCACGTGTCCTGTCTCCTTTCACCACCTTCCCCTCTGTGTCCCCAAGGAGTGGTATAAGAGCAACATGTGCCGCCAAGTGGCCTCGTCCCAGAGGCTCAGGTCTCTGACTGTTGACTAGATAAGTGTCATAATTCGGTTCAGCTGGATAATTCTATTCAGCGAGATCTGGTAAAAGTAATACTGAGAATTTATTGATTTTTTAAAGCAATTCATTTCTAGAAGTGCAAAGCAAATTATATCATTAAAAGTTTTCTGGCACTTCTTAAATAAGATTTGTATTTTAACATTTTGGAAAATATTATAATACAAAACCCACCAGAGAATACATGAAAAATGAATAAGAAATCAATTTCATAAGCTTAGGTAGAAGGGCCTGCTGTATGCATTTACTGGGAGATGTTGACATGGTGTGCTTCCAAACTTTTTTTCTTCCTCCAAAACGTTTTCTTCCTCCTGGACTGCTTCTCTTGATGAATAGCACGATCATGTCCTTGGCCGCTATCGCCAGAGCCAGCCTGGTATTTAATTTAGTGAAGACTCCTTTGGTTGCCAGTGAGAGAAGCTCATCAGGAACCAGCAGAACTGAGCGTCTGCCTCCAGGACAAACAGCCCCCTGTGTTTCTCTCTCCTGATCAAGCTCTTGGTCTCCAGGCCTCTCCTCTCTGCCTGTTGGTTCATTTTCTGTTTCCATGGAGGAGCTGGACCATGGCCACAAGCTGCTCCAGGGTTGATTCATTCTAGCTTAGGTACCCGAGAGAATAGCGAGCATGCCTGGACCAGTCTCAGTGTGTGCAGCTGCAGGGGAGGGCATGAGTGTGCATAGCCTGAGTCACGGGCTGGGGGCTGGACAGACACACATCACCATCTCCAACGTTGTCCCTGGGCCTTCCTCCCACCCTGCCCCCATCCATTCAGCTACGGCCTTCTGACCTCTTTCATCAGGGTGTTTGCTTTCCTTCCCTCCCTTTTCCTGTCCTGGGCTGGCCTTGACTCTTTTTCTGCTAGCCAGGGGCAGCAGCCTCGTGACAGTTTCCATACCCCCATTATTTCCCCTAGCCTATGCTTCACATCAGAATGATTGTCCTAGACAGAAACTTGAACATATTTCTGCCCAAAGCGCCATCAGGTCTCTGTCATTGTTAGAATGAAGTCCCAAGTCAGGGCCCTTCCTCACCACTCCGGGCTGCACTGCCCAGTGATACAGGCTGTCTTAGGTTCCCCCGACCCCTGCCCTTTCCTTTCTTTGGAGCTTTGGAATCTGCTGTCCAAAGCTTGCAAAGTCCCACCTCACTTTCCCCGGGTCTCAGCTGAAACCTTCCTTGGCCTCGCCTCTTACTTCTGCCTGTGACTTCACCCACTGCTCTGCCACCCGTTCCCTTTCACACCTCTGTTCTTCACAGTACGTGTTAGAAATGTTCATTTGTATCATTGTTGAAAATTATCAGTAATTGTGATTATGACTAGATCCTAGATTCGACACCTTTTTACTCACTTTTGGACAAAGGGGACATAAGCTGCAAGATAAACACAAATATAAAATACTTTTAAGAATGGCTGGCCGGGGGCAGTGGCTCATAATCCAGCACTTTGGGAGGCGGAGGTGGGTGGATCAGGAGGTCAGGAGGGCGAGATTAGCCTGGCCAACATGGGGAAACCTCGTCTCTACTAAAAATACAAAAATTATCCGTACATGGTAGCACATGCCTGTAATCCCAGGTACTCGGGAGGCTGAGGCGGGAGAATTGCTTGAACCTGGGAGGCGGAGGTTGCAGTGAGCCGAGATTGTGCTACTGTACTCCAGCCTGAGCGACAGAGCGAGACTCCGTCAAAAAAAAAAAAAAAAAAAAAAGGCTGTCATACTACCTAAAATAAACAAACACAGGAGTTTACTGAACTCATATTCCAATTGTACAACATGAGACTACTATACCATACACCAGAATAAATTCTAGATGGATTAAAGAATAACTGAATATTCATAGATGTGCAAAATGTATAAGTTAATAACATTTTAAAATAAAATAATGTACTAGTTAGTGTAAAATCAACAATTAACTCATGAAGTCTTTGGGAAGAGCTCTTTGAAGAAATCATGAAGAGCTCTTTGAAACAAAGACCCTTCCTCAAGAAAATCAATAGTGAAGGAATGTGTAGACAGATGGAATTCCCTAATAAAATAAAAAGCATCTAGGTGACAGTGCATGGGAAATACAATTGAAGGATAAATACTGAACCATGAAAAATATTCAGGAAATTATGACAGACCCCAGGATTAATATCCTTACCATAGTAAGAGTTCGTAAGAATTTCTATCATAAGAAGACATTTTAACCTTGGGTAACTAGTGAACAAGAGATGCAGAGAGACTTTTGGTGGTAGTGAAGGAGACGTGAGCACTGTCCTGTCGGTCTTTTGTCCAGTGGTGTAATTATTTTTCTAGGAGTGGCATCATCCAAAAGGTAAACATAGATACTTACACCAACTTGGTCTGTTTATTTATATTTATAATAACAGAAATAGCCATAGGGAGTGTATCATTAAAAAAAATTATTCTGGCTGGGCACAGTGGCTCATGCCTGTAAGCCTGGCTCTTTGGGAGGTGGTGGCGGGTGGGCCATGAGGTCAGGAGATCGAGATCATCCTGGCTAACATGGTGAAACCTCGTCTCTCCTAAAAATTAAAAAAATTAGCCGGGCGTGGTGGCACGTGCCTGTAGTCTCAGCTGCTCAGGAGGCTGAGGTGAGAGAATTGCTTGAACCTGGGAGGCGGAGGTTGCAGTGAGCCGAGATCGAGCCACTGCACTCCAGCCTGGGTGACAGAGCAAGACTTCATCTGAGAAAAAATTTATTCTATAACCACACATAAGATTATGCAGATTTCAAAATTACTTTATGAGGTGTCTATAAATGTTGGGAAACATTTATAATATAACATTACTTGTAAAGTTCTGCTCGGTGTGGTGGCTCACACCTGTAATACTAGCACATTGGAAGGCTCATGGATTGTTTGAGCCAAGGAGTTTGAGACCAGCTTGGACAACATGGTGAAACCCTGTTTCTGCAAAAAATACAAATATTAGCCAGGTGTGGTGGTGCATACCTGCATTCTCAGCTACTCAGGAAGCTTGAGATAGGAGGATCACTTGAGCCCAGAAGGCGGAGATTGCAGTGAGCCCTGATTGCGTGCCTGCCCTCTAGCCTGGGCAACAGACAGAAACCCTGTTTCAGAAAAAGAAAAAAGATTAATACAAAATGAGATATGTACTTTTTTTGTTTTTTTCGCCCTGAGACAGAGTCTTGCTCTGTCACCCAGGTTGGAGTGCAGTGGCACAATCTTGGCTCACTGCAACCTCTGCCTCCCAGGTTTAAGCCATTTTCCTGCCCCAGCCTCTAAAATAACTGGGATTATAGGTATGTGCCACCACACCTGGCTAATTTTTTTTTTCTTTTTGTATTTTTAGTAGAGACAGTGTTTCACCATGTTGGTCAGGCTGGTCTCGAACTCCTGACCTCAGGTGATTCACCTGCCTTGGCCTCCCAAAGCACTGCGATTATATGTGTGAGCCACTGCGCCTGGCTGAGATATATACTTCGATCTCAATATAACTTAAAAAAAAGATTGAGAGGATAAAGGCAAAAAATGAGAGGGTGTGGAGTGTGGGATGACTGGAGTTTCGTGTGCTTTGTATACATTCCATATCGTCTGTACTGAGCATGCACCATTTGTAATCAGAAATTTCAGAAGACCCCTAATTGTACGGTGCTCTCTCGGTCTCAGTTCATGACAGCTCAGCTGCTCACCAGTCGAATCATTTTTCCTTGCTGTAACCTGGTTGCCTTATCCTTAAAATAAGGGCAGCAATAGCTTCCCTGTGAGAAGCAAGTGGAATTCGTGCGGTTGCACAAATATTTAGGAAAAGTCAAAGATTTACAGCAGCCATGAGTTGGGCGATGGCATTACTTATACCAAATACATTTTCTAACTTGTAAAAATATCATCTGAGCTGGGAACCGAGTAGTCCTGTGTGCCATTTCATCCCGTCGTTGGGGAATTATTTGTTTGCCTTCCTTCTGTGAATCTTTCTGTCTGTGGCCAGCTCCTCCCTGGGGCCTCCCCTCTGCCCTCTGTTTGGGCAGCTCTCTCTGACACTCCTGGTGTAGGACTGTGGAAAGGCACGCAAAGGCCAGCTATGAGGGAAATGCACAGACCTTTTTTTTTGTAAATAAATGATTGTTTCATGGAGGTACCACATCAAGGGAGAGAGAAAAGATCAGAAACTAGGAGATGAGCTGGGCATAGTGGCTCACACGTGTGATCCCAGCATTTTGGGAGGCAGAGGCAGGTGAATCACCTGAGGTCAGGAGTTTGAGACCAGCCTGGCCAACATGGTAAAACTCCGTCTCTACTAAAAATACAAAACTTAGCCAGGCATGGTGGTTGGGCACCTGTAATCCCAGCTATTCAAGAGGCTGAGACAGGAGGCAAAGGTTGCAGTGAGCTGAGATTGTGCCAGTGCACTCCAGCCTGGGAAACAGAGGGAGATCCGTCAAAAACAAAAAACACAAAAAAACAAAAAACAAAGAAACAACAACAACAAAAAAAAAAACCAGGAGATGGAGTCAGAAAGGCAGGCAGGGATTGATGAGGCTAGGTGGGCTTGTTACTGGTGAAGCTGAGACTTTGAACAAGACATAAATAGCTGGGGCAAGGTAGTTCAAGATTTTGGGAGGCAGAGCCTCTTTTGGAGAGATCTCTGGGTTTTTTATAGGATGCACACATTCCGTAGTACTGGGTACTGAGTTGAACCTGGCATGACAGAAGCCGTCGCTCACATCCCTTTGGTTGAGGACTTTTTAGTGCAGCACCAACTTTCATATATTTGCCAATGAGAGTTAGTCATCATGAGCTAGCACGAAATTTCAAATGAGATTGGGAATTTTCTTAAGCAAGGCGATTTCAGATAATTGGTGGTTCCTGGACTGCCTAATGGAAGGGGATTTTCCACATCGTCCTTTTGATGGAAGAGACTGAAAATGTGGCATGCACTCAAATGCTCCCGTATCTGTGACTTTAAATCGTTTAATCACCAAAATCGTATTATCCTCCTGCCTCCAGGCTTTCTAGCAGAGGCTGCAAGTGTGTTCAATGCAGGAAGCACATGGATTCTCAATTCAAGCGTGGGTACGGACTTCCCTGGCATCTCCTTGCATCTCAGAGAGCCTGGGTGCTCTCAGATTTTCCCAAATTTCTTTGTGCTTAGCAGAGACCACGTGCTCTCAGAAAAATCACAAACCACCAGGTTAGACTAACTTCAACAAATCCCTCTGCACAGATGGGTAAATACATATGACAGTCCTTACTGGACAGCCAGGAAGGTGCTGATCAAGCTGAACCAGGCTCCTGCCCCTGAGATTCAGGGGCAGTGGAGACCGCCCAAGTCTTGGCTTGCCTTGCTTTGTTTCTTTCTACCATGGACAGCAAATTTGGTATGAAGTACAGTCTGTGAAACATCAGGTATGTTTTCCCGTGGTGCTTCTGTTCAGGGAACTTTTTGGTTTTCTTATTTCTTATGAAAAATGTTCAGCATTCACAGATGTAGAGAGAACATGTCATGTGCCTCTGTCTTAGGTCTGTTTCCCTGGAAACAGCCTCTGAAGCAGAGGTTTGGGAGCAGGTGGTTTTCTGCAGAGAGTCCCCAGGATAAGCATCTTCTGGGAAGGGAGGGAAGCAGGAGAGGGCCAGGGAAGAAGGAATTAGGCCACAGAGCAGGCTCAGCAAGGCCTCAGCAGTCCCAGAACTTCAGAGCCGAGATGGCCCTGCAGGGGTCTCTCCTGCCTTAGGACAAGGAGGGAGGGTGGAGATTTAATCCTTTCATTGTCTGGATGTGAGCTTGGCCTGCAGAGGGATATTTAGTTCTCGGTATGCTAAAGGTGAGGGACTCAGCCAAGAGCTGGCCTCAGCCAACACTGCCAGGGTCTGGGGTGTCCTGAGTGGGAGAGTGAGGCCACACCCCATGGCATCCTCCACTGACCCTTCCCCAGCTCCCACCATTGTCCACACAGGCCCATCTTGCCCTCTCTCTGCCTGTACCTGCCGCTCCCCTTTGTTTTTGTGTTTTACCAAGTGCTTTAGGTATATATGTATTTTTAGACAGGTTCTCGCTCTGTTGCCCAGGCTGGAGTGCAGTGTGCAGTCATAGCTCACGAGAGCCTCAAACTCCTGGGCTCAAGCCATCCTCCCACCTCAGCCCTCAAGTAGCTGGGACTACAGGCATGTGCCATCAAGCCCAATTAATTTTTAAATTTTTAGTAGAGACGGGGTCTCGCCATGGTGTCCAGGTTGATTTCCAACTCCTGGGTTCAAGCGATCCGCCTTCCGTGGCCTCTCAAAGTGCTGGGATTAGAGACATGAGCTACCACGCCCAGCAGAAATACACTTTATGTACCATAAAATCCACTCATTTTGAATGTACGATTGAATGATTTTCAGTAAGTTGGCCGAGCTGTGCAACCATCACCTGAATCCAGTTTCAGAACATTTTCATCACCCTAATGGCACACTCTCTTTTGAAAATTATGTCTGCTAGATTTTGAAGCAAATCACATTTAGCAAGGTTTCAGCTCAGTTAAGTTCTTAGCTGAAGGGATCTTTATATGGGAATAATATGAGTGAGTGAGGTGCCATTGAACAGTTACTTGAGGTCACATCATGTAAGATCTTGGGAGACATAACTAAAAGCGATTTCCGAAGAGAATGACCCCAGCTCCCTGGGTGAAGTGGTTTATTCCCGGGGTCGTCTAAGAATACCACATCTGACAAAGGGCTGCATGCTTTAGAGCTCTTCTACTTTATTCTTCAAGAGGAGAGAACCCATGTCAGAGGCAGGATGTGTACGAGACAGCAGGTGAAAGAGAGGAAGGCTGTGGAAAAGGAGGCATGGCTCTGGTGAGAGGCCATCTTGGTAGGTCATCAGAAAAGAGGAAGAGTAAAGATGAAGAAGGTTGAACAGGAAACCAAGACAAGGCCAGGCACGGTGGCTCACCCCTGCAATCCCAGCACTTTGAGAGGCTGAGGCAGGAGAGCTGATGGTGTGAGTTCCAGTCTGGAAGCAGCAGGCTCGCATCCTGGGAAGAGTGTTGATTTCACTTCAAGTCCAAAGGCAGGAAAAACCTAGTGTCCCAGCTTTAAAGCAGGCAAGCAGGAGGGGTCCCCTCATACTCAGGGGAGAGGCAGGCTTTTATATTCCGTTCAGATCTTTGAATGAGGCATGCTCACATTAAGGAGGTCAGATCTGCCATACTTTGTCTACTGATTTAAAAGTTAATCTCATCCAAAAAGCAAACACACTCATCCAGAATAATGTTTGCCCATATATTTGTGGCCCATTCAAGTTTCATAAAATTAGCCCTCACAGCTCCAGTCAGAGGATGTGGTGAAGGGATGCTAAGAAGCCATTCTGGAATCTGGTCTGTCGCAGACCAATGTAATTTTATTCCTCTCTTCACCCTTCACAGCTCGTGGTATTTAAACTCTTCCTGTTCTTTTTCTTAAAAAGTTGTTCAAAAGCAAGCATGCTTAGTTTCTTTCAGAATAGTCTGAATATACACACCTGTCGTCCCAGCTACTCGGGAAGCTGAGGCAGGAGAATCTCTTGAATCCAGGAGGCGGAGGTTGCAGTGAGTTGACATCGCACCACTGCACTCCAGACTGGGTGACAGAGGGAGACCCCATCTCAAAAAAAAAAGAAAGAAAAGGGAAATAAATTTGTCAAGGGTCTCTGGTAAAACCTCAGTGGCAGGGAGCCATCATGTGCTAATGCATTGAGAATAGAGAAGGGGAAGAATGCGTGAAGCTAGTGAGGTTGCAGGCATCAGACAGGGACTTGGACTCTGGCTGGAGGGATACCGAGGGTCACCAGGGGCCCACACACCGTGATAGGGGCACTGGTGTGTGACTCAGAATTTCCCTTTAGGACAGTTGTAAAACTTGAAGAGGAAAAGAGAGGAGTTTCTGGAAAAGGTTTGCTTTCTGGAACCTGGAAAAAACACTGACAGCTGCTATAAGCTTTGGGTTTTGGGGTCCTCGGTTGACCAGAGTAGCTCATCTATTGAGAAAGGACAGTAGCTGGTCCCATAGCCCACCAGAAGATGCTTTCTACTGTGCCCTGCCCAGAAAGCTTTTGCTGAGGGTGGACATAGCAGAGAGAGCCTTGAACTGTCCATCAGTCCATCAGTGGGGATTGATGATAAGCAAAGTAAAAATAGCCAGGTGTGGTGTTACACACTTATAGTTCCAGCTGTTCAAGAGGCTGAGACAGGAGGATTGCTTGAGTCTAGGAGTTCGAGGCTGCAATGAGCCATGATGGTACTGTGTCACAGCAGCCTGGGTGACAGAGTGTTCTGCTAAAAACAGAGAAAGAAATCTTAAAGGGCTGAGAAGGCTGCCAAGTCTTTCTGTGACTTCTGTTTCTCTTTTCAATTTGAATGTAACTAATGAGTGTTTCCATAATTATTTCAATAAGTGATTAGATTTTCTGGAGAGAGAATTGCACGTGTAAAAGCATGAACTTTAGGTCTAACCACGCTCCACACCTGATAACCTGTGCTGGAAGGCAGCTCCTAAATTTTGGGCATACCTCGGAGCTATTCGAAATTACAACTGAAATTTCAGGACAGTATCGTTCACATGGTTGCTGTTCATGGTTTGGGAATAGTGGTATCCATCCTTAGTGAACCTTCTAAATATTGGGGGGAAGAAACATTTCTTTGTCATTTTCTAATATTACAGTTAATGCACACCATTAACACAAGCATAACGTGGTTTTATAGCTTGTTTAAAATGTCTTTGAACACGTTGCAGTATTCTCATTCACTGTCACGTTGTGTCTTACTTTCCTCTGTACTAAATGTGGAGGATAAATGTGGAGGTGCTAGAGAGCCAGAAAAAAAAGGAATCCATTTTAAGAATGGCTTTTGTCCAACATGGGCACTAGAACACAAAGAAAGTATGGGTTGTTGTTGTTGTTTTTTTTTTGAGATGGAGTTTCACTCTTGTTACCCAGGCTGGAGTGCAATGGCACGATCTCGGCTCACCGAAACCTCCACCTCCTGGGTTCAGGCAATTCTCCCCTGCCTCAGCCTCCTGAGTAGCTGGGATTATAGGCACGTGCCACCATGCCCAGCTAATTTTTTGTATTTTTAGTAGAGACAGGGTTTGGTGCCCACCGTCACACTAAATTTTGTTGACCAAGCTGGTCTCGAACTCCTGACCACAAATGATCCCCCCACCTCAGCCTCCCAAAGTGCTGAGATTCCAGGCATGAGCCACTGCACCCAGCCAGAAAGTGTGTTTTAAAAGCTGTCTACACCATAGCCAAGAGTAGAGGTTTTGTTCTATTCTCAGGTTGCAGCCATTTGAGCTGAGTGAGAAGGAGCCAAGGACAGTGGCTGCTTACCTGGCACGCCAGGCAGCTGGCCTGTTTCCTCATCTTAATTCTAAAGAGCACGTCAATTGCCAGCACCATTTTAGTGCATTCTGTACATTTGTGCAATAACAAGGGAAGGCTTCAAATCTGTTATCTGTCAACATTCACAGCTGACAAATTGCCATGGTTTAATTGCTTTTTTCCCCAGGCATTGATTGTGTGTGTTTTGATTACCCCACCCTGTCCATGTGGCATGGATTGGGCTATGACATTGCCAGCCAGTCGTCCCCACCCGGGGGTCGCTCCATCCCCATATGCTGTGCCATATCACTTACTCACTTACCCTTTAGCGGATCATTCTAAATGGTTTTCTGGCATGATTTTTGAAATGGGTGATTATTAAAATGCGTTGAAGGGTTCTTTTGTTTAGATGTGACCTTCTATTGCAGAGCAAAGTCACTAAGTCTTGTCTGCTCAGGCTCCCTGCAAAAAACCAGGACCAGCCAGATTTTAGGGGTACACAATTTGGTCCATAACAACCCAATATGGAGAAGGCAAAACGCCCAGAATCAGAGTATAACCGAATACAGGTGGTTAAATACAGTCAGTCTATCAGATGGAAAGGCATGTGTTTGTATTTTGGAAATTTCTGAACAGATTTAGGCCTGGAAGATACTATGAAATGGAATTCTAAGAATAAAGATTTTAAAAATTATTAAAGTAGGATTTGTTGAAGGCGGAAAATATTGAGAGCGAAGCTTGCATGAAATGAAATCTTAATCTCCCAGAAGTGGGTGAGGGAGGCCCCCAGGAGCAGGGAGTGTGTGCAGGTGGGCACCAAACCTAATGAAGTAATGGCATTTCTAGGCACCAGGGTGGGATGATGGGCAGCTGCCCTTTGTGGGAAGAGGAAAACCTCAGGTTCTGCCAAGGTAGATCTTGATTGAGGAAAAGATGGAGAAGATGAGAACTAACTTTCTCCAAGCCAGGTTGCAAAGGTAGATACCTGCCTTGCAGACCTTGGGATTTCTCAGTTGAAAAATGCTTTGTTTGCAGCCTCTCTCCATCACCGCCTACAGATTTCAAGAGTATCTTCCCCTTAGGACTAAATATAAAGAAGAGAAATGGTGCTTAGAAAACACATTTATAACCAGCCTTGTTCTGGGGCCCCTTGCAGCATGCCCGTTGTGTCTTCTCCACTCCCCCAGCCTTGGCATGGGCAGCCTTTGTGAATTTCAAAGATATTTCCAAGGTGAATTTCAAGTATCTGCTGTGCCACTACTTTGTATCACCTTAGCATCATGGCTGGTATCTCTGGGACGGCTCTCACAGCATTGTACTGTTTGGCCCTCTTCATGTTACTTTATTACATCTAGCTTCCATTCTGGAGCAGAATGGATTGTTGGAGCCTGCTTCCAGCATTGACAGAAGTACTCCCTTTTAATGAATATGTGGTTGATATTGTTCTAAGACATAAAATACTTGAAATTACAATTAGCAGTTTAGCAGTGAATTTTAAGATAACAAGATATCTACCAGAATCAGATGGAGAAGGTTTGAATGCATGTAAACAGCAGCATGGTTGACCAAGGACTAATAAGTCATTGCATACTGACTCGATTAGAGGGCATTGCAGTATACCACTGTATCATCAGCGTTTAGTTTACTCGGTCCAGCAACTTCAAAATGATGTTACATTTCTTGACAATTACTTCTTAATTGGAAAGGATTTACATCATGTAAAATCTGGCAAACATGCTGAAATTTTACTGAGATTATTATATCGAACTATTTCATATTTGCATATTTAAAATTCACACGCAGTACAATAGCAGTATAGTGCCTTAGGCACGGAAGATTAGTAACTGAACAAACCCAAGTTGAATGCAGAGTAGATTGTTCTAAATAAACCTCAAAGCTGGAATTCAGAAGAGCAGAGAATTGTTTTATCATTTCTTCTCTCTTCTGCTTCCTTAATCTTTGCTGGTCTGTTTACCTTTCCAGATCTGCATTCTGCGAAGCTGAGCCTCTCTCCTCATAGCTATTATACCATTAATTCACTTTTTTTTTTTTTGAGACAGGGTCTTGGTCTTTCATCAAGACCGGAGTGCCGTGGTGCGATCACAGCTCACTGCAGCCTCAGCCGCCTTGACCTCCCAAAGTGCTGGGATTGCAGGCGTGAGCCAATGTGCCGGCCTCATTTATTCATTTTATTTATTGATATCTTATGATTCTACTCCTTTTCCCTACTCACCTGACCCCTTTCCCTTCTAACTCCGTTCCGATGCTCTGCAAGTTTTAATTGGTGAATTTCATTTCTGATGTGGAGCTTTCACACATGCACACAGGAGGCTTGACATAGAAGGTGACTGACACACAAAAATCTCCCAGTCGGTCAGCTCGGCAGCCAAGCAGCCAACGTAAGCATGGTCTGCGAGCCTGAAATTGGGACGTGCAGCTCGCCATGATGCCAGACTTACTTCCCCAGCAGTGATTCTGTGACAGTGGTGCTAGCCCTGTCTACCTCACAACTGGTTTTATGAATGAGTCAATGCTTGCTGCAACAAAATACCATGTAGACTGGATTAAACAACGGAAGTGTATGTTCTCACCGTCCTGGAGGCTGGAAGTCTGAGGGTGCTAGCCTGGAAGGATTATAGTGAGGGTTCCATTCCTGCCTGGGAGGCAGCTGC
Source organism: Callithrix jacchus (assembly GCF_049354715.1). Lineage (NCBI taxonomy): Eukaryota > Metazoa > Chordata > Mammalia > Primates > Cebidae > Callithrix > Callithrix jacchus. Next base: position 13,894,180 of record NC_133508.1, read on the forward strand.
CTTCTCCTTGTGTCCTCATACGGTCTCCTTCTTACAGGGACGCTGATCTCACCATGGGGGACTCACCCTCTTTTTTTTTTTTTTTTAGACATTCTCGCTCTGTTGCCCAGGCTGGAGTGCAATGGCACGATCTTGGCTCACTGCAACGTCTGCCTCCCTAGTTCAAGCAATTCTCCTGCTTCAGCCTCCTGAGTAGCTGGGATTACAGGCACACGCCATCAAGCCCAACTAATTTTTGTATTTTTGTAGGGACGGGGTTTCGCCATGTTGGCCAGGCTGGTCTTGAACTCCTGACCTCAGATGACCGCCCTCCTCGGCCTCCCAAAGTATGAGCCACTGCCCCCAACTGCGCCATCTTGACTTCATCTAAACCTAATCACCTCCTAAAGACCCCCACCTCCAAGCACCATCATCACATTGGGGATTAAGTCTTCAGCATATAAATTCTGGGGACATAAACATTCAGTTCAGAACAGTACCATAGGTTTTTGAAATGCAGGCCTAAGGAGGATTTTGAAAAGTACAAAGAGATTTGCAGATTTAAGATATATTTAGTTGTAAAAATATATGACAATATCATTGTCATATTTCCTTATTGGCAAGTTTCTAAACTTCTCCCTTGTGCCTCGGTTTCTAAGGAAACCAAGTTCTTTTCATGAAATGTTCAGAAACAGTTGCAATTTGAAATGTAAGAAGCAGAATGTGAAACGTGCAGGGCGTTGAGACTCTGCGACAGTACCCGCTACACTTAGATGCTCGAGTTTCACTGCATTGCTGCCCTATGGCATTGCCGGAAGACAGAAAATACTTTATGCAGATATTTGCATTCAATAGAATTCATCCATACCTTATATATCACATAGTGGGGAATGAGAGGACCTTGGTAGAATGAGAAGAAGGACAGGTAGGATTTGAAGGAGGCAGAGGGTCAGATAAGGTGTGGATCACTGGGTCCTAAGGGCAGGAGGTGGTAGGACCAATGGAAGGGGTGAGCATTCTGGCCAGGGGTCCTCTAGCAGCTGCAGAGGAGAAGAGACGGTAGCAGGCAGAACAGTGGGAAGCAGGCCCTGGAGACACCAATTAGGGAGGCCGCTACTGAAAGGGGACCTATGGAAGAGGACATGGAAGGGCACAGTCTAAACGGACGTCCCTCTTTCACAGCGAAAGCTGCCTCGATTGCCTTCCCCTGGGCATGCTCGCTGGCATGTACTGGACACCCAGGAAATGTTGATTAATTGATTGAATAAGTAATTAAATGAATGCAGGCCGCGTGCAGTGGCTCACGCCTGTAATCCCTGCACTTTGGGAGGCTGAGGCAGGAGGATCCTTTCAGCCCCAGGAGTTTGGGACCAGCCTGCAACATGATGAAACTCTGTCTCTACTAAAAATACAAAACTTAGCCGGGCATGGTGGTGCATGCCTGTGGTCTCAGTTACTTGGGAAGCTGAGGTGGGTGGGAAGATCGCTTAAGCCCAGTAGGTCAAGGCTGCAGAGAGCTGTGATCATCCCACTGCATTCCAGCCTGGGCTGCAGAATGTGACCCTGTCTCAAAAATAATAAGTGAATGCTTCCAGGGCACCCAGACTCTCCTTGTCCCTAACAGCAGTCTACCTCTGTGGTACGTTCTCAAGCTCTGAAGAGTTTCAGGTGTTGAAACTTGCTGGGGGAAGGTTCTTGAAAAATGACGACTGGAGAGAAGTTGGTGTCAGGAGGGACATCCTGGGCTCTTGGCCTACCTAAGCTTGGATCATTTAGACAACACGGTCATTAAAATGTAGTTTCTCCCAGTCGCTTCCATTTCTTTCACTCTTTGAATTGTTTTTTTATTTCTCCTGAGCACCTTTCTTTCTTATCTAGATTGTCAGTTTGCCTTGGAAATGAAATCTTATCCAAGCACAATATGGTTTGCCATGACTACAGGCAATGGAAGAGACTTGGCCGGGCACGGTGGCTCACGCCTGTAATCCCAGCACTTTGGGAGGCCGAGGCAGGTGGATCACAAGGTCAAGAGATCAAGACCATCCTGGTCAACATGGTGAAACCCTGTCTCTACTAAAAATACAAAAAATTAGCTGGGCATGGTGGTGTGTGCCTGTAATCCCAGCTACTCGGGAGGCTGAGGCAGGAGAATTGCCTGAACCCAGGACATGGAGGTTGCGGTGAGCCGAGATTGCGCCATTGCACTCCAGCCCGGGTAACAAGAGCGAAACTCCGTCTCAAAAAAAAAAAAAAGAGAGAGAGAGAGAGACTAGCCCTCAGGCCTTCTACAGCTGCAGTGGTTGCGTTCTGAGTTTTTTTAAAAGAAGGTTTCGGCGGATCAGTTATTGCGCATAAATTGCCATGACTTGCAGAAAATGAATCCTATCTCTGTGTATTTGTGTACGAGTGTGTGTTACTGTAGGGCTTGTCTTTTGCTGTATCTATGAAAGCTTTAAGAGTTGTTTTTAAGCTGCTTTTTGATTTTAGTATTTCAAATCTGTCTCATCTTGCTTTTGGAAGATGTTTCTCTTGTTTTTCAGTAGTGTTAATAAATCCCTTCAAATTTACTTCCAAGAAGGCATAATGACTTGAGATGATTTGGAGAGCCGTGGTTGGGTTGTTTGTATTCTGGCTCTCACACTTCCGTCATTTTGTTGAACTCAGAGTGGCGTCAAATATCAGAGCTGAAAGGTGCCAGAGAGGCTGTCCCCCTCCCCGCAAGGCTTCTTGGCCCTTGCCAACCTAATCCCATTTTGAAAAATGTTTTAAAATGTTCAATACAACCTGAAATGCAAAGCAAATCAAAAGGGATACAGCATCACTCAAACCGAAGCAAAGCCATGAAACATCGTGTTGATTTTCTGCCTTTTTCATAAGTCACAAGTGGCTCTGAGGTTCTGATCATTCCAAGGGCATGTTCCTACCCACTGTTGAAAATGGTTGGCTAGATTCATCCCCTCATTTTACTCATAAAAAGATCAAGGTCCGGGGATTCAGGGAGTGTTCATAACTCAGCACATTAGGAGCAGAACTTGGTCAAAACCCAGATCCTGTTGGCAGGCCAGCGCTTTGCCAGCAGCACTCTCGGTCATTTCAGGATACTGTCTTATTAAAAGGAGACGTCTTATCCAGGGTCGTCTCCCTGTGTCGGAGGATGCTGCTATTCAGGGAGGGTTTTTTAAAAAAACTTTACATTGTCAGAGCAGAGCAGAGGCAGAGGCCTGGAGAGACCCCAGTGTGGCTGGGCCGTGGGTCCTGTTTTGTCAAACTTCCTTTACCTTGGTCCAGTCATTTGCACTGCCATGGCATGGGTGCATTTCCTGGGAATAACTTCTGAGGGATGGGGGGGCAACATCTAGATCTGAGACTGGATTCATTTTTGAAATAAAGTTTGGGCCTTTTATCACATTGGAAGCTTTCCCTGCACAATTCAGCGGATTCTCTCAAACTCCTAACGTGTTCTTTCTTGCCAGGGTGTCCGGTGGAGAGCTATTTGACCGGATAGTGGAGAAGGGGTTTTATACGGAGAAGGATGCCAGCACTCTGATACGCCAAGTCCTGGACGCTGTGTACTATCTCCACAGAATGGGCATCGTCCACAGAGACCTCAAGGTGAGGCCATCACTCAGCAGCGTTCTGCAGCCACTCTGCAGCCCACTGTGCACCTGTCCAAGAGGGCTGATGTCGGGGGGGCGGTGCATGGCTGCTCTGATGTAGAGTGGGTGTGACAGATGGTGGCACTTGTGTCCTTCCAGTTGTCAGGGCATTTGGGATCCAGACCCAGAAGTATCTTGGAAGAAGATGAAGATTCACATGGCTGGCCGCTGTTCATGAGCTTTTACACCCATTATGTAGCCAAAGGATTGTAGGGAGGTTGGTTGTATATTGCTTCAAGCCCTTCTAAGAGATCGTTTTGCTCAAGACGTGGAGGCTGCAGAAACCCTTCTCCCGGTGCAGTTCTGCAGTACCTTTGCCAATTCCAGCCCCTTTTCAGCACAACACACCGTATGAAAGACAGAGAGCAGTGGTCCAACACTGTGAGAGAAAAGCAAAGGGAAACAGAAGGTAAACATACAGGAGAGGAAGAAGAGAAATAGAAGGGAAAAAGACAGGTTAAAAGAGCTACGATGGCAGCCGCCTCCCAATATCCTGCAGGTTCCTTTCTTACAGCTTCCTAATGAGGCTTTGGAAAGCCTTCACCCACTGGCACAGAAGGATCTGGGCCTTATATGGGCATATATGCCCCTCCCTCCCAGGTCTGTGTAGACACTGAAGGACAGATGTCAAACATACAGTACTGAAGGGTGGATATCACACACACGGTACCCAAGGTGGGTGTCAGACATATCAACTTGAGAAACATAGAAAGCAGTGTGGTTGACCCAAAGCTGCAGTGTGGCTTCATTCTAGGATGTGGACAGGTCCAGCCCCCAGGGCTTACTGCACCAGTCAAGACAAAAATTCCACCCCAGCACGTGTACCCACCACTCATTATAAGTACGAGGATCATATTCTCTTGAAGCTGTGCTGTACACAACTGTGGGAAATCAAAATCCATTTAAAGAACCAGTCATAAACATTTGTATAAACAGTTTCCACACCTGCTACTGGGCATCAAGGAATAAAATGGTGTAGCTTTTTCTTTCATAAAGACTCACTGCTGGCCAGGCACAGTGGCTCATGCCTGTAATAGCAGCATTTTGGGAGGCCGAGGCAGGTGGATCACAAGGTCAGGAGTTTAAGACCAGCCTGGCCAAGATAGTGAAACCCCATCTGTACTAAAAATACAAAAATTAGTTGCCTGTAATCCCAGCTACCCGGGAGGCTGAGGCAGAATTGCTCAAACCCAGGAGGCGGAGGTTGCAGTGAGCTGAGATTACACCGCTATACTCCAGCCTGGGCAACAGAGCCAGACTCTGTTTCAGAAAAAAAAAAAAAAAAAAAGACTCACCACCAGGATTTTTCTTCATGTTGTCATGTTCCATTTACCCAGTCAGTGGTTCCTGAATGCTCGCCCACATCAGAATTGTCTGGAGAGCTATGAAAATAGAGACTACTGGCCCCTCTCCAGCAGTCTGATTCTGTAGGTCTCTAGGGTGGTCTGAGAGCTTGCCTTTCTAACAGGGCTATGGATGATGAGGATGCTAGCCTGGGATCTGCTCTTGGAAAACCACCGGGTGAGGATATTTGGGAATCTCAGTGGATCTCTTTCAACTTTTGTGCTCTGCAGAAAACACCTGTTCAGGGCCTAGAGGTGCTTCAGAGGGCTAGGTAGGGGTAGCTCAGCCAACCTGGCACCTCTGTGCCAGGCCTCGGGGCCTTCTCTGCTGTCTTGTGCCCCCACAAATGCCAATTCTGTGCTTCCAGAACACCACAGGCACCTCTCTCTGCACACGTTAGCGTGGTGACCACAGGGATGTGGTGTGATGGGCTAGTGTCTGACTTATTAGAAAAATAATTTCTAAGCAGTTAAGCCATATCCAGGAGGGGCAGTGTTTATGTCTGCCTTAGAAATGCTGATTGGCTGTATGGGAGGTGCCGTTTTTAATTAGCGCGGGTAATGCTTTTGGAGAACTGCTTGCAGCTTCCATCCTGGGGAACTTTAAGATCACCGGGCCTGTCATTATGTAAAGAACATTGCCATTTTAGGACCTTTTCATGATCTCTTTTCAGAGGCACAGAGGAGTTTGATCTATTAGGAGGAAGTTGAAATTGGGCTGTTACATTTGCATAGACAGCTAAGAAAGTTAAAATTAAAACAACGAGCCAGAGCAATAATATGATCGTGTTAATATAAGCTTAGTGCAACAATGGGAATACTGCCCCAGCCCTCCTGCAGTTAGACCTCCTCCTCTCTGGAGAAAGCTCTTCCATGGCCTGTTGCCCCAGGAAGCTGCTACAGACAATCAGTTGTTCTTTTTGCAAAATGAAGTGACTGAGACTGGAAGTGCCGGCTCCCGCCTTGGTGGATTAGGACGGGTTTCTCAGCCCCTCTGCCACTAGCCTTGTGCCCTGGGCACTGTGGGATTTATAGCAGCATCCCCAGCCTCTGCCCACGGATACCAGTACCACGTCTAGAGTTGTAGCAGCTGCAAATGCCCCTAGGCATTGCCAGATAGCCATCCCCTGGGGGGCAAAATTGCCCCGGGTTGAGAATCACTGGATTAGGAATGTGATGGCGGATAGCATGAATGTTACCGGAAGTGTGTTGATTACAATCTTTTCCTGCGGATAGCATGAATGTTACCGGAAGTGTGTTGATTACAATCTTTTCTTTCTAGTTGATTTTTTAGATTATTATTATACTTCCAGTTCTGGGATACATGTGCAGAACGAGCGTGCAGGTTTGTTACTTAGGTATACAGGTGCCATGGTGGTTTGCTGCACCCGTCAACTTGTCATCTACATTAGTGTTTTTCCTAATGCTCTTCCCCACGCCCCCAGCAGGCCCTCAGCGTGTGATGTTCCCCTCCCTGTGTCCATGTGTTCTTCTTGTTCAATACCCACTTATAAGTGAGAACACGTGGTGTTTGGTTTTCTGTTCTTGTGTTAGTTTGCTGAGAATGATGGTTTCCAGTTTCATCCATGTCCCTGCAAAGGACATGAGCTCATTCTTTTTTATGGCTGCATAGTATTCTGTGGTGTATGTGTGCGCCACATTTTCTTTGTCCAGTCTATCAGTGATGGGCATTTGGGTTGGGTCCAAGTCTTTGCTATTGTGAACAGTGCTGCAATAGACATACGTGAATATGTGTCTTTATCGATCTTTTTAGAGTTTATTATGTGGATTATTATAAAGAGTTGGGGTTGATATTCCAACTCAGGTATTGGCCACAGTTGTCTTGCAAAGATGCTATGATTATGCAGAAAACTTAATTTTTCTGGTGGGTCCCAGACCTCTTTGGATGCCAGGAGGAACTGTGATGCACTGTAGGCCACTCAACCCCACGGCCCTCCTGCTGGGGATCGGGGCCTCCCATTCAGATGATACCTGAGCCTACCTCTCCCCCATCTTCTTCCCTCCTCCCCCACTCCCATCCCCCAGGAAAAGCCCTGCTGTTTTTGCTAAGTGTTGGGCAAATTAAGAGTATTGATCTAAACTGCGAATGACCAGTTAATTTAACCCTCTTGGGCACAATTGGTCTTCAAAAGAGCATTTTATTGACCCAAATGAACCTTTTCTAGGAGGGATGTGTGATGCCCTGGCCACCCCTTGCCTGGATTATGCCCTGTTTAGCAGCGTGAAGCCACTTGCTCTCCACTCCTTACCACCTCTGCAGCTGTAGAAGTCCTGGGACAAGGAAGATAAAAAATCAGAAACAACTCTGTCCTCTCTCAGCACCCGTGATTGGATCCTTACTGTTTAGCAAAGGATAATCCCTAAACATCCAGAGAAAGCATGAACCACCGGACTTGATGATTCGAGCATTCCCGCCCATTTTCTAAGCGTGACGGTGTTCTTGTTTCAACTGATTGGCCACTTTGCTTTCTTTTACAACTCAATGGGGCCAGGAGCAGTGGCTTATGCCTGTAATCCCAACACTTTGGGAAGCCGAGGGGGATGGATCTCCTGAAGTCAGGAGTACGAGACCAGCCTGGCCAACAGGGTGAAACCTTGTCTCTACTAAAAATACAAAATTAGTCGGTGTGGTGGTGCACGCCTATAATCCTAGCTACTTGGGAGGCTGAGGCAGGAGAATCATTTGAACCCAGGAGGCGAAGGTTGCAGTGAGCCGAGATTGTGCCACTGCACTCCAGCCTGGTAACAGAGTGACACTCCACCTCAAACAACATCTCATTGGAACCGTCGTTCAGCACACAGTTGATTTTCTTCTCATCTCCTTCTTCATCCACAGAATTAATGTCACAGCGACTATTAACTGCCATCCCTCAAGTGGCCTTGTCGTCTGGGGTAATACCCGAGGTTCATTGTCTCATACAGGGAAATGAAGGATGCAGACACACGAGTGAGGTTTAGAGCACAGATTTAATAGGCAAAAGGAAGCAGAGCTCTCTCCTGCAGAGAGTGGTCCCGAGTGGGTTTGTAGTCTGCGGTGAAATGCAGGGGGTTTAGTAGCTGAGCTTGAGGAGGGGGTATCTGGTTTACATAGGGCATGAAAGATTGGATGGACCAGGTGTGCTATTTGCATAGAGCATGAAAAGCTGGCTGCCCCCATCCCAGTCTTTTATTATGCCGATGGGTTCTTTGCCTGGCCAGCCCCATGGTGCCTGTTTCGGTACCATACATGTGGCTAACAAAGAAAGGGGAAGATGGAGCAGCCATGTTGAACGTGCCTGGCCCCACGTGGCCTTTCCTGTTGGCACAGCTGCCAGCATTCACCCATGAAAGCTTCCAGCTTGCTTATTTATGTTTGCAGCTTGACTTTTCAGGCTGTTCTTTGTTAGAAAAAGAAAATAATGTCTTGGGCTGCTTTCTGTTAGAAGGGAAGCCTGGCCGAGGATTCTTCTACCCTCACTATCCACTTAAATCATTTCTTTCTAGTTCCTGTATCACCCCAATCGCCTGCCTTCAGCAGGAGTCCTGTCGGGGGGTGGGGTGGATGAAGAACTTGATGGGATACTAGTGGTGGCGGGATTCTCTGACGTAGCTGACTCTCACTAAGCTGGGGCCACTCAGGCCTAGCAGAGGCAGGATCCACAAGGCCAAGGTCAAGCCGAGGAGAGCAGGGGACTCAGAGGAGCCTACCTCAGTCAAGGAGGGAGTCTTGGTTAGTTCTGAAAATTTCTTCACTGTGAAAGTGACATATCAGAATCCCGCCTGTGGAGCTCTGAATCCACAGCCCTGGGCCCCATCTCAGACCCACTGAAGGACAAGATGCCCGGTCAGTGAACACCCTCACAGGTGACTCTGCCACGCAACAGGGCGAGAGCCACTTTTCTAAACAAGTCTAGTCACTCTATGAACCCAAAACATCTGAGACAGGTCTCAGTCAATTTATTTTTTTAGTTTTAAGGTGGAGTTTCTCTCTTTTTGCCCAGGTTGGAATGCAGTGGTGCAATCTCAGCTCACTGTATCCTGCACCTCCCGGGCTCAAGTGATTCTCCTGCCTCAGCCTCTTTAGTAGCTGGGATTACAGGCACCCACCGCCACACCTGGGTAATTTTGTATTTTTAGTAGAGACAGGGTTTCACCATGTTGGCTAGGCTGGTCTCAAACTCCTGACCTCAGGTGATCCGCCTACCTTAGCCACCCAAAGTGCTGGGATTACACACGTGAGCCACCTTGCCCAGCCAGGTCTCAGTGAATTAGAAAGTTTATTTTGTCAAGGTTGAGGATGCCCCTGCGACACAGTCTCAAGAGGTCCTGATGACAACGTGCCCAGCATGGTCGGGCACAGCTTGGTTTTATACATTGTAGGGAGACATGAGACATCAATCAATATGTGTAAGGTGCGAATTGGCTTGGTCTGAAAAGGTGGGACAACTCAAAGCAGAGGTTTCAAGATCTTAGGTTGAAGAGACAAACTGCTGCATGCTTTTGAACCTCTGATTAGCCCTTCATTGAATACACAATTTACAGGAATTGTCACTCACGCCATAGTCTGGCTCAGTGAAACAACAGGGCAGAGGAAACAATCTGGTATGCATTTGTCTCCCATGAGCAGAGGGAGGACATCTAATTCTTTCTTTATTTTTTTGAGATGGAGTTTCACTTGCATCAGCCAGGCTGGAGTGCAGTAGTGTGATCTTGCTCATTGCAACCTCCGCCTCCTAGGTTCAATAAATTCTCCTGCCTCAGCCTCCTGAGTAGTTGGAATTACAGGCATGCACCACCACACCCAGCTAATTTTTGTACTTTTAGTAGAGACGGATTTTCACCATGTTGGCCAGGCTGGTCTCGAACTCGGGACCTCAGGTGATCCACCCACCTTGATCTCCCAAAGTGCTGGGATTACAGACGTGAGCTGCACCCAGCCAGACTTTGAGTTTTGTCTGTCCTTTGCCCACAAGAAATTTCCTTTTTGGCAAATCACGAGAGAGGATTGTGGCTTTTCGTTTATCTTTGTAGCTACGCTCTTTAGGAATAAAACAGGAAGCAGGCTTGCGTAGTTCCCAGCTTGACTTTTCCCTCTGGCTTAGTAATTTTGGGGTCCTGAGATTTATTTTCCTTTCACACTCTACATAGGAATAGTTTCTCAAGTCCGACCCAAAATTCACCACAAACCCCTGACAGAGGGTGACTCCCCCTGGGGTTGGTGGGAGAGCCTCGTGGGCAGTGCTGTGGGAAGATGCCTTTCCCAAGTCTGATTCTTCCTGCTGTGCTCCCTTAAAGGTTTGGTGTAAATGACAGAAATGATTCCTTATTCACTGGGTAAGGATTATCTGGAGGGTGGACATTCCCGGACAACAGCAGAGATGACAGTCCTTGACATTGTCTCTCCAGTGATAAATCGTCATCATAATGATGAATCCAGGAGTCAAGTACAGCAGCTGTATTAAAAAAAAAAAAAAGAAGCAGGTGCCTCTCTATGTTCGGCGTGCAGCCAGCAGTGCGGGGGACTAGCTCCAAGGCTGTAGCTTTCCAACCTACATAAGCCCCACCTGCTTCCTCGCTAGGAGCAATGAGATTCCCCAATTCTTTTTTTTATTTTTTATTGCATTTTAGGTTTTGGGGTACATGTGCAGACATTTGCATAGGTACACACATGGCAGTGTGTTTTGCTGCCTTCCTCCCCTTCACCCACATTTGGCATTTCTCCCCAGGCTATCTCTCCCCAGCTCCCCGCCGCCCCCGCTGTCCCTCCCAATTCTTCATAAAACACTATGCAAAGGATCCTTCACTGGCTCGCCTGCCACCCCCCGGACTGCCACTCTCAGCCCCTCCCGTGTGTTGCAGAACTGTAGTGAAGACAGGGACACGAGGACCATGAGAAATGGAGGAAGGCCTTTGCTGTGCATTCCTGCTGCCTGTGCACTGTTCAGAGTAGCAGACAAGAGATGAAATCAACCCACGCTTCACAGAAAGGCCAGCAGCAGTGTGGACCCCTTAAGGATACATGGCTGGAAAGTGCTATGTCTTCCAGTTCCGGATTCATTTATTCCGGGATGACATTCCTCCTCTTCCCTGGCAGGGGAGCGAGCAGGGGCTGGCTAGCCTTAGTGAAGGGCTCAGATGTAGCATATGTCCCAGAACTCCAGGGCACCAGGGGACGTTGCTGAGGGCAGAAACAGAGACCCTTGGATTCAAGAAACATCACTCGTGAGAAGGAGTAGAGAAGCACCTGCAAGAATTCTTTCATTCCGGGAGTCTCCTTCCTAACCCCAGACCTGAGTCCACAAGTCTGCAAGACAGTCAGCTTTCTAGATTGCCTCAGAATATGGTGTGTTTTATTTGTTTTGTTTTGTTTCTTGAGATGGAGTTTCACTCTTGCCACCCAGGCTGGAGTGTAATGGCGTGATCTCAGCTCACCACAACCTCCGCCTCCCGGGTTCAAGCAATTCTCCTGCCTTAGCCTCCCAGGTTCAAGCGATTCTCCTGCCTCAGCCTCCTGAGTAGCTGGGATTACAAGCATGTGCCACCACGCCTGGCTAATTTTTGTATTTTTAGTAGAGATGGGGTTTTTCCATGTTCGTCAGGCTGGTCTCGAACTCCCAACCTCAGGTGATCCACCTGCCTTGGCCTCCCAAAGTGCTGGGATTACAGGTGTGAACCATTGGGTGCAGCCTGATGCGTTTTTTGAAGCAGACAAGGTATTAGTAAAGGAAAGGGACTAACATTGACTGAAGGCCTGTCTGTGCCAGACACCGTGCTGGGCTCTGCACCGTTTCTGTTGGCCGCTGCTCTAGTTGATGCATCTACTGTGTCCGAAGGTCAAAGACATCCTGACGTCATGAGTAGGTTTTGCAGTTGAGTGAGTTCCACAATTAACCCAGCTCTACACATAGTTGGTAATGTTTTTTTCTTGTTTTCTTTGTAGCCCGAAAATCTCTTGTACTACAGTCAAGATGAGGAGTCCAAAATAATGATCAGTGACTTTGGATTGTCAAAAATGGAGGGCAAAGGAGATGTGATGTCCACTGCCTGTGGAACTCCGGGCTATGTTGGTAAGGACGGTGTGTGTGCACACGCGTGCCTGTGGGTGTGTGATGTCCACTGCCTGTGGAACTCCGGGCTATGTTGGTAAGGACGGTGTGTGTGCACACGCGTGCCTGTGGGTGTGTGATGTCCACTGCCTGTGGAACTCCGGGCTATGTTGGTAAGGACGGTGTGTGTGCACACGCGTGCCTGTGGGTGTGTGATGTCCACTGCCTGTGGAACTCCGGGCTATGTTGGTAAGGACGGTGTGTGTGCACACGCGTGCCTGTGGGTGTGTGATGTCCACTGCCTGTGGAACTCCGGGCTATGTTGGTAAGGACGGTGTGTGTGCACACGCGTGCCTGTGGGTGTGTGATGTCCACTGCCTGTGGAACTCCGGGCTATGTTGGTAAGGACGGTGTGTGTGCACACGCGTGCCTGTGGGTGTGTGATGTCCACTGCCTGTGGAACTCCGGGCTATGTTGGTAAGGACAGTGCATGTGCACACGCGTGCCTGTGGGTGTGTGATGTCCACTGCCTGTGGAACTCCATGCTATGTTGGTAAGGACGGTGCATGTGCACACGCGTGCCTGTTCATGTGTGGTGTAGTCACCACATGTCAACTCAGTCATCCAAAGCATTTGAGCTTAACGTGATCACAGTTGCCTTCAGTTCCCTTGGGGGAAAGAATAAAAAGATTGAGGGACATTGGAATCAGTTATGCATAACGGGAAGTGATTTCCTTGAAAACTTTTGCACAGTTGGGTAGAAATCCCATTTGATTTGGTTGTGGGCCTGACTGGAGGCTGGGAGTTAATTTGGATGAATCCCAGATTCCATTTCCAGAGATACTGCATACATCTGCTTCTGAGTGATTTACAGTGACACACTGAGATAACAGTAAGGTACAGACACAAGAAAACATTCCAAGGATTGAGACAGAAATGTTAATGGAGGAACCTGGTTCAGACCTTGACCAAGTCACCCTCATCCACCAGTCAACCCTGATCTGTACTGCAATGCGACGCCAGGCATTCAAGTTTTTCCTAAAATTGCAACCCCTAGTTCTTTGTACTAAGCATCCAAAGTGCAACCTTGGCTCACTGCAACCTCCGCCTCCTGGGTTCAAGCAATTCTTATGCCTCAGCCCCCCAAGTAGCTGGGATTACAGGCATGAGCCACCATGCCAGGCCTAATTTTGTATTTTTAGTAGAGATGGGGTTTCTCCATGTTGGTCAGGCTGGTCTCAAACTTCTGACTTCAGCTGATCCACCTGCCTTGGCCTCCCAAAGTGCTGGGATTACAGGTGGAGCCACTGCGCCCAGCTCCAGTTGGACTATTAATTAAGTGTATGCTAGCCCTGCAGTTAGAGGAATGACAGGAAGAAGGTGAAATGGGTGTGGCACGAGTGCACCAGCACGATGCCCACCCTGGGGCTGGCCCCAGCCACCCACCTCCTTCCCCAGCCGTGAATTCTCCCTGCAAGGCCCTTGTGACACCATTTTGAATCTTGAGCACAGAAACTGCAGCTTCATCCCTGCTGTAACGTTTTCCATTGGAAGAGGGCAGAGCCCAGCCCTACTCGGCATCTGTGAGGGAGGAGGGAGAGAGACCTACCACTTCTGATTCAGGGACCACACTGTCCTGTGGGCCCAAGCCATGGGCAGAGGGTTGCCATCTCTTCACAGCCTAGCATGCTGTCTTTATATTTAGAAAGAAGTGTGTGAATGTAGATGAGGAAAAGCTTCCATTCCCCCCAGGGCAATCTATAAGTTTATAGCTTGAGTTCAAACTTTCGATAGGTAGAAGTGTTGGCTTCAATTTGTGAATTACCGTTTTATTATAATTATTATTTTCTGAGATGGAGTTTTGCTCTTGTTGCTCAGGCTGGAGCACAATGGTGTGATCTCGGCTCACTGCAACCTCTGCCTCCCAGGTTCAAGTTATTCTCCTGCCTCAGCCTCCTGAGTAGCTGGGATTACAGGCGCACACCACCATGCCCAGCTTATTTTTGTATTTTTAGTAGAGACAGGGTTTCACCATGTTGGCCAGAATGGTCTCAATCCCTTAACCTCATGATCCGCCCACTTCAGCCTCCCAAAGTTCTGGGATTACAGGCGTGAGCCACTGCGCCCGCCATTGAGAATGTCTTTTATTGAGCCTTGTTCAGTCACAGTTCATCACCTAGCAATATTGTGGGTGGAGTGCACAGCCACTGCCACACTATTCCATTATGGATGTCACTCCGAAATAAGAAGGAACATTTACGGCCGATCCGTTGTTCTGTCTGGAAGCAGAACTGCACACTGGTGCTTTCATTGGTGGCTGTTATGTTCCTGAGGCTGTCAGGGAAGGAATCGTTCATTTCCTTCCAGATCTTAGTTGCAGTGTTGCCTGCAAAGCCTCGATAGACGTCTTTGATCTAGCTCGGCCTTAACTTGCCTAAAATAGTTTAAACATGTTTCGTCTTATTCTTCTCTAAAAGGAGATAGAGAACAGTTGGTCAATGTTCTCAGTATTTTTTCACTGAGTTAGAGGATTGGTGTAACTCAAGGATCACCGCACTTCTAGACGTTGATGTGGGGCTTGGGACTACGATGCACTCTTAGAAACCAGGGGTTCTAACCAGCACAGTGTTGGGGTGAGGACCTCCATCCTCAAAGCTGCCCAGCTTATAGTTGGTGGCAGTCACTGCACCGAGTGTCCTCCTGTCTCTGCCATTGGTTAGATGTGAAGGAGGCCTGCACCTTTCACTTAAACTTGGGGATTCTCAGTTTCTTGTATGTAAAATAAATGTGCTGGGCTAAACATCACCTGTGAGTTCTTTCTGGTTTCAACATTGTACATTTCTATAGACTTGTGAGTTACTATCCTTCAAGTGGGTAAATATCCACGTGTCGAGGATACTGGCCATCATCTTTCCCATCGTCACCCCAAACAGACAAGAAGAAGGATTCAGCCGATGGGCTCCCCAGCTTCTGTCTTCGGTGTAACCTTGATTCTTTTCCTCTTTCCCCACAGTGCTTCTGTTTCTAGTTCTGTAATCTCAGTCCTCGATGTGGTGGCTCCCCAACAGAGTTTGATTTTTATTTGTTTCTCACTTAAATACCATATTTTGGTCCGTGACTATAAGCATTACATCATTGTTCTCACCCTCTTCAACTGTTAGTGTCGAAACAGGGTTTTATGTAACTGAGAAATTGTCATACAGGGCACAGAGTAGGCGGAACATTCAGATGAGAATTTTCTCTCTCAACAGCTCCTCGGTGACAGCCCACAGAGAACATTTGATCACACCGTGGGCTACCGCGAGGCCCCCTGTGTCAGGCCTCCTGTGTTGGAGGGACAGCCACCCCCCGCCAAGCTGGGAGACTTGTAGGACCTGACTCAGTGTACGTGGGCCACGTAATCCCAGCCCGGCTTCGAGGAGCCCCATCCCACACATGTAGTCCCACAGAGTCACTCTGAACAGTGTTTTTAAAGCACTTGTCTTCCTTCTGGAATTGCTTCTTTAAACACTTGACGTGGGGTGGAGGTCACACTTTCTGACCTGGGACCACTTTGTCATGATGGGAAAGAAGGGGATGGCGCATTGTGTAGCCCCGTTTTCTTCTTTGTAATTATTAAAAACCCAAAATCCTGGAATGACTCTAGCAGTCTTCTTAATCAGATTTCAGAAGAAAAACTTGGTGTAGTACAGAGTAGGCATCACGTGGTGGTCACACCCCAGGTAGGCTCCGTTGGGAGGCCCGAGAAGGGCCACACAGCAGGGCCATTTGTGGCCACATTGCTCTGAAATGCCTTCCTTGGTAAGGTTGACTTCTTCCATCCCGCCGAGTTCCAAGGCACTCCCACATTTCAGAAGCCCAGCTGCCGCCCGCTCCTCCCTCCCCGTTCCTTAGCCTCACACCTCTGTGTTTGGCTTTGGGAGCATTTGCACAGCAGTCCTGGCTCGGCTGAGGATGGTAATTACATACCAGTACGGTGCTTTCATGGGGACTTCTCATGCCTGTGGTGAAATTCGAGGCTACTGGGAAAATCAGGGTAAGCTGCTCTTTGGCGATCCTTTCTTTCTTTCTTTCTTTCTTTTTGGAGAGGGAGTCTCACTGTGTTGCACAGGTTGGAGTGCAGTAGCACAATCTCAGCTCACTGCAGTCTCCGCCTCTCAGGTTCAAGTGATTCTCCTGCATCAGCCTCCCAAGCAGCTGAGATTACAGGTGCATGCCACCATGCCTGGCTAATTTTTATATTTTAGTAGAGACAGGGTTTCACCATCTTGGCCAGGCTGGTCTCAAACTCCTGACCTCAGGTGATCTGCTGGCCTCAGCCTCCCGAAGTGCTGGGATTACAGGCATGAGCCACTGTGCCCAGCCTTGATCACATTTTTAATATAATTATCTTTTTGCCATCCTGATCTATTGCTAGAGGCAATACATTCTTCATGAATGACAGCTCTGGGTGAAGGAGGAGGCTATACCAACAGAAAAGACTGGAGCCGTCCCAAGAGCCTTCCGCTTGTCTCCCAGGGCTTTGGGCAGAGGACAAACAGTAGGGAACGATCCTGGGTTTCAACCTGATTTTTACTTGCCAGAAATCGGGACTGCAATACTAGAATCCTGGGTGAGGCAACAGGTGTTTATTGAGATGCTCACAGTAAAGTCCCTCATTCTCTGATGTTTTTTTTTAATACCGCTGCTACTGCTAATTCCGCTACTGACAGGAAGGCGACCTGACCAGGCACGTTCAGTATCACTTCCTTGTCTTGATGTCATTCTTACTAAGTCCAAATTTTCCCCTGAAATATGTGTCTGAGGTTCTAACAACACAGAAACTTAATTTTATTTTTCATCATCTTTAAGTTCTGTTTAGCATCTCTGAAAAGGCCACTGCTGTGTAGAAACGTCATCTTTCTCTCTCACTGTTTGAAAGAAATCTTGGCCAGGCACGGTGGCTCATGCCTGTCATTCCAGCATTTTGGGAGGCTGGGGCGGGCAGATCATGAGGTCAGGAGATCAAGACCATCCTGGCCAACATGGTAAAACCCTGTCTCTACTAAAAATAAAAAAAAAAAAAAATAGCCAGATATGGTGGCATGTGCCTGTAGACCCAACTACTCAGGAGGCTGAGGCAGGAGAATTACTTGAACTTGGGAGGCTGAGGCAGGAGAATTACTTGAACCCAGGAGGTAGAGGCTGAAGTGAGCCAAGATTATGCCATTGCATTTCAGCCTTGGCTACATATCGAGACTCCATCTCAAAAAAATAAAAAAAAGAAAGAAAAGAAAAGAAGAGAAATCTCGCCTCTTCTCTGCTATGCAGTATCAGAAACTCAGTTGCAATTTGGTTCAATAGCCAGTGTTCCCTCCCCCGCTGCCAGGGAAGCATTGCTTCTGCCCACTTCCTGGTGGGAGTCCCTCAAGGACAGGAAGACCGGCTGTGACCTGAGCATCTAGGCCTGGACACAGATGTCTGACGGCATTGTTTATGCTGAGGGGCCGTGTGTGGCTTTTGCATGCAGAGCTCCAGTTCTTCTCTTGCAGTCATAACTCTAGGACAGAGTGGCAGGTGCCTCTCAAGACAGGAAACTGAGGCACAGGCAAGCTAATGAATCCCCTAGTTTACCCTGGCACAGAACCCAGCCTAGATTCCTGCTCTTTGATTCCATGCTGGAGCTGATAACAAGCTTGTATTTAGAGTAAATTCAGTATTTTCAGTTTGGTTTTTGGTTATTTATTTATTTAGAGACAGTCTCACTCTGTTGCCCATGCTAGAGTGAAGTGGAGCAATCTCGGCTCACTGCAACCTCCACCTCCTCAGTCCAAGCGATTCTCCCGCCTCACCATCCCGAGTAGCAGAGACTACAGGTGTGTGCCACCACGCCTGGCTAATTTTTATACTTTTAGTGGAGATGGGGTTTCATCATGTTGGCCAGGCTGATCTGGAACTCCTGACCTCAAGTGATCTGCCCACCTTGGCCTCCCAAAATGCTGGGATTGCAGGCGTGAGCCACCGTGCCCAGCTTGGTTCTGGACTGCTGGCTCTTATCTTCTTGCATTGAGAACTGCCCCTGTCCCCCCAGGCTGCTCCCTCCTGATGTATCACCATCACGCCCACTGGAGGGGTCATGTGTGAAGCACCCTGAACGTGGGCTTCCTAGCAGGGTGAGGGCCTCACAGTTTCCTCCGCCCTCTTAGCAGAAACTGCTTCTTGGCACATCCTCGGGGCTCAGGCAAGGGAAAATTCTTTTCTGTTTCATGAGAGCATGAAGATTGATTACTGCAGGCTGCACACCCACAAGACAGCTCCTCTTAGTTTTCAGTTCCACTTGGTTACGCCTTTTTCTTTTCTCTTCTTTGGTAAGGAAAATCGGCAGTTTACTTGTTTTAAAAACAAGATGAAAGGTTTCTGAAATTTTTTTTTTAAGTCTGTGGAGTCCTTCCCTTCGCCAGGAATACTTGCTCTAAATCAATATAAAGTAGCTTGGTTTATAGAAAGTGTTTCCTGCAAAGTGAGATTTTCCATAAGTGGGCTGGTGATGTCTCACAGTAGTAAATCCAGTTATTTTTAAATTCTCAACCTCGTGTTGTATAAAGAGCATGAGCTACGCGTGGGCTCTGAGAAGGACCGCATCTGTCCACAGAGGTCTCTGATGGCTCCTGGGACACTCTAGTGAGGCGGTGTGGTTTACATGGAGCTTAACTTTTATTTACTGGTGTAAACTTAATAAGCCAGTGGGGCATTGTTGTTTCAGGAATAGCAAAGAAAGCTGATCTGAGCAGGAGAAGTTCCGAGAGATCGTGTAACAAAGTCGTTCTTTCTGTTCTTTGCTCCTGAGTCTGTTTTTAGCGTAAATTCAGTATTTCAGTTTAGTTTTTGATTTTTTTTTTTTTTTTGAGATGGAGTCTCGCTCTGTGGCCCAGGCTGGAGTACAGTGGCATAATCACAGCCCACTACAACCTCTGCCTTCTCAGTCCAAGTGACTCTCCAGCCTCAGCCTCCCGAGTAGCTGGGACTGCAGGTGTGCACCACCACGCCCAGCCCCAACTTTTGTATTTTTAGTAAAGATGGGGTTTCATCATGTTGGCCAGGCTGATCTGGAGCTCATGACCTCAAGTGCTCTGCCCACCTCAGCCTCCCATAGTGCTGGGATTGCAGGCCTGAGCCACTGCACCCGACCTGGTTCTGGACTGTTAGCTTTCACCCTCTGGCATCGAGGACTGCCCCTGTCAGCCCAGGCTGCCCCCTCCTGATGTGCCACCATCTTCTGCCCACTCGAGCTGTCAGTCCCAAACTTCCTTGGAGAAAGGGTTTTTTTTTTTTTTAGGTGGAGTTTCACTCTTGTTGCTCAGGCTGGAGTGCAATGGCATGATTTCAGCTCATGCAACGTCCGCCTCCCAGATTCAAGCTATTCTCCTGCCTCAGCCTCCCAAGTAGCTAGGACTACAGGCACCCACCATGACATCTGACTAATTTTTGCATTTTTGGTAGAGACAGGGTTTCACTATGTTGGTCAGGTTGGTCTTGAACTCCTGACCTCAGGTGACTTACCCAGCTCAGCCTCCAAAATTGCTGGGATTACAGGCGTGAGGTACCTTGCCAGGCAAAGAAAAGGTCTTAAAGGGAGAGTAACGTGAGTGACAAACACAGTCACACATTGAGAATTTGGGTGAATTCTGCCTCTTTTCTCCTTAAAGTTCTGTCTGAAATCACGTGTTCATGAAGGGTGTTTGGCGGCTGCCCCTGCTTTTACCTGATACAGGCACTTGCCAGCTGCCAGTTGCCTCCATTCGCAAATTCATGTGTTCCCCACTCTATCCTGTTATTTTTTCTTGTACCTACTCGCCAAAAATATTTCAGGTAGCAAAGTTGATTTGTAGCCCAGTCGTATGGAATTTGGAAGACATTTCTCTGTAGAAATGATGGTATGTGGCAACGAGGTTGCATTCAGTTGAATCATCAAGTGCTGACCCATCAGGACCTGCAGAGATGAGAGCTATGCCCTGCCCTCTAGCAGCATGCAGTCTGCTGTTTGACAGTGGGATTTCTGTGGCAGTAAAGGGATATTTGAGGTCCAGTGGAAGCCGCAGGAGGCCAGTGTGTTACAGGATTTTGGTGCATGGACCTGGGAACCCAATTGTTGTGTCCAGTGCGAGTCTACTGAGTACAGCTGCCCCCACCCTAACCCCATTCTCTGCAGCTCCAAAACGCTGGCTTTGGGCAAGCCTAAGGGGCATCCTGAAGGCTGGACCTGCTGCCTGGCTTGCGTATGTCTCTTTCAGTATCTCCAGGTAGGTGGGTTTCCCAATAGCCATTGACAGAGCCCCCAGGGACTCTCCCTTGTCACTTGAGAGGATGTCCTTTCTGTCGTGGCTGGGCCAGGAGGCTAGGTCCTTCCTTTCCTGCCCTGTCTGGGGGCTGGGGACATTCTTACACAAGCCATGGAGCCTTTCAGTGACAGCGTATCTTTGTCAGTAGCTCCAGATAAGGAGGAACTCAGAGGGTCCCTCTTGCAGGAGACATTGGAGCAGCAGGGGTCATTGTCAGGTCCTCCCATCATGCTTCAATTTGCATTCCAGCATGGGCAACAGAGCGAGATTCCTTCTCAAAGAAATCGTGTTCTCTTCTAATTGCTGCCTGTAATTAGAAGAGAATAGGATTTCTCCTTGACTAGGAAGCTCTTGGGTATCTCCCGGCAGCACTGGCCAGGAGATGGAACTGTGGCTGCATAGCTCAGAGCCCTCATCAGTTTCCGAGGCTCTGGAGGGACTATGCTCAGCACCTCCTTGGTCTGGAAGCTTGGTCTTCAGCAGGTTTGTAAGTTGGGCGCTGTGATTTTTTGGAGTTACAGAAGAGTTCTGGCCATGTGGTGTCAGACTGGTAACATAAGACCGGGAGGTTTGGCTGGTTTTCAGCCGGAAAACTGGCCTCTGAAAAGATCAGAGTGAGAAGTAGACTCTCCCAGGGCTATGTGCTTCACCACAGCTGAGACAGGAGAATGGGTGGGTCGAGAGCTATGCTAGATGGACCAGGTGAATCCAGCCAGTTGGTGAAGCAGTACAGCCGACTGCCAGTTACAGGAGGCGAGCAGGAGAGAAAAGAGCCCTGTGGATCTCCACAGTTTGACCTCGCTTGGCCACCCTATCAGAGTGCCAGGAGGGTTTTGAATATTGCCTGAGAATGTATCTTTTCCATGAATTTCTGTGGGATAAAAAGTAGCTGTTTGAAGTGGTCTTGGTGGGCTTTTTAAAACAATGTTTCAAAGAACCCTTGATTCCAGCAATTATAAATCAAATTAGAATTTAGGCTCTGGGTGTGTGTACCATTAGCGATTTTAAAAATAGTTCATGTTGGTGGGAATATTATTTCCAAATTGGTTTGCTTTGTCTTGTTTGCTTGGTGACATGGCACGTCTGTCTTCACCCCCGGGTTTGTTTCCAGGTGCAGTTAAGAAGGTCACCAGAAGATAAACAGTTTACCCATCTCTAACTGGTTAAAAAATATTTGTGTTTTGTCAATCTATGTAACATAGATAAGATACAACACCAAAAAGAGCAAGAAATGTACATTCTTGTTCAAGTTCTTGACACAAATATGTAAATTTCCATCCCCAGTATTGTCATCTTGATATTTACTTGTTAATAATTTAGAACTTCCCGCATAAGAACCATGCCTGTTATCCAAAGCCAAAATCTTTTATATTTATTTATTTATTTATTTGAGAGACACGGTCTCCCTCTGTTGCCCATCATGCAACAGCACAATCATAACTCACTGCAGCCTCCAACTCTGGACTCAGGTGATCCTTCTACTTTAGCCTCCCAAAGTGCTGGATTATAGGCATGAGCCACCACATGTGACCCAGGAATCTTTTCTTAACCATATGCTTGATGTTATAAACTTTACCATTTAATCAGAGTCTCATGTTTTAAAAATTATGTAAGTGTAGTTAGTCTGTGGCTTCAAGAATCTAAACATCTTAGCCAGGCATGGTGGCTCATGCCTGTAATCCTAGCACTTTGGGAGGCCAAGGTGGGCAGATCACCTGAGGTCAGGAGTTCGAGACCAGCTTGGCCAACATGACGAAACCCCATCTCTACTAAAAATACAAAAAGTAGTCAGGCATAGTGGTGGGTGCCTGTAATTCCAACTACTTGGGAGGCTGAGGCAGGAGAATTGCTGGAACCTAGTTGGCGGAGGTTGCAGTGAACCGAGATCACACCATTTGTATTCCAGCATGGGCAACAGAGCAAGATTCCTTCCCAAAGGAAAAAAAAAAAAAATCTAAACATCTCAAGTAACACCCAAGCATAAAAATTAGCCCTTTGCTTTTCCAGTCTCTATATGCCTTGCACAACAGCCCAGTGTGTAAGCAGATTTGCCAGATTGAGAGTGAAATGCGTCATGTGCAGGTGTCCCTCGATGTGTCGACGTCTAGGAAAAAAAAAAATAATCTTTCTTTATTCCTTCGTTTTCTGAACAATGGATGGTGGCCAGTATGTTCCTCATTCTAACAGATGATGACAACGGGGAGGAGGTTGTTCTCTTAAAGAATTCTCCTTCCCTCCCACCATCCATGATGCTGGACAGCTGTGAGCAGAGAGCACTCATGAGAACACAGTATCTGCGCTTCCTGGGCGGGAAGCCTGCTCTGCGGTGGCTGTGGCCTCGTATTCCTGCTATCCTCCTTGCTAGGGCATCGGCCAGGTCTTTGTTCAGAGGCTGTGGAGGCAGCTGTTGGAGGCAGCACGGCTTCCTCCTCTGGGCTCCTTCCTCGTGTGTCTGTTGCTGTTGGGCATCTCTCTTCACCCCCTGCCTTTGTTTCCAAGCACATCACGATCACCAGAAGACAAATAGTTTACCCATCTCTGGTTGGTTCAAAAATATTTGTGTTTTGTTGGTCTGTGTGACACAGATAAGACACAACACCAAAAAGAACAAGAAATGTCTATTCTTTTTCAAATTCTTGACACAAATATATAAATTTCCATCCCCAATATTGTCATCCTGAGATTTACTTATTAATAATTTAGACCTTTTCCCCCGTAACAACCATGCTATTATCCAAAGCAGAAACCTTTTATTTTATATTTATTTATTTTAGAGACGGGGCTCACTCTGTTACCCAGGCTGGAGTGCAGTAGTGCAATGATAGCTCACTGCGGCCCCCACCTCTGGGCACTTAGCACGGGGCAGGAGGTTGTGCTCTCAAGCTTGTCCTGAGCTCCCAGTGCCTCTATGCCATTGGACATCTGGTTCTGTAGAGTGGCCGGGTCAGGCTGCTGTGCCGTCTTGCTGAAGAGCTTTGCAGATTCCTATGATCTGGAATCCAGGGCCTCTACCCGCTGGCTTGGCCCTGCCCTCCCGACACATGCTGTCAGCTTGGCCCTGCCCTCCTGACACATGCTGTCAGCTCTGCAGAGGGGAAGCTGGTCAGGTGTTGCTGTAGGAGCCTTCTCTGCCTCATGGACACTTTCCATCAGGCCGCAAGGCTGGCCCTGGAGGGTCCTTGGAGATGCCGTCGCCTCTCATGCCATCCGTGCTCGCCTGGCCACTTGGACCAGAGTTCCAGCTCAGGAAGAGCATGCTTCCTGAATCAGAAAGACGTTCACTGTGGTCAGTGGCTCCCTTTTGTCAGTTCTCGTAATACAAGAGTCTAAGATATGTGCTCTTAGCAGTCACAGTGGACAACTCATTGCCCTGTCATTCAAGGGCAGACCCTCCCTGGCTTTGAAGTTCTGTCTCTCATTTTCCTGCCTCATTGAGGGTCCACATAGCAAAGAAACGATGTGCAGATTTATTTATTTTGCTCTTGTTTTAAAAAAAAAATAAAAATTACAAGCGCGGTGGCTCACACCTGTAATCTCAGCTCTTTGGGAGGCCAAGGTAGGCGGATCACAAGGTCAAGAGAGCGAGACCATCCTGGCCAACATGGTGAAACCTGGTCTCTACTAAATACAAAAATTAGCTGGGTGTGGTGGCGTGCGCCTGTAGTCCCAGCCACTCAGGAGGCTGAGGCAGGAGAATCTCTTGAACCCAGGAGGCGGAGGTTGCAGTGAGCAGAGATTGTGCCACTGCCCTCCAGCCTTGGTGACAGAGTGAGACTCTGTCTCAAATTAATTAATTAATTAATTAAAATAAAATAAAAATCTGACAGGAGGTGTAGGGGAGTTGGAGACCAAAGTCACTTGTGGGATAATCTGCGGAGTGCATCCTGCACTGCCATGAGCAGAGATGCTTAGCAGTGGTTTATATGCTGTTCTTCCTGTTTTTGCTCAGCAATATATATATTGTTAGCAGGATGAAATACATTTTTCTGTAAAAGAACTTTCATTTTTCTGCAAAAGAGCTTTCCTTTCCAACCAGTGGGCCGCATGCAGCTTTGAATGACACCCAACAATAATTCGTAAATTTTCTTAAAACATTATGAAATTTTTTGTTGTTGCAATTTTTGATTTTTAACTCATCAGCTATTATTAGTGTCAGTGTATTTTATGTGTGGCCCAAGACAACATCTTCCAATGTGTCCTGGGGAAACCAAAAGATGGGACAGCCGTGTACATCTAGACTGAAGATGCCCTCACCTTAGCAGACAGTATGTTTGAGTGAAAGGAGCTGGAACAAGGATCAGATTGACCTGGTTTCAAGTCTCAGCTCTTTCCTCTCTAGCTGTGTGATGTGGGACAAGTTACTTAACTTCTCTGAGGCTCATTTTTCTCAGGTGCACATAATGATATTTGTGAGTCTAAAGGATTGCAGTAGAAAACGTTTATGAATGACTCACCCAGGGCCCACTTGATGACAGACACTTAATATAAGTTAGGTCTCTTCTGAAAGGAAGTTTGAGTGAATATCACATTTCCACTGGGTAACACTGGCCAAGTTACCTGACCTCTCATACCTCTGCATCCTCCCTTGTCATTCAGGAATAATAGTGATCATTCTACTAGCACTTCTCCTCAAGGATTGTTGGGGTGAGTGACTACATCACAAAAGAAGACCTAACTCAGCATCCAACAGCTGCCTTTTCAGCTCTAGCTATTTTTATTTTCTCTGTCCTTAAAAATTTTCTGGAAAGTCTTTGCTAAAGACATTGTCATCACATGTGTTTGTGGGCAAAGGAGCTCTTACTCAGATTCGCTGCCTTGTTTTGTAGTTATCTACTCTTTGCACTAAGGTATACTGAGTGCCAGCTATGCCAGATGCTGCTGGTTACCAGACTGAGTGTGTAGCCAATGCTGGGTGATGGCCATAGGCCAGGAGTCAGGATCAGTATAAACAAGCCCCAAGCCAGGAACAGGGAGTCAGGATCAGTATAGCAAAAGCCTAAGGCCAGGAACAGGGAGTTGGGATCAATATAGCAAAAGCCCCAAGGCCAGGAACAGGGAGTCAGGATCAGTATAGGACAAGCCCCAAGACCAGGAACAGGAAGTCAGGATTAGTACAGAGCAAGCCCAAGCCCCTGTCGAAGATGACTCTTGATGAAGAGTGCTTTAGAACCAAGAATGCAAGGTTAAATTGCAGTTTTTTTGTTCCATAAATGAGATGAGAAAATGAAACGAACACACTGACACCCTGCCCAAACCCTAGAGAAGGAATTAGGAGCAGGCCTGAAGCAGGATTTTCAGAGGGTAGGCCTTCTCTGAGCTCCACTGTACCATCAGCTCCAGGAAGGCCCAGGGAGGGGCTTCACCTTTGCGACCCCGCAGTGCCTAGTAAGGACCTACAGAGAGGCCAGAAACGCTGCCTTGAGGTGATGTCACAGACTCCGGACACCCAAATGAGTATTTCTTTTTATATCGGCCTGACCTGAGTTACTCTTAGTACAGCCCTACCATAAAATAGCTATGGTAGTCTCCCCCTCCCCCCACACGCCCCTTAATTATTTATTTACATTCTTTAGATACTGTAGAGTCTTCATGTTTTTTCCTAGTTAAAAATGCCTATTGAGTGCAGTGACTCATACCTGTAACCCCAGCATTTTGGGAGGCTGATGTGGGAGGATTACTTGAGGCCAGGAGTTCAAGACCAGGCTGGATAATATTCCGAGACTTCATCTCTTAAAAAACAAAAGAAGAAAAATTAGCCAGGCATGGTGGCTTGTACCTGTGGTTCCAACTACTCAGGAGGCTTAGGTGAGAGATGTGCTTGTGCCCAGGAGGTCAAGACTGCAGTGCACCCAGTGCACCCCAGCCTGGACAACAAAGCAAGACCCTATCTTCCTTTAAAAAAAAAAAGCCAATGAATAAAGTGGGTCATGTCTCTCTACTCAGTTTTTATACTCACTGAAAGTTCAGGCATCATCAAATAACAAACCCCAAAACTGTCTTCAGTCTGAGGCGTGTAAATTGTCAGGCTGTGTCTTTTCTTTGTCTTTCTGCAGCTCCTGAAGTCCTTGCCCAGAAACCTTACAGCAAAGCCGTTGACTGCTGGTCCATTGGGGTGATTGCCTATATCTTGTAAGTACTGCCTGCTGCCTTGGCTTCCTCTTCTACCGGCCATTTTTCGTTTGTTTGATGAAATATACATGAAACGAAATGTACCATTTTTAAGGGCACAGTTGAAGGGTTCAGTTCAGTGGCATTAAATCCATTCACAGTGTTGCACAACACCATTGCTGTTCACTCCTAGAGCTTTTCTATCACCCCACACTGAAACTGCATCCCTTAAATAAAAACTCGTTTTTGGCCAGGCATGGTGGCTCACACCTGTAATCCCAGCACTTTGGGAGGCTGAGGCGGGCAGATCACGACGTCAGGAGTTTGGGACCAGCCTGTCTCTACTAATAGTACAAAAATTAGCCAGGTGTGGTGGTACATGTCTATCATCCCAGCTACTCGAGAGGCTGAGGCAGGAGGATCACTTGAACCAGGGAGGCAGAGGTTGCAGTCAGCCGAGGTCTCACCACTGCACTCCAGCCTGGACAACAGGAGCAAAACTCCATCTCAGAAACAACAAAACCCTCCTTTTTCCTTCTCCCCTATCCCCTGGGAACCTCTGTACTACTCACTGTCTCTATGAACTTGACTCTTCTGGGAACCTCATATAAGTGGAATCACACAGTATCTGTCCTTTTATTTCAGGCTTATTTCACTTAGCAAAACCTTCAAGGCCCATCCATGGTGTAGCATGGGTCAGAATTTCCTTCCTTTTTAAAGCTGAGTAATACTCCGTTGTGTGGATAGACCATGTTTTGTTTATTTTCTTGGTCCATCGACAGACGTATGGGTTGTTTCCACGTTTTGGTGTCATGAAGAAGGCTGCTGTGAACATGGGTGTAAAAACATCCATGCTTTAGTCCCTGCTTTCACTTCTTTGGGGTGTGTACCTAGAAGTGGACTTGCTGGGCCATGTGGCAGTTCTACATTTAGCTTCTGAGGAGCCACCGTACAGTTTTCCACAGCAGCAGCAGCTCCAATTTACATTCCCAGCAGCAAACACAGGCGTTCCAGTTTCTCCACATCTACACCAACACTTGTCATTTTTATTTTTTTTGATAATAGCCTCCTAATGGGTATGACGTGGCGTCTCATTGGGCTTCGATTTGTGTTTTTCTAATAGCTAATTAAGCCTCTTTTCATGCACCACTTTGGCTTTTTGGTGGATACAAACCTCTATTACTACATCTCCCAAAGAAATCGTAATGAGAAAAAAATGCAGTGAAAAGCTAAATTTCACCCTTGGAGTTCTCATTTCTTCTCAGCTGCTTTATCTCCATAACCCAGGAAACACAATTCTAGGACATGGGCTTGCTACAGTTATTTCAGGATCATCAGTTCTGTTTCTTGTTTGTTTGATTTGTTTTGCCTAAGTCTAATGTTATTTTTAAATTACAGCTTCTTTTTGAAGTTATACTTTCAAATGCTTATTATGGAACATACTTTTGGGGTAGGCTTAGTCCAACTTGTTCCACAGTCGCTAGGCAATGAATTTCCCCGTTTCATCATCCCCAAGGAGGGAACATTTCCTTGCAGAAAGAGCCCCTTGCACACCATGAAAGACTGCAGGGGCTGGTGATTGGAGAACATTTTGGCAGCGTGAGGCATCCTCCTCTCCTCCAGGAATGCTGGAAACATCCCACCCCCCACCCCCTCCACATTGGCTTTGCTGCATTCTCTGAGAAGCAAATGGCCTCTCTCCAGCATTCAGCTGGGCTGCATTTGTAGTTCAGTGTGGATTTAGGTGACAGCGCCTGTACGTTCTTGCCGTTATCACAGGAGAATTTCATCCATTGCCATATACTTGGCCTAAAGGACTCTTGTTTAGGGAAATAGGTAAAGGGCAGCTCCATCTGAGCTTTAAAACTAACATCGCACTTACAGAATGCTTTCCCTTTCAAAGGACATTGATCCCCTTTTGCAGTTTTATCCTGTTGAGGTGTGTTTCAGAAGGTGTGTTGAGAATCTAATGAAAGTCATGGACCCTATCCCCTAATCAAATCACTTGAGTGCGTGTGCACACACACACAGACACACACATGCACAGACACACATGCAGATATACACATGCACAGACACACACACACACACACAGACACACACAATTTTGCATACCATTTTCTCAGGGGATGTGGTCGTTGTCCTGGGTAAGCAGACACTGGACATGAGCCCTGTATTATTCACCCAGGGTCTCTAAGTCCTCAATTAAACATCTTACCAGAGGTCCTGCCTCACCCAGCTTGACTATGGAAGGCTTGAAGAAATAAATGCTAGGGCAGGCCTCTTCCCGCAAAGAACTGAAGCTGGTATCAGTTGTCTGGAGAAACCTTCCCTGGGGCTGGGGAAAAGTAGCCCTTTTTCTGGCCTTCTGGTTATTCGTTGCTTTATGTCTGTCTGAACCTTGAACCATTACTGTGGTCTGCACTAATGTCTGTGGCCTCCCTTTGGGTTTGTTTGTACAGTTATTTCCCTGAACTCGTGGCCTTAGGATAGGGTATTGGTACTGCTATGAGTAGGGACATATTGACAGATGTTTCTTAGAATGACTGAGAAAAGCAATTTAAAGCTAAGCAATGATGTCTTAGTCAGATAAGGCTGCAACAACAAAATGCCATGTGGTGTAAACAGCAGGTATTTATTTCTCGTAGTCTGGAGGCTGGAAGTCCAAGATCAAGGTGTCGGCCAATTCATGTCCTGGCAAGGGCTCTTTTCCTGACTTGGAGACGGCCGCCTTCTTGCTGCGTCCTCACGTGCTGTAGAGAAAGTACAGAGGAGCAAGCTCTCTGGTATCTTACCTAAACCAGTCACTGGCAGAGAAAACAGGATCATCATGGTTGGCCAAGCTGACAATGGGGAGAAGCCCTGAGTGGAAGCACAGTTCCTCTAGTGAAGAAAGAGGCAGGAAATGGGTTGGTAGTAGGCAGCTAAGCACATCTGCCATAGACCGTAGGGAGGGAGACGTTGGAAAGAGGGCCGGTGTGTCTAGAGGTGGTATCAAAGACAGGACATCCGAAGGTGACACAGCAGAAGGTACCTAGGGCGAGAACAGAGAAACTAGGTAGAATGTTTGGATTTTAACCCAAGAGCAGTGGGAAGGGTTTTGAACAGTGGTGTGATCCAACCTGATTTACATTCGAGTATTATTCCGGCCGTGCTGAAGAAAGTATTGGAAGGCACATGTGGAAGGTGGAGACCGAGTGGGAAGCTCTGGCGAGAGGTGCTTCTCCTGTTGAGGCAGTGATTCTGGGAAGAGTGGTGGAAAGATCTCAGATGTGTTCTGGATGTGGAGGATGAAGAAGGGGAGGGCTTCAAGTCTCAATCCAAGGTTTTGACTTTATACAGTTTTGATGGTTAAGAAAAAAGAGGAATGGTAGACATGCAGATTTAGGAGGGTGGGTGAGATCAGTAATTTGGTTTTGGACACGTTAAGCTTGAGACCTTTGGGGGATACCCACAGAGTGGTGTATGCATGTGTGGAATTCAGGAAAGGTCCGGGATAGAGATACTGGCGCATACCTCTGAGTATGATTTGACGGGTGGCGCACCCAAACCCTTATGATTTCCATATACACTGAAATATTTGCCACGGTTCAAGTATCATATTAAGCAAAGACATGCCGTATTTCTTTGAGTATAAATTTGGTAAGTTTCCACTTGATGGTTTCCTGGTCACACTAGCTTTGCCCCAGACTAGTCCCAGATTGATTTCATGACTGTGTCAGACTTCAAGATGGCAGCCTGGGCTTCTGTATTCCTGGTGCCTTCCAGAGCTCTGTGAGTCCCAAGCAGAGAATGAATGGACTCTTAGCATCTCAGTTGTATTCTGTAAGATGTTCAGACTCCTATGGGTGTTAGGTCAAATCCTGGCTATGTTTTAGTACATAACACAGCTGCACTTGGAGAACCACCAGCTCAAATTTATTATTAGTAGATTCACCTCTTTACCAATTCATCTTTCTCACGATAGAGATGGTTGTTATTCTGATGAGAGGCATCGAGTCTTTGTCATCTTTATGTTTCACACCTAGCATGGTGCCTGGAACAGAGAAGGTCATCGGGAAATGCTGGTTGTTGACACTGAGAACAAAAAGTTTGAGGCTGGGGGTCTGCTCTACAGGGAGGGCCGTGCACAGCTGCAGAACGTCACAGAACGCAGTGGTCACTGAGGACAGGGAGAAGCACCACCAAGGCGGGTCTAGAAGGTTGGATAAGCAGAGAGATGAGAGCATCTGACAGGAGAGGGGAGGGAGCCAAGGACAGGGGCAGGGTGCCACGGCTGTGTGAGGGCTTGCAAAGCTATCCTGTGACCTTTTCATAGCCAGGATTGGGGTCGATGTCAGGTGGCAGCGAATTGAAGCAGCGTTAGACGCTAGAATGCGTGTGTCTCGGTCTTGGACTCTTTCTCCCTCCCGTGGGTCCACCGTGCCTGGTCTCCCATTCCCAACTAAAGACTTATTCATGAGGCCACCGAGCAGGCAGCATGCCAGGGAGGCCGCCTCCCCACGGGTAAGGCACGGAGCTCCTCATTCTTCCCAGCCACTGTAATGGAAAAGAGCTCAGCCCCTGCGGTGTTTTGGAGCACAGCACTCTAGTTTTTGTTTGATAGACCTGTCCTGCTGAGCTGTCAGACTGCAGCCACAGTGGCCGTGACAGGCCATGGCACCAGGTTTTCTCCTCTTGCACGCATGCCATGTAAACGTTTCTCCTTAGCTGGTGCGAGCGCTTGATAAATTGGCCCTCTTTCGGTCTCCACTTATCTACTATCCATCATTTGGAAGGAGAAATATTTTTTCCTACCAAGGATGCTCATTTTAAAAACCCATGTGATGGGTTCTTATGCTGCCAGGAATCTTCCCTTGGGAATTCGGACTTGCAGAAAACATCTTTGCCCAAATAGCTTACACTGCCGGGAAGGGCCAAGGACGGCGTGGGTTGGGCTTTGTGGTAAGCGTGTTGGTGTCTGGTGTGACGGACTTGGCTCAGCCAAGACAGCACAAGGTCCAAGGGACAAATTTCCTCAGTCAAGATGAACCTCAGCATCTCACAGATCGATCTTGATTTTGTGATAACATGTGGCCCGCCTTTCTTCTCATAACTTCAAGGATATTGATTTTTTTAATGATTACATCAAGATCATTTGCCCAAATTGTGCTCAAGGATACCACAAGCTGTGAGGAAGCACCCTGAGTGTGGGCTAACAGCTGAGAAAGATCCCGAAGAGATTCCCACTCCCAGATCGGAACTGGCATGTCATAAGCTCAAGGGCAGGCTGGACGGGTGGACTGAACTTGGCCATGGGTGGGGAGACCTCAGATCACTCTGCCTAGAAGAAACTCTAGGTAAAACACTGATGGTACCCCGCTTTCTTGAGTGGACCTCTACATTGCTCAGTTTTTGTTGTTGTTGTTTTGAGATGGAGTCTCGCTCTTGTTGCCCAGGCTGGAGTGCAATGGCACGTTCTTGGCTCATCGCAACCTCCGCCTCCCAGGTTCAAGTGATTCTCCTGCCTCAGCTTCCTGAGTAGCTGGGATTACAGGCTTGTGCCACCACACTCAGCTAATTTTGCCTTTTTAGTAGAGATAGGGTTTCTCCATGTTGGTCAGGCTGGTCTTGAACTCCCGACCTCAGGTGATCCGCCTGCCTTGGCCTCCCAAAGTGCTGGGATTACAGGCGTGAGCCACTGCATCCAGCCATTGCTCACTTTTTAAAACTTGCTCACATAAATGCCGATTTGCCCATATATACAGCTGAATCAGCTTTGGAAGAATGTAATGGAATGAGGAAGGCCTAATCTGCATGCCACATCCATTTTCTGAAACAAAAGATGATCCTCACCAAGGCATTTCACATCCCTTTGAGCAATTGACAGCTGGCTCTTCATGGAATACATATGTTTTAGGGAGAACTCGAGCCCAGGCATCCCCCGAAGAGAATGCAGCATGATCACCAAGCCCTGGGGGGTCGTGATGGCTGTTACTCCTATGAGTATGAGGAGTGCCGACTTTAATAAGGACCGTTCACTGGTGTGGCCAGCGGGCAACAGTCACCTGGTTGAAGTCGTGAGCTTTGCAAGGTGGGGCACCATGCCTTATTCAGGCCACTGTGGGCCCATGGTCTGGATTTTGGCTTTAGAAATTTGGAAACTCCATTCGATCTGTTCATTCATCTTGTTCAGACATCTCTGTGAATTAATTCACACTAACCAGCCTCAGAGACTTAGGGGAAAAAAATCTAATCTCTGAAGTGTCCATTTACTAAATCATAAGGCAGTTTGTGCCTCACAAGGTAACTGGATATGCGTGTCCACAACAATCGCGTTCTCTCCGCTATAGGAAGTGCTCCGTGAGAAACCAAATGAAAACCAGAAGTTTTCTTTCTTCTGGAACGGGGTATCAGAGCAGTGGAGGAGGGTGGCCTTCGATGTGTTCACGAAGCCTGTGCTGGCCTCCAGGATGCCTTCTCCACAGGAGGATGATTCTGCTGAGAAGCTCTTTCTACTGGCTGGTTAGCATAGCTGACCAGTTCTTTTTAAGTTTGTTTGTTTGTTTTTAGAGGCAGGGTCTTTCTTTGTCACCCAAACTAGAGTGCAGTGGTGCAGTCCTAGCTCACTGCAGCCTTGACCTCCTGGGCTCAAGTCGTCTTCCCACTTCAGCCTCTCAAGTAGCTGGGACCATAGGTGTGTGCCACTATACCCAGCTAACTAATACACACACAGACACACACACACACTCATTTTTTTTTTTTTGGAGACGGGGTCTCACTCTGTTGCCCAGGCTGATTTTGAACTCCTGGCCTCAAGTGATCCTCCCAAAGTGCTGGCATTACAAGTGTGAGGCACCATGTCCAGCCCCTACTGACAGTTCTTCTGCCCCCTCCTTTCTCCTGCTTCAAAGACCAGCCACCAGCCACCCACCCTTTCCCATGATCATTCCACCATCATTGTCTTTATTTGAGCAGCCATTGCTTGTTAGGATTCCCAGTTGACTGATTTCAGTTCAGGGGTTGCATTTTGGTTTGGCTGCTTTCCAAGGGTTTTCAGAAAGCACCTCGTCTCCCCATCATGTTCTCTACCCATTGCGTCCTGGGGATGGCTGAATGCCACCTGTGGGTTGTGAGTCCCTGCCGCTTTAGTTGCAGACAGAAGTTGGGCCATATTTCAGCTTTGTTAGTGGGCGGGTGATCCAGTCTCTACTGCTTCCGTGAAGGGACTTGAGTCATTGTCTGTGACAATGGGTTTATTACCTCGAACCCCTCAAAATACTCTGGTTTCAAAGAGCAGGTGCAGCAGGTACACGACAGTGACTGGGGAAACTTCACAAGGAGTGCAACTGAGGGAAATTGACCTGTCAAGTGCTGATGGGAGCAGCTTCCTGCCAGTGACCTTAGGCTGTGTGGAATGCACCAACTCCTGTGGCTTTGCCTTCAAAGGCCATGGGGTAGAGAGGGCACCACAGAGTAAGAGGTCAGAAGGTAGTGGGTCATGGCAGCCTCGTTTGTGCCCTGAATGGTGTGGCTTCAGGCCAGATAGAGAAACATTTTACTTCCTCTGCTCTCTTATTTTCATCTTAGCTCCATCTCCTAGAAGCCATTGTCATCTGTGTAGCAGCTAAATGCTTTACACAGTTGACAAAGGATATTTATCCTGAAGAGTGGAAGGCAGGGGATTGACAGTCATCCACTTACCTTACATTTCTCCAGCCTAATGTGTCAGGCAGCGTGATGGGGATGCAGAGATGGATTTATCACCGTCCTGGCCCAGCCTCAGAGCCACTTACTGTCTGCTGGAGGCAATAGACAGGAAACAGATAAATTATGATCCAGTCCTACCAAGTGTCATGAGATGGGAGGGAAGAGGTGGGAGGCTCTCCTAGAACAGAGCCTCTGCTCTGGACCGAGGAAGGCTTCCCAGGATGGGAGACAGCCATCTGGGTTTGGAAAGATGGATGAGAATCTGCCGGGAGAGAGCCAGTCCAGGCTGAGGGAAGGGCTCTGTCTTCAATATCTGCCTAGAGAGAGTGATGGTGTGTCTTCTCAAGACCCAGTTATCTAAAGATAAGATGTGCTGTTTGTGTATGAGAAAAGGGGTGCCATTCAGTTAGAAACAATAGTGTTTAAAATCAAATGTGAAGGAAGTGATCGAGCTTGAACTTTAGATATCTCAAACTTGGGGATGGGGAAGATGGAATCTCTGAACGATCAGGATTCTTGTTTTTCCTAGCAATACACTGTGCACACGGAAGAATCAGGGGCTCTTTATGATGGTTTTAAATATGTATTGGAAGAGCACAGCAGCAGCGCTCAGCGGGACAGGACAGGACATAGACAGTGAAAGAGACCAAAGAAGGTGCCCAGGAGGAAAATGCCCAGCTCTACGGGGGGGGCGCGATGGCAGACAGGTGGCTTCAGGCCCCATTTGTGACAAAGAGGGTAGAGATGGAGGCCAGGAGGGGAGGGAATTCACCTCACACTGGCAAGTCAGGGAAACCCTGGAGGACACGGGTAGGAGGACCCTTGGAAGAGCTAATCAGAAGCCCACAACTCAGTGTGACACCAGGTAACATGTCTCACGGTGCCATCTTCCCACTTCTGATCCCCCTGCCGTCCATGTTCCAGTGATTTGTTTTTTAGTCCATTCAGTGAAGAGGACACAGAAAGTGCAGTGAAAGGCCACAGCCAGTGGGATGGAGGGAGCACGCCCTTTCCCAGGTGTCATCGTCAGCCTGTGCAGATACGTAACTGCTCACCCATCCAAACTGGGAGGCAGGGAGGGAAAGAGGGAGAAAAAGAGGGAGCAAAGGAAGGAAGCCAGGGAAGGAGGGAGGAAGGAAGAGCCCAACCAGCAAGTAAGCAAGTCTAGCTGCAGAAATCTAATTTGGAAACCCTCCATAGGTTCTGCATCATCAGTTCGCGCCTGGTGCTAATCGCCTCCAGATTGGATGTCTGCGCCCTTCGTGAGAACTGACTCACCTGCTCTGTCCCCAGTGTGCGCTCAGTTTCACTGTGAGCATGAGCTGTGCTCGAAGTGATTTGGTTCCAACTTCCTGCAGATGCATTTCCCCCTTTAGGAAGAGGCTTGGTGCCTCTGCACAAAGACCCCAGGCTTTCTTGAGGTGGTGTCTGCTTGGCGAATGCAAGAATCAAAACGTGAATTTTGCTGCTCAACGGGTCATGCTTGGGGGTGTGTTTTGTTCTCTCTCCCCTCCTCTTCGCTGGTGTTCAATTTCAGTTGTGCGTAAATATTCTGAGGAATGGGTTTCCTCTTTCCTTTCCTAAATCTTTTCCTAATCTGCTTACTCCTCAGTTTTCAAGGCATTGTCTAAACCTCAGGGGGTGCAGCAGGCATTTACCTCCCTTGCATTTCCAGCCCCAGCACTTTGCTGGAGTCACCCTCTGCCTGGTTTAATATGTGAACCATTCCTAGTTTCCCCGGCCTGCTCTCTTGTACGTTTGCAAGGAGAAAGCTCTGGACGTGCACAGAATCAAACGTATGGCTACTGAAATAATTGGATTACATTTTTGTAACGATTCAGGTCTTGTTGGGCACTAAATGCTATAAATCCAAATAGTATGGTGAAACCTGTTTTGATCACTAAGTGCGCCTTGCAAATAAGTACAAAAGGTTTTTCAGCTTTTAAAAGCTTTATTTTATTATTTCTTAAAGTCTGTCA
Organism: Callithrix jacchus; assembly: GCF_049354715.1. NCBI lineage: Eukaryota > Metazoa > Chordata > Mammalia > Primates > Cebidae > Callithrix > Callithrix jacchus. Next base: position 13,930,298 of record NC_133508.1, read on the forward strand.
TATTATACAGAGTAAGATGAATATGATTCAGATTTCTTCCTCTAGGCTGTAGACATTCATTCAATAAAATGTGTTAAATATTGACTGGGTGCCAGGGCAGAGGACACAGCGGCTATCTAGTGGGCACTACACATGGAAAGCAGCGATACTCAGAGTTGATTGATTTTGCTCGGGTTTTTCAGACCCCCACTGGGCCTCGATTGGCCTTGAAGCTTGCCTAGTGTGTAATATACATGGAGGTTTGTTGTTTTCGTCATTTTTATGGCACCTTGACGTAACTGCCATAAGGAAGAATAAAAAATATTCTTCCTTAACAAATATGGCTTTAAGCAAGTGTTCTCAGGAAAGCTTGAGCTGTTCTTAGAATTGCGGGTTCCTTGGCTAAGTGCTTGGAAATACTAATACACAAAGATCAAACTTCTAAAGCAGTTTGAGTCATTCTGTTAGCATGTTTGGAACACAGGGCCCAGAGTAATGACCAGAGGCGGCGTCTCCCTCCGTCCCTTCTCTAGCAGCTTAGAAGGTTAGGTCAGGGTGTACAGTTGATAGTGGGTGGTTCTGAGACTTTGCCCAAAAATGTAAAATATGTCGCCTCATTTTCACAGGTAGAGTGTGGGACACTGGGCTAGTCCTCAGGGCTCAAAACTGCTCTTCTCTCCCCCTCAACATTGCTCTTCCTGTTGCTGGGCAGCTGCCCCTCCACTTCAGCGTCTTTCAGCTGGAGGAACTGAGAAGGAGTAGATGGAGTTGGGATGAAAAGGAGAAGAGGGGGATAATGGTGGGAACCACCACTTAATGATCACCATGTCACGGGGACTTTCAGATGTTACATCTCTAGTATCCATCCATCCATCTTTCTGTCTATCATCTATCTATCTGTCTATCCATCCATCCATCCATCCATTCACCCATGCATCCATCTACCCATCCATCCATTCAGCTTTGTCATCTGTCTATCCATCATCCTTCTATTATCTATCTATCCATCCATTCATCCATCCTTTGATCTATCTATTATCTATCTATTCATCCATCCTTTCATCTATCTTACTATCTCTGTCTTCATTATCATTATCATCTATCTCTATCGATCTATCACCTATCCATATCTATCCATCACCTGTCTGTATATCTATGTATGTCTTATGTGTCATACATATTAGCATATAGAATAAATGACATATATTCCAATATTTATATAAAATGGGTGTTGTTATCCCCATTCACAGAATAAACTCAACTCGGAGAGGGTAAGTAGCTTCCCCAGTCACTCACAGTTCCTGCTGGAGGCAGGCTCTGCACCTGTTTCTCCTTTCCTCTGGCTCCCTGCCTGAGGAAGACCTTCCACACACCCTCTCTGAAAGCAAAGTCAGTGTCACCCTTTTTTCTTGAAGAAATCACTTCTATTCTCCATGGCCTTTTCTCCCAGTAGGACTGAAACAGAGAGTTCTGGGTTGCCATTAACTGATGAGTATTCAGTTATCAGTGTGGACTGTTGTGCTCAAATATTTTTTCATAAAATATCTTAAAATAGGTCTCAGCATTTTCACAGGTGTTTAGAAAATTCACTCATATCTAATAACTTTATTTCCCAATTTCCCTGGTCAGCCAGGAACCCCTGTGCTCTTGCCCCCCTGGCAGAGCTCTGCACAGTCTTGCCAGAGCGGACTTCACCTTTGCATGCTCTTGCAGCTTTGCATGGGAGCGTAGCGCTGAAAAAGCCTTATCTTACACCGTTCTGTTGGGATTTGCTCAACATAGACACAGCCCCATTTTTTCCAGTTCCTCTCTCCACAGACAGGGCCATCGTGATGCTGCCCATTCTCCTCCCATCTGTCTTCAGGAATGCAGACGGAGTAGAACATTCGGCGTTGATTTTGGAACTACAAGACCTCTGGGCTGTTCTTTGTTTCTTTCTTTATCTTTTTCTTTTTTTTTTTGAGACAGAGCCTTGCTCTGTCACCCAAGTGTGATCTCGGCTCACTGCAATCTCCACCTCCTGGGTTCAAGCAGTTCTCCTGCCGCAACCTCCCAAGTAGCTGGGATTGCAGGTGCCCACCACCACATCTGGCTAATTGTTTGTATTGTTAGGAGAGGCGGGGTTTCACCATGTTGACCAGACTGGTCTCGAACTCCTGACCTCATGATCTGCCCACCTCGGCCTCCCAAACTGCTGGATGACAGGCATGAGCCACCACGCTTGGCTTGTTCTTCATTTCTTTGACAGGTCACATGGCCTGGTCTCTGGCTCTGTTTCCAAACATATGGTGTGCAAAAATCATGACACTCTGAGTGCAGAGGCAGGTTTAGAAAGAGAACATGCAGGGATGATATTTCCCCATCTTTGCAGTGGCACACGGGGATGGATGTCCTAAAGGTGAATAGACCTGGATCTGGAGTGGGACAAATAGAGTAAAATTCTGTGCTGTCCCTTAGATGTAAGCAAGTAGCCTCATCTTTCATGCATTTACTTCCTCATCTGGAAATTGAAGATTCAAAATGTTAGCTCCGAAGTATGCATTAAATGAGGCAATAATATATGTAAATTGCATGACCCAGTGTCTGGCACGGTGACAACTCAGTACTTGGTAGCTGTGGTTATTCATGTTTTCAGGACACATTCACTGTAAATGATTTCTCTACTGTTGAAAAATAAACATACTACTGTCTCATTTAAGTAAGGCTGGACTGTGGAACCTTGATGGGCAAGACCCGGGTCTGTCTTATTCACTGCTTCCTGATCGGCATTTTACACAACACCAGCGCCCTGTCTGTATCTGTAGAATTGGCCACATATGGTGGCTCACACCTGTAATCCCAACACTTTGAGAGGCTGAGGTGGGTGGATCACTGGAGGTCAGGAGTTTGAGACCAGCCTAGCCAACACAATGAAACCCCAGCACACCCACAGAAGTATAAATATTTCAAATAAAGTATTTATTGGTCATCAAAGAATAATTAATCAACAAATATTCATTAAATAGTATTGAGGCCAGGCACGGTGGCTCACACCTGTAATCCCAGCACTTTTGGAGGCAGAGGCAGGCAGATCACCTGAGGTCAGGAGTTCGAGACTAGCCTGGTCAATATGGTAACCCTGTCTCTACTGAAAATACAAACATTAACCGGGTGTGGTGGTGGATGGATGCCTGAAATCCAGCTACTTGGAAGGCTGAGGCGGGAGAATCATTTGAACCTGGGAGGCTGAGGTGGGAGAATTGCTTGAACCAAAGAGGCAGAGATTGCAGTGAACTGAGATCACGCCACTGCACTCCAGCCTGGGCAACAGAGCAAGACTCCATAAACAGATGGATAGATAGATAGAATGTAGTGCTAATGAAAGATACAGACTAGGTGTGATGGCTCATGCCTGCAATCCCAGGACCAGCCTGGGCAATACACCAAGACCCTGTGTGTACCAAAAACTTATCCAGGTGTGTGGTACATGCCTGTGATTCCCAGTACTCAGGAAGTCGAGGCAGGAGGATTGCATGAGCCTGGGGAGTTCAAGGCTGCAGTGAGCTATGATCATGGTGCAGCATTCCCAGCCTAAACAACAAAGTTAAACCCTGTCTCAAAAGAAAAAAAAAGATACAAAATACTAGACATGGCACAGTCTGTGTCCTTCAGGGACTTATAATCAAGGTGGGATGGTAGACGTTATAATCATGATAATAAACCATAATATCTTTACATTTCTTTCTCTTTTTTTTTTTTTTTTTTGAGACGAGGTTTTACTCTTGTCACCCAGGCTGGAAGACAGTGGTGTGATCTCGTCTCACTGCAACCTCCGCCTCCTGGGTTCAAGTGATTCTACTGCCTCAGCCTCCCAAGTAGCTGGGATTACAGGCACCCGCTACCATGCTCAGCTAATTTTGTATTTTTAGTAAAGACAGGGTTTGACCACGTTGGTCAGGCCTGGGGTCTCGAACTCCCATCCTCAAGTGATCCACTCACCTCAGCCTCCCAAAGTGCTGGGATTACAGGCATGAGACACTGCGCCTGTACTTTTCTTGAGTACAGGTACTTGAGGACCAGGTACACTGGTCCTCTACTTTTCTTGAGAGGACCCAAGAGGGAGGTGGGCTGGAGTGTGAATAATGAGACCTGTTTGAAGAGGGACCAAGTAGGGTGGGGGATGGCTGTCCTTGAAACACAGGCATTTAACGACTCATGCATCCAGCCACCTTTTCCTGAGCACATGATGTATACGGGTCTGGGACCTGGGTTACGAAAAGGAATGAGACATCATCACCCTTAGAGGGCTCAGACTTTATAAGAGAAGACAATGGGACATAGACAGATAGAAGCCAACATGCGTGGCTGACGATGGTGTCTAGGAAACTTGGAGAATATCCAGCTGGGGCCTGCCCTGGCCAGGGGGGATCGAGAACGACATCACTGAGCATGGACCGCATGTGCAGGGCTTTGCAGGCAAGCAGGTCGCATCGGTGCACAGCAGGCGAAGAACAACCCTGGGCACAGAGAACTGCGTGTAGAAAGGAGTATTCTCGGTGAGGATGCCGGGCTTCCCCTGACCAGCTTTAAACTAGCTCTCCTGGCTGTTTTTATACTGCCTGTTTATTTTGAAGGTTAGTGTTGGGGTCTGCCCTCTGACCCCCAACTAGAATGTAAATGACGTGAGAATAGGGACTCTGACCATCTCCTCCATGCCTGGGACCTGGTCAGTGCTCCGTCAGTCTTTGGTGACAGCCAGAGGACAGATAACTCCCTGACAGGTGGATTTATTCATTCATTCGTTTTTTTGAGACAGTATCGCTTTGTCACCAGGCTGGAGTGCAATGGCTCAATCTCAGCTCACTGCAATATCTGCCTCCTGGGTTCAAGCAATTCTCCTGTCTCAGCCTCCCAAATAGCTGGGTTTACAGGCACTCGCCACCATACCCAGCTAATTATTTTTGTATTTTTAGTAGAGATGGAGTTTCACCATGTTGCTCAGGATTGTCTTGATCTCCTGACCTCATGATCCGCCCACCTTGGCCTCCCAGAGTGCTGGGATTATAGGCGTGAGCCACTGTGCCCAGCCCTCACTTTTATTAATACAAGCTTCCTAGCCTGAATCACTGCTGTAGATGCAGGTCACACCTCCTCCCAGGAGCCTGCCATGATTACCTGTGAAGCTGCTCACTCTCTCCTGCCTTCCTGCTGTAGCTGTGGAGGAGGAATCCACTTGCCCTGGAGCATCCGCTTCTGGGCCCTGGCTGGCAGGGCTCACACCCCTTTTGCATCTCGGCAGCACAGCAGAGCCTAACAGAGTTGAGGCTCCTCCCACCTGTCAAAGTGGCCTTCTCCCGAGCTCCATCCTTGACCCTTGACTCAAAGTTACCAACTGAGCAGGCGGAGGGCCAGGGAGATAACGTAATGGGTGATCAGCTATGTGATTTTTTTTCCATGCTGGGGGCTCGCTGGCACACACAAAGAAGTGGATAAACTAGCTGTTCTCACGCAGCCAGCCATGTTAGGCTTCCAGGGAATCTGAGTCTGTTCCCATCTGCGTACAAACATGCTTGAATATGCCAAGCCACGGGCACTTTGGGAGCCGGGGTGCTCTGGCGAAATCAGCACCCGTCTCTGGCCACTCAAAGTCACATCTGTTTGAAATCGCTGCTGGCCAGACACATCATGGGCCCGATCAGGTCTGTGGAGGGCCTGTGTGCGCCCCCTTGGCTGTGTCTACAGAATCCCACTGAGTGATCTGATCTGCTCTCCTGGCTTTCATGCATGTGCTGATAGCTGTGTCCCAGTACCCCAGGACACACCTGTCCCTGGTGCCAGGCCTCCAGCTCCAGCTGCCTGCTGGCTGCCTTCACCTGAACCCCTCACAAGTACCTGGTCCAGCTCACTGGAAGGGATCACTCGTCTCTCCTTTGTGGGATGTTGGCTGTTCTGGTTGCATGGAACAGATTCTCTTCAGCTGCTTTAAGGAAAAGGGATTTGCCGCACAGCTTCGTATGGAATGGACTGGAAGGCCCAACACGGTGGCAGCCGCGAGCGTGAGTTCCCTCACAGCCTCGCCACTGAGTAGAGGTCTCTCCTCCTGGCCTGTGCTCTGCCCTCTTCCCTGCTTTCTTTTAGTCTTCGGTCCACACCTAGGCAAGATCCAGTGTCATGATCAGAGCTAATTACCAGGGATGGGGCTGCCCTGGGGAGTGTAGCTGCCTCTCTCCTACTCACCCACCTGCAAGGAACTGCCCAGAGTGGCCTCTATGAGCAGGCAGTGCCCACTGAAGAGGGAACTGGAATCACCAGGTGCTGTGGTTGGCACAGCCAGGCCCCCCAGCCACCTGCTCCTTGTCCTGCATTCTTCAGGCAGTGGGCGCCATCTCTAGTCCATGCTGGGGAACTTTGAGGCCTCCTGGTCTTCGCTGTTGACACCGTCATACACCAGATCTGCGCAGTTCGGTCTGAACCGTCTGTCGCTCCTGTCTCTTCTGGCTGCGGCAAGCTGCCGACTTGTCTTCCTGCTTCAAACCCACCACCTCTCAGCTGCAAAGCCAGTTGTTCCTATGGCCCCTCTGTCTACACCTCTCAGGGGCTTCCTTCCACCTACAGGATAGACCACCCACCTGAGGGTGGGGCACGCAGCCCTCCCAGGCCTTGCCTCTGTCCGCCTCAGCTCTTGCTGTGCACCAACTCACATGCTGTGCTGCACAGAGAGCTGCTCTAACGTGCTCCAATCAACTGCTCTTTTAAGCCCTGTGCTCTTATTCCTGGGCAGCCACTCCTTCTGGCAGTCTCCATTTCTCCCGTGAAACTCCTGCTCATCCCCTGAGACAGCAAAGGCATCTACCTCCCTCACTCCCTCACAGCTGCCTGGCTTGCACACCCTTGTACACCCAGAATGGCCTCTTCAGATGTCTGTTCTTACTGTCGCCTGTGTCGTTATCTCTGTATATGCCTTTCTCAACCACTCTGAGCTCTGGAAGGCAGAAAGTGGTTCTTAACTTAGCATTGCATTTCCAGTATCAAACTCAGTATCTGGTACGTAGTAGCTGCAAAGCAAATACTTTACAAATGAACGAGTGCTCAGTATGCCTGAGGCACCAAGTGAGTATGTGTATGTCGGCCAAATAAGAATGAAGACCGTGACTGGGCGTGGTGGCTCACACCAGCACTTTGGGAGGCCAAGACGGGTGGATCACCTGAGGTCAAGAGTTTGAGACCAGCCTGGCCAACATGGTGAAACCTCGTCTCTACTAAAAATACAAAAAATGCCAGGTATAGTGACAGGTGCCTGTAATCCCAGCTACTCTGGAGCCTGGGAGGGGAGAATCGCTTGAAGCCAGGAGGCAGAGGTTGCAGTGAGCCGAGATTGCACTACTGCACTCCAGCCTGGGCAACAAGAGTGAAACTCCTCAAAAACAAAAAACAAAAAAAGACCGTGAAATGCTATAAAATCCATATGGGGTTGGGTGTGGTGGCTCACACCTGTAATCCCAGCACTTTGGCAGGCTGAGATGGACAGATCATGAGGGCAAGAGATCAAGACCATCCTGGCCAACATGGTGAAACCCCGTCTCTACTAAAAATACAAAAATTAGCTCAGCGTGGGGGTGTGCGCCTGTGGTCCCAGCTACTTGGGAGGCTGAGGCAGGAGAATTGCTTGAACCCAGGAGGTGGAGGTTGCAGTGAGCCAAGATCCCGCCATTGCACTCCATCCAGCCTGGGACAGAGCAAGACTCTGTCTCAAAAAAAAGAGGGAATTCTGCAACACGTGACAACACGGGTGAACCTCAAGGACACTAACAAAGTGCTAAGTGAAATAAGCGAGGCACAGAAAGACAGATACTGCGTGATTCCTCTTATACAAAGTACCTAAAATAGTCTAAGTCCTAGAGTGAAAGAGTAGAAATTGTGGCTGCCAGGGACTGGAGGGAGGGGCGTGGGGAGTTACTAGTCACTGGACGTACAGTTGCAGTGAAGCAGGATAAATGTGTTTGAGAGATCTCCCATGCCACATTGTACCTATAGTCAACAGTACTATAGTGTACACTTAAAATTGTGTTAATGCCAGGCACAGTGGCTCACACCTATAATCTCAGCACTGTGGGAGAAAGAGGCAGGTGGATTGCTTGAGCCCAGGAGTTTGAGACCACCCTAGGCAACATGAAAACCCTGCCTCTACAAAAGTAAAACAATTAGCTGGATGTGTTGGCATGCACCTATAGTCCCAGCTTCTTGGGATGCTGAGGCAGGAGGATCACTTGAGTCTGGGAGATCGGAGGAGGCACTGAGCCAAGATTACACCCCTGTACTCCAGCCTTGATGACAGGGAAAGACGATGTCTCATTTAAAAGAAAAATATTTTAAGAAGGTGGATCACATGTTAAGTGTCCTTATCACAAAATAAAGTATAATGGTCACCACCTGGTGTCCAACGTGGCTGTGGCTGCTGCTCCCCTACTACCGCTTTTTTATTTTTTAAGATGGAATCTCACTCTGTCACCCAGGCTGGAGTGTAGTGGCGTGATCTCGGCTCACTGCAACCTCTGTCCCCCAGGTTCAAGTGATTCTCCTGCCTCAGCCTCGCATGTAGCTGAGATTATAGGCACCCAGCATCATGCCCGGCTAATTTTTGTATTTTTAGTAGATACGGGGTTTCACTATGTTGGCCGGGCTGGTCTTGAACTCCTGACCTTGGGTGATCTACTCACCTTGGCCTGCCAAAGTGCTGGGATTAAAAGCATGAGCCACCACACCCAGCCCAAGCATCCTTATTTGTAAGACCCTGCCTGTGGAAGATGGGGCTAGAGAGGCACAGTCCCATCAGACATCAGAGGGTTCCACTTGTCAATGCAGAGGCAGATAGGGCAAACCAACCCCCCCCAACAGAAAGAATGCAAAGTCTGATTGAAGCACAAAGTTCAATTCTTGAGTCCCTTTCCCTTTAGTGCATAAGCAAAATAGTTAAGAACCCAGGCCTAAAATCAGACAGAATCGGCTCGAGTCCTGATCTTGCTGCATGTTAGTTTCTTTGCCTTTAAAATGGGGGTTGTGTGAGGACTGTACACGAAAAGGGGGGTGTGGGAACCAGAAGGAATAGCACCCGCGACTCTGGGCTTCGTGGCGGCTGAGCTTGAGCACCTGTAGACCCAAGGGGCTGAGGGTAGCAGGGAGAAAGGCAACAGCTAAGAGTGTAAGGTGGAAGAGTTCTTTCTAGAAGGTAGACCTGAGGCTGGGATGGAGGCAATGAAGAATGCTTTGAAGGTGAGTTGCCTTGACTGGGTGTGACAGTTGCAGATGCAAGTGTTGTTCTGAATCAGGAAGTTTGTCGGTGCCTTTGAGGACCCTTGGTGATATAATTTGTAGATTATTTAAAGGATTTGAAATGTAAAAGAAGCCGCACTTCTGGAACATTAGTAAATAACAGAGGGATTACCAGTGTGAATGGGCAGCCCCACGGTCACTGAAGTTACAGCCCAAGGTTGTCACTTAGCTTGGCCAGGGAGCTCTCTGAAATTTCTGTATCTTTTTTTTTGAGATGGAGTTTCGCTCTTGTTACCCAGGCTGGAGTGCAATGGTGCGATCTCGGCTCACTGCAACCTCCGCCTCCTGGGTTCAAGCAGTTCTTCTGCCTCAGCCTCCCGAGTAGCTGGGACTACAGGCGAATGCCACCACGCTTAGCTAACATTTGCATTTTTAGTAAAGGTGGGGTTTCACCATGTTGACCAGGATGGTCTTGATCTCTTAATCTCGTGATCCACCCACCTCGGCCTCCCAAAGTGCTGGGATTATAGGCGTGAGCCACTGCGCCCGGCCCTGTATCTTTTTTTTTGAGATGGAGTTTCGCTCTTGTTGCCCAAGCTGGAGTGCAGTGGTGTGATCTCAGCTCACTACAACCTCTACCTCCTGGGTTCAAGCAATTCTCCTGCCTCAGCCTCCTGAGTAGCTGGGACTACAGGCACATGCCACCACGCCCAGCTAACTTTTTGTAATTTTAGTAGAGATGGGATTTCATCATGTTGGCCAGGTTGGTCTCGAACTCCTGACCTCATGATCTACCCGCCTCAGCCTCCCAAAGTGCTGGGATTGCAGGTATGAGCCACTGCACCCAGCCTGAAATTTCTAGATCTAAGTAAGAATTTGTAACTTCTATTTGCCCTGCTGTTATTTTACAATCCTTATGTTTCAGTCTTTTTTCCTGATTTTAACTTACTTGGGCTCCAAACTCAATCCACGATCCATTTCCTTTCCCCTGTCCTCAGTACAGCCACATGAACACAATATTCTGTTAAAAAAAAAAAAAAAAAAAACAGAAACAAAAAAGAGCTAAGACCAGAAAAAACTGGAATATACATTTTAAAAATTGGCACCGGAGAATAAATCTTTCTCGGAATTTTCTTAAAGCATTTTTTCCTTGAAAAGAAAGCCAAACCCTAAAGTAAAACACACGCGGTTGTAAATAAACAAAAATCCTCACATATCTAGAATTTAGTTTTTTTCCAAGACAAGCTAACATTTTGCTGTTTCTGGGTTTCCTAATTGCACATTTTATTTTGCCCGAATCCTCATTATGGGAGGAATGGGCAGACCCGTCTCGCGGCTCCAGGGTTTCCGTGGGCAGTGAAGTATGTGCCTGGTGGTTTCGGAAGCCCTGGCTCTTGTTCATTTCACCAAAAGCAGCACATCTTTAAAAATGAAATTTTCCAGGCTCTTAGTCCCCACAGCAACCTTGTAGGGACAGACGATTTTGATTCTTATGGGCCCACAGAATGTCTCACAGCCTTGAAACTGTCATTAGGCACTCCCCTGCACAGCGGTGGCTGGTGATATGTGTCCCATGGGTGGAACAGCTGAGGAACAGCGGTACCAAGGTGGCGTTTCTAACCTTTATTGCATTTCCTGTTTGCTGACAGCCTAATCCCTGGCAGTCCTGCAGTCTGTTGATTCTTGTTAATTTCTTCTCATTAGACTGGTCTCTAGGCTATGGCTGTGTATTAAACAATGTTGGTCTATGTGATACAATTCAGGGCTTGTTTCAGTCAAAACTCCCACCATGGGCTGGGCGCAGTGGCTCACACCTGTAATCCCAGCACTTTGGGAGGCTGAGGCAGGTGGATCACCTGAGGTCAGGAGTTCAAGACCAGCCTGGCCAACATGGTGAAACTCCATCTCTACTAAAAATACAAAAATTAGCCCAGCATGCTGGCAGGCACCAGTAATCCCAGCTACTCAGGAGGTTGAGGCAGGAGAATCACTTGAACCTGGGAGGTGGAGGTGGCAGTGAGCTGAGATCACGCCATTGCACTCCAGCCTGGGCAACAGAGGGAGATTCTGTCTCAAGAAAGAAAAAATAAATAAATAAATAACTCCCACGTGGCTGCCACCCTCTGGGTTGTTGCAGCCAGAGAAGCCAGTTCTCCACCATGCGGCTTGTCCCCTGGTCTTCTGGAATCAAACATCACCTTCCTTTCCCTGCCCTGCGGTCACTTACAGCTGCAGCCTTAGGCGCACCTCTTGCTGGCCATCCATTCTCCACTAACTCCTGCCCCTGCCTCCACATGCGTGTTCTAGGTCCTTTCCAGAGTGTTTAAGCCAGCATCTTAAAGCTGGAAAAAATATTAGGAATTTTCTAGGCCAGCCCTGTGTGTTTTCAGGGAAGGAAATTTTGGTCCAAAAAAAGCATCCATGGTAAAGGTGGCATTGCAACTGATTGCAGAACTGGAATGAGAATCCATGATTTGGTGGGATGGATTGTAGTGGCTCTAGTTAATCAGGATTGCCACTCCCATTATGTGTGTCAGATGACTCTTGTTCCGCCTGAACTCTCAATTATAAGTCACTTGAACCAGCATCAATATGACCTGTTAAAAATCAACCTTGAAATGGTTCTGTGGAAAAATGGATGGTATTATGATATTGCAGTCTTACGACCTGTGTTAGCCCTGCTGATACTTACTACATGTCAATGGCCAAAACTACAAACCTCCCTGTCCCCAGTTTGGGCTTGGTAGCCTGAGGAGGCAGGTTATAAGTGTGATAATGTGCAGGTCTTGTGGCAACGTGATACTCAAGGTCACAGAATTCCATTTTCTTCCTCTGATGATTTCTGAAATAAAATGAATGTGGAAGGGCCCTGAAATGGATATGAAACATATATTTTGTTTGTTTTTGCCATCAGCTCACCCTCTGTTAGGGACAATATTACAGTAAGATCAGTAATGTTTATGTGCAGAAGGCTCTCTGGTAGGTTTTTAGAATGCGTGGGATTCTGTGGTTCATGCTGTGCAGAGTTAAGGGGACTTCAGTAGTTGTATTTACCTTTGACCATTACCTGAGTTGACCCTTTTGGCTATTTATTAAATCGCAGTTTTACTTCTGTGCCACCTATATCTGTGGAATGTGTGGTTCCTTGGCTGAGATTATATTTGCTACATACACAGTACAGATTTTATTTTTCCTTCTTTCTTTCTTTTTCTTTTTTTTTAAGACAGAGTCTCACTCTGTCACCCAGACTGGAGTGCAGTAGCACAATCTTGGCTCTCTGCAACCTCCACCTCTCAGGCTTAAGAATTCTCCCACCTCAGTCTCCCAAGTAGCTGGACTTACAGACGCCTGCTAACACACCAAGCTAATATTTATTTTTATTTTATTTTTATTTTTATTTTTATTTTTTTGAGACGGAGTTTCACTCTTGTTACCCAGGCTGGAGTGCAATGGTGCGATCTCGGCTCACCGCAACCTCCACCTCCTGGATTCGGGCAATTCTCCTGCCTCAGCCTCCTGAGTAGCTGGGATTACAGGCACACACCACCGTGCCCAGCTAATTTTTTGTATTTTTAGTAGAGACGGGGTTTCACCATGTTGACCAGGATGGTCTCGATCTCTTGACCTTGTGATCCACCCGCCTCGGCCTCCCAAAGTGCTGGGATTACAGGCGTGAGCCTCCGCGCCCGGCCTTAATTTTTTTAGTTTTTAGCAGAGACAAGGTTTCACCATGTTGGCCAAGCTGATCTCAAACTCCTGACCTCAAGTGATCTGCCTGCCTTGGCCTCCCAAAGTGCTGGGATTACAGGCATGAGCCACCACGCCTTGCCAGAGTTTCTTAACTCAGTTGATAATGTCTCTTCCTTCTGGGCCAAGTGTAAAGTCACCACAGTGGATATGCAGGTGTTCCAGCATTTACTCCGTTTTATCTTCTAGGCTGTGTGGCTACCCTCCTTTTTATGATGAAAATGACTCCAAACTCTTTGAGCAGATCCTCAAGGCGGAATATGAGTTCGACTCTCCCTATTGGGATGACATCTCCGACTCTGGTAGGTCTCCCACAGGCAGCTCCCAGTGGGCCACCCCGTGACACTTATACCCAGGCCATGTGACCCTGATAGACCCAGGGGACCCGGGGGGGCTCAGAACTGTCCTGAGGGTCCTGTCTTGGTTGGCTGCTATAACAAGATACCATAGACTGGGTGGGTTAAACAGCAAACAGTTATTTCTCGCAGCTCTGGAGGCTGGGAAGTCCAAGATCAAGTCACCAGCACATTGAGTATCTGGTGAGGACCCACTTTCTGGTTCATAGACTGCTGTCGTCTTACTGTGTCCTTCTTACCATATCCTCACATGGCAAAAGGGACAAGAGGCTCTCTCAAGTCTCTTTGTTAAGGGCACTAATCTCATTCATGAGGGCTCCACCCTCATAAGCTAATTACCCCTGAAAGGTCCAGTCTCCAAATACCATCACATAGTTTGGGATTTCAGCATATGAACTGTGGGGGATTAACACACTCACGGTGCACAGTTCATAGCAGCTCTCAGGAAGCTTCACTAGCTACATATTTGGGTTTGACTTGCAAAGAAAGAGGACAAGGTTGGGGCATCTGGCTCAAGCAATGCTGAGAGATGGGGACCCACTCATCCACCTCTCCTAGCCATGGAGTTCTGGGTGCTCCAGGAGTAAACCAATAGTAGCAAGCATTTATTGAGCTCTGACGGTGTGTTCCACACAAGTTAGCACTGTTTGTGTGCTGACTCACTCAGTCCTCAGGACAGCCTGTCAGGCAGGTACTACTATTATCCCCTTTTGACAGATGAGGAAACCGAGGCCCCGGAAGGTGAAATAACTTGACCAAAATCATACAGCTAGTAAGTGGCAGAGCTGGGATTTGAAATGCCACACTGAAACGTTCTAGGGAAATTCACTGTTCTTTCCTTGCGGATAAAGACCAAAATCAAGGCCTCTAGAAATTAATGAAATCTCTCTGAGCCTCAGTTTCCTCACTGGTACAATGAGGCTGGTAATAATATTCCATCTGCCATAGAGTGTGGCAGAAGGATGAATTGAAATCATGAATGGGACGATGTGTTATAGTCTCTATTCAAAGAGAGCATTTTATTATTTATGTTATTTCCTCCTACGTGGATATGGCTTGGTTTCATCTTCAGTCTCTGAAAACGTGGGCCCAGAGTATAGTTCTACAAGGCTTGCAGGAAAGAGCCGCATGGGAAATATGTTCCTTCTGAGCTCAGAAGAGCATGGCCTTCCTCCAGAAGCCCAGTCCTGTGGACGATGAGGGGCCACGCTGTGCAGTGCAGCAGATTTTGGACCTGACCATAATGTCTTCAGTTCTGCCACCGGCCCCTCTCTTCCCCAGGGTCCCGCTTCTGGGCCATGCCCTGTCCTGGGCTGCCAGGCACTCCCCACGTCCCCAAGGAGGGCACAACTCCCTGCATCACAGTTTCCTGCTCCAGGGTTTGTAGTAGCCAGAGTACCACACATATGCTTTCTGGGGACTTGGTGTTCACAGAGCCTAGCCCAGGACCTGGGGGGCTGAGCAGGTGCTCAGCAGGTTTAATCGAATCAGCCACGTATAACACATGGAGATGATGTCACCAAGACAGTTCTCCAAGGCAGGGTGGACTCATTAGAGGCACATGATTACCAAGGTATTTCCTCTCTTCTCTCAGCCTGCGTATCACTAACCACTGGAAATAAGGGCCTTGGAGCTGGCAGTCAGGGTCCCAGGCTGCCTCCTCACAACTGGGTCACCCTGGAGTGCCAAGCCCTGGCTTTCCTTTCCCCACATGCTGGTGCCTTTGTGTCCAAGGTACAGCAGGGCTGATCTCATCTTTTTCTTGTTACACACGCTCTTCCTGAAGACCTGGTGGGATGATACTGTCACATCTCAAGCTGCAAAGTGATTCCTTCCCTTGTGCTTCTTTTTGAACAGCAAAAGACTTCATTCGGAACCTGATGGAGAAGGACCCGAATAAAAGATACACGTGTGAGCAGGCAGCTCGGCACCCATGGTAAGGAAAAGCACCCACTCGGCAGACCGTGCCATTTAATGCCACCCAGAGGGGAGGGGCGCAGAATTTCCTGTTGGCTGTTCTCGTTTATGAAATCCACACAGGATTATTATGAATTTCATCTCATTCTGGCCAGTGACTTTCCTCCTCTCCCCAAGGCAACATTTGAACTCTTACGCCCTCAGGACACAGCTTCTGGAAGCACTCATGAGAAGTTAGTATGTATATTAGTCCCTTTTCACGCTGCTGATAAAGACATACTTGAGGTTAGGCGTCGTGGCTCACGCCTATAATCCCAGCACTTTGGGAGGCTGAGACAGGTGGATTACTTGAGGTCAGAAGTTTGAGACCAGCCTGGCTAGCATGCTGAAACCCTGTTTCTACTAAAAATACAAAAAATTAGCCAGACATGGTGACATGCACCTGTAATCCCAGCTGCTGGGGCGGCTGAGGCAGGAGAGTCACTTGAACCAGGGAGGCAGAGGTTGCAGTGAGCGGAGATTGCACCATTGCGCTCCAGCTTGGGCACCAAGAGTGGAACTCCGTCTCAAAAAATTTAAAAAAAAAAAGATGTACCTGAGACTGGGCAATTTACAAAAGAAGGAGGTTTCATTGGACTCACAGTTCCATGTGGCTGGGGAGGCCTCAGAATCATGGTGGAAGGCAAGGAGGGAGGAGCAAGTCATATCTTATATGGATGGCAGCAGGCAAAGAGAGAGAGCTTGTGCAGGGGAACTCCTCTTTATAAAACCATCAGATCTTGTGAGAGACTTACTCACGCTCACAAGAACAGCACGAGAAAGACTTGCCGGCATGATTCAATTACCTCCCACCAGGTCCCTCCCACCAAGTCCCTCCCACAACACGTGGGAATTCAAGATGAGATTTGGGTGGGGACACAGCCAAATCATGTCAGTAAGCAAAGATCACTGCTTCTGCACTTTACAGATATGTTGGAGGTCATCGCCCAATGAGGCATTAGGATCGGAGTTTTATTCCTTGAGTTTATTACTCAGTAGTTACATGAATTGAAGTTACATATTTTTTCCTTTTAAGATGCTTTTCAAATCTGTGTTTTCATCAGCTCTAGAGGGACTAATTGATAGCTGATGGCATTCTGCACATTTTCAGCAGTGGCTGTGAGGCTACCTTGACTTTTTGAGCCTCAGTTTCCTCATTGTTAAAACAAGAATAACAATATCTAACCTGCAGATTATCGACATAAGAAATAACGGAGTTAATGCCAGGCTGGTCTCAAACTCCTGACCTCAGGTGATGTAGAGGGTTTAGCACAGAAACTCTCTGGCCCATCAGAAATGCTTAGTTTATTGTAGCAATTGTTTTGTTTGTTTTGGTTTAGTTTTTGAGATGGAGTTTCTGTTGCTCAGGCTGGAGCGCAGTGGCGCAATCTCAGCTCACAGCAGCAGCCACCTCCTGGGTTCAAGGGATTCTCCTGCTTCAGCTCCCAAGTAGCTGTGATTAACAGGCACCCACCACCATGCCCAGCTAATTGTTTTATATTTTTAGTAGAGACATGGTTTCATCATGTTGGCCAGGGTGGTCTCAAACTCCTGACCTCAGGTGATCCACCCACCTTGGCCTCCCAAAGTGCTGGGGTTACAGGCCTGAGCCACCATGCCCAGCCTGTAGCAATTGCTATGTAAGCATCATGAGCCTCCATTGTAAACGAATGTCAAGAGTTGTAAAATACCAAAGATAATGAAAATAAATGGACAGAACCTTGAGGTCAGGAGAAAATCCCCCTAAAAATCACTCTGGAAAACCTTCCTTCTTTGTCCCACACCAACCTCTGTAGCATTTCCCCCAGGGTCTCGTTGGCTGGTCAGCCTTCTAAAGGGGACCTGCTCACAGACAGTGTCGTGACCCCATTTCACAGTATTTCAGTGTATAACACCTGTCATTTACTGAGTCTCTATTATATTCTAGACACCAGGCTAATTGCTCTAATGTATTATCTTCTTTCTTTCCTTTATAATAACCTGTGAAGTTTTATATTCACTTCAGAGATAAATAGAGAGATAGCCGGGCATGGTGGTTCACATCTGTAATCCCAGCACTTTGGGAGGCCAAGGCGGGTGGGTCACTTGAGGTCAGGAGTTTGAGACCAGGCTGGCCAACATGGTGAAACCCCATTTCTACTAAAAATACAAAAAACCACTACACTACAGGTGTCTGCCTGTAGTCCCAGCTACTCGAGAGACTGAGGCATGGGAATTACTTGAACCCAGGAGGGGAAGATTGCAGTGAGCCAAGATGGCACCATTGTACCCCAACCTGGGCGGTAGAGCCACACTCCATCTCAAAAAAAGAAAAAGATAAATTAACTTAGCCCAGACTACACAGCTAGCTAATAGCAAAGCCAGGATTCCATCCAGAACTGTCTGAATGCAAAGTGAATTCTCTTCACCATCGCACTGGAAGGAGAAGAAAAGGGGAAGAAAGGAGGGAGTTGGGGGAGAAGGAAAGAATGATCTGACGAAGTGAACAGTCGTGATGTGTATCATCTTGATTTTGTTTAAGTCACTTTAGACAATAGTCAAAGTATGTGATGATAAAGATACTGAAGGTTTTCTTACTTGATAAATAATAGGCTTTTAAAGCTGTAAGACTTTTGAGATTATCTTACAGAGAAGAAAAATGACCTCAGTAAAAAAGGGAGCTGTGAGCCTAGTGGGTTTTACCATCCATACTTGCTATGTAGAAGGCAGGAAAAAGGCCCGCTCACACCTGCCGTCTCCTTCACCAAACATTTTGGAAAAAACAAGGTAGAGAGAGGTCATTTTTCCCGAGGAGGCTGGGAGAGGGCACAGTGGGCTCAGCGGGAGGTGGTGCCCATGCTGAATGCGCACCATAAGAAGCCTTCCCCCAGACCAGCAGGAAGAGGAGGGGATTCCAGGAGGACGGGCACCTGCGCCTACAACACAGGAGCTTAATACTGCACGTGCGTTCGTGGTCATGAGCACTCGGTATTCCAGAGAAGGAGAGGACGGAGGACGCAGGAGATGAGACTGGGAGGGAAGGCAGGAACTAGCAGGCAGGGCAGGGTCCTGGCGTCAGCACTCATTATTACCATGTGGATGAGCTCCAAGCCCTTTGGGCTGCCCCTGTTAAGTCGGATCATGAATAAGAATAATACAGACCCCACAGGTCTTTTCCAGGGGTTACGTGAGATAATACACGTGACAAGGAAGAAGGGTGACACCTGACACATCTGTGATACATCCAGGTTGCCATTAATTTATGACTCTCCCAAGGAATTTGTACCTTGCCCTTTGGGCATTGGGGTCCCTAACATCTCTTAGATGGGGTGCTCAGGTTTGATTCTAGAAAACCCAGTCTGGCAGAAGATGGGGGGTGGGAGTGTGGCCAGAAGGTGTGGCCTAGAGGTGGGAAGGGGGCTGGGCCAGAGGAGGGTGATAGTGGCCAGTGCCCAGGCAGCATGGCAGGGATGGGGCGGGGCAGGGAGGACTGTGAGTGACTGTCAGGGGCTGAGAAGCCATGGGCATTGGGCAGAGCAGTGGCAGGGTGAGGTGAGGAAGAGAAGGGTCTAGGATTATTCCCAGGTTTTCAGCTTAAGGGACAGGGGCAATGATTGTGCTGGGTGCAGGCTTGGAGGAGTGAGTTCAGCCTGGGGCACGCTGTACCAGACGTGCTGGGAGCCGTCTTGATGGAAAGCCATGGTGGGCACTCTGCTGAATGAATCAGGAGTCCAGGAAGAGGTCAAGCTAGAGACAAAGGCTTCAGAGTTATCAGCCCATGTCTCATCACAAGATGTCATAGCCTGTGAGCCTATCCATGAATGCCATCATTCAGAGTTGACTTTTCCCGGCGCCTTATCATTTTGACAGTACATTTTAAACCCCCTAAGAAGTCAAACCCTGGAAAAGGATGAAAACTAACGCCCTTGACCCAAGCATCGCTGAAACTCTCCGCTTGCCTCCATTAATGATGTACTTGTCTCTTTTATGTACAATTGCCTGGGCTAAGGAGAACGCAGATTCAGCAGAGAGCTGGCGGAAAGCGGAGTCATTCCTCCAGGGTGGGGGTGCCTGCCTCATCAGCGGCATCGCTCTGGAAGCTGTGGTCTCCACACATCCCTGACACCCCGAGAGCATCATCTCTTACTCCATACTTGCTCTTCTGACTTCTTCAGGGCCACGCAGGGCGAGGGAGGCTGTGGCAATCACAGACACCTTCCTTAGCCCCAGAACAGATCACTCTGAACAGGAGAGGGCTCTTTTCAAAGCTCCCCCGTGGAAGGCAGCTGGCCTCTTGGCAGATGGTTCCTGCCCCTTTCACTGAGGATGGCCAGTCTCTCTGTGGTGTGTGCTCAGGCCCCAACAGGCTCCCGCCTGATGGCCACAGTGTGGGGAACATCCAGGGTCAGGACGGGAACCCAGGCCCCATTCCAGGGCAGCGCTGGCCAGAGCTCATTCCTCCAGATCAGTGGTTCTGAGCATCCACCTCCACATTCATTGATAAACAAGCCGAAGTGATGAGAAAGAGACAGAGAGAAAGATTAATTTGTTTTAAGGATTTAGCCTGTTTCATGCAATTGTGGGGACCACAAATCTAAAATTGCAGGTCGAGCATGGTGGCTCATGCCTGTAATCCCAGTACTTTGGGAGGCTGAGGCAGGTGGGTCACCACCTGAGGTCAGGAGTTCAAGACCAGCCTGACCAACATGGTGAAACCCTGTCTCTACTACAAATACAAAAAATTAGCCAGGCGTGGTGGTGCATGCATGTAATCCCAGCTACTCGGGAGGCCGAGGCAGGAGAATCACTTGAACCCAGGAGGCAGAGGTCGCAGTGAGCCGAGATCATGCCACTGCACTCCAGCCTGGGCAACAAGAGCAAAACTCCATCTCAAAAAAAAAAAAAAAAAAAAAAATTGCAGGGCGAGCCAGCAGGTTAGAGACCCAGGGAAGAGCTGGTGTTGCAGCTCACGTCCAAAGGCAGACGGAGACAGCAGTCCCTTTTCCTGCTTTTCGTGAAGGCCCTCAACTGATTGGACAAGGCTCACCCATGGCATGGCCTGTAGTCGGTTTCACTCAAAGTCTACTGATTTAAATGTTCATCTCATCTCTTTGCCAGCAACATCAAGCTAATGTTTGGCCAAATATCTGGGTACTGTAGGCCTAGCCAAGTAGCCACATTCACACTCCTGAATGTTCACTGAGACCCTTCCTATCTCCCGGCCTCTAGCCACCTGAGCTCCGGTTGGCCAAAGGAATTGGGAGGTGGCCCAGGACTGGCCAGGGCTGTCTGGGATACACAGCAGGTGCCACCAAGCCCATCTTGAGCAGGTGGCTGGAAAAGTGCAGACTCAGAGCCATGAAGATCGAAGAGACCACATATAAAACACAAAACCAGAAAAAGCAAGGCGAGGTGAGGCTGATGGTCCATGAGCAGTGGGTAGTGAGACAGGCTGTAAAAGATGTGGTCACATAAATGCCGTCTTTGTTGTTCTGGTAGGTGTTAAAATGAGAAAGCTGGCTGGGTGCGGTGACTCACACCTGTAATCCCAGCACTTTGGGAGGCTAGGGTGGGAGGATCACTGGAGGTCCAGAGTTCAAGACCAGCCTGGCCAACGTGGTGAAACCCTGTCTCTACTAAAAACACAAAAATCAACCTGGCGTGGCAGTACATGCCTGTAATCCCAGCTACTTCGGAGGCTGAGGCAGAAGAATCACTTGAACCCAAAGGCGAAGTTTGCAGTGAGTCGAGATCGCTCCACTGCCCTCCAGCCTGGATGACAGAGTAAGACTCTGTCAAAAAAAAAAAAAAACAGAAAGCAAGGGAGACACACATGAAGTGTGTTCGCCCATAGCATTGCCTACATGTGGGTATACGGATTTATAAAGCAGACCTGCTCTATCAGAAGCATTGGTCAATTTCTAGGACAATCTGTGTGACCACTAGGATCTCTTCCAACATCCAGACTTCATGCCTTGGGATTTGTTGATGAAGCATGCTGAAGTTAGTGGCACTGAGCATCAGCGCTGTCCTGATGTTTCTGTTGCAAGTTTCCTAGTTTATCATGAGCAGGGCACCACTGTCATTGCACCTTGTACTGGAGGAGGGCCACGGTGTGCTATTGTGGCCCAAGGCGGCTGCACCACTTCAGGAAGTCCGGGTAACATGCAGCCTGGGGGCCACCTTCTGCCTAGCTGGACTCCCACTGCTGCACAGCCCAGGACTGTGGGAAATGGACATGAAACATTCCTAACATAATTAGAAGCTTCTGTTTTCTTACATCTGGGCACATGTGAACCCACAGATATAGCCTGGGACACAGAGTACAGGCAGCAGGCCTCAGGCCATGGTGTCTGGGACCACACTGCGGACAGGCAGGTGGACCCCAAGACCCGGAGCCTCCCTGACCCCCGCCCCAGCCTGTTTGTTTTGGAGCCTGGCTCTGCCCGGCAGCGCTGCTCAGCCCGAGGAATTCCAGACTTCCCACTGATTTGGCCTTGTCATTTCTAAGAAAGAGCTGGCCACTGCAAGCTTGGACTGGCATCCTTTCCTGATAATGTAGCCTTTCAACAGGGTCCAGGAGGAATCTCTGCCCTGGCTCTCTGGGAGAAAAAGCTTCGTAACGATGTCTACCGTTCTTTCATCCTCCTTGACTCGTTACTCTTGTTTCAGATGTAGTTGGCCATTCAAATATTCTATTTCTGTTTCAGGAATATGTGTCTGGGAAGGAAGGCAGTTGACAGTTCTTGGAAATGGAAACCTGGTTCTCTTAAGCTATTTCCTGAGTGTCCTCTTGGCTGTGTGTTTTCAGCTCTGCTGGGAAAAGGTGGTGGAGGAAGAGTTGTTTTGAGCTGGGAACATCAGCCTGGATTCTAAACTTAGGCCAGTCTGGCACCGATTTAATATTGACTCTGTCCACCATGTCTGCAATGCGGAAGGGAAAGAAAGTCTGGCTGGGATGCTTTCTCGTCTGAACACGCCTGAGCCGTGTACCTTTCATCTCCAAAAGTAGTTGGAAGTGATGGTCGTGTCTGGGCTGTTTCGTGTCCAGGGCAGTCAGTGTCTGGGGGCTGAGAGGTTTCCTCCCTTTCCAGTTACCTTCCAGCCAGGAACACCTGTCCCTGACTCTGATCCCCTTAACTTCTGCAAGATTCATGAAATTCTTTTCTTAGGCATTAGACACTAACCCGGAATTGAATAGTTTGGTGCTAGAGGGAAAGGAAGAGAGAAGGATCAAAGACCAGCAAAGTCTGGTAGCAGAGCACAGTGGCTCTGGGGAAAGCCAAGTGGCTGCCTGCGGGAGAGGAGGTGGCTGTGGTCGAGAAGAAAGGCTGTGGTCCAGGAGGGAAGAAAGAGCTGGGAGATCTCCGGGTAATTCTCAGCCTAGAGATTGTGAGCCCAGAGAGAAGGGGAAGCTGTAAGACTCAAGAAAGAGATAGCAGAGGGCGGGAAGAGTGGAATGGAGGGTACTGTCAGGAGAGGAGGCCAGGAGCAAATGTACGTTCCTGTCTGTTCATGGAAGGTTCAGGAATCAGCTAGCGCTAAATCAAAGCTTACCCAGGGCTGCCAGGGGCTCAGGTGAATGCAGGGTGGATGCCGTCCTTGAAGTTCTGAGGATTTCTAGGAGATGCAAGGGTGGAGGATGCACCAGGCAGGGTTGAGTGGAGCTGGGAATCTTCTCACCCAGCATGCAGCAGGTGGGGAGCACGGGCTCACGAGTGTTGAGAGCAGAATGTGGCAGGGCTCAGCTGTGCTGAGCTGAAGCTGAGAGCCCAGGGATGTGTGTGACCGTGGGGGCAGAGCCCCTGGGGAAGGCAGAGAGGAGGGACCTCGGGTCTGAGGAAGCTGGGAAGCAGGCTGGGAAGGTGTCTGGTGGTGAGGCCAATTGGGGAACAAGTGTGAGACCCCGGCGGTGATGCATGGTGGCCCAAAAGCTTGTGTGGAGGCAGAGGGGGTGAGAGGAAGGGAGAGGGTGGGAAACGTTGTCACTGTGGATTCTGATGTTACAGGAATTGGGGTCAAAGAAGGAAAAAATGAGAGCCAGCGAGCAGTCAACCAGGAGGGTGCTGGTGGGTCTGGGGAGGGTACAGAGTGTAGAGGCTGGGATAGGACTTTGGGCTGAGGGCGGTAGAATGGGTGGGTTTAGGGAGTGGCCAGGTGATGACATCAGCAGCCTGGAAGGGCAGTAGCCAGCCACCCTGTCGCGGAGCTTCGGCTCTCCTAAGGCTAGGGTAAGACTTCCCCTCATGAGACGCAGTGTCAGGGCTGGGAAAAAGCACCTTTGCCTGTGTTTCAGGATTGCTGGTGACACGGCCCTCAACAAAAACATCCACGAGTCCGTCAGCGCCCAGATCCGGAAGAACTTCGCCAAGAGCAAATGGAGAGTAAGTCTGGGGCGTGTGAAATTCCCTGTGGATTAACCCCTCGTGACACTGGCTCTCCAATGAGAGCAGTTCTGAAATCCCCAGAACCTCACCTGAATAATTTTGCTGATTTTAACCGCTAGTTAATAAAGACTTAGAGGGAATCTTGTGGTACAAGAGGGAGGGAGTGTGTGATGAAACACTTCCCCTCTGTGATGAGAAACAGCAATACCAGCTCTTCCTCGTCTGCTGTTTCTCGGAAATTGGCCGGGTACAGTGGCTCAGCACTTTGGGAAGCTGAGGCAGGCAGATCATCAGGTCAGGAGTTGGAGACCAGCCTGGCCAACATAGTGAAACCCCATCTCTACTAAAAATGCAAAAAAATTAGCCAGCCATGGTGGCACGCATCTGTAATCCCAGGTACTTGAGAGACTGAGGCAGGAGAATTGCTTGAACCTGGGAGGTGGAGGTTGCAGTGAGCTGAGATCGCGCCACCACACTCCAGCCCAGGTGACAGTGCAAGACTTCGTCTCAAAAAAAAGTCACAGCAAAAACTGCAGTTACTTTTGCATCAGCCTAAATATCTCAGACAAAAGTACCAACAATAGGAAAATAAAAACTAATTTCAAATCTAACATTTTAAGATATTAATTCTAATATGCCTTTTATTCTAAAAGTCACATCTTTTAAATTCCAGAGAATTGTTTACATTTAGTCTATGCATTTATGATGGCAGAAGAAAACTCTTTTAAGTCTCTAAAATATTTAGTTGGGGAAAGGGTTTTTAATCAGTGGACTTTTGGAAGAAGGCACAACGTGTTTTCTTTCTTGAGTAGCACGAGAATGACTGAAGGAGTTTGAGATGCGTAGGCTAACGTGATGAGTGAGAAAACACCGTTGGGTCTTTTCTGATCATCTGAAATACTGATGTGCGTTTTTCCTTCCTGAAATCGCAGCAAGCGTTTAATGCCACGGCTGTCGTGAGACATATGAGGAAACTCCACCTTGGCAGCAGCTTGGACAGTTCAAATGCAAGTGTTTCGAGCAGCCTCAGTTTGACCAGCCAAAAAGACTGTGCGTATGTAGCAAAACCAGAATTCCTCAGCTGACACTGAAGATGAGCCTGGGGTGGAGCGGAGGGAGCCGGCCTCTGCCGAGCACCTCACTTTCTGTACTTAATCCCATCTAATGCGACCTTAGGACATTTCTTTAAATGTAAGCATTGGGCCGGAAGCAGTGGCTCGCGCCTGTCATCCCAACACTTTGGGAGGCCGAGGCTAGCAGACCATTTGAGTTCAGGAGTTCGAGACCAGCCTGACCAACATGGTGAAACCCCTGTCTCTACTAAAATATAAAAATTAGCCAGGCGTGTTGTTGGGTGCCTGTAATCTCAGCTACTCAGGAGGCTGAGGGAGGAGAATCACTTGAATCCAGGAGGTGGAGGTTGCAGTGAGCCAAGATTGCACTACTGCACTCCAGCCTGGGCCACAGAGCAAGACTCCCTTTCAAAAAAGTAAAAATCGTTGAACACTCACAGAACCCGAGGAATCACTATTTCCATTTACAGTTGAGAAATCCAGGGCTCCAGGTCCTCGCAGCCATGTCTGTCTGGATAAAGGCCTGGACTCCTTGTCTCTATCCTTCCCTCTGATTTATCTCATTGTGCAGTCACTCTTGCGGGTGGAGGAAGGGACAGCAGAGCCTCAGGACAGCCTGCTGTCATTGGCTTCTATAACATATATTTTGGATGCAGACAGTTTGAGCTCACTTATATGAAGTGCGTCGACTTTGCAATTAAAATCGTAGTATTTCATTGTCCATCTTTGTACGGACTTTCCACCATCGAAGACTCATTTACACTCTCCTTATTTCTGTCCCCACCTCCTGCACTCTGTAGAAAGAATCACCTCTTCGGCCCTTCCCGTGGGTCCACTCCGCATCAGAGCAGTGGCCTGGGTTTCCCTAGCCACGCAGCAGCCCTGCAGCCTGGTCTCACCCTGGGCATCATGCTCCTTCCCATTTGGCTCAGGAAAGGATTATCTTCCTCTCCAAAGAATCTTCCCATCTCATTTGGGACCATCCAGCCCTTACATTTTCCCAAGAAATTCTGTGAGCATCCCCCTGGCACACTGTAGATCCACACTCTCCTTTCGCCCTGAATCTTTTCCATCCCCTGGTCAAAGGGAAGCCCGAGATGGATCATTTTGTTACAGATTCATACACTGGCATTGACAGCGAAACCCTTTGGGGTCATTCCTTTTATGGCTCTCCCTGTGTCTGAGCACACAGATTCCCTGGAGGGCTGCACCAAGGCGCTCGGTCATGTCAAGGCCTCCCATGTCAAGGCTTCCGATGCCTACACATCCTCTGGGGGAGGGCATTAGTGCAGCCTGTGAGGAACTCCACCAGCCGAGGGGACTGCTGAGTCCACACAGGAATACGTGAACATCGCTATTCTTTCTTTCCTTTTTCCTTTCCTTCTTTTTTCCTTCCCTTTCTTTTTCTTTCCCTCCTTCTTTTGTTTTTTCTTTTGTCTTTCTTTTCCTTCTTTCTCTTTTCTTTCTGTCCTTCTTTTCTTTTCTCCTCCCTCCCTCCTTGTCTTTCTTTCCTGTCTTCTCTTTGCTCCTTTCCCTTCTTCTTTTTCTTCCCTCCACTCCCCTCGCCACCTTCTCTCCCCTCCTCTTTCTCACTTTCTGTCACCCAGATTGGAGTACAGTGGCGTGATCATGGCTCACCATTGCAACCTCAACCTTCTGGGCTCAAGTGATCCTTCTGCCTCACCCTCTCAAGTAGCTGGGACCACAGGCATAGACTGCCATGCCTGACTAATTTTTGTGTATTTTGTAGACTCAGGGTTGCCCCAGCTGGTCTGGAACTCCTGAGACTCAAGCGATCCACCTACCTTGGCCTCTCAAAATGTTAAGATTACAGGCATGAGCCACCATACCCTTATTTCAAAGGGCTCTGTGTCAGAAAACACTTTCTAGCCAAGAGTACACACAACACACCAGGGGTAGGAAGGGAGTATCGTTCTTTATTCCTTCTTAAAATACCTACGTTACAAAGCTGTTGTAAAACGCGAACGATTTGTATCATGACACTATGCAGTCAGCACTAGCCTGGCGCCTGGTACATATTGAGAGCTGGAACCTCACGTACCACAGTGGTGAAACCATGTCATTTTCAAACACAAAGCAGTTCAAATTATACTGAACAAAGGAGGGGAGAGGTCTAAGAATAACACATCTCAGAGGCTTTCCCATAGGTAGGTAAAAATAGAGAGTCACAGGGATACAAATTTGGGCCCCCCCCAACCTGTCAGGCACTGTGGCTCACGCCTGTAATCCCAGCACTTTGGGAGGCTGAGGTGGGTGGATCACAAGGTCAGGAGTTTGAGACCAGCCTTGCCAACATGGTGAAAACCCATCTCTCCTAAAAATACCAAAATGAGCCGGGTGTGGTAGCGAGTGCCTGTAATCCCAGCTACTCAGGAGGCTGAAGCAGCAGAATTGCTTGAACCTGGGAAGCAGAGGTGACAGTGAGCCAAGATCGTGCCACTGCACTCCAGCCTGGGTGACGAGTGAAACTCCATCCTCAGGGGAAAAAAATGTTTGTCTCTGCTACCCCCATAAACCCAGCCCCTGTGATGCCTGGCGGTGGGACAAGGGGTGAGCATTTGCCTGTGGAGCTCTGAGGTCCGCTTCTGCTGTTCCCTGCAGGTCTGGCACCTTCCACGCTCTGTAGTTTCATTTCTTCTTCGTCGGGGGTCTCAGGAGTTGGAGCCGAGCGGAGACCCAGGCCCACCACTGTGACGACAGTGCACTCTGGAAGCAAGTGACTGGCCCTGGAGGTGGGGCCCGGGGGCGGGGCCAGGAAAGGGGAGCCCCAGGGTGGCCAGTGCCACGGGCCACTCCAGCGAGACCCCACCTTGCATGGTGCACTTCCTGCATAGGACTGGAAGACCGAAGTTTTTTTATGGCCATATTTTATACTGCAATTCTGAAGTGTTCATTTCTCACAAACTGTACTGACTCGAGGGGCGCTGATTTCATAGGATCTGGTGCTGTATATACAAATCTTGCAAAGCTCGAACTGAACGGACCTTCTTCTTCCTCTCCCCCAACACCGTCCTTCCCACTCTTCTCAGTGTAGGTGACCGTCTGCGGTGTGTTTTTTCATTCATGACAAAAAACAAGGTTTCAACTGGATTATTTAAATATGGGTAAATATTGTGCATTAGGGTTTGTTTTTCCTTTTAAGAAGTATGTCCTTTGACTCTGTCTCAGTTACGTGACCTGTCTCTTCTCCTCTTCAATAGTGGCTTTATGTTAACCTTTAAGAGATTTGTTTTTCCTCCAAGGAGAATTTAAAGGTATTTTTAAACATTCTAAGAGGATCAAGAATTGGTCGGAGGCTAAGAGTGTGCTTGACTCACGGTCCTTCTCTTTCTGTTCTTTTCCTTGGGGGCGAGGCCCCTCAGTTCCGCAAAGCTGTCTTGTCTGCAGGGGGGCTTTGGTGGGATTCTGCACAAAGCCTTTGCTGGCAACCCATCCCACAGAACCCTCACCCACCAGAGACCCCAGAGGCCTCTTGCCATCAGCAGTCAGAAGTGAAGAAGCCTGCTCCCTCCCCAGAGACCCAGGGCTCAGCTTCACAGGCCAAACGTGCTGTAAGTGAGACGCCCACACTGCAGGGATGCAGGAGTGTCCCTTGCAGAAGGAGCCAGCTGCCATTTGGTTGAAAGTGGGCCCACACACAGCCCTCATTTCCCACGATAGGTAGCAGATGAAAGCTCAGCTATGCGGTTCTCAAATTCATCTCTTTCTCTGTGTTTTTTTAAAAATGCATTTCTAATCTTACCCTTCACATGGCTTCCAGCACAAAGTTCTTTCTCCACATGGTTACCCTCATCTCACATGAATGTTTTCCAAAGAAAGGAAGGGAGGGGCGTGGCCTTGGAAAAGGATCCATTCCTGGGAGTAAGGAGAGGGGGCCTGCCAGACTAATAGGACTCGTCACTGCAGCGGTGGCCAGAGATCTCATCCATCAGACCCAGCCGGTGTCTGAAGGCCTCCCACTGATCCGAGGAGCCTAAAATCAAAGATCCTTGGTGGCAGGGTCACCAAACGCCCCGCCTGCCCGAGAAGGGTTTCTCAGGCTGTGACCATGTAATGTTAAAACCAGGACCATCTGGGGCAAACCAGGTGATGTTGTTCACTCTTGTGGTAGGTAGGCATGCAGGAGAGCCAGTGTACAGCCCAGGGAAAGCTGCGTTTCAAAGAGCCAGGCTCGTGGCTTCAAGTGCCAGTCCTGCCAAGTGTCCCCCGCTCAGCCCTCAAGCCCATCCAATGCCTTGAGCCCAACAGGGTGTCCCAGCCTCCTCAAGGCCCAGCGATGCTGCTGGCTGTGTCCTCATGTCGTCCTCCTGTGGTTGGCCTGTCCTGGGAAGTCTTGCTGGTTGATTCATCTTTGTCACTTGCACACCTTTGCCTGTGTCCAGGCTGAATGTTGAGTGATGCCCCCCCGTCCTCCCTACACACATGCGCACACACACACACATGCAGTTATGAGACACAGCAGCTCCATCCTGCTCCCTGAGAATGGCAGCACACGCATGGATGAGAGCAGTTGGGAAGACAGGCAGCTGGTCTCCCCTGTCTCCTCATGCATCACAGGCGCGCCACTGCTTGGCAGGAATTCTGCGTGGCATCTGCCACATGTGCTCACAGTGAAAAATTAAGCTATCATTCTTCAAAATCTGTAAAAAGCCTGGAAAAGTCTGTATGACAATAGACCTAGTTCAGAATCAGGTGTCGCCTGAGTTGGCCATGCAGTGAATGAATATTGTAAGCTGTATTGGAGAAAACAGGCGTCTCTCCAGAGCTTCACCAGGCGGTTGCTCACTAACAAATGTCCTGGAAACATTCCATTCAAGTTCATATGGTGCAAGACAGAAAGTAAGAGAAGGCTGCACGCACTGAAAATGCACTCGAATCTGGTACCTAGAACGAGGAGCCCTTTGTGCTGTATACAACCATTTGCGTTCAGAAAGCGGTATTGGAAGCAAGTTCCATGATTGGTGATTGAAGTGTTTTCAGGAGCTGGTACATGTGCTGCATGTTATATGCACTCAGTTTGAAAGCATTCCTTACCCAGAAAGTGCAGAGACTGGTGCCCTCTCACTGCTCCAGTCAGTTCTTGGCCATGCTTAGCCCGTCACACCCAAGGTCCCAACAACATGGTGCGAGGAAACAGTGACTGGTTTCAGCCCGAGTCGACTGCTGAGCCTGACATCAGAAAGCCTGTACTGTCCTGATGCCACGAGGCTGGGGTTAATTTCCTATGGTTTTAGAAAGAGAAGAGCCTTTGTGCTTTTGAGAGTGTTCTCGTGGTAAAAAGATAGAGGTTGTCTTTGCCTGGCACTGGGTATAAATTGTTTTATAAAACAGGAAGAGAACCTGGAATATGCCTTTTTGAAGGTCTGACCAATGGGGTCGTAGAGTCCCAGGACCCTCGCCAGTGTCAGTTTCTACTCGTGGCGGCTGAGCGCTTCGACGTGCACCTAGGGTGCTGGCTGAGGCTAAGGGTGGATGTGTGGACCCCATCACAGGCTTCTTTCCTGAGCCCAGGTCCCTCATTTTGTCCCTGCCCCTTCTCAGAGCAAAGTGGATTGTTTTCCTCACTTGGAATAGTCAGTGTTGAAGTGGTGGCTTGGAGTGGCCTTTCGCCCAGGTTCCCTGGCTTCCAGGATCTTCATTGCATATGTGAGGCCATAGGAGGAGTTTCCTTTCATTGAGACACTCAGTGAGCGGGCACCAGCAGGCCAGCAGCTTGGCCCTCTTCACAGAGGTGGCTCTGAAGTCTGGGCAGCTTCCTTCTTCCCCATGGCTCAGCTTCCCAGTGGTCTCACAGGTCCGGAGCTCAGCATGAAGTAGTTCAAAGGCAGTTAGAGAGCTGAGGGGCAGGGCACATTCATGGGAAACACAACGACCGCCAGAAGTCCTTGAGGAGAGACGGGGTTGCGGTGTTAGAGAAACGGTTTCTTTTGAAAGAAAGAAACTGTGGCAAAGCGTGCCCTACAAAATCAAAAAAAGGAAGGGTGGCTTTGTGTTCTTGACCGTGGCCACAGTTCTGATCACTTCTGGACCTTGAGAATGGGGTGCAGCCTCAGAGCCACCGCTGGCCTTGGGGAGGGTCCCACTCTCCAGCTAGCTCTTCATGTAGTGTCCCAGGGCCCCAGCAGTCAGGATAGAGCAAAAGATGATGGCCACGCTGGCCAAGGCTGGGCTGGTCGGAAACATCTGCAGTCGGATGAAAAGAATCTGGGCCAGGAGCAGTGGTTCACGCCTGTAATCCCAGCACTTTGGGAGGCCGAGGTGGGTGGATCATGAGGTCGAGAGATCAAGACCATCCTGGCCAGCATGGCGAAACCCTGTCTCCACTAAAAATACGAAAAAAATTAGCTGGGTGTGGTGGTGCGCACCTGTAGTCTCAGCTACTTGGGAGGCTGAGGCAGGAGAATTGCTTGAACCCGGGAGGCGGAGGTTGCAGTGAGCTGAGGTCGCACCACTGCACTCCACCCTGGCACCCGGTGACAGAGTGAGACTGTCTCAAAAAAAAAAAAAAGAAAAGAAAAAGGAATCTGGCCTGGGGAACCCCAGACTCAGTTTACCTACCCCGTATCATGTCATCCTCCTCATCTGTCTACCCTAGTGTTCAGCATGACCTCGATGAATTGTGGGTGGCAGGGACACAGGGTCAGGCGAGCCCAGGTGATCCCCTATGGCCAGTGGATTGATCCTCTCCCCTGTGACATGACAGCTAACCCAATTATCCCACGGTTAATGTTCTGAGCATTTTTAAACAGAGAGGAAAGATGGTATCCCATGCAGGTAGACTTCATTTTCGAAAGCACCGTGGCCCCTTGTCTCTCCCTCTCCCCCCCAGAATCTTGGCCAGACTTGAGTCTTTGTTGGGGCGGCCACACTGGAACCATTGCTCGAGGGCCGTAGGCGGAGAAGTAGGGTCATGGTCTCAGCTTCATCCAGCAGCACCCCCTGCTTTGCAGGATTTCACAAGCGCAAGACTGATATTCCCTTCGATATGAGAAAGGAAGGCAAGGGCTGCCAAAGGGAAGCTCCTCCCATTTTTCATAAACAGAAATAAGATGTCCTCTTTCCCAAGTTGGCACAATCACTGCTGGCAAATAAGTTGAAGGTCCTTGAATTCAACCAGTGCACGAAACCTTTGCATGTTCTTCTGAAACTGCTTCCTCCCCATTCTGTCTCCCCACACTCTGCGAAGTCTGCCTTTTCCTTAAATACATTCCAGACCAAACACTGTTCAGTTTGTTTCAAAAAAAAAAAAATGTATATACCTGTATGTGACCCACCACCCTTTGGAGGGGCACCTGGTCCTATGCTGGGGCTGCGGGTCTGCCTGGTGTTTGCAAAAGGTATTCCAGTCTTTCGATGTTCAGAATTGCAAATGCGGAGATAGAAAAGCTGAAACAGACTCCTAAAAGGAGTTTCTTTCCTGAAGACTCCAAGAAAATGAGTGTGCCGATGAGTTAGCTTGACAACCTCAACTTTGGGGAGTGGGCAGGCGGTCTGAGGAAGATCAGGGCCCACGCCCCACTCACCCGGCACCTGCTTGGTGGTCCCAAATGGTCCCAGGGCATCACGGTCTGCAGCATGGGCACCCAGTCCCACTGTGAAGTCAGCCTTGCATGCTGGCCGAGGCCCGGCCACCTCCCGATGCCTCCAGAGTCAGTGGGAAGGAGTCAGCCCTTCCCAGACTTCCCCGCCACCTCCAGCAGGAGCAGCTCGGCTTGTGGCTCTGGGAGCTCTGCTTTTGCAAACCCAAAAAGGCTGTGCATTTGGAAGCCAAACGCTCAGCATGCGGCTGCCGAGTCTGGTTTTGTGGACAAAACAAACTGCGGAATGGCTTCTCGGTGTCTGTATAAAGGGGCGCGCGATCACATTCACCCTTTATATTCACACCACTTCTGCACTTGCCATATCCATTTTTTAACCTTTTTGTCTCCAGGGAACTTCTCATATGATTATTATGTCTTCTGATGATTTGCCATGTTATTTTACTTAAAGGTGATTTTATTTTCTTATGGACAGGAAAAAAGCAAATGAGAGGAGCTGGTTTTAGTCTTAGAGATCAGACTTCAGCAGGGGCTTGGAAACCCCAATCTCTAGTTCAGTTGCTTCTCGGAGGAAAATCTTGGTCTAGACAGACTGAGATTCCCAGGCTCTCCTGGAAGCCTTGCACTTCGGGGCACAGGGGCCCTGGGGTGTGGTTGGCAGCCAGGCTTCAAGGGAGCTAAAAAGGAACAAGAACATCAGCCCAGATGTTCATCTCCCAGCCCTGACGCCTGCCCGTCTCCTTCTGGGGCACTTGGCCCTGTCAGAGGGACAGGAAATGCTGTCCAAATGGTGGCAGAAAGGCAGTGACATTGCAGCAGAGTCTTTGCTTTGAAAGATGGGGCGTCATGTTTCAGAGAACATTTATCTTAGTCCCATGTTCAGGTGAGAAGACCTTAAAGGTACCCTCTGTCCAGAATAAACATTGGAACAACTTCTAAATTGGATTTTGTCACCACACATAATGTAATCTCCCTTCTTTCAGCTCCCGCAGCAACGAGCATGCTTCCCAAAAAATGAGAACGTCAAAATCAGGAATGTCCCTGCATATACTATTACCAGGCTTGCAATTGGTTCAATATTTCCATAAAAACATGTTTGTCCAAAAGAAGGGAAACTGTGCATTTATTCCATGCATGTAATAAACTCTGCAAGAAGTTTCACCCCCATAGGTTTGCGGCACTGCAAAATTGTTCATGGGTCTATGTAGCAAATGATTCTCTGCCTTGACAATCATGTATACATATCAAGATTTCTATCGTAATGATAATGAGATTGATGACTTCTTGTTTTCCTCCAATAAAGACAACTAATCACCTTCAGATGTGCATTTTTTCTAGCATGAGCAGGATGTGGAGTTTCAGTGTCTCCATCTTTCCTCTGCTTTCTGAAGTTTGGATTTGAAGGAAGGAGTTTCCATTGGGACCCCCAAAAGTCATGGAGTCCCCCCTAAATATTTCATGTCACCTCCACAGTGAGCAGGAAGTAGCAGGGATTGAAGGGGCAGTGCCTCTCGCCTTTGGGGTTGGGGACAGGTGCCCGGGTTCCATGATCACTGGACAGGAAGGCTCCTGCTTTTCCCTGCTGCTGCACAAGGTGGCTGGAGGTGAGCCCAGAACTCTGATCGCACTAACTCGTAGATATTCCTAAGTTGTATGGAGGAGAAGCCCATGCGGATTCCCAGGAAGCGCCTCTGAGTCATGGGTGGCTGGGCAGCCTCAGGCTTCAGCAATACACGTGCACTTTCTTCCATCTCCTTGGCAGACCTGTATGCTCAGTCCCCAAAAGAAGACTGTTTTCCAGGCAGCAGGCTGGCTGCTGTCTTTCGTGGGGATTCGGGGGCGACACGGGAGGAGGAACTACAGTTTATAGCTCATCAAATGTATTGTGGGGATCGGGTCTGATGCCCAGACAGTTCTTCCAATCCAAACGGGGATTGTGTAGGGAGAAAAAAATGAATTGGACATGTGCTATAGAAATGTAGAATTAAAACTGTTCCACACAGCCAGCATCAAGTGAAAACAGCATGGGTGAGCTTATTGAGAAAGGACATGAGCCCGAAAGAAACACAGCGCACACTATCTGAGGTCTAGTGCTTTTGTGGTTGATTCTTCTGTAGCGCAGACCCTAACGGTGTGTTGCATCAGACAAAGCTGTCACTCAGTGGGTGAACAGGCAAAGTCATTAATGCAGATGTCATGGAACATAACATTTTGATGGCAAAAGGAGGTATAAATCGTGTGCACCCAAATCCCCCTGACTCTGTCCCCAAGGAAAGTGACCATGCCATCAAAATCCTCTTTCATAGGTCAGGCACGGTGGCTCACACCTATAATCTCAGCACTTTGGGAGGCTGAGGCAGGTGGATCACGAGGTTAGGAGTTCAAGACCATCCTGGCCAACATGATGAAACCCTATCTCTACTAAAAATACAAAAATTATCTGGGCATGGTGGCACTCACCTGTAATTCCAGTTACTTGGGAGGCTGAGGCAGAAGAATTGCTTGAACACAGGAGGTGGAGGTTGCAGTGAGCCGAGATTACACCACTGCACTCCAGCCTGGGTGAGAGTAAGACTCTGTCTCAAAAAAAAAAAAATCCTGTTTCGTAGAGGAAGATTCTGATAACAGAATGCTTTAAGTTCACCTGCGTGCTGGGCCATTTGGTGGGGCTGGATGTGATCTTAGTCATGTGTATACACTTGGCTTGGATCAGTCCTCTTTAGCTTAAAAAGACTGAGCAAGAGGAACTGTCCCCAGCCTCATTTTTTACATACATGGTTGCAACACCTGTGCCGAGCCCACAGAATGTGCAATTCCCAAAAGAGCACCTTGCAATTATGAAGACAGAGAGTGTGTATGTATGTGTATATGTACCATGTAAGGGCTTCCAGCTAAGGGAAGTGGTGAGGTCTGATTTCCAGTCCACATCCTACATGTCAAGCCATGCACCCCAGCTCAGGGGAAAAGGTGCTTTTTATTTCATCCAATTCGTACAAAGGCACCGTATGGGGTCTGGCTGGTTGGGTGGGTCCAGCAGACCTGAGAGCATTGGGCTGTGAGCTGTGGACCAACAGGAACTTTTTAATGAGGTTTTCAAAGCTGGAGAAGTCTCTAGCTAAGAGCTCAGAATCGAACAGGATCTGAGGGAGTTCATCTGGCCTTTTTTGTTTAGGGATGTGTGAATTGAAGACTGCATTAGCCTTCAAAAACTCACTAAGGGGCTGGTACCTATAAAAGCACTTTACAGAGCTTGATAGACACCACACTGCAGAAAACGGCTTGGTCTCCCCATCTCCCCCAAGAAACCCACGAAGTCTTCTTGCCATTTATGCAGGATGATTGGCAGCAATGAAATGAGATCTCAGCACCCTCAATCCTCCCTGATCTATTTCCCCACAGGCTCCGATCAGTGCCCTTCCACTGATTCCAGTCATAGCTTTCATTCATTCATTCATTCCTTTCTTCCTTTATTCACTCAACATTTATGAGCACCTATTATATCCATGGGTTTTCTTTCATGCTAAAAAAAAAAAAAAAAAAAAAAAGCCAAAGTCAATCTGACATGAATCTGACTCTCGAACACTGCATAGAGCACTTGAGTTAAGCCAGGGAGGAAGAGGAGAGTTTAGACAGGAAGGATTTCATAGGAGCAATGTGGGGGAGAGCTTGGAGGCTGGGAATGCAGCCTTCAGATGGGCTGGATCTTCATCAGGCCAGAGCAGAGGATGTGAGCAAACCCTGTGGGAGAAGAGAGAGGTTGGCTGGAGAGACACTGGAGTCATTGTCACCAACAATAACTTCTGGAGCTACCACCATCACGTATGGACCATTTACTGTGTCCTGGACACTGTGCCACATGGATTCTATTCAATGTCTCAATTCACCATCAGCCTCAATAAGGAAGGCACCCTGATTTTCCAAGCGGCTTCAGAAAGTTTTGATATTTACCCAGCTGTAGATGTGAGCAGAGTTGCAAACTCATCCCTGATTGATTGACACCAAAGGCCACTCTGCTGTCTTGTGTCTCATGCTTTGTGCAGGTCACCGAATTCCAAACTATGAAATTTGGACTTTCTGTTTATTTACTAGGTGATTGGGAGCCATTGAAGACTATTGAGCTGAGGAGTGACATGATGACATCAGTTAACAGCACCGTTTTTAGGGACCATTGTATTCTCTCCAAGAGAAATTCATCTCCTGTAATAGCTCAGGCTGGTCTTACAGGAAGCCCAGTGAACCAGCACCTGCAGAGAACATACTCATTACCGAGGAAACAGCTCATTGATTTTCTGACGTCTGGTTCCATTTCTCAGGAGAAATATCACAGAAGCTGGATTTCACTTAAGAGTCAGAGATGCAGACAGTAATAACACTGCCGGGTTTTGGCTTTCTTTTCTTTGCCTTTCTTTGTTTATTTATTTATTTAAAGATGGAGTTTCGCTCTTATTGCCCAGGCTGGAGTGCAATGGCGCGAGCTTGCCTCCCAAGTTCAAGATATTCTCCTGCCTCAGCCTCCCGAGTAACTGGGATTACAGACATGTGCCACCACGCCAGGCTAATTTTGTATTTTTAGTGTAGATGGTATTTCTCCATGTTGGTCAGGCTGGTCCTTTTTTATTTTGAAAGTTAGGAGGCCAAGGTGGGCGGATCACCGGAGGTGAGGAGTTTGAAACCAGCTTGACCAACATGGAGAAACCCCATCTCTACTAAAAACACAAAAAATTAGCTGGGCATGGTGGCACATGCCTGTAATCCCAGCTACTCAGGAGGCTGACGCAGGAGAATCGCTTGAACCTGGGAGGCCGAGGTTGTGGTGAGCCGAGATGATGCCACTGCACTCCAGCCTGGGTGACAGACTGGAGTGTAAAAGTTAGCGGTCTGACTCCATCTCCAGAAAAAAAAAAAAAAAGTCTAGCCCCTCATTCTGATAACTAGCTCCAGGAAGTTTGGTGAGTGCAGTTTCATCCCTGACTTGCAGTCTGCCTGCCATCCACTTGTCTCCTCCAGATCAGCCTCGAAGTTACCGATTTATTTTTAAGAAAGCACCTCAGATCTCTTGTGTTCTTCCAGCCTCCCCTGAGAGGAACTGTGCTAGCATGAGCTCATCTTCCTGACTCTCCAGAAGGATGCAGTGGGCCAGGAAAAGGCAGTTGTCGATCCACCCTGTCAACCCTTTTTCTCTCGTCCGCCTGCTGGTCCTCTCTCTAACACTTCATCTTCAACACTGTATTTTATTTCTTGGGCACATCAGATCTAAATTGTTCTGGGGGGTCTCGCTGGGTCAGGCTGGACATATCAGCAAGTGAAGAAAAGCTCACGAGATACTGAGCCTCCAGTACCTCAACCCTAACCCAACCAGGCCCTAATCACGCAGAAGAGTGCAGTGACTGGCTGGGCACAGTGGCTCACGCCTGTAATCCCAGCATTTTGGGAGGTTGAGGTGGGCAGATCACCTGAGGTCAGGAGATTGGGACCATCCTGGTCAACATGAAAACCTGTCTCTACTAAAAATACAAAAATTAGAGTTTTTTCTGGGGGTGGTGGCATATGCCTGTAATTCCAGCTACTCAGGAGGCTGAGACACAAGTATCCCTTGAACTTGGGAGATGGAGGTTGCAGTGAACTGAGATCATGCCACTGCATTCCAGCCTGACAGAGCGAGACTCTGTCTCAAGGAAAAAAAAAAAAAACCCAGTGCAGTGACCGACTCCTCTAATGACGACCAGCTGGTCCCCAGCACAGACATGGGAAGACAGCTAACTTTTACACTCATCTAGCCCAAGGGGCTTGTCACCTGGCGCCCCCAGGAAGAAGACGATGCTTACTCCAGAGCTGACAAAGGCATTAAAGAACGCTGCAGGTGGGAAGGACTTCACCTCCCTCCTGCTCCCCTGGGCAAAGCCCCACTTCCTCCATGTGCTCCCAGCAGGTCCCCACAAGCTGCCACTGCTTCCAGAGCTGCAGCCTAGGGCTTCTCACACTTCGCCCCGCAGGACCTTGCTAGAGGGCAGATTCTGCTTCGGCAGCTCTGGCCTGGGACCAGAGCATTTCTTTTCTCTCTTTTTTTTTGAGATGGAGTTTCACTCTTGTTACCCAGGCTGGAGTGCGGTGGTGCGATCTTGGCTCACTGCAACCTCTGCCTCCAGGGTTCAAGTGATCCTCCTGTCTCATCCTCCCAAGTAGCTGGGACTACAGTTGTGCACCACCATGTCCAGCTAATTTTAGTATTTTTAGCAGACACGGGGTTTTGCCATGTTGGTCAAGTTGGTCTCAAACTCTTGACCTGTTGATCCACCTGCCTCAGCCTCCCAAAGTGCTGGGATTACAGGCGTGAGCCACCGCGCCCAGCCTGGACCAGAGCATTTCTAAGAAGCTCCCAGGGGTGCCACAGCTGCTGATCTCTGTACCACACTTTGAGTAGTGAGAGACTCTTTCTGTGGTTCCCATTCCTGACTGTATATTCCACTCATCTTGGGAGCATTTTACGAACACTAAGGCCCAGGCCAACGAGGATCTCTGTGATGCTAACCATGGTCTTCTGGTCGCCACATAGCCTCGAGCTGAGAGACAGAGCAGCTGCCTGGAAACCCCAGAAGTTCCAGCTACATGAATCTGAACTGCAACTATAAGTGATAACCAGCCTTCATCCAAGAGAGTCCAGAATTAATTCTCGGCCTCCCAGGCTCTGTTTCAACCAGAATAGGGAACATCCTCTTGTCTGAGCCAATCTGCCCTTCCCAGCCTTCCGGAGCCCTCCCACTGTGCCTGCCTTCCAGAACTCATTGAATCTCCTCAGGAAAGCCCCCTGAAGTCTATGTAGATGCAAAGGGACAGAGAAGTGCCCCCAAAAGCAGGGGAGGACCCACAGACTTGGCCACTGATGGGATCATCACAGACAAGCCTGCCTTCGGCCTCTAATGTATGTCAATTACCACATTAGAACCGCTGCTCACAGGTGCATTGTAGAAGACTGACTGATTAACAGACCCTTAGCGTCATATGTCAGCCACTGTTTTATACACTTTTCAAATAGTGACTCCTTCAATCTTTGTAACAATTCCATCAGATAAGTACAATTAGGCTGGGTGCAGTGGCTCATGCCTGTAATCCCAGCACTTTTGGAGGCCGAGGTGGGAGGATTGCTTGAGACCACGAGTTCAAGACCAGCCTGGGCAACATGGCAAAACCCTGTCTCTACCATAATAATAATACAAAAAATTCACCAGGCTTGTTGGCATATGCCTGTAGTACCAGCAGCTTGGGAGGCTGAGGTAGGAGGATCGCTTGCTGGGAGACAGAGGCTGCAGTGAGCTGAGATCGCACAGAAGCACTCCAGCCTGGGTGACAGAGCAAGACTCTGTCTCAAAAAAAAAAAAAAGAAAAGAAAAAAAATCTACGATTATATCCCAGTTTTATAGATGAAGAAACTGAGGAACACAGAGGTGAAATGACTTGTCCCAGTCACCACCAGTAAGTGGCTGTGGTGGGTTAAATTGTGTCCTCTGCCCTGAAATTCACATATTGGAGTACTAACCCCTAATACCTCAAAATGTAACCTTATTTGGAAAGAGGGTCTTTTGGGTGGGCCTTAATCCAATATGACTGGTCTCCTTATAAAAAAGAAAAATGAGGGTGGGGGCCGGGCATGGTGGCTCATGCCTATAATCCCAGCACTTCGGGAGGCTGAGGTGGGCAGATCACCTGAGGTCGGGAATTCGACACCAGTCTGACCAACATGGAGAAACTCCATCTCTACCAAAAATACAAAATTAGCCGGTGTGGTGGTGCATGCCTGTAATCCCAGCTACTCAGGAGGCTGAGGCAAGAAAATCACTTGAACCGGGAGGCAGAGGTTGCGATGAGCCAAGATCGCCCCATTGCACTTCAGCCTGGGCAACAAGAGAAAAACTCCATCTCAAAAAAAGAAAAAAAAAATGGGGTTGGAGTGGGGGATTCAACCCGGAAACGGAAAACCACCAGGGGCTGGGGAGAGGCCTGGACAGGGACTCCCACAGGCATCAGAAAAAGCCCCCCTCACCAACACTGGCTCAGACTTCAGTGCTCCACACCTCGAGGAAGTGCATTCCGGGGGCTTGTCACACCCACCTCGTCTGTGGCATCTCATTAGGACAGGCCCTGGCAAACTAACGCAGCGGCAGAGCTAGGACTCAGACCCCAGCCGTCTCAGGCCAGCACGGTAGCCCTCACCACTCCATGGCAGCAGGCAGTGGCTTTGAGTCCCGCTCACAGGGACCCGCTCCATCCTTCTTTCACTCCCCCGCTCTTTCTCACTTCACTTCATTTTCTCCAATTTCACCATTTCTCCGTTTCCTCATTTCTTTCCATCCACGCTAGCTATCTACTGTTTTGTTTTGTGTAACAAAAACAAAATGACTTCAAGCTTCAAACACGATCTCGCACCTTCTGTGGGTCAAAAATCGGCGCACTTGGCTGGGTGCCTCTGGCTCCAGGAGGCTTCGAGGTTAAGGTCAAGCTGCCGTCGCTGTGGTTGCAACATCCCAGGACTCCGCCAGGACTGAAGGCTCTGCTTGCAAGCTCCCTCCGCGGCCGGGGACGGTTTAGGTCCTCTTGACTGTGGGCTCAAGGGCCTTGGTCCTCTGTTCTCAGTAACTGTGTGAGCCTCTTCATAGGGCTGCTCCCTAAAAGGCAGCCTGCCTTCCCCAGCCGGAGTGATGCAAAAGGTAAAGGGTTAGGGGTGAAGACAGGGAGCGGGTACCCCGCATGCCAGCCAGTCTTTTTAAAACCTAATCTTGGAAACTATACCCCATTGCTTCTGCTGTACTCTTTGTTAGAACAAAGTCAAGTTCAGCCCACATTCAAGGGAAGCGGTTACCCAGGGTGCAAATACCAGGAATGTGGGGCTCACCAGGGGCCTCTAAAAGGCTGCCGACCTCACCATCCCCCTGTGTCTATGTGCTTGTGGCTGACCCTTGCTGGCCGCAGGGGTAGGGGAGCGTGGGCTGTGGATCTGTGGTCTGTGTGAGCATGGTGAGCCCCAAACCACCCTGGGATAAAGCCACGTGATGCCAGAGGGAGCCAAGCTGCTCTCAAAGCGACATTCGTCTCCTGTCTCTAAAGTCTTTTATTTGCTGTAAGAATATAGCACAAAACACCAACGCATTAGCAAACGTTCCCGAGGACACTTCAGCTGCAAGAAACAACATTTCCTGCATATCCTGAGAAGCAGCTTTTAACTCATCAGAGAGAAAATAAGCTCTGGCCAAAGGCTTCCAGTCCAAAGGCACACCCCACCCACCAAAGGGCGTTAAGCATGCTTATTTATTATTTATTTATTTTGAGATGGAGTCTCACTTTGTTGCCCAGGCTGAAGTGCAGTGGTGTGATCTCCACTCACTGTAACCTCCACCTCCAAGTTCCAGCGATTCTCATGCTTCAGCGTCCTGAGTAGCTGAAACTACAGGTGTGTGCCACTACACCTGGCTATTTTTTTTTTTTTTTTTTTTTTTGTATTTGTAGTAGAGACAGGGCTTCATGTTCGTCAGGCTGGTCTTGAACTCCTGACCTCAGGTGATCCTCCCACCTGGGCCTCCCAAAGTGCTGGGATTACAGGTATGAGCCATGGCACCCAGCCTGAGTGCCTTTTCAAAGAACACGTGGGTTCTGATGCTCCACAGGGAGGTGGGAACTGAGTTCTACCCAGCAGTGAATGACTCTGAGAGCCATGGATGAAACCCAGGCACAGACGCTGCCAGTTAGACTGAATTTCCCTGAGGAGGAGCAGGGACGCTCACAGGCAAAAGGTGCAGCTGGACCCAATAGAGGTGACCCCACCCTCCCCTGCGCATGCGCAAAGGGGTTGGCAGCGCCTGAAGTCCCCCACCCCCACCCCCGACCGAGGGAGTCATCACCCAGCCCTGAGGCAGCCTGGGAGGTACCTGGGAACGGTCTGCCCTTCATCTCCGCTTGCACTCAGAAAGATGGGGCTGAGAGAGGAAACCAGCGGCCACGCAACCTGACAAGACAAGAATTGGCAGCAGAAGCCCGGCCAAGCAGAGGGCTGGAAGGGAAACTAGAAGAAAAATGCAAACTAAGTGTTCCCTGAGGCTTCCTGGGCTAGTCGTGGATATAGTGTAGCCTACAGGAGGTCAGCGCAAAGACACGGGGCGGACTCGGCTGTCTCTTCCTCATGATGTTCACGGCCAGATATCCAGCTCCCAATCCTCTGACCACCCTCAAACCCAGCCTAAGCAGGTGAGAAACTTGGGCCTCTCCACTCGTCTCTCCTCCGCCTTCACACGTGAGGCCTTTTTTATTCAACAAAAATCTCTGGGCCAGGCACAGTGTCTCAGGCCTGTAATCCCAGCACTTTGGGAGGCCAAGGAGGGAGGATCACTTGAGCCCAGGAGTTAAAGACCAGCCTGGGCAACATAGTGAGACCCTCCTGTCTCTACAAAAAAATAATTTAATCATTAGCCAGGTGTGGTAGTGTGTGCCTGTAGTCCCAGCTACCAAGGAGTCTGAGGTAGGAAAATCTCTTGAGCCCGGGAGATT
Source organism: Callithrix jacchus (assembly GCF_049354715.1). Taxonomy (NCBI): domain Eukaryota; kingdom Metazoa; phylum Chordata; class Mammalia; order Primates; family Cebidae; genus Callithrix; species Callithrix jacchus. The sequence continues at coordinate 13,973,116 of NC_133508.1, forward strand.
GAGGCTGCAGTGAGCTGTGATCATACCACTGCACTCCGGTCTAGGCAACACGAGATTCTCCTGTCTCATAACAACAACAAAAAAACCACCCAGCCCAGGTACGGTGGCTCATGCCTGTAATCCCAGAACTTTGGGAGGACAAGGCAGGCAGGTTACCTGATGTCAGCAGTTCGAGACCAGCCTGGTCAACATGGTGAAACCCTGTCTAAGGGAATGCTTTACGTTTTTGCCCATTCACTATGATATTGGCTGTGGGTTTGTCAGAAATAGCTTTTATTATTTTGAGATACATTCTGTCGATACCTAGTTTATTGAGGGTTTTTAGCATAAAGGGCTGTTGAATTTTGTCAAGGCCTTCTCTGCATCTATTGAGATAATCATGTGGTTTTGTCTTTGGTTCTGTTTATGTGATGGATTACATTTATTGATTTGCATATGTTGAACAAGCATCCCTGAGATGAAGCCTATTTGATCATGATACTAGAAATAAAGAAATTAGCCAGGTGTGGTGCGCATACCTGTAACCGCAGCTGCTCCAGAGGCTGAGGCAGGAGAATTGCTTGAGCTTGGGAGGTGGAGGTTGCAGCGAGCCTAGAAGGCACCACCGCACTCCAGTCGGGCCAACAGAGCAAGACTCTGTCAAGAAAACAAAACTGGCTGGGTGCTGTGGCTCACACTTATAATCCTGGCACTTTGGGAGGCCAAGGTGGGTGGATCGCTTGAGGCCAGGAGTTCAAGACCAGCCTGGCCAACATGGTGAAACCCCAACTCTACTGAAAATACAAAAATTAGCCAGGCGCGGTGTTGGGTGCCTGTAGTCCCAGCTAGTCCGGAGGCTGAGGCATGAGAATTGCTGGAACCCAGGAGGTGGAGATTGCAGTGATCCAAGATAACGCCACTGCACTCCAGCCTGGACGAAAGAGCAAGATTTAGCCTCAAAGCAAGGAAAAAAAAAATCTGAGGACCTCCAATGTGTCAGGCCCTGTCCTAGGCACTGAGGATGGATACCGAAGTGGGGAACACACACGCTCATCCCCCACTTCACTTCAAGTCTTCCAGGCTTTTTCCATGTGTTGGAGCTATAGACACCATCAGACGAGCTGGACGTTGCAAAGATTGTTTCCAGGTTGAAGCAGCAAGTGAGTTTTCTACTTTCCAGAGGAAGGCGGTACCAAGCAGCCTTTCCATGAATCTCTCCCCAGACACCCCACACAGGCGCTCAGGTTAGAGTGCCCGGAGAGGCCTGTTGCAACACTGTCTGGGACCCTCCAACCCCAGACATTATCCAGCCATGTCTCATCACAAGCCAGAAACTCCCCGTGCTCCTCAAGCTGTCCCTCCCCAACATCAGCCACAGAGTGGGAGGCTGGAGACTGGGTGGTGGTCACGGATGTGCCACTAACGAGCTCTGTGATCTTGCAAAGTTCATTCAAACCCTGTTCTTCTGTGTCTGGCTCATATAATGAGGGGTTTGACAAGAAGATCCCCCGGGTACCTACTTGTTCTTTAAAACACTCTGGCACCCAGACCCAGCCCAAGTTCCAGGTATCAACTGCACTGAGCTCCAATACCCCTGCTGCATTTTGCTCTTTGCCTGCAAAAGGGTGTTGCTATGTTGGCCATACCCTGTTTGCTTCCTGAGCAACATGGAGAATAGTCTCCGTTGAATCTGTGAATTTCAGGTTTTCTCGGAGTTGGATCTCAGCCTGGAGCAGGGAAGAGCGTGAGGTAAAATGGTTCGAGTCATCCTGAAATGCACATTTCCTGCAGTTTCTTTCCAAGTCTGGTGTTAAATGAGCAAGCTCAAATGAGAACATTAACAAGGATGACTCAGGCTTCGGGAGTGTTGGTAGCACAAAACTGGCTGTGAATAATGGCAGTGAAGGGACTTTTCTGACCCATTTGTTGACAAAAGGTGGTAAAAGGCGTTAATCTAGTTCAGGGATATCTAAACGTTTTTATTGTGCATCCTTATGATAAAATAGTTTTGAACATGTGTGTACTCTGAATATATGAATATTTATATTTCTGGAAATTATAGGCATATACTACACCTACTTATGAACATAGAAAACATATGCAAAGAAAGAAAATTAGAAGGACAAGACCAAGATAAAAGACACTCTGTTCAATAACACAAAATGTTTATCTTTGTTAATGTGATCTTGGGTTTTGTTATTTTTTTAAATTGTGATTTAAGAGTTTGTATGCCAGATGTGGTGGCTCATGACTGTAATCCCAGCACTTTGGGAGGCCGAGGCAGGTGGATCACGAGGTCAAGAGATCGAGACCATCCTGGCCAACATGGTGAAATCCCTTCTCTACTAAAAATACAAACATCAACTGGGCATGGTGGCGCGTGCCTGTAGTCTCAGCTACTCGGGAGGCTGAGGCAGGAGAATCACTTGAAGCTGAGCCAAGATCATGCCACTGCACTCCAGCCTGGCAACAGAGCAAGAATCCATCTCAAAAAAAAAAAAAAAGAGTTTGTAATACAGCAATTTGAAAACCTAATTTTAAGTCTAGTTTACCTAAACTCTTTCTTTTTTCTTTTTTTTAAAGAGACGGGGTTGCTGTGTCACTCAGGATGTAGCATAGTGGTGCAGCCATAGATCACTGCAGCCCACAATCCTGGGCTCAAGTGATTCTCCCACCTCAGCCTCCTGAATAACTGAGATTACAGGTGTGCACCACCACACCAGCTGCCTTCTTGGTTTTAAAGTGCCGTTGTAACTGAAAAAGTTATAATGCAAAAATACATAGATCTAAATGAACAAAGTCTATTTTGGAGGTGCTTTTCATCAGGGACATGAGCAAATGCAAACTGGAAACTGACAAGGTTGAAGGTAGGGATTTCACAGGTACTTCTTCCTTCTTTCCCATCTCCTCCTCCTCCCCTTCCTGCCAAGGATCTTTGTACCCTTCTAAATTGTGTTACAGAAACTGGTGACTATGACCCTTGTTCAAACAGTTACCCCAAAGACCCTATTTCTCTGTAGCACAATGAGTTAATGTTTATATTATCTCTGAATAAAGACTTAAATGTTTTGAAAACTCACAAGTGAATGGAACATATATGCTAATGCCTTTATTTTGGTTAGGCAGTCTTAGGAGCTTGCAGCTTCAGACTGCTGAGCCCTGGTTCCCAAAGTCGTGATGAATATGGCCCCTTTTCATGGAACACAGCATCCTAGTGATTGGAACTAAGAAACAACACTGTCCAAAAAGTTTTCAAAATAAATTATCAAAGTGCATCCACACATCTTTGTAATAATTGAGTAATAGTAATACATGTATGTGGTATTTTTCTTTGTTTCTTTCCATTTTTTTTTTTAGAGATGGGGTCTTGCTGTGTTGCCCAGGGTTGTCTCGAACTTCTGGACTCAAGCCATCTTCCTTCCTCTGCCCCCCAAGAGGCTGGGATTGCAGGCACATGCCAACATGGTAAAACCCCGTCTTTACTAAAAATACAAAAATTAGCTGGGCATGGTGGCACACGCCTATAGTCCCAGCTACTTGGGAGGCTGAGGCAGGAGAATCACTTGAACCTGAGCCGAGATCGTGCCACTGAACTTCAGCCTGGCAACAGAGTATATGCCAGGCTTGTGTGTGATATATTTCATCAATCCTCAGATAAGGCTTGGGATACTTAGGGATTAGGCAACCCTGGCGACCGCTCTACAACTGTAGACCACACCAAGGTGTCCTAAAGATGCTCCCCTAGTGGGAGGGAAAGGACCTGGGAATGAATATCCAGACCTCTTAGGGATTGTTTTGAAAACTCAAACCTGTTACTTGGTGACCAACCTTATACTAACCTAAGAGCCATATGGTAAGGTAGGCATGGTGAAACTGTCAATCTTTTTCCAGCTCCAATCTGCATGATGATTGATGCTTGTGACCTGGTAGGCCAAAAGGGAAATGAGAGAAAATGAAGAGATGCAGATAAAATGCTTACACAGTAAGAGACGCATCTGCAGGGTAACTGAGGTGCCAGGATGTCGGCTAGTGTGGTGCTTCTAAACTTAAACCTGTATGGGAAACACCTGTGTATCCTAATAAAATGCAGATTATGACTCAACAGGTCTGGGCTGGGACCTGACATTCTGCATTTCCTTTTTTTTTTTTTTTGAGATGGAGTCTCTCTCTGTCACCCAGGCTGGAGTGTATTGGCACAATCTCAGCTCACTGCAACCTCTACCTCCCAAGTTCAAGCAATTCTCCTGCCTCAGCCTCTTGAGTAGCTGGGATTACAGGCGTGCACCACCATGCCCAGCTAATTTTTGTGTTTTTCGTAGAGATGGGATTTCACCATATTGGTCAGGCTGGTCTTGAACTCCTGATCTCGGGATCTGCCTGCCTCAGCCTCCCAAAGTGTTGGGATTACAGGCATGAGCCACCAAGCCTGGCCAACATTCTGCATTTCTAGAAACTCCCAGGAGATGCAGATGCTGCTGGTTCAAGACCATATGCCCTGAGTAAAGAGGCTGTAGCCCAGGTGCATTCTCAGTTGGGGTCCAGTCTGGCTTAAGCCTGTCTCATTTTGCTGACAGTAGCCAACAGGTGTGAGATCTAAGCAGAGGCTAGCTCTGGAGAGCTACAGGGAGTGGCTAATGATTGGCTGCCTAGCCAACTTGCGGCACCTCGGTGTCACTTCCAGCCTAATGGCATGGCACCTTTGTGTTAAGAGTCTTTCAGTCCCATCCTCTTTGGGGATGGACAGAGCAGTCAAGCCGAGGAGGAGCAGTGCTCGTGGGTGCTACAGCGCCCCCCGCTGGCAGAAGGACACTTCAAGTAGCTCTTTAGGGGAGAGGCACAGCTGAGTCTCGGCTGAAGATGAATGCTGGAAGCAGGTGAAACCGGGGAAGCAGCCTTCTGGATGGGCTGTTGGCGTCCAGCACACCCACTGAGGCTTGTCGTGGACAGGAAAATCCCTCTGTGGCTGGAGCCACCAGTGTCACAGCTGTAGCAGGGACAAACAGCTCAAGAGTGCCGGGCACGGCTGGTTCCAACATCACCTGCACCTGGACGGTAAGACTGGGTGGACATTTCTTTCACTGTGATTTCTCCCCATCATCTTGTTTGAGCAAAACGAAATTCTGCAATTCTAAGGTGATCTCCTGGCCTCTACCAACTTCTATTGTCTAAAAAAAAAAAAAAAAAAGGTTGGCACAGTGGCTCATACCTGTTATCCCAGCACTGTGGGAGGCTGAGGTGGGCAAATCACTTGAGGCCAGGAGTTTGAGACCAACCTGGCCAACATGGCAAAACCCCATCTCTACTAGAAATACAAAAATTAGCCGGGCGTGGTGGCAGGTGTCTGTAATCCCAGCTATTTGGGAGGCTGTGGCCATAGGATCGCTTGAACCCAAGATGTGGAGGTTGCAGTGAGCCAGATTTTGCCACTGCACTCCAGGCTGGCGACAGACCGAGACTCTGTCTCAAAAAATATATATAAAAACGAGAGAGAGAGAAAGATGAATCTGTTCTCTGGCAGGGTCTCCCTTTAGTGGTGAACCCCTCCACCACAGGGAGGAAGACTGCGGACATTAACCTTGGTTAGAGCAGAGCATGGTACCCCCGCACTCCAGAGACAAAGGGGTGCAAACCGGTTTTTCTTAGGGGAAATGAGATGGTTTTGAAAGTTTCCTAAAGTGGCTGTGAATTAGCTTGTGATGCCCTTAAAATTCCCAGGTGGAATTAATGTGCTAGGGAATCATTTTGGGTTAATTTCCCTGTTCAGGAAGAACAGGTGTTCTCTCGTCTCCTCACAGCCTGGTTCTTTGACGACAAATCTAAATAGCAGAGCAGGAATGGGAGGGGCATGACGACAGGGACCATGACGATTTTGCTCACCATCGTGTCCCCCGTGTACAAGTCAGCACACGGTAATTATTTCTTGGATGAATTACCGAGTCAGTGAATGGAACGGTGGCAGTGGCTCTCACCTGGTCAGCCTCTGCCAGTTCCAGACCCTGAATGGACACCCTATCCTGCCCGCCTCTGGGCACTTTGTGCCAAAGCCCAGGCATGTGGGTGCTGGCTGTCCCAGCTCCAGCTCCTCTTCCCTTTGTCCAAGCTCTGCTCCCCTGCTGACCATTCAAGGCCTTAAACTTCTAAAGGTCTTGGTTCAGAGCTGAGCCTCCCAGCTTAGCATTCAGGAGCCACAGCGGCTTCTGGGAAATGGCTGGAACCCTCTGAGCACCACCAGGGACTAGATTCTGCCAGCCTGACCCGGACCTCGCCTGAGCATCACTGAAGCCCACCCCACAGCAGGACAGGCCAGTCTTCAGGTTTGCTGTCCCTGGCCACTAGCAGTCTTTATAACCGCTTCAAGGGCAGAGTTCCAAGTCGATTTAATCAGAAAGACTTCCAGATGTTTCCTTTCAGCCGGCTGATAGTGTGCACTCAGGATGCCTAGCAGAACGTCAGGGGCTTTGGGGACCCAATCAAGAACAGGCTGGGTTTTAGGGGATCGGGTATCTTCATCCGGTATCTGGGACTGGCAGAGGCCGGCCAGTGAAGAGCTGCTGCCACCATTCCATTCACTGACTCGGTAATTCATCTAAGAAATAGTTACCTCGTGCTGACCTGCACGCTGGGGCATGATGGTGAGCTAGGGGGAGAATGAGTTGGAACAGAGGCTGTGCCCACAGAGAGAGGGGTGGGTGAGGAGCCCCCTCCTCCCTGCCAACCCCAGGAGATTTGCTGGTAATCTAGAGGCCCAGAGGAGAATCTCTTCCTCTGAGAATGAAATGTAGTAATGAGAAGCCATGAGAGCCCTGGCTCCGGGAGGGATGTGTTCTGGCAGATCTCTCAGACCTAAGGAGTGGGCCGATAAGAGCAGATACATCTAGCACACATTCTCCCCACCCTGCCTCACCCATCCCTCCCTCCTTCCCCCCAGGCTTCCTGGTGGGAATTCATCTTTGCTCTGGGACCATGTGCTGAGCTGAGCTCAGGCATGAAACTCACATTCTCCCTGCCAGATGCTATATTTATTCTGGCACCAGCGGTGAACTATTGCAGCCTCCTCATCTGCTTCTCTACGGCCCAAACACCTGTCGGCTACACAGCCATGTGAAGGCAAGCCTGAAGCTAAGGCCCACAGCCCTGTGACAGGGCCAGCAAGGTGGCCCAGCAGCCGGCCTGCCCTGGCGCTACTTCCCATCTGTTCCTAGGGTGGCTCAGTTTCCAGAGGGTGGAGAGGCAGTGAGGGGAGAACCTTGCTCATTTCTTGTTTTAACTCCTCCAATTTGGCTGAATCTTCTCAAGGGCTTAGCTTGGTGGTATCAGCCTTGGCTGCGCGTTGGGATCACCTGTGTGGTCCACTGGTTCTGATTTTATGTCTGGGTGTGCCCTCACTTTGGAATGGCTAAGCTCCTGTAGGTTATGCTAGTGTACAGCAAAAATGGGTACCATTGGCCGCTGGCGCAGTCATATATCTGAGGAGGATTAAATAGCCTGCGCCTGGAGCGCCTACCTTCCTCCTCTGGTTACGTCAAAGCAGGAAAGACCTGGAGAAGAAAGATTTCATTAGGATGTTTCTGTCTGTGGCTCTGCAGAATTTTTGTTTTTTCTCCATGTTCTTTAGGGGCAAATCCACCAGCTGATTGCTCTCTTCTAGCCGGGAATTTTATTTTCAATTTTAAAACAAAATGCATTTTAATTAACTTTAAAATATAGAATGATCGAATTAATTAAGACGATGTTGAAAAACTAGCCACTCCTGATTTCTTTCTTTTTTTAATTGCTATTTTTATTTTAGATTCAAGGGGATACACATGTAGGTTTGTTACAAGGGTAGCTTGTGTGATACTGAGGTTCTACTGATCCCACCACCCAGGTGGCAAACGCTGTACCCAACAGGAAATGTTTCAGCCATGGCCTCCCTCTCCCCATTTGGAGTCCCTAGTATCTGTTGTTCCAGCTGGGGTGCATTGGCATGATCTCAGCTCACTGCCACCTCCACCTCTCTGGGTTCAAGCAATTCTCCTGCCTCAGCCTCCTGAGTAGCTGGGATTACAGGTGCCCACCACCATGCCCAGCTAATCTTTTGTATTTTTAGTAGAGATGGGGTTTCACTATGTTGGCCAGGCTGGTCTCGAACTCCTGAGCTCATGATTCACCCACCTCAGCCTCCCAAAGTGCTGGCATTACAGGCGTGAGCCACTGCTCCCTGCCATTCCCATCCTTATGTCCACATGTACCCAAGATTTAGCTCCCACTTAAATGTGAGAACATGCAGTATTTGGTTTTCTGTTCCTGTGTTAATTTGCTTAGGATCATAGCCTTCATTCTTATGGCTGCATAGTATTCCATGGTGTATATGTACCACACTTCCTTTATCTAGTCTACCATTGATGGGTGTCCAGGTTGATTCATGTCTTTGCTACTGTGAATAGTTGAGCAGGAAATTTTGAAACACTCTGGACAGAAATGATGTATCCCAGATAGGGTTGTCAGATAAAATATAGGATGACCAGGTAAATTTGAATTGAAAATAATCCATGAAATTTTTTAGTATAAATATATCCCATGTAATATGTGGGATATACTTATACCAAAAAATTATTTAAATCTAACCAGGCATTCTATATTTTTATTTGATAAATCTGGGGACTGTAATAGATATGTTAACCAGAATAATATTATTTTGTTACATAGGACAAAAACCCTCCTCCAAGTGGAGAAAATACATGTATCAGTTTACGTCACTGAACGGTCCATGTATTTAGGTTGTGTTTAAATATACCAGGGATCTCTCTTCATCTCTTAGTTCTCCATCCAGATCTTTCCAAATATAGGGCAAGAAGGCCCCTGGTGACTCCGGCCCACATAGCTCTAAGGGCTTACGACCCCAGTAGAAGAGAGACAGTCTCTCTTGAGAGCTCCAAAGACAGGGAAGACTAGTTTTTTTGGCTTGAGTCATATGTCTACTCCTGAACCACAGTGTTCAAGGACATTGGGCATAGTAGATCTTCCATATCCGTGGATTCTGCATCACTGAATTCAACCAACTGCAGATTGAAAATATCTGGGGGGAAGAAATTCCACAAAGTTCCAAAAAGCAAAACTTGAATTTATACACACGATATACTACATCGAATCCATGCGAAGGAAGGGAGGTGTAGGCATCGTATTAGATATTGTAAGTAATCTAGGGATGATTTAAAGCACACAGGAGAATGCGCGTAGGTTACATGCAAATACTGCGTCATCTTATATCGGTGACTTGAGCATCCTTGAATTTTGGTGTCTGTGGTGGGGAGGGGGCGCATCCTGGAACCAATTTCCAGATCACGTAGCATTGTAATAGACCAGGGTGTGGGTGGTTTTCTAAGAGAAAGAATTTTGAGCAAATATATGTCTACTACATCCTATAGAAGAAGAGAAGACGCTCTTCTGACTCATCTCTAACATGTGCACAAGTGTTGCCTAAGAAAAGGAAAATCTAAATTAGGACCGTTTGTGAGACCAGAAAGTGTGTGTCTTCCAGAGGCCTCTAAATGGTCCCGTCTAGTTTCCCAGTGGTTCTAGCAGATCACCCAACACCTCAGCCAGCTGCTGCCCCCAGCAAAGTCTTCTGCATGTAGAAGCCTTTTTTTTTTTTTGAGATGGAGTTTCACTCTTGTTGTCCAGGCTGGAGTGCAATGGCGGGATCTCGGCTCTGCAACCTCTGCCTCCCGGGTTCAAGCAGTTCTCTTGCCTCAGCCTTCCACGTAGCTGAGATCACAGGCACCTGCTACCACACCAGGCTAATTTTGTATTTTTAGTAGAGATAGAGTTTCACCATATTGGCCAGGTTGGTCTCGAACCCCTGACCTCAGGTTATCTGCCCACCTCGGCCTCCCAAAGTGCTATGATTACAGGCATGAGCTACCACACCTGGCTTCCATTTTTTTTTTTTTTTTTTTTAAGAGAGACAGGTAGCCAGGCATGGTGGCACATGCCTATAATCTCAGCTACTTGGGAGGCTGAAGCATGAGAATCACTTGAACCTGGGAGGCAGAGGTTTCAGTGAGCAGAGATTGTGCCACTGTACCCCAGCCTGGGTGACAGAGTGAGACCCTGTCTCAAATAATAATAATAATAATAATAAATAGAGACAGAGCTGTGTCACCCAGGCTGGAGTGCAGTCTGAGCAGAGCACAGTCTCTGCTCACTGCAGCCTTGAACTCCTGGGCTCAAATGGTTCTCCTGCCTCAGCCTCTTGAGTAGCTGGGACTGCAGGTGGAAGCACCACACCCAGCCAGCTTTTGTATTTGATTGTGGAGATGGGCTCTCCCTGTGTTGCCCAGGCATGTCTCCATGTCCTCAAACAATCCTCCCATTTTGGCTTCCCAAAGCCCTGGGATTTCGGGTGTGAGCCACTGCACCTGGCTGCTTTGTTGAATGTTCTGTTACTGAAAGGATGAGGGAGACGTCTCCATTATCCTTTAATCCCCAGCTAGGTCAGCATTCCTACTTAACATACCTCTCAATCAGGGACACGTAGCAGACTCAACTTTGTCAGAACCAAGTGTCCTGTCTCATACTTCAAGATACTCTGATCGGGAAGGTTGAGACGGAGGGCTAAATTGGAATATACATTTTGGTTTTTAAAGAACCCCACAAACACTTCTGATAAACTGCTATCTACTTCCCACAGTTATTTCAGAAATTAGTTCTGAAATGCTTGTCTCTTGTTGCTTGAAATATCAGAAGGAATTCTGCAGCAGCAGTGCCTGTGGTGTGATGTCAACACCACCTCACCACAATTACATTGCAAGGAATTGAGTAGAAAGATCAGCCAACCTGATGTTGCCTGCTGCTAACCAATTTTAATCTCATATTTAGAAGTTCCTTTGTGCGTGCACAAAAAGACTTGGAAAGGAGGTTTCTTAACGAAAGGAGGTGGATGGCTTAGGTTTGGTTTGGCAGAGGTTGGGGGTAGAACCCGGGAGAAACGCACTCACTGTTCTTTCTCTTCTAACTCCTGGAAACAGGTTGTGACAGTCATCCCTGTGATGTCTTGGGGGCGCAACTGCCATTGGTGACATGAATATTATCTGTGGTGATGGATGAATGCTTTGCTTATTTTACCTTGCATTACAACTGATAGAAATCAAATCCTGCCTGACAATGTCAAAAAGCACTGGGAACCTGGAAGCTCAGGACCAAGCAAGAGCCATGGCATGCTTCAGTAGGGGGCGGCCAGGCCGGGAGGATCAAAAAATGAGGGGGAGAGCTTGGAGAAGAGAGACAGCCACCATGGGGCTCCGACATCACTGAAATGTAGATTTACATCTGTCCACTCTGAACTCATGTCAACATTCTAAATGAATGCATTATATAAACTTTATATAAATGAATGCACTTAGAATGTTGACATGAGTTCAGAGTGGACAGATATGCATCAACAGAATAGAGATATAGACAGAGAGCTACGAGAGGAAGATTATTAGGGGAATTGTCTCACATGATTATGGAGGCTGAGATGTCCCACAACAGGTCACCTGCAAACTGGAGACCCTGGGATGCTGGTATCATGGCTGAATCCAGGTCCAAAAGTCTCAGCACCAGGGGAACTGCCATTCCAAAGTTAAAGAGCTCTCCCATTCCTACCCCTTATCCCATCACCCCCTCCCCAAACCAAATGAAAGCAATATTTTCCAGTTACGTTTCCACACTACAAGATTATATATAAAATATTGGCTGGGTGCAGTGGCTCATGCCTATAATCCCAGCACTTTGGGAGGCCGAGGTGGGTGGATCACAAGGTCAGGAGATCGAGACCATCCTGGCCAACATGGTGAAACCCTGTCTCTACTGAAAATACAAAAAATTAGCCAGGTGTGGTGGCCCGTACCTGTAGTCCCCGCTACTCAGGAGGCTGAGGCAGGAGGATTGCTTGAACACAGGAGGCGTTGCATTGAGCTGAGATTGTGCCACTGCACTCCAGCCTGGGCAACAGAACGAGACTTGGGCTCAAAAAAAAAAATTAACATCTAGCCAAGTCCATTATTTTCAGATTCATATGTGAGCTGAAATAACATTTTTTTTTTACATTAGATTCCTTTTCTAGCAGTGGAGACCTCTCCACTGAAATATCACTAAAGACATAAGGGGCTGGGCATGGCGGCTCACACCTGTAATCCCAGTACTTTGGGCAGCCAAGGCAGGCGGATCACTTGAGGTCAGGAGTTCGAGACAAGTCTGGCCAACATGGTGAAACCTGGTCTCTACTTAAAATATGAAAAATTAGCTGAGCATGGTGGCAGGTGCCTGTAATCCCAACTACTCAGAGGCTGAAGCAGGAGAAAAGCTTGAACCTGGAAGGTGGAGGTTGCAGTGAACCAAGATCGTGCTACTGCCCTCCAGCCTGGGTGACAGAGTGGAAAAAAAAAGTCCATAAGCAAGTGGGCTAAGCACTCCCTCAGGGTCTGAAGGCAGGGTCTGAAGAAGGCATGTACCAGCCCCACATTTTTCTACACGCTGATGATTCACCTTGGAAACTAATGAATTTTTTTAAAATCCTATATCATAATCAATCTGGGCTTCCTTTAATATGAAATAAGATTTCAAATTATTTACCATCAGGAAAGCTGAAAAAGCTAAAAAGAACAAAGGTTGACGTCATATATCCCTGGCTGAGGGTCACCAAATTTTGCGAACAGAGACTCACACAAATATGTAGATTTATGTACATAACAAGTTTTCTTTTCACTGCCTTACAAGTTATTACAGATAATCACTAAGGGGAGCTGGCCAGAACACTGCCAAAGAGTTGGTACAGGGTAACATTTGGGGCCACACCTAATGGAAATTTATGGAAGCAGTTGAGTTGAATGATAGACTGAGAAGCTTTTCATTCACTGTATCTTTTATCATCTTGCAAAGTGTTCATCAAGAACATTTCCCATGAGAACAGATGACTAGATGGGTTCCTAAATTTTACCATCAAGGTAATGATTTTTTATTACACATCAAACAATGAAGAATGTCAAACCCTTCACATTTCTCACAACCAATTCTCTTTCATGACTGTCAAAGCTTTTTTGTTGCAGGGATCCCGTCATGTTTAGTGTTTTAAGATACAGTTTCCCTTGAAATTGTTGACAGCACGAAGCTGTGAAAACATAGCTGCTTTAATAAGCCAATTTTGTGAGTCATATTTTTAAAAAATATGTTGTTAAATTTAACCAGTGATGTGTTGTTAAACCCACTCTCCAGAAAGAAAAATACAGAAAGTCCTGATTAGTTGCGTTTGCCAATTTCTGTGGTGTAAATCCTCCCACTGTGTCCGATGTCAACTGCCCAACGCAGTGTCACTGAATGCAGGGTTGGGAAGAGATATGCATGGTTGATTCTCACAAGTTGGTATGAGCCAGGAACAGCAGGATTCAGGACACCATGGATTTTAACTATACACGAAAAGATGCAGGCAGTCTCTGTGTAAGGTCTAAGATACGTGTGAGAGAACACCCACATTACTCCACTGAAGTCAAGGTGCAGTTACCTGCACCCCAGAAGTCCACCGCATGCCCCTTACGATCTTCTTCCCATTAGTTAATCACTGTCCTCACTTTTCTGCTATTCTTTTTATACTTTGATCACATAAGTATGCATCCCTAAATGTTCTGATTTAATTTTGCCTGTCTTAAACTTTATATAAATGAAACCGGCTGGGCATAATGGCTCACACCTGTAATCCCAGCACTTTGGGAGGTCAAGGCAGGTGGATCACCTGAAGTCAGGAGTTCGAGACCTGCCTGGTCAACATGGCGAAACCGCATCTCTACTAAAAATACAAAAATTAGCTGGGTGTGGTAGGCGGTGCCTATAATCGCAGTTGCTTGATCCCAGGAGGCAGAGGCTGAAGTAAACTGAGATTGCACCATTGTACTCCAGCCTAGGAGACAAGAGCAAAACTCTGTCTCAAAAAAAAAAAAAAAATCATCCTCTAAGTATTGTTTTTGGTGACTTTTTTTAAAGACAGGATCTCACCTTGTCACCCAGGTTAGAGTATAGTGGCATGACCTTGGCTCACTGTAACCTCTTCCTCCTGGGCTCAGGCCATCCTCCCACCTCAGCCTCTCTAGTAGCTGGGACCACAGGCGTGCACCACCACATCTGGCTGATTTTTATATTTTTAGTGGAGACAGGATTTCACCATGTTGCCCAGGCTAGTCTCAAACTCCTGAGCTCAAGCAATCCACTCACCTTGGCCTTCCAAAGTGCTGGAATTATAGGCATGAGCCACTGCACCTAGCCTCTTTTGTGATTTATTTTGCTCAACATTATATTTGTAAGATTTATCCATGCTGTTGCATCTAGCTACAGTTCATTCATTTTTTTTTTTTTTGGAGAGAGGGTCTCACTCTATTTTCTAGGCTGGAGTTCAGTGGCACAATCGTGGCTCACTGCAGCCTCAACCACCTCAGCCTCAGCAATCTTCCCACCTCAGCCTCCCAAATAGCTGGGACTACAGGCACATGCCACCACATTCAGGTAATGTTTTCATATTTTTGGTAGAGACAGGGATTTGCCATGTTGCCCAGGTTGGTCTTGAACTCTTGGGCTCAAGGGATCTGCCTGCCGTGGTCTCTCAGAGTGCTGGGATTATAGGTGTGAGCCACTGCACCTGGCCTAGTTCATGCACTTTTATTGCTGCATAGTATTACCACATAAAACTCTCCTCAGCGATGTGCTGGAGCCAGCTTAGACAGACTCATGAGAGTTGATTGTTAAATGTTCACAAATTTTTTAAGCTAGTTAATGTCATGTTGGGAGCTTGAAATTGGCCATGATGAGAGTATTTGCACCATGGAAATTAGCAAATGCTACAAATCAGGGCTCTTTCTCCCTGCTGTTAAACATCTGCCAGCATCCCATTGAATATACAATAATATATTTATCCATCCTACAGTAAATGGGCATTTGGTCTGTTTCCAGTTTTTGACTGAATATTCTCTTCCATGTGTACTGGAGACATGTGCTCACATTTCTAGAGGATAGAATATAGCACAGAAGTGAAATTGTTAGGTCATATGGTATGCCATGTTCAATTTTAGTTGATCATGTCAAGGAATTTTCCAGAGTGTTGGTACCAGTTGACAGGGAGTCCTAGTTTTGTTTGAGAATCCCTATTACTCCTGTTATTCATATTATACCCCATGATATTGCTGGAGTTTCAGACTTTTGCCAAGCAAATGGTTGTATATACTTAGATATGATTAAGGCTTTAAGGTGCATTTCCTTTTTTTTTTTTTTTTTTTTTTTGAGATGGAGTCTCACTCTGTCTTCCAGGCTGAAGTACAATAGCATGATCTTGGCTCACTACAACCTCCGCCTCCTGGGTTCAAGCAATTCTCCTACCTCAGGCTGAGTAGCTGGAATTACAGGCATGTGCCACCACACCCAGCTAATTTTTGTATTTTTAGTAGAGACAGGGTTTTGACATGTTGGCCAGGCTGGTCTCGAACTTCTGACCTCAGGTGAGCAATCCACCTCAGCCTCCCAAAGTGCTGGGATTACAGGCATGAGCCACCACGCCTGTTTGCATTTTCCTAATTTCTAATGAGGTTGAGCACCTTCCCTTAGGTTGCTTGGCTCATTTAAATTTTGTCTTGTGTAAAGTACTTGTTCAAGTTTTTGCTGATTTTTTTTTTAGCTGTATTTTTCTTATTGGTTTTTCAGAGTTCTTTATATATTCCAAATATTCTAATATGAATGTCTGCTGTTACACATTTCCCTCTATTTCCTTTTATCTCTTCCCTGAACAAAAAATACAGTCCATGGTTAATGTAGGTACAATTGCACAGACTCTGGTTTATTATGATCTTGTGTGTATGACTTTTGCATGGCCCCATTTCACCTTCTCTGGGACCACTTTGTTTCTCTGGTCCAGAGTTACAATTTTAAGATGACGTGTCACAAGTCCTCCATTTTTCTGACACTCAAAGGGGCATAGAGAGGATGGGAAATTCCGCTTGGGTTATACATGAGTCCTGTGCTCCACTCTTTCTCCTAGCTCAGATACTTTGAAATGCCCTAGGCTTACTCTCTCTGGCCAGTCTACTTCATTCTACTGGATTCTGGAAACTTTCTGAAAACCCAGCACAGTGCCCTGGAAGACAGCAATCCTCATTGCACTTTCTGCAGATGACCCCATGCAGGGTAATGGTAAAAGGAAGAAAGCAAGAGATTGTCATATGATCAAAAGACATACCTCTCCCCTAAAGCTTTCATTTATTACTGAAATGGCACCACATTGTACTTGTAGGAGAGATTGCTCTTCATCTGAGACACGTGAAAGGTATCTTTGTCTGTAGAAACACTTATAAAATAAAACAGGAAGACATGATCTATGTAAAGCTTCTTTAAAAAGAAAACAGAGGCAGGGAATGGTGGCTCACACCTGTAATCCTAGCACTTTGAGAGGTGGAGGCAGGTGAATCACCTGAGGTCAGGAGTTCAAGACCAGCCTGGCCAACATGGTGAAACCCTGTTTCTAGTAAAAATATAAAAAATTAGCCAGGCATGGTGGGAGTGCCTGTAATCCCAGCTACTTGGGAGGCTAAGGCAGAAGAATCACTTGAACCCAGGAGGTGGAGTTTCCAGTGAATGGAGATCTCACCATTGCACTGTAGCCTGGGCAATAGAGCAAGACTCCATCTCAAAAAAAAAAAGCCATTCTTATTATTGCTAGTATGTATGCAAAATGCACAATTGCCATGGAGCAGAATTTAGCAATATCTAGCAAGAGTATACATAGACGGTCCTTCACCCAGCAATTCCACCTCCTAACGTTCATGCCAGGACTTTTGCATAAGGCAGAACTGTTTGTTGAAAGACTGGAAACAACCCAAATGTCCATCTATATAGAAGATTGGTTGAATTAATTTTGGTACAACCACAGAGTGTTTTGCACCAATAATAATAAAAAAAAAAAGAACAAGAAATATCTCTATATACTTTCATGGAGTGACCTCCAGGATATATTAAGTTGAAAAACTAATATGGTTACAAGTGTATGTACATTATGGAGGAAGGGTATACAAATAGTTACACATGCTGTCTTACATAACAAAAAAGCAAAGATAAAACAAAAGCAACAGAAAAGTTTACCCATGGAGGGGAAGGAGGAGTGGAGGGGAAAAGTTAAGAATAAAAGCTGGACTTCTCTAAATGTATCCAATTTTATAGATTTGACATAATTATTTAAAAAATTAAATTATAAAAATTATAAAACGAAAGATTAAAAAATTTTAAAGCCATCTCTAAAAACTTAAAATGAAAACAAGACCCTACAAGTGAATTGTTGGCATAAAAATGCAGAGGAATTATTCTGTTTCAAGGTACAGTTAGTTGACTGTCTGTCCCTATTGGGATGTACCATGAAGACAAAAAAAAAAAAACATTGCAAAAGAAATTTTAAGCATTTCTCAGTGATCATATTGTTGATGGTAGTGTTGATATTATTAATCAGAGACTCTTCCATATGTACTGTGAGTGAAAGCAAATACTTATGCTGTGTCATTGGGAACTGGGATTTTTACTAGCTTAGAAAGAAAGAGGTTCAGTAAAAGATAGTTTGAATTTGAACCAGAAGTGTCAATGCAAATTTAAGGTGGGTTTCATTTTTTAAAATTTGTGTAATTTCCTAATCTTTCTGCAAACAAAGTCTATAAGAATAACATAGCCAGTAGCAGTGAACACCTCCAATGCTTAGACCGTGGTATCTAAATGCTATTTCTGGGTGTGAAAAACCATCGTGTCTTAGAGAAAATGTTGATTCCAGGAATTGTACTAAATGACCCCAGAGTGTCTTCTCATAGAAGTTACCAAGAACTAATTGGGTTGTTTCAAAGGACTTAGAAGCTAAATTACCTCAGGGTAGCTAAATAATTGATGGGGATGGAGGTGTTCTTCATAGAATTATTCTAATATAATTAGCATGTTAATATTTGGAGCCCTAATGAAGTAATAGAGCTGAGAAATAATCATCCATGGCTGCTAACATCACAGAAAAGGAAATAACCAGACAGTCTATCCTGCCCGAATCAAAACACAAATACAAAGTAATCTTATTTAAGCAAATGTCTGAACAAGCCTTTAGCTTCAACTACCAGCGTAGATGAAATGCAGAGTCAGAGGGTCAGGATACATTGTAATCTCTCCTAAGTAGTGAGTTGGAACATAGAGCAGGAGCCTATCTGGTCTTTCTGGAGGTAAGGGAAAGAGGAGAGGAGAAATTTAGGAGCTTAGCACAGGAGCTCTCTTTGCCAGTCTCTCTCTCATCTTCACCTCAATCTTCTTACCATCAGAAGAGACACGAAAAGGGAGAAAATGGTAGTTGTGGTCAACTCAGTGGTCAGCAGCGTTTATGGTAGCTGACTGTTTATAGGAGTGAAGAGCAGAGGCCAAGTGGGAAAGACTGAACTCTCCCTTTGCAGAGGCCAAGTGGGAAAGACTGAACTCTCCCTTTGCAGAGGCCAAGTGGGAAAGACTGAACTCTCCCTTTGCAGAGGCCAAGTGGGAAAGACTGAACTCTCCCTTTGCAGAGGCCAAGTGGGAAAGACTGAACTCTCCCTTTGCAGAGGCCAAGTGGGAAAGACTGAACTCTCAACAGAGGGTGATGTTCTTACTGCTAGAATGTGTTTTGCTGGCCTAGCTAGGTCTGACAATCACCTACTCACCTTATCCCATGACAGACCTACCTAGTTGCTGGCTGCAGACTTCTCTTAGTCAAATCTTGCCTTCCATGGGCCTATGGATAGTGAAATCTCCCAGAACCAAGGACAAAGTATCATTCCCACTGTCAGGATTTTTAATATTTCTCAGCGTTTTACCCTTTCATTTTATTTAACATATTAGTCCATTCTCGCACTGCTATAAAGAAATATCTGAGACTGGGTGACTTAAAAGAGGTTTCCTTGCCTCACGGTTCTGCAGGCTGTATAGGAAGCATGACCACATCTGCCTCTGGGGAGGCCTCAGAAAACTTACAATCGTGGGGAAAGGCAGAGTGGGAGCAGGCATCTTACATGGCAAGAGCAGGAGCAAGAGAGAGAGCAGACACATGCTACAAACTTTTAACCAGATCATGAGAACGGCCAAACCATTCATGAGAAACTCCCCGCCATGATCCAGTCACCTTCCACCAGGCCCCGTCTCCAGCATTGGGCATTACAATTTGACATGAGGTTTGGATGGAGGCACAGGTCCAATCCATAGCAATTAATTTATTTGTTTGAGACAGGGTCTTTCTCTGTTGCCCAGGCTGGAGTGCAGTGGTGCAATCATAGCTCACTGTAGCCTCCAACTCCTTGGCTCAACCAATCCTCCCACCTTGCCTTCCCAAAGTGTGAAATTATAAGTGTGAGTCACTGTGCCCAGCCCACACAACTGTTTTCAGAGCTGGTGGTTGTTAGGGCATTGACTTGGCTGCTTTTTTCTTCCTAGAAATGAAAACAACAGTGTCTTAAATAAGGTAGAAGTTTATTCTTCTCTTATGTGAAAATCCAACCGCTAAGCAGTCCAGAAAGATAGGGCATCTCCCTTTCAGGAATTCTTCTCAGGACCTCGGTTCTTTCTATTCTGTTGTTCTGCCATCCTATTAATGATGCCCCTTCTACCTGCGTGGTCAAGAAGAGTGCAACACCATCATCTCCAGCCAATGAGAAGGGAAAGTAGGCAACGGACAGACAGCTTCCCTTTAAGCATCCAGCCAGAACTGCAGACGTCACTTGCACTCATCCCATTGGACAGAACTTAGCATGTGGTCACACCTAGGTACAAGGAAGTCTGACAAGTGTAATCTACAGCTAGAGAGCTGAAAATTAAGGGGTTGTAAAAAAAAAAAAAAAAAGATGGAAGAAGGGGCTGGGTGTGGTGGCTCACACCTGTAATCTCAGCACTTTGGGAAGCCGAGGTGGGCAGATCACTCGAGGTCAGGAGTCTGAGACCAGCCTGACCAACATGGTGAAACTCCATCTCTACTAAAAATACAAAAATTAGCTGGGTGTGGTGGCACGTACCTGTAGTCCCATCTATTCAGGAGGCTGAGGCAGGAGAATTGCTTGACTCCAGGAGGTTGAGGTTGCAGCGGGCCGAGATCGCACCATTATACTTTAACTTGGGCGACAGTGAGACTTTGTCACAAAGAAACAAAAATAAAATAAATAGGAAAAGGGGAGAAGGTCTGAGGGGTGCCACCTAACAGTCATTTCTATAGGTCATCAGCCGAGCTGCCTGATGACCAGATTTAGAGATGGTCAGGGAAGTGGACTGTGGCTTCATCCTAACTCACTCTTGTCTCATTTTCTCCCCTTTCCTGAATCTGACCCTATCTCCTTCTCAGCTGCTGATGCCCCTTTGGGATAGCAGGCCTTCAGAAGTAGCTAGGGTCACTGTAAATATAGACAATTTTTATTTGTCAGCTCTACCTTAATTTTAGAAAAAAGGAAGGGAGAGAAGAAGGGAAGGAAGAGAGGGAGCAGAAGGAAGGAACTTGGAGCCAAGGTGCATTTTCCCAGAGACTCCAGCTGTAGCGTTCGCCTTATAAAGTGGAAGCCGCAGAGAATCCAGGGACGTTCTTGAGGCAAAATCTAGCCTGCTGTGTTTTGTGACCTTAGTCCTTCGGTTACATGGTGAGCATGGAAGACTCTTGGTTTTTATTTTGCTGATATTTGGGTTTTGAACTTGGAAAATGAGGCAGGTGGAAGGGAGAGAGATTGGTGAATGGGACTGGCCCAGCTTCTCTTAGAATCACCCAGGGAGCTTCAAGGTACCACCATGGTTGAAAGCTACTGGTGAACTTGCCAAGGAGATTCCCCACCTGTTGCAAACCCAACTGCACATGCTGTTAGACAAGAAAGGCAAAGGCCACCGTGACCCCTCAGTGCCAGCGTCTCAGCTCAGGCAGCCCAGACCCGGGAGCCATCTCTAAATGCTCATACACACTAGAGACCGCTGAGGATATAAGGCAGAAACCAGAATCTGGTGAGGGAATTTAGCCTCCTGGGAAGGAAGCAAGTGCAGCGAATGGGACTCCTGTTTACAATGCTACATCTGGCCAGGATCTCCCTGCTCTCTCTTTTGAGTCGTTCTCATGTCCCTAGGGCTATCTCTCATGCCCAGGTATTGTCACCGATGGAAGGGGAAGCGATGCGGAGGGTTGGAGCTGGTTTACTGGGAGACCCGGGACCATCCTGGAGCAGCACCCATGTCTGCATCATCTGTCTCCTCTCAGGTGCCTGGCTCATTGCTAGTGGTGTCCATCATTTTACAAAATAAATGGAGGGGGGAGCCGAATGTTGCTGTTTTAGGGTCCACTGCAGTTAGGGCTGGTTGCTGTGACTAAGCCGCCAAGCTCCTGTGACGAAGAGAAAGGGCTGGTCATGGGCCCTCAGAGCTCAGAGGACAGCACAGGGCACTTCATTATGTCCTCACCACGCGGTCTTCCAGGACACACGGTGTGCATGTAGGGGCTTCAGGGAACCGCTGCTTCCTTGTTTTCTCTCTCTGTCCGGCCTTTACACCCTCGCACCCTCCTGGCCGATCTTCTTCTTCTGGGTCGAGTCTGCCTTCATTCTTGTGTCTGGGTCTGGGTCACCCATGCCTGGCTGAACCCTGGAAGGGCCATGGCTGGGCCTCAGGCGGGAGCGCCCTCAGGACCCAGCCCCTCGGTTTCCAAGGCGGGCTCCTTCATGCTGCATGGTGTCAGGCATCACTGTGCCCACGCGATGGACGGGGAAGCATGGGGCAAGGAAGGGACATGGAGGAGACAGTAATTAAAGGAGTAGAACATCATCCCGCCTCACACCCCTGTGTGACAAAGGAGAGGGCCTGGGTGACAGCAGGGGTGACATGCACCAGAGAGCCAGAGCCACCTGCGAGAGCATCACTGAGCTCCCCAGAGGAGCTGAGGGGGAGGCTGCAGGCAGAGCATATTCCTCTTCCGGGAATTCTTAGGTAAGTGGGAGCAATTCATGGCCTTTCACAGAAATTTCCATTCTGGGAAATTCGTGGAAGAGAAGCGTATGTTATTTCCATTAAAGAACATCTCTGGGGAACTTCGAGGTATTCAAATTATGGATCCGTTCTTACATAGAATAAAGCCACATTAAAAGAAAATGTGCAGCAGGAGATACACCTGTTTAAGGGAACCATTTCATAAAGTGAGCGACCCCATGCGAAGGCAGTCCCTTTTGGGCAGTGATGGGCCTGCTGGGAAGCTCAAACCTCTTCAGATCCCACATGGCCAAACAGGGCACTCCCAGTACAGGGCTTTCTCCCCTTGACGTCTGAGTGGTTTCCATTTGTTTGTTTGTGACAGACTCTCGCTCTGTCACCCAGGCTGGAGTGCAGTGGCATGATCTCAGCTCACTGTAACCTACACCTCTCAGGTTCAAGGGACTCTCATGCTTCAGCCTCCTGAGTAGCTGGAATTACAGGCGCCCACCACACCTGGCTAATTTTTGTATTTTCAGTAGAGACAAGGTTTCACCATGTTGCCCAGGCTGGTCTTGAACTCCTGACCTCAAGTGATCCACCTGAAGTGCTGGGGTTATAAGCATGAGCCACCACGCCAGGCCGGTTTCCATTTGTTACATCCATGCCACCTGCGTATCTCATTTCACTAAACATCGGCTCTGTTTTCAGTATTTGTCGTGGTTTGCTCTTCTCTTATTCCAAAAGCGCCTTCCGTCTCCTTTCAGTTGCTTCCCTCCCAGGAGCCCAGGTTGGAGTTCTGCTCTTCTCCCAGTTATAGTCTCTGTGAAGAGGAGATTTTGTCTCTCCTTTACATAATAAGGCTCCTCAAATCTACGATGTGGGCAGCCTTCCATGCTGCTCAAAATGTGGTGTGTGCCAAGAGACAAATGAAAATCAAAGGTAAACATCTAGAAAGCTTTTAGCAATTGGACATTGCTGCGACACCCAAGGGGGTGATCCTGAACGTGACGTGATATTGCCAGACAACAGCCCTGCTTCTGTAGTAGGGGGCCTTGGAGTTGCTAAGGCAGTGAGGTGGCGACAATGACTCCCATGGCATGCAGGCGACTGCACCGTAGCTCAAGATGTAGGAGGTAGGATGGCCTCATGTCTTGGTTTGCCCAGGACAGTCCTCTTCATCACTGTGGTCTCAGCATAATTGGACCATGATGCCCCCTTTCTACTCTTAGAAGTGGCTCAGCTTGGCCAGGTGCATTGGCTCATGCCTGTAATCCCAGCACTTTGGGAGGCAGAGGCAGGCAGATCACCTGAGGTCAGGAGTTCGAGACCAGCCTGGCCAACATGGTGAAACCCCATCTCTACTAAAAATACAAAAATTAACCGGACATGGTGGTGCATGTCTGTAATCTCAGCTACTTGAGAGGCTGAGGCAGGACCATCACTTGAACCCAGGAGACAGGTTGCCGTGAGCTGAGATCGTGCCTCTGCACTCCAGCCTGGACAACAGTGCGAGACTTCATCTCAAAAAAAAGAAGTGTTCCAGCTTGGACAGTAAATTATGTGGTCACCCACTTGACTCCCAGCCACACTGTGTGGCCTTCTCTGTGTCTGGCCTCCCCTCATCACCCCAATCTCATAATAAGCAACCACAGAAATTTCAGAGGAGGCTGAAAGAGCCTTCCATGTAATTCAAGTCTGTCTTAACTTCAGGGGTCGAATCCTTCTTTGTTTTCTTTTGTAAGCTCTGGGTGCCTCGTGAGTTTCACCGACCATCAGTGAAAGGCTCCTGCCGTGGGAGGAGGGAGCCTTGCTCAAGGAGCACCTTTCTGGAATAGGATGTGACAGAACCCGGGAGCGTGAGAGGGAGGGAAATGGTCAAGGGTGGAGCTTTGTTTTGGCTCTGAGTTGACTGGTGCTCTCTGTGAGTGAGGAGTGGGTTTAGCCTGGCTTGGGGTAACTGCCTACATGGCCCATTGGGAAGGTGCTAAAAGGCCCACTTCCCTGCTGATATAACTGTCCCTTATCCTGGTACTAATCTAAAATACTCCTGGGCCAGGTGGCTCACACCTGTAATCCCTGCACTTTGGGAGGCTGAGGTGGGAGGATAGCTTGAGCCCAGGAGTTTAAGACCAACATTGTGAAACCCCATTTCTATTAAAAATTTAAAAATATCCCAAAGGTGGCATGAAATTTATTAAAAAAACCAAAAAAATAAAAAATAAAAAATTAGCCAGGCATATGTATATATTTTTATATATATTCTTATTTGTATATGAGTATATATATAAAAGTATATTTATATATGAGTATGCTCTTTTATTAATATATAAAAGTCTATTTGTATATGAGTAACTCATATATAAATATGAGTATAAAAAGAATATACATGAATATTCTTTGTATATATTATAAAATATATAAATAAGTCATACCCTTTCTGTTAAAATGCAGATCCCTTACTTTAGAGAGCTAAACCCCAAGAACACATTAGTGCCAGGTCTCTCGCAGAGTGCCAGGAGGACTGGACACAGGACAATTTCAAAGGGAAAGAGCTTGGCCACGAGAAACTCACTGAGGCAGGCAGGGCCTGGCAGGAGGCCAGCAGCGCCGGGAGAGAAGGTGAGGAGGTGCCATGAAAACCCCGTAATTGGTCAGGCATGATGGCTCATGCCTGTGATCCCAGCATTTCAGGAGGCTGAGGCTGGTGGATCACCTGCGCTCAGGTGATCCTGGGTTCAAGACCAGCATGACCAACACGGCAAAACCCAGCCTCAACTAAATATACAAAATTAGCCAAGCATGGTGGCACATGCCTGTAATCCCAGGTACTTGGGAGTCTGAGGCCGGAGAGTCGCTTGAACCCAAGAGGCGGAGGTTACAGTGAGCTGAGATTGCGCCATTGCACTCCAGCCTGGGCAACAAGATCAAAACTACAACTCAAAAATAAAAAACAAAAACCCCATAATTCAGCCCATCAGTGGCCTCGGGTCACTGTGTGTACAAGGTGTTTGTGGGACATCCCTGCTCTGCCGCCATTTCAGCTGATGTCCAGAGTTAAAGCGCTCTAAGTACCCCACCCTCTATAACGTCTTGCTAAGGAAAACCCCAACGCAGAGGCTTTGATACAAATACCATTCCTCCACCTTCCCCTCCATCTTTTTGCGTCAGAAGAGGCATGAAACGGGAAAATGGTAGTCGTGGTCAACTCTGTGGTCAGCAGTGTTTACAGTGGCAGCCTGTCTGCTGAGGTCAAGAGGGTGCCTTCCCTTCTCCCTTTGCAGAAGCCGAGTGGGAAACGTTAAGTAGCAACAAAGGGAGACCAGCGTTTTCATTTCTCAGTTGGGCTCCAGTGTGGCCACCTGCTGGTTGGGTCATCTGCCCAGGAGGAAGCATTTCCTTGATAATCATGCAGCAGTGCCTGACGCCAATTTGTGGTGCTCAACTGTGGATTTCTCTCTTTAGTAGGAGGGGTACTTAGCACAGTTTTTTTTTTTTTTTTTTTTTCAGATTTGGCCTTTAACTGGAAAATTCTGGATCAGGAAGCGTGTCCCTCAATGTTTTTGGATTCTCATCCTTTCCCCCCCCAGATTTGCCACTGGTTACAGTTACTCAGCTTGGGAATCACGGCTGTCATACTTGAGCAATTTGAGGGATGCAGGGTCTGATGGGAGCCCAGATGCCATTCAGAGGATGGGCACCAGCAGTGCCCTGACTCCAAACAGGGTGGCCAGATGCAAGGCAGGCAGGGGGTTAGCAGAGAAGGTGGGTTGGCAAGGCCAGGCACATGGCAGGAGTGGCGTGGAGCCTGGTGGGCTGTGGGGACTGGAGGCAGTTTCTGGCCAGCCTGGAGCTGAGAGCACAGAGAAGGAACCCCAAACTCTTAATTTTGCTGTAGGACTTGGCTAGTGCTCAGGGCTGCTGGCAGCCCCAGCTGGAAATCTGTTTACCCAGAGAACGAAATATCAGATAAGCTTTGTGGTGGAAGGGAGCCACAATTCTCAGCCTGAATGCTGCAATTAGAGGGAGAGGCACAAGTTCCAGTGGAACCTGTGGCTGGCAAAGCTCTAGGGAATCTGAGGCAGGGTCTAGGGTGAAGCCTTGTTTATGGAGAAGTCATCCCAGGTGAAAACAGCTATTGGCCAGAGGTTTGGAGAAGCATGAGTTGACTCAGAGTTAGGCCATAAACTTAGGTTATTTTATTTTATTTTGAGACAGGGTCTCACTCTTTTGCCCAGGCTGGAGTGCAGTGGTGCCATCACAGCTCACTGCAGCCTCAACCTCCCAGGTTCAAGTGATCCTCCCGCCTCAGCCCCCCGAGTAGCTGGGACCATGCCAGCTATTTTTTTTTTAATTTTTGTAGAGATGAGGGTCTCCCTATGTTGCTCAGACTAGTCTCAAACTCCTGAGCTCAAGCCGTCCTTCTGCCTCAACCTCCCAGCATGTGAGGTTACAGGCACGTGCCACCGTGCCTGGCCTATTTATATTTATTTATATGTATATGTAGTATGTAGAGCTTTACTGTAAAGTACTGACCCGTACAATTAGGAAGGCTGAGAGGTCCCACAATCTGCCTTCTGCAGGTGGAAACCCAGGAAAATCAGCGGCATAGCTCAAAGGCCCGCGAGCTAGAGACCTAGCGGTATAGAGCCAAGTCCAGGTCTGAAGGTCTGAGAACCAGGAGCCCCGAGGAAGGAGATGATCCACAGTCCAACTTCAGCAGCCAGTTGGAGAGCAGAGTCCTTCTTCCTCTGCCTTGTATTCAGGCTCTCAGTGGACTGGATGACGCCCAGCTGCACTGGGGAGTGCCATTTGCTTTATGATCTCCCCAGTCCAAAGGCAAGTCTCTTCCAGGAGCATCCGCCAAGACACAACCAGAAGTGATGTCTCGCCAGCTCT
Source organism: Callithrix jacchus (assembly GCF_049354715.1). Classification (NCBI taxonomy): domain Eukaryota; kingdom Metazoa; phylum Chordata; class Mammalia; order Primates; family Cebidae; genus Callithrix; species Callithrix jacchus. The sequence continues at coordinate 13,999,954 of NC_133508.1, forward strand.
CTGGGTGCCCTGTGGCACCTGACACATACAGTTCACCATCACAGTGAATAATGGATTGGGAGCTGTGCTGTGCTGGTGACGCAGCTCTCCATGCGGAAAAATAAGCCCCGATTTGCAGCACTTGGTGACCTTGGTGGTGTAAATGCTCCCACTCCGACTCATTTCCAGCTATCCCATGAAGTCACTGAGTGGGGAGTGGAAGGAGAGACACACGATCAACTCTCACAAGCCAGTATGAGCTGGCTCTAGTGCTCCATGGTGGGACGCAGACATCTGAGACCAAAGAAAACATTTAGGCTCACAGCTTCACTACGCTCTTAGAGTCAGATGGAGGGACAGATTCTGGGATTCTGCATTTTTGTGGTAGGTGTTTTATTTTTATTTATGTATTTTATTTTTTGGTTTTGGGGTCTTGTTTTTTTTTTGTTTGTTTGTTTGTTTTTGGAGACAGAGTCTTACTCTGTTGCCCAGGCTGGAGTGCAACGGCACAGTCTCGGCTCACTGTAACCTCCACCTCCCGGGTTCAAGCAATTCTCTTGCCTCAGCCTCCCAAGTAGCTGGGATTACAGGCACGTGCCACCACTCCCAGTTAATTTTTGTATTTTTAGTAGAGACAGAGTTTCACCATGTTGGCCAGGCTGGTCTCGATTTCTTGACCTTGTGATCCTCCTGCCTTGGCTTCCTGAAGTGCTGGGATTACAGGCGTGAGCGACTGTGCCCAGCCCAGCCTGTGTTAACTTCCACCATTGGTTATGATGGAGTCAAGCTAGTTTTTTCATATCAAATTGGTTTCTTTATTTCATCTTCTCAAGCAGAGAATGAAGGTTCGGTAACAGTAAGTCGCAGCTACATGTCGGACTCAGTCATCAGCCTTTCTTCTCCTCAAAGCTCTTTCTTTCCCATGCATATGGTGAAGATGTGTAGGCTAGTTTCAGTCTCTCCCGGTGTCCCCTCAGCTGTGCTCCTGGAGTCTGTGGGCTCTCATCCCTCCGAGATCCCACTTTCCTGCCAGCTGGGCACTGACACACCCAGGATGTCCTTTCCTGTCCCTGGTTCCAGTGGGGAGATGTGACTGTATTAGTAATTCAAAAATTAATTTGAACTAAAGTCTCCTTTTTAGTTTAATGTAGTTTAAATGAGGGTGTCTAACATTTGGAACCAAAGGAATCTTCGTTGAGGTCACTTCACTACTGTGTTTCTTTTCTTTTCTTTGAGACAGAGTTTTGCTCTTGTCGCCCAGGCTGGAGTGCAGTGGTGCGGTCTCGGCTCATTGCAACCTCTGCCTCCCATGTTCAAGTGATTCTCCTGCCTCAGCCTCCCAAGTACCTGGGATTATAGGCATGCACCACCATGACCAGCTAATTTGTATTTTTAGTGGAGACAGGGTTTCATCACTTTAGCCAGGCTGGTCTTGAACTCCTGACCTCAGGTGATCTACCCACCTCGGCCTCCCAAAGTGTTGGGATTACAGGTGTGAGCCACTGCACCCAGCCATGTTTAGCTTGTTTCTATCAACCTGGCAGGTATCTATTTCTCACATATGACACACTCAATGCAGTTTATTTCTTTTCACCCCCTTAGTGAGCTCGATGTGGAGTTTTCCATGTTTCTACCTGTTCCCTAGTGCCTGCTACCAAAGGGTACAAATACTTAAATGAAATTTCATTGTAGGGGGTGAGATGGTCTTTATAGTAATGTGTTAAATATGAATTTTCTCAATGTCCAAGAGAAAAATCATTTAAGTGAAGCCTTCCCAGTAGATCCATTCGATGGCATATTCCAGTTCCTATCCATTTTCCAAAACGTTTCATCTCTCCAATCTTCCCACACCATGTGGACTCGCTATCCACCTAAGGTGTATCCTGTAGTGCCTCAGCCCCTAGTGAGGGCTCCCCAGATGGTTGTTCTTAATATTCTACTCTACAATTTGCTTGATGGCTTTGGAAGCAGAGAGCTCAAGGTTCACTAACCTAGCTTCATCACTTGCCAGTTATAGGAATAAAGGGGAAGTTAGCCTTTCTGACCTTTATTTTCCCCATCTGTAAAATGGGGCTTCATTTTTTATTGTAAAATACTTGCTCCAGGCCAGTTTTGAAGATTCAATAAGACAATAAAGGGGAAGAAAGAGAAACCCAGAACCTGGTGCAGAGTGAATTATGGCCCAGGGCCTCACACTGGTGAGTCCCCCTCCACATGGGCCACAGCCATTAGCAAGTGTTCTGTATTCATTAGACTGTTGTCAGCCGATCAGAGTGCACCTGTCAGGGATGCTGGACATCTTTTTAAGAGCATGGGATTTAAGCCATGCTGACCTTATTCTAGTTTTCAATTTCTTCACTCACAGTACCTTTTAAGGGAAGAACAACTTGGCAGTATCAAATAAGACCAGCTGCCCTAAATTAAGATTTTAAACATTTAGTTTAGCTCTAGTTTGAAAAGGACCAAATGTTTCCCAAAACCTCTCTGATGACTGGAGCAGTATTTTTATTGGAAAGGGCACCATTTTCTTATTGGAATGCCTTGAGGTTGGCTATTCATAAGCTATTGCATTTTTACATGAAATAATTGAAATCTAAGCTGTATTCCACTTGCTCCTGATATGGTTAGGCTCGGTGTCCCCACCCAAATCTTGAATTGTACTCCCTTAATTCCACATGTTGTGGAAGTGACCTGGTGGGAGATCACCGAATCATGGGGGTGATTTCTCCACACTGTTCTTGTGGTGGTGAATAAATCTCGTGAGATCTGATGGTTTTATTAGGGGCTTCTGTTTTTGCATCTTCCTCATATACTTTTTCCATCACCATGTAAGAAGTGCCTTTTGCCTCCTGCTATGATTCTGGGACCTCCCTAGCCATGTGGAACTGTAAGTCCAATTAAACCTCTTTTTCTTCCCAGTCTCGGGCATGTCTTTATCAGAGGCATGAAAATAGACTAATACAGCTCCCTACAATTCCTCTTTAAGACGCAGTTTTTCCCTGGGATGTCAAGCTCAGTTCTACTGAGGAAAACACATCTCCTGGGAGAAGAAAAGGGTTTTTAGGGATGTGCTCTTTCATTTCTGCTGTATTGTCTTTGCTTTTAGGGATAATTAAATCAATAAAAGACATTGCTAGCTAGGCATGGTGGCTCATGCCTATAATCCTGGCACTCTAGAAGGCTAAGGTGGGAGAATTGCTTTGAGCTGAGGAGTTCTAGGCCAGCCTGGGCAACATAGTGAAACCCTGTCTCTACCAAGAAAAAAAAAATAGCCATAATCCTCCCATAGTACCAGCTACTTGGGAGGCTGAGGCAGGAGGAGGATCACTTGAATCTGGGAGGTCCAGGCTGCAGTTAGCTATGATTGCACTCCAGCCTGAGTGGCAGAGTGACACCGTATCTTAAAACAAAAGAGAAACATACTGCTTTTTGACTCTTGGGCAAAGACCTATAATTTAGAAACTTTTATCCCTTCAGGTTCATTGGAATTGTCTTGCAGAAATGATAGCATGTAGAGACCATGAAGAGGGGTGAGGGAGGCTGATGAGTTTGGAGTCAGCACATGGGGCTCAAACAGGCCTTTACTGGGAGGGTCCCCATATGAAATCAATCCCAGCCACCATGGGCTGGTCACCCACTAACAGTCAAGCATGTGGGAAGTTCTTACCATTCGTGACCTCATGGACCCTGATCCTTTTAGTCCCATTTCATGGATTCTATTCCAGAGCAGTCTCACCTGAAAGCCTCGCCTGTTATGCTGCTCTAGCCAGCCTTTTATTTATTTATTTTTTTGATATGGCATTTTACTCTTGTTGCCCGGGCTGGAGCACAATGGCACAATCTCAGCTCACCACAACGTCTGCTTCCTGGGTTCAAGGGAGTCTCCTGCCTCAGCCTCCTGAGTAGCTGGGATTACAGGAGCCCACAACAATGCCTGGCTAATTTTGTGTTTTTAGTAGAGATGGAGTTTCCTCCATTTTGGTCAGGCTGATCTCAAACTCCCGACCTCAGGTGATCCGCCTGCCTTGGGCTCCCAAAGTTCTGGGATTATGGGTGTGAGCCACCATGTCTGGCCTAGCCAACCTTTCTAGGACTGAGATGAGACAGCCACAGTGCAGGTCTACTCAGAAAGTCACGACTTCTGTGAAGAAAGATCACACATCTTCCCATATCACTCTGTATATCATTCTGAGGGCTTTGGTAAACAGTGAGGAAGCCTTGGGGAACAGAAGGAGCAAACCCTCGAGGCCTGAGGGCAAGTCTCAGCTCTGCAGTTTACTAGTGCATGACCTTGTGATGATAATGATTGAATAAACTGAATGGTGTATTCCCCAAATTTGTATTTTGAAGCCCTACCCCCAGTGTGATGATATGAGATGGAGACTCTGGCAGGTAATTAGGGTTAAATGAGATATAAAGGAAGGTGCTAATATAATGGCATTGGTGTTGTTATAAGAGGAAGAGAAGGGCCTGGTGTGGTGGCTCACACCTGTAATCCCAGCACTTTGGGAGGTCAAGGCAGGTGGATCATGAGGTCAAGAGAGACCATCCTGGTCAACATAGTGAAACCCCATCTGTACTAAAAGTAAAAAAATTAGCTGGGTGTGGTGGTGCACCTCTGTAAATCCAGCTACATGGCAGGCCGAGGCAGGAGAATTGCTTGAACCCGGGAGGCAAAGGTTGCAGTGAGATCACACCACTGTACTCCAGCCTGGGCAACAGAGCAAGACTGCATCTCAAAAAAAAGGAGGAGGAGAAGTTACCAGAGAGCTCTCTCTCTCTGCCCAAGCAGAGGGAAATGTCATGTGTGTGTGTTATAATGTAGTGAGCATAGAAAGTCAACACCAAGACAAACGTATGCCAAATTACAGCATCTTTATTGCTGGTGGCCATGGAGGACTAGCATCTCTCCAACCCATGGCCTCAAAAGGAGGATATCAAAACCTTTTATACTCGTAAAACCACCTCGGGAGTGAGGGTGAGGGGCAGGCTGGGGGTGAGGGGCTACAGACATTCTGAGGGCTAGTGGATTCTGTAAATCACCTCCTGGGCGGAGATGAGGGTGAGAGGCTCTAGACATTCCAGTGGATTCCTGGGCGGAGATGAGGGTGAGGGGCTCCAGGCATTCCAGTGGATTCCTGGGAGGAGATGAGGGTGAGGGGCTCCAGGCATTCCAGTGGATTCCTGGGTGGAGATGAGGGTGAGGGTCTCCAGGCATTCCAGTGGATTCCTGGGCGGAGATGAGGGTGAGGGGCTCTAGACACTCCGAGGGCCAGGGGACTTTTGACGTTCTGATTGTTACTTAAGTGGTTCACAAAAGTCAAGATCAGCATTTGTTTATGCATTGTCTGGGTAGGGTGGAAATTACAGTCCTTAATTACTTATTGCAAGTTGCAGGGGCCAAGATGGCGTGTGTTTGGACTGCTTGCCTGTCACATTTGGGTTACAGAGAGCAGTTTCAACAGAAAGCCGAGGTATGGTTGAGGTATGCTGTTTTATGGGGCTTTTACCATGTCACATGTGCATAAGGAGAAGGTGGCTGTCTACAAGCCAGGAAAACAGCCCTCACCAGAATATGAATCTTCCAGCACCTTGATCTGGACTTCCAGCCTCCAGGACTGTGAGAAAATGAATTTCTGTTGTTTAAGCAAGTAGACTAATACAGTGGCGAATGGTCAATACCCTTCTGAGCACGTTAGAGACATCAACTATTCTAATGTAAGATGTCATCATCTGTGAGACACTGACCACCACCTGCAGACGCCTGGCCTGCAGGCCCTGACTGAAGGAGAGATGAATGAATGTGCTCTCACACCATTACAGTGATACAAGTGGGCTAGGGATGGCTGCTGGCTGCTTTCAGAGGGCAAAATGCAACCAATCAACCAAGACTCCCTTGCCATTGCTACATTAATTCAGTATGAATTTTACAACAGATGTTCTAAGTCAACACGCTTGTGGATAATTAACTTGGTTAAAAGAGTGGTATTACCAATGATAGAAGCTTTCGGTTCCAGGCCCAGAGTAAATGCTATTCACAGGTAACTCCCCTTGATTTCCCCCTGAGAGGACCATCCAGCACAACGTTTACATGAGTAAACAGAGTAGAGATAAAGGGATGTGGGGTAAACAGACTTAAACTGGGAAAGCCTCTGATGCTCTCTCTTTCTTTTTTTTTTTTTTTTTTTTGAGACGGAGTTTCGCTCTTGTTACCCAGGCTGGAGTGCAATGGCGCGATCTCGGCTCACCGAAACCTCCACCTCCTGGGTTCAGGCAATTCTCCTGCCTCAGCCTCCTGAGTAGCTGGGATTACAGGCACGTGCCACTGTGCCCAGCTAATTTTTTGTATTTTGAGTAGAGACAGTGTTTCATTTTGTTGACCAGGATTGTCTTGATCTCTTGACCTTGTGATCCACCCGCCTTGGCCTCCCAAAGTGCTGGGAGGTCTGTCTTTCCTATGCTAATTTTAATGAGGTGGCTGCCTTCAGTTTGCCCCAGTACAACCTTTTGGACTTCCAAAAGGTTTGAGATTACAATCTATAACTTTTGCTAATATTTTCTGTAATATTTTGCCACCACCCCAAGTGAATCTCACCACATCTGTATATTACAAATGAGAAGCCAGAAGCTTAGAGACCATATGCCTTAGGGGTGAAAAGTAGTTCAGGTAACACACAAAAGCTACAAGTACCAGCAGAAAAAGATCAGGAGTTGCCCAGTGCCCAGGATGAGAGAGACCGACTGCAAAGGGAAACAAGGACAGTATTGGGGGTGATAGAAATATTCTGTATCTCGTTTTTTTTTTTTTTTTTTTTTTTGGAGACAGAGCTTCACTCTTGTTACCCAGGCTGGAGTGCAATGGTGTGATCTCGGCTCACAGCAACCTCTGCCTCCTGGGTTCAGGCAATTCTCCTGCCTCAGCCTCCTGAGTAGCAGGGATTACAGGCACCACCATGCCCAGCTAATTTTTTTTTGTATTTTTGGTAGAGGCGGGGTTTCACCATGTTGACCAGGATGGTCTCGATCTCTTGACCTCATGATCCACCTGCCTCGGCCTCCCAAAGTGCTGGGATTACAGGCGTGAGCCACCGCTCCCGGCTCCTGTATCTCATTTTTTTATCTTGGTGGTAGTCATATGGGTGTATATATTTGTCAAAACTAATTGAGCTATGCAGTTGTAATGGATATATTTTATTGTATGTAATTTACAGCCCAAAGATGATTGAAAATTTTTAAAACATGGTTGCAGCAACAAAGAAAGATAGGAACTAGAGTTAGAACATTTGTGTCTGAATTGAATTCCAGCTTCACCACATATGGTTTGTGGGTTTTGACCAAGTTACTTAATCTCTTTGGGTCTCTCAGCCTTCAGTTCTTCATCTATTAAACGGTAGTAATAATGTTTTCTCGATGCATATTTTAAGACTGTTATGAAAGTATTTCATACTTTATTTTATTCACTTATGCATTCATCCAACAAACAGACAATGAGCACATTCTGTGAGTCAGGCACTGATGCCGGTAGGCAGGACAGATGCACCATTCTGGGAAGTAGATCAGGAAACTGAGCAGACAGGGCGCAGGAGGCCAGAGTGGGCGGATTGCTTGAGCCCAGGAGTTTGAGACCAGCCTGGGTGACAAAGTGAGACCCTGTCTCTATTAAAACTCACACACGCAAGTACATTTGTACGTATGTGTATATATATATATGCATAAAACAGACAGGGACTCTGCGCCCATGGAGCTAATTTTCTTTTTCTTTTTTTTTTTCTTTTTTTTTTTTTTTTTGAGACGGAGTTTCGCTCTTGTTACCGAGGCTGGAGTGCAATGGCGTGATCTCGGCTCACTGCAAACTCTGCCTCCTGGGTTCAGGCAATTCTCCTGCCTCAGCCTCCTGAGTAGCTGGGATTACAGGCACGCACCACCATGCCCAGCTAATTTTTTGTATTTTTAGTAGAGACGGGGTTTCACCATGTTGACCAAGATGGTCTCGATCTCTTGACCTCGTGATCCACCTGCCTCGGCCTCCCAAAGTGCTGGGATTACAGGCATGAGCCACCGTTTTGTTTTTTTTTTTTTTTTGAGATGGAGTCTCACTCTGTCACCCAGGCTGGAGTGAAGTGCAATGGCACGATCTTGGCTCACTGCAACCTCCTCCTCCTGGGTTCAAGCAATTCTCTGCCTCAGCCTCTTGAGTAGCTGGGTTTACAGACACCTGCTACCATGTCCGGCAAATTTTAATATTTTTAGTAGAGATGGGTTTTACCTTCTTGGCCAGGCTGGTCTTGATCTCCTGACCTTGTGATCCACCCACGTTGGCCTCCCAGAGTGCTGGGATTACAGGCATGAGCCACTGCACCTGGCATCTTTTTCTTTTTTTCTAAAGAAGGGATTTATTAGCTTTTTTGGGAAAAAAAAAAAAAAACTTTTAGATTCAGTGGTACGTGTGTAAGTTTGTTACATAGATAAACTCTTGTCACAAGGGTTTGTTGTACGGCTTATTTCATCACCCAGGTACTAAGCCTAGTACCCACTAGTTATTTTTTCTATTTCTATCTCTCCTCCCACCTCTGCCCTCTGGTAGGCCCCTGTCTCTCTTGTTCTCCTCTATGTCTATCCATGTGTTCTCATTATTTAGCTTCCACTTATAAGTGAGAATATGCAGTATTGAGTTTTTCTCTGTTTTTGTGTTAGTTTGCTAAAGATAATGACCTCCAGCTGCACCCATGTTCCTGCAAAGGACTGATACTATTCTTTTTTATGGCTGCATAGTATTCCATGGCACTAATTTTCTAAAAAGGGAGAGGAAACACCATAGACAAGTAAAATGACAATTGCGGGTAGAAATACATGCAGTGAATGAAGTTAAACAAAGCAATATCCTTACCTAGGGAATATATTGGAGAGGTTGCACAGATAAATTTTTTCTGAACCCTCAGGGGGTGTCTGAACCAAGTTTTAAAGAAAGAGGAGGAGATTATGCAAGGATCTGAGCACTTTGAGAGGCCGAGGTGGGCAGACTGCTTGAGCCTAAGAGTTCAAGATCAGCCTGGCAACATAGCAAGACTCTGTCTATTCAAAAAATGTAAAAATTAGCCAGGCATGGTACCATGCACCACACAACTCAGTCTCAGCTATTTGGGAGGCCAAGGCAGGAGGATCACTTGAGCCCAGGAGGTCAAGGCTGCTCCAGGCAGAAGGAATAGTAAGTGCAAAGGCTGGAATGAGCTTGGGCAGTCAAGGACTAGAAAGCCCAGCATGACTGGAGAGAAGTGAGCCAGGCTGAGGGTTAAGAATGGTTCAAGGTAGGTTTACAGCAGGCATGGGTCCAAGGCTATGTTGTGAAAAGTTAATCATGGTGGGGACAGTGATGGAAGCCAGCAAGAGTGTAGGAGGTCATGACACTGGCACAGGCACCAGGGACTTGAACTGGGCTGGTGGTCTTAGGGAAGGAGCAGAGTACATGGACTCTGGATACGTGTTGGTGATTGGGTCAACCGGGCTTGCTGCTGTGTTGAGGGAAGCAATGAGAAAGACTCAAGAATGGCTCTTAGTGATTTTAACTTGTGCAGCTGGGAAGATGATGGTGCCCTCTGCTGAGAGAAGGAAGGGTGAAGCAGGAAGCCAGGAGTTCTGCTTTTGACTTGCTAAATTAGACATGCCTGCTAGACAACCACATGGAATTGGCATGTCTGCAACTGGATATGCGTCTGGAGTTCAGGGGCAAGGTCAAGGCTCAAGATGCACGGGAACACTCACAGCAACTTAAAGCATGTTGTTGTTATCTCTCCTCCAATTCACTGCAGGAACCACCCCTTCCTCTTATCACCTTCTAAAGTGTATTTCATTCTCCCTAGATGCCTACAGGGGTGGGGCAGGAAAGGGAGGGGAGCACAGAGGTGGTTCTCATTACACATGAGACATGATAGCCAGTCACTGTACTCCAATGAATAGTCTCTTCCCTGAGGGATTGTATATATCTGCAGGCTCCCTGTAAGTCCTCCTCCAGCTTTTTTGTTTGTTTGTTTTTGCTTTGTTACCCAGGCTCAAGTGCAGGGCTGCAGTCACAGCTCACTGCAGCCTTGACCTCCTGGGCTCAAGTGATCCTCCTGCCTTGGCCTCCCAAATAGCTGAAACTGAGTTGTGTGGTGCATGGTACCATGCCTGGCTAATTTTTACATTTTTTGAATAGACAGAGTCTTGCTATGTTGCCAGGCTGATCTTGAACTCTTAGGCTCAAGCAGTCTGCCCACCTCGGCCTCTCAAAGTGCTGGGATTACAGGCATGAGCCCCCACGCCTGGCCAGTCCGTCTCATTTTAAAGACTACCTTGTAAGAAGCACCTTCTCTGACCATCCTATGTAAAATGGGTCTCCTCTCTTAGTTTCCATTCCTATGGTAGCACGGCCTTGACCAGCGCGCTGTTGGTCTCATTGCAAGCAGTTGTTTGTAATGATAATGACTGGTTCAAGTTCATTGTCTCTCTCTACCATTGGAGAGAGAGTTTGACTGCATGTTGAAGGGAAGTCTGCCTGTTGTGGCAATCCCTGCCAGCCAGAGCTAGCAAAGTGCCTGGCACAAACATGCTAGGTGCTCATTAAATATCTGTTGAAGAACTTAATGAGCTATCTCTGGGATATCATGGTTCAGAGTGGATTAATTGAAGCTCCAGGCATGGGCTGAGGCAGCCTCATTCTAGATCACTGAGCCCTTAGCCCAAGGCCAGAAATGGGTTTTTAAAGATGGCATAGGGAACAATTATCGAGGAGTGTGGCGGCAAACAACACGGCAAATTTCCAAGCTCTGCCAGGCGCTGGGCGCCATTTGCATTCATCACTGAGCACCACGGCATATGCAACCTTGTTAGCAGGATCATGGGCCAGAGACGGTTGGATCAGCTCCAGCCTCCTGCTGAGCTCCTGAAACCGTAGACTTTTGTAAGTGTTTTGAGTTGTTCTCACAGGATGTCATGGCCAGCAAGCTGGAAAACCGGGTGGCTTTTCGCCAGTTGCCTGGTTTTAAATCTAGTCTCTTCCGTGGAAAATGAAATTGAGAAAGAATTTAAGATTTCTAATTCAGATCTGTCCCCTGCAGGGAGAAGGCTATTTTTATGTTCCAACACAACACACTGGAGAGATCTGGGAATGAGGCCTGTATCCAACTGCTTTTTCTTTTTGACACTAAGTTTCGCTCTGTCACCCAGGCTGGCATGCAGTGGCTCAATCTAGGCTCACTGTAATCTCTGCCTCCGAGGTTCAAGCAATTCTCCTGCCTCTGTCTCCTCAGTAGCTGGGATTATAGGCATCTACCACCACACCTAGCTAACTTTTGTGTTTTTAGTAGAGATGGGGTTTCACCATGTTGGCCAGGCTGATCTCAAACTCCTGACCTCAAGTGATTCTCCAGCCTCGACCTCCCAAAGTGCAGGGATTACAGATGTGAGCCACCACGAGAGAGATGAAAGAGAACTAAGCACTAGCTGTCCTCCAAAGAGGAAGCCAAAAACATCACCCTGCTCTCAGTTTCTCAGCAAGGTTTATCCTCCAAATCTATTCAGAGATAGGAAGAAGGGATTCAGTGGGTCCAGATAAGAAAGTGGGGCCAGGCACGGTGGCTCACACCTGTAATCCCAGCACTTTGGGAGGCCAAGGTGGGAGGGCCACTCAACCCCAGGAGTTCAAAACCAGCCAGGGCAACAAAGTGAGACCCGATCTGTACAAAAAAGTCAAAAAATTAGCTGTGCCTGGTGCTCTGTTGCAGTGGTCCCAATCACTCACGTGGCAGAGGTGGGAGAATCACTTGAACCAGGAGGTCGAGGCTGCAGTGAGCTGGGATTGCACCACTGCACTCCAGCATGGGCAAGAGTGAGATCCTGTCTGAAAACAGGAGTGGGGAGGAGAGGGCAAGAGAGGGGAGGGGAGTGGAAGAGAGGGGGGCAGAAAAATTTCAAAGCGAAGTGGAAGTTGAAATGGTTCAGGCTTTTGTTATCTTGAAAAAGAGCCTCTTTTTATGCTGAAGAGTATTAATTTATGCATGTGAATTACCCAACAGGGAGGCATGAAGGCAGAGGGAAAACCTGGCATGATTTCCATTGCTGGAGAAGAGGGCAGAGTTCATGGGTTGAGAGAAATGGTGATGAACGCACGGAGATGCTAGAATTTGTTTCTCTTTTGAAATATTGTTTATGCCTCTTACTGAGGTGAAAAACCTCTCTCTCCCTCACTAGATATTACGATAAAGTGCTAGAAGCATCTGTATGTATCAATCACAATATTTTGGAAGAAAAGGGAGGGGTTACATGTTTGCAGCCTGAGGAGACATAAAAGAGGAACTGGGGACTCCCCGAAGCCCAAAGCTTCGATGACATTTGATTATTGAAGAGCTGAAAACAATGTGTTTGATACGTCACTTGGGCTTTTTGGCATTTGGTGTCTGAGGCCAAAATGGTCAGGATGAGTTGAGGATAGGAACTCTTCCTCAGAGGTGGAGAACAGCTCTTTGTGACGTGCTCTCTGGTTACTTTCTGGGTGTTCTGATTTGTGGGTGATAACGTCCCCTTTTCCCACCACCATCCAATCCCTGAAAGTCCCACTGTAAAAGGAAAATGAAAAAGAGACCAACGGCATCGCTTGAAAATGTGCTACCACAACCCATGGGATTTTTAAAGCAGAAAAAGGCTCTGTGCGACGCGAGTTAGGACTGTGGGAGAATCCTATCCTATCATTCTTTCCTAGGCTTCCCCGGGCCGAAAGCTTTCTCACTTGTCATGTACCCCACCTCAATCTGGGACCCTGCTGTGTGCCAGGGGGGCCATCAGCCACGATATGGAGGTGGGGAAGGCCTGTGGGAACCCTGGCCCTGGCTCACTGGGATGCAGGGTGGGATGGAAATTCTACAGTGAGGTCAGGACAAATGTTCTACTCATCATCACTGATGCTCATGGTCAAAACAAGAAAAAATTGTGGAAAAAAATCATTTCTCTCAATATGATATGTTGCTTTCGTCTCTGAAGCCCCGCCACCCCTCCGGTGAATAGTTCTTGGCACCAGGCAGGCTGGGTGGATCTGAAAGGTCGGTGCCTCAGGGACACAGACGGGGCTACCCGGATGGACGCCGGGGAGGCCAGGCCAGCCCTTCCCTCCAGCTGATGCTTAGAAAAACTTTCCATGTGGCCTTGGGTTGGGTCATCCAGAGATCTGCAGCCTGCCTCTTCCAAACTAAACACGCAGGTCTGAGCTCTTAACTCGAACTAAAGTAACGGCCTTGGGGAACCTAAAGCAAAATCGAACTTGCAAAGAAAATTGGTTTTAAACACAGGCTACGAACAACAGTGTGGGATTTAGAGAAAGCTACGCCTTGGAAGAGACCCACACACTTGAGCAAGTGTAAAAAATCAGTGGCCTCCACCTATTTTCAGGGGCCATATTGGAAAGCAAGATAGATGTGAAGATCATGATGACTGATTGATAGATCGATTTTAAATTTACTGATGGGAAAACCAGTGCAGAGAAGCTGATCGTCTCTAGGCATCACAATGAAAGCATTTCCAAGGAAGAAGAAGAAAAGTCAGTGCTGTCCTTTACCTCTCACAGCAATGGCCTTCTCCTTATGAAACATTCTTTGTCAACATCGATTTCTCCATAGCGCCCAGACAGCCAGCAGAGAGGGTGCTATGACATGACTGTTTGTTTCCCCCTAAAATGCCCATGTTGAAGCTCTACCCCCACAGTGTGATGGTGTCAGAGGTAATTAGGAGGTAACTGAGTCACGAGAGGGGAGCCCCATGTTGGGGTTACTTCCCTTAGAAGAAGAGACAGAAGAGAAACTGCTAGAAACTGCTGCTTCTCTCTCTCTGCTCTCTGTCATGTGAAGACACAATGAGAAGATGCTGTCTGCAAAGCAGATCTTGGACTTCCAGGCTCCAGAACTGAGAGAAATCAGTGTTAGGTTTGTTGGTTTGTTTGTTTGTTTGAGATGGAGTCTTGCTCTGTCACCAGGCTGGAATGCAGTGGCGCGATCTCGGCTCACTGCAACCTCTGCCGCCCGGTTTCAAGTGATTCTCCTGTTTCAGCTTCCCAAATAGCTGGGACTACAGGTGTACACCATACACCCAGCTAACTTTTGTATTTTTAGTAGAGTTGGGGTTTCACCATGTTGGCCAGGATGGCCTTGATCTCCTGACCTCGTGATCTGCCTTCCTCAGCCTCCCAAAGTGCTGGGATTACAGGTGTGAGCCACCACACCTGGCCTGAGAGAAATCAGTGTTAGTTCTTTTTTGGAGTTAGTTCTTTAAGCCACCAGTCTATGGTTATAGCAGCCTGAAGTAACTAAAACAGAGGGCTACTTAACGAAGGGACTTGAGTTTGGATTGGAGTTGGCCTGCAGAGTCCTTAGAATTCCTTTTCATCCTGGATTTTTCTCCGTGTTTTGAGTGTTATACATTCTTTGCTGGATATTGGCCTACATCAGGGTGACAGTGGATGACTTACCAGTGCTTCCATCATACCCAGATACCGTGGGGGTTGCCAGTTGCCCCTCATAAAAATACAAAGTGCCTGGTGGTGGTGGAATGGAAATAGTGGAGACGGTGATAAAACTGTGTCTGTTGGGATGTACTTGCCTCTTCATAGGCTGCACTTTATACCGTTAAGCTGAGTTAGGAATGCCCAGGTGTGGCAGGCCAACTAAGCTGGCTCCCCTGGGTCCTCAGCTCTTGGTGTTCATGTCCCTGTGGATTTCCCACCCTTTGGGCATGCATGGAACCTGTGACCTGCTTCTAATCAGCAGAATATTGCAAAGGTGATGGCACGTCACTTCCTTGATGAGGTTACCTAAGATTGTGACTTATATCTTGTCATAGACAGTCTGCACACTTTAATGAAGCAAGCAGCCATGCTGGGGAGGGCCACTTGGCAAGGAACTGAGGGCAGCCAGCAGCCAGGGAGGAATTGAGGGCTTCAGTTCAACAACCAGTTCAGGATTTGGAAGCCAAATCCTGCCAACCATCATGTGAGCTTGGACACAGATCCTTCCCAGTCGAACCTTCAGATAAGACCCTCACCCTGCCCGGTATCTTGGTTGTAAGCTTGTGGCAGACCCTGGTGCAGATTACCCAGGTGTGCCGTGCCTAGAAACAGGTTCTATGCCTGAACCATAGAAACTGTGAGATAATAAATGTGTGTTGTTTTGAGCCACTAAGTTTGTTGTAACTTGTTAAACAGCAATAGATCATTCACATATCAGTCCCGAGTGTTTGTGTTTGGATCAGTTTACTGCTATTTGGAGCTACTCCAAGGGCCTTAATTTATACTTCTTATCAAGGGGACTCAATAATTTCTCCCAGAATAAAGTGTTTATCCCAAAGGGAAAGAACCTCTTTTTACCCTTAGAGCAGTGATTTTTCAATCCTGGCTGCACAGTATCGTTATGCAGAAGGTGTTTTGTTTTGCATTGCTGTGTTTTGTTTTTAATGCCTATGCCGGAGCCCCATGCAGGTAGGAATGGGGAAGCCGGCAGGTACCCTTTCATTTACAGCTCCCAGTTGTTTCCGTTGGGCACCCAGGGTTGAGAACCATTAGTTTAGAGTCTCATTATGTAATTGTCTGGCACCTTCATAGTGGCAGTTTTGTCTGTGTTTCCAGCATCCGAAGGTCCAGAAATTTTGCAGTCCACTCCCAACATACCCAGCTACACAGTAAAGATATGTTTTTAATAAAAGAAAAGGACATTTCTACGTCTGGTTTAAATATTCTCATTTTATTGGACAGGAAGAAATGAAATGCCACACCATTTAGTTCATGCCCAAGCATCTGGCAACTGGAGATTCATCTTGTAGGAGCAGAATAATGCAGCCAACTCATGATTCTTTCAGGGGAAGCAGGATTCGTTGGAAAAAACAGATAACAGAAAAGGGGTTCACTTTAGTTCCCCTTTTCAGCCTGCTTTGTGAGCCCTTAGCAAAAGCGGAAGAAAGCTGCAGACAAGCTAATTAGAGTTTTACCTCTTCACTATGTGCTGCCTCTAGAGCCAAAGCCAATATGATCTGGAGACACCCAGGGGGTGGCAGCAGGAGGGCAAGTGGGCAGAAAAGCAAGAGGCTTTCTGGGAAACCAAGAAGTGAGTTTGCCATGTAGCCATCTTATTGTATGCTGGTCGTGCAAGGTGGGGAGCCCATGGTACTATTGGAGGATGTTTTGCGCGATCCTATAGTCCAGGAGAGTTGGAAGCTGGAAAGAGTTGGAAGCTAGAAAAAATCTTCATACCTAGAACAAACAGTTTTCAATCATGGCAGTTCAATTGCTAGAGGATTTAGCCACAGAACTATTCTAGGGTAGGATTTTTCTTGAGGCCAGCCACTGATAAGACCCTAGAACCCAAGGAGTGTTCGTTATGGCCCCTGCTCTTGGCCAGAGCTGAGGCAAGATGTGAGGCCAGGATGCAGAGGAAGAGGCGGAAACCTGAGTGGTGAAGAGTCCTTCTTCACCCCCTTCACTTCACACCTGCAGTTCTGCGACGGTGGCAGCCTTGGTACATGATGCTGCTGTCTTCATCCCTTCATTCTTTCCTCAAAGAGCATTTAGTTAGTGTCACAGTGTGCAGGAGATGAAGGTCAGAAGTGAAGTAACCGTACACCCTGTCCTCAGGGAGCTCAGAAATTAGTGAGAGGGACAGGCACAAGAGCTAACTGGAAAGAAATGTGGTCTAGAACAAGAGCATGCCCAAATGCTATAGAATTACAGAAGGAGCAGTCATTGCTTCCTATTAGGAGGTTGGGGCGCACTTCACCAATCAAGGTTTCCGCGTACTCAGTTGTTGCACAATGGTGTGAATATGCTTAACACGACTGAATTGCACTCTTCAAAATGGTTAGGATAGTAGTTTGATAGTATGTTTTTTTTAAAAAAAAAAAGAAAAACCACAATTTAACAAAATGATACTTAGCAAAACTCTCCAGTTGAGCTTAGACTGGATAGCCCAGGTCTTCTCAATAGCTATTCACTTCCAAACTATAATAATTTAAAGAATTACAAAGGTGGCTATAAGGAGTGAGAACCATGATAGCACTTGGGCAAGACTTTTTAAATTGAGTAGGATTTTCTCAGATGGAGGTGGGCAGAAAGAGGACAAGGCAAAAGGTAGAGGAAATGGTACAAGTAAAGGCACCAGTGCTGGGTAAGTTGCATCCAGTGAGGGATTATATTGACAAAGGGAAGGCAGGAGGAACTGAGGTGATAATTTTTTAAATTAAGATAAAATTTGCCAACAAAAATTCACTATTTTAACTATTTTTAAGTGCATAATTAAGTGGTTTTTAGTATAGTCACAGTGTTGTAAGATACTACCGCTTTCTAACTCTAGAACATTTTTATCACTCCAAAAGAAACCCTGTAGCCACTCCTGATTCAAATCCAGCACCTGGCAATTTCTGGTCTACTCTCTGTCCCTTTCTTTTTCTTCTCTCCTTCTGGGAATCTCAATATGTGTATGTTGGTCTGCTTGATAGTATCCTATACATCTCTTAGGCTCTGTTCCTTTTTCTTCATTCCTTTTTATTTCTCTTTCTCAGCCTGGATAATCTGCAAGTTTACTGATAATTCTGCTTGTTCATGTCTGCTGTTGAGTCCCTTTAGTAAATTTTTCATTTCAGTTATTTGTACTTTCCAATGCTAGATCTTTCACTGGATTTCTTTTTATAATTTGTCTTTTTGCTAATATTCTCCATTTGGTAAAATATGATTCTCCTGGTTTATATTTTATTTACTATTTATCTACCTTAGCATTACTAACAAATTGAAGTTCCAAGATTTTCTCTTGCCTTCCCTGACACAATAACCTTAACCCCATGGTTCAGAGAGCCAATGTGAGCATGTGTTCTGACTACTTACTCAGGAGCTGGGGAAAATAGCCACAGAATGGGTTTATAGACTCGTGAAACTTAATGTCAGGTGGATTTGTGCCAGAGCACCATGTATTCTCTGGCCCCCATAAACATCCCCTCTGTTGTCTCAGTAAGAGGTCATTTCTTTCCTTCTCTCAAAAGTAAATAAATAAATAAAAATAAAAATAAAAAAAGTAAGAGGTCAGCACCAGCATCAATAATCTCAAAAAGGTTTTAGGATTTCCTTTGCTGTGGTGCATTTACACTGGTAAGCATCTAAGCTCCCTTTCTAGCAGTCTAGGAAGATGTACAGCATCCCGTAATGTTGCTACAATGTCTTTCTTCAAGGACTCCTGACCTCCCTTTGATCAAGGGGGGTCTATGAACTGTCTTAGGTCTTGGAATTGGTTGAAGGGCCATGACGTTCCCATATATGTAAGCTCAAGTCAGGCTTCTGTCTGCCAGATCTAGATTTTCTTTTTCTTTTTCTTTTTTTGAGACAGAGTCTTGCTTTGTCATTCAGACAGGAGTGCAGTGGCACAATCTCAGCTCACTGGACCCTCCACCTCTCAGGTTCAAGTGATTCTCCTTCCTCAACCTCCCGAGTAGCTGGGAATAGAGGCACCCACTACCATGCCTGGCTAATTTTTTGTACTTTTTTAGTAGAGACAGAGTTCACCATGTTGGCCAGGCTGGTCTTGAAATCCTGACCTCAAATGATCTACCTGCCTCGGCCTCCCAAAATCCTTCCCTCCCCTCACCTCCTTTCCCTTTCTTTTTTTTTCCTTTCTTCTTTATTTCCCTCTCTCACTTGCTCACTCTCTTTTCTTCTTTCTCCTGTCTTGCTTTCTGATATACAACTCAGTCTGCCCTTTCCTAGGAGGTCCATCTATTTTTCAGTCCTAGGAACTCTATGATCAATCATTTGGATGACTTCCTTGGCCCCACTTCCGATTACAATGACCACATCCACTTTGTCTCTGGAAGTTGAGCATGGCTACAGGGTGTACTGTGTTTGTACCCTAGGACCCAATCATCCACACCGAGCTCAGGGACCCACTTCAGTGGCAGCATTGCCCACATTCATCTCTGAGCTTCCGAGGATGGCTGCCTCTGTGCTTTTCAAGGATGCTGACATGTGATACTTTTTAAAGTGAATGTGTTTGAGTCTTCTCGGGTACCAAGTTAGGAACTGGCTGACTGAGTTGCAATTTGAACTCTCCTTTCTTCCTAATACTTTGGATCATTTTGTCTAAATTATACCTAGCAACTTTTGGCATCTCGTCTTCAGTCAGCATAGCTTACCATTGAGCCCATAGTTCAAGTGACTGAGCAAGTTAACCCTGCCAGCTGCCAGAGTTAGCTAGCACATTGAATCTGGACACTCTCAAATGCGCCCATATAAGTAAATTCTGCACAATCTAAAATTAGGTTTCCCCTTTGCTAATCTAGGAAAGACACTAAATATCCATTCCCACTGTATAATCCTTAGGTTTTAACCACTATAAATTAGCAAAATCTTAAAATTACTTTGGCGCGTAAGCAGTCTTCTGAGTGTGACTCGGTGAATTTCCCCGTGTTGAATTAATCTAATTCTAGGTGTAGAGGTAAAGATGGAATGGTAGTATGGGCAGAGTCAGTTTCACAGGTCTCTGACCATGCAGCCACACACAGCCTTGTGCTTCAGAGGGTCCCACGCTTGGTTTAATGCTCTGCTGTTGCTGCCTTGAAATTCTCAATAATTTTTTAACAAAGGACTCTGAATTGTCATGTTGCACTGGGGTCCCACAAATCACGCAGCTGGTCCTGAGAGTGGAGCACGAAGACAACTGGGCTTTTATACTAAGGAACTATCTCAGTGAAGGCCACGATGTAGTCCTTAAGCAGGGTGAGGACGGCTTTATCAGACAGGGAAGGAGCGCTGTTTCTGCTAGCGGGAAAGCCCAGTAGGGCTTATGAGTTTAGGGTAATTGGACTGAATGTATCTATTAATATCCTTCATTCCCAATTGGTTACTGAGATTTTTAAATGAGTTGTGGCAAGGCTATCTGACCTCAACCTAAGTTGTCCTATGTCTGGGATTTTTGGCTATGTTGGCTTTGCAGTTGAATCAGTGGACTTTCTGGGTATTTTTGGCCATGGCTTAGGTCAAAATTTTCTTTTTCTTTTGAGATGGAGCCTCATTCTGTTGCCCAGGCTGGAGTGCAGTGGCACAGTCTCAGCTCACTGCAACCTCTGCCTCCTGGATTCCAGCGATTCTCCTGCCTCAGCCTCCTGACTAGCTGGGATTATAGGCACCCACCACCACGCCCTGCTGATTTTTGTATTTTTAATAGAGACGGGGTTTCACCATGTTGGCCAGGCTGGTCTCGATCTCCAGTAGGTCAAGAATTTAAACCCATGCTAGCTATGACCTACATAGTTGACTTCTGGGGTCTGTAGTTAGAGGATTCTAGACTCTACCTGGCTCCTGTTCTTATGTGAGTTTGGAAGTCCCTTGGGCTCCTTGCACCACAAAGGGAAACTAATGGCCTGGATCTCAGAGAGAGTGCCCAGATGGGCTGGCTACCATGCATCAAGGTCCGAATCATTCTTAGAGTGTGAAGTGTAATGTATTCCTACAATTAGCAGATGACAGGGCAGTAGTGGATGACAGTGCAGCAGATAACATGGACCTGGGGAGTCCCCTGTGGCAGGAGATCTCAGTGTGCTTTTCTCAACACATTGATTAATGTCGCTGTTAGTCCCTGGTGAGGAGCCAGGCAGGAGAACACTGCTTTTCTGCAGGTGTGCTGAGACACAGAAATCCCAGGGCGAGATGGGGTGAGGCCATATCCAGACAGGGACAGCAGAGCAGGCTTGAATTCAGGCTCCTCAATGCCCCAGGTGCTACTCACAGGCATTTCCCCTAAACGAACTAAATCACTTTTCCAGGTCAAAGCTGGAAATCCTGGAATCTCCCTGACCCAAAAGAAACACTCATCATCTCACCATTGTGGTTGAAATCGCCGTTTGTATTTATTGGAAAAGCAGAACAGAAAGCACCTGAAAGGGTGCAGCTTCCACGGTTCTCCAAGCACGGGCTGTACATCACCCTTAGGCTGGCCAATCCCTTGCTGGGGAGCAAACCTGCTTTATGGAAATGCCCCCAGGAGGAAGAAACTGGAAGACGCACCTGCTATTGCACCACACTATGGAGAACACAGCTGACGAAGTGATGACAGAGCTTGGCCGTGTGAGTGCCTCAGGTAAAAGTCTCCAATCTGTCTAGTCCAGAGCAGACACTTCTTCTCCTTGGACAGCAGCCTGCCACCAAGACTCAAGCGACATAAGATTCATCTCCCCGGCCAGGCACACATCTGTAATCCTAGCACTTTGGGAGGCCAAGGCAGGCAGATCACCTGAGGTCGAGAGGTTGAGACCAGCCGACCAACATGGTGAAACCCCATCTCTACTAAAAAAAATACAAAATTAGCTGGGCATGATGGCACACACCTGTAATCCCCGCTACTCGGGAGGCTGAGGCAGAGGAATCGCTTGAATTCAGGAGGCAGAGGTTGGGGTGAGTCGAGATCACGCCATTGCACTCCAGTCTGGGCAACAAGAGCAAAACTCCACTTCAAAAAATAAAAAAGAAGATGCATCTCCCCAGACTGGCTGCTAGTACAAGAAGCACCCAGCTTTTTTAAAGGCGGGAGGGTGGAAATGTGACAGTGAGTGCCATTTCCACTGCAGCAGACAGCATCACCAGACCCTGTCGTGTCTGGGTGGTCTCTGGGGGGCGGATCCTGATTAAGGGGCCAGGAGCCTTTACTGCTGGAACAGTGGGGAAGGGCTCTTGTTGGATTAAAAGGCCATGATCAAAAGATAACCAAGAGAAGGCCACTCAGTTGACTTCCGAATCACACAGCTGGGACCCGCTCAAAGGTGCCTGAGCCGTAAGTATAGTGAATAGTCTCATTTTTACTTATAGTACTGTCTTCAAAGTTTTCTTTCCAGAAAGGTGAAGTGCTTTGGTGGGTAAGGAATTGACGTCAGGACAAGTGCTAGGATGAACAAAGATTCCTATCGAATAAACAAGACTTGTTGCTGGGGCGGGGAGCGGGGGTTGTTTGCATAAAGAGGAAGAGACTGGAATCCTGGAACGGCCCCTTTGGGAGCCTGGCTGGGAGTGAGGTCAGGTCACATGATCCCAATAGGTAAGGAGGTGTCTTTGCAGAAGTTCAGAGCATCTTGGGGCACCTCACTTTGAATTCAGAGACATTGGATATAATTACTGAGCAAACACGGAGTGAGAACATAGCAGTGGCTGAGATACTGCTCAGGTTCCTTCTATTTAGGAAGCAGTTTGATGACCCACAACAGGCTGATCGAGGCAATTGCCCCGTGTTAACCCGACCCATAGGTAACGTCTTCAATCCTTCGTAGCTGGTGTTGGAAATCAGGTGTAATTTATCTGTTTAATTACCAGCTGCCCTGCTCCTCAATTCCCTCCCCTGTGATGAGTTCATTAAGTCTTTACCTGCCTCAGCTGGAAGGGAAATGCTGGCTGGATAGGGAGGCCCTACGCGTGTTGATTTTCAGGCATCTTGGGTGCTTTGCAAGGCCACAAATCCCTTCCAAAGATATGGACAGTGAAGCACCAGCAGGTTCCAGCACTAGCTCAGCTCACTCATCAGGACTTATGGTTGACCTGGACTGGTGAGCTGAGGACCACCCTGATTTTCTTCTGAAAGAAAGGCTAAGCCCCTTGATGTCTTTTACATTAGAGATTCTAAAATGTTCTCTCCCCATCAGGGCTCTTTCCTGGCCACTTGCAGGCAAGCAAGCACACAGCACTCAGGGGTCCCGCTGCCTCTGGACTTCCACGCACTGCGTCTGGGGTCAGGCCAGGAAGGAGCAGCACCCAAGGGGAAAGCAAGACTTGCATTTTATCCATTTAGACTCTACCAAATGCGTGATTTAAAACGAAAACTCCTACAACGCTTGAAACAGATGCATGTACAAAACCTCACTCATCCTCCACTGCCGCCAGGATTGGCCCTGCACACCCAGCAGCCCCCGTCCCGTTAACCCCGCAGGTAGGGCGCGCGCACAGGCCCTGGGGCGTTGATGTGCGGCAGCGCGCCCACAGCCAGCTTCTCGCTGAGTTTCTGGTTCGCCAGCTCCAGGTGGCGGCCCTTCTTGCGCGCCTGCCGCAAGGACCTCTTGACCTTCTTCACCCGCTCCCGGAGCTGCCGGTTGCGCTTCTCCAGGGTGGCCACTTTCTGCTGCAGTTTCTTCACATGGTCCTCCTCCTCGAACAGGGCCTTCTGCACGGAGGAGCACAGGAGCTGCAGACAGAAACACCGCGCAGGGAGAGGAGGTGAGTCCCAGAAACTGCTCTGGGGGCAGGGGAGTCAGCAGCTTCCCCGGGGGCTGACAGCAGCACAGACCCAGACCCCCGACCCCAGGATGGGGATAAACCCAGGATGTCCTTGACGGTGGCATTCTCTGCCCCCCACCCGGCGAATTCCGCCCTGGCCTCAAATATAGAGCCCTTGTTTTGCTTTCCATACTTGGCTCCCTTGGAAGATGTCGTCTTAAAAGGATATTCTGAATGTTTGTCATGCATAGCAAAAAGGAAAGAGCCCCGCTATGGTAACAGACCAAAACCAGAAATGCGCGCAGAAGGTGGACGGTTCCGTAGACACGGGGGGAGCCAGTAACCTAATTAACAAAGGCTGAGCCGCTTTCATCCGCAAAGACTGATCAATGTCGGTCAGCCCAACTGAAGGCGGGGTTCCCTTCAGCAAAAAGGGGCTCCGTTTGCTTCCTTCAACTGGGCTGGCCAGCACACAGTGTGGATGGTTCACAAGAAAGGAAACATCAGTATCTCTTAAACGGATGAAAAGACGCTTAACCCCACTCATAATAAGATAAATAGCAAATGAAAGCCACAGTGAATTACTGTTTTTCACAGATTGGCAAAATTGCAGTCAGGATTTGGGAAAACAGGTGCTGTCATACAGTGAGTACAGTGCTGGCTTCTGTAAAGACCAATTTGGCTCTGTCAAAATAACTGCATATACCCCTTGATCTAGTACTGTGGGACTATCTCATATAAATCCTCTCATATGTGCAAGCTGCCACATGTACAAATATGGCATTATTTGCTATATTAAAAGACTGGGAACAAAAATCTCCCTCGAGAGGTCTGGTTCAATACATTATAGTAAATCCATGCAATGCAAAGGTTTGCCGGTTTTTTTTTTTTTTTTTTTTTTAATTTTTTTTATTTTTGAGACGGAGTTTCGCCTTGTTACCCAGGCTGGAGTGCAATGGTGCGATCTCGGCTCACCGCAACCTCCGCCTCCCAGGTTCAGGCAATTCTCCTGCCTCAGCCTCCCGAGTAGCTGGGATTACAGGCACGTGCCACCATGCCCAGCTAATTTTTTGTATCTTTAGTAGAGACGAGGTTTCACCATGTTGACCAGGATGGTCTCGATATCTTGACCTCGTGATCCACCCGCCTCGGCCTCCCAAAGTGCTGGGATTACAGGCTTGAGCCACCGCGCCCAGCCAGGTTTGCTGTTTTTAAAGGAACAAGACAGCTCCGTGTGAATGGTATTGTAGCAATAGCTAAGTGGTGTTCATACTGAAAAGCTGTGCAGAATAGCGTGGATAGTGTGATGCCAAGAGTGTGGAATACGGTATCCATCTGTGTC
Source organism: Callithrix jacchus (assembly GCF_049354715.1). Classification (NCBI taxonomy): domain Eukaryota; kingdom Metazoa; phylum Chordata; class Mammalia; order Primates; family Cebidae; genus Callithrix; species Callithrix jacchus. Next base: position 14,024,517 of record NC_133508.1, read on the forward strand.
TGTTTAAATATGCACACACTGTTTCTGGGGGAATATACCAGCAACTGGTAAGGATGGCAGGATCTGGGGAGCAGAGAGGACAGGAGGAAGAAAATTGATTTTCACATTTGTGCTTTTTGAATTGTGTATATCAAAGGTTTGGCTGTGTCCCCACCTAAATCTCATCTTGAATTATAGTTCCCATAATCTCCATGTGTCGTGGCAGGGACCCAGTGGGAAGTAATTGAATCGTGGGGGTGGGTTTTTCCCGTGCTGTTCTCGTGATAGTGAATAAGTCTCAGGAGATCTGATGGTTTTATAAAGAGCAGTTCCCCTGAACGCTCCATTGTCTGCCGCCCTCTAAGATATGACTTCACGCCTCGCTTGCTTTCCACCATGATTGTGAGGCCGCCCAAGGCACATGAAACTGAGTCCATTAAACCTTTCCTTTATAAATTACCCAGTCTCGGGTATGTCTTAGCTGTGTGAGAATGGATTAGTATGGTAATAATGCTGGCATTTCCTTTAGGTGTGTGCATGCATATATGAAAAGAGGTATTCTCATCTCCAAGCTCCCACCCTCTATCATCAAAAGCTGTGTTCCCAAAGAAAGACTTGAGCCTCAACTTTCCTCTGTTTAGAAATCCATCAAGCCCCACTGTCTACACTGCAGTATGGTGGTGATTGGTTAGGTCAGACTGAGGCCAAGCTGCTTTGGTTTCCAGTCCCGCCTCTTCCCCTGACGAGTGGCCTGACCCTGGGCAAGCTTCCTAGACTCAGAGTAGTGGACTCTAGGCTACGTTAGCCAGAACCCACTTCAGTACTAAAGGATTTATTTCCCCAGCTTTTGGTGCGCTGCAGACTGACAGCCCTCAGCTGCGTCTGTTTCCGGACACTGAGCCTGACCAGAGAGCTGCCCAAGGTCCCGCCCCTTCTTTGGGGCACCTGCATCTAAGGACTGGTTGACCCAAGTGTGTGAATACCAAGGCTTCTCATTCCAACTTGGAAGATCTCTGAAGGGTGGTCCCCACCGCAGGGTGCCCTGGGGTGGGCTCCAGCCTTTGTTGAGGCTGGATCACAGGCCTACATCTGCCTCCGCCTGTTCCAGCTCTTTCCTCCCCAGGTGTTGATCCCAGGAGCATTCTTGAAAACACCTGCACGTCCTATTCCCAAGTATCTGTCTCTGGGAACCTGGCCATTCAGTGGGATAATCATGGTGGTTGAGAGGATTTCGTGAGTTTTGCTTGAAAAATGTTTAGAACCATGCCCTGGTGCGCAGGAAACGTTCACTGTTAGCCGTGATTACAGGACAGAGTCAAATCTCCTAAAGCCTTTAACTTGTGTGATTGGCCGCAGCCAACATCTCCAGTCTTACTGTTCATTCTTCTGTTCCCACACTTCACACCCGAAGCACACTGGCTCCCAGCTCTTCCTCCAGCACATCGGCCCTTTCTCATCCCAGAGGCTCTTCCTTCCACCTGGAGCGCTGTTCTCCCCCAGCTCCTCCTGGCCATCTCAGAAGCCCTCTGCGGTCCCTTTCACAAGGCATGTCACGGGTCCCCTCCTCAGTTTCCATGGCACCCTTTAGCTATTCACACCCACATGCCAAGTACCTGGGGGCACTAGGAGAATGTGACTGAAGACCCTGACAATCAGGGATAACAAGCTTTTGAAAGCCTGGTTCACATTGGTCTTTGCATCCTTGCTGCCCTGGCCATTTTAGGCCTACAATTTAAAAAAGCAAAGTGGAATATTCCAATAACACCTGTCAATAAATAAGAAACTCTAAGCTCCCGGGAAGCCACAGTTACAGGGGAGACCGTATGTGCAATACTGCCCTCTTCTGTCCAAAATGAGACACCCCCCACCCAAAGAAAACATGAGAAGGTGGGCACAGGAAATTCCTGGGAGCACTGGCAGTATTTCTACTGTCTGTGGATAGGTATTAGCTATGTAACTTAGGCTTTAATATGGCCAAGTATCAGCTGAGAACTGTATATTGACACCCTCTCATTAAGTCATGAGTTTTCTATAAGTTACGGTAGATTCTTGAAGAACAAGACAAAAGAGTCCAGGCAAAGTCCGTTACAACAAGGGGACTGGGGTTTTGCAGGGCTGCCCGTTCAAATTTTGAAAGAGAACCCACTAGCGGCTGGAACGTAACATGAACGAGGAGGTGAAGGAAGGCTCCATGACAGTCTTCAGAAGCTGTGCTTACAAATCGTAAAAACAAAAAACAAAAAAACAGGAGGATGAGTGATCACTTGTTAAGAGTTCTTTCTGGCCAGGCGGGGTGGCTCATTGCCTGTAATCCCAGCACTTTGGAAGGCTGAGGCGGGTAGATCACCTGAGGTTGGGAGTTCAAGACCAGCCTGACCAATATAGTGAAACCCTATCTCTACTAAAAATAGAAAAATTAGGCGGGAGTAGTGGCACATGCCTGTAATCCTAGCCACTCAGGAGGCTGAGGCAAGAGAATTGCTTGAACCCAGGAGGCAGATGTTGCAGTGAGCAGAGATCGTGCCATTGCACTCCAGCCTGGGTGACAGAGTGAGATTGTGTCTCAGAAAAGTTCTAAGACACAACACTCTTTGTAGTCAGCCATTGATTATAGACACAGCTGTTCTCCAGGGGAGCAAGAGGATGAATTTCACCTCCAGCAAGACTTAGAGCCCTTGACCCAGCTATGTGTGTATCTGGAGGGGGAGGTATCACTGAGATGGGAATGATAAATTCCCCAGCAAGAATGAATGTGGAAAGAGCAGATGGGATAAGTGGAGTTCCTTAGCAAACATGTCATGCTTTGGTCCTCATGGTCTCTAATGTGGGTACGGTTTGAGTAGGAGCAGAAGGCATCAAAGGACTCTAGCAACGTATGTGACATGACCAACGTAGCACAGCCATGACCCAGGACTCCTTAGCAGGCATGTGTGTATCTCTGCAGCAATGTGGGCCGTACCTCTGAGTAGCAAGAACCTATATTGTGTGAACTGAGGCTAATGTCATAAAATAACCAAGCCACTGTGGATGGAGACGATGGAAGCTTCCTGGATCCCAGCTATCACCTCAAAAGAAAATCCTGTGTTTCTTAAGAAAGCCAGGATTTCTAGAGGAGAGCTGTGCTTTCCAAAATGTGTGCTTAAGAAATGCTCCTTTCTTTGGAATGCTTTCCAAATGAAATCTATCTCCTTTTAAAATGGCTTACAAAAAAAAAAGGAAAGAAAAGGAAAAAAAATGGGCCAGACATGCTGTTTGCTCTTTTTGCTTTGTGGTATTTTTTGGTAACCTGAGAAGAGCAGGGGGAGGGCCAGGCCAGGCTGAAATAGGGACTGCCCTGTTTTATTTGAAGAAGAGCCAAGGAGAAAGTCCTACAGGGCAGCCTGAAAGCAACAGACTCCTCACAGGCAGCCCCACCTCAGGGCTGCAGCACTCTAGAGCCACCCACGTGCTTGGGTACCTCTGGCATTCCCCTGCCTCGGAGCAATTCTCTGGAAGTTTCCACGTGGCCAACAGGATGCCTGCCTCAGGGCGGATGGGAAGATTGCCCAGTGAGCCTGCTCTTTTATTTTCAAAAAGACAAAAGTTAGGCTGGGATATCCATTATTCCTTATCTGTCTAAAATAACACTTTTTCAAAGCAGCAAAGCACAAATAGATTGTAGAAAAACTTCTTAAAAAAATATGGGACCAAAAAAAGGAAAATCAGAATCGTCTATGATTCTGTGTTACAGAGATAGCCACTGTGGACACTGTAATATATTTCTTCCTAGTATTGTTTCTACAGGTGTGACTCGATAACTATTTCAAACAAAACTGGAGCCCCGCTGTTACTCGGTTTTCTGATCTAATTTTTGCTCCCTTTTCATTTTTTGTTTTTGAGGTGGAGTTTCACTCGTTACCCAGGCTGGAGTGCAGTGGCGCGATCTTGGCTCACTGCAACCTCCGCCTCCTGGGTTCAGGCAATTCTCCTGCCTCAGCCTCCCGAGTAGCTGGGATTACAGGCACGCGCCACCATGCCCAGCTAATTTTTTGTATTTTTAGTAGAGACGGGGTTTCACCATGTTGACCAGGATGGTCTCGATCTCTTGACCTCGTGATCCACCCGCCTCGGCCTCCCAAAGTGCTGGGATTACAGGCATGAGCCACCGCGCCCGGCCCCACTCCCTTTTCATTTTATCATGACTGTTTTCCAGGCTTTGGTCTGTACACTTCCCATGAGTATTTCATGGGAGCAGGAGGAGGGAGCATCTGGTGGTTAAACTTGGCCATGAGGACTTACTCATTAGGCAAGACTGGCCCACTAGGCTGGATATGCGGCCCATGCCTGTAATCCCAGCACTTTGGGAGGCTGAGGTGGGAGGATTGCTTGAGTCCAGGAGTTTGAGACCAGCCTGGGAAGCATAGGGAGACCCCATTTCTAAAATATTTTAAAAATAGCTGGGCATAGTGGTGCACACCTGTGGCCCCAGCTACTTGGGAGGTTGAAGCTGGAGATCACTTGAGCCTCAGAGGTTGAAGCTGCAGTGAATCATGATCGCACCACTACACTCTAGGCTAAGTCACAGAGCAAAATCCTGTCTTAAAAAAAAAAAAAAAAAAAAGACTGGCTCAGGTTTACTAGTCCCCCCTCTATCCTTAAGGGGGAGGGATGGCATGATGGGTGCTTTTGCATCCATGAGACTGAGTGGCCTTAATGTGGCCTTTTTTTGTCACCCATCTCCAGTGACAGGACAAGTCCATGGACAGCTCTTCACCTGGGCCTCCACCTGAAGGCTTCCTGTAAGTTTTCTGGTTTCCTCAGGGAGTTCAGGTGTGAGAGAGTTTCACAATCAACATCTCGAGCAGTTAAGGAAATACATCCATGATACCATCCAGAGTCACCTCTGTTATTTCTCAACCGTTTTGGCTTCCATATGTTCATTCATTCTGGCAAGATGCATTTATTCTCCTGTGCCTGGCATTGTATGGTGTAGGCAGCCTCCCCAGTTATTCTGCAGTGTAGCAAGCTCTGCATCAAGCTATACAGAAAGACAGCATGTTGCTAAAAAACTACCATCTCATGGCAGCACATGTACCAAATAGCAAGAGGATTCTTGCCTTTCACAGCTGCTTTTAATTTAAATAACCACCTATAAGGACAAGACAAAGTGTACTTTCTGAAATGTAAAAAAAAAAAGCGGGGGGAAGAACAGTCCAAAAGCAACAACACAGATGAAGAGCTTGCCTTTTTAACACTTTGTTCCTGTTCTCAGGATTCAAAAGTGAGAAGGAAAAAGAAAACCTAGAGCAGGGATGTGGAAACGATGGCCTGTGAACCACATCTGGCCCCCTGCCTGTTTTTGTGAATAAAGTTTTATTAGAACACAGCTATACACATCTGTTGATGTTGTGTTTGTGGCAGCTGCCATGCTGTAATGGCAGAGTTGAGTAGCTGCAACAGCTGGGTCCACAAAACCTAAAATATCTACCATTGTGCCCTTTATAAGGAAAAGATGCTGAATGTTAACCTCAAGAGGGTCTCAAGGCCAATGGAGGATGGATTTGGAGGGCAGCCAGTCTATAGGCAAAGAATGGATGAAGGGCAAAGGGTCCAAAAATAAACACCTGGTGCCAGACTCCCAAGATCCTCACTGCCCACAAGTCACCCTTTCCCACCACTTTCAGGCACTGGTGTGTGATTATGGCTTTAGCTGCCAGGTCATGGCTCACGGTCTCCATGATCCTTGTCAAAGTTCCCATTGACTCCATCTCAATAGACTGCAGCTAGTTTCACACCTCCAGGTGGAAATTGACAAACCAGCTCTTCCCAACATGACTGACCAACTGTTCCTAAAATGACGGATGAGCCTAGAACCTGCCCCTGTTCCCTGCTTGGGAACATCAACTCTCAGTGTGAAGGGTGTGCAGGGATTGCTTTGCTCCTGCATGTGGTCCGTTAATTCTGAAAAGTTGGCATGGCACTGTGTTTCCTGACCCAGTAGAGGGCAGAAGCCAAGGATACTTTATCATCTGCATGATTCAGGGACTCCAGGGAGCTTGCTGGGAAGCCCAGGAGCCTCCACCCACATCCTCCACAGTGTCTGTTGGGCTTTTCCATAAACAGGCTGGAAATGCAGCTTTGTTCCTCCATCCTCTGAAACCTTTTAGAGATAGTGATCTCGAGGAGGCGGGCGGAGAGCCACGTCCACGCATAATGGTTTCCTGAATGACTTGACAGGACCACGGCGGAGGATGCCCAGAGCTGCTGAAAATGCTCCCAAAGCTCAGGAGTGACAGCAGGGCAGCTCTTGTGAGGACTCTCTGGAGGGACAACCTGAGATGCCTATGACTGCATGTGGCTTGGCAGCTCGTTCTCTGCTCCACCCAAAGCCCAAAGAGCTGCCTCCCTGGTGCCAAGGGCCCAAACAAAAGAAGCACTCATGCCCAGGCTGTGGCTGAATGGGAGGCAAACAGGGAAGAGGAGGGCAGAGATGGAGTCAGGGCAGAGGCTGGGGCAGGAGTTCTCTTTTCACGAGGCAGCACCTGGCCTGGCTGGGAAGGGCCACAGCAGCCTCTTCCCTGGGAAGAGGCAGCAAACATAGGAAGGGGTTGAATTCTCAGTCAGGCAACTCTGGAATTGAATTCTGGTTTAAAGAATTCCACATTCCATATACCCAGATACCTGTTAGAGTCCACAGGTCAGGGAGCCCACCCAGCCCCACCATCAGACAGTGGGGCTTAAGTCAACGAAGCTGTCTTGGCTCAGTCTCCTCATTTATACAACGGGCCTCATGGTGCCTCTTCTCTAGAATTGCTCTGAAGATGAAATCAGATGATATGGGGAAAGCATCTGATGCGGCGCCTGGCGCAGCGTAAAGGACACACAGAGCTTTTGTGATTGGTTTTCACTTGAGCTTTGCTGCTTCCTCCTCCCTCACCATGCTAGGTCCTCGTGAGTGCCTGTGGTTTTGTGCATCTAATTCCTTCCACTTAGAAAGTCTCTGCTCACCCACTGCTCACACCTTAACCGATTCTCCTTATTCTCCAAGTCTTGCTTCAAGAGCCACCTCCTCTGTGATGCCTTCCTAGTTCTTCCTGAAGTCTTTCTATAAGGAAGAGCCCTTTCATCTTGTCCTGGATCCACTGTCAAGTTTATCACATGGGGCCCTACCTGTTGAGCCTGACTCTCTCCCAGAGTGACTCCCTTGAACACAAGGGCTCCGTCTTTTCATTCTTGCATCCAGCACCTAGCATGCAGTAAGCACTTAATAAATGGATGAAGGAAGGGATGCAGGTTGAAATTGAAGCAAGTCATTTTCAAGGACTTGAAAATGGACAAAGGGTGAAGAAGCTGGAGCTACCTTTTAACGTGGGGACTGGATTCACCATCATTCCTGTGAAGCCTCCTTTCCCAAGAATAAAGTTAGATTGGCCAGGTGCAGTGGCTCACACTTGTAATTCCAGGACTTTCGGAGGCTGAGGTGGGTGGATCACTTGAGATCAGGAGTTCAAGACCAACCTGGCCAATATGGCAAAACCCTGTCTCTACTAAAAATACAAAAATTAGCTGGGTGCGGTGGCATGCACCTCTTTTCCCAGCTACTCAGCAGGCTTAGGCAGGAGAATAGCTTGACCCAGGAGGCAGAGGTTTCAATAAGCCGAGATGGTGCCACTGTACTCCAGCCTGGGTGACAGAGCAAGACTGCCTCAAAAAAAAAAAAAAAAGTTTTGACTAATTGTTCTGGTAAGATCTGGGAGCTGGCTTTAAGGAACCCTGAAATTGGTGCATTTTCCTGACTTTCCTTTCTGCCTGCCCCCTCCTGCCTGCCCCCTGCTGACTAGGTTGCTTTGTACATCCCCATACCAAATCCCGTAAGAGTTGTGGGATATGACGCAGATGAGAAAAGAAAATCCATCTTAGAGGGGAGATGCTAGATGATGGAAAACCTGGGTAAATGCAGGAGAAGGATCACATTTCAGAAGCTGGGGCCCCGGCCAGCCCTGCTGAGAGGCGGAGTGTAGTAGCAGCTGGACATGGGAAGCAGGGGGACAAGATCTTCAGTGGCCAGGGGTTAAGTCCTGTTGAACGGCCCATGATTAAAACCAGAAAACAAACTAGCCAGAGTGTTTGTACGTGCTTATAATCCCAGCTACTCAGGAGGCTGAGGCAGGAGAATCACTTGAACCCAGGAGGTGGACGTTGTGGTGAGCAGAGAACACGCCACTGCACTCCAGCCTGGGTGACGGAGCAAGATTCCATCTTAAAAAAAAGACAGTAAACACTGAGCTGTCTTGGGTGAATTCCCTGCCATCAGAGGAAAGGGGAGTTTATTAGCTAAGTTCCTCTACAGAGATCATAAAGCTATGTCTTCAGGTAAATCTACAAAGATTTCCCAAAGTGGAGTCTACAGAACACTCATCTCCTGAGATGTTTACGTGGGGACCATATGGGTGGTTCTGGTCAAATAAGGTTCAGAAAGGCTGCATATTATGGCTTCCTCTCTGATGTAACACTTATCAGCTGTGCGCATTGGACGGGATTAAACAAACCTCTCTGTTTTACTCTAAATCTCATCGGCCTCTGGTGGAGATCTCCAACATGCAGCAAGAATAGACTGTAAGAGTGAATGTTGAGGCTGCTCAGTTACAAGCAGCCTTCTGTGTTTTTCCAGGGAGTTTTGCAAATATTTTCTCTTGTCTGAGGCAAAGAAGCCTGGGAAACAGTAGGTCATGGAATGATGATTTCAACGCTCAATTCTTTTTCTAGATGTTTCTACCAACGGCTGGACAGATACTGAAATCACAGATTGCTAAGAACTGTGATTTCTTTCTTTCTTTTTTTTTTCTGAGACAGTCTCACTCTGTTGCCCAGGCTAGAGTGCAATGGCGCTATTTCAGCTCACTGCAACCTCTGCCTCCCACGTTCAAGCGATTCTCCTGCCTCAGCCTCCTGAGTAGCTGGGACTACAGGTGTGTGCCACCACACTCAGCTAATTTTTTTTTTTTTTTTTTTTTTTTTTTTAGTAGAGACAGGGTTTCACCATGTTGGCCAGGATGGTCTCGATCTCCTGACCTTGTGATCCCCCTCACCTCAGACTCCCAAGGTGCTGGGATTACAGGCGTGAGCCACTGCACCCAGCCTTGAACTGTGATTTCTTAATGCTGGCCACTGTCCATGGTAAGTGCAGAAGAGGTGGCCCAGTGAAGTGGGAAGGAAAATGTTCTACTTTTTGTTTTTTTTAGGTTCCTAGAACATCCACATCATAGTGAATGGGGCACTGGTCTCTATGCAAGGCTCCATCTAGTTGGTGACCTTTGACGGTCATGGTGCTGAGTTACAGCACCTGAAAGACATCTTCCAACCTTGGATGCCTCTGCAGGTGTAGTCAAAGCCTCCTTAGGTATCTTAGCCCATAGCCAGTCACAGCCTGTTCTCTCCCAGGAAAACGGCAGGAGGGGCTGGGCGCGGTGGCTCACACCTGTAATCCCAGCACTTTGGGAGGCTGAGCTGGCGGATCACCTAAGGTTGAGAGTTCGAGACTAGCCTGACCAACTTGTAGAAACCCCATCTCTACTAAAAATACAAAAGTAGCCGGTGGTGGCATATGCCTGTAATCCCAGCTACTTAGGAGGCTGAGGCAGGAGAATGGCTTGAAGCCAGGAGGTGGAGGTTGCAGTGAGCTGAGATTGTGTCATTGCACTCCAGCCTGGGCAACAAGAGCGAGACCCCATCTCAAAAGAAAAAAAGAAAAAACAGCAGAAGGGCTTTAAGGACACCACAGCCTGGCTGATACAGGCATTCCCCTGGGAAGGAAGAGTGCCATTTCATGGTCCCTGGAATCTCAGATTTCTGTAAAGATAAAGATGTGACCACCGCCCTCTGATGTGTGAGTGCTCTGCCTCCATGGCATCCGGGGTACAGGAGAGGAAGGGAAAAAGGACCTGATGTTGCCTCCTCCCTGCCATGCCCAGCAGTTGGCACGTGGCTGCCAGTGGGGTGCCTGGGGGCCATGCTTATTCTTGGCTTGGCCATGGAATGTTGGTGTGCCAACCCTGGCCGAGTGAGGTTCACTGAGCCCCCCATCAGCTCTTCAAGCTTCATGTCTTGGGTCATTGCTGTTGCCCAAGGGAAGAGTCGGTCATTGGCCCAGTCAAAGCTAACCCCTTGCTCTGTGGGCTCTGTGCTTGGTCCTGGACGGGCTCTAAAGTCAGGCCCTCCCTTTCGATGTCAGGGGAAAGCAATGAGGCTGCAGAGTGTAAGGCTGAACCATGGACAGTGCAGGGTACCAGGTCCCCCAGGGAGGGGGATCCTAGGCAGGAACTGACCAAGAGCCACAGCTGTCCTCCTCCCTCCCCACTGGTGCCATCTGCCTGACCCATCTTTAGTCTGATGCAAGTGTTCCTGGGGCACCTTTCACCATCTAGGGTATTCGGCAATTACGGCCAGTCTCTAGCTCTTCAACTGAAAAAAGGCAGTGAAAGGTCAGGCTCCACTTTCCTCCTGAGGGCTGGTGTGTGTGCCTGGTATCCTCAGTATGGCTGAAAACCCCAAGGGCTCCTGGCCGCCCGCCCTCCCGGGGAATGTGAAGGGAATTTACGAGCTGTGAGCGTGTTCGTGTTTACTTCTCAGAGACTGATGACTTGTCCACACAGCCACATCCAGGGCCTGCTTCAGCTAAGAGTCTGTTTATTTGGGAGAATTTATCAAACCCAGACACAGGCTTGTTTTCTGCTACTGAACCAAGACAGGTGTCCCTGGAGCTGAGACAGCCCTGGGGCTGTGTCTCCTTGGATTGGAAAGAGCTGTGGTTGCGATTTAGCAAGATCTTGCTTTAAATGTAGTTGTCCCACTTGCTGGCTATGTCGCTGTTTTCCTTTTTAAAGCAGAGATACTGAAAATATGAATGAGAAAAGCCATGGTATATTTGATAAGGCTTAAAGCCACTTGATGTCGACTGCAGTTGTTGCTACATACTGCTGGGCTCAGTCATTAGCCATATGTCCCCAAATAAATTCTCAGTTAATATTTTATTTGGTTAAAATATTATTGGAAAACCTATAAACAACAGATGACAAGCACAATGATAAGTGTTTCTGCCAATTCAAGCACTGTCCTTCCTGGCTTGGTATCTGGCACAAGTCCTTGCAAACTTGCAAGTTTCAGTAACTAGTCAGAGCAAAGTTTTTTAAAGACTCTCACTCTGTCACCCAGGCTGGAGTGCAGTAGCGTGATTTTGGCTCACTGCACCCTCCACCTCCTGGGTTCAAGTGATTCTCCTGCCTCAGCCTCCTGAGTAGCTGGGACTATAGGCGCCTGCCACTACCAGGCCTGGCTAATTTTTGTATTTTTAGTAGTGGCGGGGTTTCAACATGTTGGCCAAGATGGTCTCGAACTCCTGACCTCAAATGATCCACCCACCTCAGCTTCCCAGAGTGCTGGGATTGTGGGTGTTTACCACCGCACCTGGCCAAGGGCAAAATTTATATATGGAAGGCAGAAGATTGCAGAATCCTCCCCAGTGTGGTTGTGGCCAGCCCCTGTGACATGGATATTATCGGTGAGAATTTTAAATATGTCTGAATTAAACTGTTCTATAAATGGCCACAGTTATTCCTAGCAATCTGTTCAGCATTTGCTATTCCAGCTTTCTGGACGGCCATTCCATGACTCTGCAAGGCAGGTTCATTCTCATCCTGGCTCCTGTGTCACCTCTGCAGATGCGTTCCCTCAGCACTCCATGAGTCACCCCTCCTAACAAGGCCGTTTCATCACCCTGCTTCTCTTCGGGCCCTTTTTACATGATCGGGTTTCCTTATTAATGGCTAATTTGTTTTTTCTTCCACTACACTAAAAACACAGGGACTGTATCTCTCGCTTTTCCTGCCACAGCCCTAGGAACTAATACTGTGCCTGATGACACAGAGCAAGTCCTCTACAGAGTCACTGCTGAGTGAAATAACACACTTCTAAAACTAATATATGCTCATGCTGTTTTGAAAATTGGAAGCTAATGAAAAATGGGAAAAACAGTCACCTCTAATCTCAGCATTCAAAGACAACTTTCATTTCTATAAACATGGTTATAAACATACTATATTTAACATTTTTTAAATATTTAAATCAACAAAATTTATATATATTGAACATGTACGACACAATGTTGTGAAATATGTATACACTGTGAAATGGCTCCTTTAAGTAACAGATGTATCACCTCACATACCATCTTTTGTGGAGAGAACACTTAAAACCTACTTTTAGCAATTTTGAAATATACATTATATTGCTATTCATTGTAGCCTCTATGATGCCCCTTAGGTCTCCTGAGTCATTTCTCGTAACTGAAACAGGGTGAAAGCAGTTGCGCCCTTTAACCAGCATCTTCCAGTATCTCCTTCCAAGTCTCCAGTAACTATTAAATCTCTACTCTTTGCTTCTTTTAGCTCATGCTTCTTAGATTCTACATATAAATATTAATAAGACCATGTGGTATTTGTGCCTGGCTTAGTTAATGTCCTCCAGTTTCATCCATGTCACAAATGGCAGTATATCTTTAAGGCTGCATAGTACTCCATTGAGTATAGGCACATCGTGGTCTTTATCCATCCATTCATTCATTGACGGACACTCAGTTTGATTCCCTATCCCGACTATTGTAAATAATGCTGCAGTGAACATGGGAGTGTAGATCTCTCTTAGACATACTGACTTCGGATGTATTCTCAGTAGTGGGATTCCTGGATCATACGGTAGTACTGTTAATTTTTTGAGACACCTCCATACAGTTTTCCATAATTACTATACTAACTTACATTCCCACCAAGTGTACAAGGGTTCCCTTTACTCCCCATCCTCACCAACACTTACCTTTTGTCTTTTGATAACAGCCATTCTGATGGGTGAGAGATCCATTAAAATGACAATCTCATAGTCGTTTTAATGTGCAAGTCCCTGATGAGTGGTGTTGAACATTTCTAAATGTACCTATTGGCCATTTTTATGTTGTCTTCTTAGAGGTCTATTTAGGTCCTTTGCCCATTTTTTAATCGGCTTATTGGCTTTCTTGCTATTTCATGTTTGATTTTCTTCTGGTGATTAACCCCTTATCAGATATGTGGTTCGCACATATTTCCTTCCAGTTCGTAGGCTGTCTTTTCACTCTGTTGCTCGTTTACTCTGCTGGTCAGGAGCTCTTCAGTTTCATATGATCCCATTTGCATCCTTTCCCTTTAGTTGCTTATGCTTTTGTGGCCATACCCACAAAGGGACTGCCCAGACCAATGTCCTGGAGCTCTGCCCCTGAGTTTTCTTCTGGTGGCTTTACAGTTTCAGGTCTATGTTTAAGTCTTTAAACATTGAGTAGATTTTTGTATATGGTGTGACATGAGGGCCTAATTTCATTCTCCGCATGTGGATACTCAGTTTTTCCAGCACTGTTTACTAAAGAGACAGTCCTGTCCCCATCGTGTGTCTTGGCATCTCTGTCAAAAATCCATTGACCGTACACATGGATTTCTTTCTGGGTACTCAGTTCTGTTGCATTGGTAGATTTCTATTTTTAGAAATAGAAACCCTGTAGTATATAGAAATCGGGTAGTACGATGCTTCCCCCCGCTTAAGATTGCTTGGCTATTCAAGGTCTTTTGCAGCTCCGTATGAATTGTATGATTCTATTTCTGTGAATAATCTCACTGAGATTTTGATAGGGATTGCATCGAATCTGTAGATCACTGTGGTAGTATAGACACTTTAACAATATTCTTCTAATCTATGAGCACAGGATCTCTTCCCATTTATTTGTATCTTCAGTTTTTTCCATCAGTGTCTTACAGTTTTCAGTGTACAGTGGTTTTAGCATTTTGGTTAAGTTTATTCCTAAGTATGTTATTTTGTAACTATTATAAATAGGATTGTTTTTATGGATTTCTTTTTCAGATACTTCATTGTTAGTGCATAGAAATACTGCTGAGGTTTGTGTATTGATTTTGTATCCTCAGACTTTACTGAATTTGTTTATTAGCTCTCATAGTTTTTAGTGGACTCTTTGGGTTTTGTGTATAACATCGTGCCATTGCAAACAGAAACAATTTGACTTCTTCCTTTCCAATTTGGATGTCCTTTCTTTCCTTCTCCTGCCTAGCTGCTCTGGACAGGAGTTCCGGTACTGTGTTGAACAGAAGTGGTAAGAGTGAACATCTTTGTCTTATTCCTGATCTTGGAAGAAAAGCTTTCAGCTATTCACCATTGAGTTGATGTTAGCTGTGGGTTTTACATGCCCTCTATTGTGTTGAGACACATTCGTTCTATGCTTCATTTGTAGAAAGTTTTTGTCATTAAAGAAAGTTGAATTTTGTCAAATGCTTTTTCTTCTTCTATTGAAATGATCATAAGGTTTTTGTCCTTCATTCCATTAATGTAATGTGTCTCATTGATAGATTAGTGTATGTTGAACCACGCTTGTATCCCTGGGATAAATGCCATTTGATCATGGCAAAGGATCCTTTTACTGTGCTGGTGCATTCAGTTTATTAGTATTCTCTTGAGAACTTTTGCATCTATGTGCATCACAGATTTCTGGCTTGTAACAATCTTCTTTTTATAGTGTTTTTGTCTGGGTTTGGTATCAGAGTGATGCCATGTACAGTGAGTTTGGAAGTATTCTCTCCTCTTCGATTTGGAAGAATTTGAGAAGAATCAGTATACTGTTTAAATGTTTGGTAGAATTTAGTAGCCAAGCCATCAGATCCTGGGATTTTCTTTGATGAGAGCCTTCTTACTGCCAGTTCAATCTTCTTGCTCATTATTGTTGTTCAAATTTTCTGTTTATTCATGATTTAATCATGGTAAGTTGTATGTGTCTAGGAATTTATCCATTTCTTGTAGGTAATCTAATTTGCTGGTATGCGATTGTCTGTGGTAGTTTTTAGTCATTTGTATTTATGTGGTATCAGTGTAGTTTCTCCTCTTTGATTTCTGATTTTACCTGATTGTTCCTTTTTATACAGACTCTTGCTCTGTTGCCCAGGCTTGAGTGCAGTGGCGCGATCTTGGCTCACTGCAGCCTCTGCCTCCTGGGTTCAAGTGATTCTCCTGCCTCAGCCCCCCAAGCAGTTGGAATCAGAGGCATACACCACCACACCTGGCAGATTTTCTGTATTGTGTAGAGCCAGGGTTTTGCCATGTTGACCAGGATGGTTTCAAACTCCTGGCCTCAAGTGATCCGCCTGCCTCGCCCTCCCAAAGTGCTGGAATCACAGGTGTGTGTGAGCCACGGCACCTGGCCTGAGTCTTTTTTACTTAGTCTAGCTAAAGGTTTGACAATTTTGTCTTTCAAAAAAACCCAACTCTTCATTTTGTTGACCTTCTGTATTATTTTTCTCCTCTTTCATTTCCTTCCTTCTAACTTTGGGCGTAGTTTCTTCTTTTTGTAGTTCTTTGAGGTAACATTAGGTTGATGCAGGCATTTATTGCTATAAACTTTCCTATTAGACCTGCTTTTGCTGCATCTCCTAAGTTTTGGTATGTTGTGTTTCCATTTTCATTTGTCTTATGATATTTAAAAAAAATTTTTTTTTCTTTTTGAGACACAGTCTTGCTCTATCACCAGGCTACAGTGCAGTGGTGTGATCCCAGCTCACTGCAACTTCCGTTTTCCAGTTTCAAGCAATTCTCCTGCCTTGACCTCCCAAGTAGCTGGGACTAAAGGTACGCACCACCACACCTGGCTAATTTTTTTGTAGTTTTATTAGAGACGGAGTTTCACCATGTTGGTCAGGAAGGTCTCAATTTCCTGACCTTGAGATCTGCCCAACTTAGCCTCCCAAAGTGCTGGGATTACAGGTGTGTGCCACCATGCCCTACCAATACTTAAAATTTTTAAAAAATATTTTCTTTGATCCATTGGTGTTTAGAAACATGTTTCTTAATTTCCACATATTTGTGAATTTCCCAAAATTCTTCCTGCTATTGATTTCTGGTTTCAAATTGTTGTGGTTAAAAATGACAACTCGATATGATTTCAGAATTTTTAAATTTATTGTATATACTGGAGAATTATCTGTGCACCTGAGAAGAATGTGCATTTCACTACTGTTGGATGGAATGTTCTACATATGTCCAGTGGTCCATTCATTAAATGTCTTGTTTGGGTCATTTATTTTCTTGATTGGTTCAGTTGTTTTTCAGTATTTTGCAGGGTGGGGTAGAGTCACTGACCTTCCTTCAAACAATTATTTCAAATTCTTTGTCGGGTAGCTCATACATCTCCATCTCTTTAGTGTCGGTTACTGGTGCTTTATTTTGTTCCTTTTATTAGTTGGTGTTTGCACAGTTGGGGAAACACCAACCTCTGCCTCCTGGTTTCAAGGGATTTATTTCAATCTGCAAACTGGCACTGTTTGAGAAAGCCCTTTACCAGTAGCCTGTCCAGAGATTGTGGGCAGCCTGTCTGGTGTGGTCATGGGTGGGTTTGCTACTGTAGTCTTTGGGTAGGCTGGCCTGATGCCTGGATCCACTATGGTGAGCCTGTTCATTGGGGCTGCAGAAGCCAGCCTGAAGCCTCAGTCCACAGAACCTGACACGGTATTGTGGTGGACTTTGAGCCTGCGTCTGAAGGGGCTGGCCAGACACTGGGACAGGCCTGAGTCCCTGTAGGCAAGCCTTGGTCTTGGGACTATGGGTGCTGACCTGGCACCTTGGGTCTGCTGGGTGGACCTGGGGCAGGTATGAAGCCTGGGGCCATGAGTGCTGAACTGGACCCTGGGTTCGTTGGGTGGTCCTGGAGCGTGGGTCCTCAAGGACAGACCCAGCACTCGGGTGTACTGGGACAGGATAAATCTCTGGTTTGCTGGAGAATAGCACTGCAGGGGCTGCCCTGGAGCCTATGTATTAAGATGCTAGCCTGGGCCGGGCACAGTGGCTCACACCTGGAATCCCAGAACTTTGGGAGGCCGAGGTGGGCAGATCACAAGGTCAGGCGATTGAGACCACCCTGGCCAACACTGTGAAACCCTGTCTCTACTAAAAATTACAAAAAATCGGGCATGGTGGCATGTGCTACTCAGGAGACTGAGGCAGGATAATTGCTTAAACCCAGTAGGTGGAGGTTGCAGTGAGCCGAGATCACACCACTGCACTCCAGCCTGGGTGGCAGAGCAAGACTTTGTCTCAAAAAAGAGCCAGCCTGGGGCCAGGGGTGCCAAGCCGGTGCTATGGTGGGCTCAAAGCCTGGAGCCATGTGGACCAATGTGGCGCTTAGATCCGGTCTGGAACCTGAAGTAAGTCTGGGGCCATGAGGACTGGTCTAGCAGAAGGCTGGTCTGGAGGCTGGGTCTGTGGCTGCTGGCTTGCTGAGTAAGGCTGCAGGGGCGTGTCTGGTGCTGCAGGTGGATGTAAAGCCTGGAGCTATGAGAGAGAGCCATCTGAGTGCTGGAGGCAGTCCGGAGCTTGGGGCTACTGGGTTGGGCCCAGAGACCAAGTCCATTGGGCAGGTCTGGTGCCAGAGCAGGCCTATATGCCCAGTCCAAGGGGACCAGCCTGAAGTGTGGGGCTGTGAGGCCCTTGCATGGCACTAGGTTTTTCTGGGGTGGGTCTTGTGTAGGTCTGAGGCAAAGTCCAGAGACCACTTCCCTTACCTTCCCCCAAGTGGAGAGAATCTCTCTTTATACTGTGCTGCCTGGGGTTGGGGAGAGGTGATGTTGGAAATGTCCTTATTTCTGTGCCACATCCAGATGCTGTCATCTCTCACCTGGTTTCCTTAGCTCTTGGGAAGGTGTTTTCGTGTAGGGATAGTCGTTCAAACTAATTTTCTGCATGGGAGATGAGTGGTGGAGGGTCCTCTCTGTCTTCTTGCTGACATCCTATTTCTTAAAACACAGTGTCCTTTAGTGTGATTTTGCTTTCTAAAATTTACATGGTATAAAAATATTGCAACCAAGTTTCATTATTCTAATGGCTGTAATCATTTAAGATGACTCTTTAATTTATTTAACCATTGAGTATGTGGGCTGTTGCTAGAATTTGTACTCTTCTTAAAAAATTTGACATGCCACATTTTTCTTTAACAGGATTATTTTTTTTTTTAGTAGAGACGGGGTTTCACCATGTTGACCAGGATGGTCTCGATCTCTTGACCTCATGATCCACCCGCCTCGGCTTCCCAAAGTGCTGGGATTATAGGTGTGAGCCACCTTGCCCAGCCTATCAGGATTATTTCTTTAGGATTGACACTCAGAAGTGAATGAACATTTCTTAGAATTATGGCTTCATGTTGCCAAATTGTTTTTTTTTAAAATGTCATACTGACGGTTTTTCAAATTTCTTTGACTTAGACCTAGCTGGGTATATGGTACCAAGTGAGTATATAAAGCTTTTCCCAGTAGCAAATTATCATTCTCCCATATTTTATTAAATACGTCTCCCTTCCCCACTCATCTATATTACTTCCTTCTTTAGGATTCTTACATATGCTGAGGTCTGATTGGACCCACCTGGTCCTGTTTAGCTACAGGTTAGTAATACTCAATGCCATATGACTTTTGTTAAATTAGTTTTATAATATAGGATATTCCTTTTTCAAAAGTGTGTTGGCCAACATTTTTAAAATACAGAAGGATTCTATAAAGATCTCAAAATATAGTATGAAACCTATGCAGTTCCATATGTGCTTTGAATGGATCAAATGTTACACTTAAGTTCTCTGATCAGTTTCTATGCCCATTATTTTTCCTCAAAGATACTGTTGATTCTTTCTTTAATTCCTAACCAGGGAACAAAGCCATAAAATTTTATGCTTCATTCTGGATTTCACCTATAAAAGTTGCATTTTCCCATCTTACCATTACCTGTCTAGAAAAATATGCACAATGTTCATAACAGGATGATCATGGAAAAAGTAGGCATGACGTTAAGGCCCATTCATAAGAGAACGGATATAAATAAACTGCAGCCTATCGACCCTATGTAATACTATGTGCAATTAAAAAGATGGAAGTGGAAGACTTCCAACGTACATTATTGAGTGGGGAAAAAAAGACACGAAGTTCTAGCACTGTTCCTATAGTATGATACTATACATTTTTTAAATGCACATATAACTATTTTTAAGGGTCCCTGTGTATGTGTGTAAAGGCCTAGTCTGGAGGGGTCTTTATTGTTCGAGTGAAGAGGAAGCTGTGGTTTTACTTGCAATGCTTATATTTTTACACAGATAATGTATTTGTACAAGTTTTGCTTGTGGAACTAGAAAAGAGTAGTATTGGCCAGGCGCAGTGGTGGCTCATGCCCGTAATCCCAGCACTTTGGGAGGCTGAGGTGGGCGGATCACTTGAGGTCAGGAGTTCGTGACCAGCCTGGCCAACATGGTGAAACCCTATCGCTACTAAAACATAAAACAATTAGCTGGGTATTGTGGTGTGTGTCTGTAGTCCTAGCTACTTGGGAGGCTGAGGCAGGAGGATTGCTTGAACCTGGAAGGCAGGGGTTGCAGTGAGGCAAGATTGTGCCACTGCACCCCAGCCTGGGCAACAGAGCAAGACTCTGTCTTAAAAAAAAAAAAAGAGTACTCTTTTAAGAGTCACGCTCCTTATAGGGACTATCAGCTCCTGGGCTTTATTCCTCTTGCAGTTCTCTGATATCTTTGCGCCTTGCAGCTCCTTCCATGCTCAGCACAGACTTGTGGCTCCACAGAGTGCCCAGAGGCAGCATTCATTAGCCTGATGGCACGCAGCTCCCAGGAGATGTGCTATGACTAATTCCTTGCCCTGCAGGGATCACAAACTTGGCAGCTGCCATTTTAGGTAAGAAAAGTTACGTTCAGGAAAGAGATGGGGGTTGCCAGGAACGGACAGTGACTTGGAGCCCGATCATGAGTGGCACTGAGGCTTCCCAGCCATCAGTGTCAAATTCCATCTAGTGGGTCCAGAAGGGTTCTCAGCAGAGATTTGTGTCCCATGGAAAAGGAGAAATGGCTAAACATGCTAAGTACATTAGTCCGTTTTGATGCTGCAGATAAAGATATACTGGAGACTGGGTGATTTATAAAGAAAAAGAAGTTTAATAGACTCACAGTTGCATGTGGCTGGGGAGGCCTCACAATCATGGTGAAAGGTAAAAGACACATCTTACATGGTGGCAGACAGAGAGAATGAGCTCCAGGTTAAAGGGAAAACCCCTAATAAAACCATCAGCTCTTGTGAGACTTCCTCACTACCACGAGAACAGTATGGGGAAAACTGCCCCCATGATTCAATTATCTCCCACTGGGTCCCTCCCACCACACATGGGAATTATGGGAGTACAATTCAAGATGAGATTTGGGTGGGACACGCCCCAACCATATCACTAAGGCTTTGGGACACCAAATGCGGACAGTTCAGGGATAGTTCACAACTGTGGTTGGGAGCATTTTGGGAGGGGGCAGTTACTTACTCCGGGCAGAAAGTTTCCTAAATTGGTGTGGGAGAAACCATTTGTTGAGAATTTACCATGTATTAGGTTGACACAAAGTAATCATGGTTCTTCCCATTACTTTTCATGGCAAACTTTAAAAGTTTTTAAAAGTTTAAAGTGTTACTAATACCAAGCACTGTGTTAGAAGTTTGGAACACATATCATATTAAATTCTGACATTCCACCCATGTGGAATTATAAAAGTGAAGCTCAGAGCACTGATGATATTTGCCTAAGTCCCCATGACAAGTGATGGAGCTTGAATTGGAAATCAGAACGTCTATCTCAAAAAGTAGTGCTCCCATTCTCATAACCTCCGTGGGAGACTGACTACCTCTAGGAAGACTTGAGGTCTTCAAATAGGAGATTTATTTTGCAGAGCAGAGGCTCAGGGAGGAGGGCAGGCTTCAGTAGTGTTGGCTCCCCCGCCCCTCGGCAGCACATGAGAACGTTCTCTTTGCAGAACAACTCCCTTCCAAACACTCTCAAGAAAAACACGGGCAAGCTACGTATTTCGATATTTGTCTGGGACGTCGGTGGTTTTAGTTACCAAAAAATAAAACAAATTTCCAGCTGACTGCCCTCTCATCTTCTTCCATAATCCCTCTCTTGCGAGCAGTCTGGGTATTCAATTTAAAATGAATTAAAGAGGCAGTTGAGGAAGGACGTCAGTCCGAGCCTTTAAAAACTCAGTTAATGAACATCAAATTCCATTCTAGTCTGCTAGAAGGTGACCTTTTGACTTGAACTTTATACATCCTCTGTGCTGTCATCTGTCCCCAAGGCTGTCTGTGTACATCTGTGGGGAGGGTTGGCCCAGAGCGGGCCCGTGCGACTTCAGCAGGCAACCTCTCGACTCGTCCCAACGGTGCCCTCTGATGGGCCTGAACCTGGAAGCTCTGCTCACTGCCAGACTTCCCTGATCAGTGGAAGAGCCAGGCCTTATCTTTTTCAAGTGATTTTTTAAACAATTGTAGCAAAATATACGTAACATAAAATTTACCATCTTAACCATGTTAAGTGTACATTTCAGCAGTGTCAAGTACAATTACATTGTTGTACAACCAATCTCTGGAACTATTTATCCTGCAAAACCATAATGATTTTTTTTTTTTGCATTACAGTTATCTACACAGACCATAAAACTTATCATAGACCTTTTTTTTTTTTTTTTTTTTTTGAGGTAGGGCCTAGCTCTGTCACCCAGCTGGAGTGCAGTGGCCCAATTATGGTCCACTAGCGTTGACCCTTCTGAGCTCCAGTGATCCTCCAGCCTCAGCCTTCTGAGTAGATGGGACTACAGGTACAGGTCACCATGCCTGGCTTATTTTATGTAGAGATGAGGGCTTGTCATGTTGGCTGGGCTGGTCTTAAACTCTTGTTTGCAACTCTCCTGCCTCAGTCTCCTGAAGTGCAGGGATTACAGGCATGAGCTATTGCACCTGACCCTATTGTAACCATTCCTAAGTGTACACAGTTTAGTGGCATTAAGGACGTTCACGTTACACAAACATCACCAGCATGCCTAGTCCAGGCTTTGTCTCTGACTCTAACTCCTCTTACTGTCTGTCCAGCTTCTGCCTTTACAATGTGACTTCCACTTCTCCAGATGGTTCTTTGCTCTCTTACATGCATGTTTGTGAATCCAGTCTATAGCATGATCTGCCCACAGAGCACAGGCTCCCAAACACCTCCACTCAGATGGGCTTCTGCAGACCTGGGTGGGAGCTCCCATCTGTGCCAGTTCCCAAAAACTCCTAGCCCAGGCCTTGCGTCCCACCCTCCCATCTGTGTCAGAAGATACGTTGGAACCGGGTGCATGAGTTAGAATCCACCCCGCACCACCCTCAGCAGTTGACTCAACCCCCAGGAACCTGTTATCTCCTCCACAAAATGGGGCTGCTGCTATCTGTTAGGGTGGCTGTGAGAATTTAAGAAGAGGCTTATAAGGTGCCAGTGCCTTGGATGTTAACTGTCACACTCTAATCTAGAAGACAAGTTCCCTCCCTCCCTCACTTTCTTCCTTCCTGCCCTTCTCTCTACAACGTGCTCTTCCCCCTCCCAGACCCCTTCCCGTGCTGCCTGCTGCAGGAACCTAGGATGTTTACGTAATTCCCAGATGTAGTACAATGTAGGAATATGCCTTACTGTTTTCTGAACCTAATGAGTGTCCATTTCTCACCTCTTCCCTTTGGCTGAGTCTGGCAGAAAATGCCCACTTAGATGTCACATCTGATAGTACGGGATATGCAGAAAGATGCTTCCCCAAATGCTAATTTATAGCCTAGAAGGGGGGCCCAGAACCTTCAGGACTCAAGAAAACATACTCTTGTTCTGACACTTGCCAAATGTTCAATATAAAAACTTATGACATCCTTTCCTTCCCTCTCCCTTGGTGAGTGAGATAAGACAATCCCTTGATATACTGGAAGAATGCATCACTTACTTTTAAAAGTCTTTTGGGGGAGGAAGACCATCTGGATGCTTAGAAAGCCTCAGAACATAGGAAAGAAACTGGGTAGACAACGCCAGATTGGGATAACCTTCCACAGACCCCCCATGCACCCGCCATCTGTAAGTTTAATCTTCTAGAAGGGAAGGTAATCTCTGGGTGCTGTTCGCCTGCTTCGGGAGCTTGCATCATGTCACGTCTGTGCTCAGAAACCTTCAAAGGCAACTGGAGGTCACCGTGAGATAGACAGTCCTCCCTCTGACATCATTAAATACGTTAATTACAGCCACCCTGAAATACTCAGTGTTCCCTGAATGTACCCCAAACATTACTTCGGAGTCTTCACTCCTGCCACTTCCTTCTGGCATGCCCTCCTTGCCAGCTTAATCGGCATCCTTTGCATGGCCGATCTGGTGCTTCCTTCACAAAACCACTCCTGGATCCCTTGACTGCATGGAACACACCACCTCTGGCCTCCTGTGGCACTTGGAACCACGCTTTTTGCATTGATTCTGCAGAGGTTAGAATGGGAGCAGTGGTGTGGTATTTTGTGATACAATACCTAGATGGGTTTTCCTTTGGGATATGTGTCACGGTCATTTCTAACCTGTTTCACCTCCCTGCACCAGAATGAGCTCTGTGAAGGCAGCATCTGTATTTGACTCCCATCTGTGCCACTCCCCACCCTGTCTCCATGCTTGGAACTGGCCAGGTATTTGGTAAATTTCAATCGCTTACACTTTACAAGTCAGTAATGCTATTCTGAGCATAAAGGTTTTAGACAACCTCCTCTGTCATGTTTATCTTTGCAAATATTGATAAGGACATCTGAACTTGGCACTCCAACTCTGCCTCTCCACCTACTCAGGGAGTGTCTACACTTTGCAGTGAAACCAGGGGTGAGTCGAACTTTCTCCTTTGGTGGATTAATGAAATACTAGGTTTGGTGTGAATTTGTGAGCCCAGTTTTGTGCCTTGAAGGAGACTGGCTTCAAATGCTGTAGAATTGCCATGGCCTGCGTTTCTGCTTTAAGCACTTAGTATCATTAGGATAGGTATGTAAGTTTCTTAAGGAAGCTGTTTTGGGGGGCCCTTCCCAATCTCCCTGAAAGCTGTAAAGGAGACTAAGAACTGGACATTGCATCATTCCAACTTTGTCTTTAAACCACTGAGACCTTGAGCTGCATATTTCGGGGCTAAGTAAGGCCCTTTGCTGGACAGTTTGGTTTAAGACATGGCGAGCATTGGACTGGGAGGTTCTACCGCTTTTGAGCAGAAATGAGCTTATTACGTTTTAGGAAATTCTATGCTTGTGGGTTGAAGGACAAATCCTAGAATGCCTTCTGAAGCAAATATTTGTGGCCAAAACAGAATTTATAACTGTGTTGCCATGGCAGCCAGTATGTCACGTTTCACTCAGCCTAAGAATATCTAAACTCTAATGATTCTGAGAAGAGCGGAAGTGGAACGGCCCGGTGCGATCTCTACGAGAGGCCCAGGGTTAGCATCCGTTTTCTGGGTCCTCATCCCCTGTCTGCGAATCTCGAAAAATCCCTGACTTCCTCCTCTGAATGTCATTTTAGGAACATGGGCTTTCAAACTGGAACATCCGTGAGGCAACTCCTCCTTTTCTTCTTCCATCCAGGGAGTCACCAGGCCTTACCCTGCTTAGCTTCCAAGAGGGGATGAGATCAGATGTGGCCCTAAGGGACCCCTTTTCTTCTGTCATGGTCTTCATGTAGTTAAATGGTTTTGAGACTCTTCAGATATGTGGTCAACTTGGGCCACGTATTTGGTCCATAGGAGACTAAGAGCTGGACACTGCATAGTTCCAACTCTGTCTTTAAGCCACTGAGACCCTCTTGAGTTGCATATTTCGAGGCCCTCTGCCATACAGTGTGGTTTAAGACATGGAGAGCATTGCACTGGTATGTTGCAACCATTTTGGAGTTTGGGCCTCATGAGTCTGAGGGACAGTGAAAAAAAGAATGGAAGAAAATAAAGTGAGAGTAGTTAGCAATGTTCTCTGAAGACTCACAGATGTGCAAAGTGAAAATCGATGTGGCGGTCGTGAGCAGCCCTTGGGGAACACAGAGCACAGAGGGAGACAGTGGATTTACCCTGAAGTTCCAGTAGCCCCTGTGTGTTGTAGGAGAGGGGGCCACCAAGACCCTACAAGGTGAGGGCACATTTTGGAGGCTGAGGTGTTCTGAATGAAGCAGGTGGTTGATTCCAGGAGAGCCCAACTGGGGAGCAAAACACCTGGGTCAGACTGGAGGGCCTCCCTCAGGAAGTAGCTGGGGAGTGTGGTGTAGAGAGAGGACTATGAAGGAGGGGTGCTGAGAAATCAAGCCAGTGGGAGAGCTATTGAGGTCCCCGAATGGAGTTGTATGTACTCTTGGCCTCTTTTGCTTATATTAAATAGGTAACCAAACTTAGTAAAAAAAATATATATATATATATCAGGATCTCCTCTTCCCTCTTTAAAGTACTTTGTGGTCCATTAACTTCAAAACAGAGACCTCTTGAGTTGCATATTTTGAGGCCCTCTAAGAAACCCCTCCCCCAGCAAAGGGAAACCCTCCACAACTCCCAACATTTGGCCAGTCTGCCTGAACACTCCTGTGGCAAGATGCTCCGACCCCACCTAGCATCCAATCCACTTTTAAAAAATGCAAAACTACCTATCTCAAAGGCAACCCATCTGTGTATCTTAAAATATAACATACATGGTTTTAACTCTTGCCTTTGGAGTCACACAGAATAATTCTCTCTTCTTTTCCAAGGTGGCATGCCAGAGGTGTGCACACAGCCACTGTATCTTCTCTGAGTCCTCTCTGTCCCTGTGCAGTCCTCCCTGGATCATTTTTCACATTTTTTCCAAAACCCTTATAATCCAACTCTGCATCTCTCAAAATTCTCCAATTCATCCTATGCTGATACCCAGGCCTGAACCCTGTGTTTAAGGGATGGTTTGATCAGGATTGTTATAGCTCAAACTTTATGGATGAGGCAGAAAAGAATAGGCAGAGCACAAGCTGGGGATTGGCACAGGCCATGGGAGGCTTTGTTGGGCCACAAAGGCAGAATTTGTAGGAGCAGTTTGTCACTTGAGATACTATGCCCGAGAGGAGAGGCTGGGTAGGAGCAGAGGGACCCCTGGCTGCCGGCTGACCCAGCTGGCAGGAGTACAGGACAGGGCTCCAGTCCTGGGTAGGGACTAGAATACTTCGAAGAGTGAAAACAAGTGGATAGTCAGGAGCAGAAACCAAAGGATCCATGGAGAATGCTGGAGAACACAGGTGGCGTGTGAAGACAGCTGGGATATAGTGATAAAAGGCTGGTCTTTACTCCATGGACTGAGTTGTGTGTAACTGCTTGTGATCAACTCCTCAGCCAAAGAAACTGGCATAACCCAATTACATATTCCTCATATGAGTTCTTACTGTGGTTGAGCTGAGCTTCAGAATGGCAGGCAGTAGTGGCCTTAGCTACGAGGGCCAGAGACAATCAGTCAGGGCTGGCGTGGTCTCCACTCTAGCATCCCTTATTCATGCTGTATTAGATTTGTGCCCTAGGGAGCACAAAGAATGGTGTTTCCTAGATTTCTACCTCTATCCATATGGAGAAGGCCTACCTTCCTTGCTGGGTATCCTGTTGTTCTCTTGAGCAGGAGAAAAGGCCAGATAAGAGATGGGACAAATACAAAATATTAAGATGGTAAACTAGACACTAATAAACGGAGATTAAAGCAAGACCCAACAATATGCTGTTCACAAGAAACATACTTTATATATACAGGCACAAATAGGTTGAAAGCAAAAGGATAGAAAAGGTTAGAGCTGTGTCATGCAAAGAGTAAGCATGAGAAAGCCTGTATGATGACATTGACATCAAGCGAAGTAGACTTCAGAACGACATGAAGTATTACTAGAAATAACAGTACATTTCATTAGAGTCAACTCATGAAGACGTAATATTCACGTGTGTACTAAAAACAAACATACATAAACTCAGAGCATTTATTAAGCACTGTGGGCATTAGAAAGATGAATAAAATATAGTTATTACTCCAAAACAATTTCCATATTGCAAAAAAAGGATGTAACATTTTTAGAGTAGTATATTAACAACAAAGAAAGAGGCCCCGAGATCCTGTTATCAGCCAACATGATATTTACCAATTCCTGTTTTCCATCTCTACCCCCCCAAAAAAGAAATTATTTTTAAAATGGAAATTTCCAAAGGCACATAAAAGTAGAGAGATGAGTCTAGTTAGCCTCCATGTAGCCTCACCACTGCTGTAAGAATTCCTAGCATTTTTGCCTCTCATTTCATCTGTCTGCTGGCCCTTCCCCAACTATTTTTTGTTACAGTATTTTTTTTTTTTTGAGGCGGAGTTTCACTCTTGTTACCCAGGCTGGAGTGCAATGGCGTGATCTCGGCTCACCACAACCTCCGCCTCCTGGGTTCAGGCAATTCTCCTGCCTTAGCCTCCTGAGTAGCTGGAATTACAGGCACGCGCCACCATGCCCAGCTAATTTTTTGTATTTTTAGTAGAGACGGGGTTTCACCATGTTGACCAGGATGGTCTCGATCTCTTGACCTCTTGATCCACCTGCCTCGGCCTCCCAAAGTGCTGGGATTTACAGGCGTGAGCCACCGCGCCCGGCCTGCTACGGTATTTTTAAGGAAATACCAGATACCACCTGTACATGCTGTAGCACACATCTCTAGCTGATAACACTTTAAAAAGCATAACCATCATACCATTACCATACTTGGCAACAGCTCAGTATTAGCTGATTCTCAGTGTGACTGCCTCACAGATATGAAGTATGTTCACATCATGATTCATATAAGGCCCATATATCACACTGACTTACCGCTCCAGAGTCTCTTTTGTAATATTTTTTGTTGTTTAAAGCCACTGATTTCTTAATGTAGATGCTTAGGAGTGAATTCTCTAATACACACTTTAACCCCAAAACACTCCAAAGGGATTTCGTCTCATTTCCCAACAAATACGCTGAACCTATTGAGGTTAAATTCAACCACATTAGAAGTTCATGTACCCATTAGAATTATCTCGTGCATAAACTTTTTTCAATTCAATTTCAAGTGAAATTCACTCTGCATTTGAAAAGTACTAACATGATGTATAAATTCTATCAATCTCAAGCTACATGCCAGTCCAGAATGGAATTGCAATGGAGAAAGGAATTCAGAGGCCCCCTGAGTAACAGATGAACATTGCCAAGTCATAAGTAATTATCTGATTTTCTTCTAACCTCAAGGCATCCTGGGGCATATGAGAGTTATCTAGGAATGCAGGTGTGCACACCTAGGACCTTAGCATGTTACAACACAGCCGAGTAAATGACATAGCAATACTGTTCAAATAAACCTTAATGTAGGCAGACTCAGAATTTACAGGAGGTGCTTATTACTAAGCGTGGCTCAAGGCATCTGAGGTTAGTCAGCCAGTATGACAGGGAACCATTTATCTCCAACTTTTGCCCACACCAAACTCAAACTTCATCCTCTCTTAAACTTGAAAAGCCAGTATCTTGGGAAGAAAAAGTTCAAAAAGCCCCAGGCATGAGAGAGAAGAATACAATATAAACAATACAACAAAAGGAAAGCGAAAGCATGAAATGATTCTTTTTTCTAGTAGTCTTTTTTTTTTAAATTTTTTTATTGCATTTTAGGTTTTGGGGTACATGTGCAGAACATGCAAGACAGTTGCATAGGTACACACATGGCAGTGTGCTTTGCTTCCTTTCTCCCCTTTACCCACATCTGGCATTTCTCCCCAGGCTATCCCTCCCCCCCTCCCCCTCCCACTGGCCCTCCCCTTTTCCCCCCCCAATAGACCCCAGTGTTTAGTACTCCCCTCTCTGTGTCCATGTTTTCTCATTTTTCATTACCCGCCTATGAGTGAGAATATGCGGTGTTTCATTTTCTGTTCTTGTGTCAGTTTGCTGAGAATGATGTTCTTCAGATTCATCTAGTGGTCTTTTGTTAAATTTCCCTCTAGCGTTTTTAGGAATTACAATACTTGACATCCTCAATAAGATACATCAGCAATTGAAGAAGTGAACGAATACCAGCCGTCATCAGTGATCCATTTTCTTGTCTCTTGGCAGCGCTGCACTGAGCCACCAGAGTCGTCTCTTCAGTAAGAGAAGTCTGATGATCTCAGTAACCCTCTCCTGGGACTCCTGTTAGACTTGTATGTTTAATACCATCAGCTGAGTCGTAACATTCATCCAAGTCAACCACCTTCCAGCCTGCCCACACTGCCTCCCTGCAGGAAGTGATTTTGTACACAGAAGCCCCTGGTGGGGTAGGGTGAAGTTTCTGTTCTCTGACCACAATTCCATCCCTGAAGCAACCATTGTGAAGCATTGTTCTCCTGTTCCACTGTCCATCCAAAGAATCTCAGGTCTCTGTCACAGGATCACCATCTTAAAAGGAGTCCATCCCTCTGACACATACTCAGGAGAGGAAAGAGTAAGTTTTGGAGGCACCTGGTTGACTTCAAGTGGAGGTAAGAATCTGGGCAACTGGGACCACCAGAGTGAAGGATGAATTGGAAGTTTAGCAGAATAGACCCCGCCTTCCTCGGAGTTTTATTTTTGTTCCCTGTCATGTTTTGTGCCTCTGCCTTGTCTTTAAGTTCACCAAAACAAGATGCCAGGGCCGGCTGCATTCTCTGAGTCGACAGGGACTCTGATAAGGGCCTTTCACAGAAGCAGCTCGTGAACACTTTGCAAGACAGCTACCTCTGCCTCAATGGCTCTGTCACTCCCTGTGAAGCCCAACTCCTCCTGTTGATGAATGACACCCTGTATACCCAGATATGGGTTAGTGTCCAGAGGGAATGGAGCTCACTCTGCCCTCTCTCTGCCACAGGTTTTCTTTCTCCCTCTCTACCATGTGCCACTGGCCTCTCCAGTGACCCCCTCCCAATCCATGCCTCCCCGGACCCTTCCAGCTGGTCCAATATGCCCCAAAGCTGAGCCCGTTGAAGGCAATTCAACACCATTTGATTCCGAGCTGGTCACATTTACTTCTTAAGACTGTTTAAAAGGGGAGCTATGATGCCAGTTTAATGCAGTGGGGGGCACGATCAATGCAGATGAGAGGTGCTTGGAATGGTAAAATGCTATACCAAAACCAGCTAAGAAATCTAAGTAGGAGTGGGATAAGGTACTACGAATATAACAGAAGGCACAATCAGAAGAACTAGAACTAGGAAGAATTTTCTGGTTTTGATCTGGCTGTTGAAATTTTTGTTAGGAGTAGATGAAAGTAAAGAACATTAGAAAAGGTCTGCAAACAGAAAATGGGGAGGAAATGATTCATAGTTTATTTAAAAATGGAAATGATTAATGGTTGTATTTTAAAATGAAATTACAGTTCATGCATCTATGGATGACAATGGGACATGCTAGTTTGGGATTTCCTCTGTTTTCCATAATAGCAGAGTTGAAGCAGAGGTTCCAGTGTCCTCCAGCTCATGGTCTAGGCACAATTTCAGCCAAATTATTTTCATTAAATAGGTTTGTAATCCTTTTTAAGAGCTGTTGAGGACAAGAAAGTGTAGTTTCTCTAGGAAATTATGTAATATTGTAAAATTTCTTTTCTATTTGGTGATAATAGGTCACTGACTTGCATTGTGCCCTCAAAAACGTGTCACAAAAGCATGAAGCAGACATTTAATAGAGTGATGAATATAATCAGAATCAGATATCATTTTGAGGGAAAATATCACCTAATTTCTGTTAACTTATATTCTGAACAATGGAAAGCATTCTCTTCCCATGCTTAGAACGAGACTTCCCCTTGATTTACAAATGTTTCTCCATGTTATTAGTAAGATGGGATGTCATTTGGAAACATGGGGCACAACAGTCTTCTTTGTGTAACTGACATCTATGCTAGCAAAGAGTGGCAGCTATCATTGGGTTAACAGCTGACACCACTTTCTAGAGCACTGATTCTCAACCGGTGGCAATTTCATTGCCCTGGGGATAGTTGGCAGTGTCAGGAAATACCTTTGGTTGTGATGACTTGGGGAACTATGCAACTGGGTCAGTGTGCAGAGACCCAAGGATGCTACTGAACACCCCACAATGCACAGGACTGTCTCCCACTTGCAAATCTCAACAGTGCTGAGGTCAAGAAGCCCTGTTACAGGGTACCTAGAGCATAGAATGCAGGAGGGGCTTAGGAGATGTCTGTCCCAGGCTCTGGTCCAAATCTCACTAAACTGGCCACATTTCAACAATTAGGTCCTGTGCATTTCTTCCAGGCAGGGGTTCTGAATCTGGGGTCTCCACTACCCAAAGGACCTGTAAGTAAAATTCAGAGGCTTTGTGGAGTTGGATGGGAAAATGTTGTATTATTTTTAAAAGTTTCAGGTTCACAGCACGAGTTGGAAATAGAGATTTCCCATGTACCTGTTCCCACATCTGTGCAACCTCCCCTCCTATGAATGTCCTGACACTGTTGAGTCTTCCTATCCATGAGCATAGGCTATATCTCCATCCATTTAGTTCGTAATATTTTTCTTCCGAGTTTTATAGTTTTCCTCATGTAGGTCTTGTACATACTGTTAGATTGTTCTTAAATATTTCTGGGGAGGTGCTAGTATAAATGATCGTGCGTTTTAAATTTCAAATTCAAATTGTTCCTTGACCTATGATGCAGTTATATTTTATGATGGGTTGATCAAGAGTTAAGTAGAAAATGCACTTAATACACCTAACATACTGAATGTCATGGCTTAGCCTATCTTAAATGTGCTCAGAACGTTTACATTGGTCTACAGTTAGGCTTTGTGTTAGATGATTCTGTCCATCTCACATACTTTGTGCAATATTGGAGTATGGTTTCTCCTGAATGTATACTGTTTCACACCATCATAAAGTTGACTCAACATAAGTTGGGGCCCATCTGTAGGAAAGCACTTGAGTTTGGGCTATTACTTGTGTATGTATGTAATTTTGCTACAATTGCTTATTAGTGCCAGGAGTCTTTTGCCTATTTGGGGGAATTTTCTACATAAACAACCATGTTATCTACAAAGTTTTGTCTTCTTTCTCCATCTGTATTCCTTTGATTTCTTTTTCTTGCTTAATAGAACTTCCAATATGATGTTGAAAAGCAGTACTTTGCCTTGTTCCTGATGTTAGTGGGAAGGTGTGGGCTTCTCACATTAACTCTAATGCTAGCTTTAGGTTTTTGTAGATGTTCTTTATTTAGTTGAGACAGTTCCCCTCTGAGTTTACTGAGAGTTTTCTCATTATGAATAGGTGTTAGATTTTGCCAAATGTTTTTTTCCATCTATTGATATGATCTTGCGAGTTTTCTTCTGGAGCCTGTCATGATGGATGAATGTTGAACCAGCCCTGCATACCCGGTTTCAGTATCACTTGGCCATGATGCATCATTCTTTTTATATACTGCTGGATTTGATTCGCAAACAACATGTTGATTTTTTTTTTCTAGTTCATGAGATATGGGCCTATTGTTTTCTTGTAATGCCTTTGTCTGGTTTAGACATTAGGGGAGTGCTGGCTTGTAGAATAAGTTAGGAGATAGTCCCCTTACTTCTACCTTGTAGGAATTACATGTTCAGTGGTATTTATCAGTGAACCTATCTGGGTCTGGTGCTTTGAGTCTTTAAGGTTTTAATTACTAATTCAGTTTCTTTAATAGATATAGGCCTATATATCTCAAAGAATTGGTCCATACCATTGAGGTTATCCATTTTGTGGAAGTGTTAGTTTGTATTATTAAATTGAAGCTCCATAGGGTCTTCTCGTCTTATTTAGGTATATCCGCCTCTTCACGGATAGGTCAATTTCACTGATTAAAAGTAAGAGACAGTTAAACCCTCGTGTGGCCATTCATACAAGTCCCTATTTAGAGAACAAGTGATTATGCTACCTTTGCACAGTCAGGGTACCGCGGCCGTTAAACATGTGTCACTGGGCAGGTAGTGCCTCTAATACTGGTAATGCTAGAGGTGGTGGTTTTGGTTAACAGGCGGGGGTAAAGTTTGCCGAGTTCCTTTTACTTTTTTTAATCTTTCCTGGGTGCAGACCTGTGTTGGATTAACAGTTTAGTTAATGGAGAAATTAAGCTGTAGTATGTGCTGATCAGGCTGTTAACTAACAGTAGTTGTTTTGGTCTGAGATAAGCTTATGCGGGGAGAATAAATTCATGTTACTTATATCAACATTATTGCTTCTATTAAGTAATAGGTGAGTTCAGTAAAATTAATAAAGAGTAAATAAATATCGAGCTTAAATGCTTTCCTAATTGATGGCTGCATTTAGGCCAACTATAGTGGTGAAATGTTTTACTCTATAAAAGGCTAGTTCCTAG
This sequence comes from Callithrix jacchus, assembly GCF_049354715.1. Taxonomy (NCBI): domain Eukaryota; kingdom Metazoa; phylum Chordata; class Mammalia; order Primates; family Cebidae; genus Callithrix; species Callithrix jacchus. Next base: position 14,057,776 of record NC_133508.1, read on the forward strand.
GGTCTAAAGAGCTGTCCCTCTTTAGACTAACAATTAAATTTACAGGAAGATTAGATGGTTCTGTAGGCAAATTTAAGGTTGAACTAAAATTCTGTCTTGGACAACCAGCTATCACCAGGCTCAGTAGGTTTGTCGCCACTACCCATAGATTCTCCCACTATTTTGCCGCATAGACAGGTGTGCTCTTTTAGCTATCCTTGGGTAGCTCGCTTGGTTTCGGGGGGCATTGTTGAAGTTCTCTTTATAAAGTTATTTCTAGTTAATTCATTATGCAGAAGGTAGAAGGGCTCATCTTTACTTTTTTATGCTTTATCAGGTTTTTGTCCTTCCCTTACAGTACTATGTCTATTGTGCCTATAGTTTCTATTGCCTATACTTTTGTAATAGGTAAATGATTTGATTATTATGTTTAAGTAGTATAGTTTTATGGGGGTTTGGGCTAGGGTTAGCTCAAAGTGATCATCTGTTGTGAGATCTTCCGGGTGTAAGCCGGATGCTTTAGTTTAAGCTATGCTTTGATTCGTCCAAGCGCACTTTCCAGTATACTTACCATGTTACGACTTATCCCCTCTATATCAGTGTGTAGAGGTTTATTGTTAATGTACTTTTATGTGATGTTTGAGGAGGGTGATGGGCGGTGTGTGCGTGCTTAATGGCCTTGTTTCAATCAAGCTCTCTATTCTTGGTTTACTGCTAAATCCACCTTAGGCCCTGAGATTTCATGTAGAAGGGCTCATGTAGTTTTTCTAATTTAGAAAATGTAGCCCATTTCTTCCCATGTCATTGGCTGCACCTTGACCTGACGGTTTTATGATGATACTTCTGCTTACTTTACAATCATTAAGGAGTTTGCTGAAGATGGCGGTATACAGGCTGAGGGCAAGAGGTGGTAAGGTTTATCAGGGTGTGTTGATTATAGAACAGGCTCCACTAGATGGATGTAAAGCACCGCCAGGTCCTTTGAGTTTCAAGCTATTGCTTGTAGTGTTCTGGCGAATAATTTTGTTAATTAAGTTATTGAAGTTTAGGGCTAAGCATCCTAAGGTATCTAATCCCAGTTTGTACCTTAGCTATAGTGTGTTCAGAATGCTAAAGCTACTTTTGTAGAATATTTCACTATAACTGGGGTTTTCTATGACTTAGTTATAGGTTAGCTTTGTTTGGAGTAAAATCTTAAACACTCTTTACGCCAGGCTCTATTAACCGAGGTGGCTGGCACGAAATTGACCAACTCTGATGGTCAGTGTAACTTAGTTAAACTTTCGTTCATTACTAAAAGTTTGTCACTGCTGTTTCCCGTGGGGGCGTGGCTAAGCAAAGTGTTTTGAGCTGCATGTGTGCTTGCTTGATACTCGCTCCTCATGTTCTGATAATCTAGAGGGCATTTTCACAGGGCTGTGGATGCTTGCATGTGTAATCTCACTGAGAGCTAATAGAAAGGCTCGGACCAAACCTATGTGTTGATGGGGTGATAATCACCCGTCTAGACATTTTCAGTGTCTTGCTTTAAAAATTAAGCTACATTAACTTGATGCATATTTGAACATATATATAGTAGTGGGTTTATGTGGGTTAAAAAAACATTTTCTACTATATAAGTACATTTTCTAAAGGGTATAGTTTGAGGCATGTGAGAAGTAATCATGGGCAGTACTGTTTATTGGTGTGTAGGACATGTGTAGAGGTACATGTTTTTCAGTTAGTGGGATTTGTGTTACAATTAATATTCGTAGTGGGATATCTCTTTGTGGTATGTGCCTCAGAAAATATGAATTTTGTTTTGAGGGTTTGAGAGTGGGTAATCTATATGTGTGTATTTGGTTGTGGGAGTGGTGGTTTTGGGTTAAAAATTAGGTAAAAATACTGGTTAATTATTTATTATGTCCTGTGACCACTAATAAATTACACCTTAGTGGGTGGGATGGGGGCCAAGACATTCAATATAGGCGCGATGATAGCATAAAGTCTGGCAAAACAGTCAGGTGCTACAGGATGATGGTTGGAACCTCCCGGCAATGCTGATGATTACATACCTTTCACTACCAGAGGCCTGTCGTGCATCCAGTGACGAGATTAAGAGGGTGATAGTGCCACACCATCATGACGTCTTATTTAAGGGGAACGTATGTGCGACCTTAACCTTATGGCCCTTAGGTAGGAACCAAATGCCAAACATAGTTTCAGTATAACCAAGCCCTGTTTATATGGGCCTGGAGTGAGAAGAGCAGCAGATGTGGGTGGGTTGCTGGTTTCACGGAGGATGGTAGATTAAGAGACCAAGTATAATGATGGATAGCCATGGGTGAATGGATTATCGAAGTAGAATGTGCTATGTCCGACCAATAATGCAATATATGGATGTACAATAAATGATGTTACTGGATAATATTCATGTGCTAGTGCGTTGTCATGTACTGCTAGGCTTTGATGTATTATAGTCCAATGTGTAATTATAGTTCTTGCTTGTAAGCATGTTCTGCAAGGTTTTTATGTACGCCTTGATTTAATGTGCTATGTATAATTAAGCATGTACAGTACTAGATATTATTCATGGGGTAAACATTAATGCACTAATTACAAAGTACTTCATTGCTGAGCCTTCAATTATATTAAAATTTATTATTCAGGGAGTAGTTTAAGATTAGAATTGCAGCTTTGGGTGTTGATCGTAGAATTAGAGACTGTCCTGAGAAGTAGATATTCTCCATTTCTGGTTTACAAGACTGGGGTATTAGTTTATACTACAAGGACGTCTATCATTTGAGCAGTTTGTTTTCGAATAAACAGGAGAGGGGAATTAGGGTAATAATAATAAGGAACTATATAATAGATGCTGTTTGGCCGATGGTTACAAAGGGGTACTCAACTGGTTGGCCTCCGATTCATGTGAGTGTTAGTAGATCGGCTACTAGGGTTCAGAATAGGAGTTGGGTGACTGGTTGGAATGCTATGCTTTGTTTTTTGGATAAGTGTTATAGGGATGATTATTAGGGTAAGGATAGAGAGCATGAGAGCTAGGATGCCTCCTAGTTTGTTGGGGATAGATCGTGGGATTGCATATGCAGATAGAAAGTATCATTCTGGTTTAATATGGGGTGGGGTATTTAGGAGTTGGCTAGTGTGTAATTATCTGGGTCAGTTAAAAGGTCTGGCATAAATAGGGTTAGACTTATTAGGGATAGGAGGAGAAAAATTAATCCGAGGATGTCTTTAGTTTTGTAGTAGGGGTGAAGTGAAATTTTGTCGGGCTCTGATGTCAGTCCTGACGGCTTACTTGATCCTGTCTCATGCAGAAACAAAAGATGGATAGCTGCTAGGGCTGCAATAATGAAGGGTAGGATGAAATGAAAAGTAAAGAATCGTGTGAGGGTGGCTTTGTCTACTGAGAAACTGCCTCAGATTCATTGTACGAGGTCGGATCAAATGTAAGGGATAGCTGATAAAAGGTTTGTACTTACTGTAGCCCCTCAAAATGATACTTGGCCTCTTGGGAGGACGTAGCCTATGAATGCTGTGGCTATAGTTGTTAGTAGGATGGGACCGATATTTCAAGTCTTCAGAAAAAGGAAAGATCCGTAGTATAATCCTCGGCCAATATGAAGGAAGAGGCAAATGAAGACTATGGATGCACCATTGGCATGTAAATAGCGGATCATTCAGCCGTAATTAACATCTCGGGTGATATGGGCGACCGAGGAGAAGGTGGTAGAAGCATCTGGTGTGTAGTATATAGCTAAGAATAGGCCTGTGGTAATTGAAATAATTAGGCAGGTGCCTAGAAGTGAGCCAAAATTCCATCAAGAGGAGATATTGGATGGTGTGGGGAGGTCAATGAATGAATTAATAATTTTTGCTAGTGGGTGTGTTTTACAAGGGGAGGTCATTAAGATTCTTATAGTTGAAATACAACAATGGTTTTTCATATCATTAGTCATTGTTATAATCCATGTGGGAATAATGATATATGCTTTATTTTCATTAAGTATTATTTTAGTAATGGGATTTGCGGGGTTTTCTTCTAAGCCTTCACCTATTTATGGTGGGTTGGTGTTAATTTTTAGTGGTGCTTTGGGTTGTATAATTATATTTTGGTGGATCTTATATAGGGCTTATGGTTTTTTAAATTTATTTAGGTGGCATGATGGTTGTTTTTGGTTATACTGTGGCAATAGCAATTGAGGAGCCTCCTGAGACGTGGGTATCGAGTACTGATATTTTAGGGATTTTTATGTTAGGTTTAATGATTGAGATAACTATGGCATTTTTATTGGGTGGTGATCCTAATAAAACAATAGAGGTTACTGTTGATTATAAAACTGTGGCAAGTTGAATGATTTATGAAGGTGAGGGACCAGGGTTAATCCGTGAAGATCCTACGGGTGCTGCTGCCTTATGTAATTATGGTGTTTGAGTTGTTTTAGTTACTTGTTGGGCGTTGTTTATAAGGATGCATATTGCAATCGAGCTTACTCGGGGTGGGGGCTAAACAGTTAGGAATAGTGCCAGAGTGGGTGGGATTGAAAAGAGAGCTTAATTAGGCCTTTTTTGAGTTGATGAGCTTGTGGAGATTGAGATTTGGGTTTGTGTTATTTTTGGTGTGGATTTTTCTAATCAGAATAGGTCTAGTAAGGTTGAGGTAAAGTTCTGGCTTGTGGTCAAGCTTGAATGGGAGTTCAAGTGATGTGTAGTGGTTGAATAAAAGCCTAGTATGTCACCAAAGTAGAAGGTTTTTAATGGGGTGCTTAATTTTATATTATTAGTAATTAGATTAAGTTCTATTGCTAGAAGGAGTCCTAAAATAGACCTAAAGCTGTAAGTTTAAGGTAGTATGGTATAGTGACAAGGGTGTGTAGCAGGAGGAACCTGGCGAAAATGCTATCCACTGCTAGGCAATTAATTGGGTTTATTAATAAGGAGTTATTTTCATTAATTCAGACGAGTTATGAAGCTAAAGAAAATAATGCGGATACTATATATAGCAGTAAGGGAGGTTGCTACAGACTAGTTGTAAGGGCTCAGCTTTCCTATCACTTCTGTATTCATCCTCATCAATGACCTTGCTTCCTACTTTATAAAAAATGTATTTCTATCCTCTAGTTTTTTCTGGCCAGTGTCCTTCTGAATAAGGTAAATTCCTTCTCCTGTGCTCCAAATTCTGTCCGATCCATCTGATCTAAAGCTTTTAAGCTGCACAAAAAGGAATCTCTATATTTTACAATAACTGTTAGCAGAGGCTGGTTGCAGTGGCTCATGTCTGTAATCTTAGCACTATGGGATGCCAAGACAGGCAGATCTCAAGAGTTTGAGACCAGTCTGGCAACATGGTGAAACCCTGTCTCTACTACAAATATAAAAATTAGCTGGGCATGATGGCATATGACTGAGTCCCAGTTACTCGAGAGGCTGTGGTCGGATGATTGTGTCACTGCACTCTGGCCTGGGTGACAAAGCCAAATGCTGTCACAAAAAGATAAATGTTAGTAGCAATTAACAAATGGTAGGAGTAGATCAATTCTGTCCAGATGAGATACCCTGGAAGGACAACCTCACGTGGGAATTATGCAGAAGAATTACTGCCTGACGATAGATTCTGATCAAATCCTAATAATTACCTAAAAGGATGATGAAATCGAGGCCTGGCCAGTCACTTTAGGAGTAACAACAACAAAAACTCTTTTTACAGGCAAATGATTTCATAAAAATTTCAACTACTTTGCTACTTGTAAGAATTTTCTCAATTTCAAGATTGTTGGGTGTGGGGATAGTTCAAAGGTTGGAGGTCTTTAAAAATAGGACAGACCTGGCCAAGACTGACTAAATGCCATTCTAATCCAACTTCTGTGTTAACACATCTGACCTAAATATCTAAAAATACACTGGTTTTTTTTCTGACAAAGCACAGGACCCATTGGTGGATGTTTCTACACAGAAAAGAAAATAGCTCAAAATATATCAGACTATTTCAGTTACAGAAGCAACAACCCAAAAAGAAAAATAAGACATCTGGAAAAAGAATCATTGAAATACTTTTTTTTCCCCCCCAAACCAAACTCCAGTTTACCGTTTCTCCTGCAAATGTGATTTGATAGCTGGGAAGTGAGATGTGGCACAGCGGCCGCATTTCTAGTACATTATTGGTGCATAAGAGAAGAGAAAAGATCAGCAATAACCTCAAAGTCTCTTATGGCCTCTTGAGGGTCATATTAGTAAAATACATGTAATGGATGAGCTTAAATGTCTGCAGAAGTCACCTTAACAGTTTGGGTGGTTCCATAGTCAAAGGAAAATCAGGTAGGCCTTGAGTATAGTAGAAATAGCCCAGGATCCAGGGTCAGATACCTTAGTTTGAATCTTTACTAATCAGTTTTGACTGTCCACTCACAATCTTGTACAGCCTTACCCTACAGTTTAATCCTGTTTACTTCCTATACTGGTAGGAAGAAGCTATGTAATATGTCAGTTGTACATAGATGTGGGCAATTTACCCCTCTCCCTTGCCTTCGGTGCATAAATTTAAATGAGGTGGAATTAAGTGAGCAAGAGCCTATAGCCTAACTCTTGGTGTTCCAAGTTCTGTAGAAAAAAACTGATCAACAGGGAGGAGCCTGAGAAGATGCTGGGAAGGGAGGCTGTGGACTTGAAGAGGTTTACCCAACAGTGTCCAGGGACAGGAAAGGGAGGCACTGAATTTAGATCCTTGAGTAGGAATTTCTAATTGTGGGTGTGTCAGATGTGGCTGAACCATGGTGACTCCATCTTGTATAGAGGCTCAGTAAAATAAGGCTGAGACCTGCTGGGCTGCATTCCAGATTAAGCCATTCTAAGTCACAGGATGAACAGGAGGTCAGCCCAAGATACAGATCACAAAGACTTTGCTGATAAAACAGGTTGCAGTAAAGATGCTAGCCAAAACCAAGATGGTGACTAGAGTGACCTCTGCTGGTCCTCACTACTACACTCCCACCAACGCCAGGGCAGTTTAGCGTATCAACAAATCACCATACAAATGGGCATCCAGCAGCCCCTGGGGCTGCTCTATGGAGTAGCCATTCTTTTAGTCCTTTACTCCATGGACTCGCCTTGAATTTTTTCTTGTGCAAGATCCAAGACCCTTTCTTGGGGTCTGGATCAAGACCCCCTTTCAGTAACAGGTGGGCTTCAGGGGGTCATGTGTACATCTTGGCACTGAATACAATGTTGCATGCATATTAATAGATTTATCTGGGGGAGGGTTCATCACCAGACTCTCAAAGGAGTCTGTGACCTACAAAAGATTAAGATGACTGCACCAGATGCTGAAGGGAAACTAAGACAAGCTAAATTACAGGAGCCCATGAGACTGAGGTTGAGTTCCTACGTAGCTTACTCTGAAAACAAACTGGGTTGGGAAACCACTAATCTAGCCAAGTTAGTCTCCAAAATATGCCTCTTTGGCATCAGGATTATTTCTAGCTGGTTATTTTGAGACCCCTTTATAAGAGAAAATTCCATCTATTAAGGAAGGAAATCTCCATTTGTAAGGGTGCCTTCCTCTCTATATCAGGAATAGGAAGACTCGGAGGCCAAGGTGGATGGATCACTTGAGGTCAGGAGTTCGAGACCAGCCTGACCAACATGGTGAAATCCCATCTCTACTAAAAAAAAAAAAAAAAAATTAGCTGGACCTGGTAGCACGTACCTGTAATCCCAGCTACTTGGGAGGCTGAGGCAGGAGAATCGCTAGAACCCGGGAGGTGGAGGTTGCAGTGAGCCAAGATCACACCACTGCACTCCAGCCTGGGCAATGAGTGAAACTCCATCTCAAAAAATAGGAGGAGGACTAAGAAAAGAATGAAGGCAGCATCGAATCACATCTACTTCACAGGCTTACCTCTGTTGAAGGTGTTTTTCCTGGCCATCCTGTGAAATGGGCCTTTACCTTTTTTTCTTTATTGAGGTAAATGATAGTAATTAAGCCTGAAGTCTACACTCCATGCCTTTGAGATGTACATTTTCTATTTTGTTTTCTCTAGGACCTTATAGATAGCCCTTTGAGATGGAAATTTAAGGGAGATGACTCATCATCAGAAGAAAAACCACATTTGGGTAAATGAAAATTGTCTTTTCCACAAATCTTAGTAAAAAGGTTTGCCACCTGAGCAAGTATTCCTAGCTTCTTCCATCTGCCAGAAACGTAATTAGAATTCAGCTATTCTATGAAGTAGTAAATTTTGTGGGTTTTGTATCTGGTACTGATACAGGAGCTAAAAAGAAATTTAGGCAGTTGGTGAGGGTAAGAGAATCCTCAGCAAAGTTTTCCTTTTAATAACAAGCAGCCCCAAAGTCATTTCTTTTCTAACAAAAAGCAAGCCCGAAAAATCAAGCTGCAGACATAGAAAAGCAAGCTAGAAGCTTGCACAGGTGAATGCCAGCAGCTGTGCCAATAGGAAGAGACAACCTGGGGGCCAGGCATGTTCGACATGGAGGCTCCCCCTTCCCTTTTGTCAACCACATGCACAGTAATGAAGCAGGCAACATGGAACTAGCCAGCTAGAGACCCCATCTGCATGATACAACATTAGGTTGGGGTGGCCAGCTTCTTTAAGCGCTTCTGAAAGTGGCACACCTAATCTGACCAATCTCTTGTCCCCTATGTAAATCAGATACTGCCTCCTCAAGCTCATCTATAAAACCCCACGCAATTCACTTCAGAACCAGAAGAACCACTTGGGAGCTCCTGTCTCTCCTTTGGAGAGAAAGCTTTTCTCTTTCCTATGGCTCTTAAATTCTCTCCTTGTGTGTCCTCATCCTTAATCCCCTTGGTGTGAGGCAATGAACCTGGGGTGTTACCCAGATGAACGATGCCACTTCAGTACATGCCTGAATTTTAAAATGAAACCTGTAACATATGCCTCTGTCTTCATGTTTATGTCTCTCTGTAGGTATGTGTGTGTGATTTTGTCTATCTTCAGATGGTATTACCAAAATTAAGTTATAAAAGAGCTTTATTTAATTGGCTTAAGTGCTTATATAAATTAAGTACTCCTTAAACTCTTAGGAAAAAATAATGAATCCAAAATGCCTTTCAAGTTTATGTGATCTAGGGTAATCTTTGGTTAATGCAAAAGTTTGTCAGTTTAATTAGAATAGAGTTGTCAGCATTAAATAGTAAACCAAAGAATACAATTCTAAGCACCCTAAAGAAACCTGAAAAACTAGTTTAGGGCATGATGGTGATACTGTAGCTAAAAAGAAATTATTTAGGCAGTTAGTGAGGTTAAGAGAATCCTCAAAAAGATTTCAACGAAAAGCAGCCTGTAAAATTGAGCTGCAGACATAGAAAAACAAGCTGGAAGCTTGCATAGGCAAATGCCAGCAGCTGTGCCAATAGAAAAGGGATACCTGGAAACCAGATATATTCAACTGTAGGTTCCCTCTTCCCTTTTCTTTGTCACTACATGTGCAGTTAAAAGGCAGGCAATTGGCCAGGTAGAGACCTCAACTGCATAATGGCAGATGAGGGTGAGATGGCCAGCTGCTTTGTGCAGTATGTAAATGGCACACCTGCTCCAACCAATCTTCTTGGCCCTGTGTAAATCAGACACTGCCTCCTCCAGCTTGTCTATAAACCCCTGTGCATTTCACTGCAGACAGACCAGAAGACCCACTTGGAAGCCCCTCTGTCTGCTGCAGAGAGCACTTCTCTTTCTATTAAACCTCCACTCTTAAACTTGCTGCTTTTGTGTCCACATCCTTCTGTGACATGGTAAAAAGCCCCATAAAACTGCACACTTCAACCATACCTCAGCTTTCTGCTCTCTATAACCCAAATGTGAATAAGTCATTAAGGACTGTGATCGCCACCCTACCCGGACAATGTGTAAATCAAATGCTAATCTTGACTTTTGTGAACCACTTAAGTAACAATCAGAACGTCAAAAGTCCCCTGTCCCTCGGAGTATCCTGAACCCCTCACCCTCATCTCTGCCCAGAAGGAGAGTTACAGAATCCACTAGCCCTCGGAATGTCTGAGGCCCCTCACCCTCACTCCCGAGGTGGTTTTTACCAGTATAAAAGGTCTTGACACCCTCCTTTTGATGCCACGAGTTGGAGAGACGTGAGTCCTCTGTGGCCGCCGGCAATAGAGACCCTGCAATTTGGCATACTTTTGTCTTGGTGTTGACTTTCTATGCTCGGGCCAGTACAACATTTTGGAGATTCCGAGACTTATCTTCGTCCATCACCAGACAAAAGCCCTCTCACAGTCTCGCTCCCCACTCAGGGGCCTCTGGGGAGGCGCCCCCTGAGCTGTTCCAGGGCCCCAGAGTTCTGGCCCCTTGGAGGATAAGCGACTACCTGGCCGACATTCACCCGAAATTCCTCAGGGTCCTGGGAACCTCCAGAGGTAAGTCAGGTCTGGGGACCAGTCCATCAGAGGGGCCTGAGTCGGGGGACCAGACACAATCACTGCAACTCTGGCCAGGCAAGCCTACTGTGAGACGTCACTGGAGGCTCAGGTTACCTCATTAGAGGCTTGGGTAATTTAGTTTTCAGTTGTTTTCAGTAACCTCAGTGTGAGTGAGAGTGTGTGTGTGTGTATATATGTAGTCCCATGGCTGGAAGGCTATGGGACTTGTGTGGGCCTTCACCCGCGGTTCCACGGGGACGTCATAAAGCATAACGGTGACTCACCTCAGGACTAAAAATTCTGAGGTGACCAGGCCCAGGGTTTATATGGGTACACCTTAGCCAAGACTCTCTGAAACATCCCTCTGGGGACATGGCTGGGCAGGTATCAGACTGGTCTCCCATCTGGGGGGCACCCATCCTTTTTCTGTCAATCCTATATGTGGTTCTGTCTTTATTGTAGATTCACCAGTTTTGTTAGACTCCTGTTGGCTGATGCCAAAGTGGTTTAGGCCTGCTTCCCTTGGAGTGGAAGATATTCTACAGTGAGTAACAAACCACTGGCTGCAGGGGACCGTCACTGAATTCGTGTCCCTAGAAGTAACTCTGTTCTCCTTCCTTCTCCTACTGAGGCCTCACTTCTTCTGACTCTGCCATGTGGCAAATAGCTTTAGCCCTATCTATCTTTGACAGAACAGACAATTATCTTGTTTCCACCCCAAACAGTCAAAAAGAGTTGGCACCTTTTTGTCTAGGAATTTATTTCCCAGGACAGAGAAAAAACTACACCTGAGACGTCTCGGCCAGAATTCCCTTTTGGACATCAGCTAATGAAGGGAAAAGGAAATTATACCCAACATAGGCAGAAATACTCCTGTCCTGCGGAGGGGGTGACTGAGAGAACCTACAGGCCACAATGATTATAACACAAGTATAATGCCTGCCAAAATTGGAAATACTACAAAAACCATAAGACCCATGTCACTATCAGGAGACAGGGAAGAGAGTGGAGAAAGAGGAAAAAAAAAAAAAAAAGACAAAAATAGGAGAGAGAGAGCAAGAAGAAAAATGAGAGAGGAATTTAATGCTTTATTGGGTCCCTCTGTCAAAGCAACCAAAAGCCGCAGGGGTGGGGAACGCACAGCTGGCCCAGCAGCTGGGAGCTTTGTTTTAAAGTGAGGCAAAAAGTTTTTTTTTTCTGCCGGCCACCAGCCCCACTGCCTCAGGGTGCAGCATTTGCAAGTGCAACGTTGTTGGTTTAAATCCTCAGTGAAGCCAGTTTTAAATTAGTGAAATCTCTTAGGGGAAATTTTGGCATTAAAAAAAAAAACCCACAGATGGGGTCGTCTAGCTCCCGGCCTTGTACCCACCTCCAATGCATGACGGCCAACTTCAAGGTTGGGTTCTCAGGCCAATATGGGGTAAAATTAACCCCTGCAAAACTCCGCTCTTTGTGTGAGCTAGAATGTCCATCTTTTGGAGTTGGGTGGCCAGATACTGGGACCTACGACCCAAAAAGTACCCGGGCTGTATGGAAAATGGTTGCAGAAACTCCTGGATACCCTGACCAGTTTCCATACATCGACCAATGGTTGGGTTTAGTCCAACGGCCTTCCCCATGGCTGAAGCACTGCATAAAACAGGCTGAACTTCAGGTCATGTTAGCCAGCCCAAAGAAAGCCCCTACTGCGCCAGCCATTCTCCCCACCCCAGAAGAGGATCTAGAATTACCTCTGCCTTATTTTAGACCCTCTGGACAGAGGTCTCAGCACCCCTCTCCAGACAGCACTGGTAGCCAGCCCTTGTCCCGACTCCACACTCATAGCGGGGCTCCATACCCACCCCAGGTATTACCCCTTCAAGAGGCACCCCCAATGGAAGGAGGTAGCTGGGGCTACCCTTTCTTCATCCACATCCCCTTCTCCTCTAGGGACTTACACAATCAGAAGGCCCCAGGCACTCACAGGGCTCCTAGAGTCTATCTTACTAACCCACCACCCCACCTGGGATGATAGTCAACAATTACTCCTAATACTGTTTACTGCAGAAGAAAGGGGCAGAATTAGACAGGAGGCCCATAAGGCCATAGTTGGAACGGGGGAGGCTTGGTGGAGGACCACGGGGAGCAAATTAATGAAACCTTCCCTTTCGCTCGACCCCAGTGGGATCCAAACACCTCGGCGGGTCTACAGGCTTTGAACAGTTTTCACCGGTACCTACTAGAAGGGGTTAGGGGAACTGCCCAAAGCCCACTAACCTCTCCAAGGTAGGGACTGTAACTCAGGGCCCGCAGGAGTCAGCAGCATCTACAGGATGCTTATTGCACCTACACTCCTATTGACCCTGAAGCTCCAGAAAATCAGCGGGCCATCAATCTGGCTTTCCTTTCCCAGTCAGTCACTGATATTAAAAGAAAGGTACAGAAGTTAGAGAGAGTCCAGGGAATGAATTTGTCCCAATTGCTAGAAATTGCCCAAAAGGTTTTTTACAATAGGGACACGTCAGAAGCCAGACAGGATAAGAGTTACTAAAGCAGTAATCGCAGCTCTTCAGGAAACCCGAGTTATCCCACGGGGACAGGGAACCCCACAGGGGAGCCCCTGGGGTCCCTGGCCCAGACTAGGATGCAACCAGTGTGGGTACTGCCAACAGAGAGGCCACTGGAAAAATGAGTGCCCGGAAAGGAGAAGGCAAGAAACAGCTCAGGGAAAGCCAGGATTTATGGTGCTGGGGCTCTTATTTATTAAACCCCCAGGAGCCCAGGGTCACTTTAAAACTTGGGGGTGCACCTGTCAGCTTCCTAGTCAACACCAGGGCGGCCCACTCAGTCCTTACTCAGCTTCTAGGACCACTATCCAGTAAAAAAACAATTATCCAGGGGGCCACAGGAAAAATCATGACAAGTCCTTGGACCACCAACTGATTCGTTGATCTGGGGAATGGCACTGTCACCCACTCCTTCTTAGTCATTCCAGAGTGTCTGTACCCACTCCTAGGATGGGACTTACTCCACAAACTTCAAGCAAATATTTCTTTCAGTGAGGGTCATGCTTGCCTCTCAATTCCTCCTCCCTTGGCATCAGGGCCCCCTCAGCAAATTCTCATCACCTGTGCTGTCATACGAGTATCTCTTACAGGAAGCTCTATCCTCAGAGGCAGATCAACCGCCAATTCCAAGAGAATATACCTGGAGTATCGGCTGAAACAAATTCTCCAGGCTTGGCAAGTCACCGTACCCCAGTCATGGTTCAGTTACTGGCAACGGCAACTCCAGTCCAGGTACGACAATATCCCATGAGCCAGGAAGCCAGACGGGGAATTGCTCCACATATAACCAGACTCCTAAAAGGAGGGATCCTTACTACCTGTAAGTCCCCCTGGAATACCCCCTTGCCCCCTGTCTTAAAACCAGACACAAAGGACTATCAGCCTGTACAGGACTTAAGGGAGGTAAACAAATGAGTTGAAACTATCCACCCTATGGTTCCAAATCCATACACCCTCCTAAGTCTCTTGGGCCTGGAACACCACCATTACACTGTCCTGGATCTCAAGGATGCATTCTTTAGCATCCCACTGGCCCCTGTTAGCCAGCCCATATTTGCTTTTGAATGGACTGACCCTGATACTGGGGTTTCTGGGCAACTGACTTGGACAAGACTGCCTCAGGGGTTCAAAAACTCCCCTACTGTTTGATGAGGCACTTAGCCAAGATCTTGCCACCTTCCGAGCTGAGTTCCCCAAGTGTACCCTACTCCAATATGTGGATGATTTACTATTGGCTACAAAATCCCAGGAGGCCTGTAAAGAGACCACCCAGTCATTATTAAAGACCCTACAGACTTTGGGTTACCGGGTCTCAGCTAAAAAGGCCCAACTCTGCCAACTGAAAGTGACTTACCTGAGCTATATCATAGAGAAGGGCAAATGGGCACCGGCACCCAGCCGAGTCCAAGCGGTGCTACAAATACCCACCCCCACCATGAAACGCCAAGTTCGAGAATTCCTTGGGGCAGTAGGGTACTGCAGGCTATGGATTTTGGGATTCGCCAAGATAGCCAAGCCCCTGTATGCCGGCACTGGAGGAAATCAGCCCTTGATATGGACAGAGGTAGAGCAACGGGCTTTTGACAAGCTCAAGACTGCCCTGACTGCAGCCCCAGCCTTGGTCTTGCCAGACATCTCTAAACCCTTCCAGTTGTTTGTGCATGAAAAGCAGGGAGGGCCAGGTGGTGGCTTAAGCCTGTAATCCCAGCACTTTGGGAGGCCGAGGCGGGTAGATCACGAGGTCAAAAGATTGAGACCATCCTGGTCAACATGGTGAAACCCCGTCTCTACTAAAAATACAAAAAATTAGCTGGGCATGGTGGCATGTGCCTGTAATCCCAGCTACTCGGGAGGCTGAGGCAGGAGAATTGCCTGAACCCAGGAGGCGGAGGTTGCGGTGAGCCAAGATCATGCCATTGCACTCCAGCCTGGATAACAAGAGCGAAAAGTCCATCTCAAAAAAAAAAAAGAAAAGAAAAGAAAAGCAGGGAGTCGCTAAGGGGGTGCTCAGCCAGTCATTGGGACCATGGTCCTGGCCAGTCACCTACCTTGCAAAAAGACTTGATCCCATAGCCTCTGGGTGGCCAGCTTGTCTGAGGTCGGTGGCAGCTACAGCCCTGTTAGTCAAGGAGGCGGACAAGTTGACCTCGGGGCAGGAGTTAAAATTAGCAGCACCCCACGCCATGGAGTCACTACTCTGTGGAGCTCCTGGAAAATGGATGTCAAATGCCTGCATAGTTCAATATCAGGCCTTACTTTTGGACCAACCCCACATAAAATTTTTAAAGGCTACGGGTTTTTTTGTTTGTTTTTGTTTTTTTGAGATGGAGTTTCACTCTTGTTACCCAGGCTGGAGTGCAGTGGCGCGATCTCGGCTCACTGCAACCTCTGCCTCCTGGGTTCAAGCAATTCTCCTGCCTCAGCTTCCCGAGTAGCTGGGACTACAGGCGCGTGCCACCATGCCCAGCTAATTTTTGTATTTTTAGTAGAGACAGGGTTTCACCTTGTTGACCAGGATGGTCTCGATCTCTTGACCTCGTGATCCACCCACCTCGGCCTCCCAAAGTGCTGGGATTATAGGCATGAGCCACTGCGCCTGGCCAAGGCTATGGTTTTAAACCCCACCATGCTGCTACCAGACATCGAGGCAGAGGAGCCCATACATGATTGCCAACAGACAATGGACGTCCTCCACGCTACTTGACCGGACCTCACCAACGTCCCCCTGCAGAACCCAGAGGAGGTACTGTATATGGATGGCAGCAGTTTCATGGTTGATGGAGTCAGGTATGCTGGGGAAGCCGTAGTCACCCTAGAGCGGGTTGTCTGGGCCCAGGCTCTTCCACATGGAACCTCGGCCCAAAAGGCAGAACTCATAGCTCTGACAAAGGCCTTAGACTGGGCGGAGGAAAAAACTGTTAACATCTACACGGATAGCCGGTATGCCTTTGCTCCAGCTCATGTACATGGAGCCATTT
The DNA here is from genome assembly GCF_049354715.1 of Callithrix jacchus. NCBI lineage: Eukaryota > Metazoa > Chordata > Mammalia > Primates > Cebidae > Callithrix > Callithrix jacchus. The sequence goes on from NC_133508.1 coordinate 14,073,687, forward strand.
ATAAAGAAAGAGGACTACTTACTTCAGAGGGAAAAACCATCAAAAATAAATCCTAGCCCTACTAGAGGCTATATGGAAGCTCAAGGCAGTGGCATTAATACACTGCCAAAGACGTCAGAAGGGAGAGTCACCAGAGGCGAGGGGTAATAGGGCGGCTGACCTGCAAGCCAGACAGGCAGCCTTGGGACCAGTAAAACCTCTGACTCTTCTTGTGACTCTGCCGGCCCCAATCCTGCCCCCAACTCCTACATACTCACCTGAGGAAGAAAACTTTGCTAAAGAACAAGGGGGCACACAAGATTTCACAGGATGGTGGATTCTATTGGACACAAGGATTGTGGTCCCCAAGGATCTAGGATGGGCTCTAGTTAAGGACATACACCAGGCCACTCACTTAGGACAGACCAAACTAACTGAGCTGCTAAAAGCCAAATACTACATTCTCCACTTACATGAACTTATCAAGGAAATTACTACTCTGTGATGTATGTGCCTGAGTAATGGTCTACCCAGGTAGCAGTGAGACTCAGAGGGGCTAGCCCTAGGGAGCACTGGGAAGTAGATTTCACTGAAATAAAACCCCCAGCAAATGGCTATAAATATCTCCTGGTGTTTACAGATACGTTCTCTGGATGGGTCAAGGCCTTCCCCACTAGGTCCGAGACTGCTTTGGTGGTAACAGGACCTTGTTCCTTGGTTTGGCCTCCCTCTAATGCTGGGGGCAGACAATGGGCCTGCCTTTACTGCACAAATTTCTCAGGGCCTAGCCAAAGCCCTGAGTGTATCCTGGAAATTACATTGTGCCTATCATCCCCCGAGTTCAGGGCAAGTCAAATGAATGAATTGGACCTTAAAAGAAACCCTGACAAAGTTTATCTTAAAGACTGGTGAAAACTGGGTCAGCCTGCTTCCTTTTGTCCTCCTCCGTGTCCGATGCACACCCTATCAGAAAGCCTTCTCCCCTTTTGAAATCATTTTTGGTAGACCCCCTCCCTTACTCCCCAGACCCGCTGATACCGTGCATGCTGCAGTCCATAATTATACACTCCTTAAGTCCTTACAGGTGCTCCAGTCTGTTCAATCCCAGATACACCAGCTCATTAAGGACACCCGTCCCGCCCCATTGGACCTCGCAGAGCAGCCACCACACCCCTTCCAGCCTGGAGACTCTGTCCTTGTTAAAAGATTCGCCACCTCCGGCCTCACTCCCCACTGGAAGGGACCCTACACAGTTATCCTGACCACACCCACCACACTCAAGGTGAACGGACTAACGGCCTGGATTCATACACCCACATCAAGACTGCCCCACCCGAAGGACAATGAAGCATCAGACACTCACCCCCCGACTCACTAAAGCTAAGACATGCGCTCTTTGCGATCACCACCCTCACCACCCTAATATGTGCTGTAAATCCCTATAGCAAACCCCTGCTAGAACCCACCTATCAATGTGTCATCAGCGAGGGCTCCACTGGAGGATATGTTAGTTCCTTAACCGGGAAGGGATCCACCTTAGTCAATTTAACCCTGGAATACATTCCAAAGAACCCCATTACCTTCTCCCTAGACCTCTGTGCCCTCCTGGGCCCCAACCTAAATTTCAGAACAAGTGGAGGTGTAGCCGGGTGTGGCAGTTTAGGGGCAGAGCAACAACTCCAGACCATGGGCTTATATCTGTGCCCAGGATCCACCCCACAAACAAGGTGGAACTGTGGAGACTTAAATAAATTCTTTTGCCCCCATTGGGGTTGTGAAACTATCTCCACTGTATCAGGATATGCCAAAAACAGACTCCATAAAATTAATGACATTAAGGTCTCAATATGAGTCCTTAGAACAAACAAACAATACTAACCAGTTGGAGGAATCAGTGATTTAATTCTTGTAAATAAAACCAGGGGGGAATGTGACATGGTAAAAAGCCCATAAAACTGCACACCTCAACCATACCTCAGCTTTCTGCTCTCTATAACCCAAATATGAAAAGGTCATGAAGGACTGTGATCGCCACCCTACCCGGACAATGTGTAAATCGAATGCTAATCTTGACTTTTGTGAACCACATAAGTAATCAGAATGTCAACAGTCCCCTGTCCCTCGGAGTATCTGGAACCCCTCACCCTTATCTCCGCCCAGAAGGAGATTTACAGAATCCACTAGCCCTCGGAATGTCTGAGGGCCCTCATCCCCACCCCCGCCCCTCACCCTCACTCCCGAGGTGGTTTTTACGGGTATAAAAGGTCTCGACACCCTCCTTTCAATGCCCCGGGTTGGAGAGACTCGAGTCCTCCATGGCCGCCGGCAATAAAGACCCTGCAATTTGGCATACTTTTGTCTTGATGTTGACTTTCTATGCTCCGGCCAGTACAACACTTCATTTCCTTAGCACAAGATGACAAATCTTGGGTATTTACCCCAGACAATGACACCACTTCAATGGAAAGGGAGGGGTTCAACTTGCCTCATTTCACCCTCCTCCTCTAAGAGTTTACAACCAACCAGTCTTAACATTAAAACAGGGATCTTGAGGCTGACAAAGCAGATTCTTTGTGGCAGTAAGATACCAAATGCCCAAGTGACTTCAGTATAGCACCACATGACAGCTAACAGGCCCTGAAGGAAACTATTTTACCCCAAAATACAATTTCTTTGACATATTCCAAAATGGTCCTCCAAAGCTCTCTTAAGGGGGAAACTTGTGTTCTATAGAGAAGCGCCTTCCCTTAGTAGAGTCTGACACTTTTTAGGGTCCAATAAGACATTCACCATTTATTCTGACACATGCCACATGGAGGCTTCATCTACATGACAAGAACCTTGGCTTCCACAATCCCCTTCTCTAAACACAAGCCTTTTTTAATGCTGAATTCAATTCTTCAGGCAGAGTTTAACTCTTTCATCCCACTGCCAATCAGGAAATTTTTGAATCCACTTCTGATGTGGAAGCCCCTGCTTTGAGATGTCCTGCCTTCCTGGGCCAAACCAATGTATTTCATTTCAGGTACTGATTTATGTCTTTGCCTGTAATGTCTCTCTCTCTCTCTAAAATGTATAAACCAAGCTGTAAACCAACCACTTTGGGCACATGTTCTCAGGACCTCCTGGGGCCGTATCACAGGCCATGGTTCTTAACTTTGGCAAAATAAACCTCTAAATTGATTGAGACCTGTCACAGATACTTTCTGGTTTAGAAATATACAGACACATAACTTTTCCTACCTATGTTTACTAGTAAAATAAGCTCATGTTACTTCTTTTTTACAAAATTTGTCAGCAGAAAACAGAACTTAAGGTGATGGATATTTAATGTCTCATTTTCATGAGCAACCCAAGCATAATTGTTAAATACAAGTGAATTAAATAGATGTAGGAAAGAGCTTCCCATGTGAAAGGGGTCTTCCCTGTACAAGAAGGTTTTAATATTCTTATCAAGGATGGAAACTGAAGCTGAGGAAAATGTATACAAACAGCAATTTCATTCTCAAGCCTGGCCAAAAACTCTAATAAGGATAGAGATAAAAGTCTGCCTCCCCTACAGCTTTTGATTAGAGACTAAAGATAGCTGAATCTGTTAGTAAACATGTTCTGTGTCACAATGAAAACATTGTATGAGGAAGCACATGCTTCTAAAATTATGATTTATACATTTGTCAATCTACAGACAGCTGGTATGACAGGGTCCACAACTGCTTGCTTCCTAACTTTCACTGGAAATTAAGGTAACTTAGGGTAAGAATTTTAATTAGTATATGTAACTAACATTACCAGAAATAAGGAAAAATCCATATGCAAAAGCATACAAAGGAGGCAAGATGCATTTTTTGTAAGAAAAGCTGTAAGGGTATGAGAATGTGTTTTGTTAAAGGCAAAGAGAGAATAATTTTTGTCCTAAAATAGAATGACATTGTTCCACAGTGAGAAAAAGGTATAGCAGAAAAAGAACCTGAATGGATATAAGAAAATTGTAGGAGGCTTATAAAAGTAGAATCATGGGAAAGGAATTATATGTGTTATCAAGTTGCTAATATTTGGTAATATTTGAAGGGAAGTAAGTTGTTTTCAAATTCTAATATTAATATCAAAAGTACACTGATACAAAACTAGAATTTTGTCCTCTGTTTTAAAACAGCAAGGTTTTCTTGGAGTTCTGGTCTGCTCTTAAAAGGTAAAGAAAAACCTTTTGCCATTTCTTAAGTCATTGGTCTAGGAAATAAAGACTGTTCTATCATCTATGCTTCCTGTTGTCTTTGCTTTTCTATTAAGAAAATGGAATCTTTTCTAGTGAAAATAATTGAGGTTTTTCTATAACTATGTTAAAGTTATTTAAGATACAAGATTGCCTTTGACCATCTGTTGGCTGAATGGGGCAGTGTGTGAGAGATCTAACACCTTCTGGTGCACTTAGACAACAAACAGGCAACCTGGTTAAAACAAGTAGATTCTTCCGGCTAACTCTTTGGTTCAGTTGGTTTGGTTAAGGGGTGCGTTGGTTAAGGAGCACATTTCAGCCTGTTAGTATCATCCTCCTGATAGTCATCATAGCAGTATCTCTAGAGCATCATATTCACTCAAGAATCTTAAATGCTACCACTCACTGTGCCCCAAATGACCTCACTCCATTTATAGCAACAAAACCAAAAAGAGAACATAACAAGTCATTTAACTGACCTAATGTTTGGTTTAAGCATGGAATTCACAAGCCATGACAAGTCCACTATGATAGTGACAGAAAATAGCATCAACATCTATGGTTTTGGTCAATCTCTCAAGATTGTGAGGTTGACCAAAATGGGGAAATTGTTCCACTAGCTAGAGGCCATTAGCCTGACATCTCTCTCTGTACTCTGAGTTTCTACATAACCAACTAAAACTTAACTTAGTATGCAAACGAACAGAAGCCTAATTAACTTAGGAGTATTTTTTTGGTAACAAATAGCCAGGTCTCAGCAAATCACGGGTGGCCAACTGATCCGCCCATGCCCAATAAGACAAATGCCCAACTGTGACTAATCAGGTCTTTCCTCTACTTTGCTTCCTGTTCAGTCTATAGAAGCTCATGATTCACACTACTGAACAGAGTTCTCCGAACCTCTTCTGGTTCTGAGTGCTGCCCGATTCATGAATTGTTCTCTGCTCACATACATTCTGTTAAATTTAATTTCTCTACAGTTTTAAACAGGTATTATATTTCACCATGTCCCAAGTATCAAAACCTCCATTTGCTGTTGTAGTAGGATAAGATGTTCCTTCTTCATTCTGTCTTCTGCCTTTTCCCTCCTTTAATCAGAATGCCTATTTGGGAATTTACCTTATTTGAGGATGGATCGATTTGTACCATCTCATCCTGGGCTACCTCAAATTTATGCTGTTTCCTAAAGACCCTATCACTACATTCAGCCCCCTCCTCCATTAGCATAAGGGAGGACCAAAGCCAAGAAGAAATATAAAACCAAACAGAAAAGCAGAAGACAGAGGCCAGCTCTCTTATTACTAGTTTTCCTTTTTCGTTTCTATCTCCAGAGTTTATTTTTTGTCAATAATAAATTCTGTCACCCACAGCTCTGTTTCCTTCTTAGTTTTTTTGAAGCGCCTGATGTAGCTTTGAAGCAATTTAACACTTCCATTCTTATCGTTTGCTTTTTTTTTTTGGAGACACAGTCTCACTTGGTAGCCCAGGCTGGAGTACAGTGGCATGATCTCAGCTCACTGCAACCTCTGCCTCCCGTGTTCAATGATTCTCTTGCCTCAACCTTCCACATAGCTGAGATTACAGGCACACGCCTCCACGCCTGGCTAATTTTTATATTTTTAGTAGAGACTGGTTTCACCATGTCTCCAACTCCTGTGCTCAGTTGACCTGCCTGCCTCAGCCTCCCAAAGTGCTGGAATTACAGGTGTGAGCCACCGTGCCTGGCCTAAACATCTTTTATTTCTAAATTACCCAGTCTCAGGAATTTATAGCAATGCAAGAATGACCTCCAATAAAAATAAACCAAAAAAACCCAGGAACCCAAGACCATGAAGAGGTTTAGAGAGAAACTTCCATTTGAGATAAAGCATTTGTGTGAGGTGACAATTTCTAGAACTGCAACCTCACATCATGAGGGGACAGACTTAAGAGCTAAGCCAGCAGCTTCAGGTGCCAAAACCCGGACAATCTGAGCTACTGATGATACCAAACAGCCAATCCCGGACCCACACCACCTGGGCTTCCTATTACAGGAGACTGATAAACCCCCTCCTGCTTAAGCTGCTTTGGGTACCATCTCAAAGCCAAATGCCTCCTCCCTGATGTACCCCATAGAGTCCAGAGCAGCTCAGAGGATGTGGCAAATGTCAGTAGTGCCTGAAGAGCAGGACTGGTTTTGACTCAGTTGTAGGGGCAGAAACTCAGCTCAAAACTTCCATCGAGAAATGAGATCTATTATTCTGCACAGCTGATAAGGCCAGGCCCAATTCCAGATTCTGCCAGAGCTGGGTGCAGGGGAGACCATGAGGCCACTGAAGCCCCTCTTCTTCTCTTCTCTGCTTCCCCCAGCTGACATCAGCCTCATCCTCAGCAGGTGCATCCTGCACCCCTCCAGCCTGCCAACACCCACAGCAACAGCACGCCTCTTTCCCTATAGTTCCAGCAAAGGTCTCAGTGCCTAGCTTGGGTTCCCACCTGTTCCTTTACCACTCGCCATGGCCAGAGGAGAGGAGCAGTTCTAACTGACCCGTCCTAGGTCCTGGGGATGTGATCAACCTAATGGAAATGGGTAACCAAAGTCAAATCAGGGTGTGCCACTGCCAAAAGCCAGAGGCCAACAAGAATAGCAGGTATCGCCACACAGAAGGGATGAAGAATTAAATATGGACCCACACCAGCAGATTCCTACCACTGTCCCAGTCCATTGCAGACCAGCGATGGCACCACTCCCAACTCACCCATCTTCATGGTTTCACAAGCTACAAAGGTCTTTTTTGTTGTTGCTGTTTGTTTTGAGATGGAATCTCACTCTATCACCTAGTCTGGAGTGCAGTGATGTGATCTCAGCTCACTGCAACCTCTGCCTCCTGGGTTCAAGTGATTCTCTTGCCTCAGTCTCCCAAGTAGCTGGGATTATAGGCACCCACCACCACACCCAGCTAATTTTTTTATTTTTAGTAGAAATGGGATTTCAATTTGTTGGCCAGGCTGATCTCCTGGCCTCAGGTGATCTGCCTGTCTTGGCCTCCCAAAGTGGTGGGATTATAGCCGTGAGCCACTGCACCCAACCTACAAGCCACAAAGTTTAGAAATAAACTTCATGATTCCTCAGCACAGTACCTGGCTGATAACAGATACCCAAGAAATACTAATTACCCAAATGTTCCTCTATCTGTGTCGTCAGGGGTCAGGGTGAGCTGAGGCGCAGTGTGTGGGAAACCACAGTTATAGACACAGCATCTCCTCTGCCAGGAGTGTCAGAGCTGGAAGGGGCCTTGCAAACCATTCCCTCCAAACTCCTTGGTTTACAGTCAAAAATCAGAGGCCCAGACTGAGTAGGCAGTGTGGCCTGGATCTCACAGCTGGTGGAAGCCAGAGCCTCTTCCCAGCCCAGCATTTATTATTGCATCCCATGGCATCCAGAATGCTTACATGTGAGGCCCAAGGAAAATAACAATTTTCTCTCCTTTTCAAAGGGTTTCCTGACCAGGCGTAGTGGCTCACACCTATAATCCCAGCATTTTGGGAGGCTGAAGCAGGCGGATAATTTGAGGTCAGGAGTTCAAGACCAGCATGGCCAACATTGTGAAACCCCATTTCTACTAAAAATACAAAAATTAGACAGGCTTGGTGGCATGTGCCTGTAATCCCAGCCACTTGGGAAGCTGAGGCAAGAGAATCACATGAGCCTTGGAGGCAGAGGTTGCAGTGAGCCAAGATCACACCGCTGCACTCCAGCCTGGGTGACAGAGCGAGACTCCATTTCAATAAAAAAGGGGGCGGGTTTCTCAGCGTAACTGTACTGTCTTGGAAAGCAAAAGCAACAAACAGCATAGACAGACTGTTCAGTATCCTGTGTGTTTATCCCGCTGCTTTACGGAACTCTGGAGTCATTATTTCGTTGTCTTTGAATGTTTTATGTGTGTGTGTCTAGCAGAGATGGAGAGAGAAGCCAGGACACAGAAAGACGGAGGTGGGAGAGAGATGGTCTGAGTCCCAGTGCCTCCAAGGATGGAAATTCCCCAACTCGCAGTTTAAGGCTTATCTGCCTATTGGCCACAGAAAGCAGCTGCCAGGCAGGGAGATTTATAAGGTGACATTCCAGCCCCGAGCAATGTTGGGTAAACAGACCGAAGCCCATGATGCTGGACGTGCCTCCTGTACTTTTGTACAGGACTCTAGAAGCCTTCCCACCACAATGACAAATTGTGCAGAAACAAAACACGAGGTGGGGCAAGGTGCAGCCGGGAGAGGCAAGAAATGTGGCAGATGGCCAGAGAGCTCAAGGCTGCGGGACCCTCCCTTAGAGCCAAAGGTTGGGACAAGTCAACACAGATTCAGAATCGTTCGGCTGCCTGAGCTCTGCCTGCCAGGTCACGTGCTGGGGATTCTGCCCTGACACCCAGAATGAGCACCATCCTGACTGAACCTAGCAGGGTGACACGCGGGGAAGTGTTCCGTAGAGTATAAAGCATTCTGCACAAACGAGGGGATGTTGTGGTGACCCTCAGGCTTTCTTCCTCTCTGCAGTCTGGGTTGGTATCCCTGAACAGAATCTCTCACTGGCAGATAAAGTAGGCAGAGCAGTGCCACCAACAAGGAAGAAGCCAAGACATGTGCCTTGCCCTTAGCAACCTGGATGCCTACAGGAATTTACTCAGGGTGGTGGCAAAAGATATTAAGGGGAAAATATTAGAGAAAGTTATAGAATATAGTCTCAAACCCTCTTGGAAGGCCTAAGGGCTTTTTCTATAGTTCTTGGCTGAAGGCAGCCTAAACCCCCTTTACATTTAGTTAATAAGTAAAGCAAATAGCTAGGGTATGTGGGGAAGTTTACCTAAGCTGTTTACTCATGTGGTCTTAAAAGTATGCTTTGAGCCGATGGTCCTCTTCAGGGGAGGTCAACCAGGGGGATTACCCCCTAATGGTGTTTGCTTTGGGCATTAGAACCTGTCCTTTACACTCTAGTGGTGTTGACTCAAGCCTTTGTCAATTAAACTTTACTAAATAAATTCAAGTTTCACTGGCTGGCGGTGGCTGGTGGGTCCTGTCTCTTTACAGCACTCTCCAGGGAGTCTGTAAGCCACCCAGTCACTCAGCTGGACTAGCAAAGCATATCTGTGTGTCACTGTGCTTTATATATCTGTCACTGAGTCAGGGTCTGCAGGACAGACCCCTGCAGGTGGTGACCCTGACAGATGGCCTCTGAAGTGTCGGCAGAGAGCACCACCTTCCAGAAACATCTCTGTGTGGTGTTGTGTGAGCACGAGCTGGGAATCCCACAGACCTAAGTCCCAGCCTAGATTCTGCCAAGTTCAGTGGCCTGAGCAAATGGCTTCAGCTCACCAAGTCTGTTTCCTCATCTGTGAGATGAGACATGCACATCACGGGGTTCTTGTGAAAATCTAGCATCCCAAGAGCCTGCCAAGGGATTGCTACCTACTAAATGCACTCTTGCCAGGAATGTGTTAGGAAAGAAAAAGGCAGGGGGGCCAACACATAAAGACCAGTATCTCCTCTAAAGCCAAATAGCATTCCGGGTGGAAGGAAAAAGCTTTCATCGGTCTTAAGTTACTCTAGCCACAGTGTATGTTGCAAATCTATTTATAGATGTGGTCATTTGTTTATGACAAAATCCTTTGCATAGGATTTTGTCATAAACAGTTTTTCCCGGAGGCTCTGGGACCACTGCATGAAGCAACCGAGTTCCCTGTGCAAGTGTTTTCTCTTAAACCTGAAGCAACTCAGGAAGGCTGGTTGGTCCTGAAATTGACTTTCAAAGGAAGGCTCTGCATGAGGAAGTTAAGGGAGCTTAAGTGCATTTCATGGTGGAAACAGAGAGGCTCTCTGACCCCTAAGTAATTAGATAAAATCAGCCCAATTTCCATTTCAGCCCTTGCCTCCATTCGTGCTGATCCACCCCTCAATGAGGCTTCCAAATAGCTGCAGGCGGAACTTAAAATACTTCGGCGGGGCCTGGTGGCTCATGCCTGTAATCCCAGCACTTTGAGAGGCCAAGACGGGGGATCACCTGAGGTCAGGAGTTTGAGACCAGCCTGGCCCACATGGCAAAACCCCATCTCTACTAAAAATACAAAAATTAGCCAGTTGTGGTGGTGTGGGCCTGTAATCCAAGCTACCCAGGAGGCTGAGGCAGGAGAATTGCTGGAACCTGGGCAGAGGCTGCAGTAAGCCGAGATCACACCACTGCACTCCAGCCTGGGCAACAGAGCAAGACTCCGTCTCAAAAAAAAAAGAAAAGAAAAGAAAAGAAAAAAGAAAATACTCTATAAATATGGAGAAATACCCCCTTTGACCCATTTTTGAAGGGTACATGTAGGAGGAAATGTCAACCTCTGATAAGAATAAAGGATTATTTGAACCCATATATGCTAAATGCCAAGCCAGACAGATGGGCAAACACCACGTTTTATGAGATTGATTATAAATAATGGAATGTTGTTCTCTGAGAAGATTGAAAGTAAATTTGATAAAAGGCCAAGAAGAATGAAGACAGAAACTGCCTATGTTCATGCAGTGTAAGAGCCTCCAGATTTACACAGGCCTTCTTTGGCTTCTCTGAAGTGGAAGGATTTGATATGACAAATTCTCCTGTCATAGAGATACCCTCCCTGAAAGTAATCTGCTTTGCATTCAAGAAAAATACATTAACAATCAGTAAACCCCAAAATCTCTTCAAGGCTGCAAGAGTAAAACTTCATGCATGAATTAAGTGCCATAATAAAATGAGTTTGTGGGTGAGCAGGGTAACTCACACCTGTAATCCCAGTACTTTGGGAGGCCAAGGAGGGCAGATCATGAGGTTAGGAGATCAAGACCATCCTGGCCAACATAGTGAAACCCCATCTCTACTAAAAATACAAAAATTAGCTGGGCATCGTGGTGCGCGCCTATAGTCCCAGCTACTTGGAAAGCTGAGGCAGGAGAATCGCTTGAACCCGGGAGGCAGAGGGTGCAGTGAGCTGAGATTGCACCACTGCGTTCCATCCTGGCGACAGAGCAAGACTCCATCTCAAAAAAATAAATATGAGAAATTTTTTTGAAAATAAAAAAAATGAGGCTTTTACATTTTGAACTGCTTTTTCCTTTTTAAAGATGGAAATAGTTTTACAACTGTCATTGTTACATTTTAAATGACACATCAAGGGGTCAGAACAAAAAGCTAAGTCCTAAATGGTATTACAATGACATCAGATGTAACAGGGACCTTCTGTAAGTGTGAAAGACATGCAAAAATCATTCAGAATACACAAGAGTAAAGCTTTCCCAAATCATGCATCACACACAGACCAGGAAGATTATTTTTAGTTACAGCTAAAAGCTTAGGAAACCCATTTTCTTCTTTTCCTTCTTTTTTGGCTAGTGTTAACAGAGTTTTTATATGGTTTCTTCCAAGCTTTATGTATGTGTTTTATTTTTTTATTTTTTTATTTTTTTTTTTTGAGACGGAGTTTCGCTCTTGTTACCCAGGCTAGAGTGCAATGGCATGATCTCGGCTCACCGCAACCTCCGCCTCCTGGGTTCAGGCAATTCTCCTGCCTCAGCCTCCTGAGTAGCTGGGATTACAGGCACGCGCCACCATGCCCAGCTAATTTTTTTGTATTTTTAGTAGAGACGGGGTTTCACCATGTTGACCAGGATGGTCTCGATCTCTTGACCTCGTGATCCACCCGCCTCGGCCTCCCGAAGTGCTGGGATTACAGGCTTGAGCCACCATGCCCAGCTATGTATGTGTTTTCATAAAAATATATTTAAATTTACATACTTATATACATTATCTTCCACCTCCATTCTTCCCTCATCAAAAGTAATGGGATCTACACTTTTTATTTGGTTAAGAGACCTTGACGGTTTAAAAAATACATCTGCAGTTAATCACCACTTTCAACTAGTGAAAGAAAATAGCTGTGGGAAAGAGGAGGCAGTTGAGACTGGGTTTCATTAACACATTAGGCAATCCTAGTTTTCCTTTATTCTGAAGGCTGCTGTACCTCCTCCTAAAATACAGACTATGACCGAACATAGGCCAGCTGCTTACTCCTCTCCTCTTTGCCTCTCAGATCTCTTACCTTCTTGACCTTGAGAATCCATCTCTCCTCCTCTACCCCTAGTGAAACTGCGCCATTCATAATAATCCTTTTCAATGGTGTGGCACTGAGACTTACCAAATCCACAGGCTAATCCCAGTAACAGCAGACACATATATAGCACTTCCCATGTCTTAAGAACTGTTTGAAGAGTTTTATATACTAACTCATTAATTCACATGTTCTATCATCTTATTCCTCATAATAATCCTATAGGGCTTATTAGGCGGGGTGCCTAAATCCTGCCTTCTTCCTACTGAACTCGATTTTTTTGTTTTTTTTAAAGACAGGTTCTCACTCTGTCACCCAGGCTGGAGTGCAGTGGCATGATCTCAGCTCAATGCAACCTCCACCTCCTGAGTTCAAGCGATCCTCTGCCTCAGCCTTCCATGTAACTGGGATTGCAGGCACGCGCCACCCACGCCCAGCTAATTTTTTGTATTTTTAGTAGAGACAGGGTTCCACCATGTTGTCCAGGGTGGTCTCAAACACCTGACCTCAAAGTGATTGACCCACCTCAGCTTCCCCAAGCGCTGGGATTACAGGCACAAGCCACCACACCTGGACTGAACTCGGGTGTTGATAAAGTTCCACCATCTTTCACATGGCCATTACTTCAGGGTGGGATGTCCCAGGAGGCAAGCCATTACTGGTCTAAGCTAATTAAACAGGCCTACAAGGTACAAGTCAGTGATACAGCTCTAGCCAAAGACGTGAGAAAAAGCTGGCTGGGTACAGAGAGGGAGAAGTTGCTCATAAGAATGACATTTTCTGTCCTTTATAAAATCTACACCAAAAGAAATAATCTTTCCCGCTTTTAGATCTTGTTGGGTCTGGAGTTGATGCCTGGAACTGCTGCAGCCTTTTTGCAACCATGAGGGAATCCAGCCTGAGGACAATAGTATCACAAAGAGAGAATGCCAAGCCAAGAGAATCACCAAGAGGGGACCCAGATCCCCGATTATCCCATGTCTAGAGCTACCATCACTTTTGCTTTCTTGCCTCATGTGATAATACATTTCCTCACTGTTTTAAATTCACTGAGTCCACTTTTCTCTTACTTGTAGCCGAAAGCATCCTTAAAAATGTAATTGACCCTGCTTTGCAGATGAAGAAAGAGTCAAAAGAGGGCAAGTGATGCCTACAATCAAACCACTGGTAAATGTATGAAGAACATGCAGGCCTTAGGGACTAAAGATTGTACATAATTAAAAGGAGTGTGAAGGCGTTTTAGGCATGCCACCCCAAGATATGCCGCTTTGGCATATAGACCATTTTGAGCTGGAGGAACCGGAACAACAGTACGTGCAGGGCGCGGCTGCTTCCTCTGAACTGAATTTCCTTTATCTGCCTAAAGACAGATACTCCAAAAGTAACTCAGTTCCCATCAGTACCCCCAACCCTGGGAGTTTCATCAACCGGGAAAATTAACTGTTATCACAGGAGAGGAGACTGGAGGTGCCATCACACCCAAAGTTTGTCACGAGCTATCACTTATTCAAAGGGTCCATTCATCTTTCCCCACAATCGTTTTCCCTTTCTTAAACTGCCTACATCCCCCGTCCTTGCTTTCCCCGAGAAAAGGACACATAAGCTTCTAAACCTTACTGTTTTAAGCGGTATTACTTTTTCCTGTGATGTCCCTGTGCACTGAAGAAATCTGTGTACATTTTCTCCAGTTAATCTGCCTGTTGTCAGTTTATCTCATAGACCCAGTTATTAAACCTTGGAAGTTAGAAGGAAAATCTCTCTCCTCCCTCCCAAAGGACTTCCAAATACATTTTATAAATTATATGTACATATACTGTCACAATCACACAAACACACAACTGATAACATTATGGTTCAATGTAATCGTCTCGATTACAATGAACTCGAGTTCAATGTAAACATCTGCTTCCTACTCTCAATGATAGACTTTGAGTGTATGTGGGATGTCACTCGCAGTGTCACAAGATACATAGGCCAATATATCATTTTTTTCTTAGGCTCTCATTTTTGGCTTTAACAGTGCATTTTTAAAAACGAAGTGATTGGCTGGGCGTGGTGGCTCATGCCTGTGATCCCAGCATTTTGTGAGGCCGAGGCGGGCAGATCACGAGGTCAGGAGTTTGAGACCAGCTTGGAGAACATGGTGAAACCCCGTCTCTACTGAAAATACAAAAATTAATTAGGCATGGTGGCAGGCGCCTGTAATCCCAGCTACTGGGGAGGCTGAGGCAGGAGAATAGCTTGAACCCGGGAGGCAGAGATTGCAGTGAGCTGAGATCGCACCACTGCACTGCAGACTGGTCTGAGCAAGACTCCGTCTCAGGGAAAAAAAAAAAAAAAAGTGATTAGCCATGACATTCAAAGTATCAACAACTTGTTATTAATTGTTAATGCAGCTTTTCTCATGTAATCATGAGTCATTAACTTTTAGATGCCAGCAGTTTGGAATTTTCAGTCTACATGGAGACATCTTGCAAGACAGAATGCCAAGGTGGCTCAGCCCCAAAGAGAAGGCTTCGTGACATCCACACGTTGTAAATGGCATGTGGAGAAGGCATCTGCACCAAAGTGCACAGACAACAGGATTCAGAACAAAGTTCACTTTGGATAATAAATCACTGAGTCTTAAGAAAGTGAATAAGGAGTTCATTTTTGATGAACACAAATCAGTAAGTTTCTCCGGCACAGAGTGAATCCTCCATCCCAGGCATTTTCTTAGGTCCCCTTTGGAGGTCTTTCCTGGGATGTTCCCAAGGCTGGGCCTCACTATAGCCCCTGGAGATAGTGTAAATAGGCTGAAATCAAAGCCCACAGCCTCTGTTTCTCCTTTTTTCAACCTTACTCATACTGCCAACCTTATTCAACTGCCATATGAGTAAGTTTGAGAAACTAGAAACAGAGGCTGTGGGCTTTGAATTCAGCACAGCCTATTTACACTACTCTCTTTAGGAGGAATCTCCTTTCCCTAGCCTGCTAGTTTTTGTGTAATGACTTCCATTACAAGCTCCTGGTTTCTCCCCAGACCCTCACACTCCTCTGGGAATAGGCAGGGATTCTGATTGCTGAATTTGCAAACTGGAATGAAGCATGCCTAGCTCTTCCCTTTTCCTCTTCGGAGCCAGCTGGCCACAGGGAGTTCCCAGTCCAGTCTTCTTATGAAGCAGAAAATTTAGAGCATCAGACCCCCCAGACAGGGCTATGGTTTTCCAGAGCAACCTGTGCCTGCCTAGGTGGGTAAGTCCATCTAACTCTGAGGCTGGGAATAATCCCTCTTGCCTACAGATACAAGACACATTGCATCATCTTTATCAGTTAAGAAAGGAAATCTTTGACTCAATTAAGTCAGAACGTGGGTAAGAAACCAGTATTTGTTGGGCTCCTTCAAATTCCAACATGTTCTAAAATAAAGAGGTTTAACCATACCTTACTTTGTATAGCACTTGACAATGTTCAAAGCACTCTCCTGTATCTTATCTCTTTGGGTCTTCTCAACAATTCCTGGGAAGAAGGCAGGGTGTGGAAATGGAAACCCAGCTATTTTAAAGGAACTGTCCAGGGTAACAGCCTGTATCATCTTCCAGATCTCTTTTGCTGGAGTCCCTTCATCTTCTGGGCTTTCTCCAGCTTTCTAAGGAGTTGAACAAGCTGAGTGACTTACCCAGTGTGAGTCAACCGTGAAACCATGCCTCTCTCCACCTTCTCCCACAAAGCAGTTTTGCCTTTTTAAAGGCTGCTTCCATATGCAATGTATTGACTTCTGTGCCATTCAATAAATAGCATAGGTCTCCCTATAGTGAAAGGAGCCCCTAACAGCTTCAAGAGGTGACTTCTCCACTGAATGAACAGACATCAGCATAAGGCAATGAGGAAACAGAGAATGTATCATATTCTTTTGGTGGTGTTATAATCTTCTAGTAACTAACCACACAGAAATTAAGATATGTGAACTGCCTGACAAATAATTCAAAATAATTATTTTACACTCAATGAACTTCAAAAAACACAGAGAAACATCTCAATGAGTCAGGAAAATAATCAAAATTATAAATTTAATAGATATTAAAATTATGTTTTAAAAATCAAATTCTGGAGCTGAAAGATATAATAAAATTAAAAATTCAATAGAAAATATCAACAACAAAACTGATCAAGGAGAAAAAAGAATGTGAACTCAAAGACAGGTTACTTAATATGCAACCAGCGAATAAAGGGAAAAAAGTGAAAAGGGATGAAGAAGGCTTCAGGATTTATGGGACAACATCAAAAGAACAAAAATATTTGAGTTACCGGAATTAAGGAGAAAGAGGGAGGGGCAAAGGGGTAGGCAAGCTTAACAATAGCAGAAAATGTGCCAATTCTAGGGAAAGACCACAAATATCCATGTAAAAGAAAGTCAAAGTTCTTCCAATCAGATTCAATCCAAAAAAGACTATCCCAAGACATATTATAATCACATTGTCAACTATAAAGACAAAAAGGATCCTAAAAGCAACAAGAGAAAACAGGAAAACAATGTATAAAGGAGTTCCAATAAGGTTAGTGGCAGATTTCTCAGTAGAAACCTTGTAAGCAGTGAGAGTGGGATGATATACTCAAACTACTAAAGGAAAAAACTTATCAATCAAGAACACTGTGCCCGGCAAGACTGTACTTCAGAGACAGAAAGACTTTTCCCAACAAACAAAAGCTTAGTAAGTTCATCACTAACTGACCCGTCTTATAAGAAAGGCTAAAGAGAGTTAGTTCTTCAAGCTGAAAGAAGATGATGCTAATGGGTAACAGGAAAACATATCAAAGTAAAAAACTCACTTGTAGAAGTCAAATTCAGAACAGTCTTTTTTTTTTTTTTTTTTTTGAGACGGAGTTTCACTCGTTACCCAGGCTGGAGTGCAATGGGGCGATCTCGGCTCACCGCTACCTCCGCCTCCTGGGTTCAGGCAATTCTCCTGCCTCAGCCTCCTGAGTAGCTGGGATTACAGGCATGTGCTACCGTGCCCGGCTAATATTTTTGTACATTTAGTAGAGACGGGGTTTCACCATGTTGACCAAGATAGTCTCGATCTCTTGACCTCGTGATCCACCCGCCTCGGCCTCCCAAAGTGCTGGGATTATAGGCGTGAGCCACCGCGCCTGGCCAGAACAGTCTAATATTATAATGGTGTTACATAAGTAACATAGCATTAATATTATAATGGTGGTATATAAGTAACCTTCAGTATAAAGGTTAAAAAACAAAAGTATTTAAAATAATAGCTATAATTTGTCAAGGGATATACTAGATGTAAACTGTTACATCCAAAACACAAAATGGGCAGGTGGATTAAAAGCGTAGAGTATTATCATACAGTCAAAGTTAAGTTCTTTTACAGCTTAAAATAGCCCCTTACAGTATCTTTTGTGTACGCCTCAAGGTAATCATGAAGCAAAAACCTATGGTAGAAAGTAAGGAATCAAAGCCAAGCACGAGAGAAAATCAACTCATCATAAAGGAAGACAGCAAGAGAGGAAGAAAGGAACAACCAAAAATTAACAAAATGGCAATAGTACATCCCTACTTATCAGTAATTACCTCGAGTATAAACAGATTAAAATCTCCTATAAAAGACACAGAGTGGCCAACTATACATCTGATAAGAAAAGTTAACATCCAAAACATTTAAAGAACCAAAACTACTCAATAGTGTGAAAACAAGTCAATTAAAAAATGGGCAAAGGACCCAAATAGACATTTCTCTAAAGACCACCTACAAATAGCCCAAAGGTAAATGAAAAAATGCTCAACATCATTAATCATCTGGGAAAAGCAGATTAAAACCACAATGAACTGTCACCTGACACCTGTTAGAACGGCCATTGCACAACAAGAAATAAATGAGGAGGAGGATGTGGAGAAAAGAGTCTTTGTACGCAGTTGGTAAGAATGTAAATTAGTAGAGACACTACAGAAAACAGCATAGTTTCCTCAAAAAATTAAAAATAGATTGGAAATTATGTTCAGTTATGGTAAACATAAAACGAACACAAATTAAAAATAAAATTGCCATGTAAATCCACTATTAGGTACATATCCAAAGGTTATAGTATCAGTACGTCAAGGAAGCCAACCTAAGTGTTTATTGACAGATGAATGGATAAAGAAAATGTTTTTATACATAATACATATGGTAGGATATTATTCATTAAGGAAATCCTGTCATTTGTGACAACATGGATGAACCTGGAGGAAATTACGTTAAGTGAACTAAACCAGTCACAGAAAAGCAAAATGCCACATGATCTCAGTTATATGTGGAGTGTAAAAAGAAGTCCAGCTCATAGAAACAGAGAGTAAGACAGAAAAATAAAATATAATGCTTCAGAGAGACTCAATATATGCCTATTTCACGTAGCCAGTTTAATCTAAAACAGGACAGCCTCCAATGCCTTATCCTAAGTCAAATTAGTTTCTGGTTGTATTTTGGCAGTGCTTTTTCTAGCGTATGGGTTTTTAGAGTTCTTTCATCAACAGTGGTCTCCGAGATGGCAATTTAAAAGTCACAGGAAGGGGTGAGTCACAGCTTTTCCTGACAAAGACTGAAGGATGAGGGGATGGGGAGATGTTGGTCACAGATGCAAAATTTCAGTTACACAGGAGGAATGGGTTTACAAAACCCACTGCATATCATGGCAACTATAGTTAATAACCCTGTTACGGTGGTTCAATATACAATAGTTCAACTTCACAGTGGGTTCACTGGGGTATTCAGTGTTTTCAGCTTAGGGTGGGTTTATTGGTATGTGACCCCATCATGAGTTGAGATACATCTGTAGGACATATTTGAAAATTGCTAAAAGAGTAGTTCTTAATATTCTCACCACAAAAAATTAACTTGTGAGGTAATATATATGCTAATTAGCTTGATTTAGCCATTCTATAATGCATACATATATTAAAACATCATATGTACACAATAAACATATATGATTTTTACTTAAATAAATTAAAAGTTGGTCTGGGCTGGGTGCAGTGGCTCACGCCTGTAATCCTAGCACTTTAGGAGGCCAAGGAGGGGGGATCATCTGAGGTCAGGAGTTTGAGCCTAACACGGCCAACATGGTGAAACCAAAAATACAAAATTTACCAAAAATACAAAAATGCTTAGCTGGGTGTGGTGGCACGTGCCTATCATCCCAGCTACTCAGGAGGCTGAGTGAGGCAGGAGAATTGCTTGAACCCAGGAGGCGGAGGTTGCAGTGAGCCGAGATCGCATCACTGCACTCCAGCCCAGGCATCAGAGCAAGACTCTGTCTGGGGAAAAAAAAAAAAAAAAAAAGTCAGTCTGCAAACTATAACCAAGCAACCATAAAGTACCCTGCAAAGTTCGGCCTATCATTAAACCCTTCTCCTTCTCAGCATCCATTATTTAAATCTGGAACCTATCGACTCACAGTGTACTGTCAAGGCTAATAGAAAAGTTGATAGAGTTACAGGGTTTTGAAGGGAAGAAAAACTTTATACTGTTCATGTGAATCAGACCCCAAGCTGTCCAGTCTACAGGGTGACGCCTCCCCGCTGTCCGCAGGATCTCATGCACTATATTTACACCATGGAGTGTAACCCTAAGTAGCTGGAGTGAGCAGGAAAGGGGCCGTCATGGGCAGCTGAACCAATGCCTGGGCAGAACATGCTCGTGCTTTCTATTCTTTCTAGAAGGAATGAGGCCATTTGCCTTAACAGGCCCTGCAGATTGGCCATCAGTTGGTCTTTGAGAATCTTAGATCTCTCACTCAGAGCGCAGCTTCTCACTGTAGACTACTGCAAATGGAAACATGGAAAGGAGCAAGCCACACTCTGGGTCCTAAACGCCCTCCTTGCCCGATCCAGTGTTCTCCCGGCATCTTGAAAGTCATCTCCTGGCACTGCTGCCCTGTTTCTCTAGCAGTCTCTATGCCTGGGTCCCACCAGGCCACAACCCCTGCTCTCCTGCCTGTGCTATGACAGCTCCTTCCTGTCTGCTGGGCTGTCATGTTCCCTCTTCTGCTACCACCTGTGCCCAAGCCCCGAAGTTTTTGTCTTTACCCTCTGCTCTCTCCTGCCTCCCCTCATGCTGCCTCACAGCTTCAACCATCACCTCCCATACTGGGAGCCCAGCACGCCACTCCCTGCAGGATAGTAACTCTCTATCAAACCACCACCACATGCCACACACAATCCAACCAAGCGCCTGCACCCACTCACGGCCTCAAACTCAAGCCTGCTCTCCAACTTCACTGGTTCAGGCAGCCTCCTGAGTTGCTGGGATTATAGGCATGTGCCACCATGCCCAGCTAATTTTTGTATTTTTAGTAGAGGCAGGTTTTCACCATGTTGGCCAGGATGGTCTCGAACTCCTGACCTTGTGATCTGCCCACCTCAGCCTCCCAAAGCGCTGGGATTACAGGCATGAGCCACTTCGCCTGGCTGTGTGATGTGGTTTTTTGTTTTTTTTTAAAAAATAAAAAGCATTTGAGCAGGTTTTAGGAGACCTGGAATTCTTTTCTAATCATGAACCATCTCTGTGACCTTGACTGGATCACTGACTCCCCTGTTCTCATCCATCAAACGGGGAGAATGGCACCTGTGACTGCGAAGATGCAACAGCAAGAGAAGTAAAAGCGCCCCAAGAACCAGGCAGCATTCCAGAAAGGCCCAAGATGGTCAAAGGCCACGATCAATAGCCACTTTCGTTGTGGGAAATAAGGGGTGATGGACCCAGCATTCCAAAATCTGCAATAACCTAGGCAACATAACAAAACTTGCTGGGGAGGAAAAGCCTGCTGGGTACAATGAGAAAAAGCTCGTCACATGCAGAAGACAGAGCCAGATGTGTCAACTTCCTTTCTGGAGTTTCCACCTAGGAGGGGGGCCGCTATCTGAACTGGCCAAGCCATCATCAACAGAGCATGAGCATGGGGGAGCACAGGGTAGCCCGGCATAGGCCACAGGTTTCCGCTGTCCGACTGGCAGGGACTGACCTTATCCCTCGTCCGGTGTTGCCCTCCCCGTTTACACAGTCCTTATCTCCATGAGCAGAAAACGGGGCTGACTGCAGGTTGATTGTGATATTAAAGGGATATTCATTATCTGGAATTTAGAAATTGTGCATGTGGTTTATTCTATCCACCCAAACTCAGCCTCCTGACAGCCTTCTGAAGGCAGGGGATGAGTGGGGTAGATTGGAACATGAGCTGCTGGGAAGCAGAGGTGTGGGGCAGAAGATTGATTCAGTTCAATGTCTGAGTCCCTGTGGGGGTGAGGGCTGAGCCCACATCCAGGAAGACCCAGGCTGGGCTGGATCCCCCTCTCAGACAACATGATATCCCTGATCATTCCTTGGGTCTTCTTAGGGCACATGCACTGCCCAATTCTTGAATTCCAGCCACAGACAAAGGTTTCATCACCAGATGTGGATTGCCTTTGGATTTCATGCAGCAGCTTCCCGCCTGATAGAATCCTCCGGTTTCATCGTTGAAAGTGATTTATATTTTCTGAGAACCCACTATGCATCAGAGACTTGCAGTACCTGGTGTTTTCTACACATACATGTCCCTAACCCATTCGAGGTGGTACTGTTATGCCCACCTCACATGTCACATGAAATGAAGACTTGGACACACTAAGGTTAGATTTCCAGAGGTGACAAAGCTGGCAAAGCCCGGAACTCACGCTGCTGTAGTCACTATGTGGGGTTTTCTGGGTGGTTCCATTCTAGGTTGAAATTCGTGTTGGGGGCTGAGATCCTCCTTCACACCCTCTCCCCAAGCAGCCGACCTGGCTCCTTGCCCTAACAAATGTCCTCTTTGTAGGGTCTTCCACGCCTCTGCCCACTTCACAACCCTTAGCGAGGAAGGTGCTCACACCCACGTCCACCCAGGCATCCCCACTGCCCTCTCATGGAAACAAACCAAGATTCTTTTGGAGTTTTGAACAAGCAGGAATCTTCCAGAGTTCTGCTCAGCCCTAACTCCACCTGCTGGCCATTCATTCCGCCTTGGAATGGAGTAAGAACATGAGGCATTTCAGCAGCCTCTGAAGAAGAAATAAATCCACCAACTCAACTCACCCCAGCTGTTTGTCAGTGAGATGAAGGATGGGCAAGGTGATGGTGAACCACCCTCCTCTGGCTCCAGGACCTGCCAGCCTCCCTTTGCGCAGGTGGCCAGGCCTGCAACAGTGACTCCGGACAGGAAGTGGCCCACCTGCTGAGAATTAGGTGGGCGCATCCTGCTAACATAGTTTTTCTGTTGCCAGCACCCTCTGTCACACGAGGAGGTAGTCCTGGTATTTGACAGAGACATGCAGAGTGTGCATTTAACCCGCAACTGTCACAGAAAGGTCTCAAAGCGTCGCACTGCTACTGTCCTTAAGCCATGTCAGCAAGGGTGACAGAGTGAGCCAATCTCAAATTGCAGGTGTAAACTTTTTTCTCCCCTGATTCCAGTGAGTTGAAATGAGCCAGGCTGGAAATTCAGGACACAGCCCAGCCAAGATGCGGGCTCCGAGACACACTCCTCTGCACTGTATGTACTCTCTTAAAAGCAGGGGACGCAAATCCCTGCAGAGGGGAGGTTTCTGCTATTTGCCTCCAAACCCCTTGTGTCTTCAGATCAGATGCATACACTGGAGTGACGCCATCTCCACCAGCTCATACCCTTGCTCAATTTTCCCAGAGTTAGAAGCCCAGGCTGGGCTGAGACAATCCTGTGCATCCCTGGAGACCTGGCCTTGGTCCTATTTCCCCTAAGATGGGTGAGCAGAGAGGTGAGTGTGGGCAGCAGGGAAGGGCTACCTGTGATTGAGAAATGACCATGTAGCAGAGTGAACAAAAGGGTTTTAGGACCTAGTGGTTTAGTGTTCATTTGTGTATTCATTCGTTCATTCACTCATTCATTCCTTCATTCATTCATTCATTCAGAGCATCTACTGAGCTATTTCTACTGTGTTTTAGGCCCCAGACTATAAAGATGAAGATGAAACGGTCCTTAATTTCCAAGAGTACCTGATACAATAGAGAAGGGTGGGCATGGGGGCAGCAGGGGTGAGGAGCTGGGTGGCCAGGAATTCTCTGGCAGAGAACTCCATCTCACAAGCCCGAATCGTCAAGGTGAGAATCCACTGCCACAAGGGAAGGTACCTCAGAGAACTGATTCTCCCATCTGATCCATGAACATACTTTCACACACAGTATTGCAACACCAACGGACAAAAACAGATGTGCAGGACTCTAAATAGGCCGTGTCCAAAGTAATTTAATTCTTGCTGAAAATCCAGTAAGACTTGGGGAGAGGAATGAATCCGTGAAGCACAGGGGACTCTTGGGGCGGTGAAGTGAGTGTCTGATGATACTACCGTGCTGGGTACCTGTCATTACATGTTTGTCCAGAACCACAGACTATACGACCCCAAGAGTGAACCCTAAACAATGAACTCTGGGTGTTTTATCTGTCGATGTAAGTTTCACTCTTTAAAAACTAAACAATAGCACTAGATTACAGTATTGACAGGACCGGTGGGCTCCCCAGTCCAAAGCTCAGAACGGTGTCCCCCACTCGTAAGTGTGTGTAAGGCCGGGTGCAGTGGCTCACGCCTGTAATCTCAGCACTTTGGGGAACCAGGGTGGGTGGATCACTTGAAGTCAGTTGTTTGAGACCAACCTCACCAACACAGTGAAACCTTGTCTCTACCAGGAAAACACAAAAATTAGCTGGGCGGGTTGGCGAGCGCCTGTAACCCCAGCTACTTGGGAGGCAGAGGCACGAGAGTCGCTTGAACCCAGGAGACAGAGGTTGCAGTGAGCTGAAGTCACACCAAGGCCCTCCAACCTGGGCAACAGAGTGAGACCTTGTCTCAAAAAAAAAAAAAAAAAAAAAAAGTGTCTTTAAGAGAGTAAGCAGTGCCCTCTAAACTTTCCCTTGCTGTCCCTAAGTGCCTGTCGACACCACTGTCCATAGACTTCTCAAAGGGAGAGAGAAACCCCAATCCAATAAAGCTGTTGGTAGCAGGAGCTGACTGCACAGTGAACAACTGGCATCTAAGGGCAGTAACCTTGGACAGATCTCTCCAGAAGCATAAACCCCAGGCATGAGAGAAACATATTTGCAACATGCAGTGGGGAGGGGCTGAAGAAACAACCCTCACGGAGAGTTTCGATTAATTACTGCATCTTATAACCCAAAATCCAAGCCTCACCGGACCTTTCCAGTAAAGCTGTATGAGCAGTGTTCAAACCACAGGAAAGATTTATTGCCAACGTCATCAGCCATGTTAATATTTCGTCATTAGCAGATGCATGTCAAGTTCCTATTGTTCATGAAAAGAACTGCATTTAAAAGATAGGATTCACGTTCATTGGCAGTTTCGGATGACTATTCCTGAAAGACATGCCTGGGACCCTATGGTTTCATCTTCCTCTGGGACAACAGGACAAAGGACCAGAACTCAGGCCCAGGCTTGTTGTGCATGGTGTCAGTGATACGGTTTAAAGGACCTAATGTATCTCTCAGGAAAGAAAAGCTATTTTCCATGTTTGTTTGTTTGTTTGTTTGTTTTTTGAGATGAAGTCTCACTCTTGTTACCCAGGCTGGAGTGCAACGGCACAATCTCAGCTCACTGCAACCTCTGCCTCCTGGGTTCAAGCGATTCTCCTGCCTCAGTCTCCCAAGCAACAGGGATTACAGGCACGCGCCACCATGCCCAGCTAATTATTTTGCATTTAGTAGAGAGGGGGGTTCACCACGTTGGTCAGGCTGGTCTTAAACTCCTGACCTCAGGGGATCTGCCCACCTCAGCCTCCTAAAGTGCTGGGATTACAGGCGTGAGCCACAGCACCCAGCCCTGTTTTCCACACTCTTGAAGCACCTGTTCCAATCACATTTTCAGGTTAAGAGATGAAAGCTTTCAGATATGTGTTCATGGCGAGAGTGAATTATGCTACTCTTTGCTTTCACACTTTAACTCGAATTATCCGATGGAATCAGCGCTGACTGTGTAGCAGAACTTTAGCGTTACATAAAATGGTCAGGGGAGTACTTAGGAAGCAGAAGCAATCTGTGGGGCCTGCAGAATGGACCCAGAGGGAGGGAGGGAGGGAGGTAACACCAGAGAAAGCAGAAAGGCAGGAGGCCAACCTGGAGTCTGCAGGCAGACCCAGAGAGGACGGCAGTGAGAAAGGAAGCTGGACCACACCCAGGGGGCCAACCCAGTCTCCAAGCACGACCACCACCATCTCCCTGAAAACTAGGGAATCTACCCTTCTCTCCAGCTTCAGAAGAAAGAAATGGAAAGAGGAGCTTTTTCTTAGAGCAGATGAGTCATTTAGAAAGGACCTAACGAGTTACTATCTGGTACCGGGAAGAATGTTCTCCCTTCATTTTTTAATGTGCACGCTGTTTTGTGAAAGTAAATAGAATCTCAGGACCCCACACTCATTATGCCAGAGGGAAAGGTCATCTCGGGAACTGAGTCATGCAACACTGCCTTCCTTGTGTTCCCAAACGAGAGCTGTCATTTCTCAACCCTGTGTCATTGCCTCATCCATAAGCCAGGTTCCCACAGTGACAGGTCACGTATCTCCCCAGAGGGCCTCCCTCACAAACTGCTTACAAGGAAATTCCTTCTGAGCCCCTAACTCTTTCAGGATACATATCCCTCTCTATAAACTAGCCCTGAAACTGAGTTCTGCTGAATCTCACCCTGATAATGTCAATTACCAGCTTATCTTCACAGGAAGGGAACAAGGGCAAGACCAGAAATCATCCTTCTGCCTATGCTCAGACAAATACATCACTGACTTTTCACATGGAAGATGTGGATTTACTGACTGTTAACCAGGAAGCACTCACTGTCTACCCCCCCCCTTTTTTTTTTTTTTTTTTGAGACAGAGTCTTGCTCTGTTGCCAGGCTCTAGTGCAATGATGCCATCTCGGCTCCTTGCAACCTCCACTTCCTGAGTAGCTGAAACTACAAGCACACACCACCATGCCCAGCTCATTTTTCTGTATTTTTAATAGAGATGGGGTTTCACCATGTTGGCCAAGATGGTTTCAATCTCTTCACCTCGTGATCCACCCACCTTGGCCTCCCACAGTGCTGGGATTACATGTGTGAGCTGCCGCGCCTGGCCCCTCCCTTTCTTTTTCTTCTTTCCCCTTCAAATACAGAAGTTCCCCAAGCCCTCTGTTTTTGTTTTTGAGAGTGTGTCACTCTGTCGCCCAGGTTGGAGTAGTGACATGATCACAGCTCTCTGTAGCCTTGATCTCCTTGGCTCAAGCGATCCTCCTGCCTCAGCCTCCAGAGTGGCCAGGACCACAGGCACACACCACTGCGCCTGGCTAATATTTGGTAGAGACAGGGTCTTGCTATGTTTCCCACACTGGTCTCAAACTCCTGGGCTCAAGAGATCCTCCTCCCTTGGCCTTCCAAAGTGCTAAGATTACAGGCACGAGTCACCACACCTGGCCCCCAAAACTCTCTTTGGAAAAGCAGAGGTCACACACACACACTCCAGTGACTTGTGTTTTCCCTGGTACATCCTCAAACTTTGGCTAAATAAGCCACTAATGACTGAGAAAACTGCCTCAGTTGCTTTCCTGGTTTTGATTTTTTTGGTTAATGATATGGATGATGGTCACCTGAGTTGACCTTCAGTATGACCGTTTTGCTTTACTACAAAGCCTTGGCAAAGGGCATGGGCCTGTGAACTTTTGAAGCCCTGTGCTAGTTTCTACTCACAGCCTTAAACAGTTTTGTCATTGAAATGATGATTGCTGGGAGGCCGAGGCGGGTGGATCACGAGGTCATGAGATCGAGACCATCCTGGTCAAAATGGTGAAACCCCGTCTCTACTAAAGATACAAAAAATTAGCTGGGCATGGTGGCACGAGCTTGTAATCTCAGCTACTTGAGAGGCTGAGGCAGGAGAATTGCCTGAACCCAGGAGGTGGAGGTTGCGGTGAGCCGAGATCGCACCATTGCACTCCAGCCTGGGTAACAAAAGTGAAACTCCGTCTCAAAAAAAAAAAAAAAAAAAAAAAGAAATGATGATTGCATTTAAAGTCAGAACAGCATCACAAGGCCATGTGCTAATAGTTGTAGCTCTGGGTATGTCCTTATTTTCCTATGAGATTCTCTTGTGATGTTACATGAAGGGGTGGGACTAGACAGCCTCCCTTTCAATCCTGACATTCTTCATCCTGTCTCTCTGCAAAGCAAACAGACTGGTCTCAAGTGCATCGGGTGGTCTCTGAGGCCCCAAGTCCCTGGAAACTGCCACAAGCATCTGGGTTTGCTTAGACCCCTGGGGGAAGCGCGGCTCTGCCAGGTGTCACAGCTGATTTAACTAAAAGAAAGATGAGAACCAGCCAGGGGAACTGAAGCTTGACAGCGTCCCTGAGGGTATGTCCAGCGAGAGCCAAAATAGCATGGGGAAGACAGGAGGAGATCCTCTCCAGCCCAAGAGTCACAGGCTGTGCTTGTTCTAACTACAGCCATCAGTCCCCAGAAATGTCCCCGCGGGTCTGTAAAACCTCAGTGCAAGCTGAGAAAGGGAAGAGGTGCATCTGCTGGTGTCAGTGAGGGATGGGACAAGGCAGAAACACAGGGCACACAGGGAGAAGGGAGTAGGGGAGAAAGGAGGTAAGCAAAGATACTGTCTTCCCAAGAGAAGTTTGCATGAGCTAAGATGTCCACCTGGAGAGCTCAGAGAGGAGCAGACTGTTTCCAAGACAGAGGGGAGATAAACGATCATTTCCTATTTAAAGCCACAGCGTTATGGCCAGAGATCTTGTGAACCCGTTATTCCCCTTTGCATAGACCCTACAAAGCCAGTGTACACATTCAGAACCCATGTCTGCATGGGGACACGACAGAGTGAATTCAATGTAGCAAACAGCTGCAGGGGACTTTGGGAAAGAACCCAGAAACTTCTATCTCCTAGAGTGAGAGACTCTCAGAATGCAAGACTCTTTCAAGCTTTGTTTCTAGTACCAATAGCACATTTCCATAACGATGACCCTAGCATGGATTACCTCATGAGGCCAGAGGAAGGCTGGCTTGAGGAGTCTCTCTCTGGGGGACACTTCACATACTCTCTTTAAGAAAGACAGACTTTTTTTTTTTTTTTTTTTTTTTTTTTTTTTTAGGAGACAGAGATTTGCTACGTTGCCTGGGCTGGTCTCGAACTCCTGGCCTCAAGCCATCCTCCTGCTGCAGCCTTACAAAATGCCAAGATTACGAGTGTGAGCCACTGCATCTGGCCCAGGATCCTTTTTCTTATTTTCTTCAGATGCATTCTGTTGCCTAGACTGGAGTGCAGTGACATGATCTCAGTTCATGGCAACTGCTGCCTCCCAGGTTCGGGCAATTCTCCTGCCTCAGCCTCCCGAGTAGCTGGAATTACGGGCACTCACCACCATACCCAGCTACTTTTTGTATTTTTAGTAGAGACGAAGTTTCATCATGTTGGCCAGACTGGTCTCAAACTCCTGACCTCAGGTGATCTACCTACCTCAGCCTCCCAAAGTGCTGGCATTACAGGCGTGAGCCACCGCACCCAGCCCACGATCCTTTTGAATCCCTCTGAGCATATCATGTACTGAGGCTCTCTGGAAAGGATTGGGGGACTGAAGAGTAAACTTAGTGTTACAAGAAAAGTGGGGAAAATTCCAGAAGAATGGGTCCACTCAGTAAAGCCTCTTCAACCAGGCAGGGTGAGCACCTTCTCAGGCTGACTTCTGACTTTGCGGCACAGACGCTACCACTGAGGGCGTCTATGAAGCAGTCCACGGGAAGAGTCCCAGTTATTTACAAAGCTCTGACTTGAGTTACTCCCAGATTCCATCCCCTGTGACTTACAATGGAGAAAGTGAGTTGTGGTAACACCACGTGATTATCCATGAGATAAAAATGAGAAGTGAGCAGTCAGGTGCAGTGGCTCACACTGTAATCCCAGCACTTTGGGAGGCCGAGGCAGGTGGATCACAAGGTCAAGAAATCAAGACCATCCTGACCAACATGGTGAAACCTGGTCTCTACTAAAAAATCTAAAAGTTAGCTGGGTGTGGTTGCGCACACCTGTAGTCCCAGCTACTGGGGAGGCTGAGGCAGGAGAATCGCTTGAACCCGGGAGGCAGAGGTTGCAGTGAGCTGAGATTGCATCACTGCACTCCAGCCTGGCAACAGAGCGAGACTATCTCAAAAAATAAAAGACACAAGTGAGCTACCACCAATTAAAACAGACAGCCATGGTCACACGCTACAACCTGGAGGACCATTGAGGACATTAAGCTAAGTGAAATGAGCCAGTCATAGAAAGATACATAGTGCATGATTCCACTATATAAGGGATCTCAAGCAGTGAAACTCACAGAAACAGAAAGAACGGTACTTGCCAGGGCTGAGAGGTGAGGACTAGGATGGGGGAAGGGAAACGAAATAGTTTCAGTCGTGCAAGATGAGTAAGTTCTAAAAATCTGCTATACAACAGCGTATATACAGTTAACAACACTGGAAATTTTGTTGAGTAGATTTTGTATCATGTGTTTTTTTACCATAATTAAAAAAGAAATCAGCTGGATGTGGTAGCTCACACCTGTAATCCCAGCACTTTGGGAGGCTGAGACGGGCGGATTACAGGATTAGGATTTCAAGACCAGCCTGAACAACATCGTGAACCCCGTTTCTACTAAAAACACAAAAATTAGGTGAACGTGGTAGTGTGTACCTGTAGTCCCAGCTACTCAGGAGGCTGAGGCAAGAGAATCGCTTGAACCTGACAGGCAGAGGTTGCAATGAGCCGAGATTGTGCCACTGCACTCCAGCCTGGGCAACAGAGCAAGATTCCATCTCAAAAAAAAAAAAAGAAAAAACAAAAAATCTGTGGCTAGGCGGGACATGGTGGCTCATGCCTATAATCCCAGCACTCTGGGAGGCTGAGGCTGGCGGATAATTTGACGTTAGGAGTTTGAGACCAGCCTGGCCAACATGGTGAAACACCATCTCCACCAAAAATACAGAAGTTAGCTGGGCATGGTGGCAGATGCCTGTGATCCCAGCTACTCAGGAGGCTGAGGCACAAAAATCGTTTCAACCCAGAAGGCAGAGGTTGAAGTGAGCCAAGATTGTGCTACTGCACTCCAGCCTGGGTGACAGCTGTCTCAATAAATAAATAAAATAGCATATATATGTATCAAAAAATCTATAGCTCTCAAAGTTTTTCGGTAGAATTGAAAAAAGAAATCTAAAGGTATGAGTAGCTTAACAGTGTGTCTCTAATCCATCTTAACACTGCTGCAAAGCAGAGTTTGAAAATGGCAGAGTGGTTGCTCACGCCTGTCATCCCAACACTTTGGGAGGTTGAGGTGGGCAGATCACTTGAGGTCAGAAGTTCGAGCCCAACCTGGGCCATATGGCGAAACCTCATCTCTACTAAAAATACAAAAATTAGCAAGGTGTGGTGGTGTGCACCTGTGGTCCTAGTTACTCAGGAGGCTGAGGCAGGAGGATCACTTGAGCCTGGGAGGTAGAGGTTGTAGCGAGCCAAGAGTGCACCACTGCACCCCAGCCTGGCTTATGGGAGTGAAACCCTGTCTCAACATTAAAAAAAAAAAGGAGAGAGTTTGCAAACTTTCAACATCCTATAAAGGGAATATTTCTAGTCATAGCTCTAATGAAAAGAAATGGCAAAAAAAAAAAAATGGGCCAAATATATGAAGATTTCACCAAAGAGGCCATACAGATGGTAAATGTGCAGATGAAAAGATGATTGACATCATTATTCATGAGGGAAATGCAAATTAAAACCACAGAGGATGGGCGCAGTGGCTCATGCCCGCAATTGCAGCATTTTGGGAGGCTGAGTGGGCGGATCACTTGAGGTCTGAGATCAGTCCAGAGGTTGAGACCGGCCTGGCCAACACAGGGAAACCCTGTCCCCACTAAAAATACAAAAATCAGCTGGGCATGGGGGCACATGCCTGTAGTTCCAGCTACTAGAGAAGCTGACACTAGAAAACTTATTCAAGCAACCCAACACCATCCATTCCCCCAGAACTTACTGAAATAATTTTTAAACGCCATTGGATGGTTATACAAGAAACGAATAACACTGGCCACTTATTTGGAGGGTAGGTGGGGAGTGGGTGGATGGGTGTCAGAGGTAGTGGAGAACCCACACGAGTGTGCTATCTGTTGATAATCCAATACACTCTATTTTTACATGTGGTCCTGCACAGAACACAATTATGTTGAAAGAAAACAGTACACAAGACAGCTTCCCCTTCGTCCGTCCCCATCTCCGGCACAGACCCCCATCACCACTGCTATCGCCACTCTTCCATGGGATGTTTCGAGACTCCCCTGGACAGAAGCAGGCATTTTTTAAATTTTTGTTTAAAAAGGGGGTTTTAAAGGTGGGTGAAGAAAAATGAGAACACATGGACACAGGGAAGGGAGTACCAAACACTGGGGTCTATTGGGGGGAAGAGGGGAGGGACAGCGGGGAAGGGGAGCTGGGGAGGGATAGCCTGGGGAGAAATGACAAATGTGGGTGAAGGGGAGGAAGGCAGCAAAACACACTGCCATGTGTGTACCTATGCAAATGTCTTGCATGTTCTGCACATGTACCCCAAAACCTAAAATACAATTTTAAAAAAGGGGGGGTTTTTAAACAATGAGATACCATCTCACACCAGTTAGAATGGCAATCATTAAAAAAATCAGGAGACAACGGATGCCAGAGAGGATGTGGAGAAATAGGAACGCTTTTACCCTGCTGGTGGCAGTGTAAATTAGTTCAACCATTGTGGAAGACAGTGTGGTGATTCCACGTGGATCTAGAACCAGAGATACCATTTGACCCAGCAATCCCATTACTGGGCATATACCCTAAGGATTATAAATCATTCTATTATAAAGACACATGTACACATATGTTTATTGCAGGACTGTTCACAATAGCAAAGACTTGGAACCAACCCAAATACCCATCAATGACAGACTGGATAAAGAAAATGTGACACGTACACACCATGGAATATTATGCAGCCACAAAAAAGATGAATTCATGTCCTTTGCAGGGACATGGATGAAGCTGGAAACCATCATTCTCAACAAACTGACACAAGAACAGAAAACCAAACACTGCATATTCTCACTTATAAGTGGGAGTTGAACAATGAGAACACGTGGACACAGGGAGGGGAACATCGCAAACCAGGGCCTGTTGGGGGTGGGGTTATTGGGGAAGGAGAGCATTAGGAGAAATACCTAAAGTAGATGACAGGGTGATAGATGCAGCAAGCCACCATGGCACATGTATAACTATGTGACAAACCTGCACGCTCTGCACATGTACCCCAGAACTTAAAGTATAATAAATTTTTTTAATGTAGTTTTTAAAGCAATACTTAAGAATAATCAGAACCTGAAATCAGGAGTTTGAGACCAGCCTGGCCAACATGGTGAAACCCTGTCTCTAATAAAAATACAAGAATTAGCCAGGTGGTGGCAGGTACCTGTAATCCCAGCTACTCGGAAGGCTGAGGCAGGAGAATCACTTGAACCTGGGAGGCAGAGGCTGCAGTGAGCCAAGATCGTGCCATTGCACTCCAGCCTGAGCGACAAGACTTCATCTCAAAAAAAAGAAAGAAGAATCAGCTTCCAGTACTAAGCCCTTGCCTCACTCTAGAAAGTGCTTTCAAACATATGTTCTAATCAGGTCATTACAGCACCCTGTGACAGTTTATCCATTCTAGGCTCTATTTCTCAGATGGGAAAACTGAAGTTGTGAAAAATTAAGGGATCTGCCCAAGGTCATTTCTCCAGAAATGGCAGAGCCAATCGAGATCTTCCAATTAAAAGTGTACAGTCCCTCTAAGGCGGCTGAGAGAAGGGTAACACCCTCATCATTCTTCCCATCTCCAAAAGAAGAAAATGGTGGCAGGAGCTCCACAGAGTTTCTTTCAATCCCGTGACATTGTATGACAGACATTTTATGTAAGTCTGGGTCAGTCTGGGCCTTGGTCCTAGGGGACAGTACTGGCAGAGTGGGAAAAATATCCAAATTCTGTTTTGACTGCTATACTTATCCAGCAAGAGAGAAATGAGGAAGGATAAAATGTCCTTGGCTGGTGTGGAGGGAATCCTGCCAGTAAATCTGGTGGATGTTCCAACATGCCAAGGATATCCCCCCCAAGTCCTATTAACACCATGACACCAAACGAGAGAGGCACTGAACACTTGGTAACACTGCTGACATCTTGGCAGCTATTGAAAGAAAGGTCACGTTGCTATTTACTGGTGTGTGGGTAGGATATTTGAAGATGAAAAGGCGCTGGAAAGGAACCAGAGAATTCTTTCCAAGGAGTTTCCAAGAGTTCCTAAGGACTGAGTTGAATGTCGCCCTGCATACATTTTGCACAAGTTGTCCTCCACAAGCTTTTCCTCCTCTTCCATCTCCTACCCTCCAAATCCACTCTTGAGTCCCAGATCCACCAACACAGAGAAAGTGTGAACTACCAGGGAAGAGAATGAGATGTGGTCTTCATAACTATAGCCCAGATCCATGTCCAAATGGAATGGAAGCTCAAAGAGCAGCAGCATCGACAGCATCTAGAGGCAGGCTGTGGTGGCTCATGCCTGCAATCCCAGAAATTTAGGATGCCAAGGCAGGAAGATCACTTGAGGCTGGGAGTTCAAGACCAGCCTGACAAACATAGTGAAACCCCATCTCTACAAAAAATACAAAAATTAGCTGGGCATGGTGATGGGTGCCTGTAATCCCAGGTACTTGGGAGGCTGAGGCAGGAGAATCACTTGAACCCAGGAGACAGAGGTTGCAGTGAGCTGAGATCACGTCACTGCACTCCAACCTGGACGACAGAGCGAGACTCAATCTCAAAAATAAAACAACAGCACGTAGACAGTACAGGCACACAGGGGATGCCTGCAGGGTCTGTAATGAAAGACACGGCACATGATATAAGAAAGTCGGCTAAGCGCAGTGGCTCAAACCTGTAATCCCAGCACTTTGGGAGGCTGAGGCGGGTGGATCACGAGGTCAAGAGATCGAGACCACCCTGGTCAACATGGTGAAACCCCGTCTCTACTAAAAATACAAAAAATTAGCTGGGCATGGTGGCACGTGCCTGTAATTCCAGCTACTAAGGAGGCTGAAGCAGGAGAATTGCCTGAACCCGGGAGGCAGAGGTTGCAGTGAGCCGAGATCGTGCCATTGCACTCCAGCCTGGGTAACAAGAGCGAAACTCTGTCTCAAAAAAAAAAAAAAAGTCTTCTGAGCAAAGTCTCAGGCCTTTCATAACTGCTCTTAGAGCATACGGAGTGTGTGTTCTAATTAACAGAAGTCTAACATCTTCTCACTGGAAATAAAGGTGATTATAACAGCAATTCTGACCCCTCCTAAGGTTAAGGAACAACATTGACTGCTTCTGACATAACGTGGTGTATTTATCCTGGGTAGGATAATTTGATGCTTACCTTCCCACAGAAAAAGAAAAGTTTAAAGCTTTTTTTTTTTTTTTTTTTTTTAAGAAAAGAAAAGCAAGTGGACTGGGCACAGTGGCTCACGCTTGTAATCCCAGCACTTTGGGAGGCCAAGGCAGGCAGATCACCTGAGTTCAGGCGCTCAAGACCAGCCTAGCCAACCTGATAAAACCTCCTCTCTAGTAAAAATACAAGAATTAGCCAGCCATGATGGCATAGGCCTGTAATCCCAGTCTCTCAGGAGGCTGAGGTATGAGAAATCACTTTAACCCAGGATTTGGAGGTTGCAGTCAGCTGAGATCATGCCATTGCACTCCAGCCTGGGCTAAAGAGCAAGACACCATCTCAAAAACAAAAACAAAAATAAAACAAGTAAAAAGGAAAGAAGTAGTTGTCAATAATTCACAACTATTTTAATTAGTCCAGGGTACGTAAAAATCTCGGAGCATCATCAAACTTTAAAGAGTCGATTTGAGTTTCAAATTCAATTGTAAACTAACGGACTAGTTTTTCTTGTTTTGTTTGTTTTGAAACAGTCTTGCTCTGCTGCCCAGGCTGGATCTCGAGGGGCACAGTCTCAGCTCACTGCAACATCCACCTCCCAAGTTCAAATGATTCTCCTGCCTCAGCCTCCCAAAGTAGCTGGGATTACAGGCACATGCCACCATCCTCAGCTAATTTTTGTATTTTTAGTAGAGATGGGGTTTCACCATGTTGGCCAGGCTGGTCTCAAACTCCTGACCTCAAGTGATCCGCCCACCTCAGCCTCCCAATGTGCTGGGATTACAGGTGTGAGCCACGGCGCCCAGTCCATAATGGGCCGATTTTGTGTAGCTTTGATGTGGTCCCTTTCCAAGTGGGTAGGGAATAAAACTGGCACAAGCAGAGGTCTGGAAATGTGCAGGGTCCCCCATATTGAACGAAATTCTGCTACACAGCGGCTCAGCAAAGTGAAATAATTCTCTTCCTCCCCTCAAGTTTCCACTCTTCCTCTAAAGCTGGAATGCGCCCACGCTGTGTTATCTAAGAGGCCAGGGTGATTCAAGGGAAAGGAAAAAGGAATTCTCCCCCAAGATCAGCATCTGATCGACAGAAATAAAGCTGCCTTCACGCTAAAACAATTCTCCACGGTCCTATTGTTCCCGTTTTGTTTTTCCCAAATGATGGAAAAATCTAATTCCAGAAAAATGTTAGCAGCTAGATTATGTGACCATAGGGCTAAACAGTTATGTAGCTTAAATTTTTAGGGGCTAGCATATTCAAATATTTTCTGAATAATATCTGCTCTCTTGGCATCAATCTATCATCTAGTCATATAAGCAAAGGGCCAATCTAAAAAAGATTTCACTTGGAAGATACTAAGAGTGACTCAGGCTTGGGACACTCAGGCTTAGACTTGCTGGGTCCAGTTCAACATGGAATGGACAACAGTAAAGATTAAAAAGGGGAAAAGCAAGAAAAATACAGGTACTTGGAACCATGTTGGGAGCAAAATATAAGACAAGCATTCAGAAAGTTCTGGCAAATCATCAGGAAGGGGTTAGAAAAATCTAGATTGCGTAAGTAGGGTAGAGTTGAGGAAGTAACCTTTTTTTTTTTTTTTTGGAGACGGAGTCTCACTCTGTCACCCAGGCTGGAGTGCAATGGTGTGATCTTGGCTCACTGCAACCTCTGCCTCCTGGGTTCAAGTGATTTTCCTGCCTCTGCCTCCTGAGTAGCTGAGATTGGAGGCACGCACCACCCCGCCTAATTTTTGCATTTTTAGTAGAGATGGGGTTTCGCCATGTTGGCCAGGCTATTCTTGAACTCAATGATCCACCCACCTCGGCCTCCCCAAGTGCTGGGATTACAGGCATATGTCAAAGAAGAATAAACCATCTCCCTAAGTTGGACGTACCTGCCCTTCACAGGAATAGCTTCTGTGCAAGAGCATGAAGAAGGCCTCCAGGCACAGGGAGCTCTGGGCAAAGCTCCCTTTGAATCTCCCTTTAAACAGGGTTTGAATCATGTCCTTTGCTGACATGGATGAAGCTGGAGGCCATTTTCCTAAACAAATTAATGCAGGAACAGAAACCCAAATTCCGCATATTCTCACTTATAATGGGAGCTGAACATTGAGTACACATGGACACGAAGACGGCAACAACAGACATGGGGCATCCCTGAGGGTGGAGGATGGGAGGAGGGTGAGGATGGAAAAACTACCTCTCAGGTACTGTACTCAGTACCCGGGTAATGAAACAATTGTATGCCAAACCCCAGTGGCATGCAACTTACATCACAAACCTACACAGGTACTCCCTGAACCTAGAATAACAGTTGGAAGGAAAACAACATAAAAACGACAGTAAGGGGATTCGGAAGAACAAGGCAGCTACCCTAGGCCATCCCACCAGACAAGAGAAAGACCCTTCCCTCAAACCTTTCATGATGGGTGGAAAGAAGGGAGTCTCTTAACATGAGCAAATGGGTTTATTAATGCCAAAAAAGAGGCCTTATTCCATGTGATACCCCCATCAGAACTCTCTCTCCAGCCGTCTGTCATGCTGCCCTAAAAATGTCCTCAATCAAGGACTGCAAGAGATGGTTCACTGCCCCATAGGCCTAGACTCACATGGCCCCAGTATCATCCCAACTTGGCTGTGGCAATGCCCACTGCTTTGAAAAAGCAGCTATCATCAACATTTTCCTGCACCTCTGGCATCTGGCCCAGATCCAGAAGACTCTCACTCCCCAAATGATCCCAACTCTTCCATTCTGCAACCACCGTGGCCATCCTGCACCTCTGCGTTTACCAGCTGTAGTTACGAATCACTCACACAAGTGGTAGCTATGACAGCCGTTTCACTTCGTTCCCCTCAGCACTCTCCCTTTCCTCTACGACAATTCCTTAGAGCCCCATGCTGTCAATAACAATCACACAGTCAGAACAGTTCACATGTATTCAGCACTTACTCTCTCAAGCGTGATGCTAAAAGATTTACCTATTATGTTTTTTACATGAATTTAAGTCATATTGCATCAGCCCTCTGGGACAAAGATCAGAGATGTCCAATCTTTTGGTTTCCCTGGGCCCCATCA
The DNA here is from genome assembly GCF_049354715.1 of Callithrix jacchus. Lineage (NCBI taxonomy): Eukaryota > Metazoa > Chordata > Mammalia > Primates > Cebidae > Callithrix > Callithrix jacchus. The sequence goes on from NC_133508.1 coordinate 14,111,576, forward strand.
GAAGAAGAATTGTCTTGAGCCACACATAAAATACACCAACACTAATGACAGCTGATAAGCCAAAAAAAAAATTTTTTTTTTTTTTAAATCTCATAGTGTTCTAAGAAAGTTTACAAATCTGTGTTAGGCCACATTCAGACCTGTCCTGCGCTGCAGGTTGGACCCGCCTAATAGAGCTGCCACTATTGTCCCTGTTCTGCAGAAGAGGAAACTGAGGCTCAGTCTTCATTCCCTCTTGTTCTCATACTTTGGGAAGAACTCCTTTTCACACAGTAAAGCTTCAGGGATCCAAAGCTTCTGAGTGTTATTTTTTAACAACTGGGAGGTAAGGAGAGATAGTAGGAGAGAGAGGGGGGATAGGATAATACTCTTTGGTCTGGGCTTTTGGAAGAGCTTTTTTTTTTTTTTTTTTTTCTTTGAGATGAAGTCTCACTCTATTGCCCAGGCTGGAGCGCAGTGGCACAATCTCTGCTCACTGCAACTTCTGCCTCCTGGGTTCAAGTGATTCTCCTGCCTCAGCCTCCCAAGTAGCTGGGATTACAGGCACCCACCATCATACCTGGCTAATTTTTTGTATTTTTAGTAGAAGCGGGGTTTCACTATGTTGGCCAAGCTGGTCTTGAACTCCTGACCTTGAGATCTGCCCACCTCGACCTCCCAAAGTGCTGAGATTACTGGCATGAGCCACCGTGCCTGGCTCTGAAGGGTATTCTTGACTCCTTTGGTCATAAAATTCACACAAGATGTTGCTATGCTATTGTTTGGCTGTGGTGCAAGATTTAGCCGATTCTTACCCTATTGTCCTCCTGGATTTCCCAGTCACTGGAGAAAGTCGCCAGCTGCTGTCCTTGGGAACAGTTTGAAAACTGGAAAAGGCTAGAAAACATCCTTCTGTTCTCTTGAGTGTCTGGGAAGATGGCATCTTGGAAATTGACTCCGTGAGGCAAGAGATTATAATTTTCATCCATCCTAATGGAGAAGAGGGGGAAAAAAAGGCAGACATGTAGACTCCACAGTCAAGGGTGTACCAGCTTCAATCAAGAGTCAGAGACAACTGTGGCAGGCTTGCCAATTTCACATCAATATCTGGCATGGCTCTCATTAGAGAAGTTACTACAGTTACTACTTCTAATTGTTTCTTTGTCTCATGCTACATGAGTCTATCCTTCAAGTATCCAAAAGATAAGTTCGAGCAAAGTATGGGGAAAAGTATGTGTACGGTGCCTGTTTGTCTATTGGTCTTCCAAGTCCCCCAAAGGGTCTTCCTTCTCATTGAGTATTCCTTATTTCCTGGTGAAAGGAAAGCCAGCTGTAATGACCTAGGTTTAAGTTCTGTCATTGGTATTTATCTTCTATATAACATGAAACAAATATCTTAACTCCTCTAAGCCTCAGTATTCTAATCTGCACAAAGAATATAGTGCTGGCCCAGTGCGGTGGCTCACGCCTGTAAACCCAGCACTTTGGAAGGCCGAGGCAGGTGGATCACCTGAGGTCAGGAGTTCAAGATCAGCCTGGCCAATATGGTGAAACCCGTCTCTACTAAAAATAAAAAAAATTAGCTGGGTACGGTGGCAGGTGTCTGTAATCCCAGCTACTCGGGAGGCTGAGGCAGGAGAATCATTTGAACCCAGGAGGTGGAGGTTGCAGTGAGCCAAGATCACATCATTGCACTCCAGCCTGGGAGATAATAGTGATGCTCCGTCTCACTAAAAATAAAAAATAAAAAAAGAAAATAATAGTGCCTACTTTCTTGGTGATGTCATAAGGATGGCATCAAAAACGTAAATAAATGAAGCACTTAGTGCAAAGTAATGCAGTACACATTAGTACAGGGCCTGGCATAAATCAATTAGAACGATTCTTAAAGAAGTCAAGAAGAGATCAAAGTTACACTTTGGTCTAAAAACAGGACACATAGGGCTCACCAGCGAGTCTCAACGGCCACCCTCACCCCTGACACTGACCAGAGGCCCCGTCTCATCCCAGTGGGTCCCAGAATAACAGAGGAGGAATGATGTGCATGCAGTTGTTAACACACTCCAAGGCAAGACAGCCCTGTGAAATGAAAATGTCAGACTACTGTCTTTGTATTTCTGCCCAAACTTGTGTAAACACGGTAGAGGAAAAAAGATGAGAACTGGCTGAGCACCGCGGGACCACTGGACAAACTATTTCATGATAAAAGTTTCCTCAAAAAGCCTGCTCAACTACTTGGGCTCTTTTTTCTTTGGAGAACAAAGTTCTGGTTTTGAACAGTTTCATGGATGGGTTCTCAGAATTTTTCCTAATTAAAAACATGAAACTCTAAGTTTCTCTGTATCGAGAAGGGCACTCTCAGTCCTTGCTGGCTTTATTTAGAAACTATACTTCTCTGGAAATTAAAAAAAAAAGTCAACTTAATCTAGCTGAACCACTCAAGCCAACACAAAGCAAGCATGTTTTTTAAACTTAGGTATTCTGGCTTCAATATGGAAAACACGTGTCGCCATGCACTCACAAACACCACTTTGTAGAACTGTTTTCTTTCTCAGAGAAATGCAAGCTAAAAGTGAATCTGCAGACCCAGGTCAGCCTCGTTCCAAATATCCTTAGTGCTACTTCACAGACTGGGAAAACTGCAGCTACTACCGATCTCCACAACAGCGGATTCATTCACTCACCCTCTTGATATACAGGTTAGATTCCATTTTGATGCTTTCCTCAGTTGCTTTATATCCCTCTCCAAATTCGACTGAAGCCAACCAAAGAATTTAGGGTTCTACCTGGAGCGCTCTATTCAAATTTCAGAAAAATGCAGTAGTCAATGAGAATTGACTGAATTCTTATACGCAGATGCATTCCATCTCAAGCACAGGCCAACGCTGATGGAACTCCAGAAGATTCCAGTGGTCTAGAATCAAGAGGACCTCCTGCCTGGTTCACCTCTCCACTCCGCAAAGCGCTGTGACCCAGGATTTTACCCGCAGCGGAAACCCCTACCCCCAATAAACCTTTGCTATTTCATCTAATCTGGCAACTGATATGAGATAATCAAGCGATGCTGGACTGCATTCCACACCATTCACCTCTTGGCATTTGTGCGGGAAGAGGAGAGGGCGGACAGCTGGTCAGCCACTACCCTGCACCAGGTGCTCTGCATGAGTTACGTTTCCCGCTCAGCCAGCCCTGCTTCTCACTTTACACAGGTGAGGCTATGGAAGTTCTTGAAAAGGTGAAAGAAATGTTCTCAGAATCACTATTAGAAAGGGCAGCGCCAAAATGCCAGCTGCAGACTGATTTCAGAGATTGTTTTTCTCACCGTCCCAATCTGCTCCCACTGAGGCCAATTTAAAAACCCGAGTCACAGGGACTGCTGGAGCGCGCTTTGAGCTTTTGCCTGCAATGCTCTTTCTTCTGTGGACCAGGCACAGAAACCCTGTCTTTTAAACAGCCTTAAGCAGGGGTAGCCAGGATGTCTGTAGAGACGTCACACGGAGCAAGAGAGAGCCAGGAAGGCAAGGGGGAGGCGCCCCAGGCGCATTCTCAATGGGCACCGACCGGCTGCCCCGGGGAGTTCCCGGCCTGGCTCCAAGTAACGGCGACCTTGGGAGGTGGCGCAGACAGGTGGCGGCGGCGCCGGGCTCACCTGAGGAAGAAGAAATAGGAGTAGTCCTGGACGACGGTGTGGGAGTGGCACGAGAAGTAACCCAGGCCGGTGAGGTTGAGCCTGGAGCCGGCGGGCACCTCCAGCATGCTGCCCCACGCCTGGTCGCACAGCATCTCCACCTCGGCCGCGTAGAAGAGGCCCTCCTGGCCGGCGTGGTACTGCCAGGGCAGGTGGTTGTAGAGGCCGGGCGCCTCGGGGTGCAGCGCCAGCACCCGCGCGTACACGATGGTCTCGGCCAGCTCGGCGCGGCAGCCGTCGCTCAGTGGCCTCCACTCGGAGGGCAGCTGGCAGGCGCGCGCGGGCGCCGGGGGACCGGCCAGGAAGAGCGCGGCGAGCAGCAGCGGGCGCAGCATGCCGGGCCCTCCCGGGGCGCGCGGGGAGGCGGCGGGGAGCCCGGGGAGCCCGGGAAGCCCGCCGGCCTGGGAAGGGCACCCCTAGGCGCTTGGCCGCTAGCACGGCTCCCGGGAGCTGGACGAACCGCTGTCTCCGCCGCGGGGCTCCGCGTGCCTGGTCCTGGCGCGCCACGCTTTAAAAGGGTCCGGGGGACTGGACGCTCGAGACGCCCGCCTCCCGCCCTGCCTCCTGCGGCTGGGGCGTGGGCGGCGGAGGGGCGGGGAGTCGGGCGGTCCCGGAGCCGGCTGGGGCGGGGACGCCCGGGACCCAGCCCCGACTTGGGGACAGAGGCCCAGCCGTCTCCTGGCGCCCCACTACGGACGGGGTCCGAGCCTTCCAAGCGTAAAACCTGTTTGGAACCGCAAGGCACTCATAAAAGAATGACTTTTAATTTGGACGATTACTGCCTAAGTTTTGACATTTTCTCTGCATTTCAAAGTAAAAATACATAGAAACCAAATCTGACTTTATCTTCGCGGAGATTAGGAAATTCAGTGTGGGCTGAAAAACTTTTTAGATCTCGTGCTTGCTCAGATTTGCTAATTATTTAATGAAGATCTTAGAAAAGCTTTGATAAAAGATTCCAAAAAGCAATCACTTGGCCTTGATTTTCTTACACCCAGATGGTTTACATGATCCCTACTTCCATTTTCTGAACACTGTACACCTGAGAAATACATGCAGCAGTAAATTCCAAACAGCCTTTCACAACAATGAGTGAATTTGAGGATACTCAAACCCCACAGTTCCATCTTTATCTCTAAAGGCAACAGGTTTTTCTGGTTTGATTTTTGGTTTTTGTTTTTTTCTTGAGACAAAGTCTCCATCACCCAGGCTGGAGTACAGTGGCTCGATCAGGGATCACTGCAGCCTCAACCTCCCCTGGGCTCAGGTGATAATAGGTCATCCTCCCAAGTAGCTGGGAATATAGGCACACTACCACCCGTATAATTTTTTTTGTTTTCAGTAGAGACAGGGTCTGGCTATGTTGCTCAGGCTGGTCTCAAACTCCTGGGCTCAATCGATCCTCCCACCTCAGCCTCCCAAGGTGCTGAGATTTCAGGCGTGAGCCACCACATCTGTCCTGAATATTTAAATAATGCAATTTCATAATGCTATTAGTCTCCCAGGGCTGCCATAATAAAATACTCTAGACTGGTGGCTTAAATAAGAGACATTAATTTCTCAGAGTTCTAGAGGCGGGAAGTCCAAGATTCAAGTGCCAGGGTTGGTTACTGGTGAGGCCTCTCTTCCTGGCTTACAGACAGCCACCTTCTGGCTCTGTCCTCACGTGGCCTTCTCTTCTCTCTGCATGTGTTGGAGAAAGAGTGAGCTCTGGCATCTCTTCCTCTTCTAATAAGGTCACCAGTCCTATCGGGTTATCACCCACCTTTATGTCCTCATTTAATTAGCTCCCTAAAGGCCCTAATTCCAAATACAGTCACATTCTGGAGTTAGCACTTCAACACATGAATTTGGAAGTGGGAGAGGACGCAGGACTCAGTCTGTAAGAGTCTAGTTAGCAGGTGTTCTGCAGGTTTGCTAGAGAAAGAGAGCAGGGGTCCCAAATGGCTTATATTCCTGGCAGGCAGACTCAGAGCACACATCGCCAAGTTACAATAACAATTGCTAAACTGCATTCACTGTTGACCACGGGCCAAACACTGTTGTAAGGACTGCACATATGTCATCTTAATTAATTTTCCAAACAACATTAGAAGTAGATATAACTATTGTGCTCATTTTACAGATAAGGAAACAGGCATAGAGAGGTTAATTGACACCAAAGATCACACAGCTGCAAAATGACCGAGCCAGGATTCAGCCCCGCCCCCGGGCCCCGCCATCAGACTCCAGAGTCTATGTATTAACTACAACACTTAGAATGGGGCCAAATATAGGAAGTACTCTAAAGACACAGGTCGGCCCTTTAACCACGATGTACGCAGAGCAAACGAAGAGCAAAACCTCAGCAGAATCACCAGCGCTGGCTCAGAGTGTGCAACTGACTTAACATTAATTTCCTATCACCCAGAATCCCTCCTCTATTTTAGTCCTATACTGTAACTTATGCAGATAAGATACTAAGAAAGTTTTTCTTATTAATTGCATCTTCAAGTGCCTCGGAGGCCTGGAAAAGATGAGTCTACCCCCACTGACTGTAAAGCCCTGACTTTTCTTTCCACATCGATGAGCAAATAAATAAAATCAGCATACATGGCTGCTTTTTCTCTTCTTGTATAAACTTGAACTTGACAAAATCGAAACTCTTCAGTACTACCCAGAATGTATATTGCAGAATTGAGCACCTGCAAGAAATTGTCCTCATGGATTGAGCAGACACATCGGTCATGCTTTTCTCCTCTGTAAGATCTGGCAGTGCCTCACTGATTGTGTTTCTCTTCCTGACAGAGCCATTGCTGTGTATCCAGGTGAGCAGTTCCCCTCTGGGGACTAAGACCTCCAAACAAGCAGAGCTCAAGGTAGCCAGAAGGAGAAACAGACATTCTGTGACGGAATTACTGGGTTTCATAGTGACGTGAGCCACTTCCATCTCTTGATTCCAAGACCCATATGTCCTGGCTGTGGGGTGGATGGATGTTCTATTTCAAAGCACACACAGTACACTTTAAGATGGACTCCATCATTTCAATGTGGTGCCTCCCAAATGACACTATAATTAAGTCTTCACTGAGCAGTTACACCTTTCAGAATCTGCCCAGTTGCTTCCAGGTGACAGGGCATGTGGTAAGACCAGTTAATTCTATGGCCTTGAGACTCCACTGCACTTCACTGCTGACAAAGAAGCAATGCTATGGAAATCATTGATTAGAAACATCACCATGGAAATTCCATGATGGTGGATAAGGTGCCCAGTGAGTTCCATAGGTGGTGCTTCTGGCAGAAGCATTCTGGCAGAGAAGGCATATCCATGTCCAGAATGTGTCTATTTCAGTGAGGACAAATCTCTGACTGCCCTCCGCCTACCCCAAGATGGAAAAGGTCCAATGGAATCAACCTGCCATGAGACAGCTGATTAGTTCCCCAGGTGAATGGGGCCATATCAGGGGATCCATGTTGGCCTCCATTGTTGATATATTAGGCTTTCAGCTGTAGCGTTAGCCAGGCTGGCCATGGTAAGAGAAAGTCCACATTGTTGAGGCAATGAATAGCTTCTATTCCTACCACTATGGACACTCTGTTTATGGGCTCATTGAGTAGGAACTAGAGTGGCCAAGAATAGAGACTGACACCCACTGAGAACATGAATTTCCCACCTAACCGCTAAGAAGTTCCCCTCCAGTGAATGCACTTGGGTCATCATTCACACGGAACATAAATATCTTCTGGTAACCATTATGAGATGTCCATTCATTCACTTCTTCCCAAGATGTCCTTGTCAGCAATTTTCTGATCCGATTTCTTTCAGGTCCCTAGCCATCCAAACCACTAGCAACTGCCCACGAATCAGTGTCCATTTGTACTACCAGCCACCTCTCAGTCTAGACATGGCATACAATGAAATCTGCTGCTCAAAGTTCTATCAACTGGGAGCATTTTTCTTCACCAGCGCCCTTCAGGATCACCTCTGAGTGGAACTAATACCTGCGTGTAATGCAGAAAAATCTGCAAACCAGATGAAATAACCAGTCTTGTCATTTTATCCTCATTCAACTGGTCATAAGGAGTATCCCAAAGAGGCATAAACCATATGAGTGGAAGGGGCAAAGTACCTTCAGAGCCAAAGGAATCTAAGCCACTTACCCGTGCGATGTGTTTGTGCCACCTGGATCTGCCCAATCCCAGTCTCTTTGATACCATTTCGATTTGACAGTAAATTGCTGCTGTGCACACATGGCCTTATGTCTGGGAGGGTCAAACAACACTCAGCTCATGATGAGAAGTTCATATCACATGATCACCCAGCATACCCCTGTTAGGCATTCAATCTCTACCAAGGCCTAATAGCAAGGCAGATGCTATTTTCCAAAAGGCAAATAGCCATATTCAGAATCAGGCATAGATGTGCACTAAAATCCTAGAGTTTGGTGCTGTGACTTTCCTTTCGGTGCTTGCTAACGACTCCACACCACATTCCTATTTGCCATAAATACTTTATCACTGGACCTTCTGGATCACAAGGCTTAAGTGATACACCGGCTTGTACACAGCCTGAACTGGCCACAGAGACTTCTCAGAACTTGCTCAACACCATGTGAAACCGGCAGCCTGACAAGTAACTCTACAGATGAATCCAAAGCACATTTAAATGTGGCATTTGCTTCCTCCTAAATACAAAAAGGCTGAACACACACTTCCTCTTTTCCCATTGTGGATCATCCAAGGACCGGCAACTTCCCTTTCACCTTAGAGAAGGGACGACTGAACCCCCAGAAACTTCACTGAGGTAGCAGGTTCCTGAATTTTTGTGGGGCCTACCTCCTACAAAAGGGGCCTACCTCTTACCAAGGCCTCTAAAGTTTATGGTGTATTGTGAATGTCAGATCCATTCATCATAATGTCATCTGTGAGGTCATCCAATGTGATGGTTTGTGGAATGCCAAGACAATCAAAATCTCTGCAGAATAAATGTGATAGAGAGCAGGAGGACTGACACAGCCTGAGGCAAAACTGAAAGTATATTGATATTCCTCACAGGTAAATGCAAATGTTGCTGGCAATCCTTGCAAATCAGTGAGGAATAAAATGCAGGTGAGTAGCTACAAAGCAAATGCTGGGAGACATAAAAGGCAGGTGAGTAGCTACAAAGCAAATGCTGGGAGACATAAAAGGCAGGTGAGTAGCTACAAAGCAAATGCTGGGAGACATATCAATTTGCCCCAGGAAAGATGCTACATCTAGGACAACAGCTAGAATTTGAGTCACCACCTCATTCAATTCATAGTAGTTTGAATTCTTCAAGACCCATGTGAGGTTTGCACAGACCAGATGAGTTCAATGCAGATGTGATAACTATGACCACTTTCTTCCAGTCTTTGATGACAGCATGGATTTTTGCAATCCCCTCAATATTGCTTCTGATTTATTCTCTTAGTAGAAATGAAAGTTCTAGGAGCTTCTGCTTAGCCCTTCCAACAATAAAAGCCATCCCCCACGGTTCAGAGAGAAAATATGGATGTTTGTCAGTTGTCAACTCTGGTCCCTTTGGAGAAGTCTTAGAGGAGGATTTATGCATGTGGCAATGGTTCAGGGTCCTTCCTCAAGAGCACCTGGCTTATCTTTCAGTCAAAAGGCTCTGTGCCTATAAATTTACTTATGTCTAAAAGCTGGGTAAGGGTCTTCAGTACCTGTTACACAGATCGGGCACTACACTAATACATTGCCCATATATTTAGTTTCAAGAGACATTATGATCAATTATCCACTGTTAAAGATCTCTGCCAATCAAACATTCTGATTACTAGTATGCCCCTCCTGACCTTTATGGGAGAGGTACCTACCTCGCCCTTGTCAGTTAAGTGCTGCCGCTTGGCCCCTGCTACTTTAGAATTCCATCATTCCTTTGAAATCTGGGGACCCATTTCAATGGCATCATCCTGTGCTACAGTCATAACTTTTCTAGAAAGAGGAGAAACCACAGAGATGTTCAAGGACACAGCACTCCCTTCATTAATATATTTCTTATTGTCATGGTGAAGGAAATATTTCTCTGGGTCATCTTGTGGAATGTAGCTGGGAGGTGGCTGCACACGTCGCACATCACGCATTCAGTTCAACCTTCCTAACTCCCTAAGCCTTTGGATTCCCGCCTCTACATTATTTCAAGGAAGCTCTGGCATCTCAACCTCATTGAATAGAGGCCACCATTGAATTCAGATTTTAGTCAACCAATCAACTAAGCTGATAGAGCCACCTCTAGAAATAGATTTTTACTCTCAAATGTATCAAAATAAGAATTGTTACCAAAACTAGTATTCTGTCCTGCCCACTTTGGTTCTGCCTGGAGTCTGCTGACATACATTGGCAGTCTTGCAATTTCTTGAGTGTCTGGGCGATTTCCTCCTGGATTATAGTGTGTACCTGTCTCCCTGGACATACTGAGCTTTGACCTTAGTTATACCACTAGTGGACCTTAATTATGGCTACAATTGCCTTGTAAGAGATGCTTCTATAACAATGAAACTACACCCTCTTAAAGATAGACCAAGTACTGTCACATATGTCCTTTCTTCCTGAAATAAATGTTTTAAACCTCAATAAAAAATAGTGAAAAACATGTGAGTTATGTAAAAAAATATTCTTAGTCATGAAAAATAAATGAGTGAGTTCTTCCTCTTTCTTCTTCTCTTCCTAAAAAACTCAGCTCTAAAAGTCTAGCTGTGGCCATGGAAGTTAGGTCTCCAAGCTGGAGCAGGATAAGGAGACATGAAAGATAAGAGGAGCTTCTCTATGGGGCTTCCCACAGCAGATAAGAGCCACAAGGGGGCCGGGCGCCATGGCTCAAGCCTGTAATCCCAGCACTTCGGGAGGCCGAGGCGGGTGGATCACGAGGTCAAAAGATCGAGACCATCTTGGTCAACCTGGTGAAACCCCGTCTCTACTAAAAATACAAAAAAAATTAGCTGGGCATGGTGGCGCATGCCTGTAATCCCAGCTACTCAGGAGGCTGAGGCAGGAGAATTGCCTGAACCCAGGAGGCGGAGGTCGTGGTGAGCTGAGATCGCACCATTGCACTCCAGCCTGGGTAACGAGTGAAACTCTGTCTCAAAAAAAAAAAAAAAAAAAAAAAGAGCCACAAGGGGTGAGGAGGGCGTCAGTGCAAAGGAGTGGCCACGACAGGATGTGAGAGCCCAACAAGGGTAAAGTAGAGTCCCTGAATAGGAGGAGCCTGTCATGGGGTTAGCCAGGTAGGAGGGCAACCTTTGCAGAGATTCAGTGTCTGGATAAAGACTGGTCTCCCAGGCATGAGCCCAGCATAGGTTTCAGAAGCCAATAGGGGTAACATCCACAAGGATGTCAGTGCATGAACAAGTACAAGGCACTTCCATGTGAAAAGGACATGACCCAGTTGAGAGAATCAGAGCATGGTTAGGGCAAGATGAGTGTCCACACAGACCAGCATTGCAGGCCAGGGAGTCAGAGGCCAAGTAGGGGAATGAGGATGTCTGCACTGGGGAGGGCAGCAGCAGTGCAGTGAACACCAGACTCCAAGTGTGTTGCGGAAGGCATGGCATGAGCTATAGGATGGGAGTAGTGATGGGAGAATGGTTACGCACAAGAGGTTGATCAAATAAGCAAATATATGGAGGAGGATGGAAACCAGTTTTCTCACTATCAAAAAAAGGGAGTTACGTATATGGAAAGGAAGAAAACTAGAATGGATCCTGTGGTGTTGAAACATGAATTCATAGATTTTAATAATAGATATAGAAATCAATATAGTTGCATGTGAATTTGTGTGTGGATATACACTTTTGTCTGTCCCACAAGTCTTTGAAATATATGTTATATGCTTACAAGAAGAGAATTCTTGATAAAGTTCAGCAGGTTAGCAACAGAAGGGAACTTTCTCAACCGGATAAAAAGCATCTATGCAGTCTACTGCTAACATTACACTTAATGTGAAAGACTGAGTGCTTTCCCCTAAGATCAGGAACAAGACAAGGACATTCAGTCTCATCACGTGTACTCAACATAGTACTGGAAGTTCTAGACAGTACAATAATTCAATAAAATAAAAAGCATCCAGATTGAAAAAAATAAAAACAGATGTAAACCTCTATCTACCCATGACATGATCATCTATCTAGAAAATGCAGGCCAGGCGCGGTGGCTTACGCCTGTAATCCCAGCACTTTGGAAGGTCGAGGTGGGCGGATCACAAGGTCGGGAGTTCAAGACCAGCCTGGCCAACATCGTGACACCCTATCTCTACTAAAGATACAAAAATTAGCTGGATGTGGTGGCAGACACCTGTAATCCCAGCTACTCAGGAGGCTGAGGCAGGAGAATTGCTTGAACCTGGGAGGTGTAGGTTGTAGTGAGCCAAGATCATGCCATTGCATTCTAGCCTGGGTGACAGGGTGAGACTCTGTCTCAAAAAAAAAAAATCAAATGAATCTACAAAAAAGCTACCAGAACTCATAAGCAAGTTTAACAAGTGGCATACAAGATTTGTATACAAACAGCAATTGTATTCTCTACACTAACAATAATTGGAAATTGACATTTTAAAAAAATACCATTCACAATGGCATCAAAATACATGAAATACTTAGAAATAAATCTGATAAAATATGTAAAAGACTTATACATTGAGAAATACAAAACATTACTGAGAGAAACTGAGTATTTTGAAAATGGAGATACATACTTTTTTCATAGGCTGGGAGACTCAATATTTTAAGATGTTAATTCTAACTGAACTGATCTACAACTTAAACGCAAGCTCAATAAAAGTCCCAGTGGTGTTTTTGATAAAAATTAGTAAGCATATTCAAAATTCTATATGGAATGTAGAAAACTGAGAATAGCTAAAAACACTTAGAACATAAAGATCAAAACCAGAAGGGTAACATTACCTGATTTCAAGACCTACTCTAAAGCTATAGTAAGCTATAAAGTGTTATTTGGTGCAAACACAAATATCTGTGTCAATGGATCAGAAAGATATCTGATAAAGGATACATATTCAGAATACACAAACAACTCTCAAAATTCAATGATGATGCTGGGTGCGGTGGCTCACACCTGTAATCCCAGCACTTTGGGAGGCTGAGGTGGGTGGATCACCTGAGGTCAGGAGTTCAAGACCAGCCTGGCCAACATGGCGAAACCCCATCTCTACTAAAAGTACTAAAATTAGCAGGCTGTGGTGGTGCATGCCTGCAGTCCCAGCTACTCAGGAGGCTGAAACAAGAGAATTGCTTGAACCTGGGAGGTGGAGGTTGCAGTGAGCTGAGATCATGCCACTGCATTCCAGCCTGGGTGGCAGAACAAGACTCGGTTTAAAAAAAACACCACTCGATGAGAAAACAAACAACCCAATATAAAAAAATGGGCAGAAGATTTAAAAAACACTTCATCAAAGAAGATAAGAATGGCAAATAAGTACATGAAAAAGTGTTCAAAGTTATTAGTCGCTAGTGAAACTCAAACCATTATGAGACACTCTTATATACCTACTAGAATAGTAAAAATTAAAGATAATGACCATACTAAGTGTTGTCAAGTACATGGAGGAACTGGAACTCTCATGCACTGCTCATGGAAATATAAATGATAAAACCACTTTGGAAAACAACTTGACAGCTGTTTAAAAAGTTAAACATATGATTAAGCCATTCCACTCCTAGGTATATATTAGAGAAAATTAAACCATATCCCATACGAAGACTCATATATGAATGTCCATAGCAGCTTTCTGTGTAGTAGCCCAAAACTGGAAACAATCCAAATGTCTATCCACAGGTAGATGAATAAATAAACTGTGACTTACAATTAAATAGTACTCATCAACAGAAAATAACTATTACTATACTTCAAAACATGGATGAATCACGTGATAAAACAGTCAAGCAACTGGACTTCCTTGACCAATTCATTTGGTCTTAGAAATTCTCGTCTATAAAACTGTCACAAAGAAGGTATCTCAATAGGAAGAGAAGAAGTCCAATTATCCCTGTTTTTAGAAGACATGATTCTATATCATAGTCTTTGCCCAAAAGCTTGAGCTGATAAGTAACTTCAGCAAAGTTTTAAGACACAAAATCAGTGTACAAAAATCAGCAGCATTCCTATACACTAGTAACACTCAAGCTGAGAGCCAAATCAGGAACACAATCCCATTCAGAACTGTCACAAAAAGAACACAGTACCTAGGAGTACAGCGAACCAGGGAGGTGAAAGATCTCTACAATGAGAATTACAAAATGGCTGCTCAAAAAATTCAGAGATGATACAAATGAATCAAAAGACATTCCATGCTCATGAATAGAAAGAATCAACATCATTAAAATGGCCATAATGCCCAAAGAAATTTATACATTTACTGCTATTCCTATCAAACTACTGATGACATCCTTCACACAACTAGGAAAAAACTATTCTAAAATGTATATAGAACGAAAAAGAGCCCAAATAGCCAAGGCAATCCTAAGCAAAAACAACACAGCTGGAGGAATCACATTGCCCAACTTCAAACAGTACTATAAGGCTACAGTAATCAAAACAGCGTGGTAGTGGTACAAAAACAGACACATACACCAATGTAACAGAATAGAGAGCCTAGAAATAAAGGCTCACATCTACAACCATCTGATCTTTGACAAAGCTGGCAAAAATAAGCAATGGGTAAAGGATTCCCTATTCAATAAATGGTGCTGAGATAACTGGCTAGCTATTGCAAAAGATTGAAACTAGACCCCTTCCTTACACCATATACAAAAATAAATGCAAAATGGATAAAAGACCTAAACCTAAAACCTAAAACCATAAAAACCCTCGATGATAACCTGGGAAATACCATTTTGGACATAGAAACTGCCAAAGATTTCATGATGAAAGTGACAAAAGCAATTGTAGCAAAAGCAAAAATTGACAGATGAAACCTGATTAAACTAAAGAGATTCTGCTCAGCAAAAGAAACTATCAACAGAGTAAACAGAAAACCTCCAGAAGGGAAGAAAATATTTGCAAACTATACATCTAAGAAAGGTCTAATATCTAGAATATATAAGGAACTTTAAACCTACAAGCAAAAAACCACCCCAGTAAAAGGCGGGCAAAGGAAATAAACAGATGTTTTTCAAAAGAAGGCATACTTGCAGTCAATAACGTATGAAAAAATGCTCAATGTCACTCATCATTAAAGAAATGCAAATCACAGCCAGAACATTATACCATCTCACATGAGTCAAAATGGCTATTATTAAAAAGTCAAAATGTAACAGATGCTGGTGAGGTTGTAGAGAAAAGAGTCTATGCTTATATACTACTGGTGGGAGGAGGGAGAGGTTCAGAAGAAAGAAAACCATTGAATACTATGCTTAGTACCCTGGTGACAAAATAATCTGTACCCCAGATCACCAAGTCACAAGTTTAACTGTATAACAAATCTGCATGTGTACCCCAAACCTAAAAATTGAAATATTCCAAGAAAATGGCACAAAGAAAAACATGTTTTCTATTGCTGTCAAAAAAAATTAAAGAAAAATTTAACATTTTTATATTCAAAATTCACAAAACTAAGTGTAAAGGAGTATAAGTAATTTCCAAATTTTTGGGTTAATTTATCACTTTCATCCTTCAGAGGTTATTAAAATTTTCAGAAGTATTAAAATCGCACTAAGACTTCTGGGACACACACACACATATATCCTAGCTCTGTCCACCAAGAAGGTCTAGGGGCAGTAATACTCCAAAAGCAATGAGAGCACCTAGCAGCCAGATTTTGGTTTCTATATATCATTGTCCATTAAAAGGAACCAGGACTCTGGAGAAATAGATGATTTCAGAGAGTAGATGATGAGTGGACATGAAAATTCTGATTAGCCACAATATTTTGTGCCAAAAAGGATGTTCAAAGAACAACTGGGAATTGTCACATGCACACATACACACACATACACACACACACACCCTTAAAGGGCCTCCTAGTAATGTGTTTAAATTAATAATGAATTATAACCCATGGAATAAAATAGAAAACCATGAATTCACAGTAGCAAATACAGGAGTGAATAATTAGAACAGTTTAGAGATAGTTGCATAGTTACAAATAGCTCCCAAGAAAATATTTATTTATTACAAAGAGGAAAAGAACATTATAGATGGGGAATCCTGGCAGGTACATCACTGTAATCCAAGTAAATATCATGGTAACAGAGCACACTGGACTCTTTGCCAGCTGATAAAGAGACTGAGAACACAGCACCCCCTCTGTGATACTCCTGCCGAGGATGCGAACTGTGAATGTAAACATGAGGAAATATCAGATAAACACGAATTGAGGAACACTCGATAAAACAACTGGCCTGTAATCTTCAAAAGTGTCAAGTTCGCAAAAATCAATAGAGACCCTGTAGCTGCTCCAGATTTAAGGAGATGAAAAAGGCATGCATGGCTGGGTGGGTGGCTCACACCTTTCAACCCAGCACTTTGGAAGGCCAAGGTGGGCGGATCACCTGAGGTCAGGAGTTCAAGACCAGCCTGGCCAACGTTGTGAAACCCCGTCTTTACAGGTGTGGTGGTGCACACCTGTAATCCCAGCTACTCAGGAGGCTGAGGCAGGAGACTCGCTTGAACCCAGGAAGTAGAGATTGCACTGAGCCAAGATTACGCCATTGCATTCCAGCCTTGGTGACAAGCCTTGGTGACAGAGTGGGACTCCATCAAGAACAGAACAGAATATAACAGAGGAAGGAAGGAAGGGAGGAAGGAAGGAAAGAAGGAAGGAAGGAGGGAGGGAGGGAAGGAAGGAGGGAAGGAAAAAGGGAAGGAAGGAGGAAAGAAGGGAGGGAGGGAAGGAAGGAAGGAAGGAAGGAAGGAAGGAAGGAAGGAAGGAGGGAGGAAAGGAAGGAAAGGAGGGAGGGATGGAATAAACATAAGGAAGGAAGGTAAGGAAAGAAAAAGAGGAAGGAAATGAAGGAAGGGAGGGAGAGAGGGAGGGAGGGAGGGAGGAAGGAAGGGAGAGAAAGAGTGATAAAAAGGAAGAGAGAGAGAAAGAAAAAGAAAAAAGAGAGAGAGTGGCATGCAAAAGACTATATGCAACACTTGATTCTGAACTGGATCTTTTTGCTATCAATGACATTATTGGGACAAGTGGCAACATTTGAATGGGATCTGAAATGTCAATGGTGGTACTATATCATTGCTAATTTTCCATTTCCTATGCCCTTGATTGTAGGAAATACACACTAAAATATTTGCAGGTGATGGGTATCCTGTAGCAGTTTGTTGGTACTGAACTTGCAACTTTTCTGTAAGTTTGAGAATATTCCAAAATAAAAGTGAGATAAAAAGTTACTAAATAAGTGAAAGAACTAAGAATTTTTTTGAAAGAGGATTGGCATAAGTAATTGTTCTTACAGATATTTAGAAAGTATGGTATGCAGCTACAATGCTTGAAAGAGTGCGGTAATTCTGCAAGAATCAACAGTCATATCAAGAGGAGAACAAAACAGATCCTTGTTCATAAGAACTTAATATAGTTATGTAGAAACAACAATCGGGGAGTGATTTACAAGTTGTAGCACATTCATATATTTGAATATTTTACCGCAAACATATCATTAAACATTCTAAATGGCGCGCATGTGATATAACATTAAGTAAAAGAAGATTACAAATGATCTGTAGGCCCATGCTGGGCTCTTGGGGTGCTGGCTTGACCTCAGTGGTAGCCAAATGGTCACTCATTTTGTTTCATAAATATGATTTATGTATTTTCCTGATGTAGTTACAATAAAAGATTTTTAAAGGATCTATAAGACCCTTTATCCTACTGGACTATTTTCTTGAGATTGAGCTGGTAAGCAGATTGAATTCCATCAGCCTCTTATACAGATTAGGAATCAAATTCCAAAAGGGCTAGATCATTGCTCTCCAGGAGCTGATATCTAATGAGGCCAGGATGGGAACTCATCCCTGCTCTTGCTGTACAGCACACCCTGGGTCTGCTGGCATTGACGATGGGAGAGCCAACTCATCACAGTGGTTACTGTGACTGTGTGTCAGCGTGCTGGGCATGCTGCCTGTTAGCGTGCTGGGCATGCTGCGTGTTTCACTCATGCAGCCCTTACCACAGCCTTGCAACGGTGGTGGTATTACCCCCAGTTTACAGAGAAGGAAAGGGGTGCATAGCTGGGAAAGAATAAAGCTGCAATTCAGACCCTCATCAAGTCATTCATTAAATCAACCCAAACTCATTCGCAGCTGTATGTCAGACACTGGAAAGATCCCGGAAAGAGAAACAGACATGACACAATTTCCACCCTCCAGGCGCGAACCAATGGACCCCAAACTTGGGCCACTCCATCTGTGCCTATCATTGTTCTTCAATAGGAGAGCCTGGGTTGGCGGAAAGAAGGGATGGTTAATAGATACAAAAAAATAGAAAGAATAAATAAGATCTAGTATTTTCTAGCACAAGAGGGTAACTGTAGTCAAAAATAATTGAATTGCTCATTTAAGAATAACTAAAAGAGTATAACTGGATTATTCAAAACAGAAAGGATAAATGCTCGAGGGAATGGATACCCTATTTATCCTGATGTGAATATCACACACTGCATACCTATATCAAAATACCTCATGTAATCCACAAGTACATACACCTACTATGTACCCAGGAAAAGTTAAATAAAAAGCTTTAAATAAAAAATCAGCAGAGCTTATCTGCTATTGTCTACACACGGTCCAAAGTCAGATACATCTTCTGGTAGCAACCAAGTTACTTCTCCTCAAATTCCCCTCCCATCAGAGTTAACAAATAATAACAAACAAAAGCCCCGGCAGCTGGGATGCAGCTATCCCATCTGAGTCCAGCTCACAATTTTCTTTTTCCCTTTTGCTGACTTTTTGGTAAAACAAAAAACAAAAAAAAAGCACTTTGTTTTACATGTGCCTGCTCTTTGAATACCGTATATAGGAAGGACCCAGAAAACCTAACAGAGATAAACAGATCAAAAATAAAAGACATTCTTCCTATGACATCGTATTTCCTACTTATTCAGGGCCTTCCTTGGAGGCTCCTAATGTACAATGTAAATGTTAACTCATTCTTCCTTCTGGTATCCTTGGGAGGCAGGAAGCCAATGTTATTTCATAGATAAAGAAGCTGCAGTCCCAGAGGTTGAATGCCTTCCCCGGGGTCACATAACTACAGGCAGTGTGAGGGGCTGGGAATGGAACTTGGGGTTAGGACTCCCTGCCTGTGGTCCCCCGGCTCTCAAGTGGGGCCTCCTTCCTAAGAGATAACTTTGTATGTGGAAACTCTGTCGGAGTCTCATTCTATAAAAGGAATGCTATGGAACTACTGAGACAAAACATGCATTTTTCTTCCGCTGCACATTAATACAGGGTACATCTTCAAGAGGCGATTCAGCAGATGTAAGCACTGTCTATGGTACTTCCACATTTATCTGGTGTGGGGACTAACACTGAGCCTGAATGACCCAGTTCTGTTGGCAGAGGACAAAAGCAAGGGGCTGAACTCTAGAGAGCATGATCTCTGCCAGTTTAAGCACCTGCATTTCTGAAAAGGAATGAGCACCGGGGTTGAAGAGCACTACATAGAAATGTGTTACCCTTTGGGAGGTCTCACAGCACTTTGTTAAGCAGTGTGCTTGTGTCCTCACTCTACAGTCATGAGAACGACACAGCCAAAGCCTTTTTCACAGTGGGCAAATTGGAAACAGGGAGACGAGATGATTTTTCATAGAAGTGAGATGAAGTTCTAGGACTGTTTTATGGCCGGGCATGGTGGCTCACAACTGTAATCCCAGCACTTTGGGAGGCTGAGGTGGGTGGATCACCTGAGTTCAGGAGTTCAGGACAGCCTGGCCAACATGATGAAACCCCGTCTGTACTAAAAATACAAAATTTAGCCAGGTGGCAGGTGCCTGTAATCCCAGCTACTCAGGATGCTGAGGCAGGAGAATCACTTGAACTCAGGAGGTGGAGGCTGCAGTGAGCTGAGACTGTGCCACTGCACTCCAGCCTGGGCGACAGAGTGAGACTCCATCTCAAAAAAAAAAGAAGAAAAAAAAGAAAAAGAAAAAAGAATGCCTGTTTTAATTTCAAGTCCATCCAACCAATTTCCCAACATCTTCTCGTTTTGATTGTTAGATACTAATGGAAATACTAGGCATGGCCTGAGCATTTGACAATATTCATCATTCAACATTTACATTTCAACAAATAGCTTTCAATATGTTTCTTTCAACTACCATGCGTTGGACACTATTCCGGCCCTGGGGCCATGGCAATGAATAAAACAAGCTCTGTCCCATTGGGGTTGACATCCATCAGGTCTCAAATTGGTATGAATGATAAGGAGGGAAGAAAAAACTAGCCTTTGGAGACATAACCTTTCCTTGGGAAAGAATGGCTTCAAAATCTTATTTCACATATTCTGAAACACCTTCATTTAAATGTCCTTGTAACTAACCAGGCTAAGACTAAGCAAGCCAGGGTCTCACTCTACAGTCCCTAAAATGCCAAGTTTCTCTTTATAGGTTACAGCATAGCAAACCCTAAACTGAGAACGAGGTGGGTTTTGTTGTTGTTGTTTTTTTTACTTTCCTTTCCTATCTATGTCCTTGGAATGAAATGAATAATAATAATAATAATAATAATAATAATAATGATAATAAGCCAAAGCTCCAGAGGGCTGGAGAGGGAATATGTGTGGATATCCTAAACGTAAAGCTGGGTTTATGTTTATGGGTTTTCCTGAGATGTTGTCAACAAGTGCCTCTTTCCCATAGGAAGTGAAGTCTCTGGGGACTGGTAGAAATCCAGACAGTGAAGAGTGGAACGAAGTTCTTGGAGGGGGAGGGTCCTCCTGCCGAAGGGAAGACCCACAGCTGGGCCCTCTCAAGAGACTGTAAATTCACAAACTGTGCACACCAGACCAACTTTCATCCCTCACATACTTGCCTGATATCTCATCAGTATCTGTCCAGGAAATGTGAAAAGCTGCAATGGGATACATGGGAAAGTTTACAAAGACTCCCGGCCTACAGGCCACTGTGTGTTTTCAACGTGCTGGTGCCACGTTTTTGCTAGCTGCACCGAGGACTTAAAATCCTGTTGAAAACTTTCTGGAGAAATAGTTTCTCATCCTGGAGGAAGAATCTCACAGGGTTTTCGGCTTGGTAGAACATTACGATGGACTGTTGAAAAGTTAATAGAGGCCGGGGTATGGTGGCTCATGCCTGTGATCCCAGCACTTCCGGAGGCTGAGGCAGGAGGATCACCTGAGGTTGGGAGTTCAAGACCAGCCCGATCAACATAGAGAAACCCAGTCTCTACTAAAAATATAAAAATTAGTTGGGCGTGGTGGCACATGCTGTAATCCTAGATACTCTGGAGGCTGAGGCAGGAGAATCACTTGAACCCAGGAGGCAGAGGTTGCAGTGAGCCGAGATCACCCCATTGTACTCCAGCCTGGGTAACAAGAGTAAAACTTCATCTCAAAAAACAAAACGAACAAACAATAACTTACAATTTAATGCTGGTGACCCCACATGACTCATGATAACTTTTAAAAACAAGTTTTTCAAGACTGCATTAATAAATCTGAACATTGGGCCGGGCATGGTGGCACACACCTGTAATCCCAGCACTTTGGCAGGTGGATCACTTGACATCAGGAGTTCAAGACCAGCCTGACCAACGTGGTGAAACCCCGTCTCTGCTAAATAGAAAAAATCAGCCGGGGGTGGTAGCGCGTGCCTGTAATTCTGGCTACTCCAGAGGCTGAGGCAGGAGAATCACTTGAACCCAGGAGGCAGAGGCTGCAGTGAGCCGAGATCACCCCATTGCACTCCAGCCTCGGAAACAAGAGTGAAACTCCAGCTAAAAACCAAATAAATAAGAACACTATCAATAAATTATGAATTTACAAATAAACTTGATTCTAGGACCTTGGAAGCTACTTGGATTGGAATACAGATCCATTTTGCCTCAAAACAATTTTTACTTCAACTGCAGATTGAAGGTACAGAAAACCAACTCACCTCTCCGAGAATTCAAGGAGAACTCTCTTCTAGCAACATGAGGCGTGAGTGGCAACGGTTCACAGGATTCATCTGCTCTTCACAAACTCAGGGATAGGACCCATCTATAGTTTTTCTAACACAGTCCTGTGAATTCTAAATTGTCAACACCTAAGGTTAATGATGCCTGTCTTTTTGCTGTCATGAGCAGTTAGGGCAGTTTAGCAAAAGATAAATCATCTTCACACAGAGGGTTGTGCTATTATTCCTCAGCAAAGGACAAAGCTTATTTCTATATAATGTTAAACATTGTATTAAGGCAATAAGCTTATTTTTTCTCTTTTCTGCTCTGATGAAATTATTAGCCTCCAACACATTTCTTTCTTGATTTGAAACATCTACTCTTCAAAAGTTTGTAGAGTAATAACAGAGAGTTTCCATGCATGGTGGAGCACTTTCATCTCAAAATATGCACTGATTTTTAAGGAATGTGCAGAAGGAAAAGTCAACCATCCCTTTGATGATTGGATAACCAGACCAGCCTTGACTGAAAAATACTCCACTCAATTGAGGAAGATACTTTTAGCCACTAAATAAAATACACAGTGATAAAGTAGGAAGGGGGGCTGGAATAAGAACTTTACCAAGAATAGCCACCAAGGTCATCTTACAATGACTATGAGCAAAATGTTTTTACAAAGAAATCTTATTAAAGAAAATAAAACAAAATTTAAAAAAATAATGAAAAAATATGATCACTAGATATCAGTAAGGACTAGCACTGAGCAAGCACTCAAATATTTGCTGAATGAATGAATGAACTCATGAATGAATCAATCAATATGTCCTGTACCTATAAACATCCAGCTTCAGCTTTTTGGAGGTTTGTCTCACACTAAAAATGCTTATTCAATTTAAATGTTCTCTTGTCAGATATTTAATTTTTGTGTTCAAACTCAAAAATATAGGCTTTGGGGGGAAGATTATATCAATGTTACATTTATAGCTACATTATAGCTATAAATGTTCTACTCAGCATTTGCAAAAATGCAGTTCTTTGAGGAAATAACCAAGCTTATCATTTAACAATAAAAGAAGAGATACTTCTGGGCAACTTTTTAAAATACACCAATTCAAGGTACCATAATTTCCTTTCCATCTTTTTTCTCCTATCAATCAGAGCTTAACCTTGCTGTGATCTCCAGGTCTTCACTCAAAAGCTTCTCTCCACTTCAATCCTCTCTTAAGTCAACCCCCTCCTAGTTCTAGTATCAGACTTCAGGCAAAGCTGACCTCAAAAAAAGTCTTGCAGCTTTTTCCAGCAATAAATTCTGATAACTTTACTCTGACAAGAGCTCTTTCCTGTGGCAGCTTCTCTTAGGTCTATTGCTAAATCCATCCTTGCCAGAGGTGTGGCTTCCTTTGTTCAGGTCTCTTTTCTCCTTTCCACAGGGCAGAACAAAGAGAAACATTCAGAATCATCTGCCCTCTGACTGTAACACCAATCTCTTTTCTCTACTTTGTGACTCCCAACCTCCCCTTATCCCATGGGTATTGTGGGGGGACGGCGTTCCTCAGGCCTCTTTTGATGGGTGTTGTGGGGGGACGGCGTTCCTCAGGCCTCTTTTGATGGGTGTTGTGGGGGGACGGCGTTCCTCAGGCCTCTTTTGATGGGTGTTGTGGGGGGACGGAGATCCTCAGGCCTCTTTTGATGGGTGTTGTGGGGGGACGGAGATCCTCAGGCCTCTTTTGATGGGTGTTGTGGGGGGACGGCGTTCCTCAGGCCTCTTTTGATGGGTGTTGTGGGGGGACGGCGTTCCTCAGGCCTCTTTTGATGGGTGTTGTGGGGGGACGGCGTTCCTCAGGCCTCTTTTGATGGGTGTTGTGGGGGGACGGCGTTCCTCAGGCCTCTTTTGATGGGTGTTGTGGGGGGACGGAGATCCTCAGGCCTCTTTTGATGGGTGTTGTGGGGGGACGGAGATCCTCAGGCCTCTTTTGATGGGTGTTGTGGGGGGACGGCGTTCCTCGGGCCTCTTTTGATGGGTATTGCGGGGGGACGGCGTTCCTCAGGCCTCTTTTCCTCTATTATTCTAACCCATTCCTTCCTACCCCAACCCACTGCAAGAGATGAGGAAGGACTAAGTTTGTTGATGAGAGTCTAGGAGATTCACTAAGTCACATCTGCCAGAGAAGAGACGTCCTCCTTTCTTCACCCTCCTCCTGCAGACTACGCAGAAGGTATCTTCTCAGAGCAATCCATTCTCTCTTTTTTTAACCCCTTCCACACCTATCATGACAAGCTAAAGCAGGTCAGGACCTTATCTAAGAATCCAGACTTCTCTCTGGCTCCCTCCCTCCTTAAAGTTATACCTGAATGTAGTGTTGTCAAAATTTAGATTCAGGGTGAAAAGCAGGAAGTGGTCTTAGACGAGGAGGCTAAATCACATGCTTCAACTCAGCATTTACCAGAAAGCCCTGCATCAGCTGATCCTAGAACCTACTCAGCTATAAACACAATGGTATTCGCTTGGTGCATCCTCTGGCAGGATGGCGGATTTGTCATTACTTTTAATGGCAAAAGAAATCGCCACTTTTAAATAAAAGTAATGGCAAAAACTGCAACTTCTTTTGCATCAACCTAAGGGGCCCCCAATCTGAACATCCATTGTCAGAGATGTTAACAGAAGCAAAATCATCATGACGGGAACCTGTTTACTTAAAAACTGACCATTTATCAAATTAATTCTCAACCAAATGCCCCTCCTTTCAAGGCATTAGTATCTATCCATCTATCTCGCCAATAGTATAGCAGGTAATAAATTCCAGTACAGAAGTCTACCATGAAAGAAGTTATAAATATTGCAATAGATGAAGGATTTTACAAAGTAGATGAAACTGTACTGCAGAGCTGCTTGAAATACAGGCCAAGTCATTAATAAATGAGGATATAGCACAAGTTTACCAGTGAAAAATCAAAGAGAAAGCCAACCAGGAAGACATACCAGTACTTTAAAAGAAAGAAATTCAAATAGCAAAAGATGAACAAAGTACTTAGGAAAAATAAATAAAATCCTTCAGTTGTGGGAGATTTTTGCACAAAACGGCCCTTTTCATGACTGCACAGCAAAAATCAAGGGTAAAGCAAATGCTATTTAACCCTGCTATTATACAATTGTATCTAAAAATGGTTGGCCGTCTTTTTGACTTACCTTCCGCTGCATAAAAGCCACCTGTATATTTCATGATTTAAAACAATAACAATGTAACATAGCCCACAGTTCTGTTGGTTGATTAGGTAGTTTTTCTGCTTCACTTGTGGTCTGGATGCTGGAATGACAAGAAGATCCAAAATGGCTTTATTCATATGGTTGAAAGTTGGTACTGGCCATCGACTGAGGGCTGAGGTGGAAGGGTTTTCTGGGGTTTCAGTTCTACCCAAAGTTGCTCAGGCTTCCTCCTAGCTTAGTGGCTAGGTTTCAAGAACTGTTTCAAGAGAAGAAGCCCCAATGTGCAAGTATTTATCAGGTCTGCAGTGACACCATTCTTGCTAACATCCCATTGTCTAAAGCTAGTCACATTGCCAAGCTGCGGTCAATCAGGGAGGGAACCACACAAAGCTCTGGATCGCAGGAAAGAAGATTCATTGACGGCCACCAAACAGAGCACTCTCTGGTCTCTAATGGAACATGTCCTTACTACATGAAAAATATAAGTATCCCTTCCAAGGATCTGAGGTCTTATCTTACTATGATATCATACACAGAATCTCATCATTTAAATCAATCCAGGTGCAGAAGGGGTCTCTTGGGTGTAGTTCCTCTTGATCTGAAGATGTGTGAACTAAAGAGGCATGTTTTCCCGTCCACACACCCAATATAAAATGAAGAGGCAAGCATAGGAAACCTGCAATAGATATTCCTACTCAAAAAGGTTGAAAATGGATGGTACACGGAAGTTACTGGTCCATAGCAATTTTGAAATTCAGTCAGGTGCATGTAGCTAGTTTACTGATGACTCAGTTCTGCTCCTGGCAATGGATTCTCTGTGCCTCTTACTTCTGCCCTCTGTGCTTGCGACTGTTCTCTGAGATATCCTTCTTTTCTAAGAGAAATGACCTAAGTGTGTAATCGGGTTTCTTTTTTGATCTACTTCTTCCCCACAGAAGTTTGGAGGTCTTGAGGCATCTTTGCATTTTGAACTACCTCTTTCCTTGTTTTTGTTTGTTTGTTTTTTTAGTCCAGGCTGATATAATTTCACTAAAATTTGTATAGTTTTACATGTATCAAACTATAATCTATAGTAGACAAAACCCTACTAACAGATCTCTTCAAGCAGTCCTCTCTCTGCAGAACGAGGGTTTGCAGGCTGTCTCTGACCATACATCAGAATGCTATGGGAAAACACCCTTAATATTCTTGGTACATTTTGCCTCACTGAGAGGATCTGTGAAACATTCCTTAAATATTTCTAATGTGTTAACAGAGATCTTGACCCTAAAGCCATATTTCACTCCCAGCACTCTGTACTGTGTCTTCAAACCAAGGTCATTTCTTACTTCTACAATTTTTTCTTGGAAAGACTAGGAATGAAAAACAATTATGTTATCAAACATAGCAAGTTGTAGCTCCTTTTTAGTTTTTCTAAATTCTACTTGAAATCTGAACAGGTCCTTCTTTTGCTCAACATGTATCTTCTGTTCTTTATCATAGGCAACTAAAATTAGGAGCCAGATGGCCCATTCAATATTTTCTGCCTGAAAATCTCCTTAGCCAGATCCACAGACTTATCAGGTATGTTTTCTATTTCCCACATGACCAAGGCAACCATTTTGTTACTTGTTCTGCCAATACATAGCTTGGGTTCTCATTCCCCCAGCTTCCCACAGGCATCTCCTCGTTGCCCCTCCCACCTCTGCTAATAGTCTCCTTCCCATTCTTCCACAATCCTTCATTCCTTCTGTCTACCAGAAGGAATGAAGGACCTTGTGTTATTGTGGGACCCCACTTTCAGGTAACAATTTCTATTTTAGTTATCTATTGTTGCATTTAAAAATCTCAAATTTGACGGTTTATAATAATTTGTTATTACTTCTTCCAATTCTGTAGGTTGACCGGGGGTATTACACTTCACATACTGTTGACTTGGAGTTGGGCTGTCTAGAAGGTCTACAATGGCTTCATTTATATGGCTGTAAATTGGTACTGGCTGCTGATTGGAGGTTCAGCTGGAACAGGCAAAGGGGCTTCAGTTATTCTCCATGTGGTTGCTTAGGGTTTCTCACAACATGGCAGATAGGTTCCAAGAAGACAAGCCTCAATATGCAGGGACCTATCAAGGCTTCCCTTGCGTCAATCACTCTGCCTAACGTTGCATCGGCCAAAGCTCATCATGTAGCCAAGCCCAGAATCAATACGTGAGAGGACTCATAAGGAAACAAGTACTAAGGAGTAGTTTATTGAGAGCCACCAAACTCTATCGCATCCTTCATTTGGTTGAACAAATGATTTAGAGCACAACTGTCATTATAAAAGAATCCGGTTAATTATAAGATCAAAAATCACTTTTATAAATTTTTATTTTATTTGAAAAAATACCATGGAACCTGTTTTATGTTGTCCACGGTGACATTTTGGTCTGCACGTTTTTTTTTTTTTTTTTGAGACGGAGCTTCACGCTTGTTACCCAGGCTGGAGTGCCATGGCGTGATCTCGGTTCACTGTAACCTCCACCTCCTGGGTTCAGGCAATTCTCCTGCCTCAACCTCCTGAGTGGCTGGGATTACAGGCACGCGCCACCATGCCCAGCTAATTTTTTTGTATTTTTAGTAGAGACGGGGTTTCACCATGTTGACCAGGATGATCTCGATCTCTTGACCTCGTGATCCACCCAATTGGGCCTCCCAAAGTGCTGGGATTACAGGCTTGAGCCACTGCGCCCGGCCTGGTCCACACTTTAAGTAGATTTCAGTCGAGTGGCCTTTTCCTAGTATCAATTACCCTCAGATATAAAGAGGTCTTCTTGTATTTTGTTTTTCATTTCACTTTTATACCTTGAGTCTCACTCTCAGGTCAAGAACACTTTGCAGAAAAGAAGTAACACAAAAAACAGAATTTGGATATTGCTGGTTCCTGGAAATAACACCATCAAAATAGCAGCAAACATCATCCTTCTTCCTGACAAATATCTTTTTTTAAAAAACTTGGCTGGGCACAGTGGCTCACACCTGTAATCCCAGCACTTTGGGAGGCTGAGGTGGGAGGATCGCTTGAGGCCAAGAATTCAAGACCAGCCTGGGAAACATAGAAAAACTCCATCTCTACTGAAAATACAAAAATCATCTGGGTGTGGTGGCATGCACCTATAATCCCAGCTACTTGGGAGCCTGAGGGAGAAGAATTGCTTGAACCTGAGAGGCAGAGGTTGCAGTGAGCTGAGATTACACCACTGCACTCCAACCTGTGTGACAGAGTGAGACTCTGTCTCAAAAATAAATGCAAATAAATAATTTTAAAAATAAGAAATTTCACTCTTTAAGAAGAAGTAACCGGTCACTCTCCCACCAGCTTTATAACTAGGCATTGATAATTAGGTGTGGCCTGAAATTATATACAATAGTACTTTCCTCATCATATGTTAATAACCTACAGCTTTTACAAACTGCTTTAGATGGAGGATTCTAAAGAAATTAATTCTAAAAAGCCTAGAGTCTTTACACAGAACATTTTGAACAAAAGTGTAGTGATTTTTGTTGTTGTTTGTTTTGTTTTCTTTTTTTTTTCTTTTTGAGATGGAGTTTCGCTCTTGTTACCCAGGCTGGAGTGCAGTGGTGCAATCTTAGCTCAATGCAAACTCCGCCTCCCAAAGTACAGTTTTTAAACAGGGGTTTAATTTTTTTCTTGGCTTTATGTTTAAGCTTTAAATGAAAGTTTAAAGAATACGAGTATTTCATGTTTTATAACACCGCATGGTCTGCACTTAGCATTGAATACCTGGGATATGTCTTTTTCACATAGCAATAGGAAAGGCTTGAAGTGACTGAAATCACTGAAATTTAGGAAACACTCCACATTCTCATCTAACACTTGATGAGACTACAGGCATTTTTTTAAAAAAGAGATTTAAAATCCAGCCAAAAACCGTACATGCTAACCATTTTGTTCCCCCACCCAGATTCTCATTTTAATCTCCTAACAGTCACAATAATAAGCTTTCCTTTTCCCACTCCAGCATGAATATCAGAAGTATTATGAGTAAAACTCTGCAATCAAAATGCTTCCATGGAGCCAGTGATCTCAACAGAGCTGCCTGGGCCACCCCCAAGGGTGTTGTTAACCTCTTCTTCCATTTCCTCCTCCTGAACAGATCCGTCATTTTACCAGACCTGAAATTTCCTTTTCTTTCCCGTATCTTCATAATAAATTGAGCAAAGGATACGTGACCCTGGGGGTTTTGTCATTGTGCCTTAGTTTCCATGGCAATCTTGGTAATTTGTAAAGGACCCATAAACCTTGCTTTAGTATCAGCTCTGTGTCTGTCAAATGTCAAACTTGAAGACAAACCCAGTGCAGAACAGGGAGCTGGTCTATGGGCAAGCTGGAGGGTGGTGCTGTCATTAGGGATGAGCTTATGAGACGGTCAGTGTGTAGGTTCGTGGGTGAATCTCAACAGCAATTCCTCCACTAACAGACGTTTCTCATAACCCAAAGTACACCTCAGGGGGCATCTTCTCCACATCCAACTCTTTCAACAAATGCATGCTGTCTTATTTTAAAGAATCTAATGAGAAAGGGATTCAGTAACTCCCTTCAGAAATGGTTTCCATTTGTCATACTGTCAGGAATTTCTACACATCCCATAATACAAAGTCCTCCCCTCTCTCTTTCTCTCTGACTTCTCATTGCACTAAGACACTGATTAAGAGGCTGATCATTAACTTACTAATAGCTATCATTCACTGAGTAGCCACCACATGTCATATTATATATCAACAATCCAGTGCCAGAGCACAGTGGCTCAGGCCTCTAACCACAGCTGAGATGGGAGGCTGAGACAGGAGGATCATGAGGTCAAGATGCCAGCCTCTGCAATATACTCCTGCTGTGTCCTTTCCGACCCCACTGCCTGCTCCATGGTTTTCACCTCCAAATCCCACATCTACAATCATAAGGAAAGCTGTGTTGAGACTTTCTCTGGAAGCTGGTTTATGTTGTCCAGTTGGGCTAAAAACAGGACTGGGGCTGGACATGGGGGTCACACCTGTAATCCCAGCACTTTGGGAGGCCAAGGTGGGTGGATCACTTGAGGTCAGGAGTTTGAGACCAGCTGGCCAAAATAGCAAAAACCTGTCTCTACTAAAAATACAAAAATTAGCCATGCGTAGTGGTGGATGCCTGTAATCCCAGCTACTTTGGAGGCTGAGGCAGGAGAATCACTTGAACCCAGGAGGCGGAGGTTGCAGTGAGCCAAGATTGTGCCACTGCACTTCAGCCTGGGCGACAGAGACTCTGTCTCAAAAAATAAAAAAATAAAGAAAATAAAAACAGGACTGGAGGAAATCTCTATAAAGCCCAGTCCTGGCATCATTTCAGGATGCCCAGGTAGAGAGCACCAATCTCTCTGCATTTCTGCAGCCAGAGGCTTTCCTAGGTGGAAGCTGCCTCTTCTCGGCTTTAGTGCATTTTCTCGTGTTTTTGCTCTAGCATGTCTTATGTTATTTTTTTCTGTTAACTTCCTGAAAGCTAGACAAAAGAAATTCTTGCTTTTGGGCATCACTGAAGTGATGGTTCCTGTAGCTCAGCAGTTATACATTAGACATTAGAGACCAAAAATAAAAATAAAATAAAAGTAAATGCTAGCTAGTAAAGAAGATGAGTCTCAACTTGGTTCTGGAATGAATGACAACATTTTTCAAAAACATTTTGCCAGAACAGGTCTCCTACTCTATGTGAACCTTTCAAAAAAGTTGTAATTTTTGTTTTTGTGGTTAAACCTGTGAGGGAGTTAAGGGCAAGATCTGCATCATGTTTGTATACGTTCCATTGAAGAAACCACGCTCTGCTTGTCTCATTCATGTTAAGGAAATTCTTTATCATCCAAGGCATCTTGTAAAATATCAAGAGCATCTAGGTTTTATGATCACCATTCACACGCAACCCATGGCTCCTTGACCATAGCTGTCCTGGAATTGACAATACTTGGGAAGATATTTCAGAAAATGGACTTGAATAGATAAACCAACAAACAAAACCTTTTCCTCTAGGGAGAGAAGCAAAAAGGACCTGAAGTGTCTAATACCATAAAGAAGAGGCTGCCCGCCAGGATGAAGTAATACAGAAAAGGACAACATGGAAGAAAGACTGAGGGGTAAGAGATGTCATGAGTCCTGCCCTATCTCTTTTATACTGTTGACCTCACTGAATTTAACAGATTTTTCAAAGCCTCTTTAAAAATCCATGCTATATATATTTTAAACCTTGAAGTAAACCATACTGAACTTTGCAAATAGAAAACTCTTTCCCATAGAGCTTAAATCAGACAAACTTCTGGAAAACCATATTCTCTCTAAGTTAGACAGAAAAGTGAAAGACTTATATACATTGTTTTTGTTTTGCTTTGTTTTGTTTTTGTTTTTGATTTTTGAGATGACTGGAGTGCAGTGGCGCCATCTCTGCCCACTACAACCTCTGCTTCCTGGGTTCAAGCAATTCTGCGTCAGCCTCCCGAGTAGCTGGGACTATAGGTGCATGCCACCATGACTGGCTAGTTTTCGTATTTTTAGTAGATATGGGTTTCACCATGTTGGCCAAGCTGGTCTCAAACTCCTGATCTTAGGTGATCCACCCACCTCGGCTCCCCAAAGTGCTTGGATTACAAGCGTGAGCCACCATGCCTGATCCTTATGCACATTTTTTTTTAGATGGTGTCACCCAGGCTGGAGTCCAGTGGTGCCATCATAGCTCACTGCAGCCTCGACTTCCCAGGCTCATGCAATCCTCTCACCTCAGTATCCAGCATAGCTAAGACTGCAGGCATGCACCCACCATGACCAGCTAATTTTCTTTTTCATTTTTTGTAGAGACAGGGTCTCACTACATTGCCTAAGCTGTTCTTGAATTCCTGGACTCAAGCCATTCTCCTACCTCAGCCTCCGAAGGTGCCAGGATTATAGGCATGAGTCACTGTGCCTGGCTGCTTTTTGTACTTTGAGTACCATAATCATACAACTAATTCCTGTATTTTTATATAAAATATTTGTCATCCTTGCTATACATTTAAAATGTCTAAAATAGCATACAACAAACCATCAGCTTTGATCATTTCAATATTTTATCATACATCTACACTCACTTTTTAAAAGTTGAAATACTTTAAAACAAACCAAAGTTTTCAAGTCTTTTTAAAACTAAATACTTCATTGGGTATCTAAAAAGACGACAATATTTCATTATATAACCATAATGCCATTAACACATCCAACAAAATTAATCATCTGACACTTGAGCCTGCATAAAAACTCTACAAATTGATCTAAAATAATCTTTTTACCATAGGTTTATTGGAAACATTGTTGAAGGTGATCATGCCTCTAAGTCTCTTTTATATTTTTCTCACTAGAATCACTAAAATAATCATCTCCCTCCTTCCTTTTTCTTTCCACGCCATTGGGTAGCTGAGGAAACCTGATGCATTGTCTTGAAGAACTTACTACCCTCTGAATTTGGCTGTAAAGTCAACTCTTAAGCTTTGAACACCCTTGCCAGCCAAGATTTCCAAAGGAGGCTGGGCATAGTAGCTCATGCCTATAATCCCAGTGCTTTGGGAGGCCCAGGTGGGAGTATCGCTTGAGCCCTCCCACCAAGGAGTTTGAGACCAGACTGGGTAACGTAGTCAGACCCATCTCTAAAACAAATATCTCCGGAGGAACATCCTTTGATCTTGTAGGCACTCAGTACTGCCCTTAGTTGATGAAACTGGCTGGCATATACCCTGAGTGTCTACACATCCCTGCTCCTCTGCTGGTTCCACAGTGGAGGAGGGAAACTAACAACTTAGACCCTAAGAGCCTTTCTCCAGGTCTCCAGCAGATTTCAAAAGAGAAAATGTGGTGCTGTGGAATACTATGCAGTCATGAAAAGGAATGAGATCAGGTCCTTTGCGGGGAATGGATGGAGCTGAAAGCTGTTATCCTCACTGAACTAACACAGGAACAGGAAACCAAATACCACATGTTCTCACTTATAAATGGAGCTAAATGATGAGATCATATGGACACACAGCAAGGAAAAATACACATTAGGGCCTGTCAGAAGGTGGAGGGTGGGACGAGGGACAGCATCAGGAAGAGTAGCTAATGGATGCTGGGCTTAATACCTAGGTGATGGGGATGATATCTGCAGCAAACCACCAAGGCAGGCGTTTACCTAGGTAGCAAACCTGCACATCCTGCACATGTACCCCTGAACTTAAAAGTTGGAAAGCAAAAAAGAAGAAAAAGAAAAAAGAAGGCTGGAAGACCTGAGTTCTGCTCCAAGGACTCGGCATAGAGAAAGTGCAGCCTAGGGTTGTGTAGGAGCTGTCTTAGGAAAGAACAAAAGTTGATTGCTTAAGAAAACAAACTAGCATTTATGTTCCAAAAGAGGAAGCTCCTATGGCAAATATGTAGGACTTGCTGAGGCTCAGCACAGAGGCTTGGCATCGCTGCTTGGAAAAGCACCTAGCAACAAGTAGTTGCCTGGGGTGCTCCAAGCCCTGGCTTCTGTTTACCCAGCCCCATTCCTGTCTTTGTATTTACAGGCAGAGAGCTCAGAGTCTGCAGATTAGGAGCAATAATAAGGATGGTGTTTGTGTAGCACTTTGTCCCAGGCAGCTCCAAGCGCTTGGCAGGGAGCATCTTGCTCCCGCTGCTGGAGCTGTGAGGAGGGAGAGAGCTGTGGCCTGGGGAGGAGACTGTTTTCTCCCACACGGCCCTGCAGCACTTACACCGCCACCTCTTTGTGGCTCCATCTTTCACATCTGCTCAAGGTGGCTCCTCCAGCTCCCTCTCATTGGGCTACTTCTGAAAGTCCAGTTCCCTCCCCGCAATCCAGAAGAACCTAAACACGAGTCCCTGGAGTTGATAATGTAACTTCAAGAGAAGCCTTTTGACAAAATACCTGGGAGAGCTCGAATGACACCATGTGCATGCTTCAGTTTAGATAAACAAGCGCTGGCCGAGGCTTGGTGCTCAGTGCTGAGTGTAAAAGAGAATATACCTGCTGCCGCCTTCCAGAGGCTCTCAGAGCAGGGCTGTGTTCATCCACGCCTCCCTGATCTAGCTTTCTTTAGCAAAATACTTCCAGCTCACACCTGTAATCTTAGCACTTTGGGAAGCTGAGGCAGGCAGGCTTCCCAAAAGTCAGCAGTTTGAGATCAGCCTCGCCAACATAGTGAAACCCCATCTCTACTAAAAATACAAACATTAGCTGAATGTGGTGGAGCATGACTGTAATCCCAGCTACTCAGGAGGCTGAGGCAGGAGAATCACTTGAACCTGGGAGGCGCAGGTTGCAGTGAGCCAAGATCTCACCACTGCCCTCCAGCCTGGGAGACAGAGCAAGACTCAGTCTAAAAAAAAAAAAAAAAAAGTACTTCCAGAATGGATTACAATTTAAACTAATTTAAACTATTATTCAGTCATTTACATGAAATTGATAGCACTTTGATTTACAAATAAATAACAAAGAACGAGGAGTAGTTACTTAGTATCTTTTGCCTAGGAGTTTAAAGCATATCACAGATACTGGTCACAAATAGTAAATTAAATAGAATTTTTTTTCCCCTACTTTACAGATGGATAGTAAGTATCAGGACAGAGATTAAAGTTGGGAGAGTGCAGAATAACATTCTGATTTCACTGTAATTTGCATTGTGACCTCAGGCAAGTAATTCTCTGTTCCTGGATCTGATTTCCTCCCTGTGCACAGCATTGTCAGCTGACAATGGTAGGACCCACCCTCTCCTCCAGTACTTGGAAATTCAGGAAAGGTGGGTTTTAGTTGTCACCATAACTGTGACAGACATACTAGTGACATGCAGTGGGCAGTATCTAGAATGCTGTTTGTCCTGCATAGAAAGCTTTCATAGAAAAAGATCTTCCTGCCTGAGGCTGCTGATAGCACCTAGGTGACTGCTGACATTGGTAAATGGTCTCCGGCATCCTCCCAGCTTGATACTCTACGAATATCTGTCTGCATTATGACTTCAGGCAAGTGAGTCTCTGACAATAAAAACCCAGTCACAAAGGCATTAAGTTCAATGTCCAGGTTGACTGTCCCATACAAGACGGGCATGAGGAGGAAGGACATCTCAGAACCTGGGGTGAACAGAGCAAACTGGGATCAGGGTACCACTTGCAAGTTATTCGTCATACCCAGACTGTGCTTCGGAAACACCTCACTGTGTCAACCCAGATTTGCATTTAAATTCCATGCACAATTTATTATTTATGACACTGTCCTCTTATGTTAACACATTTGCCAGCCCAAGATAGACTGTGACAAAAGGAAGTGAACCCTATCCATAAGTGGAGGCTGAACAACCAGTAATGTGAGTCATCCACAAAAATAAACTGCTGGGGCTGGGTCCAGTGGCTCATGCCTGTAATCCCAGCACTTTGGGAAGCCAAGGCAAATGGATCACCTGAGATCAGGAGTTCAAGACCAGCCTGACCAACATGGTAAAACCCCATCTCTACTAAAAACACAAAATTAGCTGGGCATGGTGGTACATGCCTGTAATCCCAGCTACTCAGGAAGCTGAGGCAGGAGAATTGCTTGAATCCGGGAGGCGGAGGGTGCAGTAAGCCAAAACCACACCACTGCACGCCAGCCTGGGCAACAAGAGCAAAACTGTCTCAAAAAAAAAAAAAAAAAACAGCTGGAACCAATCAATGAGGACAGGTAAGATAAATTCCAGGTTATGAAACTCTGAACGCCTGCATGCCCAAACTTTCAGGTAGCCTTTGAGGGTGACCTTGTATTACGTACAATGCTGGAGTCCTCTCTTTAGTAAATTATTTCCTGTATGCACTAAGTGGACAAAAATTATTTATTGTGTATCTCACCTATGGATTGACTCCTCTAAGACCTTAAGAATCTTTAGAAATTTCATTTGACTTTTTAATATTCTTAAGGTCTCAGCCTCAAATGATTATACCTCAGGCTGAGGAACAAAAAAAATTAAGTTCTAATGACTGAGTCCTTATTTTCCAATATATATGTCTAGCAGACTTTTTAGTAAATGCACTAAGTAAAAAAATGTCTCCTCAAAAGTTTTCAAAAATAACACCCAAAGCATAAATTCAACTTAGCCAAAAGTACCTATTCATCTGGGCCCTTGGAGGTAAGCTGAAACAGACTCAGTGTTTCTCTTGGTTTCTAAAAGCCTTTGTTTTCAATTAAAAATAAAAACTAAAGCTAGATGAGTAGTATTTTGACATCTGACCAACTCTTATTTCCGGTACAACTATACAGACTAAAACAGCACTCACGGCAAATCCTGCACATCTTTATGTGAATGTTTATTTATACTCATCTTGGCTCCACACAGTTGATATCTTGTTTCACACTAAGCATCTGTATGTGTTGATCTCCCCTCACTGTGTGTAAGTTCACTCCAAGTGTCTGGCGGAGAATCTTTCTTCTTTTCTTTTTTTCCTCCCCCTCCCCCTCCCCCTCCCCCTCCTCCACCAGAGTCTCACTCTGTTGCCCAGGCTGGAGTGCAATGGTGTGATCTTGGCTAACTGCAACATCCACCTCCCGGGTTCAAGAAAGTCTCCTGCCTCAGTCTCTCACTTAGCTGGGACTACAAGGGCATGCTACCATGCCCAGCTAATTTTTGTATATATATATATATATATATATATTTTTTTTTTTTTTTGTAGAGACAGGTTTTCACCATGTTGGCCAGGCTAGTCTCGAACTCTTGACCTCAAGTGATCCACCTGCCTCAACCTCCCAAAGTGCTGGGATTACAGGCATAAGCCACCGTGCCTGGCCCTGGCAGATAATCTTGTTGGAGGCTCCCAGAAGAGACCAGGGACCCCACCCACAACTATCTCCCTAAGAGTGCTGAATGGGCTCCCTGAACTCGGGAGATCCCAGTTGTTTTGGCCTCTGTGTAAAATAAGACTCCCCAAAAACAATGAGATGTCATGGATGAAGCATAGAGTTTGAAGACCGATAGCCTGGATTCAAGTATTAATGATGCCATTTCATCATTAATGGTATTAATGATGCCATTTCTTGCTGTGTGACCCCCCCCACAAATCACTGAAATCCTCTGCGCTCCAATCCTCCCCTCCCTCCCCCCACACCTGTCACAGCAGGTAGCAGTGAGGAGTCAAAAGAGAGGAAAACACTTTGAAAACTGCAAATCTGCAAATCATTGCTAATTGTCAAGAAGGTTGCTGGGTGGTCTAAGGCTTGGGAACTAGGCCCTACATTTCACCTTCTACTTTGAGGCTTTCAGGAATTAGAGGCAAGAATGAGTCAAGGGATGAGGGGCAGGAGACTCCCGCAGGACAATTTTCATAAGGTGGTCCCAAGACCCAGTCGATGAGGTTGGTTATCAAGTGTGAAAGAAATGTAGGAATAGCTCACAGTCTGGTTAAAGCCAAACGTCATCTCTAAATACCTATGTTTACATTTTTCTGATGTACTGTTGGGTGCAGAGACCCTCAACTTCTTGCTTGGTTACCTCCTAAAATAATGGTTGAAAACTCCATAGTTTCTCAGACCCATTTAAGTTAACACCGGTGTGTGGCCTTATGTCTGGGTTCCCTATTCTGTTCCATTTGTCTATGTGTTTGTTTTCGTACTGGTACCATGTAGCTTTATACCGTAGTTTGAAGTCTAATAATGTGTCTCTGGCTTTGTTCTTTTTGCATAGAATTGCTTTGGCTGTTCAGGCTCTCTTTTGGTTCCAAATAAATTTTAGAATAGTTTTTTTTTCTAATTCTGTGAAAAAAACTGACATTAGCAATTTCATAAAAATAGTGTTGAATCTGTAGATTGCTTTGGACAGTATGGCCATTTAACATACCGATTCTTCCAATTCATGAGCATGGGATGTTTTTCCCGTTGTTTGTGTCATCTATGATTTAAAAGGAAAGCTTTTACATAGCTTTTAAAATGGTTTCCCCTGGAATCTAAATGTCATAGCAATTTCATATCAAACATAATTCAATTTAAACATACATGAACAAGCTCATCTTTAACAGGCAAAAAATTACTCCATTTACTCCTTAAACTTGTATTTCCATTCCACTTTCCATACATTATATTATGTTAATACGAGATACTCAATGCCTGAAATTCTTCTATTGATCACCCATAATTATCTATGACAAAAACATGCATATAAATTGAAATTAATTTTTAATATTTTCTGTGACCATATGGCTCCAGGTATCAAAGAAATCTCTCTGGACTGAATTATCATTAAAGGTACTGTTAATATGCAATTTATCAAAATAACAAAAATATTTTAAAGAAATTATTAAACATAAAAATTAGGATTTTATTGGGAAAGTTATTCTTCACTTCTTACTAAAATAGGTAGAGTCCTCCAACAATATTTTTCTAATTTTACAATTATTGTTGCTATTGCTACTGTAAGCACTATAAAACTTTCTTGATGTAAAGAAGCACATAAGCTGGGTGTGACTGTTCATGCCTGTAATCCCAGCACTTTGAGAGGAGGATTGCTTGAGCCTGGGAGTTAGAGACCACCTTGAGCAACACAGTGAGATCTCACCTCTACAACAAATAAAAACATTGATTTTCTGGCCATGGTGACTCACACCTGTAAGTCCCAGTTTCAAGGGAGGCTGAGTTAGGAGGATCCCTTGAGCCCAGGAGTTTGAGGCTGCAGTGAGCCATGATTGTGTCACTGCATCCCAGCCTGGGCGACAGAGCAAGATCCTGTCTCAAAAAAAAAAAAAAAAAAAAAAAAAAAAAGGCCGGGCACAGTGGCTCAAGCCTGTAATCCCAGCACTTTGGGAGGCCAAGGTGGGTGGATCACCTGAGGTCAGGAGTTGGAGACCAGCCTGGCCAACACGGTGAAACCCATCTCTACTGAAAATACAAAAAAATTAGCCAGGTGTGGTGGTGCATGCCTGTAATCCCAGCTACTTGGAAGTCTGAGGCAAGAGAATCGCTTGACCTGGGAGGTGGAGGTTGCAGTGGCTGAAATCAGGCCATTGCACTCCAGCCTCAGCAACAAAAGTGAAACTCTGTCTCAAAAAAAAAAAAAAAAAAAAAGAAAGAAAAGAAAGGTCGGGCACGGTAGCTCAAGCCTGTAATCCCAGCACTTTGGGAGGCCGAGGAGGGTGGATCATGAGGTCAAGAGATCGAGACCATCCTGGTCAACATTGTGAAATCCCGTCTCTATTAAAAACACAAAAAAAGTAGCTGGGCATGGTGGCGTGTGCCTGTAATCCCAGCTGCTCGGGAGGCTGAGGCAGGAGAATTGCCTGAACCCAGGAGGCAGAGGTAGCGGTGAGCTGAGATCGCACCATTGCACTCCAGCCTGGGTAACAAAAGTGAAACTCTGTCTCAAAAAAAAAAAAAGAAAGGAAGAGAAGAAGTAGACAAGAATGGAAGCAATTTTATAATAGCAATATCAATTACTCAAGCTCCTTCTGATACAGTGATCTATCATCAACAATATTTAATGATCTAATTTTATGACAACTCAATTAGGTCTTCTCTCAATTTTCATGAAAGCAAAGAATTAGAAATCATCTGATCTGCAGAAAGATTTATTACTTAGTCAATAGAATCATTCATTTTCTAAAAAAGCCGCCGCCAATCCAGCAATTTGTCTGGCATCGCAGATAATCTGCCCTGCTGGGGCAATGCACCCTAGTAAGATGGGAGAGAGTGAAGGATGTCTTGCATTTCTGAAGCGGCTGCTATGAAAGAGGAGACAGAATGAAGAGGCTCCATTCAGCAGCAACGGCTCACAGTCATTCAGTTCTCACCAGAGCAATTACAGGAAAGAATGCATGGAAATCACAGACCTAGAATTTAAAAAGAACAAAAACCATATACCTGTGTAGCCTTAGAAAGTCCTCATCTACCCCTGAAGATGAGGGTACCCAAATTTGAAGCTCATGGCTGTGAACCCATTAAACTGGGAGGTGAATCTCCACGGAGCTGGGAACTAGCAGCTGGAGCTTCCTTGACATCGCCAGGTGGCTTTCTCCAGGTGACTTTGTGGATCACAGGGCCCTTTGAAATGTTAGAGGTCCCCAGGGAAAAGAGATTCTCAGGACAAAAAAGTTTGGGGAAAGCTTCCTATTCCTTCTGCCTCTTACAGATTCACAATACAATCTGCATACTAAAGACTAAAGAAATCTGATTAACTTTGTGTAATGCAAAATTTCCCAAACTAACCCGGCTCTCCCCTCCCACCTCCTTCTTTCACTAAGAATGCCTGAGTACAAATAGAGACTTCAGTCATCTGCTCCGGAGCCTGGTGCAGTCCTGAGAGCTCCAAGATGGATTTCCATCTGTGCCCTCCCTATAAGACCTGGGTGATTTATGGCAGCCATCGGCCTTCTAAAGCTCTCCAGAGGGACTAGGACCTGAGATCGGTTTGTTTCCTTGTGTGAACCAAAAAGTATCTGAGACAGATCTCCATCAGTTTTGAAGTTTATTTTTCCAAGGCTAGGGACATGCCCGGAAGAAATAAACATGGAATCCCAGAAACAGTCTGTGGTCTGCGTTTTTCTCCAAAGATGATTTTGAGGGCTTCAAAGGGGAAAAGTAGGCTGGAGGGGAAAGGGGAAGGGTGTGGTCACATGACTGAAGGCACAGGTTGCAAGAGAAAAGGAGCAAGTAGGGGAACAGCCAATTATGTATTCACCTCGAGTCTGTAAGGTGAACATAGAGTAACTATCTGCAGGGATACTGAATATTTTATCCCTAGCTATCTTAGGAACAAAAGGTACCTTCTTGCATGACTCGGCTTTCAGCTGAATTTGTTTTCTTCTGGCACAGTGAATTGGGGTCCTAAGTTTTTATTTTCCCTTTATACTTGCACTTTATGGATTCTGTTACCTACTCAGAAAATGCTACATTCTGTTCTAGCTTTCCTATTGATGTCATTCACTTTTAGATGGAGGCTCTCATATAATTGGAAGGTTTCTGCAATATTGACTTTGGGCAGCACCCACAGCAGATAGGAACTTGAAAGTATTTCCTACATGTTACATCCACAAGCAGATGGTCAGCTAGGCACATCCCTAGCTGTCCCTGTGGGTCCCCTGGTCATCGACAGTATGGTGCCAGCTGAGGAGGATTAAAATCAGATGCAGAGGAAAGTAAAAAGTCCAAACACGTAACAGTGGGGAGTGTGTAAGGGAGAGGGAGATGCTGTCTGAAAACAGGTGCCTGTCTTTCATTATACCCAGAGGCACGTGATCTTAATTTTTTTTTAATGATCTGGCTTAAATTTTCCATTTTTCATTGCAAAACACCAAGAGTTGGCTACACAGTCAGGATGAAGAGGAGCACACAAATTTCAAGCGTCATAGCTGGAAAGAGAGGCCTCCTAAGTTGTGCATTGCGTGGGAATGAGGACCAAGTCACCTGACTCCATACAGGCTTTGGGACATCTCAGGCATCTAATCCCTCTAATCCACCAAAGAGACACGATAATGAGCCCCTACTGTCCCTTCCCTTTTCATCAAGAAGACTGCAGATTAGAGACTAGTCAATATTCTATGCACAAGTCATAAATATCTGGTAGCACGTAGATCAGTTAGATTCTCCATCCTTGACTGCAGCTCAAAACTCAAATCAATCAGAACCTGCTGGGGGAAAAAAGACAGCCTGTAGAGCACCTTTTTTTTTTTTCTTGAAATACAAGAATCATGAAGCATATCTGCCTGTATTCAGATCCCCTATTCAGAACAAGTGAATTGGATGGCACCAACAGCAAACAACACAGATTCCTGGCTCTGCCGCAGCCAAAATGCATTTTGCCCTTTGGAAACCTCAGTTCCAACCTGAGAAGTTGGAAAGGCACTAATGAATCTGTATAAGGCTCCACAAACCAAGGAGGGCAAAACAGCAAATAGCTGGAAGAAATGAGAGTAAGAGTGAAAACAAGCTTTTTATTTTAAAACAACTAGAGATTTCTTGGAGAATTATATATTTTTTAAATGCCTTTTTATGGGAAAATAAAGGCAGCAGAAATAAAATGGCTTACTTACATTTAAAGGAGAGTTTGGCAGCTGAAATGTGATGGAAATAAACTCTCCGCTCTCCAGGTCCCAGAGAGCGCTGCCCCGGGATAGACTACACCATCGGCACCACAGACCACCCG
Organism: Callithrix jacchus; assembly: GCF_049354715.1. Taxonomy (NCBI): domain Eukaryota; kingdom Metazoa; phylum Chordata; class Mammalia; order Primates; family Cebidae; genus Callithrix; species Callithrix jacchus. Next base: position 14,153,675 of record NC_133508.1, read on the forward strand.
TTCTGGAGGGAGGGTGCCTTAAGCTCTGATTAAAAATTTATCCAGGTGTGGAGAACAGCTGTAGCTGATTTACTCAGCGTGCCTCTGCCAATTTCCCAAGGAAAAAAAAAAAACAATCTTTTTCTCTCCATCTGCCCTTCCAAGAAGTAGCTGAGGACAGGGAGAAACAGAAATTCTAAGTGTTGCTCAAGTGGGTGTGTTCTGTTCCAAACCCACAGTGTGGCATAAATCTGTCATTTTGATTCCGCTGGGGAGGCATCTGCAAACCCGAAAAGTGAGAAATGAAATTAGCCCAGGTGTGAACCTGGGTGCTAGGCTGAGGGGCGGGGAAGGGGGACGTGGCCATGGGTATGGAACTGGGGGCAGGGCTGGTCCCTTTGCAGTGTGTGTGTGTGTGTGTGTGTGTGTGTGTGTGCGCGCGCGCGCGCACGCGCGCGTGTTGATGGAAGCCTCATTTACACACAGCACAAGGAAGCTGGGCCTTCTCCTCCGTAGTTGGTGAATCTGTCAGACTGCAGGGAATCAAACAACAGCAGGCAGGTGTCAACGTTTAAATGCCTAAACAAGCCTTATCTATCCAAGGGCTGAGGCCATGGCCCACGGCTGGGCCTAGGCTTAGAGAAAACTAAAACCGCGCCCGGCTGGATTATTTATTCTTTATCATTATGCTTTAGTTTGTTTTTTATTTTAATACAGATGAGGCCTCACTGTCACCCAGGTTTGAATGTAGTGGTGAGATCACAGCTCACTGCAGCCTCAACCTCCTGGGCTCAAGTGATCCTCCATCCCAGCCTCCTGAGTAGCTGAGACTACTGGTGCACTCCACCACACCCAGCTATTTTTAAAATATATATAGTTTTTGTAGAAACCAGGTCTCACGGAATGGGCAAGGTGGCTCAAGCCTGTAATCCCAGCACTTTGGGAGGCCGAGGCGGGTGGATCACGAGGTCAACAGATCGAGACCATCCTGGTCAACATGGTGAAACCACGTCTCTACTGAAAATACAAAAAATTAGCTGGGCACGGAGTTGTGTGCCTGTAATCCCAGCTACTCAGGAGGCTGAGGCAGGAGAATTGCCTGAACCCAGGAGGCGGAGATTGCGGTGAGCCGAGATCGCGCCATTGCACTCCAGCCTGGGTAACAAGAGTGAAACTCCGTCTCAAAAAAAAAAAAAAAAAGAAACCAGGTCTCACTATGTTGCCCAGGCTAGTCTTAAACTCCTGGCCTCAAGCCATCCTCCCACCCTAGCCTCCCAAAATGTTGGGATTACAAGTGTGAGCTCTGTGTCTAGACGTCATCAGAAGATTAGACAAAGCTCTAATTCTTTGGGATTGCTTTGAGTTATTATTCTCTGCCTCCAAAGAAGCCTCAAGTATTTCCAACCAACTTATTCTATTCTGTTTTATTTTAGTCACAGCCTGCAAATTAGTGGAGAGGAAGAGGGATTACTTCTCGAACAGCAAGGCCACTCCAGCGCTGTTGTAGCATAAACTAAAACCCACCACCCTAGGCCCTGCAGGAGTAGCAAGAAAAGCAAGGAGGCATGGCAGGAAGGCTTAGGGTTAGGTGGCAGGTAGGTCATTTGCGTGCAAATCCCCGCTCAGATTTTGGGCTTCAACTGTCAGCTTCAATTGTTTCATTTCTAAAGTGGCCCTCACCTTAAGGTCACCATGCACACTGAAGATGATCACATCAAGTGCAGGGCACACAGCAGCCATGTAGATGGCAGCTGTCAGTCCTATTACTATTGTAATAATTACTCTTCTTTCAAAATCAGAGTAACACTGTCATCGGGTGGGACACTGGTGGATTAAGGACAGACTTCAGATATTACCAAGGCTGCTTCATGGAAGGTTGCTGGGGTGGAAGGGGAGGCAGACTGCTAGAGAGAGTAGGGCAGAAGGGCTGGGGGTGGTGTGCCTGGGACAGGTAAGAATCAGTGCCCCAGACCCAGGGGTGAAGGGAAGGGGCATGAAGGATGGTGGGAGCATTATGATAAAGGCAACAGACTCGGGGGACAGTTCCAAACCAGAAACAGAGCAGACTTCTGGACTGAGCACGTCCTTCTGGACCGGACAATGCAGAAGTGGCCTGGAGCTCACAACCAAGGTATGGCACTAGGGACGAGTGGGGACTCCTCTCCTGGGCTCCTTCTGCAGAAGGGGTGCATGGAGCTGCTCATCTAAGCATGAGGATAGCAGAGCCCCTTTTATGGGACTTCAGGAGGAGCCGAGAAGGTGCAAATTACTTGGGCAGTATAATCTCCAAACTTTGGCCAGGCACGGTGGCACACACCTGTGATCCCAGCGCTTTGAGAGGCTGAGAAATGGGGACTGCTTGAAGCCAGGAGTCGAGACCAGTGTGGGCAACATAGGGAGACTCGGTCTCTACAAAAAATTTAAAATTTACCCAGGCATGGTGGCATGTGCCTGTAGTCCCAGCTACCCAGAATGCTGAGGCAGGAAGACTGCTTGAGCCCAGGAGTTTGAGGCTACAGTGAGCTATGCCTGCACCACTGTACTCCAGCCTGGGCAACAGAACAAGACCCTATCTCAAAACTTAGAAACATCCAGGCTTTCTGGATTGCTTACATGATTTGATCAGGTACTTTGTTTTATGCTATTCCATGTTATTAATTATCATACACATGTTTAGTTATAACTTATTCATACGTATGGATGACATATGAAGTGCAGCTTAGGTTAGAGAGCAAACACAGAGAGATCTGCTGTACAATGCTGCGCCTAATGCTCACTGTCTTGTGCCCTTAAAATTCTGTTGAGGGTAGATCTCATGTTAATGGTTCTTACAATTAAAAAACACACAAACATCCTGGGCATGGTGGTTCACACCTATAATCCCAGCACTTTGGGAGGCCGAGGCAGGCGGATCTCTTAAAGCCAGGAGTTTAAGACCAGCCTGGCCAACATGGTAAAACTCTGTCTCTACTAAAAATACACACAATAGCTGAGTGTGGTGGTGCACACCTATAATCCCAGCTATTTGGGAGGCTGAGGCAGGAGAATCACTTGAACCCGAAAGGTGGAAGTTTCTGTGAGCTGAGATTGCACCACTGCACTGCAGCCTGAGCAATAGAATGAGACTCTCTCAAACACACACACACACACACACACACACACACACAAAACTTCCAATGTTTTTTTCCTGCCTTCCAATGGATTTTCTTACACATCCAGTTTTGGATATTTCTGGTCCCAAAAAGCAGGAGGTTGGGTCAGGAACAAGGATTTTTCCTCTCCAACCTCATAGGAATAAGAAAAGTCATTTTGGCTGGGCACAGTGGCTCACGCCTGTAATTGCAGCACTTTGGGAGGCCAAGGCAGATGGATCACGAGGTCAAGAGTTCAAGACCAGACTAGCCAACATGGTGAAACCCTGTCTCTTCTGAAAAATACAAAAATTAGGTGGGCATGGTGGCTCGTGCCTGTAATCCCAGCTACTTGGGAGGCTGAGGTAGGAGAACTGCTTGAACTGGGACCCAGGAGGCAGAGGTTACAGTGAGCCAAGATCATGCCACTGCACTCCAGCCTGGGTTACAGAGCAAGACTCCATCTCAAAAAAAAAAAACAAAAACAAAAACAAAAGAGAAAAGTCACTTTTTCTTCCTCTAATACAAACAACTAAAAAGGCTGAAAGTAGAATAATCTTTTTGTTTTTGTTTGAGACAGAGTCTCACTCTATTGCCCAGGCTGGAGTGTGGTGGTGCAATCTCAGCTCACTGCAACCTCCGCCTCCCGGGTTCAAGTGATTCTCCTGCCCCAGCTTGCCAAGTACCTGGGATTACAGGTGCCCACCACCACACCTGGCCAATGTTTGTATTTTTAGCAGAGACAGGGTTTCACCATGTTGGTCAGGTTGGTCTCGAACTCCTGACCTCAAATGATCCATCTGCCTCAGCCTCCCAAAGTGCTGGTATTACAGGCGTGAGCTGCAGTGCCCGGCCACACAATCATTTCACTTAGGAGTTTTATAACCTGAAATAGTTCCTGAGAGAAGCAGCATTTTCCTGGGGCAAACCATGGCAGATTCTTAGTCTTCTCTTTGGCGGTGGTCTCTGTGAGCTCTTTGACATGGAGCAAGAATACTCTTTTAGTTTTCCTTTTTGGAATGTCTCAGGACAGGTGACATAGGACAGTGAGCTGGAAGTACAAACAGACAAGCACAGATACAGGGAACTGTCTTCTAAATTCAGACATCATTCCTGCTCTGAAAACAGCTTCTAAACGGAGCCAACAACTCCCTGAACTGCATCAGGAATAACCGCATCCCCTTCCATCTTCCACCTGATTAGATGGACTTTTTTTGTTTTTTTAGACAGACTCTCACTCTGTCACCCAGGCTGGAGTGCAGTGGTACGATCATGGTTCACTGCCACCTCCCGTTCCTGGGCTTAAGCAATCCTCCCACCTCCACCTCTCGAGTAACTGAGAGGCTGCAGCTACAACTGTAAGCACCCGCCCCCACGCTGGGCTAATATTTTTGCAGAGAGGGGGTTTCACAATGTTGCCCGGGCTGGTCTCAAACTCCTGAGCTCAGGAGATTCTCCTGTGTCAGTTTCCCTAAGTGCTGGGATTACAGGCTTGAGCCACCATCCCCCATCAAGACTTTTTTTAAAGAAGGATTTTAAAAGCTTAACAATGAGAATAGACCCAACAGGTTGGCCATTCCAACTCACCTTTGCTTTTTTCTTCTCTCCTTTTCCACAGTAGGAAGTGTCCTCTTTCAGTGCCTGAAGCTTTGATTTCACCTTCTCTAACAGGTACATCAAGCAGCGTAGATCACTCCAAGTCTCTGTGAGCTCTGTGGTACAGACTCTTGAAATGAAAAATTCCATTGAATTGGTTCCAGAATTGGTGTCTCTTTTCTAATCCTCCATTTATATGGTAATCACTTGAAATTCAAGTCATCTGTTACTAGGATTACAAGACAGAGGAATCAAATCTTTTCTTCTGGAGTTCTTTTAACTAATGCCTTTAAACCAAGGTCCTAGCTCTCATACTCACCTCAACTCTCTTTCTCTCTCCCCCTCCCTCCCTCCCTCTCCCTCTCCCTCTACCTCTCCCACTCTCTTTCATCTTCTTTAGCTTTTTTAGATTTTTATGTGTTTTTAGATTTAGATTTTTTTTTAGATTTTTCTACAATACTTTCTCCTTACCCTTGTTAAAGCATTTGTTATCACTCCCATCTCCACTGCTTAATATTTCTCATATGTACAAATATGCGTGCACATGCATACACACTCACACGACTTCCTGGGCCAGCTCCAAGTCTGGGTGCTGTTTTACTGAGCTATCTACATTGGGCCTGTATCATTACTCCACAATATTACCATATTCCTGGAGGAGAATCCATTTTCTTGTCTATTTCTTATTTTGATCCACATGTCACATTAAAATGGAGCAAAAGAAAGGGTCTCAAACAGATACTATGAGTGCCTTCTTTAAGATGCTAGCCTTATAGAAACAGATTTCATGTTTTCCAAAGAGGATCTGGTGCAGCCCAGCCGCGGCCAGTCACTTGGCGCCATCTGCTGGACAAAGACAAACTCGCAGGCAGGGGACCCGAGAACAGAAGCATTAGGCACCCACTGCAAACCTGGAACCCTAATGAACCCATGGTTTCCCACTGAAACGATGCTTCACATCCCTTTATAACAAATCTCTTTAACTTCTTATCAATATCTCAGAAGCTAGAGGGTCTTTTTTACTATGCTTTTCCTATTTCCTCTGCTGGTTCATGCAGTGCCTTTGCTTTGTTTAATGTGACAACCAATGAACCATTTTTGTTTTGCGTATCATGCATCCCCAGCTTGCTGCGTGGGGACTGGCACATGTAGGAGCTCCAAAAGCGGTGGAGTTTTTTTGTTGCTGTTGTTTAACTTTGGTTTTTAAACAAAATAATACATGATTGATATCTGAGGTGGGGGATGATGACACACACATTTCTATCATCATGAGATAGGGGGGTTTTGTTGTTGCTGTTGTTTTTGAGACAGAGTCTTGCTCTGTCGCCCAGGCTGGAGTGCAGCGGCGTGATCTCGGCTCATTGCAACCTCTGTCTCTTGGGTTCAAGCGATTCTCCTGCCTCAGCCTCCCAAGTAGCTGGGATTACAGGTGCCCACCTCCATGCCCAGCTAATATTTGTATTTTTAGTAGAGACGGGGTTTCACCATCTTAGGCAGGCTGGTCTTGAACTCCTGACCTCATGATCCACCCACCTCAGCCTCCCAAAGTGCTGGGATTACAGGTGTGAGCCACTGTGCCTGCCCCCCCCCCACCTTTTTTTCCCCTAGATTTCCCAGCCTGTGTAGGTGGGTAATGGTTTAAAAGCTCCTAAGAAAGGACCTCTTCCCTCTTCTAAAGCATTTATCCTGTTCATAGTAAGGGAAGAAACACTAAAAAATAAATAAATAGATTAAAAACCAAGAAAAAATTATTGTGGGGAAGGAATAAGGGCTTTGCATTATAGATTCTCTGTGAAACCTGGTCTAGAATTGAATGAACCTTCAATATTCAATATACTTTTAAAAAACTGATGATTAACCGATTTGTTCACTGCAGTGGTTAATTTTATGTGTTAACATGGGTAGGCGGCTGGGCATGATGGCTCCACGCCTGTAATCCCAGCACTTTCAGGGGTGGAGGCAAGTGGGTCACTTGAGGTCAGAAGTTCAAGACCAGCCTGGCCAACATGGCGAAACTCCATCTCTACTAAAAATTAAAAAAAAGATTATACAGGTGTGGTGGCATATGCCTATAATCCCAGCTGAGGCAAGATAATCACTTGAACCTGGGAGGTGGAGGTTGCAATGAGCGAAGGTCATGCCATTGCACTCCAGCCTGGGTGACAGAGCAAGACCTTATTAAAAAAAAAAAAACATGGTTAGGCTATGGGGCCCAGTGTTTGGTCTAACACCAGTCAAGATCCTGTTATCATGGTGTATATTCGATGTGATTAATATTTACAGTCAACTGACTTTGGGTAAAGTAGCAGCTGGGGGGTGGGGGGCATGGGGAGAAAGGAGGCTCATCTAATCAGTTGAAGGCTTAAAGAGTAAGGACTGAGCTTCTGCAAAGTAGAAAAAATTCTCTTCCAAACTGCATCATAAAAACCCTGCCTGTGTTTCCAGCCTGTTGCCCTGTGGAATTTGGACTCAAGGCAGCAACATCATCAACTCTTGTCTGACTGTCCAGCCTGCCTGTGTGCCCTTCAAATCTCATCTCTCTCTCCCCCGCCCCCATTGGTTCTGTTTCTCAGGAGAACCCTGGCTAATATGCCCAATATCACACTTACATTGCATTTTATTGTATATTTGACATCACTGATTCTCAGACTTTGATATGCATCAGGATACAAATCATTGGAATCACTGCCTCTGGGAGTAGAGTCCTGGGCATTTGTATTACAATAAATTCTGTAGCTGGTGCACTAAGTTTAGAACTACGTGATGTGCATCACATCAGACTAGATAGAGAGTTTTTTTTTTGTTTGTTTTTTTGTTTTTGAGATAGACTTTCACTCTTGTTGCCCAGGATGGAGTGCAGTGGTGTAATCTTGGCTCACTGCAACCTCCAGCTCCCAGGTTCAAGCGATTCTCCGGTCTCAGCCTCCTGAGTAGATGGGCTTACAGGTGCCCGCCACCACACCTGGCTAATTTTTGTATTTTTAGGAAAGACAGGGTTTCACTGTGTTGGCCAGGCTGGTCTCGATACCTGCCTCGGTCTCCCAAACTGCTGGGATTATAGGCATGAACCACTGCACCCAGCCTGATTAAGAGCTTTTCAATGCACATTTTGTTCTTAGGTATATCCCCACAAGGGAAGGAGAGTAACACTTATGAAATACCTGCAGTGCGTCAGGTACTAGACTGAGCTCCTCCACATGCTACCTCATGTTTCACGCAAGCCTCTTAATATAGAACTTGCTCAGAACACCCATTCCTTTATTCATCTTATATTTGCTGAGCAGCTGTGGTTGGTCAGTCATTCTGCATGGCCATGGGGATAGACAGCAAATGAAAGACACAGGCCCCTCATGGAGATAACATTCTAGAAAGAATCATCAGTAACAGTCAAGTAAACAAGAAACAAATAACATGTGATGTTAAGTGAAAGGCACTCTGAAGGAAAAGAGTAGTGAAGTTATGGAGGATAACTGTGGACAGATCCCCCAGCTAGGTTACCTAGGAAAGGTGAAATTTATGCTCACCAAGACTGAAGGAGGCAAATTGAAGGGCAAGGGTCCTGGGGAGGGTGTGGGAAGTAGAAAATTTCCTCTTTCAAGTTTCCTTTCTTGTTAAAGAATAAATCGTAAGTGTGCTAATAGCTCATTGTTAAGCCCTATCCTATGCAGCCGTTAAATATGCCACGCTACAGCCACGTAGTATATTCTATGCCCTTGTACTTTAACCAAGATAACTGTGCTGGACGTGCTCACAGGCATGTCCCAGCTCACCCCTGCATTTACATGTTTAGAAAAGTTTAAAGTTGTTAGCCAATTGAATTTTAGTTTAGATTATGAGGTCTGGCTCCAGCCAATGGAGATCAGACATGGCAGTAAGGAGGACCCCAAATGCATAAGGGATAAATATGTATGCTTTTCCTTTGTTCGTTGTACTTTCGTGGCAAGATGGCTACTGAGGGTGCCCTTCCTACAGCGCAGGAAGTAAAAAAGTAAAAACTGCTCTGCTGAGAAATCCTTTGTCTCAGTGCTAATTTTTCTTTCTGGCAAGGGGCATCTGTTTCCAACAGAGTGGGGAGGCATCTCAGGCTTTGCTGGACAGATAGATACACAATCAGAACTGCTTTTGTACAGTTGCATTTAATCTGCCTGTGAGTCTCCTAGTGACAATATCAAGGAAGGCAGATAGACACATCAGTGTGAAACCCAAAGGGGTCTGGATATGGAGGTGTGGATTTGGAGTCATCGGCAGACAGATGGTCTTTAAAGTGATGGAAATGATCAGATCAACTGGAGAGAGACTCCATACACAGAAAGTGGAGCCCAGAACCAAGCCCTGCAGAACTCCAGCAATCGAAGTGCCTGCAGAAGAATCTGACTGTGAGGGGTCATAGAAGTGGGGAGGAGGAAGCTAAGCTGGTAGCAACAGGTCCAAATTCAGAGCCAGGTGTGTCTGGGTCCAGTGCTCACGTGCTGCTCACTGCACACGTCTGGTACCTTCTGAGGATTCAGTAGTGATTCATTGCATTGTACCATGTCCCAAAAATCTCTCTAGTGTAGATTAGCTCAGCTGATCCTTATGACTTTAGAAAGCAAGCAAGGGGGCCAGGCACGGTGGCTCACGCCTGTAATCCCAGCACTTTGGGAGGCCGAGGCGGGCAGATCACATCCTGGCCAACATGGTGAAACCTCATCTCTACAAAAAAAATACAAAAATTAGCTAGGCATGGTGGTGTGCACCTGTAGTCCCAGCTACTCAGGAGGCTGAGGCAGGATAATTGCTTGAACCCAGGAGGCAGAGATTGCAGTGAGCCGAGATTGCGCCACTGCACTCCAGCCTGGCACCTGGCAACAGAACAAGACTCTGTTAAAAAAAAAAAAAAAAAAAAAAGCAAGCAAGGGAAGTACCATTATTATCTGTTTGACAGATAGGGACACGAATGCTCAGAGAATGAAGCAACTGGTTGATAGTGGAGCCAGGATGGGAGCCCAGATCTTCAGATGGCTGGCTGAGTTTCCTTCACGTTTAGTTCAAACCCTTAAAGGTTATTTTTATGGCCTTCTAAAAAATCATTGCCAAAAAGTTTGGTTTTAATAAAAGCATCTATTGAACAAAACTGTATGCAAAAAGAAGTATTCAGTTGTTGCAAATGACTGACAAACAGGTTATCTGTGACAAATGGAAGGAAAGTAAAAGAATGAAAAAAAAATTAAAAATAAAAAAATAAAATAAAATAAAAAAAAGAAAGTAAAAGAATGATCTTTCAAATGTCAGAGATCAGACTTCGAGGAAGCAGGGATGAAAATAGACATGGGTTTCTCCCAAAACTCGTGTAATTTTACTTTCCTTAACTTAATACCTGCCAGTCAGAGCTCCCAAAGTTTCTCTTAGTTCCTTGGCTTCTAATGAACCATTTCAGTGACTTTAGGAAGATAAATGGTCAGCGCCCAGAAATAGGCAAGAGCTCTCAGTCCCAGGTAACTGAGGGGAAAAAGGCAAGGGAGTGAGCAGCCTGGAACTTAATCAAAGGGTCACTGACAATGGAAAAGCCACATGTCAAAACCATCATGTCATTATGGGGGGCTGCAGCCTCCAAAAACAGGAATACATAGATGACAGTCATAACTAGGGGATAAATACAGGGGTATAGGAAGTCCACTTAGAAAAAAATGATTGCAACCAGGTGTGGTGACTCATGCCTAGAGTCTCAGCACTTTATGAAGCCAAGGTAGGAGGATCACTTGAGCTTAGGGGTCCAAGACCAGCCTGGGCAGCATAGTGAGACCCTATCTCTACCAAAAAAAAAAAAAACTTGCCAGGCATGGTGATGCATGCCTATAGTTCTAGCTTCTTGGGAGGCTGAGATGGGAGGATCACTTGAGTCCAGGAGGTTGAGGCTGCAGTGAGCCATGATGGCTCCACTGTACTTCAGCCTGGGTGGAAGAACGAATGAATGAAAGAAAGAGTAAGGAGGGGAGGGAGGGAGGGAGGGGGAAAGAGAGAGAGAGAGAGAGAAAGAAGAAAGGAAGGAAGGAAAGAAGGGAGAGAGAGAGGGAGAGAGGGAAGGAGGAAGGAAGGAAGGAAGGAAGGAAGGAAGGAAGGAAGGAAGGAAGGAAGGAAAAAAGGTGAGAAAGAAAGAAAGAGAACAATCACTCCTAGTAAATGAGCATGGAAGGCCAGATGAAGCCTGCAAAACGAGCCCTTGCGTTCCTGACTCACACGTGGACAGTCTCCATCAGTCTTGCCTCTGCACTCCCTCTACTGCAGGCTAAACTGTGCTCCTCAAAGATTCACCCGTGAAAGTTCCAACCCCCAGTACTTCAGAATGTGATATAGTTTGGATGTTAGTCCCTCCACATCTCATGTGGAAATTTGATCCTCTCCTGTAATCCCAGCTATGCAGGAGGTTGAGGCACAAGAATCGCTTGAACCCGGGAGGCAGAGGTTGCAGTGAGTTGAGATTGCACCACTGTACTCCAGCTGGAGAGACAGAGTGAGATTCTTCTGTAGTTTCAGCACTTTGGGAGGCTGAGGTGGTTAGATCACTTGAGGTCAAGAGTTTGAGACCAGACTGGCCAACATGGCGAAACCCCATCTCTACTAAAAATGCAAAATTAGCAGGGTGTGGTGGCTCATGCCTGTAGTACCGCCTGCTTGGGAGGCTGAGGCACAAGAATCACTTGAGCCCAGGAAGCAGAGGTTGCAGTGAGCTGATATGGTACCACTGCACTCCAACCTGGGTGACAGAATCAGACTGTATCAAAAAGAGAGAGAGAAAGAAAGAAAGAAGGAAAGAGAGAGAAAAAGAAAGAGAAAGGGAAGGAAGGAAGGAAGGAAGGAAGGAAGGAAGGAAGGAAGGAAGGAAGGAAGGAAGGAAGGAAGGAAGGAAGGAAATGTGATCCTTGTTTTTGGAGGAGGGCCTGTTGGGAGGTGTTTGGGTCATGGGGGTGGGTCCCTCATGAATGGCTTGGTGTCATCCTCACAGTAATGAGTATTATTAGTTCTCGCTCTATTAGTTCACATGAGAGCTGGTTGCTTGAAAGAGTCTGGCACCTCTTCCCTCTCTCTCTTGCTTCTTCTCTCGCCATGTGATTTGCACACCATGGCTCCCCTTCCCCTTCTGCCATGAATGGAAACTCCCTGAGGCCGTCCCAGAAGCACATGCTGGTGCCATATTTCTTATACAGCCTGCAGAACTGTGAGCCAAATAAACCTCTTTTCTTGTCAATCACCCAGTCTCAGGTATTCCTTTATGGCAACACTAGTGGACTGAGACAGGATATGATCCTATTTGGAAATAGGGTTTTTGCAGATGGAATTAGTTCAAGATGAGGTCATCAGGCCAAGCCCTTCATCCAATACGATCTTAAAAACACAGGAAATTTGGACACAGAAACCAACACACAGGGAGAACACCATGTGATGATGAGGGTATGTCAGGGTGCTGCTTCTACAAGCCAAGGAACACCAAAGATTGCCAGCAAACCCCCAGAAGCTAGGAGGAGGCCAGAGTAGATTCTCCCTCAGGGTTCTCAGAAGGAAGCAAGACCGCCGACACCTTGATCTCGAACTTCTCACCACCAGAACTGTGAGATGGTAAATTGTTGTTTAGACCACCCAGTTTGTGGTAACTTTGTTACAGCCACCCTTACCTAATTCATACCTTCTCTGGAGCAGGAGCCTGAACTTTGGAAACTGGCCATTTTAGCTGCATACAAAGACAAATGGACTTTGCTATTTTTTTGCCCAGAGCCATTTGCTGCTTGGTATTGAAACATGAAAACTAAACTCACCTATGTCAGAGCCTTCCAAACTATGTAAGTGCATAATTTTGTGACAACTGTCACATCCCCACCACATCCCCAGCACATGTATACACACACACACACACACACACACAAACACACCCCTTCGGTGGTCATTCTTCTGTAATTAAGAAGCATTTATTGATTGATTTCAACGAGAAAGCCACTGTTCTCCGCTCTGTAGATATAAACTGAGGGGGAAAAACAGTAACCATTATTTCTTCCCCCAAGAAGCTTTCAGACTAATAAGAATTTTTTTTTTTTTAGATGGTGTTTTGCTCTCGTCGCCCAGGCTGGAGTGCAATGGCGCCATCTTGGCTCACTGCAACCTCCGTCTCCCAGGTTCAAGCGATTCTCCTGCCTCAGCCTCCCAAGTAGCTGGGATTACAGACACCCACCACCATGTCCAGCTAATTTCTGTATTTTTAATAGAGATGGGGTTTCACCACATTGGCCAGGCTGGTCTTGAACTCCTGACCTCAGGTGATCCACCCACCTTGGCCTCCCAAAGTGCTGAAATTATAGGTGTGAGCCACTGTACCTGGCCAGAAAAGTATTTTTTAAATCCCATAAATACAACGTTATAATGATACAGGAGGTAGAAAGAAATTATTCAGGCAGGTAGTGAGGGTAAAGAGTCCTTGGTGGAATTTGCTTTTTAAAAAAAGCAGCCCCAAAATAATTTTGTTTCTAACAAAGAGCAGCCTGAAAAATCAAGCTGCAGACATAGATAAGCAAGTTGGAAGCTTGCACAGGTGAATGCTGGCAGCTGTGGCAATGGAAGAGGACCACCTGGAGGCCAGGTATATACGACTTGGAGGCTCTGTCTTCTCTTTTGTCACTTACATGTACAGTAAATAAACAGGCAACATGGTACAGCCAGGTAGAAAACCCATCTGCATAATAAAAGATGAGGGTGGAGGCTGGATGTAGTGGCTCACACCTGTAATCCCAGCACTTTGGGAGGCTGAGGTGGGAGGATCACCTGAGATTAGGAGTTCAAGACCAGTGTGGCCAACATGGTGAAACCCCGTCTCTACTAGAAATACAAAAATTAGCCTGGCATGATGGTGGGCACCTGTAATCCCAGCTACTCAGGAGACTGAAGCAGGAGAATCACTTGAACCCAGGAGGCAGAGGTTAAGGATTGTACCACTGCCCTCCAGCCTGGGAGACAGAGCAAGACTCCGTTTCAAAAAAAAGAAAAAGATTAGGGTGAGGGTTACCAGAAATTTGGGCCCTATGTAAATGGCACACCTAGTACTAACCAGTTTTCCTACCTTATGCAAATGACACATCTGGTCCAAGCAATCTTTCATGCCCTGTGTAAATCAGACACCGCCTCCTCAAGCTCAGCTGTAAAACCCTGTGCATTTCGCTGTGGACCGGAAGACCCACTTGGGACCTCTCTCTGCAGAGAGAGCTTTTTTTTTTCTCTTGCCTATTAAACCTCCACTCTTAACCTCACTCCTTGTGTGTCTTGGTCCTTGATTTCCTCAGCGTGAGACAATGAACCCCAGGTATCACCCCAGACAAATGATACCACTTCAATAAGTGCATGATAAAAAAGCATGCTAAGGTTATAAACACAGAGATGGGCCACCTAACCCAACTGGAAGAATGGTGGGAAGAGGTTTCCGCTGAGCTGAATCTCAAGAGAAAGGCAGAGACCAGGAGAAGAAGATGAGGTGGGGGGCTTGGGGGTGGAGCAGGCAGCAGAAGGAAGACTCACCCACGGTATGGACAAGGACAGCCCCTGAAGATGACTGAACATGACACTGAGGAGGTGACAGAGTTGTGTCATCCAGAGCTCAGTAATCTGGTATTGAGGGAGGAGACCCTTAATCACCCTTAAGCATCTAAAACCATCCCCGCCTTGACTTCCACACCGAATTTCAATATGAGAAGTCAAGGCTGGCAGACCTGGCGCCACCTTCATCACCCTCCTATATCTGCAGGCATGGTGTGGAGGAATCTTTCCAGAAGGCATTGTTTTCACTTAAACAACATCAAACCCCCACCTAAGCCATTATACCCCATGCATACTCCATGCCCAAGACCCTTTCACATGTAAGTTCTAGAGCTGTAAGCCTTAAAAGGGCAGGGACTTTCTCTGTGAGCTCAAGCTTAGCTGTTAGGCAACTATGTCACCTTCTCCTGGCCGAATAAATAACCCCTGCCCCTTCCTTCCAAGTTCGCTGTTCAAGAGGTCTGTTTCACCGCCTTTCCTGCTTCAGTATGAGATGTGGACTAAATCATCCAGGAATGGCATGGTCAGATTGGAGTCTGGACAGCCCTTATCGGCAGCTGGAGAATGACCCTGAGAAGACAGAAGGTTGGAGCAAGAGGGTCAGGAGGAGAAGTGGCGGGCAAATTCTGCAGCTGGCTTCTGTCATCTCACGAAAGCCAGTTGTGAGATCATTAGGAATTTTGGAGGCTGCTAGATCTTTGATCACTTGAAACCCACTGGCTGGAAGTAGTTACATCACAGAAAGTGGCCAATGCTACAAATCTGGGCTGCCTCCCAGAGCTGCTGTTAACGGTTCACCAGCACACCACTGGTGGGAGCGGAGGTGCTAAAAGATCCCAGGAAATCTGAAGCAAAGGAGGCAGGTCTCAATGGCTAACTCAGTATGGGCAGAAGAGTCAAAGCTGCCCCCAAATTTCTAACTTAGCAAATGGGTGAATGTTGATGGTTGGAATTAAAATGGATAATAGAGAGGATAAAGCAATTCAGCTAACAGTAATAAATTTAGCATTGTTGTCAGAGGCATTGGAACCAGAGCGACTCCATCTTGGGTGAGGGCTAGGAAATATGAGCCTGGGACTTGCTGGGCTGCATGCCCGGAAAGTTAGACATTCCTAGCCTCTAGATGTTTGCAGCTAAGGGAACATATTGACAACATTTGCTAAACAGACTCAGACTTAGGAGTGTCCTGATACCCCAGCTTGAGAATAGAAACATTCCTGATTTTACTTTAAAGACAGTGATCGATCCTTGCAAGACACTGAGGAAGGAGACCCTTTCCTCTTACACTTCTAAGACCACTTCCCCTTAGCCTTGCATTTCAAAAGGAGAAGTAAAAGTTGAAAACAGAAGGCCCAAGATCAGTGGAGGAGACAGAACAGGTGCCACTACCGGACCTAGAGGTTAAAGATGAAACACCCCTCCCCAGTTCCTATCCTGTCTGTAGATCCCAGGCACGGTATGGAGGAATCTTCCCCGAAAGGCATTGTTCTTGCTTAATCACGACTAGACCCCACCTAAGTCACGTACTCCTCACTTACCTCATTGATCACGACCCTCTCACATGTACCCTCTAAGACTGTGAGCCTTTAAAAGAGCCCAGGATTTTCTAGTCGGGGAGCTCGGTTCTTGAGACGCGAGTCTACTGAGACTCCCAGCTGAATAAAAAGCCGCTTCCTTACCAGTTCCGTGTTGGAGAGGTTTGTTCACGGCTGCTCCTGCTTCAATATGGTAATTAAGATAATTGACCCTTTATCACAAACCCTAGTAGCAGAGCACATCTCCCCATGATCATTTTTATCCTGTATAAATGAGTATTTTGCCCAGGGTGGACGTGGCCTTCTCTTACTTTCAGGAATGCATTACTCGTCTATGGAGTAGCTGTTCATTCACCACTTTACATTTTTTTTTTCTTGAGATAGCATCTCGCTCTGTCACCAGGCTAGAGTGCAGTGGCACGATCTTAGCTCACTGCAACCTCTGCCTCCCAAGTTCCAGCGATTCTCCTGCCTCAGACTCCCAAGTAGCTGGGACTACACGTGTCTGCCACCATGCCCACAAAGAAAGTTCACTTGAGCCAATCAAGCCAGAATCAACTAAAATATACTTTTGTGCTGACGGTGAATTAAACAATTCATGAATATGGGAACCAAGGTAGACAGGAAATCATTTTATAAAAAGATTCCCAGAGACTCTTCTCTTGTTTCTATAACAAACAGAATGGAGCCACTTCCCAGAATTATAATAAGACACAGTGAATGGGAAAGTTCTAAATTTATGTGAGATCAGCTTTTGAAGTCTGAAATCCCTGCAGTGGGGAATACTACCTAAGTGCTTCCAAGTTCACAAATAGATCTTTCTCTAGGAGTTTTCACAGCCAACTCTTCAAAATTTGGCCACCTTTGTCATAATAATCTATGAATATCCAGTCGTCTCTGCAAGAAGTCTGTTATGACTGGGACTTCTTTCTGCCTCCCTGGGGTCAGATCAAATTAGCTTGGTGAGAATTGCTTTCTGTAAAGCCAGCTCACATTGGAGTAACTCCAGGACAATCTAAGTCCTCTTCTCCCCTAGCTCCCAATAGATTCAGAGAAAGGAAGGGATGAGGTCAGGAATAACAAAGGGACGACCAGTGGCAAAATTTAAAGATAGAGCAACTGGAGAAGTGAATCATGGGCCTTAGGAAAGAAAGAAGGAAAATGTTGCTGGCATCCAGCTGTGCAGATCTGATGAGACCAGCCCCCCCAGAAATCTGTCACTGCTCCGGAAGACAATGCAATGTGCCTCCAAATTTAATGACTGTCTCCTGGCCTTTGACAGGGGAGCAGGAACTCTGCCCACAAAGCAGAAAGGGGTTAATGAAGCCTGGTGAGAGAAATGTTGACTTTTTGTGGGTATAAAAGGCCCAGACAATTCAGCTAAGGCAGGTTTATTGTGATCTACTGAAAAGTCACGTATGAACGCTTTTTTTTTTTTTTTTTTCCAAAAACAAGGGAGTTACTGACTTTTCAAACTGCAAAATCATTTATGGCAATTTAACCAGCTTAGTCTGTTTTCATGCTGCTGATAAAGACAAACCTGATACTGGGTGATTTATTTAAAAAAATGTTTAATGGACTCACAGTTCATGTGGCTGGGAGGCCCCACAATCAAGGCGAAAGGCACATCTTACATAGTGGCAGGCAAGAGAGAGAATGAGAACCAAGTGAAAGGGGTTTCCCCTTATAAAACCATCAGATCTTGTGAGACTTATTCACTACCATGAGAACAGGATGAAGGAAAACACCCCCATGATTCAATTATCTTCCACCAGGTCCCTCCCACAACACACAGGAATTACAGAAGCTACAATTCAAGATGGGATTTGAGTGGGAACACAGCCAAACCATATCACCAGCCAAGCATTAAGTCAGCCTCTACAGAAGGAAGAGGCTTAAATTAAAATTGATTTGGCATCTACTAAATTTGGATACCAAATATAAGAAGTGAAAAACAAATTATAATTTTTTTCAAGCTAGAAAGAAGCTAAGAGGTTACCTGTCTTAGCCCCTGATGTCCCTCACTGATGCGGAGGCCAAGGCTTAGGGGATGCTGCCCCTCCTGAGTTCTCTGTGTCCTCCCTCACTCCACCATGCACTTTTTTGGAGAAGTGAGACATCTTAGTTTGGAAAAAAAAATAAGTGAGATGGAAAATAAGACAAATCACTTGTACTTTCCTACTACTGATCAATTATTTAATCCAAAGAAGTTAAAACTATGTCTAAAATTAGACAGCCAGGCCATTTTTCACTCCTCAGGCATGCAAAGATGATAATATTTTTCAGACCATGACAAGGAACTGTGGTGCATTACAGTGATTATTTTCCCAAATCATCAGCTCTGGCTAATGAATACTTCAACAGGAGATTTTGCTGCAGGAACTCATAACAGTTTTATAGCAAAACAAGGAAGCAAAGACTTAACATTTCATCTATGCTCTGTTTTGATTTGGTACAAAAGATGGCAGGGATTAGACAGTTTCTAATGGGAAAGGCATAGGAAGTAATTACTAAGCAGTGTTATGACCATGGGTTTTTTTTAAAACATTTTGCCATTTATATAAAATTCAGAAACATACAAAATTAACATTTCATTTACAGATACATACATATGTTGTAAAACTATAATAGGCAGATGACAAACACAAAATTCCAAATAATTACTTGAGAGGGAGAGGGCACTTAAGGGACTTCTAAAATGGAGGCAATATTCTGTATTTTAAGCTGGCTGATGAGTACACAGATATTTACATCTATTATCCCTTTACTTTATATATACATGCTTATGTATTTTTGTAGTATGAAATATTTCATTTAAAAAAGTGAAAATGTAAAAGATTTCAAAAATGAAGACTACCATTTATGTTTAACAATAAAATTACTGTAAAAAAGTATACAAAGAAAATGTTCAGTTCTTTATTTTTTAATGCCCTATATAATCAGTATTAATCTAAAGGGCCACAATCCTAGTATGAAAAAAAATAACAAGCTTTGACACAAAATCTAAGCATCTGCTTTCCTGACACGCTAAGTTAGACAAGAGAAAATATGTTAGCCACTCAATTCTGCCTCTTCATCTTTCATCTGTACTTAGATTTTTCTTTATCTTTGGATTTCTTTGGACTTCTGCTTCGGTCTCTCTTTTTACCCCTTTCTCTTTCGTAAAGATCTGTTTGGTATTTGGATTTGTGACTATTACTATAATGGCCATCCCTCTCTTGAGATCGGCTACGACTTCGGTTCTGAGTTCGGTCTCTCTTTTCACTCTTTTGTTTCTCCCAACAGCTTTCTTCTTCTTCATAGTGACCAAACCCCATTTCTCTATAGATATCCTGATTAGGATTTTTGATTGGCATGTAGTCCTCATCTTCTTTTTCTTCAGAGCAGTGACGGGTTTTCTTCTTGTGTTTTTTACTTGTGTGTGCGTGACTTGATTCTGAGTCTTCTGCCTGCTCATCTAGTATAAGATCGTATTTTGCATCCTGTTTGGGCTTTACTTTATCTTTCAGAACCAAATTAGATGGATTATTTTGTTCTTTTTCATATTCCTTGAAATCACTCTTGGTGTATTTCTCACCTTTTCCTTTCAATTTAACCTTTGCAACAGACTGGCTAAAATCCACATGTATTCTTCTGTCATCTATAAGTACATTGTCCATTTTGAAGAACGCTTTCTCACAATCTTCTTCCTTTTCAAATTCAATAAAAGCGTAACAGAGGGACTCTCCTGTCTTCCAGTCCCGGATAACTTCACAACTTCTTATTGGCCCAAATCTAGAGAATATTATTTCCAGATCCTCATCTGTGGTCACTGGGTTCAATTTACACACAAACAACACATTTTCTGGAGGTTTAATATCTGCATCAGGTAGGTCTCCCACCATCTCTAAAAGTATAGCCTGAGTTTTAGCCTCTTTTTCTGCCTTTATTTCTTCGAACTTCCTCAGCTGATCATCCTTTGAAATCATCAATTTCTTCATCTGCTCCTATTCGACCACTATCTAATTGTTCCCTTGTAGGTTCTGGTGATCGATCAGGGATTAATAAATCAGGAGGGTCATCAAATGGATCATCTAAAATCACCGTGTGATTTATCCTGATATCCTAATATGGTACAAAGTCCTTGTCAACAAAGGTCTCATTAATTTTCTTAATTATTAAGAAATTATGTCCATTCCTTCTGTCACCTCACCAAACATTGTATGGACACCATCAAGGTAATCTAGATTTTCTCCTGTAGTGATAAGAAACTGAGATCCATGTTGATCACTGCCATTGTTCACCATGGACACTGTGCCTTTCTTCTTGGGACTTTCTCTGCCTCAAAAAAGCTTGTTTGATCACCATACAGTTGGCCAAAAATAGACTCTCCTCCACGGCCAGTCCCTGTAGGATCACCAGTTTGTATGATAAAAACCCTCTGTACATTGTGAATAAGGCAATAATTGTAATATTTTATTTTGCACAATTTCAAGAAATTCAAGTAGGCACGCCGCTGCTCCTTGGTGTACAAGTCGATGACGACGTCGCTCAAAGAGGTCTCCAGCAGAACCGCCATGGCGCCCGCTCCTCCTCTGCTACAAACCCCGGGGGGTGGTCTTTTTTTTTTTTTTTTTTTTTTGAGACGGAGTTTCGCTGTTGTTACCCAGGCTGGAGTACAATGGCGCGATCTCAGCTCACCGCAACCTCCGCCCCCTGGGTTCAGGTAATTCTCCTGCCTCAGCCTCCTGAGTAGCTGGGATTACAGGCACGTGCCATCATGCCCGGCTAATTTTTTGTATTTTTAGTAGAGACGGGGTTTTACCATGTTGACCAGGATGGTCTCGATCTGTTGACCTTGTGATCCACCCACCTTGGCCTCCCAAAGTGCTGGGATTACAGGCTTGAGCCACCGTGCCCGGCCAACCATGGTATTTTTATCTACTATTTACAGAGGACCAACCCTAACCTAAGGGGTAAATACCCGGCTCTTTCCCAATGAGTTTACAGTTTCAAGACTTTAAAACATGGGCAAGGCCGGGCACAGAGACTTATGCCTGTATTTCCAGCACTTTGGGAGGCCAAGGTAGAAGAATCACTTGAGGCCAGGAGTTCAAGACTAGCCTGGGCAAGCTTGTGCCCAGGAGTTCAAGGCTGCAGTGAGCTACGACTATGCCACTGCACTCTAGCCTGGGTGACAGAGCAAGATGCTGTCTCAAAAAGCAAACAAACAAAAACCATGGGACAAAGGAAAGGAAGGAGGAGCAGAGCACAACACACACATCCTGAACTGGCTTGTCTCAAACCAGAGCCATTGTCCCAGGGACTCTGGGTACTTGGCTGCAGGTTGGACCCTAATGCCAGAGCCTCCTTCTGATGGAGGCTTCAACCATATACCTCGCATCTTAAACAGGGAGTTGCTTCCATGCTGGATTTCGGGGAAAGGAAAGCAACCTATTAGAGGCATAGACGTGTACCTGTTTGAGTCTCCATTTTCAGTTCTTTGGGGAGTATACCTAGAAGCGGAATTGCTGGGTCATATGGTAACCCTCTGTTTAACTTTCCAAGGAACTCATCCTCAGAATATTTGGAACCAGTGATGAACCGAATCAGACTAAAGCTGAGACAAAGCCCAGACCCAGGTCAACACAGGGCAGATGATGCATGCAGCCACCACACCAGTGGCCTCACAGGAGCAGGGCACATCGTTTATTGCAGCAGTCCCCAACCTTTTTGACACCAGGAACTGGTTTCATGGAAGACAATTTTTCCATGGAGGGTGGTTGTGGGGGCGGTTTGGGATGAAATAGTTTCACCTCAGATCATCAGGCATTAGATTCTCATAAGGAGTGCACAGCCTAGATCTCTTGCATGCACAGTTCACAATAGGGTGCATGCTCCTGTGAGAATCTAACCCAGCCGCTGATCTGACAGGAGGCGGAGCTCAGACCGCAATGCTCACCCACCACCACTCACCTCCTGCTGTGTGGCCCAGTTCCTAACAGGCCACAGACCAGTACTGTTTCACCACCCGGGGGTTGGGGACCCTGCTTTATTGGGCATAATTATTAGGTCGTATTCTTTTTGGTGTTGTTTGTGCAGCTCTAGTGAGGTAGAATTCACATGCAATAAAATTCACCCCATTCGTATGTGATTCATGGCCTTCGATTACACTTAAAAAGTTGTAAACCATCATTACGATGCAGATTTAGTATATTTCCATCAGCCCCAAAAATCCCCTTGAGTTCTTTGTAGTCAAAGCCATCCCCAATTTCAGGCAACCACTGGTCTGATTTGTCTTTTTCTATTTTCCTTTTCTGGACATTTAATGTATATGGAGTCACAGCATGTGTACTCTTTGGGTAGCAAGTACTAGTATTAGTCTACCAGCTCAGATGTGCATAAAATGTTTTTCTTTCTTTCTCTCCTCTCTCTCTTTCCTTTCTTCCTTCTTTCCTCCCTTCCTTCCTTCTTTCTTTCTTTTCTTTCTCTCTCTTTCTCTCTCCTTTTCTTTCTCTCCCTTTCTCACTCCATTCCTTTCTTTCTTTTTTGTAGCAAGTACAAATGTTAGTCTACCCGCTCAAATGTACATAAAAATATCTTCCTTCTTTCCTTCCCTCCCTTTCTTTTCTTTCTCTTTCTTTCTCTCTCTTCCCTTTCTTTCTTGTAGCAGGTACAAACATTAGTCTACCAGCCCAGATGTACATAAAAATGTTACATATCCTTTCTTTCTTCTTTCTTTTTCTTTCTTTCCTTCCTCCCTCCTTCCCTCCCTCTCTCTTTCTCTCTTTTCTCTCTCTCTCTCCTTCTCTCTTTCTTGTGGCACGATCTTGGGTCACTGCAACCTCTGCCTCCCAGGCTCAAGCAATTCTCCTGCATCAGCCTTCTGAATAGCTGAGATTACAGGTGCATGCCACTACCACCTGGCGAATTTGTGTATTTTTAGTAGAGATGAGTTTTCACCATGTTAGCCAGGCTGGTCTTGAACTCCTGACCCCAAATGATCCTCCCAAAGTGCTGGGATTCGAGGCATGAGCCACCACAGCCAGGCTTTTTACTTTCTTTAAACCCAGTTCTGCAGGGGTACAGGGAAACCTATTTTGGGGCACCACTGGGGTCTGGAGAGAGGAGGTCTTCTTCCCTATGGTCATGCAAAACTCCAGGAGTGCTTTTGGTACCCATTGGAGTAAGAACCATTTATTTTTCAGCCCATCAACCTTGCCACTGATACTCTCATTATCAAATGGTTCTTCTAGGGAACAGGCTCTCCCATCTCCAATGACAAGCCTGGGCACCAGAATCTGCAGAAGGTTCCTGAGTTCCAATAGATGCATCCCACAGCTGTGTCACTCCAAGAGCTTGCCATCTGTGTGGGTGCTGCAGGGACTGAGACTTGAGTCCTTGATGCTCATAAGACCACCATTCCCCTACCCCTCCCAATCTGGGGGAGTCACTCCTCCCTCCAACTGCTGTGAAAGCCTCCACCTCGCCCGCCTGGCTCTGGGTCTTCTTCCTCCAGGACATCTGGGGTACATCATGGATGTACTGAGATCAGGCTTTCTCAAAAGACAAGAAGAAAGGCTGTGCTTCTAAGAGCTGTTGCCAGGAATCCAGCAAACACTCCTGAAGGTAGGAAACCCAAAGGGACTAGTTGCTAACTCCAAACACAGGGGATTGGGGAACACAAGGAACATCAAACACAGATTAGGGCCAGGCGCAGTGGCTCACACCTGTAACCCCAGCACTCTGGGAGGCCAAGGTGGGTGGATCATGAGATCAGGAGTTCAAGACCAGCCTGGCCAAGATGGTGAAACCCCATCTCTACTAAAAATACAAAAAACTTAGCCGGGCGTGGTGGCAGGCACCTGTAATCCCAGCTACTCAGGAGACTGAGGCAGAGAATTACTTGAAACTGAAAGATGGAAGTTGCAGTGAGCTGAGATCGTGCCGCTGTACTCTAACCTAGGAGACAAAGCAAGACTCCGTCTCAAAAAAATAAACAAACAAAAAATAAACACAGATTAGGATCTCACTAAACACCCTCACACACTGCTCTACATTTATCCAACACAAAACCACATCAGCAAATCTGCTAAAACCATGCTATTCTTTCAGTTTTTTCACTGCATTTAGATTCCATGGAAGTGTGCGGGAGGACAGAGTCACCAAACAGGACAATCCAGGCTAAGCAGCAGAACTGGCTCTAACACAAGCAATGGCAACCAGCACCACGGCATTTTTTTAGGTGTTGAAGACATATTTCCTCTTTAATCCTCTCAGCATCCTTAGGTAAGGCTGTGAGTCCAAATGCCTTATCTAAAACTTTTGGGTGGCTGGGCACAGCGGCTCATGCCTGTAATCCCAGCACTTTGGGAGGCCGAGGTGGGTGAATCACCTGAGGTCAGGAGTTCAAGACCAGCCCAGTCAACATGGCAAAACCTCATCTCTGTTAAAAATACAAAAATTAGTTGGATGTGGTGGTACACACCTGTAATCCAGCCACTCCGGAGTCTGAGGCAGGAGAATCACTTGAATCCAGGAGGTGGAGGTTGCAGCGAGCTGAGATTACGCCAGTGTACTCCAGCCTGGGTGACAGAGCAAGACTCCATCTCAAAAAATAAAATATAACAACATAATAAAATAAACCTTTGGGGCAACCTCTGCTTCAGAGTCCAGAATTTGGGGGATTTTCAAAAGGCTGTTCAATGCATGGGATTTATATCACATAACATCCTGACAGGGTCTGATGCAGTTCTCCTATCAACTATCAATTTTCTTCAATGAAACAAGTTTAAAAATCACACCAATGGATCTAAACAAAGACTGTAAATAGCTTTCCATCAGCTGGGTCAGGTCAGAAAAGAGGTTTGGTCCTTAGAACTTTCTGGATTTGAGAGTGTACTAAACTCCCCATTTTACAGATAAAGGGAATGAGGAAGGGTAAGATGAAGTAACTTGGCCAAGGTCCTATTGCTAAGAAGTTGGGGGGTGGGCGCGCGGTGCTTCAAGCCCCCTCCTCCCCCACACTGAGAGCAAGGGATCAGGAGAAAATGACTTTGACTGCTTTGTCTACCAGAAACTCACCTCAAGCCTCCCACACCAAAGCCATGGGCAGCTTGTGCGTGACCTTCTTCCCATGGCTCAGAGCTTTGCTGATGCTCATTTTAATTCACTTTGATAGGTTTGTTTTGTTTTCATTTTTGATTTTGTTTGAGACAAAGTCTCCCTCTCACCCAAGCTGGAGTGCAGTCACCTGATCATAGCTCATGGTAGCCTCTCCCTTCTGGGCTCAAGCGATCTTCCTGCCTTGGTCCCCCACAAAGTGCTGGGATGACAGGTGTGAGCCACCGCGCCCTAACTATAGGGTTTTAAATAACAGAAGGAGCCTAGTAAAGTGTGACTTACCCCAGGCGCCCCTTACAGACCTCTGAGGGTCCATCCTCCATCGATCCCGGGAAACAACTGTGACATCGTCTTTTCTGCCTGGATCATCCCAGTAGTTAAACATAAAGTAGAGAATGTCATTCCATTTCTCTCTATATATATTTTTCCAAGCCCTTTTCATGAATATCAGTTCTTTCCTGCACTGATTTTTAAAAAAATTTTTTAAATTGTCTATTTCTCCCCACTTCCACCCCAAGGCTGACTCCTCATAAAGCAGCCTCTAGCCTCATCTGCCCCTCCTACATTACACCAACTCGAGGGCTCGGAATTGGGTCTGCGGGCAGTTGCTGATTTGCCTGCCTTCCCTTCCCAGCTCTTGGGGTTAGCCTCTCGGGCAGGGTTGAAGTTCAGGCCTGGCCAGGCAGCAGGAGGTGCAGACAGCGAAGCGGAATCCTTTGGAGATACCAGGAGAGGGCGCATCCGCATTTTCCTGTTTCAGATCAGGATTTTTTTTTCCCCTCTCTCTCCCTGTCCTTTGCGTTTCCTTCTAACCAGTGAGCAGCGTGGATGCGCAACCACGTGCTCTCATTCTCACGGAATCGGGTGGCGCCGGCACCTCCTTTCGTAAATCTAGTTCTTCCCGGCTTTCATGCCCTTCTTGGCCTCACGTACAAACCTGCCCCCAGGCTTCTCCCAGGCTACCTGGCCTCGCACTCATTTCTGTTTATTCCTTCTGCAGGAGGGTCCCGGGGCGGGCAGCACCGCCTGAACCAGGCCTTGACCTCGCGATCTGACGCAGCGCCTGTCCGTGACTGCGTCCCTGGGGCGCTGCCCAGGTGCTCGGGATGCACATAGGACGGCTCTCCCTCCTACCTTGTCATCCAACTGTCTAATCCGGGGGCATCTTCCCTCCTCCACGACAGGGAGGCTGCTTCCCAGATGCGATCCCCGCGCACCCGTGAATCCCGGCGCCGGGCACCTGGAGCGCCGTGAGGTTAGCGGAGCCTGTTCTTCGGCAACAAGAGCTCAAGAAACATCCTACAAGCTTTTTGCTTTTTTAGTCTATTTTAAAGCAAAAACGAGTGGAAAGCTATATGTGCTCAGTTAACTATGTCTGGATGTAAGCCTTTTTCAGAAAAGCACAAAGATGGAGGCCTCCCTCCGAGGATGCCTGGGATCCTCCTCTTTCCAGGGGCCGCAGCGACCCCCCTGCGGCTCTGGCTTCCACTAAGGGATCCGCGGGGAAGACCAGCTCCACACACTGCATTTGATTGATGATTTATTTTTATTAACGCCGTCACAGCAGCGCCTTAGCGTAGTCCCTGTTCTCACCGGTCCTAGCGTCGACCCCGCAGTAACCGCGAGGGTGGGAAGCTGGGGGCGGATGCAGGGAAAAGGGGGCGGGGCCCCTGTGGGCGGGGCCCGGGAAATTCCCCGGAGCTGGAGGGGAGCGGCGCGCGGTCAGCTGAGTGGCTCTGGGCGGGGTCGCGAGGCCGCACGTCAGCCCCAGGCTCCCCGAGCCCCGCTGTCCCCGCCGCCCCGCAGCAGGTGCCCTGGTCATCATCACAACCCGGTCCGGAGCCCTCTCCCGGCGGCACGATGCCGAGGAAACAGTGACCCTGAGCGAGGCCGAGCCGGGTGGCAGGTGAGCCGGGGCAGGGGGTAGCAGGGGTGGGCGAGGCGGCGGCGGCTCCTTCCCGGCGGGCACTACTCCGGCCAGAAAACGGTTCCCGCTGCCCTGCCCCGCGGCCCGGAGTCTGTCGGGGTGAGGGTGGCGAGAGGTGGGGCGGCCCTCCCGCGGGACAGCTGCCCTGGGAGGGTTCCCAGGCCCCAGCAGGTCCTGACCTGGTGGGAAAGGATGGGTAGTTAACAGAGGATGGGCCCGGGAAGGGTCCAGGGCCGGGCTGGCGACTGCAGGTGACTCCTCTGCAGGTCATCCAGAGGCTTGGAGGTGACGTCCTCCCGCAGGCTGGGAAGGATTCCGCAGCCGGTTCCTCGCCATAAAGAGGAGGTGGTTACAGACACACCTATGGGAGACGTGGGACCACACTACTCGAGCTGAATGAGGTGCCCAGGGTTGGTACCACAGAGTGATCCCTCTCCAAGGGGGTGGGAATCCACACAGACCGCTGTGTCTAGGGCAGTGTGTACACTATAGAGAGAGGATATTTGATGAGGCCGAGAACCCCAAAGGAATTGTTTTTGCCATCAAAATGTGTTAGGTACAGGCAGTAAACATCACTCAAAGAAAATGAAACCCGGGTTCAGGCCTGGCCTCTATCACCAGGAAAACTACTGTATGGAAATGTACGCCACGGAACTGTTTGTAAGAATGAAAATGGAAAATGAAAGCATAGAAAGTAAGGCAGTGTAAGAACATCAGAAGCCTTTGGATCTGTTAACAAGGTGTAAGAGTGTGAACAGAAGAACCCACCTTGCTCTTTTGACCCAGGGAGAGAGGAGTTAGTGGGCCAAGCAGCCTCTCAGGACAGGCCCAGTTTTGAGGAACGCTGGAGAGATCCCAGGGCAGACGGCAAGGCCAGGGATTGCCCTGGGGTGGACAAGGCAAGTTTAAAGGTGACCTGTAGAGAGAGGACAGTGATTGATTTAAGTCCTGGCATAATCGATCTGTTTTTCCACTGGGTCAGTTTTAGGAGTTCTTTATATATTATGTACAACACTATAAAATAGCAGCTTCTTTTTAATAAACTAACCTTTAGGTTGCATATTATGCTGGGAATATAACTAACTTTCCTCCCCAAGAAACCAAACTTTATTCTCGAAGGCAACTGGATACAGTATTGTGTCCTGCCAAAACCCTGCTCTAAGTTAGGTAGAGATGCACACATATTCTAGCCGTGAACTACACTTCTGTTTTATAGAAATTTGGCATATTTCATATATATTCTTTGGAATTTATGAAATAGAAAATCCAAAGGAAAAGGAAAAAAAAAAACTCTTTTTTAAAAATATTGGCCGGGCACAGTGGCTCATGCCTGTAATCCCAGCACTTTGGGAGTCCGAGGCAAGTGGATCATGAGGTCAGGAGATCAAGACCATCCTGGTCAACATGGTGAAACCTGTCTCTACTGAAATACAAAAAATTAGCCAGGCATGGTGGTGCACATGCCAGCTATACCCAGGAGGCTGAGGCAGGAGAATCCCCTGAACCCAGGAGGTGGAGTTTGCAGCGAGCCGAGATCATGCCATTGTACTCCAGCCTGGGTGACAGAGTGAGACACCATCTCAAAAAAGAACATATTTCATTTAGAAAGAAAAAATTATTTTAAAAGTTTTCATTGTTTCCACTTTGACACATGTATGAGGATTATTAGAATCTGTCTTGTGAAGTAATACCCAGATGGCTTCGTAGTGACAGAAAAAAAAAGCACTTCTAAGTTTTCAAATAAGTTAGAAAATTGGATTTCGAGACTCTGGAAGTGAATGCCGTGGAACTGTAGAGAAACTCCTAACAATACTAGCATGCTGAGTTAGTCACCTGCACAGCAGAAAGCATTTTCCAGGTGCTAGACTTAAGAATACCTCATTATGCTATATTTTCATTTCATCTCAACAAATGCAAGCCTGCTGTGTGCCATTCTCTGGTAAGAATAAAGGAGAGAGAAAACAGATGGGTAGAAGATGATAGCAGTAATTTCAGAATGGGCAGAGGAGGTGGAAATGCAGTGTTCTTGGGTGCTCGGAGGAGGGAACGGTTCGTATGACACAGGACGTCATAGTTAATCTGGACATTGATCTGTCCAGTGAAAGTTTGCCAGGACACAAGGGGAGCCAGACAGAGGGCAGAGGGCAGAAGAGAGGCAAGAACGCAGGGAACTGTGAGCTCTTTAAAGTGCCTTGGCTCCGAGTAGTTTGGTGGCAGAAGGTGACTCTGGTGGGTCAGTTGGGTCGGGCCCTGAAAAGCCATGATTGTCTTGCTAAGAAGCTGAAAGTCTGTCTTGTATGGGAAGGATGGACTCAGGGAAATTACCTCGTATTGCACAAGAAACCATGAGGGCAAGAAGACTGAAATTGACAGGGCTGAAAGCTAGTTATTTAGGAAGCTATTAAAATGTATTCAACAGATATTTACTGAGCCCTCCCTTCTATGTGGCAAGTAATGTTCTCAGTCCTGGGGATACAGCAGCGGACAAAATAGACAGAACCCCTGTCCTCTATGGAGGTCAACAGTGGCTGTGGATCTAATTGAGACCGATGCCTTTCCCTCATTGGAAATAGGGTCACAAGGTCAGGAGTTTGAAACCAGCCTGGCCAACATGGTGAAACCTCGTCTTCACCAAAAATACAAAAATTAGCCAGGCATGGTGGCATGTGCCTGTAATCCCAGCTACTTGGGAGGCTGAGGCAGGAGAATTGCTTGATCCTGGAAGGTGGAGGTTGCATTGAGCTGAGACTCTAGCCTGGGCAACAGAGCAAGACTCTGTCTCCAAAAAAAAAAGAGAAAGAAAGAAATGGGATCCTCACCTCCAAGTTCTTTCTTCATCCCTTTTGTGCATCAGTGGCTTTCTATACTCTACATGATGTACATAGTGTACATCGTTGCTTAATACCTATCTGTTGGGTAGATGGGTTTAAGATTATTTTCTAAGGGCCAGGTGCAGTGGCTCACACCTGTAATCCCAGCACTTTGGGAAGCCAAGGCACACAGATCACCTGAGGTCAGGAGTTCAGAACCAGCCTGGCTAACATGGTGAAACCCAGGCTCTACTAAAAATACAAAAATTGGCCGGGCATGGTAGCTCACGCCTGTAGTCCCAGCTACTCAGGAGGCTGAGGCAGGAGAATCGCTTGAACCTGGGAGGTGGAGGTTGCAGTGAGCTGAGATCACGCCAATGCACTCCAGCCTGGGCAACAGAGAGAGACTCTCTCTCTGAAAAAAAAACAAAAATAAAACAATGATCTTCTAACAGTAAACTTCCTGGAAGTAACAAGATGCGTTTTCAGGCATCCTCTGGACTTTGGCCACTCTTGACCTTTGTGGAATGGGTGTGTGAGTCATGTGTATTCAGCGTCAGCAGGGAGGGGCTGCCGTTGCTATGTATTGCTTCATAATCTATCCCCATCAGCTGTTGACGAAAAGACATCATTTGCCCCAAGTGTGAAGGTGAAAATTTTGCTGAATATGTTTGCCTGGGTGGTAGGTAACACAGAAGCAGAGTGGGGACTCATCCATCTGTCTTGCATATATATGTCTACATGACAAGACAAAGTGGTATATGTAAAAAATATACCCCTCTACAAGACAAAGTGGTATATGTAAAAAAATTTCAGACCATGCAATTAAAGCAACTAAAGATATCTTAGTCTTTTCAGTATGTATTGAAAAATAGAATATTAAGGCCTATGTATTCAGTACTCTAATAACTCTGTTGTTTTACAAGGTGTGGCTTTCATACCTGGCAGTGCCACTTCCTGGCCTTGGATGAGCTGTGCGCCTCCATAAGCCCAGCTTCCTCACCTATATAAAACAGCCGCCTACTTAGCGTTAGTGAAGATTAGAGTCAGTGACAGGTCTGGTGTGCTGAGTTTGTACATAGTAAGCACTCAGAGAATGTTAATTCTCCCTTTCTTCTTAGCCAAAATACAAGAAACAAAATACAGAGTTTTTAAAGCAGCTTTTATGGAGAGAGTATTTGCTTACCATGCAATTCACTTGAAATAAGGAGATTTGAGCTTGAAGATTTACGTGGGAAATTTTTTTCATGACACTTTGCCCATGTCTGTCTAAGTATATCCTGATCATCATGAGGTCATACCCTTGTCTCCCTCCCCCATTTCCCAAATCCTCATTGTACCCTTTTATATACCCATACACACACAGACACACATATACCTTCTTCTGAAGCTAGGCTATACCTTTGTTGTTTAAAAGGAAGAATCAAAAGTGTTCAAAATATAACTGGAGAGAAAGTGGGCAACTTTTGGAGTCAATATAAGCAATCACTAATGGGTTTGTGGGACTCCTGGGGACTTGTGGGGCAAGGACAGCTCTGTTTTCAACTGGTGACTTTTCCACAGGAAGTTCTGCAATGTCCCATCAACCTCTCAGCTGCCTCACTGAGAAGGGGGCCAGCCCCAGTGAAAGCACAGGAAATGGACCCCCCCATCTGGCCCACCCAAACCTGGACACGTTCACCCCGGAGGAGCTGCTGCAGCAGATGAAGGAGCTCCTTACCGAGAACCACCAGCTGAAAGGTGAGCGGGGCTGGCCCCTGCATGCCCTGTTCATCCCAGGCCTTCGGGTAATGCCATCCCTTTGCACTCAGGCTTGGCGGTGAGCTCCCTTCTCTCCCTATTTCCCTAGGCAGTAGCAGGTGGGGAAGCACAGGATTTAGCTTTTGGTGAAGCTAAATCTGTTTTGATTTTTACTTTTGGATACAGGTAAAAATAAAAAGTGTGTGTATCTCAGGGAACTAGCATAATGACATTTAGCCCATTCAGAAGGAAAAAAGAGGGTGGGTGTGGTGGCTTACCCCTGTAATTCCAGTACTTTGGGAGGCTGAGGCAGAAGGGTTGCTTGAGTCCAGGAGTTCAAGACCAGCCTGGGGAAGGTGGTGAGACCTTGTCCCTACAAAAAAATTATATTAAAAAAAAAGCTGGGTGTGGTGGTACACGCCTGTGGTCCTGGCTACTGGGTAGGCTGAGGTTGGAGGATTGCTTGAGCCCAGGGAGGTGGAGCTGCAGTGAGCCATGATGGTGCACTGCACTTCAGCCTGGATGACAGAGAGAAACCCTGTCTCAAGAAAAGAAAAAAAGAAAAAAGGAAGAAAGGCTGCTATGGTTCCAGAGTTAGTCCTAAATATTACCTTCCTAAGAGACAGCATCCTGGTATCTCAAGCCATGGCTTTTGGCAGGACCAGTGTTTGAATCTAGCAGTAGGAAGAACTTCCTTAGTTCCCTGGTAACCAGATATTTAGATATTTGTGCTGTAATGGTGGTACCCAAATCAAGTTTATTTTCTTGCAACTTTTTTTTTTTTTGAGATGGAGTCTCACTCTGTCACCCAGGCTGGAGTGCAATGGTGCAATCTCGGCTCACTGCCACCTCCGCCTCCCAGGTTCTCATGATTCTCCTGCCTCAGCCTCCTGAGTAGCTGGGACTACAGGTGCACACCACCATACCCAGCTACTTTTTTGTATTTTTAGTAGAGACAGGGTTTCACCTTGTTGGCCAGACTGGTCTCGAACACCTGACCTCGTGATCTGCCCGCCTTGGCCTCTCAAAGTGCTGGGATTACAGGTTTGAGCCACCACGCCCAGATTTCTTGGGACTTTTAAGAACTAGAAATGATGTTAATCCCACTGGTCTTTTCTGTAAGCAAAAGCCACTTAGTCTTTTTGCTGCTGCCCCTTGGGCCGAGGCTAAGCATGGCATCTTTAGATTCAGAGCCATGTGGTAAAGTGGTCTAGGGGAGGTTTGGGTCATCAAATGAAGTCCACTCTTCCTGGTGTGTGACTCCATCCCTCTGAACCTCCTGCAGAAGCCATGAAGCTAAATAATCAAGCCATGAAAGGGCGATTTGAGGAGCTTTCAGCCTGGACAGAGAAACAGAAAGAAGAACGCCAGTTTTTTGAGACACAGAGCAAAGAAGCCAAAGAGCGTCTCATGGCCTTGAGTCAAGAGAATGAGAAACTGAAGGAAGAGCTTGGGAAACTAAAAGGGAAATCAGAAAGGTCATCTGGGGTGAGCAGACTGATCCATTGTGATTTTTTTTTTCCTTAACATTTGTGGTAGAATCTTATATGTCTAGACTCCTAGATCAAAACCTTTCATGATTCAGTCTGGATTGGTGTTTTGCCTGGTCTTGGAAGAAGTGCTTTTGCTGAAAAGATTGGTTGCCCTATTAAGGGTCATGTATAATCTCTTTTAGGGGAAAGAAATCTGTAAAGCTTTGACCATACTGATTGTAGGCAGAAGAACACTGAGGTTATAAATCAGTGTTTTGTATTCAGTATAGATGGTGCAGATGGGCCTCTGCCTAGAACCATCAATTGTTTTTAGTTTCTGTCTTTGATATAAAAAATATGTTTTAAAAACCTATTAATGAGAATTTTTACTTGTTGACCTTGTCTGTTCCCTTAGTCTAAAACGGAGATTATTCACTATACATTTTCCTTTTTAAAAATGTTTTGGAAAATGTCATGTTGTGATAGGAGGCTATCGTGTTACCACAGATGAAAAGAGAAAGAGATACATTTTTCTTGACCCAAAGAACCTGGAAAATGTGCTCATATTTGGGAGTGGACGTCAAAGATATTAGTAAAGAAACAAACCAGAAACTGTTTGGCGTCCCCCACTGGATGCGTTTGCTAAGGAGCCCTCTGCTGTCCATGTTCTTCCAAGCCTGGCACTTAACGGCCCTTTGGAGGGTGAGGCACTGAGATGGTAAAGGCAGGACTTCTTCTGGATATGGGTGATTTTTCTAGAGACTCTAACTTAAACTTCACTGATCTCTAATTTCTTGGATGGGTAAAGAAGGGAAACAAAGAAATAAAATAGAAAGGAAAGAATGGGAAAGGAAGGAGCATATAGAATTATCTAAAGCATAAAAGGTTATTTAGAAAAATACTGTATTAGGCTGGACATGGTGGCTCATGCCTGTAATCCCAGCACTTTGGGAGGCCCAGGCAGGCAGATCACTTGAGGTCAGGAGTTCAAGACCAGATTGGCCAACATGGTGAAACCTTGTTTCACCCAAAAATACAGAAAAATTAGCCAGGCGTGGTGGTGCATGCCAATAGTGCCAGCTATTCAGGACGTGTAGTCCCACCTGGGAGGCAGAGGTTGCAGTGAGCCAAAATCGTGCTACTGCACTACAGCCTGGACAAGAGTGAGACCCTGCCTCGAAAGAAAGAAAAAAAAAATCATTCTATTCAATTTCCTTACATCAAGAGGATATATGTGAAGATTCCTACTGAAGTATAGTCTCACTTTTACCTGCTTATTTCTGAGTTCTAGCTGAGCAGTACCTGTCCTTTTACTGTTTTTTTTTTTCTTTGTGTGTCTTTTGTATGATTCATTACTAAGAGAGAATGCAGACTTTCCACCTTTCTCTGCAGACCGAACTCTTCGGTTTCACAATGAGTTGCTTTTCTCTAAGGCCGGGCTGTTGTTTTGTGGTGAGGGCTGCCCCGTGCATAGGAAGAGCATCATCCCAGGAGTAGAAGGGGTACATCATGTTACCGGTGAATGCCTGTACCCCCGGTTTTCAGTATTTCATGGGTGGTTGGTTTATGATGCATCCAGATGTCTTTCCCGATGCTGTTTTGGTTCTCTGAGGAGGCTTAGGTCCTGTTTCCCATCCCTTAGGGAATCTATCACAAGGAAAGGGAAAAGAGAAACTCAGCTTAGACAGTATTGACAAGTTCGAGATCACCTATTTTCGTAACTTGTTTGGAGAATCCATAGGTGACACTTACTCATGCTATACTTTCCTGAAGGTAACTGAGATTTCTCTTTAAAGGTTGGTCTTAAGGCATTTGTTAGTTATACTATAAAGATTGGAGGTTGGGGGTTTCACTTTTCTCATGTGTCGCCATTTTCTGATCATCTCAAATACATTTATTTCTGGTTTGGGAAGGGAACCAAAGTATGGTGCCATGTGCATAGAAGCAACGGAGGTTTCCTGACAGCTGGAAGGGACCAAAGAGACTGTGTGATGCCACATTTTCTTTTTTTTTTTTCCTATGAGACGGAAAAAAACTCTTGTTGCCCAGGCTGGAGTGCAGTGGCGTGATTCAGCTCACTGCAACCTCCACCTGGGTTCAAGCGATTCTCCTGCCTCTGCCACCCAAGTAGCCGGGGCTTCAGGCACCCATCACCATGCCTAGCTAATATTTTTAGTAGAGACAGGGTTCGCCATGTAAGCCAGGCTGGTCTCGAACTCCTGGCCTCATGATCCACCCACCTCAGCCTCACAAAGTGCTGGGATTACAGGTGTGAGCCATCGTGCCCGGCCTCCACATCTTTCTTTCTCAGCCATGAAAACAGCCCAGGAACTGAAGAGAATCTGCTCCAGGCGATGCACCCAGAATATAGCCTAGATCTGTTCTTCCTCCTCCCACCTAGAAACACCATATCTCAACAGTCATTCTCTTACAACTTTGTCATATGCAGTCACTGCAACATGGTGAACACAACCCAGCCTTGACAGTAGTGGGATACTGATGTATATTATTCATGTCTGCGTAGGCTGGAACTTAATTTTTTTAAATCCTTCATACCAGCCTCTACATTTTAAGTGTTCTTATTTCTCACCAGATGTACTTTTAGCAACTTTAAAACACCAACATAGGCTGGGCATGGTGGCTCACGCCTGTAATCCCAGCATTTTGGGAGGCTAAGATGGGTGGATCACTTGAGGTCAGGAGTTCCAGACCAGCCTGGCCAACATGGTGAAACCCTATCTCCACTAAAAATAGAAAAACTTAGCCAGGCCTGGTGGCAGGGGCCTGTAATCCCAGCTACTCGGGAGGCTGAGGCAGGAGAATCACTTTAACCTGGGAGGTGGAGGTGGCAGTGAGCCGACATTGTGCCATTGCACTCCAGCCTGGGCGACAGATCGAGACTCCATCTCAAACAAACAAACAAATGACAACAAAAACACCAACCTTAAGTGTGAAAGGGACCGGCCCCCACACTGTTTTGGACCATCCATTGTGCTTTGCTGTCACTGAACCAAATCATGTCCTTGGTGCTTTGGCTTCTAACAGACATGCCAAGTGTGGGAAGAAGGGGCATGGGTGGGCATTGGTGGGGAGGAAAAGGGCAGGAGGTTGGGTGGTAGCAGCTTTTTGTCCATCCTTTCTGGAATTTTAAACAACAGCTTATGAGTCCACTGTTGCCAAAGTGAAGTTGATCATTTCCATAATATTAGATTATGCCAGCATGGCAAGGAAGGCTGTCTTTCTTGCCATGAAGCTACTTTTGATTATTTGAATACAATAAAATAATGTAAAAATTTCCACTTTAAATGTTATGTCAAAATACATTGTCAGTTGGGCGCAGTGGCTCATGCCTCTAATCCTAGCACTTTGGGAGGCCAAGGCAGGTGATCGCCTGAGGTCAGGAGTTCGAGACCAGTGTGGCCAACATGGCAGAACCCCATCTCTACCAAAAATACAAAAATTAGCTGGGCATGGTGGCAGGCGCCTGTAGTCCCAGCTATTTGGGAGGCTGAAGCGTGAGAATTGCTTGAACCCAGGAGGTGTGGTCGTAGTGATCCAAGCTCATGATGCTGCACTCCAGCCTAGGTAACAGAGTGAGACTCCGTCGGTAAAAGAAAAAAAAAGGCAAGTAAAGGCTGGAATTTTCTACTTTAATGCACCGGGCACAAAGGTGTTGAGAACCTTCCTTGTCTCTGGGTGTGGAGGCAGTTGAGTCTCATGGCCAGGTCCTTAGTTTGATTTGTATTTGTTTGTTGGCTTTTTTTTTTGAGACAAGATCTTACACTCCTGGCCTCAGGCAGTCTTCCTGCCTCAGCCACCACACCTGGCTAATTATTGAATTTTTTGTAAAGACGGGGGTGTTGCAATGTTGCCCAGGCAGGTCTCAAAACCCTGGCCTCAAGCAATCCTCCTGTTTCAGCCTCCCAGAGCTCTGGATTACAGGTGTAAGCCTTAGTTTGATTTGTTCATTTACTTTACTCCTTGTCATCTCCAGGAACCCAATGGTGACTCCATGCTTCCCACAGCAGAAGCAGAGCAGGAAAAGGAGCAGCTCAGAACCCAGGTGGTGCGGCTACAGGCAGAGAAGGCAGACCTGTTGGGCATCGTGTCTGAATTGCAGCTCAAGCTGAACTCCAGCGGCTCCTCCGAAGACTCCTTCATTGAAATTAGGATGGCTGTAAGTTTTTGGTTTTATTTTTTATTTGAGCTAACTATAAAGCCTCCCCTGGAAAGATGAAACAAATACTACTTTTTCTTGTCAACACAAGGAAGCCAAGGATTGAGGAACTTGCGTGTGGCAAAGCAAAATTGGCCCTCATTTTTTAAGTATAGCATATTGCATGTAAGGGTTGTCACAGCTAAAGTGGAAAAATATTAATTACTTTTTATGATGAAAGATGTAGTAATTTGTTTCATCATGTCCTGCCAAATTGAACATTTTTGTGACTGACCTGAAAAGGAAAAAAACCACACAAGCACGAACCTTCTGTCATTTTTCAAACCAGGTCTCAAAGCTGTATTCAGAAGTTCACTTAAAAGAGCCACAAACATTTTTTAACAACAGTACCCTCTTTTTTGTTTTGAGACAAGAGTCTCACTCTGTCCCCCAGGCTAGAGTGCAATGATGCGATCTCGGCTCACTGCCACATCTGCCTCCAGGGTTCAAGAGATTCTCATGCCTCAACCTCCCAAGTAGCTGGACTACAGGCACTTGCCATCACACCTGGCTATGTTTTTGTATTTTTAGTCAAGACAGGGTTTTGCCATGTTGGCCAGGCTGGTCTCAAACCCCTGGCCTTAAGTGATCCACCCACCTTGGCCTCCCAAAGTGCTGGGATGACAGACATGAGCCACTGTGCCAACAGAACCCTCTGTGCAAACAAAGCGGTATGAGGAACCCTGGCATATTAAAAATAAGAACAGGAGAAAAGAAAGAGCAGAACTGCTCCGGCTGTTGGTTGAGGGAGTGTCCTGGCTTTCCTTTCACTTTCAACAGCAGCTACTCAGGAATCTTTGAGAACTGAATTTGAAGCCAGTGCTATCAAAATCAAATCTCTCTGCAACCCAAAGTGAAGTGGTCTAAGTGAGGGGGCCCTAAGCTCTGGAGAAGCATCTGTTACCTCTGTGCCTGGGGGCAGGGGCAGCCTTATTAAAGAGCAGAGCAGATCAGTGGACCCAGTGGGGGACTCTCCTTCATTGCTACTAACAAAGATTAGATAGGGAGGATAAAATCCTCTGTAGAACAGATGGTCACTTTAGCTGAGTCAGAGTACCCATGTGATACAGGAAAAGTGACTGGCTGGGTGTAGTGGTTCACGCCTGTAATCCCAGCACTTTGGGAGTCTGAAGGGGCGGGATTGCTTGAGCCCAGGAGTTCGAGCCCAGCCTGGGCAACTTGGCAAAAACCTGTGTGTAGAAAAAAAAAAATACAAAAAGTTAGCTAGGCATATTGGCACGCACTTGTACTCCCAGCTACTCAGGAGCCTGAGGCAGGAGGATCGCTTGATCCTGAGAGTTTGAGAGGCTGCAGTGAGCCATGATCATCCACTGCACTTTAGCTGGGTGACACAGCAAGACTCCATTTTTAAATTTAAAATGAAGAAAAGAAAAAGAAAAAAATTGTGTCCCTGGAAGAGAAAAATGTACATTGTAGATAAGTCAGGAGGAATGGGGAGCAACTTGCAAAAAAGCTCACCTACTGGTTATATCTGAAATATGAGTGTGTGACTGTCTTTGCGTTCTGATTTATTTGCAGCACTCGAGTTAGGAAATGGCTCTGAATAACCTGGCCATCCATGCCCCCTTCATACATTTTAGTGGCCAAAATCAAGAGAATTAAAATACCAATTGAAAAGTATATTTTGCCAGAGTACCCTTTCTGCAAGTGATCAAAGATTACTGAGACAGAAGTTTAACCAGAGATTAAACTTTAATCTTTATCATTCTTTATCATTCTGTCAATAA
The DNA here is from genome assembly GCF_049354715.1 of Callithrix jacchus. NCBI lineage: Eukaryota > Metazoa > Chordata > Mammalia > Primates > Cebidae > Callithrix > Callithrix jacchus. The sequence continues at coordinate 14,192,483 of NC_133508.1, forward strand.
CTTTATCATTCTGTCAATAACTGATAGACTGCAGGAAACCCAACAGTGTATCAGAAGTTTCCAAATGAAGCTGCTTCTTTGAAGGTGCATGATTAGCATCTCATTCTTCCTGTCAAATGAGTGACAGTTATTTTTAGTGTAAACATGTTTTGCTTGCTTTTCTTCTGTGAACTGGAAAGCACGGCCCAAGATTTAGGAAGAAACACCAAAAATAACTAGACCCCCATGGCCCCAAGCAGAGAAAAAATACATGTATCTATGTTTTTTATAGTAGATATATATATTCTGTATCTAAATATAGATCTCTATCTAGATTATATAATTATACATCATATATAACATATATGATGTATAATTATATGTAAATATAACATTGATTATAACATATTAATATAATCCTATTAGATATGTATTATATAAATATAGATATATATTTAGATATCTATTTTGTATATAGAAATATATATCTAGAACCATCTTTGTGCATTGTTGAAGATTTTCCCTGGGATCCTACTGGAATATAAATGCCTTTCAAATTCTGTGAGTCTTAGTCTTCTTGTTCCCTAAGTGACCTGCGGTGCATACAAATTTCTGATGGGAACCGCTTGGCTGGCCAAGATGACGCTTTGTGAATCTCATTCACAGAAACTGCCTCTTTTTTAACTTTGCCTCAGTGAGTTCTAGCATATTGCATTTTAAAGGACTGTCCAAGAAGGATATGTGGAGCTGTCACCAGATCTGGGTGACCTTAACCTTGATAAAGAGGGAACTGCCAAGGAATGGGAGGAGCAGATAAGCTTTCATGTTTACGGAGTCAGGTAGAAAGTGTAGAGCCAGAGGAAACCGACCTTTCACGCCTTAGCCAGGATATTTATAATCTCGACAGGGTGTGCGGGGTGAGGGAAGAGTACATTTCCATTCCATTTGAGCCACCCAGTTTAAACATTGCCCATCTGAATGTTTGGAAGGTTCCTTGCGTTACATGTCACAAAAATTCATCTTTTGTCACAAAAATTCATCTTTTGTCTCTTTTTCTTTTGACAGAGAATTTGTCATGCAGACATATTGCGTTAAATCCATTGCTTTTGTTTTTTACAGGAAGGAGAAGCAGAAGGGTCAGTGAAAGAAATCAAGCATAGTCCTGGGCCCACAAGAACAGTCTCCATTGGCATGTATGTGAAGGAAGACGCGGGCTGACAGGCAGGCAGGCTGGGCAGGCTTGTCAATGGGAGTTTGTCACAGGAACTCAAGTGTAATGGCCTGCGGAAGTAATTTCTTCATGATTTAAACCAGGACCTTTCAAGAATGAATGCTCTTTAATATTGCAGCTCAAACTGGCAGATTAAAAACTGGTGGCCAGGCATGGTGGCTCACGCCTCTAATCCCAGCGCTTTAGGAGGCTAAGGCGGGCAGATCATGAGGTCAGGAGATAGAGACTAATCCTGGCTAACATAGTGAAACCCTGTCTCTACTAAAAATACAAAAAAAAAAAAATAGCTGGGCATGATGGCACGCGCCTGTAGTCCCAGCTACTAGGGGCACACCAGCCTAGGTGACAGAGTGAGATTCCGTCTCAAAAAAAAAAAAAAAAAAACACTATTTGGTGCCTGTTCGGCTCACACTGACTACTCTGTTCTAATGGTGTCTCACCTCCAGCAGGTTCAAGTGAAAACAAACTGGTTCTCAGTCAAGTCAATGATTTGTTCCTAATCAAAGACACGTTTGCTCATTGGTTCCCCAGTGCTGTATGACTCGGACCAGGCTGTCCAGCTTCCATAAATGAAATATTTTTATTTTCTTTTCCCTGCTACTTCCCACTTACAAGCCAGGGTGACCAATATTGGAACATCTTTTGTAACAATGACCGATAGCACTCTTAGTCACTGTGGGTGTCGCCTGAGTGCCCAGATTTCTTACCTATGGCATCTTAAGTGTACCTGTCCTGTGCAGATGTGAAGAAACAGACATCTTAAATAGTGGCACAGCCTTGGGGAGGGAGGTGGACCTAGAACTGGGTGCCTGAACTTCTTGACTCTTACAAGCATTGCTCACCAAGGAGACTGCTAGCTCACCTTCCACAAGCTGCTCACTCCTGTAATCATCTGTTTAAGACACAGTTATTCTGAAAAGATCTCTAAGGATCTCTTAAAGATTTTTTTTCTTTTTGAGATAGAGTTTCACTCTGGCACCCAGGCTGGAGGGTAGTGGCACAATCTTGGCTCACTGCAACCTCTGCCTCCTGGGTACAAGCAATTCTTCTGCCTCCTGAGTAGTTGGGACTACAGGCGCCCAGCCACCATGACCAGCTAACTTTTTGTCTTTTTAATAGAGATGGGGTTTCACCATGTTGACCAGGCTGATCTCAAACGCCTGACCTCAGGTGATCCACCTGCCTCACCCTCTTAAAGTGCTGGGATTATAGGTGTAAGCCACCATGCCAGCCATCTCATATATTTTTAAAACCTTTGTATAACTTGATGAATGTGCATATAGAATGACTTACAAAATGTGAGGAAAAAAATCATCTTCCATTATGTTTCTAAGCCCTTGTATAAGAAAGGAAGTATTAGGTAATATTGTTTCATCAAACAGGATAATTGGCATAAACAAAAGTAATTCCCTTTTTTGGTTAAAAATTCTTCCAGTTTCCCCCAAATTGCTTTTTTAATATTCAAAGACATTCCTGGAAGTAGAAATAAAAAAGCCCTGCTTGAAATTTCAAAGCCACTTCCTCATCATTCATATCCAGATGCAAAGACCACTTCCTCTTTTAAGCCACATGGCTATTTTTAAAATAACAGCTCTGGACCACTTGTGAGTATCGTAATTAGTGTGAGATTGATTTCTAGGTTTGGAGTTGAAGCTTCAGAGTCCTGGAAACTAGATTTAATCCTGGCTGTTTATTAGGCATGTGAACCTGAGTCAGTGGCTGAAAGAGTAGCTGCCGTTAGCATCGTCATAGCCATCCCTAATGTTTTGTAACAGTGATCATGGTTTTGTTTGTCACTGATATGTCTCTTAATCAGATTTTGAAATTGAGAAAAATGCTTGACATATCGACAGTGCCTCCATTTCTCTGCTCTCATCATTTGAGGCCACAAGTGTAAAAGGTTTTCTCCCCTTGACTTGAGCTGTGATGTTCTCCATTAACATGGAGAAAGGCCAGTTGCCTGTACAATGTGCCTTTATATTTTGCCTGGCTGCAGTCCCCTTTGAGAGGAGATTGCTGGAAAGCTTGGCACCTTCAGCCACAGCCGCCTCTGCTGAACTGTTCCGTGGGTGTTGTGGCCTGGTGTCAGGTACACAGTGACTGTTTGGAGGAAGTGGGTATGTACAGTGTAAGGCTGGCCTCTCCGGAGCCTCACTGAGTCTCCACACCTTCCCTAGGAAGCATGGAGGAGCTTGGCACTGGGGGTCCACTGGTTTTGCATTCCCACCAGTGGTGTATGAGCATTCCACTTTCTCCATGTCCTTACCAATGCTTGTTTCTGTCTTTCACTGTGACTTTAGCCATCCTAGTGGATGTGAATTGGCATCTCATAGTTCTGATTTGTATTTCCCTAGTGACAGTGATGTTGAGCTTGTTCCCTAATTGAGAATTAGTTGGAGAATGTTCTGGAAAGCACTTCCTGTAAGTTGGTTCCAGTTATATTGGGCCACTCTTCTCTTAGACTTTGATATTTTTCCGATGAAACCTTTTAACTTTTATACTGAACATGGCATTGTCTAAATATAGGAGCAGATCTGCAGAGGGGGCCAAGAATTACTTGGAACATGAGGAGTTAACTGTGAGGCAGCTCCTGCTGTGCCTAAGGGAAGGGAACCAGAAGGTGGAGAGACTTGAAATTGCACTCAAGGAGGCCAAAGAAAGGTATGAAACAGGTTAACTTGAAATACGCATTTTTTTAAAAAACAGCTTTATGGACATATAATTAAGATACCATACAGTTTACCGATTTAAAGTGTACATCTCAGTGTTTTCTAGAATACTCACAGGATTGTGCAGCCATTGTTGTTAAAATATAATTTCAGAACATTTTCCCCCAAATAGTACTCACTACCTGCTCCTCTAAGCAGTGTGCTTTCTGTCTCTATAGACTTGGCCATTCAGGACATTTCATATAAATGGAATTATACAGTCTGTGGTCTGGTCTAACTGGCTTCTTACACTTAGCCTAATGCTTTTGAGGTTTATTTACAATGTAGCATGTATCAATACTTCCTTTTCCTTGCTGAATACTCTTCCGTTGTCTATATATATCACATTTTGTTTATTCATTCGTCAGTTGATAAATATTAGGGTTGTTGCCTAATGTTTATAATAGGCAACAATAGGTAAATATTGTTGGCAATATTTAAATAATAGGCAACATATATTGGCAATATATACTGTTGGCAATATTTAAATAATAAGCAACAATAGGTAAATATTGTTTGTTTGTTTTTTTACCTATCATGAACAATGCTGCTATGAACACCGCATACAAGTTTTTACTTGGATGTACGTTTTTAATTCGCTGGGGTATATTGCTATGGGTGGAATTGCTGGGTCATATGGTGCCTCTGCTTCATATTCTAAGGAACCTCCAAATTGTCTTCCCAAGCAGCGGTGCAATTTTGCATTCCCACCAGCAGTGTACGAGCATCCCACTTTCTCCACGTCCATACCAATGCTTGCTTCTTACTGTCTTTCACTCTGACTTGAGCCATCCTCGTGGATGTGAATTGGTATTTTATAGTTCTGACCTATATTTCCCTAGTGACGGTGATGTTGAGCATCTTTTCGTGTTGACCGTTTGTTTGCTTTAGAGAAAAGTCTATTCAGATCCTTGGCCGATTTTTAAAAATTGGGTTGTCTTTTTACGTTGACTTATACGAATCCATTTTACATTCTGGATACAAGTCCCTTATTAAACATCCGATCTGCAACTGTTTTCTCCCATTCTATGGAGTGTCTTTTCACTTGATGGTATCATTTGCAGCACTTTTGTTCTATTTTGATGTAATACAGTTTATCTCCTTTTTCTTTTGTCACCTATGCTTTTGATGTCCCTTCTGAGAAACCATTGCCTAACCCAAGGTCACAAAGATTTATTCCTTTGTTTTCTCTTAAGAATTTTGTACTTTTATCTGTGACGTTTAAGTCTGTGGTCCGTTCTGAGTTTGTTTCCATGTATGCTGTGATACAGAAGTCAAACTTCATTAGACTCTCAATTCTGTTTCATTGATCTATGTCTGTTCTTATGCCAGTACTACAGTGTTTTGATAGTAAGTTTTTACTATAGCTTGGTAGTAAGTTTTGAAATCAGGAAGTGCATTAGTTCGTTTTCATACTGCTGTAAAGAACTCCCTGAGACTGGGTAATTTGTAAAGAAAGAGGTTTAATTGACTTACAGTTCAGCATGGCTGGGGAGGCCTTGGGAAACTTACAATCATGGCGGAGGGCAATAGGAGAAGCAAGGCACCGTCTTCACAAGGTGGCAGGAAGGAGAGGTGCTGATCAGATCTCATGAGAACTCACTCACTGTCACGAGAACAGCATGGGGGAAACTGCCCCTATGATTCAGTTACCTCCACCTGGTCTCTCCCTTGACACGTGGGGATTATGGGGATTACAATTCAAGATGAGATTTGGCTGGGGGCACAAAGCCCAACCATATCAGAAAGAGTGTGCCTTCCAAATTTGTTCTTGTTTTTAAAGACTGCTGTCTATTTTGGGTTCTTCGCTGTTACATTTGAATTTTAGGATCAGCTTGTTAATTTCTGAAAAAAACCTGCTTGGATCTTACTAGGGATAGCATTATATCACCAAATCATTTGGAGAATTGCCATCTTCAGGATTATGTCATCTGCAGAGATAGTCTTGCTCCTTCTTTTCCAGTCTGAATGCATTTTCTTTCTTTTTCTTGCCTGATTATCCTGTCCAAAAAAAAAAAGGAGTTAAATAGAAATGGAGAGAGCAGGCATCCTTGTCTTGTTCCTGATCTTAGGGGGAAAGCTAAGGCCCCACCTTTGTCATCATTTGCAGAGGTTCCTAGTGTCACTCATTCCTGAGCGTCCTGGAGTTCCCGCAGTGTGAATCTGGTTGCTTCTTGGCTCTCCTTACAGTTGGCTTAAAGGTAGGCCTTCTTGGGCTGGTAAAGCCCCACTTAGACCTATGCTTCCATATTTTCCTGCTGTTATTTCCTCTCCCTTTTTCTTTGTTCCTGTAAGCACATAGCTTTTTGAAAGCCATTCTAGTAGAGTTTAGGCTGGGAAAAAAATTCTATGCATATATTCAACCCACTGTCTTTAACCATAGTCTCTATTGTTTTGTTTGCATTGGGATGGCTTTCCTGTGGTTATGATTTGGTGTAAGAATGGTGTTACAGTTTTTTGTTGTTGTTTATTCAGTGACTTTTAAACTTAGATATGTCCTAAAAGGAAAAGTCTTCCTTCTCTACTGAATTCTTAAAAATGAGATACCATGTTCATGGAACACACACACATCCACATGTATACACACACAAAAACAATTTCAAAAACATTTCTGCATAGTACAATTACATGAAAATAGATGGTGTTCAAGGTAAGTTATACTTGCCTTTTACCTCTGTGTGTATTCATCTGTGAAATCAATTCTAGCCAATTTTAGGATGAAAAATAAAACTAATGCTAATATAGTGAATGTGTAGAGATTTTGAAAACCCCTGATCCTTTATCCAAATTGTAAACAGTGTTCTTTTTACTGCTTCTGTAATTGCTATTTTTCTTCAAGCCAAAGAGAAAGTAACTTTTCTACATTCTGTGATTTTTCAGAATTTCAGATTTTGAAAAGAAAGCGAGTAATCGTTCTGAGGTTGAAACCCAGACAGATGGGAGCACAGAGAAAGAGAATGAGGAAGAGAAAGGCGCAGAGACTGTGAGTACTGAGATCCCACAGCCACTGTCACACCCCCACACATGAGAGTAGTCCAGCCACCAAATTCCAATCTTATGATGTGTTACTGGCTTTAGACATAGAGAAATTGTGTTGATGTTGAACATTACCTATTCCTTTTATATTTCCTTGTCCTGGTCTGAATTTCATTCTGTGTCAATTGTAGCAAGACGTATTTCTATCAATATTCTGCAAAACCATTTGCTATGTCTTTTCTTGACTGATTTCTTCTTCTAAGTCCTTAAATGAACAAGCCTACTGTATGAAAAAGGAATTTTCTCTACTTGATAATAAGATCATTTGAGGATATGACTCAGAAACTTGAGGTAGAATGGAAAGATTTTGGTTCTATCCCATTACTGGTTTGAATAAAGTAGTTTGAAAGAAAAACGTTCAGTTTTGTCTTTTTTTTTGAGACGGAGTTTCGCTCTTGTTACCCAGGCTGGAGTGCAATGGCGTGATCTTGGCTCACCACAACCTCCGCCTCCTGGGTTCAGGCAATTCTTCTGCCTCAGCCTCCTGAGTAGCTGGGATTATAGGCACACGCCTCCGTGCCCAGCTAATTTTTTGTATTTTTAGGACAAGACGGGGTTTCACCATGTTGACCAGGATGGTCTCGATCTCTTGACCTCGTGATCCACTCGCCTCGGCCTCCCCAGTTTTGTCTTTTTCAGTATTGTCTGGTAATTTAGAGAGGCGCCTTTGAGTCTGCAGAGAGTCTTAAGCTTAGCAAAGATACTGAAGCTCTGAAGGTTTAATAGCCATAGGAGCCCACAGGAAAGGTGTTTACATAAAATATTCACTTTAGGTAATTAATTTATTCAACAAATATATATATTGAATGCCTACTGTATGCAAGGAGATTGAAACTCTACTGTTGAGAGAATAAAGAACATTTAGAAAACAGATGAAGAGACCACCAGTGAAAAATAGTACCCTGTTGACTAAAACTCATTCAACAGCCAGTAGTAGGGAAATATGGTCTTTCAAGACATCACAAACTCATTCACAAAAATTATAGAGGGCCGGATGTGGTGGCTCACGCCTGTAATCCCAGCGCTTTGGGAGGCCGAGGCGGGCAGATCACAAGGTTAAGAGATCAAGACCATCCTGGACAACATAGTGAAACCCCATCTCTACTAAAAATATAAAAACTAGCTTGGTGTGGTAACACGCACCTGTAGTCCCAGCTACACAGGAGGCTGAGGCAGGAGAATTGCTTGAACCCGGGAGGTGGAGGTTGCAATGAGCCAAGATCGCACCACTGTACTCCAGCCTGGTGACAGAGTGACACTCTGTCTCAAAAAAAAAATTATATAGCTGCCAGGAAAAAGGTTATACAACAGAAGTAGTTGAGTAAACTAGAAACATACACTGGGAAGGGAGCATGGGAGCAAGTTGTTAGCTGGGCAGATAAGACTGTGCTTTGACACTTCTGTGGTCTGTGATCTCTGAACCTGGAGTAAGGTTAATTTTAATAGTGATAAACTCATTATCACAAGTGCACCCAAATTGATTAGTTCATGCTTTGTTAGCAAACCCAAATACCAAGTATCTAAAACACTCTTTTCTTATCAGATATTTGGAGTATTGTCAAAGTTGAATCTCATCATCCAGTCTTAACTGGCTACTAATGATTCAGACTGTTTTCTCCCAAAGAGGGTTGTTTAATCTCTGATGATAATTGTATACATACGTTTGGGATTTCCCCATATGATAGGTTGGAAGTGAAGTAGAGGCACTGAACCTTCAGGTGACATCCCTGTTTAAGGAGCTTCAAGAGGCTCATACAAAACTCAGTGAAGCTGAACTAATGAAGAAGAGACTTCAAGAAAAGTAAGAATGCAAGAATTTCATCCCCCTTTGAATACATTTTTACAAAGTATACTACTATAGAAAAACATCATTTTTTTTTTACTATATTATGGCTAAAAGAAAAATAGAGACCTAATTAAAATATGAATTCAGGAAATATTAATGTTCCACTTAAATAACTGTAATATGGGGGAGTGGGGACTGGAGAACTTTAATTCTGCCATTTAGGGGCGTTTGTTTAATGATCCTAAGTGAGAGCTCTACAGAGCTGTGAGCTAGGTTTCCTGCTACCGACTTAAGCTGATGACATTGATGTGAACGAGCATAAAGAAAGACGAAAAGAACATAAAGATCTTGAGTGACACTTACTTGGAAAAAAATCAATTTCAATTTGTTATTTCAACCAATTATTTCAGGCTAACGTGTAGATTGAGAATTTGGCATTTGCTTGTTTTCTCTTGATGTAAGAAGTTACCCAAAACTTAGCAAACCTGATTCGATGTTGTTCCATTGGATTCATTGGCTAACATGCTTGTAGCACAATATGGAGGTGTATGTGTTTTCTTGAGGTTATGATTCCCAACACTCTGTAGTGTTATGGTAACGTGATACAATATGGCAGCTACAACTTAGGACTCTGGACTAACAGACCTAGATTTGACATTTAGGTCTGCGAGTTATTTGTGTTGGGCAAGGTATTTATTTCACTTCTCTGAGCCTGTCTTGTCATTTGTAAATTGTGCGTTATAATTTCTTCTGTATATATTGTGTTAAATGATATGTCTTATGCACTTGGCATTAATGCTTTGTGCATAGCTGTCATTTATCTGTATTATATTGAATTTCTCTTTCTGATCTTTAAGAAGACTTAGGGGAGCTTCCTTTTTCCCTTATTGAATCTTTGTCAGAAACTGAAGTCTTTGCAATTGACAGAACCTGTAACTTTTTAAAATATAAAAGATATCCATGCATCACTGCATGAGAAGCGCCTTTAGCTAATTACTACTGTGGTCTGCATTTAAATAATAAAAATGTATCTGTATGACCAGTTAAAATAATTATTCAACGAGGACAGTACTGGATGTGACTTAGATCTGTACTTTTTTATGTTTAGGCGAAAGGTTTCAGAAATATGGCCATGTCTAGTAAAGAAGCAAGGAGGATTATGTAAAACTCTACAGCCCTAAAACTGTTTGTGTTGCACCTAACTCTGGGATTTGTTTAAAAGCCACTGAGATGTAAAGGAGTATTGTTTATCCTCATGAAACCTTGACCTTTCTTAGGTGTCAAGCTCTGGAAAGGAAAAATTCTGCAACTCCATCAGAATTGAATGAAAAGCAAGAGCTTGTTTATCATAACAAAAAGTTAGAGCTGCAAGTGGAAAGCATGCTATCAGAAATCAAAATGGAGCAGGCTAAAACAGAGGAAGAAAAGTGAGTGTGTGTGTGTTGGAAGGGGAGGGGCGGCCGCTGGGCAGAGGAGAGAGAGTCGCCTTTTTATACAGTTTGTAATTCAGATTTGAGAATAAATTTTTTAAAAATTCCTTTTCACTTATCTGAAGGAGTCCTAGGAGACTTCTCAGATGGGAAAAAGTTTAAAAGTTTTGTCATAATAAAATTATGCTGACTGTTTGCATTCCGTCTTGATTTTTCAGAAAAGTTTTTTTTGAGAGTAAGAAATGCTAGTAGGTGGTGGGATGATAAAGGTAGGTGAGGAGATTTTTCCACTTGAGTGTTCAGAAGGTTGGGAGGCAAGACTAAGTTTCTATGATATTTTCCCCAAGGTTCCATGTTTTAATGTCTTTTTTAATAGGTCCAAATTAGCCATGCTACAATTGACACACAACAAGCTCCTTCAAGAACACAATAAGGCATTGAAAACAATTGAGGAACTAACAAGAAAAGAGGTATTCACAGAAAAAATTTACTTTCATCGCCTAGTAATGAATAGAAACTGTTGAACGTTTTGTATATAAAATAGTTGCATGAATCCTTCCCTAAGTCTGGTTTTAAAGGTTTCATGTTTCTTCTTTTCCACTGACTTCAGGAAGAGGTGGAAAAATAACAGTATCAACAAGTCACAGCCTTATCAAGATTGGACAATCTTGTTATTGTATCCCTGATTTTAGGGTTACCTTCTTTTTTTAGGAATTCGTTATTTGCAAGTCACAACTTAAATATAACTTTCTGAATAAGTTAGCATTGTTAATTAACAGACTGGTTAGAGCTGGTACATTTCTTTTCTTCGTAGAGACAGGTCTCACTATGTTGCCCAGGCTTGTCTTGAACTCCTGGGCTCAAATGATCCTCCCACTTTAGCCTCCCAGAGTGCTGAGATTCCAGGCATAAGCCACCACACCCTGCCAGAGCTGATAATTAAAAATTATAAATAAACCTTTTTCTAATATTTTACTAAAATAGGCAAAATTATTTCAAAACCATTTCTAGAATAAATGTGTCTTTTTCAGTCAGAAACAGTGGACAGGTCAGTGCTGAAGGAACTGAGTGAAAAACTGGAACTGGCAGAGAAGGCTCTGGCTTCCAAACAGCTTCAAATGGATGAGATGAAGCAAACAATTGCAAAGCAGGAGGAGGACCTGGAAACCATGAGCATCCTCAGGGCTCAGGTGAGGCACCTTCCAGAACCATAGCTGAGCAAGGCCAGCCCTGACTGTATTCTCCCGTTGGAAAGTGATGGTGTTTAGAATATTCTATTTTTGTTTCACCTGTGAATGTTTTAAAACTTTAAAATGGAAACGTGGAAAGTGCTCAGTGGATCTTATCTGTTCTACATTTAATAGGTAGTTGGATTCTTTCCATTTGTGGCATTATGATTAATGTTGCTATGACATTCCTGTGCTTGTTTCTCTGTTCACATGTGGATATTGTATATTTATGTTGGGTACACACCTCGGAGTGGAGTCGCTGGATCACAGGCTCTGCATGTTACTCACTTTTAACAGGTAATGTTAAACAGTTTTCCAAGGTTGTTAGACCAATTTTCACTCCCATCAACAGGGGCTTCCGGCAGCTCTACATTTTATCAACACTTCTATTTTCAGTTGTTTTCCTTTAACCACTCTAGAGGGTATGTAGTGGTATCTCATTTAATGTGCATTTCCCTGATGACTAATGGGAATGAGCACTTCTTCAAGTGTTTTTGGGCCTTTGAGGTACCCTCTTTTGTGAAGTGCCTGGTCAAGTCTGCCCATTTTTCTTTTGGTTCGGTTTGCCTGGCTTTTTTTTTTTTTTTTTTTTTTGAGACAGAGTCTTGCTCTGTCACCAACACTGGAGTGCAGTGGTGCAATCTCGACTCACTGCAACCTCCACCTCCTGGGTTCAGGCGATTGTCCTACCTCAGCCTCCCATGTAGCAGGGACTATAGGCATGTGCCACCACGCCCAGCTAATTTATGTATTTTTAGTAGAGACAGGGTTTTGCCATGTTGGCCAGGCTGGTCTCAAACTCCTGACCTCAGGTGACCCGCCTGCCTCGGCCGATGATTATCCTTTTAAATGTAGCTTAAGACCGGCCTTCATAAATATACCTGGCAGAATGAATAAGCCATTTACTATATTAAGTTGATCCTGAATTGTTTATTATCTAAAAGTCCAGATAATTTTGCTGAACTAATGGTACCTACAGTATTTAAGCCACCTACATCAGTGTAGTTGCAGGATTTGTGTTGTTTAAAGCACACACATAAACACAGCTTGTATCTACTATTGGAATGTACCTGGAAAGTCATGGTCATTATACTGTTTTCTAGCAGGAATATGTATCTATGATTCACAAGGGCTATGGAAGGATACAGCACCACCTACTCACCACATAAACAGGTGCACAGTAGAGAATCCACAGTCTTCTAGGTACTCACTTCTATATCTTTTTTTCCTCTAACAGATGGAAGTTTACTGTTCTGATTTTCATGCTGAAAGAGCAGCGAGAGAGAAAATTCATGAGGAAAAGGAGCAACTGGCATTGCAGCTGGCAGTTCTGCTGAAAGAGAATGATGTTTTTGAAGATGGAGGCAGGTAAGGAAAAAGAGACAGGAGGACCCAGAGCTCACATCAGCATTAGCTGTAGAAGAGGGTGCCTGCTCAAAGACGCTTCTGATTTGAACTATAAGAACAGTTCTGTGTGGGTTGAGCCCTCAATGACCTGTGTTCACGCCACTACACTCTAGCCTGGATGACAGAGCGAGACCCCTTCTGAAAAATAAATAATAGTGACAGTTGCTTCACTTACACTTCACATGATCATGTTCCCAACACTTAGTTTGTCTTAGAGGAAAGCTTGACAGAGACTCTGGGAGCTTGATCAAGCTCTCTGCTTTTAGATAAGCTGAAAAACAGTAACATTACGTGTCCTGGTGACCTCTGTTGCCATCGTCATGGATGAAATATTCATAGCTCTTTAAATTCCTTAATATTCTTTTAAAAAAATACTGCCAAAAATTACTTCTGACTTTTAGAAATTTATTTTGAGAAAGTTTTAAAACACAGCAAAACACAGAGAATAAAATAACAAACTCTAATATGTACTCCATCCTGCAATGACAGTTGCTTTTATTTGCTTCAAGTGTTTTTTTATGAAAGGAGAAAAGGGAGTTGTAGATAAGAGTTGAAGTCTCCTTTGTTCCCCATTCATCGTTGTATTACTTTCTTCCTTTACCTCCTGCTGTGGGGAATTTGGTGGGTAGCTTCCCCATCTGTTTTATACTTTTTACATATTACACACACACCTATATCATATCTCAAAACCAGATAATATTGGTTTCTCTGTGTTTAAGTTGCAAAATGGTCACTATAGGTATTGTCTGCAACCTACTTTACATAATGTTGTGATTTTGAGCTCTATGTTGATATGTGCAGATGTAATGTATTATACTTCATTGCTGTATTTTGATTTATAAACATGCCACTTCTTTCTAATCTGTTTCCTGTTGATGACAGTTTGGTTATTTCCTGATGTTTTTAACCATAATTATTTACTTTCATAGCTTAGTCTCCTAGTACCAGTAGTATTTAAAACTAACATTACTCTGATTTTTTATGAACCTTGGGGGTATAGTTTGACTCTTTTTCTCCCCTGCTTCTGTTGACTGTCTGCTTAATGTTGTCACATTTCAGGGTTGTAGAACGTCATATGTAGTGTTGCTTTTCATCCCAGCAGGCAGTCCTTGATGGAGATGCAGAGCCGTCATGGGGCGAGAACAAGTGATGCTGACCAGCAGGCTTACCTCGTTCAGAGAGGTGAGTCCCATGTGATCCTGGATTTTCAGGAAATAGCAACCCTATGAGAAAGATGCTTGAAGAAAAAATCCACTTCATTCTATACAATAGATTCCAAATCAAGGCACCAAAAATGTAGCACCCGTCAGTCTCATTCCCATAGTACTTCCATCTCCATCCATTACCCACCTAATCCAGACTAGATTCAGACTCTTCACCCTGCCAGAGACTGCCTGACACAGCCACAGTTTTTCTTTTTTTTTCCTTTGAGACGGAGTTTCGCTCTTGTTACCCAGGCTGGAGTGCAATGGCACGATCTCGGCCTCCTGGGTTCGGGCAATTCTCCTGCCTCAGCCTCCTGAGTAGCTGGGATTACAGGCACGCCCCACCATGCCCAGCTAATTTTTTGTATTTTTAGTAGAGACAGGGTTTCACCATGTTGACCAGGATGGTCTCGATCTCTCGACCTCATGATCCACCCGCCTCGGCCTCCCAAAGTGCTGGGATTACAGGCTTGAGCCACCGCGCCCGGCCTCAAACTTTTTCTTTCTTCCTTTTTTTTTTTTTTTTTAATCGAGACAGAGTCTCACTTTGTTGTCTAGGCTGGAGCACAGTGGCAAGATCTCATTTCACTACAACTTCCACTCCCAGGTTCAAGTGATTCTCTGTCCTCAGCCTCCCAAGTGGCTGGAATTACAGGTGTGCACCACCATGCTCAGTTAATTTTTGTATTTTTAAAAGAGATAGGGTTTCATCATGTTGGTCGGGATAGTCTTGAACTCCTGACCTCAAGTGATCCGCATGCCTCTGCCTCCCAAAGTACCGGGATTACAGGTGAGCCACTGTGTGCAGCCTGCAGCCACACTTTTAAGCCATATCTTACTGTGTTCTCTTACAGATAATAGCCAGACTGATTCATCCCCTTGAACTTGTCCTAAGCCTGTGCTTGCAAGTATTTTGTTATGCAGTGCCCTTCACATAGACGCCCTTTTCTTATACATATTCCTGTCTTCCTCCAGTCTCTCTCCAGTGACCTCTTACCCCATCTTTACAACCTATTTCAAACTCCGTCTCCATAAACTGTTTGCACTTTGAACTTCCAAAGTACTTTATTCCTGTATGTTAGTATCTATCTGCTGTTTTATAGGTGTTTATGTGTTCTAGGTAGATATTTTTATTTCTATTTTTATTTTGAGACAGGGTCCCACTCTGTTGCCCAGCCTGAAGTGCAGTGGCGTGTTCACAGATCACTGCAACCTCTACCTCCCAGGTTCAAGTGATTCTCCTGGCTCAGCCTTCTGAGTAGCTGGAACTACAAGGGCATGCCACCATGCCTGGATAATTTTTGTATTTTTAGTAGAGACAGGGTTTTACCATGTTGGCCAGGCCAGAAGTCTCTAACTCCTGACCCCAGGTGATCTGCCAACCTTGGCCTCCCAAAGTGGTGGGTTATGGGCATGAGCCACTGTGTGTGGCCTAAGTACTTTATTCAATGATGCGCTCCCTTGGACAGTATTTTCACCCACTACCTGGTGTTAGTAATAATGTCACCATGTATTGAGCATTTACTATGTGTGGGCACTGTGCTGATCTCACTTTGTACATTTTGTCTCATTTGAGCTCACAAAATTCGAGGAGATTTATATTACTGCCTCCTTACAGAAGACAGATGAAACTTGACAGAGTTAAATAGCCCAGGATGGTGAAGCTAGTTCAGGGTAGATTGGAAGTGGAATCCAAAGTTATCTGACTCTGACCACTACACATTACTGCATAGACTAGACTCTTATTTAATTATGTAATATATCTAGATTTTAATTCCCCCAAACCCAAGTGAAATTGATCCATGAAATGTCTTAAAAGTATGGTGCTGTATTTATTACATGGTTTTAATACACTAATAATAATGTTCTCTAGTTGACAATAAAATCACTGTCTTACAGTAAATCACTGAAAGGGAAGTATTATCCTTGATTCTAGATATGAAAAAAAAATAAAATTCAAAGGATCAATGACTGACATAGCTAAAAAGTAAAAAATAAAAAGAAGTTAATGAAATGCTACTAAGAACAGTTAAGCCTTAGGATGCCATCTTAAATTTCATGTGAAACTGGTTCTTTAAATTCTTTTTCTTTTTCTTTTTCTTTTTTTGAGACGGAGTCTTACTCTGCAGCCCAGGCTGGAGTGCCGTGGCATGATCTCACCTCACTGCAACCTCTGCCTCCCAGGTTCAAGTAATTCTCCAGCCTCAGCCTCCCAAGTAGCTGGGATTACAGGTGTGCACCACCACACCCAGCTAATTTTATATTTTCAGTAGAGATGGGGTTTTGTCATGTTGACCAGGCTGGTCTCAAACTTCTGACCTCAAGTGATCCACCTTCCCAAGAGAGGTCTGTTAGAATAGAATGTACCTTCTCAGAAGCAGAGGCAATGGTCTCATTCAGCAGATACTTTTGAGTCCTCTGGGTTGTATAAGAGCTGCTGTTTATGCTGGGAATGGGACAGCGGAGGCAGCCCGGATCCTGACCCCTCGTCTCTGGCAGTGTGGTGATTAGAAAGCTCCCTGCTTTAGAAATCATGCTTTATGATCAATATATATCTCTTCAGAAATGCTTCTTAAGGCTGCTGAACACAATCTCAAATACTCATACACGTTGCTGCATTCAAATAATATATTTAGAAGCAAATAAAGGTTGCCTCCCAAAACAAACATTTTGAAGGCCAAAGTCTAGGCTGAGACCAAAAAACCAAGATGGTTTGCATTGGTCCAGAAAGGTTGGAACAGAGAGACGCCTGGGAGCCAGAAAATGTCCTGCATCAGTCACAGTTTGTATAGAACCAAGACCTACCTAGAGTCAGGGCTTATTTCACACATGGTCTAACTGAGGCTTGAACCTCAGTACAACTCCAGAACTGGGGGAAATGACAGGGTGCATTCTTCAGTCATTCCTCCTCATTAACTTTACCTAGATAACTCCTGTTCATTCTCAATGCCCCTCTCTCGTTAATTGATCTCATCTAGGAGGCCTTTCTGTACCAAGATCTAAACCGGGGCCCTTCTCTTTCTCGCATGGATGCCCTTGCACTTAATCCTCACCTGGCCTAACACTCATGTCTGACACCTTGTCATGCCACTGCTGCCACTTCTCTCACCTGGCTTTTCCACCACGTCTGTCTCCCAGCACACAGCAGTGTCTCTCATACATCCCAAAGGACTCAAAAGCATCTGCTAACAAATGAGATGATTGCCTCTGCTTCTGGGAAGGTATACCTTGTTCCAAGAAACCTCTCCTGGGCTCTGGATTCCTTTTTCCACATTCCCTCCCTCTTTTGCTTATATCCTCATTCATCCCTTTTCTTTGCTCAAATGTCCTAGTGTTCACTAGAACATTCAATGTCCTGTACCTAGAACTGAAACCATGTATTTTCACGTAAGTAGAAACTAGAATACACTTTCAATCCTAAATGAATGCACCACTGCACCTGTAATCCCAGTATATGAGAGGTTGAGATGGGAGATCAGTTGAGGCCAGGAGTTTAAGATCAGCCTGGGCAACATAGTGAGATCCCATCCTTACAAAAAATTTAAAAACTAGCCAGGCATGTACCTATAGTCCCAGCTACTCAGGAGGCTGAGGCAGGAGGCCACTGTAGCCCAGGAGTGAGAGGCTGTAGTGAGCTACTATTGAGCCACTGCACTCTAGCCTGGGAGATAGAGCAAGACTCCATGCGTAAAAAAAAAAGGAAGGGAGGGAAGGAGGGAGGGAGGGAGGGAGAGAGGGAGGAAAGGAAAGATGGAAAGAAAAGAGAAAAATCCTAAAATAGGCCAGATGTAGTGGCTCACACCTGTAATCCCGGCACTTTGGGAGGCCAAGGTGGACAGATCATGAGGTCAGGAATTCAAGACCAGCTTGGCCAACATGGCAAAACCCCATCTCTACTAAAAATACAAAAATTAGCTGCGTGTGGTGGTATGAACCTGTAATCCCAGCTACTTAGGAGGCTGAGGCAAGAGAATCACTTGAACCCAGGAAGTGGAGGTTGCAGTGAGCCAAGATCGCACCACTGCCCTCCAGCCTGGATGACAGAGCGAGATTCTGTCTCAAAAAAAAAAAAAAAAATCTAAAATAATAAGGAAGCAGGTATCATTTGGAGAGATTTTTCTCTATGCGCATCGTGATGACTTCAGTTAAAGACCAAACACCTGCGCTCATGTCCCACTGTGTATTGAATACAAAGTTGAACTGATATTAATGCTCACCATCTGTTCTTCAAGTGAAACAAACAAAACTGCCTGCAAAATAGAACTAATGGAATGATATTTCATTTCATACTTATTCTCAGGAGCTGAGGACCGGGACTGGCGGCAACAGCGGAATATTCCAATTCATTCCTGCCCCAAATGTGGAGAGGTTCTGCCTGACATAGACACATTACAGATTCATGTGATGGATTGTATCATTTAAGTGTTGATGTGTCACCTCCCAAAACTGTTGGTAAATGTCAGATTTTTTTCCTCCAAGAGTTGTACTTTTGTGTTATTTGCTATCACTCAAATATTTTGCCTCCTTATTCTCATTTTAAAAGAAAGAAAACAGGCTGGGTACAGTGGCTCATGCCTGCAATCCCTGCACTTTGGGAGGCCGAGGCAGGTGGATCTTTGGGGTGTGGAGTTCAAGACCAGCCTGGCCATGGTGAAACCCCGTCTCTACCAAAATTGCAAAAATTAGCCGAGCGTGGTGGCACGTGCCTGTTATCCCAGATACTTGGGAGGCTGAGGCAGGGGAATCGCTCGAACCCAGGATGTGGAGGTTGCAATCAGCTGAGATGACACCACTGCACTCCAGTCTAGGTAACAAAGCGACACTCCATCTCAAAAGAAAAAGAAAAAGAAAAAAAATGTACTTGTTCTAAGTAGAAGACCTTTGGAGTAGTTCCATCAACTTGCAAAGTAGAATTCTAAGCTACCACTCTTCTGATAGTAACTTTAGTATTTTTTATGTTTGGTTGATTCGAGCAGCTGCACCACTCATGCAGTTAGCTAGCATGTGACATCATGCGACAAAGTTCATGTAATTAGATGGAAGAAACCTCACCGATTAATTTTAAGAATGCTTTAGGGATGCAGGAACAATGAAGTGGCCACAGATTTAATCAAGAAAAATGTTTTTGAAGTATTTTTTAAAATAAACTCTATTGTTACTTTTCTTCATTTAAAATGAATCTATTTGAGGTTATATCTGTATGTTGTAGTTTTACTGCAGCCACAACAATTGTACCAAAGTTTTCACATGCTCACTGTGAGCCTTTACTTAATATCAAAACAAGTGAAGAAAGACTGATATAGACGAAATAGGTACATTGGCCTCACTGGATTTCTTTGCCCATTTAAAGTGTAAAGAAGTTACCTTCATTCTTTTGCATCTATGTTCATCAGAGATATTGGCCTCTGATTGGTAGTTTTCTTTTCTTGTAGTATCTTTGTATGGCTTTGGTATCAGGGTTTTTGACCTTCAAGAATGAGTTTTGAAGTTTTCCCATTTTTTTTTTAAATAAGAGGTTATGAAAAGATTGGTATTAATACTTTCTTAAATGTTTAGTTTAACTCTGTCGTTAAGCTGTCTGGTCCTATGTTTTCCTTGTTGGAAGGTTTTTAATTACTGATTCAAGTCCCTTAATGTCTGCTCAGACTTACTTGAAATCTTCATGACTTCAGCCTTAAAGGTTATGTGGAAGGTATTTGTTTGTTTCTTCTACGCCATCCAACTTATTGGCCTATAACTGTTCATAGTAGACTCTTAAAATCCTTCTTAGTCCTGTGGCATCAGTTATAATGTCTCCTCTTCCATTTCTAATTTTATTTGATTCACATCTTTTTCTCAGTTTAGTTAAAGGCTTATCAATTTTGTTGATATTTTCAAAAAAACAGCTCTTAGTTTTCTTGATTTTTAAAAATTGCTTTCCATTGGTTGTTTCTGCTTTAATCTCTTATTTTCTTCCTTCTGCAAACTTTAGGCCTCGTTTGTACTTCTTTTCTAGTTCCTTAAGGTGTAAAAGTTAGGCTGCTGACTTGAAATCTTTATTCTTTTTTAATGTAGGCATTTACCTGTATACACTTCCCTCTTAGTAATGTTTTTGCTGGATCCTGTAAGTTTTGGTACATGGTGTTGTTTTCATTTGTCTTTTTTTCTTTTTTGAGACGGAGTTTCACTCTTGTTACCCAAGCTAGACTGCAATGGCACGATCTCGGCTCACTGCAACCTCTGCCTCCTGGGTTCAGGCATTTCTCCTGCCTCAGCCTCCTGAGTAGCTGGGATTACAGGCACGTGCCACCATGCCCAGCTAATTTTTGTATTTTTAGTAGAGACGGGGTTTCACCATGTTGACCAGGATGGTCTCGATTTCTTGACCTCATGATCCACCTGCCTCGGCCTCCCAAAGTGCTGGGATTACAGGCATGAGCCACAATGCCCGGCCAAGATATTTTCTAATTTCCTTTTTTATTTCTTATTTGACTCATTGATTGTTCAAGAATGTGTCACTTAATTCACATACTTGTGAATTTTCCAGTTTTCTTCCTGTCTTGATTTCTAATTTCATTTCATTACAGCCAGAAAAGATACTTGGTGTCTTGTCTTAGATTTGTGAAGACTTGTTTTGTGATCTAACCTGGGAGTTCTGTTAGAGAATGTTCCATTCATGCTTAAGAAGAATGTATGTTTTTCAGGTCCTCTGTTTCTTTTCTTTTCCTTTCTTTTCGTGGGGTTTCACTCTTGATGCCCAAGCTGGAGTGCAATGGCACAATCTCAGCTCACTGCACCCTCCGCCTCCTGGGTTCAACTGATTCTCCTTCCTTAGCCTCCCGAGTAGCTGGGATTACAGAAACACACCACACAGCCTGGCTAATTGTGTATTTTTAGTAAAGATGGGGTTTCACCATGCTGACCAGGCTGGTCTTGAACTCCTGACCTCAGATGATCCACCCACCTTGGCCCCCTCAAAATATTGGGATTACAGGTGTGAGCCACTGTGCCTGGCCAGGTCCTCTGTTTCATTATTGATCTTTTCTATGAAGGTTCTATCCATTATTAAAAGTGGGTATTAAAATCTCCTACTATTATTGTTGCCTATTTCTCCCTTCAATTCTGTCATTCGTTGTTTTATATATTTAGGTGCTCTGATCTTGGGTACATATATATTTATAATTGCTCTATCTTCCTGGTTTATCATTATATAATGTTCTTCATTATCTCTTGTGGCGGTTTTTGAGTTAAAATCTCTTTTGTCTGTTGTAAGAATAGCCAACTGTGCTTTTTGTTACCATTTGCATGGAATACTTTTTTTGCATCCTTTCATTTTTAGCCTATGTGTATTCTTAATTTTAAAGTGAGTCTCTTGTAGACTCCATATAGTTGGGTCTTTAAAAAAAAATCCATTTAGCAACTCTATGTATTTTGATTAGGAAGTTTAATCTATTTACATTTAAAATAATTACTAAGGAGAAGTAAAAGTTGAAAATATAAAGCACAGGTCAGTGGAGGAGACAAAACTGGTGCCAGTAACCAGACCTGGAGGTTAAAGATGAAACCCCTCTCCCTAGTTCCTATCCTGTCTAGAGATCCCAGGCACGGTATGGAGGAATCTCTTCTGGAAGGCGTTGTTCTTCCTTAATCATGATTAGACCCCACCTAAGTCATGTATCCCTCGCTTACCTCATCAATCACGTCCCTCTCACATGTACCCTCTAAGACTGTGAGCCTTTAATAGAGGCCAGGATTTTCTAGGCAGAGGAGCTGGTTCTTGAGATGCAAGTCTGCTGAGACTCCCAGCTGAATGAAAAGCCACTTCCTTCACAAACCTGGTGTCTGAGAGGTTTTGTCTGCCGTGTGTCCTGCTACATTTCTTGGTTCCCTGACCAGGAAACTATTGCAGTTGGCAGACAACCAAGACAACCTCTTAGGCAGTTTGCTTTGCCTTGCCTTGTGGGGCATCCTGGCGGGGGACTCCAGCCTGCTTGGGCAGTGCGCGTCCTGAGAGCACTCCTGGATAGGCATTCGCCCTGGTGGAATGCTTTGCCAGAGCAGGGCAAGGCAGGCCCACATGGCGGATCCATGCAGAGGCTGAACACCAGGACGGAACTAGCACTGCAGTCTGGACGACAGAAACACGGTAGGACCGGTCCTGGGAAACTTGCCCATGTTCTTTAGGTGGAAGCGTGCCCTAATCACCTACATGTGTCAAATTCGGCACTTCTGAACTCGGCTCTCTCTCTGTCTGTAACTAACCTTGGAAGTCTTGCTTCTGGTTTCAGTTTGGGTGATGAGAGGTGTATGACTGCATGAGTGATTGGAGGGGTCCAACTGGACTTACCAGCCATGAAATGTGAGAGTGGCAGGTCCGTTAGAGGGAACCATAAGATCCAAGCGAATTGTGGGGCCAGCTGGGATTAGGGGCAATCCGCATACAGCTAGAAGGAGGTGCCCTCACAATCTAGGTATTATGTGGGGAGTAACGAACTCTCCAATGCCAAGCAGCACCTGAAATACTCCCAAGAGGGAGACTGTTCTACCAGCCTGAAGTGAACGTGAAAGAGAGTGTGTCACACCACATAGGGTGGGAGAAACTGAGGATGGAGTAAGACTCTCTTTACTGCCTGTGAGTACTGTTTTCTGTGCAAAAAACATGGGTCACACTCATAGCAAGCCTACTCCTCTGGGGACCATGCCAAAACATTTCAAGAAGGGATTTAGTGGGGATTATGGAGTGACTATGACACCAGGAAAGCTGAGGACCTTATGTAAGGTAGACTGGCCAGCATCTAGGCTGGATTGACTCTCAGAGGGAAGCCTAAACAGGTCTCTTGCCTCCAAAGTATGTCATAAGGTCACATGCAAGCCAGGACACCCTGATCAATTTCTGTACATAGACTCATGGCTGCAGCTAGTTCTAAACCCTCCATGGAGGCTGAAAGAACAAGCAACAACCGTACTAATGGCAAAGGGGCAGGTAGCTAGGGAAAAACCCCACATCATCCGCCGAGGGACGCAGACTCCGAAGGTCCTGACAGATCCAATGGCAGAAGAGCCTTTGCCAATGATACCTCCCCCTTATCAGGAGGAAGAAGTCCTTGCCCCTGGGCCTGAAACCTCAGCACCCCCACTAGAACTGCACACTCCCAACCCACCCAGGGTAGACAAGAAAGAATGTGGAGGGACTCCTCCCATAGCTGCCCGCCTCCTGGGAGGAACTCCCCCTCTAGCAGCACATCTGTGACCCAAGTCAGGGATGCAGATGCCTTTACAAGAGAGAGGTAAACAGGAGTGGATGAGGATGGCCTCATGGTGGAAAGATGTGTTTTCACATACCTGCTGTTCACCTCAGCTGATCTTATCAACTGGAAAAATAATACCCCGTCTTATACCAAGAAGCCACAAGCTCTCATTGACCTACTGCAAAGTACCGTCCAGACTCATAACCCCACTTGGGCTGACTGCTACCAGCTGCTTATGTATCTTTTCAACACTGATGAAAGGCAGAGAGTACTCCAAGCCACTTCTAAATGGTTGGAGGAGCATGTTCCAGCAGATTACCAGAATCCCCAAGAGTATGTCAGGGCCCAGCTACCAGGGACTGACCCCCCAGTGGGATCCAAACACCCCAGAGGGCATACAAAGGCTAATCCAGTACAGAGAAGCCTTTCTGGAAAAACTGAAAAACAGAGCCCAGGAAGCTACAAACATCAATAAAGTCTCTGAGGTTATTCAAGGGAAAGAGGAAAATCCAACATAGTACTATGAAAGGCTATGTGAAGCCTATTGCATGTATACTCCTTTCGATCCTGAGAGTCCCGAAAACCAACACGTGGTGACTATGGCATTAGTCAGTCAGTGTGCAGAAGACATTAGGAGAAAGCTACAGAAGCAGTCAGGATTTGCGGGCATGAGTACTTCACAGTTATTGGAAACAGCTAACCAGGTGTTTGTGAACAGAGACGCAGTAAGCCATAGAGAAAGTCGTGGAGAAAACATGTGCCAAGTTCGATGAAGTGCCGACTTGATAGCTGCCACTATTAGAGAAGTGCCCCCAAAAGGGCAGGGAAAGGGGGGCTCCTGGAAGGCTACCCAATCTAATTGCCCATGCCTGCAGTGTAACCAGTGTGCTTACTGTAAGGAAGTGGAACGCTGGAAAGACAAGTGCCCCCAGTTGACAGGAAAACAGGGAGATCTTAAGCCCAAGGCTTCAGACAAAACTGAAGGAGCTCTGTTCAATCTAATGGAAGGGCCACTGGATTGAAGGGAACTGGGCTCAATTGCCCCCAACAAGCCCATGGTCAGGACGACAGTAGGGGGCAAGGACATGACTTCCTTGTTGACACAGGTGCTGAATATTTGGTGGTAACCATCCCTGTAGCCCACCTATCAAAGGAAACAACTGATATTGTTGGAGCTACTGGGATGTCAGAGAAAACAGTCTTTCTGTTTGTCTCAGACTTGTGAGGTGGGGCGGCAGGAGGTAATTCACCAGTTCTTATGCATGCCTGATTGCCCTTTGCCCCTGCTAGGAAGGAATCTGCTCAGTAAGCTATGAGCAACCATCACCTTCACCGAGAGTGACACTTTACAGCTGGCATTGCCTAAAACTGGAGTCATAATGGCCCTCTGGGTTTCTCGTGAAGAAGAGTGGAGGCTTTTCTTAACTGAACCAGATCGGGAGATAGGACCTGCACTGGCAATCAACCAGGCCCCTGTGCTCATTGAGGTCAAGCCTGGGGCTCAGCTGGTTAGACGAAAGCAACATCCAGTTCCCCTTGTGGCCTTAGAAGGCATTCAGGTCCATCTAAAGCACTTAAAGGACTATGGAATCATAGTTTCTTGCCAGTCTCCATGGAATACCCACCTCTTGCCTGTTCCTAAACTGGGGACCAAAGACTACAGGCCAGTGCAGGACTTGTGCCTGATTAATCAGCCCACAGTGACTTTGCACCCAACTGTGCCTAACCCATACACACTGCTGGGATTATTGCCAGGGAAGGATAGTTGGTTCACCTGCTTGGATTTAAAGGATGCTTTCTTTAGCATCAGGCTGGCCTCAGAGTCAGAAACTATTTGCCTTTCAATGGGAAAATCCAGAAACAGGTGTAACCACCCAGTATACCTGGACCCGGCTTCCCCAGCATTCAAGAACTCTCCCACAATCTTTGAGGAGGCACTGGCCCGTGACCTCCAAAAGTTTCCAGCCAAGGATTTAAGCTATGTCCTACTCCAATATGCTGATGACCTTTTATTGGGACATCCCACGGCAGTTGGGTGGGCAAAAGGAACAGATGCCTTTACTTCAGCACCTGGAGGACTGTGGGTATAAAGTGTCTAAAAAGAAAGCCCAGATTTGCCAACAGCAAGTGCGATATCTGGGGTTCACCATCTGGCAGGAAGAGCGCAGCCTAAGAGCAGAAAGGAAACAAGTCATTTGCAACCTGCCAGAACCCTAGACTCTGAGGCAGTTGAGGGAGTTTCTGGGAGCTGTGGGTTTCTGTAGATTGTGGATTCCAAACTTCATGGTGTTGGCCAAACCCCTGTACGATGTGACAAAGTGGGGAGACAAGGGGCCCTTTGAATGGGGATCCCAGCAGTGTCAGGCCTATCCGGAACTGAAAGTGAAACTTAGCTCTGGCTTTGGAGCTGCCTGATTTAACAAAGCCCTTCACTTGATATGTGGCAGAAAGAGAAAAAAGTGGCAGTTGGAGTTCTAACACAAACAGCAGGACCCTGGCCCAGGCCTGCAGCTCATCTCTCCAAGCAGCTGGACAGAGTTTCCAAGGGATGGCCCCCATGTTTAAGGGCCCTGGCAGCAACTGCTCTGCTCGCACAAGAAGAGGATAAGCTAACTCTGGGGCAGAACTTAAATATCAAGGCACCTCACGCAGTAGTGACTCTAACGAATACCAAAGGACATCATTGGTTAACAAATGCTAGGCTAACCAAGTACCAGAGCCTACTATGTGAAAATCCCTGCACCACCATGGAGGTATGTGACACCTTAAACCTGCCACTTTGCTCCCGGTGTCAGAAGGACCGGTGGAACACAACTGTGTTGAGGTACTGGACTCAGTTTATTCCAGCAGGCCCGATCTTTGGGATCAACCGTGGGTGGTAGTAGACTGGGAGTTGTATGTGGATGGAAGCAGTTTTGTTAATCCACGAGGGGAAAGGTGTGCAGGCTATGCAGTCGTGACTCTGGACAGTGTAATCGAGGCCAAGCCACTGCCTCAGGGTATCTTGACTCAGAAGCCTGAACTCATTGCTTTGACCCGAGCAGTAGAACTGAGTAATGATAAGTTTGTAAACATTTACACTAATTCCCGATATACCTTTCTGACTCTTCAAGTACATGGAACACTGTACAAAGAAAAAGGCCTGTTAAATTCAGGAGGAAAAGAAATAAAGTACCGATATGAAACTGTGCAGTTGCTAGAAGCAGTCTGGAAGCCCTGGAGGGTGGCGGTCATGCACTGCCACGGACATCTGTGGGCCCACACCTCCGTGGCCCTGGGAAATTTCCAGGCTGATTCAGCAGCTCATAAGGCAGTGTCTACTCCCTACGAAGCAGCAGTAGCAGCCCCTTTGGTTCCCCAGATACCCGACTTGGTGCCCACTTACTCTAAGGAGGAAAAGGATTTTCTCCAGACAGAAGGGGGGCAACTGATTAAAGAAGCCATTCTGAAAAAGTATGATTTCTGTATGATTCCAACCATCTGACAATGCAAAAAGCAAAACTATGGAGATGGGAGTGGTTGCCAAGGATTGCAGGGAGGGAACCATGAAGAGTTAGAGTGCGGGAGACGTTGAAGGCAGTGAAACTGCACTGTAGGATACTGCAATGGTGGGTGCCATTGTCAAAACCCATAAAACTGTACAACATAAAGAGTGAACCCCAAATAACTATGGACTGTCGTTAATAATAATGTATCGATATTGATTTATCAATTGTAACAAATGTCCCACATTAATGCAAGATGTTAGTAATAAGGGAAACTGTGTGTGTGAGTGTAGAAGGGGCTATTTGGGGACTCTGTTCTTTCCATCTGATTTTTCTGTAATCCTGAAGCTGTTCTAAAAAAATAAAGTCTATTTCTTTTAATGAAAAAACTTTGACTATAAGATTATTTAATATGAACACACGTAAAACTTATGTTTGCATTAGAAAATCAAGGTTGTTGTAAAGATTGGTTGACACTTCCATGTGACCTATAAGGAAAGGGCTAACTTGGATTATTACTTTTTTTAATCTTTTTTTTTTTTTTTTTACTTCATTGAGGTGTATATTGGTGACGATAACTTGGATTATTTTTAATGAAACATTGAATTTATTATGCCATCATTAATTTGGTGGGGGAACAGGATATGACATCTAGTAGCAGCTTTTAAGTCGTAAACCAAAAATAAAATCCTGAGCCCCCCAACAAACTGAATGGAACCTCTTCTTGGCCAACTGAATTCCAAAGTAAACCTGAAAACCCAGTTCAGGCTATGATGGGGGGCATGGATTGAACATGCCCCATTATATCCTCCTCCCTTTGGAATTCAGGTACAACTGACTTGCATTCATTAACATTAAAACAGAGATCTTATGACCGATGAAACAGACTCTGTAGCAATAAGATACAAGATTCCAACCTAACTCTAATATAGCATCACATGACAGCAGGCCTTCACAGAAACTTAAGTATTTTACCCCAAAACAGATCTCTTTGACATATTTTGAAGTGGTCCTGCAAAGCTGTCTCTTGCGGGGTAATTTACATTCTGTAGAGAATCCCCTTCCCTTTCCGGGTCTCTTTCTGATCCTGAGCAGATTAACTGAGTCTGGCCTTTTAAAGATCTAAATAGGAGGCCGAGGCGGGTGGATCATGAGATCAAGAGATCGAGACCATCCTGGTCAACAAGGTGAAACCCCGTCTCTACTAAAAAATACAAAAATTAGCTAAGCATGGTGGCACGTGCCTGTAGTCCCAGCTACTCGGGAGGCTGAGGCAGGAGAATTGCTTGAACCCAGGAGGCGGAAGTTGCGGTGAGCCGAGATCGTGCCATTGCACTCCAGTCTGGGTAACAAGAGCGAAACTCCATCTCAAAAAAAAAAAAAAGATCTAAATAGGAAACACGTGCCATCTATTGCCTCTAAGGGTGGCTACACTTTTTTATTGGCTTCCCTTTGCAAAACATCAGTCGAGGTAACTAGATGGAAACAACCTCTAGACTGGCTGAAGAACATAGACATCTATCTGGGAAACAAAGATGATATTCTGTTATGGAAATTAAAGAGGTTGGGTTTTCTTCTTTCTCAAGAAGCCACTTATCTCTAAGCAGAGATACAGGTCTTTGTCCACTCAGCTGGACAAATCCAAGTTTGGGATAAAACTTGAGAGTTCTGTACCATCCAGAGTGAAAGACGTGAAGTCAGACATAAACGGGCCTATGGGAGATGGTGGCGGCAGGATGGGTTGCGGAAACCAGGCTATTACTCCCAGTGGGTCTGATTCTGAATAGCACGGCCTCCTGTTGGGCCTAAGGATGGAATCATTGTCTTAACGATCAGGTGGATTAGCTAAGGAAACACAAAGATACTCTGCAATGTCTGCAGGGAGAACTCAACTACATTCTCTAAACCCACACCCCAGACTTATGTTTGAAACCCAGATTTCCCTGGCTTCAGTCATAAATCTGAAGGAGAACATCTCTTGACCATAGCCTGGGACTGAACTCATCATCCCTGCCTGATCCAAAGTAAGCTCCTCTTTCAGACTCCTCGTCTGTTTCCATGGTTCTGCCAGTCTCCTGGGAATTGCAGCCTGGCACTGTCCTCTCCTTTTCCTACCCAAGGTAACTTTCCTTTGGTCAGTTACCAAAGCAGATAGTCTTCCCCCCACTCATATGTTTTCTCTTTGTTCCTTCCTTTCTCTGCCTCCAGTCTGTTGCGTTTTCAATTCCTGAGCACCTGTCTTTGTTAGCTTAATTTCCCCAAACAGTGCCTGATGGAGCAGTGAGAACATAAATTAACACACATTTAATGTTTACAGATGCCAGGCACACTATTGCATATTTCCAAGTTTTCCTCATTTAATCTTCATGATGGTCTATGAAATAACTATTACTGTCCGCATTGGGCAGATGAGTAAGTGGAGGCTCTGAGAGGTTAAGTAACCTACCCAAGGTTGCACCTCGCTACTGTATGTGGCAGTTAAAAACATGCAGTCTTGGCCAGGCACGGTGGCCCATGCCTGTAATCCCAGCACTTTGGGAGGCCAAGGCATGAGGATCGTTTGAACCCAGGAGTTCAAGACGAGCATGGACAACATAGAGGGACTTCAACATAAGGAGACAGATAACAGCCGTGTGAAAATGTACTGGAAATTCTCATTTGATCTTCCCCAAAACCCTAAAATCCAGGTATTGCTCTCATCAGCACTTTACAATGGAAAAACTAGGCTGGGCGCAGTAGCTCACACCTGTAATCCCAGCCAAGGTCGAGGGGGCGGATCACCTGAGGTCAGGAGTTCAAACGAGACCAGTCTGACCGACATGGAGAAACCCCGTTTCTACTAAAAATAGAAAATTAGGCCAGGCGTGGTGGCTCACGCCTATAATCCCAACACTTTGGGAGGCCGAGGCGGGTGGATCACGAGGTCAAGAGATCGAGACCATCCTGGTCAACAAGGTGAAACCCCATCTCTACTAAAAATACAAAAATCAGCTGGGCATGGTGGCGCACGCCTGTAATCCCAGCTACTCGGGAGGCTGAGGCAGGAGAATTGCTTGAACCCAGAAGACGGAGGTTGCGGTGAGCCGAGATCGTGCCATTGCACTCCAGTCTGGGTAACAACAGTGAAACTCTGTCTCAAAAAAAAGAAAATTAGCTGGGCGTAGTGACACAGGCTTGTAATCCCAACAACTCGGGAGGCTGAGGCAGGAGAATCACTTGAACCTGGGAGGCGGAGGTTGCAGTGAGCTGAGATCATGCCATTGCACTACAACCTGGCAACAAAAGAGAAACTCTGTCTCAAAGAAAAGAAAAGAAAAACTGAGCTCCAAAATGCTAAGTGACTTGTCCAGAGCAAATATGCTATTCAGTTCTTTCTTTCTATTAACATCTATTGTGTGCCAGGCACTGTTGGCAAGACAGAAGACAGAGGAAGAGGAGCAAGATGTGGTTCCCTTTTCTCCAGGTGCTCATGTTCTAGAGTGAAGAAGTCGTGAGGAATTAGGGTGTGTTGTGGCAAGGTCTGTGTGTAAGGTCTAGAGCTCTAGGAAGTAGGAAATGCTTAGCCCAGGGGATCCAGGAGAGCTTTGCAAAGGAGGGGAGACCCCAAATGAACTTAGCTGGGAGAGCAGGAGTTGACAGGTCGTTAAAGTTGGCCCCAGCGTTGAAGGCATTTTGAGCAGATGGACTGGTAAGTACAAAGGCCCTGATGCATGCTAGAGCCTAGAATATTTGAGGAAGAGGAAATAGTTCAGGAATAGTTTCATCAGTGAAGAGGCAATAGTTCACTGATGAAAGACTCATTCAGTGGGGAAACATGAGAGTTGAGATTAGCGGAAAGGCAGGCAGGAATCAGCTCTTCAAGGAAAGATCTTCAGTGGTTAGAAGTTTGGAATTAATAGGACCTGAGAAGTTATTAACAGATTTATTTTATTTTATTGAGACAGGGTCTCACTCTGTCACCCAGGCTGGAGTGCAGTGGCGAGATCTCGGCTCACTGCAGCCTCCACCTCCCAGGCTCAAGCCAATCCTTCCACCTCAGTCTCTCAAGTAGCTGGGACTACAGATGCTCACAACCATGCCTGACTAATTTTTGTATAGATGAGGTTTCTCCAAATTGCTCAGGCTGGTCTTGAACTCCTGAGCTCAAGTGATCCACTTGCCTTGGCCACCCAAAGTGCTGGGATTATAGGCGTGAAGCACCACACCTGGCCTATTAACAGATTTTAAATAGAGAAAGGCCATGCCAAGATTTTGTTGTTAGTGGAGGCAACAAGAGAAGTGGATTGGAGGTGGGTGAGACTGGAAACAGATCAGTTAGAGGTAAAAAGGGAAGAGGTGAGAAGAGCTCTTAGTTCTTAGGCTCTTAGGCTCTTAGCCCTGGAACCCATCCACTCATCTACACCCATAGCAAGCATGGTGCAATCTCAGCTCACTGCAACCTCCACCTCTGGGGTTTAAGCAATTTTCTTGCCTCAGACTTTTGAGTAGCTGGGATTATGGGTGCCCACCACCACACCTGGCTAATTTTTGTACTTTCAGTAGAAACAAGGTTTTGTCATAGTAAGGATGTAGATGGGTTCCATAAGTAAGAGACACAGTCTGTGAGGTGGGATAATTGGATGTGGGGATGAGGAACTTCCCCATATTGACAGAGACTGACAAGGAGAGGGGCTTAGCAACGTAAGCCAGTGGCATTTGGGGGAAGGAGGCCTGAAGCTGACTCACCTTCCCCACGCTCCTGCCTGTTTCACTGTCTTGTTTGGTGCCATGTTTTTCAAGGTCCTCCTGGTGATTCTCATGGACTCTGAAGTTTTCGAACCACTGCTATAGAACAACAAAATATTTTATTTTTTTGAGATGGAGTCTCGCTCTGTTGCCAGGCTGGATCACAATGGTGCCGTCTCAGCTCACTGCAACCTCCATCTCCCAGGTTCAAGTGATTCTCCTGCCTCAGCCTCCTGAGTAGTTGGGACTACAGGTGCCCACCACTATGCCCGGCTAATTTTTGTATTTTTAGTAGAGACAGGGTTTCATCATATTGGCCAGGATGGTCTTGATCTCTTGACCTCATGATCCACCCACCTTGGCCTCCCAAAGTGCTGAGATTACAGGTGTGAGCCACTGCGCCCGGCTGAGCGATGAAATCTTACAGAGGCAGAACATGCAATGCTGGGTCCCACCCGAGTCAGTGCTTCCGAGGCTCTGGAATGAGGCCCAGCATGTGAGTTCTAACAGGTTCCCGGGAGACACTGCTGCTGCTGGCCTACAGACCAGGTTCTAGGATACACTGCTTTCCTGCTGCAGTGACATTTGCCACTTCCTTCCAAAAACTCTCCTTCCCTGGCATCCTGTGCCATCATTCTCCCGCGGTTCCACCCCTTACACTGATAAAATGCTGGGGCAAGAATCCAGACATAGGCCCACATCCTCTATGTGTAAAATTTTGAAGTTTATAGATAAAACTAACAATCTCTTTTGAGTTTTACGCTGAAACATAAAGCTTAAGGAGAAGTGGGCCCCAGCCCTGCCAACCCTTCTTCTCTTCCTACCAGTGTCAATGGCATGTGAACCAGAGCAACTCCATCTTGCATGGGAACAGGGTAAAATGAGGCTGAGACCTACTGGGCCTCATTCCCAGATGGCTAAGGCATTCTAAGTCATAGGGTAAGACAGGAGGTCGGCACAAGATACAGTTATAAAGACCTTGCTGATCAGATTGCAATAAAGAAGCCAGCCAAGGCCGGGCATGGTGGCTCACGCCTATAATCCCAGCACTTTGGGAGGCTGAGGCAGGTGGATCACGAGGTCAAGAGATCGAGACCATCCTGGTCAATAATATGAAACCCCGTCTCTACTAAAAATACAAAAAATTAGCTGGGCATGGTGGTGCGCGTCTGTAGTCCCAGCTACTTGGGAAGCTGAGGCAGGAGAATTGCTTGAACCCAGAAGGCGGAAGTTGCGGTGAGCCAAGATAGTGCCATTGCACTCCAGTCTGGGTAACAAGAGCGAAACTCTGTCTCAAAAAAAAAAAGAAGCCAGGCAAAAACCACCAAAACCAAGAGGGCGACATGAGTGATCTCTGGTTGTCCTCATTGCTACACTCCCACCAGCGCCATGACAGTTTACAGATGCCATAGCAACATCAGAAAGTTACCCTATATGATCTAAAAAGGGGAGGCATGAATTATCCAGTCCTTGTTTAGCTTATGATCAAGAAGTAACCATAAAAATAAGCAACCAGCAGCCTTAGGAGCTGCTCTGTCTATGGAATATCCATTCTTATTATTTCTTACTTTTTATTTTTTTGAGATGGAGCCTTGCTCTGTCACCCAGAGCATTAGGATTAGGATGGATAGTACTAGAGTGTAGTGCTGTGATCTCGGCTTACTGCAACCTCCCCACCCCAGGTTCAAGTGATTCCCCTGCCTCAGCTTCTCAAGTAGCTGGGATTATAGGTGCCCATCACCGTGCCCAGCTAATTTTTGTATTTTTAGTAGACATGGGGTTTCACCATGTTTTCCAGGCTGGTCTTGAACTCCTGACCTCATGATCCACCCGCCTCAGACTCCCAAAGTGCTAGGATTAGAGGCATGAGCCAGTGCACCCAGCCTAATCCTTTACTTTCTTAATAAACTTGCTTTCAGTTTACTCTGCAAACTCAACCTGAATTCTTTCTTGCATGAGATCCAAGAACCTTCTCTTGGGCTCTGGATTGGGACTCCTTTCCTGTAACACTAGGGCTGAGTTCTGTGTGGCCTTTGCTGGCCTCTCTCCCAAGTGCGGTGATACCCTAGGCTGCTGTCTGAGCTCCCTTCACTCACTCAACCCTCCAACCACACAGAATGGTCACTCCTTGGAATGACGACCAGAGACAGAGGCCCATGCAGGTCTCTGAAGCAGGCTGAACACCCCAAGGTCCCAGAACCTAGATCTTTGACCACATGGAGCTGCCCAGGATCCAGATACATCCCCTTGGCCCTGGGACTGGTCACTCCAAGGGGAGGGGTGCAGCTAGAAGAGGAGGAGAGCTGGGACACGCAAAGGGTAGGCCCAGACCAGGGAGCCCTCTTGCCTCAGGCTAAAGCCAATTCTGCCTTCTGACCCACCCTGGCTGCACCTGCTTGGCTCCTGTCTTCGGCTTCTCATCTTCACCTCAGCTGCTTGACCCTCAAATGTTTGTGCTCCCCAGGGTTCTGGCCTTTTGTACCAGAAGTTCTTAATTTGGAGGAATGTCTGTAGATGGGCTTCAAGAGAACATGTGTATCCACTGAAATGGTATATATAAGCTTGAGTGTATGGGTGTGCATTTTTCCGGGAGGAAAAACCCTCATCACTTTCATTATATATATATATATTTTTTTTTGAGACAGAGTTTTGCTCTTGTTGCCCAGGCTGGAGTGCAATGGCATGATCTCGGCTCAGTGCAACCTCCACTTCCAGGGTTCAAGCGATTCACCTGCCTCAGCCTCCCAAGTAGCTGTGATTACTGGCATGCGCCACCATGCCTGGCTAATTTTTGTATTTTTTAGTAGAGATGGGGTTTCACCATGTTGGCCAGGGAGGTCTCGAACTCCTGACCTCAGGTGATCTGCCCGCCTTGGCCTCCCAAAGTGCTGGGATTACAGACATGAGCCACTGTGCCCAGCCCACTTTTATTATATTAAAGCGCTCTGTGATAAACACCCTCCCACCACAAAAAAAAAAAAAGGTTAAGGACCACTACAATATGGGCTCTTTGCTTTAGATTTCATTTTAAATATACGTTGATGACTCTCAGAGCTGTTCTTGGTTGGCCTTCGTTTGTATTCTAAGGAAAGTACAGGCCTCTCCTTAGAACCCCAGATCTGGAGACCAAGCTGGCTACCGTGCCTTTCTTAATCAGTATCCCTCATACATCTATTCTGAAATAGAAAACTAAATCTATCTTCTCCTCTAAACCTGTTCTGTTCTTCCTGTGTCTCCTACTTCAGTGCGCGGCTTCAAAAACTACCCTCTTGTATAAAACAGAAATCTAACAGTCACCCTAAACCTGCCTCCCCACTCCTCTCTGCTCCCTTCTTCTTGCTAGTATCTCCACATTCAATGGATTTTTAAAAAATCTATTTGCCTAATTGTTTCCCAAAATCATCTCCGCTTCTTTTCTCAAAGTCACCGCTATACTAATTCCAGTAAGAAGTGCTTGATTCCTAGTTTAAGGAAGGTTTGAGGGCTTAGATTGGTTCTGCTTCCAACCCCTTGCATGAAACTGGATGCAAAGAGGACCTGGAAGGGGAAGGTGAAGAAAAGAACTTCGAGGCATTTCTGCATAATGGCTAAATCTATGATGAACCTTTTTTCAAATAACCAGATGTAGCAATGCATTGAAACACACTTCTTCGATTTGATTACTAGAGTTCCTCCATTACTGTGAATTTTTAGCACTAGCAACTCTTAGAAATGGTATTGTTTCTATTCCTGAGCCAATATAGGTTTAAATAACAGGGCTGAGCTCATAAATGGAGCATTAATAGTCCATTAGGACACAGAAAAAAGTCAATGTGGACGGCATCAGGACTGTTTATCTTCAGTCGATTTTAATTGTTCTGAAATGAAAGTAGCTAGTGGATAGCGATATGATCTTCTACGAAAGGGATTATTCGTGGGGGGACTGTGTTGCCTGAACAGTGTCTGCAAGGAGGAAAACGGGGGAAAGACTTAAAGCGGTCATTTGATCCATCAAAGTGTCTTCTGCTATCAATCCCTTGAAACTATGTAAAAGCGGGGGCCACGGTGGCTCTGGCCAGTTGTCCTGGTGCTTGAGGAGGTGAGGCCATGGGTTCAAGGCCAACCTAAGCAACGTTACATGCTCTCGACTGACCAAAAAAAAAAAAAAAAAAGAAACTATGTAAAAGCTAAATGTTATTCTGCATTTAGAAACTATTTTCTTAGTATTATAGACAAACACTATTTTTTAGAATGTAAGTACATAAAGAGGCCTGAATTTTACTGAAAAAAAAATTCTGTGAAAGATATGGATGGTCTCCTGCTAAGTTCTCTTCACCCCTGACGTCCCTTGGAAGTCCCAAAATCTATAAACCAGGAATTACTCTAGAAATGGTGGTTTCAAGAGCGAAACTCCAACTCAAAAAAAGAAAAAAGAAATGGTGGTTTCAATGTCGAAGGATGTCATCCACTCTTTCCCTCATTGCCCAGATGGTGAAGGGGAAACTCATAGAGATAAGTCACTTACCCAAGGTCAGACTGGGTAAAAGTGGACCGGATCTGTTCTGTCTTGAACCCAAACGTTTCCAAAGGACACAAGGCTGACAAAGTAACAGTGGGTTCGAGTGTCAGGAGTTGAGGTCAGACCGCAGGGAAAATACTGGATGGGACGACCTAAAATTCCTGGCACCAGGGCGCGCCAGACGCTCTATTTTACCTGAAGGAGGACTAAGGCTTCTAGCTACAGGAAGTTCCCTTGCCCCCAACAAAGAGGGCGCTTGATGACGTAAACCAATCCGATTGCTTTGCGTGAGGGCCTTGGTTTGCTAACGTAGCCAATCAGTGCGGCCCACAGCCACGTGCGTCTGACGTCAAGGCAGGGGCGGAATTCGTTCGGAATTTTGGCGGGTTCGGCTGTGGACCAGGAAGACGTCCCGGCTCTGGGTAAGGAGTACAGGTCCAGGCCGTACGGGTGACCCTTGGACGCTGGGGTTGGGGCCGCCTCCAGCGTCTGTGCGCGGGTTGCAAGGGGTCCGAGGGCGGGAGACGCGGGGCCCCGGGGGCTCGGGAGGGCTCGATCTGGATTTGGCGGCAGCTCGAGACCGCCCGGGGCTGGCACGGCCGGGCCGGGAGCTGGGAGTTGCCGGACCATCTACTAAGGAACCGAGTTCTTCCTTTTAAAATCAGCCTCTTTTTATTTTGAGACGGAGTCTTGCTCTGTCACCCAGGCTAGAATGCAATAGCGCGATCTCGGCTCACTGCAACCTCCACCTCCCGGGTTAAAGCGATTTTCCTGCCTCAGCCTCTCGAGTAGCTGGGATTACAGGCATGCGCCACCACGTCTGGCTAATTTTGTATTTTTAGTAGAGCTGGGGTTTCTCCATGTTGATCAGGCTGGTCTCGAACTCCCGACCCAAGGTTATCCGCCCGCCTCGGCCTGCCAAAGTGCTGGGATTGTAGGCGTGAGCCACTGCGCCTGGCCAAAAGCAGCCTTTTAAGTGCTTGCGAAGTGCCTGCTGCCTGAGTTTTCTTTTATTCATTCATTCATCGTTTTCTCGTATTCATGGCTTGCTAATGATTATTGAATGCCGACCGCGTGCAGGGCTCGGATCACATTTCCGCCGCCTTCACGGCTCTTCCACTTTAAAGGGACGGGCAGGTAACAGACGAGTGCTCGACAGTGGATGACTCAGGGTGGTCAGGAAAGGCTCAGAAAGATGGATAGCTTTTGAACAGAGCCTGAGGCCTCAAAGCAGCTTATTGTGTTCCAGAAGGTGGAAGCGAGCTGGCCTGGCCGGAACATAGTTTGGGGTGTTGGGGATGGGTAGAGTTGGACGTGGTGGATTGTGGAAAAGGTGAGGGAGTAGAAAGCTTAGGCAGGGAGAGAGAATATGAATCATTGCATTGCAGGCTTTGTACATTTTGTTTTAAGGGCAATGGAAAATCATTAAAGAATTTCAATTAAAGGACTCCCATGATCTGATTTATGTTCTTAAAAGGTTACTAAGGAAAGGGAATATTACTGTGACTGTTGTTTGGAGATGAGATTGCAGGGGAACAGAGACCAGCATTGAAAGCTAACACAGTCATCCCGGTGAAAGATTGATGGTGGCTTGGCCTACGGTTCTGGCAGTGGAGTTGCAGAGAAGTGGAAGATTTGAGCAGTATTCTGGAGATGGAACCATAGTACTTGTCAATGGCCCTGGATTTGAGGGCAAAGAAGGGTGCACAGTTTCATTTTGGGGGAAGGCGAGGCTGGTTATATAGACTTGAACAAGACAGTTTGCTCTTCATCCTCAGGAAGCTTACTGTCCAGTAGATCCCCCAGTAGATAGCACAATGTGTGGCACATGAGGGGTCCGTGAAAATATTTGTTGAATGAATTTTTGGGAAGCCAACACAGATGGATCACTGGAGGGCAAGAGTTCAAGACCACCCTGGGCAACATGGTGAAACTCTGTCTCTACAAAAAATAAAAATTAGCTGATGTGGTAGCTCATGCTTGTAATCCCAACTACTTGGGAGGCTGAGGCAGGAGACTCTCTGGTACCTGGGAGGCGGAGGTTGCAGTGAGCCAAGATCACCCTGCTGCACTCCAGCCTGGGCAACAGAACGAGATCCTGTCTAAAAAAAAAAGAAAAGAAAGCACCATAGTCACCATGATTAGTTACTTTACATTGAACTTGCCAAAGAGCATATGTCAGTTAAATAAGAGCCTAGAAAAATGTATGCTCTTTACTTGCAGTTTAAAAACTCGTCTTCAATGAAGAGAAGTGCACAGAGTGATACAACTTTGTCTTAATTAGCTATGCTGTTTCTCGGTGCTTCCTTGACTAGTATTGAATCAAAATTGTGATTGTCACTAAGGTGGCAAGTAAGTAGAATCACATAGTAAGCTGCAGTGGATAATGTAGATATCAGATGAGTTACATTGAATAAAATGAAAGATTAGCTTAATTTAGATCAGCCCCAATAATTCATGTGTATGTATAATTTTTTTAAAAGAGACAAGGTCTTGCTATGTGACCAGGCTGGTCTCAAACTTCTGGCCTCAAGTGATGGACCCACCTTAGCTTCCCAAAGTGCTGGGATTACAGGCATTGAGCCACCGTGCCCCGCCAACCCCAATAGTTCTTCCTCATAATTTATCTCATCCACGTAATCTATATGATACAAATGGCTCAGCATCTCAATGAGTTTCTGTAATCTTAGTTTAAAGACAAGTAAAAGTGAACTGCTTACATCCAAGGAGGGAGATGGCATTGGCGATGTGGGCAGAGGAGGTGAGAAATGGTCAATTCTGGATGCATTCTGAGGTTAGAGCCCATAGGAGTGGTAGGATTCTGGGTTTGTTGGGTGTGTGTTGTAAGAGAAAGAGACAAATTGAAAGTGACATTTCTAATGTTGATTTCACACAGCCAAGATTCTACATTGCTTTTCTCCTGGGCACCTGAGCCTCCTTTGAAGTTTCCTGTCACAACTGTTCTCTTGACAGCATGGATGGTAAGGCCTGGCAGTTTTCTGTTTCTCTATTTCAAGGAAAACTACCCTTTTGTCCATGGACTTGTTACTTATTCTACTTGTAAAATAGTGAAAATGCTCCCCAACCCTCAGGTATCGTCTTCATGGTTCTGAAGTAATCTCACATCTCACCTAGATCACTGAATGTTACTTGCTTTTTTTGTTTTTGTTTTTGTTTTAAGGGAGTTTCGCTCTTGTTACCCAGGCCGGAGTGCAATGGCACGATCTCGGCTCACTGCAACCTCCGCCTCCTGGGTTCAAGCAATTCTCCTGCCTCCGCCTCCTGAGTAGCTGGGATTACAGGCACACGCCACCATGCCCAACTAATTTTTGTATTTTTAGTAGAGATGGTGTTTCACCTTGTTGACCAGGATGGTCTCGATCTCTTGACCTCGTGATCCTCCCAAAGTGCTGGGATTATAGGCGTGAGCCACCGCACAGACCATGTTACTTGCTCTTATCAGATGAGATTCCTTCTGGCAACAGTGATTGTCTTTCGTAATTACAATAGCTGGCGAGGTGTACAGGGAGCCAAGCGCTGCTCCATAATCCACATCTTAACTGATTTAGTCCTCGGGCAAACATATTTTATAGGCAGGAAGACAGGGATGTTTAGTAACTTGTCACGGTTCAAGCTGGCAGAGCAGGGCTTTGAACCAGACAGTCTGACTTCAGTTTACATTTGATCACGAAATCTGTTGAAGTGATTTAGTCTAGCTCTGACGCTCTGACTTTAGTTTTTAGTAATATAATCCTTTCTAATTTTGTTCATTTTGCAAGGGTGTTTACAAAATGTTTACCTTGAAAAGAGAAGCTGCGCTAATTAGCAATCACCTAAAATGATTGTGCTGGGCCAGGTTCAGTGGCTCACACCTGTAATCTCCGCACTTAGGGAGACTGGGGCAGGAGGATTGCTTGAGTTTAGGAGTTCAAGCCCAGTCTGGGCAATAGAGTCAAACCTCATTTCTATTTTTAAAAAATTAAAGTGATTGTGGTGGTTGTGAAGAGATCTAGTTGCATAATTGAACTCATAATCTGAAAGTGGATTTAAAAATAAAAATTCAAACACATTACACTTTGCCCTTTAAAAAAAAACTTGAAATTCCTTGCACTGTGATGCTCAGTAGCCCCTGCTTACCCCTGAGGGATGTGTTTCAAGATTCCCAGCAGTTGCCTGAAACCAAGGATGGTACCAAACCCTATGCATGCTATGTTTTTTCCTGTACATTATACCTGTGATAAAGTATAATCTATGAATTAGGCATAGTGAGAGATGAACAACACTAATAATTGTGACAACATACTGGAATGAAAGTTACGTGAGTGTGGTCTTTCTCTCAAGTATCTGTTGCGTTCAAAATATCCATTGTACTGTCCTCAACCACGGTGACCATGGAAAGCCAAAACCAGGGGAAATAAACCTCAGATAAGGGATCATTTGCTTTGGCGGTCTTATGGTAGTTTCCTGTTTCTTAAAATTGGCAAATTGCCTACAGGGCAGATTATATAATACAGAGCATCACTTTTTGCTATGAGATTGACATGAAAATAAGAGGTGAATGGATACATGTTCTCTAAGAAATTGTAGTATCTATCTGGAGACAGTATAGGTCAAGAAAAAAGAAATCATGATGTTTAGACTGGGAGCAGTGGCTCACACCTGTAATCCCAGCACTTTGGGAGGCCAAGGTGCGTGAATCAGGAGTTGGTCAGGAGTTTGAGACCAGCCTGGCCAATATAGAGAAGCCCCATTTCTACTAAAAATACAAAAATTAGCCTGGCATGGTGGCATGCGCCTGTAATCCCAGCTGCTCGGGAGGCTGAGGCTGGAGAATTGCTTAAATCTGGGAGGCAGAGGTTGCAGTGAGTGGAGATCCCACCACTGCACTGCAGCCTGGGTGACAGAGTGAGACTCTGTCTCAAAGAAAAAAAGAAAGAGAAAAAGAAACCATAATGTTTAGTAAGAAAATCTCATTTGGTCGGCATGGCTTCACAGGTTGGCTGGTGTAGAGGAAGTCGGAAAGTGGATGGTACTTGGGAGGTACTGTGGAACAGTGTTCCTGCTCATACTTTAGTAGACCGATACTGTCTCCAGATAGGTGCTACGATGCTTTGTATTATATAATCCACCCTGTAAATAATTTCAAGGCAAGGAATTATATACATCTAAAGCCTAAATCTGTTCGGTGTTTTAAAATTATTCCCTTGTTGGTTGAATTTCACGGAGGTTGGTATGCGGAAGTTGTCTCATTGATTGGAGTAGAGTAGGTAAGGCCATTTGGCCCCCTGGCTGGCCCATTCTAGTCACTAAGCATGTATTGGCTCCTTCCTTCTTAGCCCAGTGTCCCCTAAGAAGTACCTGGGGACAGGAAAGATAGAGACAAGGAGAACAAAGACTAGGCAAAATGGTGCATCTGTAGGGTCTTTTTTTTTTTTTTTAAGTTTCAACTGTTATTTTAGATTCAGGGGTACATATGCAGGTTTGTTACAAAGGTGTATAGTGTGATGCTGAAGTCTGAAGTATGATTGTACCCATCACCCAGGTAATGAGCATCGTACACATTGGGTAGTTGCTCTTACCTTCTATGGGGTCATTTAAATTGCCTTGTTAAAGTTGAATGTTTGGAATTAGGTACGCATATTGTCTATCCTTTCTCTTCTTTTCCCCTAGAGGAGGAAGACAATCTGTCTCTGCTGACCGCACTGCTGGAAGAAAATGAGTCAGCCTTGGATTATAATTCAGAAGAAAATAACTTGTTGACTCAGGAAAATGGGGAGCCCGACGCATTTGATGAGCTCTTTGATGCTGACGGTGATGGTGAATCTTACACAGAAGAGGCTGACGATGGAGAAACAGGAAAGGCTGAAGATGGAAAGGAAAATTTGGCCACTCTCTTTGGAGATACGGAGGACTTAACAGATGAAGAAGTTCCTGCATCACAATCAACGGAAAATAGGATCCTCCCTGCTCCTGCCCCCAGCCAAGACAAAACGAATCAGGAGTTGCAAGGTGCCCTAACTACTTGCTTTCCCCGTTTCTTTGTGATCAGTTGGATGAAAACTACCAATCTAATAGTTGTTATCAAAATAACTGCCGATTCAAGGGTAGAAATAAATGACTTTGTATAAAAAAGAAAGAAAGCAAATTATACGAGTTGGTAGATGAAATGTTGAAGACCAGCATTTCAGCACAAACTACAGGCTCTGTCAGTGTCGGCCAGCTGTGACTGACCCTGTACGGAATGGCTCTGCCCCTTTCCATGTTTCTTATGGAACAGTAGTACTTCGGGATTTATGTGCATGTGGAGCCAGAGATACGGCTGCAAAGCTGCTACATATTCTATTTGAGCAGAGCATTCCTGCACAGAAGCTTTCAGACATGTTCTTTTCTTCATGTTTAAGCTATAATAAAATTCAGTGGTTGGCTATTTTTTCTAATACAGAAGCCAGAATTTATTTTGTTATGATATCTAATTTATGAAATAAATACAATTCTTTCTCTTTTTTTTTTTTTTTTTTTTTTTTACTTTTTGAGACGGTCTTGCTCTGTCACCCGTGCTGGAGTGCAGTGGTGCAATCATGGCTCATCGTAGCCTCAACCTCCCAGGCTCAAGTGATCTTCCTGCCACAGCCTCCCTAGTAGCTGCGACCATAGGCAGGCACCACCATGCCCAGCTAAATTTTTTTTTTTTTTTTTTTTTCATTTTCTACTGATACAGGGTCTCCCTATGTTGCCCATGCATGTCTCAAACTCCTGGACTCAAGCAGTCCTCCTGCTTCAGCCTCCCAAAATGCTGGGATTGCAGGCATGAGGCACCATGCCTGGCCTATAATTATTTTTCAACTCCTAAAAACTTGTTAACTGTGGATTTGTATCTGATATCTGTTAACAGTACAAATTTGTAACTAGTTTGACAATTGGGTCAAATGTCATTACTTTAAATAAAATACTGTGTTTCTCTAAGGGTCCTCTTTGAAGTACAAAAGTTAATCATGAGCTTTGGGTATGTGATTGTATTGTGGGTCTCAAGGTGTGGGAGCAGAGAGTGGACAAAAAATGTTGCCAGCATTTTTGTCATGTAGAACACTTTCTCTTGCCTGGTTCTTAAATTAACATAGTTTTTGTTACTAGAGGAATTAAGGAAGTTGCAAGAGCAAATGAAGTCCTTACAAGAACAGCTAAAAGTAGCCACAATTAAAGAGTCAGCGAGCCCAGCCCGTCTGCCTAAATCCCCTGGTAAGAAGACTGTCATTCTGGCAGTCGTGTGCATTTCTGTTATTAAGAAATTATCACGTTACTTCTGCATCCAATTCCTGTTCAGATAGCCCTTTGAACCTCTTTCTGAATGGGTTTTTACTCATTTATTTTACTTTTAATCAAATAGATAAGTCTCCACGGCCGCCTCTTAAGGAGAAGAGAATTCAGAGAATTCAGGAGTCGCCATGCTTTTCTGAGGAGCTTGATGTCCCTGCGCTACCAAGAACCAAGCGGGTGGCCCGGACACCAAAGGCTTCCCCTTCAGGTGTGGTACTTGAGGCCGCAGTATCTTGGCAGTGTTGCGTGTGTTTGTGTGTGTGTGTCTGTGTCGTTTGATCTGTCTTATCTCCCCACTGAGACAGTAAGTAAGTTTCTTGGGAATGGAGCCACATGAACATGTATTTTGTGTTCTTCCTCTACATCTCAAAGTGCCTAGAAAATCCTTAGGGCCAAGGCACGAGGTAGGAGGACTGCTTGATCCTAGGAGTCTGAGACCAGCCTGGGCAATATAGCAAGAACCTATCTCTACAGTAAATTAAAAAATTAGCCA
Organism: Callithrix jacchus; assembly: GCF_049354715.1. Taxonomy (NCBI): domain Eukaryota; kingdom Metazoa; phylum Chordata; class Mammalia; order Primates; family Cebidae; genus Callithrix; species Callithrix jacchus. The sequence continues at coordinate 14,236,236 of NC_133508.1, forward strand.
GGTGTGGTGCTTGCTTGTAGTCTCAGCCACCTGAGAGGCTGAGGTGGGAGGATCATTTGAGCTCAGGAGGTTGAGGCTACAGTGAGCTGTCATCACACCACTGCACTATATCCTGTTTGACAGAGTAAGAGCCTGTCTCAAAGAAAATCCTTAGGTACAGAGTAGCTATTTACTAAGTACTTAACAAGATGAATTTTTTTTAACTCTATGGTCTCATAGTTTTACCCAGATTGTAGTAAGTATAGCCACTGGTTAGGTTCTCATGCTTCAGCCTTGTGAGGTTATTTCCTTAGGAAATGGTCCAGTTTTATTTGAAGCCAGTTGTACTAAACTAAAAGGGCTGTTTTTTAGAAAAGATTTCTTTGCCAGGAGTATAGGACGGTACTCAAATACAGTCCTATTTCAGCACACACATGCATATGCACAAAACAACAATGAAAAGGATTTCTGCCCTGTGTATTGGTTTTTCTTGTATTGCCAGGAGACCTAAGACAAGATGGTTCTAATAGAACATGAGTTAGAGGACACAGCATTTTATCGGCCGCATGTGTTTGGAAAGGCCGCTTTGAATAGCATGGGTCTGTGGCACCCTAGTAGAGAACTACTTCCGCCTGAGTGTTCATATTAATCTGACAGCAAATTATATATTGAGTACATCCATTCAGGAGTCGCATCCATGCCCTCAGGACCTTTGGCATTACTAAAGCGTTGCATTATGCAATGTCCAAAGTTTGGTTCTGAGGGGTGGGGAATGGGCCTGGCCTGCAGGTTCCAAAGTTCCAGGCTTGCCCTGGCCCTAGTGTGAGAGCAGTGATCCAAAGTCCCTTCGAGGGCAAACAACAATCTTATGAAAGAGAGAGTGATATTTTATTAAGGAAAATACCCAAGCATTCTGACCTTCAGGAAAATTAATCAAACACTTCTAAAACATGAAAAGTAACTACATCAGGGATATTTAATGAAGCAATAGTGAATAGAATACAAGACCCCTAACTCTCCTTGACCCCATAAATAAAATGGAATGGAGTGAAACGAAAGAAGAAAAGGGAACTAACTTTGATTTTTTGTTTTCTGGGGTTTTTTTGTTTGTTTGTTTTGAGACAGAGTCTCACTCTGTCACCTAGGTTGGAGTGCAGTGGCATAATCTGGGCTAACCTCAACCTCCGCCTCCTGGGTTCAAGGGATTCTCCTGCCTTGGCCTCCTGAGTAGCGCCCAGCTAATTTTGTAGTTTTAGTAGAGATGGAATTTCACTGTGATGGCCAGGCTGGTCCTGAACTCTTGACCTGAAGTAATCTGCCCTCCTCAGCCTCCCAAAGTGCTGGGATTACAGATGTGAGCCACCACGCTTGGCCTGGATTTTCTTAAAGTAGAATTTGAACTGTATGCAAATCTCCACTAATTACTCATTCTGAAGGAGGTCTTTTCCTCCCTTTGGGAATGTGCCCCAGTGTTCTATAAGTGATGAATACTCAGTAAACATTGTTGCATAGAGAAACTGTGCTTTCGAACTGTACTGCCTAGTACACTAGCCACTAGCCACATGTGGATATTTAAGTTTTACTTAGATTAAATTCAGTTAGAAATTTACTTCCTTAAAAGCACTGGGTTACATTTCAGTGATTGATGGCTACATGTGGCTGGTGGCTACCATGGTAGTAGACAGCACTAATGTAGAACGTTGCTGTCATCAGAGAAAGTTCTGTTGGCCCGTACTGCCAAGACATGGTCTTGTGGGGCTTGCTTTGTTCTCAAGATTTGATTATTGCAGGTGTTGCTTTAAAAAAGGAACGATTCAGGCTGTAGGCAGTGGTTCACACCTGTAACCCCAGCACTCTGGGAGGCCTATGCCAGTGGATTGCTTGGACTCAGGAGTTTGAGATCATCCTGGGCAGCATGGGAAAACTCATCTCTACAAAAAATAGGAAAATAAGCCGGGCATGGTGCATGCCTGTGGTCCCAGCTACTCAGAAATCGCTTAAACCCAGGAGATGGAGGTTGCAGTGACCCCAGATCATGCCACTGCACTCCTGCCTGGGTGATACAGTGAGTTCCTGTCACCAAATAAAGGAACAAATCTGTAAAAATAAATTTCGTGATTATCAGTATGGTTGCCTTTTCATTAATTGTGTTAATTTTCTAGAGCCCAAAAGCTCCTCTTCAAGGATGACAAGTGTACCCTCCCAACCACTCCAAACTATTTCTTGGAACAAACCTACTGGGATAACTAGGGGTCAGACCATGGGGACTCCAGGAAACTCTGGGGAAACAGCTCAGCCGGTCTGCATGGAAGCCTTCTCCGGCCTACGACTCAGGTCAGTAGTAGCTATTCATTTGTGCCACTACTGCATGGCTCTTTGTGCCTCTCAGAGTCTTTTAGAAGTAGTTTATACATCAGGATCCATAAAACACCAGCAGCTCGTGAACTGGGCAAAACACTGCCGTAAGACTAGCAATAGCCCTGGGTTTGACTAAGTACAGTTGCATGTATGTTTAAGAAAGACTTTCTTATGCATATAATCAACAATGAATATGTATCTATAAGAAGAAATGGACAAAAGGTAGTATATTTAATCAGAAATTGACAGATGGAAACAGTCAACTTTAAAAATTTGTCTCCATCTCTACTGAGATATATCTAGACTATTTGTAAATACATAGTTCAACCAGGATAATATTTATGCAGTCAAGCAATTACAGGATTGCTTTGGCTCTTCTGGGTCTTTTGTGGTTCTGTATACATTTTAGGATCATTTTTTCTGTTTCTTTTGATTATTGTAATTGATGTTAAGAAAAATAGCTATGCCATTTTTCTTTCTAATACCCTTTTTAAGGCAAATTTATATTCTTTGTTAAGATAGTCTGTTACAATAGAAATATATTCCAAGCTCAATTAAAAGCTGTGTTCAAATCCTGGACTTTTATTTGATTTTATTTTGTATTAACTGTACTCTGTATCACTACTCCATTGCATCTCCATCACTACATCTGAATAATCCCAAGGCAGCACAGTCATCCTTACTGTGAGACTAGATTGCTTTTAGCACAGCCCCTTTGAGGAACCAAATGAAACCCCTCTAAAACTCCTAAACCGTGCCAGTCTAAACATTGGCCAACAAGTAAAGCTCTTAAAGTATTATTAGGCAGAGGAGAACAAGTGTTTCCAGCATACAATAAAAATGTATTATAAGGCTGGGTGTGGTAGCTCATACCTGTAATCCCAACTTTGGGAGGTCGAGGCAGGAGGATTGCTTGAAATCAGGAGCTCGAAACCAGCCAGGGCAACATATTGAGACCTCATCTCTACGAAAAGTAAATTAGCTGGATGCAGGGGCATGCACCTATAGTCCTACCTACTTGAGGAGCTGAGGCAGGAAGATCACTTGAGCCCAGGAGTTCAAGACTGCAGTGAGCTATGATCATACCATTGCACACCAGCCTGAGCAACAGAGCAAGACCCTGTTTCTACAAACAAAAAAGTGTATTGTAAAAGACTTGGTATTCTCCAGAACTGAAGAATGTGTATCTTCATTGCATCTGAGACAGTCTGAGAAATAGAAGACAGCAGTAGAGGCTGTGGTTCTTTCTCATTGAGGGGGCTGCAGGGTTCCTTCTCAAGGTAGAGAATTGGCCCCTCCTGAGATGCTATTGCCTGCCCCCAGCCATGGCCCACATGAAGCTCCCTGCTGGTAATGAACAATGTAGCTGCTGGGGGGCATTTACTGCACATGTGAATCAAAATTGAGGTAAAAGAGGCTTAAACTACTCAGCAAAATCTTCTAAGTGGCTTTTAAATTTAAGGGATTACAGAATTGTTTGAGTCTTTGTAATTGTTATACATGAACCTCAGGTCCCAACATAGGTTGAGTATCCCTTATCCAAAATGTTTGGGACCAGAACTGTTTTGGATTTTGGATTCTGGAATATTCACATTAGATAAACTTGCTGGTTAAGCATCCCAAATCTGAAAATCCAAAATCCAAAATGTTACAGTAAATATTTCCTTTGAGTGTCATGTTTGTGGTCAGAAAGTTTTAGATTTTGGAGCTTTTTTTGGTAGTAATCTATTAACTTGTTGTTAAGGAAAAAACCCTGGGCTGTATGGAAGAACTTTTTCCTAGCAGCGCATGGTGGCTTACACCTGTAATCTCAGCTGTATGGGAGGCTGAGGGGGGCAGATCGCTTGAGCTCAGAAGTTTGAGACCAGCCTGGGTAATAGGACAAAACCCCATTACTAAAGAAACAGATGTTGCCACCCGGTGTAGTGACATGCACCTATCGTCCCAGCTGCTTGGGAGGCTGAGTGGGGAGGTCAAGCCTGCAGTGAGCAGAGATTGTGCCACTGCCCTCCATCCTGGGCCACAGAGCAGGACCCTATCTCAAAAAAACAAAAAAGTTCCCTCAAAACTGAGAAGGATCCAAAAGCCAAAGAGTGACTCGGACGTAGATATAAGGTACTCCTGCATGGCAGCAAGACTGTTTGGGAGATCCGCCCGCTTGTCCATTTTTGCTTTGGTTACCTGTGCTTTTCAGTTATTTCTCTACAAATCTTTGCCCAGACCAATGTCCTAGAGAGTTTCCTCAATGTTTTCTTTTAGTGATCTCATAGTTTCAGGTCTTAGACTTAAGTCTTTAATTTTTTTTTTTTTTTTTGAGACAGTCTTGCTCTGTCGCCCTGGCTGGTATACAGTGTTGTGATCGAAGCTCACTACAACCTCTGCCTCCCGGTTGAAGTGATTCTAATGCCTCAGCCTGCCGAATAGCTGGGACTACAAGCACATGTCACCACTCCCAGCTATTTCTTTTCATTTTTAGTAGAAACCACCATGTTGGCCAGGCTAGCTTCGAACTTCTGACCTCAGGTGATCCAGCTGCCTCGGCTTCCCAAAGTGCTGGGATTACAGGTGTGAGCCATCATGCCTGGGCTCTTGAATCCATTTTGATGTTATTTTTGTATATAGCCAGAGATACAGGTGTAGTTTCATTCTTCTGCATATGGATATCCAGTTTTCCCAGCATCATTTGTTGAAGAGACTGTCCTTTCCCCAATGTATGTTCTTTGTGCCTTTGTTGAAAATGAGTTCATTCCAGATTTATGAATTCATTTCTGAGTTCTCTTTTTTGTTCTGTTGATCTGTGTTTCTGTTTTTATGCCAGTACCATGCTGTTTTCGTTACTATAGCTTTAGAATAATTTGAAGTCAGGTAATAAGATTCGTCCAGTTTTTTTCTTTTTGCTCAGGATCGCTTTGGCTATTTTGGGTCTTTTGTGTTTCCATATATGTTTAAGGATTTTTTTTTTCTGTTTCTCTGAAGATTATCATTGGCACCTTGATGGGGATTGCATTAACTCTCTAGATTGCTTTGGATAGTATGGACATTTTAACAACATTGATTCTTCCAGTCCATCAATATGGGCTATTTTTCCATTTTTGGTATCCTCTTTAATTTCTTGCATCTGTGTTTTTTAGTTTTTATTGTAGAGATCTTTCACTTCTTTGGTTGAGTGTATTACTAGGTATTTTATTTGCAGCAGTTGTAAATGGGATTACTTTCTTGATTTTCAGATTGTTGTCATGTAGAAATGCTACTGATTTTTGTGTATTGATTTTGTATCCTGCAACTTCACGGAATTGTTTTCATCAGTGCTAATAGTTTTTTGGAGTCTTCAGGTTTTTCCAAATATAAGATCATATCATCTGCAAACAAGGATAAATTTGACTTCTTCTTTTCCAATTTGGATGCTCTTTATCTCTTTCTCGTCTGATTGCTCTAGCTAGGACTCCCCTAAGCTGTTTGCCTACTGGGTATGCGTGACGAAACTCTGTTCTTGATGTGTTCCCGATATGCTCCAGGATGGTTGGGTTCTCAGGGAAACCTGCTCCTTGGCTGGGCACCATGGCCTTAGCTCACTACCTGGCCTTCACGGTTCAGGCAGCTGACATACATCCTTAAGTAACGTGGGGCGGATGGAGGGGACCTATTACACTACACTCACAGAAATCAGACGAAGGAAAGAATTTCACCAGTGAAGTCAGTATTTTGCCTTCTGACTTAGAACAATGGAGAAATATTCTTCATTGTTCAGACTCAGCTCTGGATTTTCTGTTCCAGAAGACTTATGAAATAGTGAAGAAGCATGTTTTGCTCTGAGTGTTATCTCTCATCTGCAAACATATAATGCAATCAAAGATGAAACAAGTGTTAATAATCCTAATAGTTTTTTGGCCAGTCATTAGGAACAAGAATATACTAACTGAAGCTACATTCGGAAGCCTTTGTCAAAGTTGCATATCAAAATGTTGACTTTAAGAAAATTCAATTAGAGTAGCAAAGCTTGTGAAATTCTTGCATAATTGAAATTTAAATGCCTTATTTATGAATATCAATTCATGGTTTTGTAAAATAAAAAAGGATTGTATTCAGGATGTTAAAATTTGCATAATTTAAGAGCTTAAAGAATTTGTGATCTTTCTTGTGTTCTATGTAAGCCCTAGATCTATAACCAAAGAAAGGCAAACCTAGCTTTAGAAATTACCTTGCAGGCCGGGTGCAGTGGCTCATGCCTTTAATCCCCATACTTTGTAAGGCTGAGGCAAGTGGATCGCTTTAAGGTCCAGAGTTAGAGACCAGCTAATACAAAAATTAGCTGGGCGTGCTGGCACGTGCCTGGAGCCCCAGCTACTCAAGAGGCTACGGCAGGAGAATCACTTGAACCTGAGAGGTGGAGGCTGCAGTGAGCCAAGATCGCACCACTGCACTCCAGCCTAGGCAACAGAGTGAGACTCTATCTCCAAAAAAAAAAAAAATCGTATTTTTATGTATTTGCTGTAAAAATGGATCTATATAACTAAGCATCCTGAGAACAGGTACTGTAGAGGTTTCTGCCCATCACACTCCCTTACCACCTGCTAAGGTGCCAGGTAATTTTTTATTAGAATCACAATTACTAATCGCTGGTTTCTTAACCCAGGCGGCCTCGAGTATCCTCCACAGAAATGAACAAGAAAATGACTGGCCGAAAACTGATCAGACTGTCTCAGATCAAGGAAAAGATGGCAAGAGAGAAGCTGGAAGAAATAGACTGGGTGACATTTGGGGTTATACTGAAAAAGATTACGCCACAGAGTATGAACAGTGTAAGCCATTGTGTTGGTTTCTTAGCAGTTTTACTACAAACTAACAGTGGGAATTCGAATTTGCTATCTGGAGCCTGTTGGTGTTTCATTTAGAAATAAGTACAGTGAGTTCCAGAATTGCACACATCATTGAGTTGGCGTCCACCAGGTGTCTGCAAAGGATGCCCTACTTAAATAAGACCTGGTGGCACGCATTTCTTGGGCTTCCCATTGTCCAAATTATTCTTACTGCATTTCACTTGTCATTGTTTTTGGTGACACATGTGGTTGTCCCTGTGACACTGTAATGTCTCCCATGGAGGAGAGGCACAGATAACACACAGGCTGAGCTCACAGATTCTTTGGAGGTCCCTTTAGATGTCAGACGTCAACCACAGAAGTACTGAAATTGCTGGCCTGTATTAGTGCCATGTGATATGTGTAATTTGATGATTATTACCAAAAATCTATCAAGTTTCAAAATCACTTTGACTACATCTAAATGGGAAAGTTATTTTGTAACCTGGCAAATCAGATTGCCTGGCTTCTAAGCCTCGTGCCCTTAACTAGTGATGTTACCTTAGTTTGACCCTTAATCTTTCTTTACTGGCTTCCATTTCTTTTTCTATAAAATGAAGGAACTGGCTTTGATTAGACTGAAAATCTCTCCTATCTCTAAAATACTATGATTGATCATGCTCAATAATGGTTTTATTCTCTAATACAGATCTTGCCCAACCTTAGGTTTTTCGTATGATCCAACGTGGAGTTGAGTTTTCAGAGTAGCCGATCCTAAGCCATTATCCTCAGCAAACTAACAGAGGAACAGAAAACCAAACACCACATGTCTCACTTATAAGTGGGAGCTGGACGTTGAGATCACATGAACACAGGGAGGGGAACAACACACCCTGGGGCCTGTTGGGAGAGAGCAGGGGGAGGGAGAGCCTGAGGGAAAAGAGCTAATGGATGCTGGGGTTAATACCTTGGTGACGGGTTGATAGGTGAAGTGAACCACCATGGCACACGTTTACCTATGCAACAAACCTGCACATCCTGCTCGTGTTGAGGTAAATGTAGACAGGTCTGATTTTCCTTTGATTAAATTCTTAGGTACTTCATAAGTGGCTGTAATGACATGAAAATAATAGGCACGAGAATTTATCTGAACTCTTCCAAGACAGGCATTGCACAAATCCACGGAAGAGGGACTGCCGCGCTCAGAGTCCAGGCAGTAGATTCCGTACCATGACCCATACCCATACCCAGCCTGGGTGCCTCTGTGAGACAGCGCAAGTCAAGATTACTCAAATTATTCTGTTTTTTAAAACATCTGTAAAAGTAGAGGTTGTTCCTGTTATAATTGGTCAGCATTTTGAGCTGTATTTCTTCAGATACTTAATAATACTTCTGAAATGTTAAGGTTAAACTCAACCAATTTTCTTGAAATGATGCTTTTGTTTTTTTGTAAGCTAGACAAAATGTAATAGCCTAGAGTGGAGCTTCTTTATTCATATTCATAATAGACTTAGGCCAGGCTTGGTGGCTCACACCTGTAACCCCAACACTGAGAGGGTAGGGTGGGAACATCACCTGCGCCCAGGAGTTCATGACCAACCTGGGAAACATAGTGAGACCTCATCTCTATGAAAGGAAAATAAATCATAAAATTAGCTGGGGCTGGTAGCATGCGCCTATAGTTCCAGCTGCCTGGGAGGCTGAGGATGGAGGATCCTCTGAGCCTAGGAGTTGGAGTGAGCAACAGGACATGATTGTACCACTAGACTCCAGCCTGGGTGACAGAGCAAGACCTTGTCTCTACAAATGATCATCATAATTAATCAATGATATAGAATGGATTTATTCGATTTACCTAATACTGATTCATATCAGTAAGTTACTAAATGGTAGTGTGTGTTATACCTTCCACTTGTCCTTTTAATGACATGCGTGTGTATCTCTGTGTCATTAGAAAGGCAGTGCTATCCCACTCCCTCTGCTTAGACCAGAGGTAATTAGAGACTCTGCTAACAAGTTTGCCACTGGCTTGCTTTATTTCACCTTCATCTCTAAAATGAGAAGGGTAATATAATGCTAAAGGCTAGGTTAATTTATAGTTATCACACACGCTGACCATACATCTTCGACTAACAAAATTCTTGGATTTTATGGATTATATGCATATATTTTTCCATAGGAAAACTCTTGGCCCATAAATGAAGACAGCATAACCTACAGTTCAAAAATTATTAAAAGTAAGAATAACTATTTGTTCCAGGGAAAAACCTTCAGCATTTGGAAACTCAATGATCTTCGTGACCTCACACAATGCGTGTCTGTGTTCTTATTTGGAGAAGTTCACAAAGCACTCTGGAAGACGGAGCAGAGGACTGTAGTAGGGATCCTCAATGCCAACCCCATGAAGCCCAAGGATGGTTCAGAGGAGGTAAGAGCCTGTTTCTGGGATTAGATTCATGATTGTCTCTAAAGTTAGCTGAGTTTTATCAAAGACATTTGAGGCTGCGCATGATGGCTCTTACCTGTAATCCTAACACTTTGGGAAGCCAAAGTGGGAGGATCACTTGATCCCAGGAGTTCAAGACCAGCCTGGCCACCACAGTGAGACCCCCAACCTCTACCAAAAATTTAAAAATTGGCCAGGAGTGGAGGCGCACAACTGTAGTTCCAGCTACTCAGGAGGCTGTGGTAGGAGGATCACTTGAGCCATGAGGTTAAGGCTGTAGTGAGCCGTGATTGTGCCACTGCACTCCAGGCATAAAAGTGGATCCCATCTCAAATAGAAAAGAAAAAAATCTGTATTAGTCTACCTCCAGAAAATAAATCATGCTTTTATGTGATTGTGTCTCCGTGAATCTGGCTTGTTTTTTGTTCCTTCATTACCTACCAATATTCTGAATTTCCACCTGTTTAAAGCGTTTTGTAACAACTACTTTTTTTTTTTTTTTTGAGATGGAGTTTCGCTCTTGTTACCCAGGCTGGAGTACAATGGTGCCATCTCGGCTCACCACAACCTCCGCCTCCTGGGTTCAGGCAATTCTCCTGCTTCAGCCTCCTGAGTAGCTGGGATTACAGGCACACGCCACCATGCCCAGCTAATTTTTTGTACTTTTAGTAGAGACGGGGTTTCACCATGTTGACCAGGATGGTCTCGATCTCTTGACCTCGTGATCTACCCACCTCAGCCTCCCAAAGTGCTGGGATTACAGGCGTGAGCCACTGTGCCCGGCCATAACAACTACTTTTGTCTTTTCGAATTAGTTACAAAGTTCCTGGAGTTCTTTGAACTATTGTGCTCAGGTTTCCTTAGATTTGATACTTTTTTTTTGAGAGTCAATCGCTGCCCAGGCTGGAGTACAGTGACTTGATCTTGACTCACTGCAACCTGCATCTTCTGGGCTCAAGTGATACTTCCACCTCTGTCACCTGGGTAGCTAGCTGTAAATACAGGTGTGTGCCACCATGCTCAGCTAATTTTTGTGGTTTGTTTTTTTTTTTCGAGACAGAGTTTCACTCTTGTTGCCCAGACTGAAGTACAGTGGCACGATCTCGGCTCACTGTAACCTCAGCCTCCCAAGTAGTTGGGATTACAGGCATGCGCCACCATGCCCGGCTAATTTTTTTGTGTTTTTAGTAGAGATGAGGCTTCACCATGTTGGCCAGGCGGGTTTCTAACTCCTGACCTCAGGTGATCCGCCTGCCTGGGCCTCTCGAAGTGCTGGGATTACAGGCGTGAGTCACTGTGCCTGACCTGTTTTGTGTTTTTGTTTTGTTTTGTTTTTTAGCAAAAACAGGGTTTCACTACATTGCCCAGGCTTCTCTCAAACCCTTGGGCTTGGGTGATCTACCCACCTCAGCCTCCCAAAGTGCTGGGATTACAAGTGAGGGCCACCGTGCCCAGCCAGAGTCCTTATATAAATGTTCATGGTGGCATCAGGAAAGCAGTGTGTTATGGTTGAGGGAATTTTGCTCCATTGACTCTGACAGCCATAGCTGCAGTTTAAAATCAAAGGGAGTTTTCATGTTCTCAGGCAACACTACAGTTTTGGCACTACCCACCGCTTCTCTAGGGAATCGCAAATCTAGACACAGCGTGAATAGCAACGGGCAGTTTCTCTACCCTGACTCAGCACCTAATTTTACTCTATTGTAGTCAGATTATTGTTTCCAAGAGAAGTGAAGAAAAAGTTATCTCATTCCTTGCTTTCACCAGAGAATGTCAACAGATCTTCCTCTATTGGTTAGGAGGGTGTTCGGCTGCTAGTAGCAAACTTAAGTACAGTTTCTTTTCGACAATAAACAGTGGGGGCTTATTTTTCTTATATGCTTTTTTAAAAATCCAGATTTAGGCACTATGGTGATTTAAGAGCAACATCTCTGTGAGTATCAGCCTTTTGCTCCTGGTCACGGGGTGCCTTTGAAACTCAAGCTTTCACTGTGAAGTGGCATACCGTGGAAGGGTACCAGTTTCTTAGAGAGGAACACCATGCACTGTTTACAATCCCATGGGAGGGCTCTAAACACCTTGCCAATTTCTACTATTTCTAGATCTGGTAGGTTCCCAGGTCTGGCCGAAAGCTTTGTACAAACCCAGCTGCCAGTGGTTCAGCACAAACCAAGCTACCTGCAGTTTTGCACAAACCCACCTGTGGGAGCATGCATCCAGGAGATAAAACATTTACACAAGTTGGGCGAAGCTCCTTAGGCAGCGAGAATCCACAGAAGCCTAGGATCTAGGTTGAGCCAGTCCACCAAGGCTCGGGAAAGGCACTCCAGGCAAGTGGAATCCTGTCTGCTCATGACTCTCTTCACCCTGCAGCAGAGGGATTATGAAAGCACCCTGATCCGGGTTTTATAACCTGGAGGCTCCTTGGCTCACTGAGCTCAAATATTGTAGATTTTGTCCTAGGAGGGGTGAGGATAAAGCCCAGGCTATTCAGGACAGTACCTCTTGGTACAATCGGTTCAAGAAGAAAATTGTAAACAAGAAGGGAGAGAACTGAGTTCACCAAGGCCCTTCAGGGACTTGTCTCCCTGTTGTCATCTCCACAGAGGGCAAGAAGTGAGGAGGAAGGGGGAGCCAGCCTCCTAACTCATTTTGTCAGGAAAGCAAAAGCTTCCCTACCAGCTCCTGCTTACATCTGATCATCTGGAACTTATAACCACTGCTTGCTCTAAGGAGCGCTGGGAAAACAGGGAACAGGATCTATTACCTGAGGCTGAGAACTCGGCCAGCCCAGATAAAATCAGGATTCCAATCGCAAAGATGAAGGAAAGGGTGGAAAACAGGAAGAGAATTGAAGGTGCCTTCTGTACCCCTGTTCTTAAAACAGTTGTAGAGCGCTGGTTTCACATTCCTTTACACCAGTAAAACCTCTCTCCTTTTTGAGACAGGGCCTCACTCTCTTGCCCAGGCTGGAGTGCAATCACAACTCACTGCAGCCTAGATTTCCCAGGCTCTCGTGATCCTCCCACTTCAGCCCCGCAAGTAGCTGGGACTACAGGCACACACCACCATGCCTAGCTAATTTTTTGTATTTTTTGTAGAGACAGGGTTTGGGCCACATTGCCTAGGCTGGCCTCAAGAGATCCACCCACCTTGGCCTCCCAGAGTACTAAGGTTATAGGTGTGAGCCACTGCACCTGACAATAACCTAAAATCAGCAACAACCATTCTTCTCTCTATTCCTGCTAATAAAGGGACATAATTTTGTCTGCCGTTAACTCCTGCCCCACCTCTTTCTTCCAGGTGTGTTTATCTATCGATCATCCTCAAAAGGTCTTAATTATGGGTGAAGCTCTCGACCTGGGAACCTGTAAAGCCAGGAAGAAGAACGGAGAGCCGTGCGCGCAGACTGTGAATTTGGTTGGTTTCAGCTTTGTTAGGATGGTTTCCGCTAAAGAAAAGAATGGTTAGAAATAAACTGTAGGTACTTTAGCTGTGGTGACCAGTTTGGAACTGCGTTTCCTACTTAAAGGAGTCAAAATGAGAACATTTAATGTGTGGGTAATAATCCCCAGTTTAAAAAAGTGAGGGCAGGGGAAGGAGGGGAGATTTAACCTCTCAGGAAAGTGATCTTTTTTTTTTTGAGATGGAGTTTCACTTTTGTTGCCCAGGCTGGAATGCAATGGCGCCATCTTGGCTCACTACAACTTCCGCCTCCCGGATTCAAGCGATTCCCCTGTCTCAGCCTCCCAGTAGCTAGGATTACAGGCGCATGCCACCATACCCAGCTAATTTTTGTATTTTTAGTAGAGACGAGGTTTCATCATATTGGTCAGGCTGGTCTGGAACTCCCGACCTTAGGTAATCTGCCTGCCTTAGCCTCTCAAAGTGTTGGGATTACAGACATGAGCCACTACACCTGGTGGAAAGTGATCTTTTATCTGACCAAGAGGTTTAAGACAGAATTTTTGTTTGCCTTCAATTCTTATAGTTCCACAGAGCAAGCATGATGAAATACAATGAAAATTGTATCTTAGCCTGTATTTTAACTCAATTATACCTTTTCTTATGACTTTTTAAAGAAGAGTAGCTTCATTTAGGTATCATTTACATACCATTCAATTCACCAAAACAATTCAGGCCAGGTGCAGTGGCTCATACTTGTAATCCCAGCACTTTGGGAGGTCCAAGTAAGCAGATCACCTGAGGGCAGGAGTTCGACAACAGCCTGGCCAACATGGTGAAACTCCATCTCTACTAAAAATACAAAAATTTGCTGGGCATGGTGGGGGGGTGCCTGTAGTCCCAACTATTTGGGAGGCCGAAGCAAGAGAATCACTTGAAACCAGGAGACAGAGGTTTCAGTGAGCTGCAGTCACACTGTTACACTCCAGCCTGGGTGACAGAGTGAGATTCTGTCTCAAAAAATAATAAACAAACAATTCAGTAATTTCTAGTACATTCACAGAGTCCATCACCACTGTGTAATTTCAGAACCCTTTCATTACCCCAGAAAAAAAACCCAATACCCACTAGTAGTTATTCTGAGTCTCCTCTTCCCTAGTTCCTGGTAAGTGCTAACCTACCTGCTGTCTCTATGGATTTGCCTCTTATAGACATTTTATATAATAGAATCACAATATGTGACCTTTTCTGTCTGGCTTCTTTTACTTAACATAATGTTTCTCACGACTGATCCATGCTGTAGCATTTACAACACTTTATTCCTTTTTATGGGTAAATAATATTCCATTGTATGGCTATACCACGTTGTTTATTCTTTCATCAGTTGATAGATGGTTGCGTTGTTGCCACATTTAGCTATTATGAATAATGCTGCTAAAACACACATCCCAGTTTTTATGGGGATGTATGTGCTCCACTCTCTTGGGCATATACCTGGGAGTGGGATTGCTGGGGCAATATGGTAATCTCTCGATTTTTGAGGAACTTCCAGACTGGTTTCCCAAGTGGCCATGCCATTTTACATCACACCAATAATGTATGAACTTTGCAGTTTCTCCGTCCTTGTTGGCACCTGTCACTGTATTTCTTGTTTGTTATAGCCCTTGTAGTAGGTGTGAAGAGGCACTTAGAGTTCTTTGAAAGAATTAAATGACAGTTTTGGTTTCATCACTTGTTAGTTTCCTTATTCCTTCCTGTTAGATGAATTCGTGGGCAGGAAATAATAAGGTGGGAGACAGTTGGAAAATGAGGTTTCAGAGTGAAGTACCTAACAGATCTCCCTGTGAGAAATAGATCCTTAAAAATCCATGGCCTGGCCAGGCACGGTTGGCTCACACAAGTAATCCCAAAACTTTGGGTGGCCAAAATGGGCAGATCACTTGAGGCCAGGAGTTTAAGACATAAAACTCCGTCTCTGCTAAAAATAGAAAAGTTAGCTGGGCGTGGTGGTGCGTGCCTGTAATCCCGGCTACTTGGGAGGCTAAGGCAGGAGAATCACTTGAACCCAGGAGGCAGAGGTTGTAGTGAGCCAAGATCATACCACTGCACTCCAGCCTGGGTGACAGAGGGAGACTGTCTCTAAAAAAAAGGAAATTCCATTGACACTGTAACTACTGTTAACCTAATAGAAAAATACTGTACCATCTCGCCGTTTCTTTCACTGAAAGGATAGCACCTCTCCAAGGATCAACTAGAGCAACAGCTAGAAAAACCTCACTGGGAGCTGATTTTGTTTTTAAATTATTTTTTGTTGAGGCAAAATTCACAATATACAGTTAACCATTTTAAATATTTATTATCCAGTGATGCTTAGTTGTGTAACCACCAGCTCCCTGGTTTCAAGATTCCATCACTCTGTAAAAACACTGGCCCCATTAAGTCATCACTCCCATCCCCCACTCCCTCCATCTCTTGGTGTCATCTCGTCTGCTTTCTGTCTCTATGGATTTGTCTCTTCTGTAAAAGGACTTACACAACGTGGGACCTTGTGAGTCTGACTTCTTTCACCTTCCTTGTTTTCAAGGTTCATCCTAGAAGCTGATTTCATTTCCTTTGTAGAAAGAGGGCAAAGGGAATTTCACCAGAACTTTCAGGGGACTCAAAGGGAAGACCTTCTTCCCCTCGGGGACTGAGCCAGCCCTTCCATGTTGGGAACGGTCTTGGCGGTCAGCAGGGAGGACTCTGCCTGAGTCATGTTCCGGGAAGCCAGGAGAAGGAACTGTGTCCGCTCATTGCTGTTTCCCGGCCTGTCGCCCTCATCTGATGCCACTGCTCTGCTTTTTGCAGCATGACTGTGAGTACTGTCAGTACCACATCCAGGCTCAGTACAAGAAGCTCAGTGCAAAGCGCGCCGATTTGCAGTCCACCTTCTCTGGAGGACGAATTCCAAAGAAGTTTGCCCGCAGAGGCGCCAGCCTCAAAGAACGGCTGTGCCAAGATGGCTTTTACTACGGAGGTGTTTCTTCTGCCTCGTATGCAGCTTCAATGTAAGTCATTCTCGGGGCTTATTTTGGGGCAAGGATATAGCTTATCAAAGACTAAACCTACTGCTTGTCCCTTCTCGTAACCATCCTGGGATACTCGTACGGGTTTTATCTTTCATAACTTACTGCCCGAAACAAGTTGGTTAAGGACCTCTTTTATTCCCAGGCAGAGAGAAAGGCATTCAGGAGAGAGAGAGATTGACTTACGTTGGGGTGGGCTTTAAGAGAGCCCACTCTTCCTCTTCGACTTCTTTTGGTTTTTGGGGGTTTTTCCTTTTTGTGATGGAGTCTCACTCTGTCGCCCAGGCTGGAGTGCAGTAACTCAGTCTCAGCTCACTGCAACCTCCACCTCCAGGGTTCAGGTGATTCTTCTGCCTCGGTCTCTTGAGTAGCTGGGACTATAGGTGTATGCCACCACACCCAAGTAATTTTTCATTTTTAGTACAGACAAGGTTTCACCATGTTGGCCAGGCTGGTCTCAAACTCCTGACCTGAAGTGATCCACTTTCCTCAGCCTCTCAAAGCACTGGGATTACAGGCGTGAGCCACCATGCCCGGGCCCTCTTTGACTTCTAATGTGAACAGTGCAACTTTGTCAGGGCTTTTAAAAATGTGTTAATCACATTGTCAACACCCTTCTGATTATTTCTCCTGCAACTATTTATTGCAGGAGGGTGAGGCCCCAGACCTCATGGAACCCACATTTCACTCAGTGAGTGAATATACTGTGAAGCCTCACGTAGGGAGTGGGACGATGCTGGGTAGGCCTCCATGACCCCTTGCCTGGGGATCTCAGAGTCAATAGAGTCCCTGACATTGTAATCTAAGGGTGTGCAATCTTTTGGTTTCCCTGGGCTCCACTGGAAGAATTGTCTTGGGCCATACATAAAATATACTAATGATAGCTGATGAGCTAAAAAAAAAAAAAAAAGAGAGAAAAGAAAACTCCCTTAATGTTTTAAGAAAAGTTTATGAATTTGTGTTGGGCCACATTCAAAGTCACCCTGGGCTATGTGTGGCCCGAGGGCTGCAGGTTGGGCAAGCTTGTTGTAATCAGCGACCACTTCACCACATTATAGAAAGCACATCTGAGGACTTGGCATCAGGCAGCTACAGTTGGTCCAAGAACAAAACAGGTTTGTGTTCCCAATCCAACAGAAATGGGGCAAGACGATTCACTTCCCCTATCTTTTTTTTAACAGTGAGCATGTTTTTGAGATTTAAAACGATTTCTAAATTTTTCCAAATCTGCTAAAAGCAGTACGTGTACATTAGGCTTTTAAAAGAACATACAATTCAACCAAAGGAGAAAACAAAAAGCAACTCTAATCCTACCACCTGAGAAACTGTTAGTTCCGGGCCATGCACGGTGGCTCACACCTGTAATCTCATCATTTTGGGAGGCAAAGACAGGAGGATCGCTTAAGCCCAGGAATTTGAGACCAGCCTGAGCAACATGGCAAGACCCCTACAAAATACAAAAAAATTAGCTGGGCATGGAGGCACACGCCTGTAGTCCCAGCTGCTTGGGAGGCTGAGATGGGAGAATTGCTTGAGCCTGGGGAAGTGGAGGCTGCGTGAGTCACGATTGCTCTACAGCACGCCAGGTTGGACAACAGAGTGAGACCTTATCTCAAAAAAAAACAAACACCCCAAGCTGTTAGTTACTTGGTATATATACTCCTAGGTGTCGTGTTTTGTTTTTACCTAAGTATAAATTTTTAGTAATATAAAATGAGATCATAGTATGCCTATTCTTTGTAACTACCTTTTTTCCAGTGTAAAATAATTGTTTTTCTTGTCTGTCATTCTTAGTCATTTAAACAGTTCTGTATAGATGAACATTTATGGTTTTTTCAATGTACGACATTATAAAGAAAGCTGCTGTTACTATCCTAGATTTTTGCAAAGTCCTCAATTGTTTTAAGATAAATATCTAGACTGCTAGTTCAAAGCTTTGACATATATTTTTATTTTTTTTGCCCAGTTTCCTTCCAGAATGGCCTCAAGCAGATTTGTAGACTGCCTCTAGCTTTTCTCTGTGACACATAAAGCAGTTATGCCTTAGGGCTGTGGCATTAAGAAAGCCTGCTTAGGTGGTGTTTTGAGAAACTCTGACAGTGTTTAAAGGCTACTGCACCCATGAAAGGAAGTCAATTATAAGATAAGAGGGGCTGGGCGCGGTGGTTCATCATGGTCTCTGTGCCTTCTTTACTTCATCAGAGCATTGGGACTTAGTGATTC
The DNA here is from genome assembly GCF_049354715.1 of Callithrix jacchus. NCBI lineage: Eukaryota > Metazoa > Chordata > Mammalia > Primates > Cebidae > Callithrix > Callithrix jacchus. The sequence goes on from NC_133508.1 coordinate 14,254,508, forward strand.
TCCTTTTGGGGGTGACTTGTCATTTCAGTGCAGCAGCTGTGGCTCCAAAGAAGAAGATTCAAACCACTCTGAGTAATCTGGTTGTTAAGGGCACAAACTTGATCATCCAGGAAACACAACAAAAACTCGGTAACTTTGTTTCTCCATATGAAATTTCTTTCTCCAGTTTAATTATGCAGTCTTAGGGATAAAAGAGTTCACATTGGATGCAGTGTACACTGCTCCAGTGATGGGTGCACCCAAATCTCAGAAATCACCAGTAAAGAACTTATTCATGCACAAAAATAAATAAATAAATAAATATGTAGTCTTTAGGGTTGAACGTGGCTACAGCTCGTACTCTTAAGTAGTAAGAATCACTCATCACCTGTACTTAGTGAGTGGTGTGGCCTGACCTGGAGCAATCAAGCCTGGTTTGCAGGACCTTAAGAAAAAAACAGCATATTGGTCTTAACTGTGTCTTACCTTAGTATGCTTTTTACAATTTCTTGGTGTATCTGGGTAAACTCTTAACATCCAGCATTAGAATCAGTAGTATTACCTTCCTGGCCAAGCTTCTTATCTGTTATCTTTTGTTAAAATGGGTCTTGGTCATAAAAACAAAACAAAACAAAAACTTAATAGTCTTGGTCAGAGAATGCAGCCCCCACCCTGGGCTTATGGTTGTAAACAGTGGACAGGGACCCTTATCCACAGTGCATATTCTAGAAACAGAGTATGGAATGACCCTCAGATTTAAGGGCTCACTTAGTATTCTAATTATTACTAGAAATAAAATATACTCAGGATACCCTGCAGTCCAAGTCTGATGTTAGAGGTTAAGGATTCCTTTTTCTGTTGGTATTCCGTCTACTTCCTTTACATACGACTAAAATTACGGGTACAGAGTTTCGAAAGTGGTATGTCATATGACCTCAAACCATCTAAGCATGCATCCTCATGCTGGTGTTGACATGGCACAGGAATACCCCAGAAGAGCCTGTCTTGCTCTGAGGAGTTCAAGGAACTGATGGACCTGCCAACGTGTGGAGCCAGGAACTTAAAACAACATTTAGCCAAAGCCACAGCTTCAGGTACTGTGAGCTGCGCGGCCACACGTGTGTCCCTGTGTTCCTTCAGCCGCCCAGGGCACCCCCTCAGTCTGTGGGCTTCTGTTTCAGGGATCATGGGGAGCTCAAAACCTGCCATCCAGTCTATCTCGGCCTCCGCACTCTTGAAGCAACAGAAGCAGCGTATGTTGGAGATGAGGAGAAAGAAATCAGAGGAAATACAGAAGCGGTAAGAGGAGCAGACAGTATTCCCCGTTTAGCTCATCCATCTCAGGCATCCTCAGAACGCCTTCATCAGGTTCCAGAATGTGACTTCAGGTTTCGATTGGCTACGTTTTAACTCTGGAAGTTTAAAATAGGTTTCCCATAACCTGAATAGCATTTAAGGCTGTATATTTCTTACACTAGTGACTCCCAACACCAAATGGTACAGGTTAGTTATTACCATGGAAAAGGGAAAGGGGTGAGATGTGAAGAGGGTTCTTGTGAAGGGGGAGAGCACAGGTTCCCCTGCTAGCTGTCATTTTTTTCTCTTGCTCTTTTTTTTTGAGACAGGTTCTCTCTGTTGCTCAAGCTGAAGTGCAATGGCATAGTCTTGGCTCACTACAATCTCCGTGTCCCAGACTCACATGATCCTCCTGCCTTGGCCTCCCAAGTATTTGGGACTACAGGCTTGCGTCACTATTCCTGGCTAATTTTTGTATTTTTCTGTAGAGACTGGGTTTTGCCATGTTGCCCAGGCTGGTCTCCAACTCCTGAACGCAAGTGATTCACCTGGCTGCCATTTCTGGGTTTTGCCATAATTCAGTTTTTTTTATGACAGGCAGAGCCAATGAGTAGAGTACAGTTCTTTGGATAAATGATAAAAACGGAGAGTCACTTTAGAAGCAAAAGCAAGTGGAAATGTGTTACTTGGCTTCAGCCAATAATAAAAAAAAATCAAGTGGAAATGCGTTATGGTAGGTGGACAAATGAATGATTCCTGGACTCAGGTCATCTGAATAATGATGGAGCTGCGGTTCACAGGCATTTTATGTGCACTCCATAAACGCAGTATCTGAGCCTCTGGAAAGCTTCTGAGCCTTGTTTTACTAACTGTGTGCCTGGAGGTCAGAGAGCTAGTTTTTGGTAGTGCTAAGTTTTGGGCTCACATGTGATCTGCTCCAGTGCCAATCCATTTGCCATCCCAAATCTGGGTTGCTGAAAGGCCACTGCATCCATGAAAGGAGGTCAATTATAAGATAAGAGGGGTTGGGCGAGGTGGTTCATGCCTGTAATTCCAGGACTTTGGGAGGCCGAGGCAGGTGGATCACAAGGTCAGGAGTTCAAGACCAGCCTGACCAACATGGTGAAGCCATGTCTCTACTAAAAATACAAGTATTAGCTGGGCGTAATGGCAGGCGCCTGTAATCCCAGCTGCTTGGGAGGCTGAGGTGGGAGAATCGCTTAAAACTGGGAGGTGGAGGTTGCAGTGAGCTGAGATTGCGCCACTGCACTCCAACTTAAGCAGCAGTGCAAGACTCTGTCTCAAAAATAGTAATAATAAAAATAAAAGGAAATCTGGGAAAGTAAGAAAATGGGTTTGATCTCAGGCAGATTAGTTTGAGGTGCTGGTAGGATATCTACAGAGGTATTCATCATGTGCCTACAGGTGACATAAATTATATACATGGACATAGAAATATGAATGGTGTTGTGAGCCTCATGGGAAATGGAGAGTGCCCATCAGTTTGAAGGCACTGCAATTAGAACATTTTCAGAATTTCGTTGGCCAAAGAAGCCTTAGCTTTGTGCAGGGTTTGATAGGTAGTTTGCAAACTCAGCCTAGACCTTGCAAGAGTGGGTATGTGGGGTTGGAAGGAGTACCTTTCTGGGATGGCCTGGCTCTCATCCCCAGCCTGGCCCTCGTGAGCAATGTGATCCTGGGCCTCAGTGTCTTCATGGATCAAATAAGAGCTTTGGACTAGATGGTTTCTGAGGTTTGTTATTAAATAGCTCTTAAGGCTGGCTCTGTGGCTCACGTCTGTATCCTAGCACTTTGGGAGGCCAAGGCAGGCAGATCCCTTCAGCCCAGGAGTTCGAGACTAACCTGGGAAACATGGAGAAATCCTGTCTATACAAAAATAAAAAAATTAGCCAGGCATGGTGGCGCACACTTTTGGTCCCAGCTACTTGGGAGGCTGAGGTGGGAGTATTATCTGAGCCTGGGAGGTGGAGATTGCAGCAAGCTGCAGTTGTGCCAGTGCACTCCAGTATGGGCGACAGAGCAAAACCCTGTCTCCAAAAAAAAAAAGTAAAATAGCTCTTAAAACCATTTGTTGTCAGTAAGTGCTGTAATCCCAACACGTGGGAGGATGAGGCACGAGAATCACTTGAACCCAGGAGGCGGACATTGCAGTGAGCCAAGATCGCGCCACTGCACTCCAGCCTGGGCAACAGAACAAGACTCTGTCTCAAAAAAAATTTTTAAAGGATGAAAAATAATCGCTGCAAGTCAAGTTACAGTGCTTTTCTGTTAATGACTTCCAAATGTCCCACATGTACTGTCTCTTCGCAGTAGCATAAACTAAAATGTAGGGAGATGCAATGAGTTCCTACAGGCCCTCGAGCTGACGGTAGGGTTGGGAATATGGCTGGGTGTGCCGCGGATGACATCCACTGCACAGCTGATCGATAAAAACAGTAATCAGTTATAAAGTGTTAGGACAATTACAGCTTATTTAAAGAAAACACAATTAATGCAGGAGTTAGTGAGGCTAGTATTCTTATTGTGTGCAAATTTGAATTACCAGCCAAGGAGAGGAAATTATTTTGCTAACAACTAGCTCCCAGTGGTGGCCTGCCTGCCACCTCCTGGTTCATGTTGAGTTCTAGAGTTTTTATAAACCCTGTTTGCGTACTTGACTGTATGTTCTTTAAAGATTTCTGCAAAGCTCAAGTGAAGTCGGGAGCCCAGCTGTGCCATCCTCATCAAGACAGCCTCCTGCTCAGTCTCCAGGGACACCATCTGAGTTTCCCAGGCTGGAGGGAGCCCCGGCCACAATGACACCCAAGCTGGGGCGAGGCGTCTTGGAAGGAGATGATGTTCTCTTTTTTGACGAGTCACCACCACCAAGACCAAAACTAAGTGCTTTAGCGGAAGCCAAAAAGGTAACTGGCATCTCTTCTTTTTAACACCTGAGTTTGCATTCTGTAGGACAGAGCTGGAGGAAAGACAGATACCTAATAGCTGTATATTGATGGTGCTCATTAGAGTCAGTGTAATTTGAAAAAATGGTAGTGTCCACATAATATGAATTTAATCCAAGAAAGTTAGAGCTGTTATCTCCACACTATTTCTTGCCAGGCTGCAGGATGTACCCTAGAGGAAGATAGTGTTTATAACTAGAGACACTGACTGTAGGAAAACAATTCTTGGAATTGTTGAGGTGAGACTGTAATGTAAAATGGTGATTTAAGGAATCCTTCCCTCTTCCTTCCTGCCTCTCTTTCTCTCTCACTCTCTCTCTCTCTTTCCCTCTTTCTCTTACTCTATTGTCCAGGCTGGAGTGCAGTGTCACAATCTCGACTCACTGCAACCTCTGCCTCGCGGGTTCAAGTGATTCTCCTGCCTCTGCCTCCTGAGTAGCTGGGATTACATGCACCCACCACCACACCCGGCTAATTTTTGTATTTTTAGTAGACACGGCGTTTCACCATATTGGCCAGGCTGATCTCAAACTGCTGAACTCAAGTGATATGCCCACCGCAGCCTCCCAAAGTGCTGGGACTATAGGCATGAGTCACTATGCCTAACCAAGAATCCTTCTTTAAAAGAAATCTTACACAGAAGTCTAGTCACATGACAGGGACTAGAGAAAGCTGAGTTGCTTTGGCTGAAGTAGGGGACCCTCAGAGCCCCAGCTGCCTGCTTCCTGAGTCCCCTGACCGAGCCTCTCTCTCTTCTAGTTAGCAGCTACAGCCACATGAAGTGCAGCGGCTAGCTGTATGCCACGACCTTCCCAACATACCTATAGTACTGCATACAGTAATAACCTATAATAACAACCATGACGCATGTCCGTGTTACTCCATGCCTGTGATATGTGTGTGCTGTGCATTTACTATGTTTGTTTGTTTGCTTGCTTTTTGAGACAGAGTCTTGCTCTGTCACTCAGGCTGGAGTGCAGTGGTACAATCTCGTCGCACTGCAGCCTCCACCTCCTAGGTTCAATCAGTTCTCCTGCCTCAGCCTCCCGAGTAGCTGGGAATACAGGTGCCTGCCACCATGCCCGACTAAGTTTTGTATTTTTAGTAGAGACAGGGTTTCACTATATTAGCCAGACTGGTCTCAAACTCCTGACCTCGAGTGATCCCCCTGCCTCAGCCTCCCAAACTGCTGGGATTACAGGCATGAGTCACTACACTCAGCCAGAAATGTATTTACTATGTACAGATTCATACTTTGCAGACATCTTATTTCATCCACACCACCATGACCTTCAAAGGTAGGTCAATACTATATCATCATTTCCTTCTTTTGTTTTGTTTTGAGACAGGGTCTTACCCTGTCTCCCAGGCTGGTATGCAGTGGTACAGTGACAGCTCACTGAAGCCTCCACCTCCCAGGGCTCAGGTGATCCTCCCAGCTCAGCCCCCTGAGTAGCTGGTACTGCAGGCATGCACTACCATACGCAGCTAATTTTTGTATTTTTTGTAGTGATGAAGTCTCGCTATGTTTTTTTCTCAGGCTGGTCTTGAACTCCTGAGCTCAAGTAGCCTGCCTGCCTCAGCCTCCCAAAGTGCTGGGTTTACAATGAGCCACCGTGCCCAGCCCCATTTCCGTTTTATAAATGAGAAATTATATAACTTGCCTCGGGTTACAAGCTAGTCCATGGCAGAGCTGGATGGAATTCCATCCTAATTCTCTCTGATTCTAAAACTTACAAAATGGTGATGTGGCTCCTTCCTGGATCTGGAAGCCTGCAGTCTCGCTGATGTCACACTTGTTATATTTTAAATAAACTGAGACTTACTCATCAGCATGTAGACCTGTCTCCCATGCTATTACAGTCTAGTAATTTTGGTAATAATACCAAGGAAAATTAAGATATGTTTTGCCAGTTTCTCTTGGAGGACAGCCAGAATTCACTCGTTAATAACAAAAAAGAGGTCCAGGTCTTAAGCGCCTCTGTCATCTTTCAGATCTTTACCTCCCTCTCTTCTCTTTTTTTCTAGTTAGCTGCTATCACCAAATTAAGGGCAAAAGGCCAGATCCTTACAAAAACAAACCCAAATGGCATTAAGAAGAAGCAAAAGGACCCTCAGGCCGTCCTGGAGGTGAAGGAACGTGTAGAAAAGAACGCCATGTTTTCTTCTCCAGGTACTGCAGTTTCACAGTTAACAGTGGAAAACAGAAACTGTTTCTAAGGGAAATACGTTCTAAACCCAAACCAGCACCCAGATATCAAGCAGTTACTTCAATTTCCTCCTATAAAGAATACCTAAATAGAATTTCTATGGGTGGAACTGATTTTTTTTATAATCACTTTAAATTGGAATGAAATTAGACATAATTCGAATACTTGGGAATAGGATCTTTGTACATATATTAATGTAAAGGTTTGCTTTGACAGGACTCAAATTCCTTTGTTTTAAATTGCCCTGTCTTTATTTTTAAAACTCCGAAGTAGGCAATATCATGTTAACATCATTGTCAACATATTTAACATTGCTATTATCTATTATGATAGTCAGCTGCCTATTTGAAGGTGAAAAAGAGATTCTAATTTAGTGGCCAAATCTGCCACCACCCACATTCTATGTTCAGCTTCTTGGCTCACCTCTGAGCCCTTCCTCTGCTGGGGCCAGCTGGGGTAGGTCGCGTTTGAAGGGCTGGTAGGCAGAGGAAGGGGGAGTGGAAGGGAGTGGAGTCGACGAGGCACGCTGGCTTTCTGCAATTTCTTGGTCACTGCTGATGCTTGTTCCTTCTGCTCTAGCTGAGGTTGAATTAGAACCTGCCAGGAAAAAAAGGAGAGAACAACTTGCCTACCTGGAATCTGAGGAATTTCAGAAAATCCTCAAAGCAAAATCAAAACACACAGGCATCCTGAAACAGGTAAGATCCCAAAAGCTCAAGGATGGTGTTGATGTCCGGTGTCCTTCAAAGCCAAGGTGCCAGCTGTAGGACCAGAATCTGCTGTTTGTTTTGTTTTGAGACAGAGTCTCAGTACAGTGGTGCAGTCTTGGCTCACTGCAACTTCCACCACCTAGGTTCAAGCGATTCTTCTGCCTCAGCCTCCCCAGTAGCTAGAATTACAGGCATCCGCCACCATACCAAGCAAATGTTTGTATTTTTAGTAGAGGCAGAGTTTCCCCATGTTGGCCAAGCTGGTCTCTAACCCCAGACCTCAAGTGATCCTCCCGCCTTGGCCTCCCAAAGTCCTGGGATTACAGGCATGAGCTACCATGCCCAGCCAAGAATCTGCTTTTTACATAATTCTAGAAGTAGGTATGTGTCCGTTTGTTTGAGTTTGCTTTGAAGAACAGGATAATTTCGAATAGATTTTAGCCTTGGCTTTGACCCTTTACTGAAGAATATCATTTGACTTAACATGACTTAAATAGATATCAGTATTATAAAAATGTTTGCACTTGGTTATGGCTGTGAAGTGATGTTTAAATGGTTCTAAACTGTTGCTGTTTTCTGCCTTGCAATATGCAAAGAGAGTCTTCCCATCCAGGATTTTATATCTGCATATCAGATGCTCCAAAGCCGGGCTTAACTCATGCTGGAGGCTCTTTTTAGTAACAGGTGTTTGTATTGCTTTCTTATCTTGAAATAAAATTCATGGATAATATGAATTACCTATACTAGTCATTTTGAAAAATTAATATCCTAATGCAAAGAAGAAAAAGTAAAGATATTTAAGATAAAGGTAGAGATTGCATTATGGATTTGTAAATGCATAGGCAGAACTAGCTGAGGGGAGATAAAGTGGTGAGAGGCTTGGATTTATTAGTATAAATGAGCCAGAAATGGAGACTCAGAAATGTTTCTTTGATAATGTGGGGATTTTTGTCAGGGATGGGAGGAGTGTTCAGACAGGGTCTCTGTATGTTCCCCAAACTGGTCTTGAATCCTGGGCTCAAGCAATTCTCATACCTCAGCCTCCTGAGTAGCTAGGAATAGATAATGTACTTTTCAGGGGGTGGGGGTGTTTTTTTGAGACAAGGTCTGGTTTATCTATGTTGCCCAGGTTGGAGAGGAGAGAGAGATAGAGTGTGTGTGTATATGTGTTTTAAGTAAACAATCCCGAGAAACCACAGTACCATTGTCCCTCAGTATACACGGGAATCTACTTTTACTCTTACAATAGCCAACACGTGTTAAAAGCATGCACAAATATTGTAGAGTTGTGTAGAAAGCAGTTAGGTTCTAGGGTTTTAATCAGGTTCCCCACTCACACATTTGTCTCAGAGCACACAGAAGCCAGGCAGGATGAGAAGCAGTCCTTAGTTGTGTCGGTGACTGTCCCATGTATTGCAGACAGTTCAGCACCCCTGGTCGCTGCCAACCGCAGAGGTAGCAATCATTATGATAACACAAAGTGCTCCCACCAATTTAAAAAATAATCGCCATTCTGTATCACTACTCCAGATGATCTGCTCTTCCTTTGATTAACAAATAACTAACAAAACAGCTCTGCATGGTATCGTTTCACTGAACTTGAAACTCAGGAGAGATGCCAGCAGTGCCTCTGCAGCTGCAGAGCTGAGCTCGTTGCTTCTGTGGCACCCGAGGCCCAGGGCCCTCCTGCCTGTGGAGCAGCGCTAACCCCATCGCTGCACGCACATTCTGCCACAAGCATCTCTGCCCTCAGGGCTGTTCCCTGACATTCCGTGTACCAAGGAAACTCGCCAGTGGGGGCCCGGAGTCCCTTGTGTTATGGAGCCTATATTAGAACAGTAGAAATAACTGCCCTTGGGCACACACTTGGTGTAATGATGCTGTCGTATTAGGAGTGCTTATTTGTATTTGGTGTTTTAAAAATTACCAAATGGGCCAGGCACAGTGGCTCACACCTATAATCCTAGCACTTTGGGAGGCCAACGCAGGCGGATCACCTGAGGTCAGCAGTTTGAGACCAGCCTGGCCAGCAGGGTAAAACCCCATATCAGCTGAAAATTCAAAAATTTAGGTGGGCATGGTGGCAAGCACCTGTAGTCCCAGCTACTTGGGAGGCTAAGGCAGGAGAATCTCTTAAACCCGGGAGATGGAGGTTGCTGTAAGCCAAGATTGCACCACTGCACTCTAGCCTAGGTGACAGTGAGACTCCATCTCAAAAATAATTTAAAAGCATCACCAAATGCTCTTGTATCCCTTTGATTTTGCATATTAAGAGCTTGTTTCTACGTATCATCATCTTTTGCTTTGCAGATTGTCGAGGTACTGTCCAGGGCCCTGGCACTCTTAGCCTGTCCCTTCGGTTCTGTTCTGTTCTGATTATCAGCTGACTCATCTGAATAATCATTGAGTTACTCTTGCTGCACTGCCTGAGCGCATACTGGATTTGGCACCAGGTCTCTCATATGCCCTGTCGTTCCAGGCCGAGGCTGAGCTGCAGGAGCGCTACTTTGAGCCACTGGTGAAGAAGGAACAAATGGAAGAAAAGATGAGAAACATCAGAGAAGTGAAATGCCGCGTCGTGACATGCAAGACGGTAGGTGAAGGTGGGGGCTACAGCAACCATGGGCCCCTCGTGGTGCTGCTGTGACTCGGCAGCACTTGGAGAACATGTGGGATCTGGGGCCTTATCTTGTAATGTGTCAGTTAATTAGGCTGGAAAGCAAAGGGCGGAGGTGGCCCAGAACCCGGCTTCCTGCCTGACCTGGCTGCTGTGCTCTGCCAGTGGAGCATTTGTCTAGGGCATTCTCCCATTTGACCACTGCCTCCAGTTCGAATAGGCCTTAACATCTCCTCCCCTGGACCACTGGGTCCACGAGGCTCAGTGTACATAGGCCCTGGGACCATGGTTGAACCCCTTGGGCTCACCACTCTTCTCTGCACTTTCTGAGGTTGTCTAAGTCTCAAGTTACTTACCAAGCTCAGTGTAATTCTCAGAAGTGACAGTCCTCTCTCCCGCACGTGCTGTGCTGCACACCCACCGCTTCTGATTCTCTTCGGTCTGAGGATTGAAATTAGAAGTGAAATCCTTAATCTCTCTGTCTTGGCTTTGCTGCTAATGAAACAGGGAGTAATAATAAGCCTACATCCTTTTTATAGATCATAGAATAGAATGAAAGAGCTGCTGATCCCTCTTTTATATAGATGCCAAGCCTCGGCGTCATATGTAAGCAAGGTGCTGCGATGACTCTAGCACAGACCGACTGAAGCTATTTGGGGGTTTACGGTATTTTCCTCTTTTGCTCTTTCTACTGTCATCATGAAATATGTTATACAGTAACAGAAAGTTACTGTGTACTTTGCGACTGACCAGAAATTGGGCCAAACATGAGGAACAGTTGTATCAGTCTGAGGGAGTCAGGCAGTCACATGGGTGACTGTAGCAAGAGGTGAAGGGAGCCCAGTCCCCTAGCAAGGGCCCAGGTGGTGATGAGAAGTCAGGTGGTCTGGGAGCAGACTGCCCTGACCACAGCTGAGTGGGTGTTTGTCCTCCAGCTCTTCACTGGCGCTGTGCGTTTCATGTTGTTCTGTGCAGTGCGCCTACACTCACTTCAAGCTGCTGGAGACCTGCGTCAGTGAGCAGCATGAATACCACTGGCATGATGGTGTGAAGAGGTTTTTCAAGTGTCCCTGTGGGAACAGAAGCATATCCCTGGACAGACTCCCGAACAAGCACTGCAGGTATGAGAACCACCTGGGGCTCTTTGTCCCACATGGGGATCTTCATCTCTTTTTCCGGTGGCTGTGAGTCTATTCCCTGGGAACGTTGGATGATCATTATGTGCCTTCCTACAGCTCCAGGCTGTCCTCTCGACTCAAGTTGTTATCTGAAATCCTGGAATTCCTTCCCTGCCCTTTCACTGCTGTCCCCAACACCTATTGTAGTACCTGACCCGCAGGAGGTCCTCAGAAGTGTTTGTCGAATAAATAAGAATGATAGGGTGGGGTGGTGAACCTGTGTGTGTTTGTTGGGGGCTAGGATGCACATGATATTTTTTTCTTCTCTCTACTCCCAAGAGTTATTTGATCATTTTAAATGTCTTTAGCTTGTGAGAACTGCTGTTCCTCAGTATCCAAGGGGGATTGGCCCCAGGACAGCCCTCTCCCCACAGGATACCAAAATCTGTGGCTGCTCAAGTCTCTGATAGAAAATGGTGTAGTGTTTGCATATAACGTGCACACATCCTCCCATATACTTTAAAACATCTCTAGATTACTTATAATGCCTACTACAATGTCAATGCTGCAGATATTGTTGTTGCCGTTTATTGTCGTTTTGTTATTTTTTACTGTGCTTCCCCCAGTAAAAGGGGAGGGAGCCAGGAACCCGGGCCGGTTCATCCCTTTACCAGGAGCTGGCTTGCAAATTTTTCACAATCTAGATTGTAATTTTTTAAGTAGTTATTTATATGTTGATACTTGACTTATCTCCAAAATAGATGACTAAAAATATCATCATAGCAAGAGCTTACAGAAAACATTAGAAAAAATTTTTAAAAATCTGTTCTAAGTGCAAGACACAAATGGAAGCGCAAGGCGCCTTTCAACCTGCAGGTGGCACTGTGATTGTAGGAACCGCGCTTTCTCTGGCTTCTTGTCAGTTGTCCCCTCTTTTTTTGAGACAGGGTCTCACTCTGTCGTCCAGGCTGAAGTGCAGTGGCACGATCATAGCCCATTGTGGCCTTGAACTCCTGGGCTCAAGCGATCCTCCTGCTTCTGCCTCCTGCGTAGCTGGGACTACAGGTGTGTGCTACCACACCCAGCTAATTTTTTTAAATTTACTTTTTTGTAGAGACAGGGTCTCTCTGTGTTGTCCAGGCTGGTTTCAAACTCCTGGGCTCAAGTGGGCTCAGCCACCCAAAGTGCTGGAATTACAGGCATAATCCACCATGCTTGGCCCTCGTATTAGTTCTTAAGATCAAGACTGCTGCAGTGAGCTATGATGGCACTACTGCACTCTAGCCTCTCCCAAAGAATGAACCTTGTTTCTAAAAAAATAAAAATGAAAACAAAACAAGAGTCCCTGAGCCCTTTGAATTACAAGAGAGTGAAGAGGCAGGGCGCAGTGGTTCATGCCTGTAATCCCAGCACTGTGGGAGGCTGACGCAGGCAGATCACCGTACCCAGGAGTTTGAGGCCAGCGTGGGCAACATGGCAAACCCCCACCAATCCCCCCAAAAAAAAGAAAAGAAAAAGGAAGTGAGTAAAGGCTTTTGGGTTATAAAGAGAAAAGGAGAAGGATGATCCAGACTAGAAAGATTATTCCTTTCCTTATCTCAACCTTTCTGCTCCAAAAAAAAAAAAGAGAGAGAGAGAGAAGGAAGAGGCAAAACATAGACTATCCTGCACCAGGGAGCCAGCTCCCTAAATCTGAGTCTCCTCCCAACAACCATCCATTGTAAAAACCAAGGGTGCCTTCATTACCTGCAGCCTGTGGTTGCCTGTGGTACTATCATTTGAAGCTCCATCTCTGAAGCCTCTAGCTTTGTAAGGAACTGCACACCACTTCCCAAGTCATTATAGATTTATCTGTAGTTGCATTCGAGCATAACCTCAGATTTGGCATATAATATGAGTGTCACCTTGAACAGCTTCTCCTGGAATAGGGGCCACTGTCCCCAAGTACAGTGAGCACGGCGTCTTTGCATGAGTGGGCCTACACCACCCTGCTGAGTGAATCCATCTTTTCTGTTTCAGTAACTGTGGCCTCTACAAATGGGAACGGGACGGAATGCTAAAGGTATGCCATTTGCCTACTAATTTGTGACTCCTTTTAGTGACCCATGCTAATAATGTTGTACCATCTCCCATTAAAATGTTTTCATTTTTCTAGGAAAAGACTGGTCCAAAGATAGGAGGAGAAACTCTGTTACCAAGAGGAGAAGAACATGCCAAATTTCTGAATAGCCTTAAATAACCCTAACTTCCAACATCTCACCACAGCTTTCCTGGCCTCCTGTGGCTCTGGAACGCAAGGGAGTGGCTCTGTATTGTCCATTGGTTCTTGATTGACACCGTCAAAAACAAATGCTTGTTAAGCCCCTAAGCTTTGCCTGCTTACTGCCATTGGGTTGGTTTCACACCACATTTAACATTGACATTTAAGCGGAAAACCAAGATATCATTGTCTTTTCTAAGCTCACTATGGATGATTGTATTATTTCATTCACAGAAGTTTTTGCCCAAAAACTAGAAGGCAAACAGAGAGCTGTGTTTCTGTATCTTTTGGTTACAGAATGTTCACTCCTTTATCATAGTAAAATTTTAGTGTTTATAGGGACACCGAGAGGCAAAAAAATTAATTAAGCTTAACTCTCACCCCAGGTGAGTTGCTTAACTTCTGGGCTTCAGTTTCTTACCTGTAAAATCAGGAAGATTGGACTAAATGATCTTGAAATGTATTTTTTAGCACTGGATTTCTACAAGTAATAAAACTTTTTTCCATCTAGATAATTATGATCACTGCCTTTAATATAAGATTTGATGTACGGATGTTAAAAGCCAGATTTCTTCATTCCATCATTGAGTCACTGAACCACTTTGCATTTCAATTTACATATAAAGAGAAAGAAGGCTCTCTGCTCTTACATTATTGTGGAGCTCTGTGATAGAAATACGTAAAATCTCACTTCACTTTTTAAAATTTCTTTATTTTTTGACAGTGTCTCACTCTGTCACCTAGGCTGGAGTGCAGGGGTGCGATCACAGCTCACTGCAGCTCAGCTTCCTTGGGCTCAAGCAATCCTCCCACCTCAGTCTCCTAAATAGCTAGGACTACAGGCCCAGCTAATTTTTGTGTTTTTTGTAGAGATGGTGTTTTGCCATGTTGGTCGGGCTGGTCTCAAACTCCTGAGCACAAGCAATCCACCCACCTCCATTGCAAAAAAAAAAAAAAGAATGAAAGATCAAACCCTGTGCAAATTACCACAGCAAAGGTTTCATTCAGGAGATTCCTCGGTCTGGGCAACCTGATTTTCCAGATATCATTTGACCTAAGCGAATGTTGGTATCAGCTAAAAATTGAGTAAATTAGTAGAATTATTGTACTGAACCTTGAGCTCTAGCTAAAAGTAATTTAGGCTTCCCCTAAGATGTTATTATGTTAGGGATATAACACTTTTGGGGGATTGTTGTGGGAGATGGTTGGTTTTGGTTTTCAAAGGCCAGAAATAAAATTGACATGCCTTAGATTTCATAAAACTGCTCTAATGGGTTGAAGGTGCTGTGTCTAACTCGTGTTGCTCCTAAGGTTATGTTGTAGTAACTGTTCTTTTAGGAGTACTTCTACTTTATAAAAGGTTGCTTTTCTGTTTAATTTTTTCTAACAGAGAAAAGAATAAAGTATTTATTAATAAGAACCAAAAGTTCTTATTAATAAATAAGAAACTGGGATGTTTTTAATGGCTCTTTTAGGGTAGATTTATTTATCTCATTAACTTAAAAACAGCTATGTGTATGAAATAGGTCACAACCACACAGAGCTTAACACCAGGTTGCTGTCTGAGCATCGCTCTCTTACTTACAGGGAAAAACAATATTTTTTTTGTGTGGTTGCTTTTGTTGTTGTTTTTGAAACACAGTCTCATTCTGTTGCCCAGGCTGGAGTGCAGTGGGGCGTTCTCGGCTCACCACAACCTCCACCTCCCAGGTTCAAGTGATTCTCTTGCCTCAGCCTCCCGAGTAACTGGGACTATAGGTGCCTACCACCACGCCTGACTGATTTTTGTATTTTTAGTAAAGACAGGGTTTCACCTTATTGGCCAGGCTGGTCTTGAACTCCTGAACTTGTGATCCGCCTGCCTAAGCCTCCCAAAGGGCTGGGGTTACAGGTGTGAGTCACCGCACCTGGCAAAACAATGTTCTCATTTGAACAGAGGGTATCACTGCAGTCAGTATTCACTTGTATATTGTTATATAAGTTTTATAACATGCTTGTAAAGGTTGAGAGTGAGCTGCATCTGGATGCCTTTTTATAACTGGGTTTTAACTTTTTAAATAAATGTAAAACATAATTGTAATTTCCTAGTTTTGCTCAATCTTGGGGGACTTTACTTTGAGGTGCTCTGTGCATATGCTTTCTTAGCATATTTGGGGATGAGAAGGGGTCGGTAGGGTGGGGTAGGGAGACTTGTTATTTTATTTCACTTATTTTTTTGAGACAGTCTCCGTGGCTGGAGTGCAGTGGTGCAATCTTGGCTCACTGCAACCTTCACCTTACAGGTTCAAGCAATTCTGCCATTTCAGCCTCCCAAGTAACTGGGATTACAGGCACGCTCCACCACGCCTGGCTAATTTTGGTATTTTTAACAGAGAAGGGGTTTCACCGTGTTGCCCAGGCTGGTCTCAAACTCCTGCCTGAAGTGTTCCACCTGCCTCAGCCTCCCAAAGTGCTGGGATTACAGACATGAGCCACTGTGCCCAGCCTAATCCTGCCTTCCTTATCAACCTTTATGAAGTGCTCTCATACAAATCCATCATACGTGTTTTATTTTCCATTGGTAATGCAGGGATTAAATGTGTAATCACAGGCCACTGGAACAGGGTAAGTACACAGTATCTGAACTAGCAAACAAAAACCATGTCCTTTGAGGAGAACCTGGTTGATCTAAATATTACAATCCTCACAATGGGTTTTTGTTTCTTTTTACTGTGCCTTTTTCTGTTTAGAGAAAATAAGTGGTTTTTTAAAGAAAATCATATTTGTCTTTTGTTAAAATAAATTTTCCCTTTCCAAACATCAAAAGGAAAGCCGAAGTATTTTAGATACCAACCATCCTGAATAGCAAACAAGGAACTTCTGAGTAACTGGTGTGGAATTTTCCCCAAAGGGAATTTGTAAACGTTCAAAGCTTAAGGCGGACTGGTGGTTAACAGAGTTGACAGGAAGATTGCATGGAGTGGGTTTCTGGGGTGAAGCTGATGAAGACAGAAGTAAAGCTTGATGTTTGCAGCAGGTGAAATCATGTCTTGTGACATTTTAGAAAATCTGGAGTGCAAATCTGTTTGTATAAGTATATTCCCAGTAGCAACCCAGAATTGTAAAATAGACTTCTTTGATCCCATGGCTAGAGATTTAGAAATCATGCAGCTGTCAAGAACTGTGGGTGAACTCTGGCCTGGCATGGTGGCTCACGCCTGTAATCCCAGCACTTTGGGAGGCTGAGGCAGACAGATCACCTGAGGTCAGGAGTTGGAGACCAGCCTGGCCAACATGGTGAAACCCCATCTCTACTAAACATACAAAAATTAGCTGGGCATGGTGGTGCACACCTGTAAGTTGGTTAAGTAATTTGGAAATAAGATCTGAAACAGAACTGGAACCACGTCTGTGGAAACGTTGCTTGACCAAGACATCTATTTTTTAAATCAACTGTATTCAAGTATAAATTTCATACAGTAAAGGACACACATCTTAGGTGTGCAGTTGGCTACATTTAGACAAATGTATACCTCTGTATAGCCACACCACAAGCAAGATACAAGACATTGCCATCATCCCGAAAGCCCTGCGCCTCTTCCCAGCCCAAGCCCCAGCCCATCGCTTATCCGTCAGTATAGTGAAGATCTGTCTTTCCTAGAGTTACATATACAGGAGTATAGAGGACACACTTTGTCTGGCTTCTTTCACTGGACATATTTTGCAATTCATGTTACCTGTATCCATGGTTTATTATATTATATGGATATGTCCCAGAATGCATTCACCTGTTGGTGGGCGTTTAGATTGGATTCCCAGTTTGGGGCTGTCCTGAATAAAGCTGCTATAAATATTCAAGTATAAATTTTTCTGTGGATATGTTTTTGTTTCTCTTGGGTAGATATCTAGGAGGGGAATTTCTGGGTTACATGTTAAGTATATTTTAGCTTTTAGCCGGGCACGGTGGCTCACACCTGTGGTCCCAGCACTTTGGGAGGCTGAGGCGGGTGGATCGCGAGGTCAAGAGATCGAGACCATCCTAGTCAACGTGGTGAAACCCCATCTCTACTAAAAATACAAAAAATTAGCTGGTCACGGTGGTGCATGCCTGTAATCCCAGCTACTCAGGAGGCTGAGGCAGGAGAATTGCCTGAACCCAGGAGGTGGAGGTTGCAGTGAGCCGAGATCGTGCCATTGCACTCCAGCCTGGGTGACAAGAGTGAAACTCCATCTCAAAAAAAAAAAAAAATTCAACATTCATGGACAAAGGTCAAAATAACAGCATGAATATGAGTTCACAAAACATACTTTTAAAGGGTAGTACATTATAAGATCACAGAGTATATCAGAGTTGTCAGTTGTAGACTAGAACATTTATATTTAACCAGTTTGTTTTTAGAGAAATCCCTCAAAAGCTAGAAATGACTGTTTCTTGAGACAGGGTCTTATACTCTTTTGCCCAGTGTGGAGTGCTGTGGTGCCATATAGCTCACTATACCCTCAACCTCCTGGGCTCAAGCAATCCTCCTACCTCAGTCTCCCAAGTAGCTGGAACTACAGGCATGTGACACCGTGCCCAACTAAATTTTAAATTTTTTTTAGAGACGGGATCTCACTACGTTGCCCAGGCCAGTCTTGAACTCCTGGACTCAAGTGACCCTCCCGACGTGCTGGGATTACAGATGTGGCTCACCACGTCCAGCCTGAACTTTTAAATTATGAAAAACTTCTCAAACAATTAGAACATAATTGGCAGAAAATGAATTAGAAATAAAATAACCCAACTCAATGTAACTGGTAGAAACCACATAATAAATTTTAAAAAAACGTTTTAAAAATCATTCTGTGGCTCACGCAACTTTCCATATTCTTCTAAAAAAATCTTAATAAACAAAGGCACATGATAATAAAGCGTGAAATCTCTATTGGAACACACAGAAAACCTGTTTCTTTCTTGTACCTTTAACCTGCACCAGAAGAAGGAAATTCCAACATACGCAAAACTGGTGAATAAACATGAATGACAGATTCATCCTTTGACAAATTTGTTTTCAACCACTTAGCTGGAAGCCACAAAGAACTACGGGAAAGTACTAACAGAGAAGCCCAAGCACAAGTAACCTCAAAGGCCACACTTTCCACAAGGCCAGTCTCCAGAAATACAAACTGCCCTGCTCCCCATTTCCTGTGAACCGTGGCTGCCCAGATCCCAGGTCGCATTACCTCTGGCATGCTTCTCTCGCCCAAGGAAATGACCGCGGCTGGCATTTGGTGAAGGAATTCCAGACTGAATTGGAAAACCCTGAAGTATAATGAAGCCCTTGTTAAGGATGTGGGGGTAGAACGAGGTAATGGAATTGTTATTCAGCTCCTTTTCGCCAGAGTTCTGTATCTAGAGCCACCATGGATGGTAAGCATGACCAGGGAAGAGGCAAGAATAGGCTGTTTTGTTTTGCTGTTTTAAAGCAAGCTATTCTTGGTTTTTGACATCTGAAAAGCTCTGCATTCCTTGCTGTGGACACGATGGGCAGGTGGTGCACGGTGTGGCTGTGAGTCAGTTTATCGGTTGACATCCATCTGATTCACTACCATGCAGAAAAGGGGAACTGCCCTCTTGCCAGAAAGCACTGGGGTGTGTTGTCCTGACCAGTATGAACCAGACTGGGGCTCCTCTTGTTTCCCCGCAGAAGTGACAGAGCAACGCTTTGCCTTTTTTCAGTTGCACACGGAGTATTTTTTTTGAAGTCAAAAAAGCAAAACAACACCCTTGTAAGCAGAGGCTACCTACCTACAGGGTCAGGGCCTCAGGGTCTGACTTGGCATTCAGCCAGGAGGGCAGTTATGTGCAAATACAGTGCAACCTCTGTGATACTGCTAGCTGAACAGCCTGCACGCCTGCCTCAGGGTCTGAGCTAGCAGTGATCAAGCTTACACTGCTGTCAACGACCAACCTCAGTTGGTAGGCAAACCATCCACTTGGTAACAGCTAGAGATAGGCACATGTTCTTGAATTCCATTTTTCCCTCCCCTCCATTTCCCTTTTTTGAGAGGGTCTCACTCTGTCCACCAGGCTGGAATGCAGTGGCCTGATCATAGCTCACTGCACCCTCGAACTTCCAGTCTTAAGCGATCCTCCTGCCTCAGCCTCTCAAAGCACTGGGATTACAAGTATGAGCCACCCCACCTGGCCTTAAAGTCTTTGATATACCAGTCTCTTCCACTGCTAGCACTTTCAAGGAGGTCTGTGGAGAGCTGCGGGTTCCTAAACAGCCTTTCTGTTTAGCCAGGCCCGAGGCACTGGGGTAGCTGGTGGAAGCCCCCGGACCACACAGCTAGGGTCTGCGCTAGGAGCCTGGTTAAGTCTGACTTGATTAAGTTTAATGGAGCTGGAGGTGAGATTTGCTGTCTGAGGAGATGCTGTGAATAGAGTATATTTCAAGCACCCCGTCCCCTGCCCAGGACTTTATTTACTTGCTTTCAAAAAGGATTGGCAAAGATGTCCAGTGATAGGAAGCACACAACCTCTTCAAAGGGAAATTTGATTTAGCCAGTTTAAAATACGTAGACGTTGGCTGGGTGCGGTGGCTCGCCTGTAATCCAGCAGTTTGGAAGGCCATGGTTGGTGGATTGCTTGAGCTCAAGTGTTCAAGATCAGCCTGGACAACATGGCAAGACCCCATCTCTCCTGAAAATACAAAAAGTAGCTGGGCATGGTGGTGCATGCCTGTAGTCCCAGATACTTGGGATGCTGTATCTGGGAGGATCATCTAAGCCTGGGAGATTGAGGCTGCAGTGAGCCATGATCTTGTTATTGCACTCCAGCCTGGGTGACGGAGTGAGACCCTGCCCCGCTCTCTCTCCATGTATATATATAATAACCCAGCATTTCATGTCCAGAGATCAACTGCACTGAGAGCGGACTGGGTGAGTCAACTCTAGCATAGTCAGTGGCATATGAGACATACTGAGAAGAGTGAGCTATGCTCAAGTTCAAGCTTTTGAACACCCAAGTCAGCAAGAATCACATCATCACTCAGGGAAGAGAACGTGACACCCCCTTGGTTGGAGATCTGAGACGGTAATACACGTTGATTCAGCGTATTTATTTGTAAGCCATAAGCAAATATGTGATTCTTAACTGTGATTCTTTTGCTTGGGAACGAAGCCAGGGGAAGCCACTGTAGGTTTGGTGCTAGGAGGCCCAGCAGGCAGTTGCTCACCTCAGATGATGGTCTGCACAAAGGTGAAAGCCAGGGCACGTTCACACATTGGAATGAAGGGCATGTGTCTTTTCTGGGGCTGCCAGCCATTGCAAACCCCAATCTGAGACCCTCTGAAGGGCCGGTTTGCATGGGAAAGATTGCTAGAACACGGGGATGGCAATGTGTGCTACAAGCCTCATCTTCTCTGCTGGCTTCAGGATGGGATCAGATGTGGTGGCGGCTGTAGAGATAGGATGGGTACAGGCCATCATAGTGCCACTGGCGCCACTGCTCCACAGCCTCCCGGCTCCTCTCTTCCTGCTCTGAGGAGGAAAGGCAAAGCCACCTGTTCCAACAGGGGGACACTGACCTGCCACTGCGCCCAGCAGCCATCAGCCCAACCCGTGCCCTGTGGTGACCTGCACTGAGAGTGCTTGTGAATCCTGGTGAGAGAAGGCCAGGGCTAGTGAGGACCCAAAGTTAACAGGCCTTGCTTATAGGTCAGGGCCAGATGGGCAAAGTTCACAGGCAGGTATAGACCAGGGCTGGGCATCTCAGGCTCTTCTGCCTGCATAGCTAGTGTAGGCAGACAGAGGCTTATGCAGCCCTGTTTCAAAGAGATAGCAACCAAGACACAAGACGAAAAAGTAACAACGTAGTAGCGGGAATGGACTCATGAAAGAAAAAAAAGGGACGACAGCACGCCTGGAAAACCTGAGGGAAATCAATCAACTTGAGTTTTCTCCTCCATACTGTTCTGAATTAATTTGCTTTCTTTCCTTTCTCACTTGTTTCGTTTTGTTTTGAGACAGGGTCTCAGTCTGTCACCCAGGCTGGAGTGCAGTGGTGTGATCATGGCCCACTGCAGCCTCAACTTCCCAGGGCTCTGGCGATCCTCCCACTTGAGCCTCCTGTGCTACCATGCCAGCTATTTTTTTTTTTAATTTTTTCATAGAGATGGGATTTCACTGTTGTCCAGGTTAGTCTCCGACTCCTGGTCTCAAGCCATCCTCCTGCCTCAGCCTCCTATAGTGCTGGGATTGGCCAGGTGCAGTGGCTCATGCCTGAATCCCAGCACTTTGACTTTGGGAGGCCGAGGCCAACAGATCACCTGAGGTCAGGAGTTCAAGACTAACCTGGTCAACGTGGTAAAACCCTGTCTCTACTAAAAAAAACACAAAAATTAGCCAGGCGTGGTGACATGCCCCTGTAATTCCAGCTACCTGGCAGGCTAAGGCATGAGAATCACTTGAACCTAGGAGGTGGAGGCTGCAGTAAACCAAGATCGTGCCACTGCACTCCAGCCTGGGCAACAAAGTGAGATCCTGTCTCAAAAAAAAGAAAAAGAAGAAAAGAATATGCCCAAAAGAATTAAAAACAGGGACACAGATACTTGTACATGAATATTTGTAGCAGTACTACTCACCATAGCCAAGAGGTGAGAACAACCCCAGTGCCTATCAACAAAGAAGTAACATGCGGCCTGTGTGTGTCAGATTTAGCCCAAGAAGTAATGACGTTCTGGCACATGCTACAACATGGATAAACCTGAAAAATATTATGCTAAGTGGGCCGGGTACGGTGGCACACACCTGTAATCCCAGCACCTGGCCAACATGGTGAAACCCCATCTCCACTAAAAATACAAAAATTGGCTGGGCATGGTGGTGTGCCCCTGTAATCCCAGCTTCTGGGGAGGCTGAGGCCAAAGAATCACCTGAACCCGGGAGGTGGAGGTTGCAGTGAGCCGAGATCTTGCCACTGCACTCCAGCCTGGGCGACAGAGCAAGACTCCGTTTCAAAATGTGTGTGTGTGTGTGTGTGTGTGTGTGTGTGTGTGTGTGTGTGTAGAGAGAGAAAGAGAGTGAAAGCAGCCCAGGCACAAAAAGATGAGTAGCGTGCAATTCCACTTATATGACATGTCTAGAATAGGCAAATTTGCAGAGACCATAAAAATTAAAAAGAGAGGTTACCAAAGGCTGCTGGGAGGGAGGAGTGGCAAGTTATTGCTTAGCGGATGCAGAGTTTCTATTTGAGGCTATGTAAGGGTTTGGAAATAGCAGTGATCACGGCACAGTGAATGTACTAAATGCTACTGAGTTGCACACTTAAAAATAATTTAGGCTGGGCATGGTGGTTCACACATGTCATCTCAGCACTTTGGGAGGCCAAGCTGGGAGGATTGCTTGAAGCCAGGTGTTTGAAACCAGCCTGAGCAACACAGCAAGTCATCGTCTCTACAAAGTAATCATTTAAAAAATTAGCCAGGTGTGATGGTGCATGCCTATAGTGCCAGCTACATGGGAGGCTGAGGTGGGAAGGATCACTCGAGCCCAGGAGGTTGAGGCTGCAGTGAGCTATGGTCACACCACTGCACTACAATCTGGGCAACAGAGCAAAACCCATCTCAAAAAAAAAAAGAAAGAAGGAAAAAGTTTAAATGGCAAGTTTTATGTTATATATGTTTTACCACATTTTAAAAAAGCATTTGTCAAAGATGTTGGAAGGATGGGAAGTCCTAAGAGATGATGTCAAGAATTAAAGAACTAAGATGTCTTTCTTACTGCTATTTCCTCAAATGTGGACCTCACCAAAAAGCCCATGAACCTCATTTTGGTGCTAGTGAAACTGAAACTGGCTTTATCCTCTGTGGCAGTGGCCAACAGGACTGTCTGGTGGCTTCCGGGTGTGAGGAATGGGGATGTCGCTTTAGTCCTTAGCACCTGTGAGAGCCACGTGCCCAGGCCGAGACTCACTTCCACCCAGTTAGGTGCCCGGCCCAGTGACCAGGGCAGGTTGAGGCACCACGCCTGCCAGGAGCGTTTCCTTCCTATGTGAGCACGGAGCTGTCGCTCCCCTTGGTGCTGAAAATCCCATTGGGTACCTAGTAGCCCAGGGGCAGCCTGGAGCTCACAGAGCCAGGCCCAGGCCAGAGCTTTGCGTGTTTACCTTCAGCTCTTTCAGACATTTCTCAAGCCTAGTAGAGCAGCTACTCTTTGCCAACCCTGAGAATGTGGTTTTCACATAGAAGTTGATTCAACGTCCTGTTTTTTGTTGTTTTTGTTTTTGAGACAAGTTCTCATTCTATTGCCCAGGCAGAAGTGCAATGGCACAATCATAACTCACTGCAGCCTCCTGGGTTCAAGTGATTCTCCAGCCTCAGCCTCCCAAGTTGCTGGGACTGCCTGCCTAATTTTTAATAGAGACAAGGTCTCGTTGTGTTGCTAGGGCTTAACACCTTGGCCTCCCGAAATTCTGGGATTACAGGCATGAGCCATGATGCCCACTCGGCATTCCTTTTATGAAATAAGTACTTTGGGGAGATGTCGGATATCCAACTGCTATCAGTTACCCTTAGAATAGATGACGCGGGACTGGGCACTGTGGCTCACATCTGTAATCCCAGCACTTTGGGAGGCTGAGGCAGGTGGATCACCTGAGGTCAGGAGTTCAAGACCAACCTGGCCAACATGGTGAAACCCCGTCTCTACTAAATATACAAAAATTAGCTGGGTGTGGTAGCACACACCTGTACTCCCAGCTACTTGGGAGGCTGAAGCAGGAGAATCGCTTGAACCTGGGAGGCGGAGGTTGCAGTGAGTTGAGATCATGCCACTGCACTCCAAGTGGGCAGCAGAAAGAGACTCCATCTCAAAAAAAAAAAAAGAATAGGTGACTTGGTTAGATAAGACAGAAGACAGCAGCTAGATGAAACCAGGGTCCTGACTGACAGGTGTACCACGGACCTCAGAGGAGGGCTTGGAAGTCAGATGCCTCAAACACCTTCCTAGGGATGGTTTCAGGCAAGCAGGCCGCGGTGCAGCACTGTGAGTCACAGGCAAGGGAGGGGAAAGAAGATTGAAACTACTTCCACCTCCTCCCTCCATCCTCCGGCCAATTCCTGGATCAGAGAAGCTCTCCAAGCTCTCTGCACATGTGCTCATTCTTGATTTACAAGAACAAGAGCTCTGCTGGCAAACAAGCCTTGGTGTTGTAATGCGAGGGCTATCCACTAGCGACGTCTCCTTGGGTATTTATGTATCCCTTCTAAGCCTCAGTTTTTAATTTTTGTTGTTGCGGACTTTTTTTTTTTTTTTTGAGACAGGGTCTTGCTCTGTTGCCCAGGCTGGAGTGCAGTGGCACAGTCATAGTCAGTCTAGCCTTGAACTCCCCAGGATGAAGTGTTCCTCTCTCAACCGCCCACGTAGCTGGGACTACAGGCACATGCCACCAGCCCAGCTGATTTTCTAATTTTTGGAGAGATGGTATATCTCTGTGTTGCTCAGGCTGGTCTCAAACTCCTGGGCTGAAGCCATCCTCCTGCCTCAGCATCCAGAATAGCTGGAACTACAGGCACATGCCACCAGCCCGGCTGATTTTCTAATTTTTGGTAGAGATGGTATATCTCTGTGTTGCTCAGGCTGGTCTCAAACTCCTGGGCTGAAGCCATCCTCCTGCCTCAGCATCCAGAATAGCTGGAACTACAGGCACATGCCACCAGCCCGGCTGATTTTCTAATTTTTGGAGAGATGGTATATCTCTGTGTTGCTCAGGCTGGTCTTAAACTCCTGGCTTCAAGCCATGCTCTCACTTTGGCCTCCCAAAGCGCTGCGATTACAGATGTGAGCTACGGTGCCCAGCCTAAGCCTCAATTTTTGAAACCGTGAGCTAGAAATTACAAGGCCTATCTCAGAGGCAGGTTGTAAGGATCAGGTGGTCCCTTACAGTGCCTGGCAGAGCAAGGGCTCAAGGACAACAGCTTCTGAAACCACAGTCCCCAAAGACCTGTGTTTTTTCCCATCTGTGTGGGCAAGACCTAGCGTCTCCTGCCTTCCTATCCTGTCAGAGGACCTGCAAGCACCCAACCCTGCATCCCAAATTCATCACGGAAGGGGAAACAGTGAGTTTTTCCATCAACTCGCCAGAGCTTTGGACCAAAAACATTTAAAACTGCTCAAAATAAAAATGCTATTTTAATAGTATGAGTTGAAATCACACTGAAGGAATTTTGAAGGCCACATTCTCAACTTTTAAATGCTTCTCCTCAAGCTGCCCACCAAGATAAACACATCTCTAGCAGAGTGTGTGCTTCCAAGCTGTGATGGCCGGAATTTTTCCCAGCTCGTCCCTAAGAGAGTTTGAGTCGCCAGGATCCAAACCCAACACCTGCTTGCAGTGCTCAGCCAGGTGCCACCTGGAGGGCAGTGGGCATAGCCTGCAGCACTTGGTACCCAGGGCTGGTTTCCTTTTCAGTAAGAGATGCCTTCCGAGAGTGCTACCTCCCCAGTCCATCAGAGCAAACAGCCAGGAGAACGGAAAGAGCTGACTCCCTCCAACAAAGGTGACCTAAACTGAGGCCTCACGTCCAAGTTCACGTGCACCCAGGAGGTACCAGGTGATTTTCCTCAGGAGCATTACAATCTTGAAATTTGGACAAAGGAAGAAGGAAAAGAATGAAAAGAAAGGGAGAAAGAATGAAACAAAGAAAGAAAAAGAAGGAAGGAAGGAAGGAAGGAAGGAAGGGAGGAGGCTGGGCACCGTGGCTCACACTGTAATCCCAGCTCCTTGGGAGGCCGAGACAGGCAGATTACCTGAAGTCAGGAAGTCGTGACCATCCTGGCCAACATGGTGAATCCCTGTCTCTACCCAAACTACAAAAATTAGCCGGGCATGGTGGCGCACACCTGTAATCCCAGCTACTCGAAAGGCTGAGACAGGAGAATCACTTGAACTCAGAGGTGGAGGTTGCAGTGAGTGGAGTGAGCCACTGCACTCCAGCCTGGGAAACAGAGTGAGACTTGGGGGGAAAAAAAGGAAAGAAAGAGAAATGAGAGAGACAGAGAGCGAGAGAGAGAGAGAGAGAGAGGGAGGGAGAGAGAAAACAAAGAAAAAAAAGAAAGGAGGAAGGGAGGAAAATAAGTAGACACCCACACAGGCACGCGCACACACACACACACACATTCTCTGGTACACTGGTGTGATTCCCATTAAATGGTTCTAAGGGTGTTTGCTGTGGGTAACCCTTGAGGGTACTTCAAAGACAACAAAATTAAATTCCACCCCTTGGGAGGCTGTGGCTCAAAGACAGAGCATTCTCTACCTGTGTACCCAGCCACATCATCCTCCACTGAGCCCTGGCAAAGCCAGCACTTCCTGAGGGCAGAGAGGAATGCTGTCTGCCAAGGGGATGAATGTGGGAACAAGGCTTGGGATGCTGGGCTCCCTGGGCCTTTTCTTTCTCTTTTGAGATGGAGTCTTGCTCTGTTGCCCAGGCTGGAGTGCAGTGGTGTGATCTCTGCTCACTGCAACCTCCGTCTCCAGGTTTCAAGCAATTCACCCGCTTCAGCCTCACAAGTACCTGAGACTACAGGTGTGCAGCACCACCTCTGTCCAATTTTTTGTGTGTGTTTTTAGTAGAGACCGGGTTTCGCCATGTTGGCCACGCTGGTCTTGAACTCCCGACCTCAAGTAATCCACCTGCCTCAGTCCCCCAAAATGCCTGGCCTCCCTGGGCCCTTCCTACTCTTTATTGTTTTGCTAGTAAGAAAAACAAAAACAAAAACGAGGCTTAGCGAAAAGGATACAAACAGGAGAAGCATAAAGCCACAGAAAACCATACAAACATTTTCTGATGCTTTTGAATGAACTGGAGCCTGAAGATGGGCTGTAGATGTTGATGCTGGTGGAGGTAGGGGAGGTGAGAGGGTAGAAGGCAAGGTGTTTTCTGAGTTCAGTTTTTCTGGTTTGCTTCTGCCAGTCAGTAAGGAAGCTGAGTATACCAAATAGGCCAATGAAAGCCTTGATTTTCCAGGCTGAAGTAGTACCTGGAGCCTGACATTGACATGAATATAGGGCACCTGCAAGCGCGTTAGTAATCTCCCCAGTACAATCCTACCAGCTCTAAACCTAACCTTTGGTGCTTAGACAGAGAACACAGACCAGCACAGTCATGCCCAAGTAGGAAGAGGGAGGGAAAGGAGTTTTATATCCACACAGCAAACAGTTCCCCAATCCCCTCAGCCCTCAGCCAATGGGAACAAGGGTGTTCTGTCCCTTCCACACCTTCTTAAGCTCTGTGTAGCCATTTTTCTCCCTTTTTTTTCTTTTCCTTTCCCCTTCCCTTGCCTTCTCCTTCGGACTTCCTTCCTCTTTTTCTCTTTCCTTCTTTCCTTCCTTTTTTAACAGAGTTTCACTCTTTAGCCTAGGCTAGAGTGAAGTGGCGCAATCTTGTCTCACTGCAACCTCCGCCCAATGAGTTCAAGTGATTCTGCTGCCCCAGCCTTCCAAGTAGCTGGGATTACAGGTGCCCACCACCATGTCCAGCTAATTTTTGTATTTTTAGTAGAGGCAGAGTTTCACCATCACCATGTTGGCCAAGCTGGTCTTGAACTCTTGACCTCGGGTGATCCACCTGCCATGGCCTCCCAAAGTGCTGGGATTACAGGTATGGGCCACTGCGCCCAGGCCTCCCTTCTTTTCAAGGCTCTCGTGGATATGAATTGAAAGTAGACCTTCCCTTTCCTCCCTCCTCTAATTCAAAGTTCAGAACCAGCCTGGCCAACATGACAAAACCCTGTCTCTACTAAATATACAAAAATTAGCTGGGTGTGGTGGTGGTGGTGCCTGTAATCCCAGATACTTGGGAAGCTGAGGCAGGAGAATCACTTGAACTTAAGAGGTGGGGGTTGCGGTGAGCTGAGATAGCACCACTGCATTCCAGCCTCGGCAACAGAGCAGAGCAAGACTCCGCCTCAAAAAAAGAAAGAAGAAAAAAGTTGGGTAGAAGAAGAGAACGCAAACCATGTGATTTTCCGCCAAAGCTCCACCTCCCTGAAGGCGCTGGCTGAAGAGCCCTCACCATCGTTTTGTTCCTCCACGAAGTTCTCAGATTCATTCCTTTGTTCCTCATGATATTCTCTGCGCAACTCATCAGCCCGAAGCTTCTGCCTGTTTTCCGCTGTGAAAGGAAAAGAAGCGAGAGTGCCCCCCAACCAAGAATGAGGACATTTAAGGGCAAACACTTAGGGGAACACAGTTCACCTGAGAAGTCACACCTGGCTGGAGGGGAGGTGTGTGAAGGATTGCGGTTGGAGGCTTCCTTCAAATGATTTACTCCTGACACAGGCTTGATAACTTGGAGGTGATTGACCCATCCAACCTGCCTCATTTGCAGATGAGAAGACAGAGGCTCCGAAGAGTAAAGTGATTGAGCTTTGATTATAAAGTTGGGGGTGTATCCAGGTACACCAGGCCACTTGGAAACCAGAAATCCCATGGTCAGAAATGAATTCCATAAAGGAATAATCCAACTTAATCTCATGTTAATTAATACGTTCAAGTCCATTCGACATTTTTGAGCATTTATCACGACCAGGATATAGGCTGAGCACTGGAATTCAAAGGCCCAGTAAGAAAGATCCTGTCCCTCCAGCCAGGTGTGGTGGCTCATGCCTGTGAGCTTAGCTACAAGGGAGGCTGAAGCAGGAGGGTTGCTTGAGGCCAGGAGTTCAAGGCTGCAGTGAGCTATGATCGCACCACTGCATTCCACTCTGGGCAAAAGAGCGAGAACTTGTCTCAAAAAAAAAAAAAAAAAATCTGGCCGTCACAGTGGCTTACGCCTGTAATCCCAGCTCTTTGGGAGGCCAAGGCGGGTGGATTGCCTGAGGTCAGGAGTTCCAGATGAGCCTGGCTAACATGGTGAAACCCCATTTCTACTAAAAATACAAAAAAATTAGCCAGGCATGGTGGCACACACCTGTAATTCCAGTTATTCAGGAGGCTGAGGCAGGAGAATAACTTGAACCTGTGAGACAGGTTGCAGTGAGCCAAGATCCTGTTACAGCACTCCAGCCTGGGCGACAGAGTGAGACTCCATCTCAAAATAAAAAAAAGAGGACAGAAGCTATTTGCCTGGCATAAAATCATGTTTCCCCCCGGAAGTCTGCCAGAAGATTGCTTCTCCAATTCCAGTCAGTAACAGTCCGGCCTCCCCAGCAGCCGTTCAGCGCTTCTTGACATTGCCCAACTTTTAAGTCTCAAGTGTGTGAGGCCTGGAGGTTTTCCTAGCATGGTTATACTTACCCAGTTTTTTTTTTTTTTTTAATTTCATCTCCAAGCATTTCTATCTCTGTTCTTCCCATCATTTGAAAACAGTCCTGTTACTTTTACCAAGGAAGTCACCTTGCTGAGTGCTCTGAAGGATACAAAGAGTTCTTTCATTCACAGGCACGAGGAGAGACTCGCGCCAGAGACTCGGGCAGTACAGTCCGAGCTCAGTGTCTTGGAAGAAGCAGGTTCAGGAGCAGAAACTCAAATGCCCTCGGAGGTTGGCAGGTCAAGGACATGAGGACCCTGAAGCTGGGGTTCCACAGGCCCTACAGCAGGCTGTGCAGCAGACAGGCTCAACCCAATGCACTGGAAATAAAAACTTTTAAAAAACTCTGCTGGCTGAACAGAGCTCTTTCAGAGGCTTATAAATAAGGAAATGAGGACGGGAGAGAGGAAGTGGCCAAGGCCACTCAGCAGCACAGCTGTCCCCAAACCCACATTTCTCAGCACCCAGTGTCCTGTGCTTTCCCATGTGCAACACAGTTGCTCTTGCACTGAGGTGTGCTGTGCCAGTACCCCCAAAGCACACACTGATGTGTGGGGCCTCTCCAGACTGGAACTTGTATTTCCCTCCCTACACTTTTCTGAGGTTGAATGCATCTTATCCCTGTTAGGTGCATTTAATATGGCATCATGGCCAAGAAGCAGGACAGGAGGCCCTGTCTCCATGTCATCTTTGCAGAGGTGGGGCCACTTTACCCTGACAAAGTATGCAATCCAATATACGACCTACAGTCAGGAAATAGGGTGTCATTTCCGATTCAGAGCTGCAGTCCCTTTGATACCCAAGGGCCTGGGGAGAGCCCTCGGTGCCGGCTACTTCCCGCTGCCCTGCTGAGTGTGGGAAAGGAGGAGTAGGGATGAGGCTGAGGTCCCTCCACCATCCTTACCATTGGCCTCATCTTGGGACTTGGGGGACCGCCTGCCACGCCTCTTGAGGAAACTCAAGGCATCTGATTCCTGCATGAAAATCTTCTGTTTTGCATCTGAAACCCAGGAGAGACCTGTCACCAGCAGCATGGGGATGCCAGGGCAGCTGCTTCACTGGCTGCATCTGCCCCGCCCCGTGGGAGGCCCCTGCACTCACCCTCGCTGGCCTCGTCTCCCACTGCCTGCGCGGTTCCCTCTTGCAGCACTGCAGGTCAAGGGCACGGAGTGAGGCTGCAGCGTCAGAGGGGAGCCCAGACCCTGAGCTGAGCCCCCATTCTGCTTTCCAGGCTCAGGGTCCTGCCAGGCCCTGGCATGGGGCCTCAGTTTCTCACATACCAGCTGCAGAGCCAATCTCCCCAGGAACCCACCAAGCAGGCTGGCTTGGGGTTTTTTTTGAATTTTGTTTCTTTTTTTACTGTTTTTTTTTTTCCCTGTATTATATTGTGTTTTACACACACACACACACACACACGCACCCTTTAACAATAAGCACACCCCTTTCTACCTGCATCACCTGAGCAGCTTTACCTGTGCAAGGCAAATCTCCCTTGCCATGTAACTAACACCGTCCACCTTGACCCTCCCGTACTCACTAGACAGGAGCACCAGGGCGGAGAAGCCAGACAGCAGGAAGACCTGTCTCCAAGTCATCTTTGCAGAAGTGGGGGCTCCGTCCAGGACCTACAGGGCAGACCAGGCGTCTTGCAACCCTCCCGGGTCCCTACTTCTGAGGCAGGCAGCCCAGGCGAGGAGGAAGAGAGGGAGGGAAGAGAGAGGCAGAAGGCTGGGGTGCCACTGGGGGAGAGAAGGAGGGGGCCAGGCTGCCCTCTCCATTGGCTGCTCCTGGACAGAGCACTGGAGATGTTTTTGGCACCTGGCAAATGTCTCCAGAAGCAGAGCTTGTAGTTAGGGCCCTGGCTGGGGCAGCCTTGGAGTGGCCTTTCCAATGTCCGTGTCTGGGGATCTGCTGCTGGGGAGGCTCATCTTAACAGCCAGGGTTCCAGAGACCAAGGCTGTGTCAAAGTGCTCCCGGCACCTGCTCCAGGGATGTGAGGGCCCCTGTCCTCAGGGCTGAAGCATGGGTGGGGGCAAGTAGGAAGAGGGGGATCAGTGGGGGAGTTTTGATCCAAATGTCAAGCAAGGAGGGCCCATGATGACCGGAGTACCCATCAGGGTGACACACACGTCTGGGCCATGCTAACAGTGACCAGAGAACACCTTACTTGACGCACTGCTCCCAGCCAATGCTCACTGCCCAGCCAAACACACACCCCTGGGGTGGCGAGTCCCAGAACCCTTTAAAGACGACAGCAAGAGCAACAGTCAGTTGCCTTCCCTCGGTGGCTCACGCCTGTAATCCCAGCGCATTGGAGGCCAAGGTGGGCAAATCACCTGAGGTCAGGAGTTCAAGACCAGCCTGGCCAACTTGGTGAGACCCTGTCTCTACTAAAAATACAAAAAAAAAAAAAAAAAAAAAGCCAGGCATGGTGGCAGGCACGTGTAATCCCAGATACTCAGGAGGCTGAGGCAGGAGAGGCTGAGGCACTTGAACCCGGGAGGCAGAGGTTGCAGTGAGCCAAGATCGCTCCACTGCACTCCAGCATGGGTGACAGAGCAAGGCTTCATCTAATAAATAAATAAATAAATAAAATTTAAAATTTAAAAATAAAAACAGCAAGACCGAGAGTCAATCACCTTCTACCGTGGAACAAGAGGAGGGCAGGTATCTGAAAAGCTCCACAGCTAATCCTGCATCTCTAGGACCACAGGCATCCCAGAAATGGGAGCGCTAATGAAATCAACACCGACATGGCCATCAGAGCACAGTCCCTCTGGAGATGCGTTACTGTCGTTGTCCTTTCTTAGGGACCATCATCAGGAACACTTTGCTGTCAGCCTTTGGGCACTGTTTAACATTTTGCTAAGCTTCCCTCTTATAAGACTTTCTTGTCGGCTGGGCAAAGTGGCTCATGCCTGGAATCCCAGCACTTTAGAAGGCTAAGGCAGGAGGATCACTTGAGGAGTTGGAGACAAGCCTGGGCAACATAGCGAGGCCCTCCCCCATGCCTATTTAAACAAAGGAAAGACTTTCAGCTGGACACGGTGGCTCACACCTATAATCTCAGCACTTTGGGAGGCCAAGGTGAGTGGATCACGTGAGGCCAGGAGTTCTAGACCAGTCTGGCCAACATGGCGAAACCCTGTCTCTACTATAAATACAAAAATCAGCCAGGTGTGGTGGCATGTTCCTGTAGCCCCAGCTACTTGGGAGGCTGAGGCAGGAGAATCACTTGAACTCAGGAGACAGAGGTTGCAGTGAGCTAAGATCAGGCCATTGCACTCCAGCCTGGGTGACAGAGCTAGAGTTTGTCTCAAAAAAATAAAAAAGCCTGGGTACAGTGCCTCACACCTGTAATGCCAGCAGTTTGGGAAGCCAAGGCAGGTGGATCTCCTGAGGTCAGGAGTTCAAGACCAGCCTGTTCAACATGGTGAAAACTCATCTCTACTAAAAATACAAAAATTAGCTAAGTATGGTGGTGGGTACCTGTAATCCCAGCTACTCAGGAGACTGAGACAGGAGAATTGCTTGAACCTGGGAGACAGGTTGCAGTGAGCCAAGATAGTGCCACTGCACTGCAGCTTAGGTTACAGAGTGCGACTCCATCTCAAAAAAAAAAAATCCTAGAAACAGGGTCTTATTATGTTGTCCAGGCTAGTCTGATGCCTAACCTCAAACAATCCCCCTGCCTTGGACTCCCGAAGTGCTGGGATTACTGGTGGAAGCCACCGCGCCCAGCCCACCTGAGATTCCCAGTGGCTACAGGGACCTGCTCCAAGGAGTGTTCTGCCCATAGCTGGTTTCCGTGATTGGTCAGTGCCTTGGCACTTTCTCTCCCTCTAGACCAGGGACATTCATCTCCACACATTTCACCTTCAGCTGCCCCTACCCTCGGGCTGCCCACCACGGCTCAGTGTGCTGCAGAAGTGGCCTCCTTGTGACATTATACCCCAAAGGACAACACATCTCCTCCCCTCAAGGCAGAGGCATGGTTCCAGTGGCTGAGGGAAGAAGAGAAGAGTGCTGGATTGGATGTCAGAAGACCTGATTTAGCCCCACAAGTACTGTATGCTGGATTTGTCCAAAGACACCTCCTTTGAGATTTCTCTTTTTGCTGTTTTCCTCATCTCTGTGAATGAGCTCATCGTTAATCCCCCAGCTCTTCAAATTAGAAGCTCAGGCACCATGGGAAGTGCACACCCCTCACCCCTCACAGCCCAGCTCCTTAGTCATAAGGCCCTGGTGATTCTGCTGCTTACATCTTTTATTTATTTTTTGAGACTGAGTCTCAGCTCACTGCAACCTCTGCCTCCCGGGTTCACGTGATTCTCCTGCCTCAGCCTCCCAAGTAGCTGGGATTACAGGTGCACACCACTACACCTAACTAATTTTTTGTATTTTTAGTAGAGACAGGGTTTCGCTATGTTGGCCAGACATAAACTGAAGGCATAAATGTTTTCTTTCAATGCTTTCATACCAGAGTACTTTGGTTGATGAATTCAACAAACATTTAGGAAGCATCTGGTCTGTACCAGCACCATATTAGGTATGAACAAGGTGGCAACATCCCTCAGAGACACCACAGCACTGAAGAGATGGGTGAATAAATGAATATTTTAAACATGATATGAATTTGGGTGCAGTGGCTCATGGCTGTATTCCCAGTACTTTGAGAGGCCATGGCAGGTGTGTCACCTGAGGTCAGGAGTTCGAGACCAGCCTGGCCAACATGGCGAAACCCTGTCTCTACTAATAATACACAAATTAGCTGGGCGTGGTGGCACATGTCTACAATCTCAGCTACCCAGGAGATTGTATGATTCCTAAATGTTTGTTGAATTCATCAGGTTGAACTCCTGACCTGGTGATCCACCTGCGTTGGCCTCCCCAAGTGCTGGGATTACAGACGCCTGCCACCATGCCTGGCTAAATTTTTATTTTTAGTAGAGACGGCATTTTGCCATGTTGGACAGGCTGATCTCGAACTCCTAATCTTATGATCTGCCCGCCTTGACCTCCCAAAGTGCTGGAATTACAGGCATGAGACACCGTGTCCGGTCATATGTTTTCATTTCTGCTGGGTAGATATCTACAAGTGGAATTCTTGGGTCATATGTAACTCTGTTTACTATTTTGAGGAACTCTCACATTATATTTATTTATTTTAGATGGAATCTCCCACTGTCGCCCAGGCTGGAGTGCAGTGGCACCATCTCAGCTCACTGCTATCTCTGCCTCCCAGGTTCAAGCAATTCTCCAGCCTCAGCCTCCTGGGTAGCCGAGATTGTAGACATGTGCCACCACACCCAGCTAATTTGTGTATTATTAGTAGAGACAGGGTTTCGCCATGTTGGCCAGGCTGGTCTCGAACTCCTGACCTCAGGTAACACACCTGCCATGGCCTCTCAAAGTGCTGGGAATACAGCCATGAGCCACTGCACCCAGATTCATATCATGTTTAAAATATTCATTTAGTCACCCATCTCTTCAGTGCTGTGGTGTCTCTGAGGGATGTTGCCACCTTGTTCATACCTAATATGGTGCTGGTACAGACCAGATGCTTCCTAAGTGTTTGTTGAATTCATCAACCAAAGTACTCTGGTATGAAAGCATTGAAAGAAAACATTTACGAGATCATTTCAATGGGCTATTCATAAGAAAGCACCCATCCAGGAGCCTGAAATGTTCAAGTTTATGTATCACTGGGCTTAAAGCGTTTCCCAAGCAGAACAGTGAATTTTGGGGTGTATTTATGAAGGACTGACTTAGATAACCAAGATGACCTTACCATTCCCCCGATTCTGGCTAAACTTTAGAAGGCTTCTTCCCAACCACAGGCCCCTGAGCTCCCTTTTCTTCTCACAATCACTCTAGGAAACTTGGAATTGTAGCCGGGCACAGTGACTCATGTGGGTAATCTCAGCACTTTGGGAGGCCAAGGCAAGGAGGATTGCTTGAGCTCAGAAGTTTGAGACCAGCCTGGGCAACATAGCAAGACCTTGTCTCTATTAAAAATAATATATTTTTTAAAAATTAGCCGGGCATGATGGCATGTGCCTGTAGTCTCAGCTACCCAGGAGGCTGAGCTGGGAGGAAAACCTGAGTCCAAAAAAAGGAGGCTGCAGTGAGCTGTGATTACAGAAGCACATTCCAGCCTCAGTGAAACCCTGTCAAGAAGGAAGTGGAGGGGAGGGGAAGGGAGGGGAGGGGAGGGAACAAACTTGCAATTGCAAATTCTTTCTCTGACTCTTTGAAATATACACAACTTCTTGCAGCTTCACAGCCCAGTAAATGTCTTTCTCAAGGACCTACCTGAGGATCTTTTTTTTGAGACAAGGTCTCACTCTGTCACCCAGGTTGGAGTACAGTGGTGTGATCACAGCTCACTGCAGCCTCAACCTCCTCGAGGAGGCTCAAGTGCTCCTCTCACTTCAGCCTCCCGAGGAGCTGGGACTACAGACATGTGTGACCATACCCTGCTAATTTTTTATTTTTCATAGAGGTCTCCCTAGGTTGTCCAGGCTGGCCTTGAACTCCTGGGCTCAAGCAATCCTGCTGCCTCAGCTTCCCAAAGTGCTGGGATTACAGGCATGTACCACCACATGTGGCTGGGGTCATCTTTTTCAAAAGTGAACATTGAAGGAGGTGGCACCCTATTTCTTGATCTCTGTGGAAGAGTAGGGGCATAAATTCAGTAGAAACCTTACTCTGAGTTGTGAAGACCAATTAGCAAACACAGTGGCCTATGATTACCACACCCTGCAGCTCTTTAAACCACTCCAGCTCTTCAGTTCAGCAGAATTGAGCCCAGGTTCTCTCCTCTATTGCATGAGGCTTTTATTATTTTTATTTTTTTAATTTTTTTGAGACGGAGTTTCACTCTTTTTACCCAGGCTGGAGTGCAATGGTGCGATCTTGGCTCACCGCAACCTCCGCCTCCTGGGTTCAGGCAATTCTCCTGCCTCAGTCTCCTGAGTAGCTAGGATTACAGGCACAAGCCACCATGCCCAGCTAATTTTTTATATTTTTAGTAGAGACGGGGTTTCACCATGTCTCGATCTCTTGACCTCGTGATCCACCCGCCTCGGCCTCCCAAAGTGCTGGGATTACAGGCGTGAGCCACCGTGCCCGGCCTTTTATTATTATTTTTAAATAGAGGCAGGGTTTCACTATGTTGCCCAGGCTGGTCTCGAACTCCCGGGCTCAAGCAATCCTTGGCCTTGGCCTCCCTAAGTGCTGCGAGTACAAACATGAGCCGCCATGTCTGGCTGATTGTGCAAGTCTTGAATGAAGTCTTTTTTGCCTGTTTAACTTTGTTGAGTGTTGACAATGGCATTGACTCAATTCACCACTTGGTCTACCAGGAACTGAGGGCATAACTCATGTAAAGTTTAAATGACTCTTGGGTAGAGGTGTTCATGTAGATGAGGTCTCAGATGATGCCATGGCCCACTTAACAAATGTCATCCTGAAACGAACATTCAAAAGCCCATTAATATACTTCATACTAGGAATATACAGTTGGCTGGGCATGGTAGCTCATGTCTGCAATTTCAGCACTGTGAGAGGCCGAGGCAGGAGGATTGCTTGAGCTCAGGAGTCTGAGACCAGCCTCGGCAACATAGGGAGACCCTGTCTCTATAAAAAATTTAAAAATTAGCCAGGTGTGGTGGCACCTGTTGTTCCAGCTACTCCTGAGGCTGAGGTAGGAAGGATCACTTGAGCCTGGGAGGTCAAGGCTACAGTGAACTATGATTGTGCCACTGCACTCCAGCCTGGGCAACAGAGCAAGACCCTGTCTCAAAAACATACATACATATATATATATATATGTATACATATTGTGTTCTTTCATTTCACTTCATTTTTAGAGGACTAATGACATTTCTGAGAGCCCCTTATTTGGTAGGAATGAAATAAGGATTGTACCAAAATGGGAAATTGTGACCTTGGAACCAGGGGAACCTCAGAACTCAGCCTCCAGGAGCAGGAAAGATACAGGAAAGTTCATCGATAGTCCTCTATCTTTCCTGCTCCCTCCTCAGGTCTGAGCAGCAATAAGAAGGAAACACCGTAGATATGAAGTGTGTGTGGGCAAGAGAGAGATTACAGGCCAGGCATGGAGGCTCGCACCTGTAATCCCAGCACTTTGGGAGGCCAAGGTGGGCAGATCACCTGAGGTTGGGAGATTGATATTTACCTAACCAACATGGAGAAATCCCATCTCTACTAAAAATACAAAAATTAGCCAGGTGTAGTGGTGCACGCCTGTAATCCCAGCTACTCTGGAGGCTGAGGCAGGAGAATCTCTTGAACCCAGGAGGCGGAGGTTGCAGTGAGCCGAAATTGCACCATTGCACTCCAGCCTGGGCAACAAGAGAAAACTCCATCTCAAAAAAAAAAAAAAAATTCAATGACATGAATGCTTGTGTGTCGGGCAAGAGAGTGACAGTTTTAAAACATTTTTCAGCTCTTTTGACATCCCTCGGAGCTGACTCTGCTGACACAGATGGGTGCAGAAAGTGAGCGTCCCGTGAGTCCGGACCATATTGCTGAACTTTTTCTGGTTCCTTATTTCCCCGTGAAAGACTCAGTTCTCTAGTGCTGAGCCAGAACATCATGGAGCATCCAGATAGCATTCCTCCTCTCCGGCCACAGAAATAGGACCTGTCTCCATGACAATGGTGTCTGGAAGTCCCTGCATGAGATTAAGTCTGACAGGAGCTGTCCACTTAGCAAATGACAGGTTTCCATCCAGAGTGAATCAGCATCGCTAGCCAAGCGTCCTATTCCCAGCCTGACCAATCACTTCCTTGGGTCTATAGGGAAAGTTGTAAACCTGCTGGCACATCCCCATTTCCCCATATGCCATGCCAGGGGGCATAAAACATTTGTCCTGGCCAGGCACAGTGGCTCATGCCTGTAATCCCAGCACTTTGAGAGGCCAAGGCAGGCAGACCACCTGAGGTCAGGAGTTCGAGACCAGCCTGATCAACATGGATAAACCCCATCTCTACTAAAAATACAAAATTAGCTGGGTGTGGTGGCACATACCTGTAATCCTAGCTACTTGGGAAGCTGAGGCAGGAGAATCACTTGAATTCAGGAGGGAGAGGTTTCAGTGAGCCAAGATCACACCATTGCAGTCCCGCTTGGGCAACAAGAGTGAAACTCCATCACAAAAAAACAAAAACAAAACAACAACAAAAAATTTGTCCTCCACCATTACAACTAGGGTATAGGATGTGTTAGCTGAGAGGAGCTTTGAAAAAGGCTTCCAGAATGGGACATTGTACAACTGCAGGGAGTATTGCCTGGAGATCCCTCACATCTGGGTTGAAATTCAGGAGATGAGCGCTATTATGGCTGGACAGGTTATTAACATATTAAAGGCCAGGTGCTGTGGCTCACACCTATAATCCCAGAACTTTAGGGGGCTGAGGCAGGTGGATCACCTGAGGTCAGGAGTTCAAGACCAGCCTGACCAACATGGTGAAACCCTGTCTCTACTAAAAGTACAAAAAATTAACCAGGCGTGGTGGTAATTAGCCTGTAATCCCAGCTACTTGGGAGGCTGAGGCATGAGAATCACTTGAACCCGGGAGGTGGAGGTTTCAGTGAGCAGAGATTGTGCCATTGCACTCGAGCCTGGGTGACAAGAACAAGACTCCATCTAAAGGAAAAAAAAAAAAAAAGCAGGGTAGAAGAGCGTAAGTGAGTTATGAGAGGGGAGAGTAGGTGGCTCCATTGTCCTGGAAGGTCACCTGGAATGGACAGGATGTAATTACCCTGAAAAAGAATCACAGTGGCAGGTCTTGGGGAAAGGGCATAAAAATATTGTTTGCTCTTTTATTCTTTAAGTGACAAAAAAAAAAAAAAAAGCCTCATCTTTTTGGGGAGGGAGAGGGTAAGGAGGGTTGAGGAGGAGGAAGAGAAGGTGGAGGGGTGACTTCAGCCAGGGGTGAGGACCTTGGACAGGTCTCTACCGGGACTCCCTGGACTACTACCCAGGGAACCAGAAGGAGCCAATCGCTAAGACTGCTGAGAGTCCAACACTCAGGCTTGAGACTGTGAACTGGGAGTCACCTGGGGCTTCTCTCTCCCCAAGGAAAGGCAGTGAAAGTCTTGGCCTGCAGCCCACACTGTAACCATAGCAGAGGA
The DNA here is from genome assembly GCF_049354715.1 of Callithrix jacchus. Lineage (NCBI taxonomy): Eukaryota > Metazoa > Chordata > Mammalia > Primates > Cebidae > Callithrix > Callithrix jacchus. The sequence continues at coordinate 14,294,100 of NC_133508.1, forward strand.
CCCAGCCTCCACTATCCAGCCTTCACCTCTGAGGCCTGCTTTGCCAGCATGGCGGCCTGTGCCCTGGTAGCCTGGGAGTCTGGCTATGACTTCATACTTCATACTCAGCAGCTTCTGACCTTTTGACCCAAGAATCACTGCTGATTTCCTGAGCTGCCGCAGGCCTGAGAGTGGTGCTCTGATGCCCAGCACCACTGGTCCAGCACTGCCTTCACCTCCATTGCTGGGACATAGACCTGTCAGGGACCTAAAGAGCATCTGGGCCCAATGGGCCAGAGCCCGCTCCCGAAGATGGCAATCGAGGCTGAGAAGCCCACCGCAAGGGCTCAGGGCACTAGGATGAGGACTGGCCGGGCACAGTGGCTCACAGGAAGCTGAAGCAGGAGGATTGCTTTGGCCCAAGAATGCAAAACCATCCTGGCCCACATAGTGAGACCACCCCCTCCTTATCTGGGTTGCTACAAATAATTTTAAAATGAGCTGGGCACAGTGGCTAGATGAGCCGAGATCACGGCTCATCTAGTGAGCCGAGATCATGCCATTGCACTCCAGCCTGGGCAACAAGAGCGAAACTCCGTCTCAAAAAAAAAGAAATTAAAGGACAAAATTCTCATCGGGACTTAGGATAGCCTTTCCGATGGCGGCTGTTGCTAAGCCCGCAGAGCCTAGCGCCTTGAAATGGATGACGACAAAACCTATATGGACAGAGCAGTGGCTGCTAACAAAAGGGAAACTGGAGGCTTCAGAAAATGTGGCTACTGAACGATTAGAAAAAGGACATATCTCTCCCACATTTTCACCATGGAATTCTTCTGTTTTTGTTATAAAAAGGAAATCAGAGAAATGGAAAGTGTTAACAGACCTTAGAGCAACCAATGCTGTTATGACCCAGGTCACCGTCATGGGACCTTTACAGCCCGGTTTGCCTCTCCCACCTGATCCCAAAGAAATGGCCATTAATTGTTACTGATTTGAAGGATTTCTTTTTACCATCTTGTTGGTAGATGAAGATTATGAAGGGCTTGCATTCACTGTTCCATCCATAAATAATCAAAAACCTGCTAAAAGATATCATTGGAAAGTACTCCCACAGGGGACGCTAAACAGTCCCAGTCTGTCAAACCTATGTAGGCCAAGCTCTCCAGACTACTAGAAAGAATTTTTCTCAATGTTAAATCGTTCATTACATGGATGACATTCTTTGCACTGCACCAAATAGAGGACTTCTGATAAAATGTTATGGTCATCTGAGAAAATCTATCCCATTTTCTGCTGGGTCAGTAATAACTCCAGGTGAGACTCAAACCACAACTCCTTATTCATATTTGGGCCCCTTGGTGGCTAACACGACTGTAACACCCCAAAAGGTGTCTATCAGGAGGGATAAACTGAAAACTTTAAATGGTTTCCAAAAATTGCTTGGGGATATGAACTGGATTATGACCTACTTTGGGCATTCCAACTTATGCTATGAGCAATTTATTCTCTATCTTCTGAGGAAACTCTAGCTTAAATAGTCCTTCAGAATTGACTAAAAACGCTGAAGCAGAATTATGGTTAATTGAAGAACAAATACACAAAGCCCAGGTGAATAGGATGAGCCTTTAGAATTGCTGATTTTCTGGGCCAGGCGTGGTGGCTCACGCCTGTAATCCCAGCACTTTGGGAGGCCGAGGCGGGTGAATCACGAGGTCAAGAGATTGAGACCATCCTGGTCAACATGGTGAAACCCCGTCTCTACTAAAAATACAAAAAAAATTAGCTGGGCATAGTGGCGCGTGCCTGTAATCCCAGCTACTCAGGAGGCTGAGGCAGGAGAATTGCCTGAACCCAGGAGGCAGAGGTTGCGGTGAGCGGAGATCACACCATTGCACTCCAGCCTGGGTAACAAAAGCGAAACTCCATCTCAAAAAAAAAAAAGAAAAAGAATTGCTGACTTTTTAAATCAAACATTCTCCAACAGGGGTTACTATCCAAAATCGGGACTTAGTGGAATCGTTATTTTTACCTCACAATAGCATGTGTACTCTTACTCTTTATTTAGATCCTATTGCAACTATGACTAGAATAGGAAGATCCCGAGTTGGGAAACTCCATGAATTTGATCCTAAAAGAATAATAGTACCTCTTACAAAAATTCAAATTCATCAAGCATATATTAACAGCATTATGTGGCAAACGGATTTGGCAAATTTTGCGGGCATGATAGATAATCATTATCCAAAACATAACATTTTTCAATTTTTGAAGTTGACCCATTGGATATTACTAAAAAGTACTAAGTCTAATCCAATTAGAAGGAGCAGAAAATATTTTTACGGATGGATCCAGCAATGGGAAGGCTTCTTATTTGGGATCTAAGAGTAAAGTCATTCAAACTTTGTATACGTCAGCCCAAAGAGCAGAATCGGTAGCTGTAATTGAAGTAATATCAAACTTTAAAAAATCTATAAATATGATATCTGATTCTGTATGTTATTCATTCTACCCACCTAATTGAATGTGCCCAATTGCGTTTTAACCCAGACGATCAACTAATGGAATTATTTACTCGATTACAGATAAAAATTAGAAAAAGGACATGTCCCTTTCCCATTACGCCGGTTGGGGCTCATGGCGCTCTCCCCGGGCCTCTCACGGCTGGTAATCAGTCTGCAGATCGGTGAGTAGATACAGTTCTAGCCGATGCTCAACACTTCCACACACTGACACACTGAAATGCAGCAGGGCTGCGGAAAAAATCTGACTTGGAAAAAAGCCAAAGAGACTGTTCAGAATTGTCCGACTTGTCAGCCGGTCAATTCTCCTCCCAACCAGGGTGTAAACCCCCAGGAATTGGAACCAAATACTTTGTGGCAAATGGACGTCACTCATGCGTCATCTTTTGGGAAATTAGCATGTATACGTGTTCGCCACTTTGTCTGGGCTACATGTCAGACTGGTGAATCATCTGCTGGGTCAAAAGACATCTTATACATTGTTTTGCTGTTATGGATATTCCATCCTCCATAAAAACCGATAATGCCCAGGATATATTGGTCAATCTTCAACAGTACTTTTTACTCAGTGGAGACCACACATTATTACAGGTATTCCTCATAACTCTCAAGGACAGGCTATTGTGGAGTGAATCAATCTTTCCCTTAAACAGCAACTACGAAAATAATGAGGAGGGGACGGAGAATGTAGAACCCCACAAATGCGGTTAAACCTAGCATTGCTGGCTTTGAATTTTTTTTTTTTTTTTTTTTAGATGGAGTTTCGCTGTTGTTACCCAGACTGGAGTGCAATGGCATGATCTCGGCTCACTGCAACCTCCGCCTTCTGGGTTCAAGCAATTCTCCTGCCTCAGCCTCCCGAGTAGCTGGGACTACAGGCACGCACCACCTTGCCCAGCTAATTTTTTTATTTTAGTAGAGACGGGGTTTCACCTCGTTGACCAGGATGGTCTCGATCTCTTGACCTCGTGATCCACCTGCCTCAGCCTCCCAACGTGCTGGGATTATAGGCGTGAGCCACCGCACCCAGCCAAAGGTCAATGACAATGATGTCCCTGGGTGGGCTCGAACCACCAACCTTTTGGTTAACAGCCAAACACGCTAACCAATTGTGCCACAGAGACGGCTTTAAATTTTTCAAGCCTCCCATGGGGATGGCAATTAACAGTGGCTGAACAACATTTGATAAAGCAACCCAGGGATGAGAACTTAAGGCGATTAATCTGGTGGCAAGATCCACTCATGAAAAAATTGGGAAAGAAGTAATGTAATAACACGAGGCAGAGGATTTGCTTGTGTATCTTCAGGTCTAAATCAACAACCGGCGTGGGTACCATCCAGACATTTAAAGCCTTATTATGAGCCAGCTATCAAAAGAGACTTGCAGAGGACTCCTCAGTCACAGAAATGGCGAGACTAACACTGAGGCAAAGTACTATTCCCATGAGGAGAACGCGCCAAACATCGCCACCGACTTGGGGTCAAATCCAGAAGCTTTGGCAGCTGGCTGAAGAGCCTGTTATAGGAGTAACTGACCTGATGATAGCCGTGATGGCAGTTATCACCACTCCAGTGAGTATTTTTGGAAGGACGTTTCACATATTGGGCACGCATTCTTTCCCTCCTTTGTCGCATATGATCTCTGGACTTAGTATTCGCTGTAATAGTCTAGGAAATAAAATAACAATGTTTCAGTCTTCAAAACCTGAATATAGATAAGGTAAAGAATGGTCCCTAAGTTAAAAACATTAATCTGGGAGGATTTGTTGTGGTAGAGGCTGAGGTGCTGCGCAACAATTCCTATGGGATTATTATTGATTCCTGGTCCCTAAGGGATACTTAGCATTGATTGCACCGGGCAGTCCTCTTGCAGTGACATGGAATTTAGATGGTGGATAAAGAACTACAGTTATTCAGAATTTATACATACTGAGATTAACAACTCTATTGCCTGGAGAAATGGGAGATTAGTAGGACCACGACCAAAAATTGTATCGCCGATGATAAGAGCTGAATAAAAAAATTTTTTTTCAAATACCGATGGCCCTAAAACAATAAAAGTCTGGGAAGGAAAAGGTAATAGAAGATCAGGCCCTAATTCTTATTCATCAGAATGTATAAAGAATAAAAGCTCTTTAGATTCAGAGCTGTGCTAAACTCCCCATATCTTGCGGTGCTGGGAGAGTTAAAAGAGATTGACTTTATTAACTCTAAAAGTGTAATAAGATTGAACATAACTGGGAAAGAATAAAACATCACCTGAAAGGACATGTTGGAAACCTGTCACCGGGTATGAAACGAGTGTTTCGAGCTCCTCAAGAACATCTAACTTTGATTTCAGAATCCGAGCTGCTGGTGGACTGGCAGCCCTAAATCCAGTGATTTGAGTGAAAACACTTGGAGGGTCTATGACTGCCGATTGTGTTATTGAGCTGTCTTGTTTCTCCTTGCATAGTCTGCAGGTGTGGATCCGGAATCCTCCGAGGAATAGTTCACCAAGATAAAGCTGTGCGTGTTTACCTAGCTCTGTTAAAACAAGGAAATGTTGACAAATGCTAGGGGTATGATTGCTGAGAAATGCTGAGCGCATGATAAAATATATTGTTTGCTGAGAAGAACAATGGCAAGGAAGACCTAGCCCCCCACCCTCCCAAGTAGAAAACTATGTCATGGGGCATTCTAAAGTGGCAGGACGATAGATAAATATCACACACGGGTGAAAACAATTCTTTAAGCTCGGAACATCTGACCCTGCTCCCGTGGATCCCTCGTGGAGAATACTTTTTAGTTTGTCTGTGATCAGTGGTAAGCGGGCACCAGGCAATCATCGAGGTGCTCTTACACTGCATACCTGTGTCTGAGTACTCATTTCATCCATCGACCAGGGTCCAGACCAGGAGGAGATTCTGCAAATCACGTGGTGAAGAGAAAGCTGTGTTTCCTGGGGGTCCGCTGCACCTCCAGTGACCACACTCCCGGCTCAAGCCACAAAACCCCCGGGATCAGTGTTGAACTGTGTCCAGGAAGAAGCGAGAAATGAAGAGTGTGGGAAGGAAGGCTGCCAGTCAAGGAGAAGTCTGGCTTCTCAGAGGATGGGAGGGGCTCTGTCTTCGCTCATCTTCATTTCACCAGAGATTAACCTAAAAAGACTTCATGAGGTGCTCACACAAGGCACGAGACAAAACAGGAAAGGCCCCCTCTGTGAATTTCGGGACTAGCAGCTCAGGCAAACCAGAGACCTTCTTTTCCTTGTGCTTGGAGCTCCCCTCATCCTTTTAAAAATTATATGTTCTTTGGCCCGGCACGGCTCACACCTGTAATCCTAGCACTTTGGGAGGCCAAGGTGGGCAAATCACAAGGTCAGGAAATCGAGACCATCCTGGCTAACACAATGAAACCCTATCTCTACTAAAAATACAAAAAATTAGCCGGGCATGGTGGCACATCCCTATAGTCCCAGCTACTCTGGAGGCTGAGCCAGGAGAATCTCTTGAACCTGGGAGGTGGAGGTTGCAGCGAGCTGAGATTGCGCCACTGCACTCCAGCCTGGACAACAGAGCGAGACTCCGTCTAAAAAAGAAAAGATGTTCTTTAAAAACAGTTGTGGTTAAATACACATAACATAAAACTTGGCATCTGAGCCACTTTCGGTTGAGCTTGCACTCATCTTCACCACCCATCTCCAGAACACCTTCCATCCCGCAAATCTGAACCTCTTTCCCCTTTAAACAACTCCCCACTCTTCCTCCCTCCTGCCCCCGAGAACTACCATCCTACCTTCTGTCTCTATGAATTGGACTACTCTAGAGATGTCCATTCCATATAAGTGGAATCAGACCATAATTATCCTTTTGCATCTGGCTTACTTAGCATAATGTCCTCAAGGATCATCTCGTTTTAGCATGGATCAAAATTTCCTTTTTTTCTTTTTTTTTTTAAAACAGAGTCTCAATCCATTGCCCAGGCTACAGTGCAGTGGCATGATCTCGGCTCACTGCAGCCTCCGCCTCCTGGGTTCAAGTGATTCTCCTACCTCAGCCTCCTGAGTCGCTGGGATGACAGGCGTGTGCCACCACACCAGGCTAATTTTTGTATTTATAATAGAGACAGAGTTTTGACATGTTGGTCCAGGCTGGTCTTGAACTCCTGGCCTCACGTGATCTGCCCACGTTGGCCTCTCGAAGTGCTGGGATTACAGGCGTGAGCCATGGCGCTTGGCCAGAATTTCCTTCGTGTTGAGGGTAATACTCCATTGTATGTATGCACAACATTTTGTGGATCCATTCATCCATCAACAAACATCTGGGTTGCTTCCACCCTTTGTCTGTTGTGAATAATGCTGCTAAGAACAGGGATGTGCAAATATCTCTTTGAGCCTGCTTTCAGTTCTTCTAGGTATCCATCCAAAGTGCGACTGCTGGATGGGATCCATGTGTTTTCTTTTTGTTTTTATTTTTTTTTATTTTTTTATTTTTTTGAGATGGAGTCTAGCTCTGTCACCCAGGCTGAAGTGCAGTGGCGCAATCTCAGCTTACTGCAACCTCCACCTTCCAGGTTCAAGCAATTCTCCTGCCTCAGCCTCCAGGGTAGCTGAGATTACAGGCACATGCTATCACCCCCAACTAATTTTTGTATTTTAAGTAGAGACGGTGTTTCACCATGCTGGCCAGGATCGTCTTGATCTCCTGACCCTGCGATCTGCCCACCTTGGCCTCCCAAAGTGCTGGGATTACAGGTGTGAGCCACTGCGCCCAGCAGAAATGTGTGTGGTTTTTTTTTTTGTTTTTTGTTTTTTTGAGACGGAGTTTCGCTTGTGTTACCCAGGCTGGAGTGCAATGGCCCGATCTCAGCTCACCGCAACCTCCACCCCCTGGGTTCAGGCAATTCTCCTGCCTCAGCCTCCTGAGTAGCTGGGATTACAGGCATGCGCCACCATGCCCAGCTAATTTTTTGTATTTTTAGTAGAGATCGTGTTTCACCTTGTTGACCAGGATGGTCTCGATCTCTTGACCTCGTGATCCACCCACCTCGGCCTCCCAAAGTGCTGGGATTACAGGCGTGAGCCACCGCGCCCGGCAGAAATGTGTTTTTAAAGAAATATGCTGCCCAGTGTTGAGACTGCAGTGGCCACTCTTTCTCTGATCAGTTCTCTTCCCTGTTCTTGCCTCACCTAACACATACTTCCCTTCATGCCCCAGCCCTGTCTCCCAGCACACACGTGATTGGGACTATAAGCCACTGCTAGCATTACTTAAGGGAGAAGCTGATAATATTTTTTAAATAATCAGATCGGCAGGGTGCAGTGGGTCACGCCTATAATCCCAGCACTTTGTGAGGCCGAGGTAGGTGGATCACCTGAGGTCAGGAGTTTGAGACCAGCTTGGCTAACATGGTGAAACCCTGTCTCGACTAAAAATACAAAAATTAGCGTGTGCCTGTAATCCCAGCTACTTGGGAGGCTGAGGCAGGAGAATCACTTGAACCCATGAGGTGGAGGTTGCAGTAAGCCAAGACCACGCCATTGCACTCCAGCCTGGACAACAGAGCGAGACTCCATCTCAAAAAAAAAAAAACCAAAAACATGAGAGGCAGCAGACTAAGCCACCAGCCAGGGCTGACTCAGGGCCATACTGCCTCCTCTCTGCTTCCTGTCCCTCCCTGCCACCTCCCTGGGACTGTACTCATATTAAAGGATTCATACAGATGCTTTTGCCTCATGCTCTGTTTTTTCTTTTTTCTTTTTTTTGAGATGAAGTCTTGCTCTGTGTTCTGGCTGGAGGGCAGTGGCATGATCTCAGCTCACTGCAACCTCTGCCTCCCAGGTTCAGGCGATTCTCGTGCCTCAGCATCCCGAGTACCTGGGATTATAGGCACGTGCCACCACGCCCAGCTAATTTTTGGTATTTTTAGTAAAGACGGGGTTTCACCATGTTTGCCAGGCTGGTCTCAAACTCCTGACCTCAGGCAATCCTCCTGCCTTAGACTCCTAAAGTGCTAGAATTACTGGAATTACACGTGTGAGCCACCTGCTCTACCTTTTAAGGAACTGAGGCTAAGATAGACATTTCCTGTCACATATCCGCTGAAGTTCTAACATGGAGGATAAACCACAGCTTGTAAATTTCTTTGCAATTATAAGGAAGAAGCATCAACAAGTGTTCCACATGTGGTGTGATAGAAACACCTGCTCCAGAAATCAGAACTCCTGGATCTGCAAACCTTATCTCTTACTCAAAGCAATTAAGTTATTCTTCAAAGAATATGTAACCAGGCTGGGTGCAGTGACTCACGACTGTAATCCCAGCACTTTGGGAGGCTGAGGCAGGTGGATCACTTGAGGTCTGGAGTTCATGACCAACCTGGCCAACATGGTGAAACTCCGGCTCTACTAAAAATACAAAAAGTTAGCTGGGCATAGTGGCGGGCACCTGTAATCCCAGGTACTTGGGAACCTGAGGCAGGAGAATTGCTTAAACCTGGGAGGTGAAGGTTGCAGTTAGCCAAGATCATGCCACTGCACTTCAGCCTGGTGGACAGAGTGAGACTCAGTCTCAAAAAAAGAAAAAAAAAAAGAATAACCAAAAATGGAGCAAAATACACTTACCCTGCCTCACATTTGTGAAGACTAACAAGCAGAGCACACCTTACAGCCCTTGTGGAATGCCTGTTACACTGTATGATCTTTTGATATTCTGCCAGTAAGCTAGATGTTTTCACTTTTGACTGAAGATAAGCTTTGTTTTCTTTGTTTTGTTGCGATCACAGCTCACTGCAACCTGCACCTCCTCCTGGGTTCCAGTGATTCTCCTGCCTCAGCCTCCCAGGTAGCTGGGCACCACCATGCCTGGCTAGTTTTTCATATTTTTAGTAGAGACAGGGTATCGCCATGTTGGCTAGGGTGGTCTTGAACTCCTTGTCTCAAGTGATCTGCCTACCTCGGCCTCCCAAAGTGCTGAGATTACAGGCTCACGCCTAAGGCAGGCAGATCACTTGAGGTCAGGAGTTCAAGACCAACCTGGCCAACATGGTGAAACCCCTTAGCTGGCCACCACGCCCAGCTACACCTTGTTACTTCCATTTTTCAAGTGAGCACTCTGAGACCCAGAGAGGTCAAGCAATGAACCCAGGAAGTAAACTAGCCTTGCTGAGTGATCCACTGTCTCGGTGTAGATTCTTCCCAATGTTATAAAGCCATTTCCAGCACTGCACCTCTGTGCCCTGGCTCCCAGCACCACTCATAGCACGTCCCTGAGCCCCAGAGAGCCTGCTGACACCATCTGTTTCCTGTTTCTCATGATCAAGGGCAGTTTCTGTTGTTTGCAACCAATATTCTGACTGCTACAGATAAGTACATTTAAATGGAATCCATGAAAATATCAGCATCTCCCACCACACCCCAAAGTGGGTCCTTTCTGGGTTGCAAGTTACACTAGAGAGATCAGGTGGGGCGGTGCGGTGGGCTTAACATGTTGCCCTGAACTTAATCTAGATTAAACAGAGGCCACATCAAGAAAACACAATGAACAGCTGCACATCACAGGTAAGCGAGCTCTCCTCTGCACTGAGGAGGGGAGGTGAGCAGAGACTTCCTGCCCATCTCTAAGGAGCAGCGAGGTGTGAGACCCCCAAAGCATCACTCCAGTGGTGCCAGATGCCTTTTGCCAAGGGACAAGGCACTTGTTGGCTTTACTGAATTTGTGCATTCATCTAGCTTGGAGTGGGCAAACTAGCGCCTCCGAACCACATCTGGCGGGATGCCTGTTTTTGTAAATAGATCTTTATTGGGTCCCGGCCATGCATGTTGAATTATATGTTGTTTTTGGCTGCCTTCTTGCCCCAGCCGCAGCATTGAGCAGCCGCCTCAGAGACAGCCCAGCTTGCAAAGCTGAAAATATTTACTATCTGATTCTTGACAGGAAAACGGTTGCTGTCTCCTGACCTAGGGCAGAAATACCCAAACAGGCTGGGGGACAGTGATGCCTGTCCCCCTGGGTATCCAGCCCCCAAATGACTCCCAATTTCTTCCTCTCCATTATTTTAATTTAAAATTTTGTTTCAGCTTCTAAATGAGTAGTAAATTTCGTGTGGTTGAAATCAAAACTGAATTAATACAAAAAGTCCTGTTTCTTCACCTCCTGGACAAACGCATGTTCCAAGAAACTCCAAGCCTGAAGACGAATGAATGTCAGAGGCCCATGGAAGGCTCTGAGCAAATATAAACCTCCCCAGACCAGAGCATGATATTATTGTCTCTGAATGATTGTGGCCTTCCAGAGATGCTGGGGCAGGGGATCGCCAGCTGTGGCGTGCATAAGAATCACTGAGCGAGCTTGGTGACAGTGCACGTTGCAAGCGCACCTCAGGCCTAGATCTTGGTTTCCAACAGTTCCAATAAGTAGAACCAGGGCTCCTTGGAGAAGTGCCTCATTATAGGACAAAGGGCAGGAAGATACAAGACAGTCCTGGACCACCTTATAGCGCCAGAAAGTAAGGAAATACTAAAAATAAAATAATACAAAGGCAAAGCCCAGGTAGGTAGCTCATGCCTGTAATCCCAGCAGTTTGGGAGGCTGAGTCAGGAGGATTGCTGGAGCCCAGAAGTTTGAGGCCAGCCTGGGCAGCATAGGGAGATCCTGCTTTACAAAAAAAGATAAATAAACAAAATTAGCTGGGCATGGTGGTGTGCATCTGCGGTCCCAGCTCCTCAGGAGGCTGAGGGGGGATCTCTTGAACCAAAGAGGTCGAGGCTGCAGTGAGCTATGATCATACCAGCCCGGGTGACAGAGTGAGAGTCTGTCTCTAAAAAACAAAGCAAAACAAAAACAACAACATTAAAAATTAAAAACAAATAAACAAGCAATTAAAAAAAAAAAAAGGGCAGGGCGTGGTGGCTCACGCCTGTAATCCCAGCACTTTGGGGGGCCGAGGCGGGTAGATCACGAGGTCAAGAGATCGAGACCATCCTAGTCAACATGGTGAAACCCTGTCTCTACTAAAAATACAAAAAATTAGCTGGCATGGTGGTGCGTGCCTGTAATCCCAGCTACTCGGGAGGCTGAGGCAGAACTGTCTGAACCCAGGAGGCGGAGGTTGCGGTGAACCAAGATAGCGCCATTGCACTCCAGCCTGGGTAACAAGAGCCAAACTCCGTCTCAAAATAAATAAATAAATAAATAAATAAAAATTAAAAATAATTAAAAATAAAAAAAAAGGGAGAGAGAGAGAAAGAAATATCCAGTAACCCATTCCTGTCCCAGCATGGCATAGAAGGGCAGGAGAAATGATCTGGGATTGAAAGACAGTTTCAATGATTAGTGCAGTAAGTTGCCAACAACTGTTTGAATATGTAGCAGAATCTCTTTTGATTTGTTTTATGATCAATGAGACTGCTCTTGGAAGCAGTGATATTAAAATGTAGAATGGGTTGGGCATGGTGGCTCACGTCTATAATCCCAGCACTTTGGGAGACCAAGGCAGGTGGATCACCTGAGCTCAGGAGTTCAAGACCAGCCTGGCCAACATGGTGAAACTCTGTCTCTACTACAAATACAAAATTAGCCAGGTATGCTGGCACATGCCTGTAATCCCAGCTACTCTGGAGACTGAGGTGGGAGAATAGCTTGAACCCAGGAGGTGGAGGTTGCAGTGAGCCGGGATTGTACCACTGCACTCCAGCCTGAGTGACGAAGTGAGACTCTGTCTCAAAATAAAATAATAAAACCAAAAGTAGAATGGCCAGTGAGGCTTAGAGCAAATGTCCACAATGCCAGGAGAAGTCCTGGAGGCTTCTGGGTAGCCTGGTATTACCAGTTTGGTTGCTGGACTTGGGGATAGAGCGGAAGAATCTCAGGAGAGAGGCTGGAGCAGCTGGGAGGGAGGGGCACCACTTCAGGGGCTGAGGAGCTCAGGACGAGGGCTGCTTACCACCCATGAGAGCCTTTCAGTGTGTGGGCAGCAGATGTGGCAGCCATGCTCCGAGGCTCAGTGCCAGCTCCGGGGAAGCCAACTTCAGCTGAGGACACTTCACGACGCTGTCCCACAGCTCCTGTGACCCTCTTCCCTTTTGCTTTTCTGCACCCATTTTTCATCCTTCCCTTGTTCCCAAAGGCTGCTTTATTTCTTCTCTGGATAAAGAAGAAATGTCTTCACTAAGATATGAGGATCCAGTGCTGTCATTCTAGACATGCTTGCATTTTAAAAGAGGATGTGTCCTGCTAAGGCAGGGACATCGCTTGAACCTGGCAGGTCGTAGTGAGCTGAGATTGCGCCACTACACTCCTCCAGCCTGGGCGGCAGAGCAAGACTCCATCTCAAAAAAAAAAAAAAAAAAGAGAATATCTAGAAACAGGCTTGGTCCTCAAACTCAGTGGTGAGTGGTGGAATTTCAGACAGGGGTGGGAACCTTCTCAATTCTCTTCCAAACATGCTGAGCAAGGGCCCTGTGAGGCCTGCCTTGCCTTGCTCAGGACAATGCTGTTACCAACTAAAATGCCACATTTCTGTACGTGTGGTATCTGATTGATGGTGCCTCTGTTACGTATTTCGAATAGCATCAGGTACAAACCCTTGCGTGTTTCTCCCCTTCCGTTCCAGGACACCTAACAGTGGCCTTCAGGGGGCTTCGGACTTGACATTAGATGGCTTCAGGCTTGAAATGAATGAGATGGAAAAAAAAGCTAGGTATCTCCAGACATTCCAGCCATATATGGCTACTTGAAATCTGTTCTTGGGTATTTCCACCATAAGGTATCCTCTTGGTCCTAAGACCAGCCTTCAGCAAGTCAGCCACAGAACGCCCGTAGTGATATGAAAAATCCTCAATCTCATTGTGATCAAATTAATGCAAATTCCAATAATCACACATATCACTTTTCTATTAGACAGTAAAAAATAAAGCCAGGCAAAGTGGCTCGCAGCTGTAATCTCAGCGCTTTGAGAGGCCAAGGTGGGAGGATTGCTGGAGGTCAAAAGTTTGAGACCAGCCTACACAAAAAAGTAAGACTGCATCTCTTAAAAAAAAAAAAACAAAGTGTAGCCTGGGCTCGGTGGCTCACAAGGCCAGGAGTTTGAGACTGGCCTGGTTAACATGGCGAAACCTTGTCTCTACTAAAAATACAAAAATTAGCTGGGTGTGGTGGCACATACCTGTAGTCCCGGCTACTCAGGAGGCTGAGGCAGGAGAATAACTTGAATCCAGTGAGCCGAGATCGTACCTTTGCACTCCAGCCTCGGGGACAGAGCAAGACTGTGTCTCAAAAAAAATTTTTTAAAGGAAGAGTGGGTGCTTGGATATTTCTTACATGCACTAGCAGACAAAAGGGACATGGATCAGATGGAGAATAAATGTTTCCTGATGGTGACAAGCTGGTTTTCACTCACAAATGCACACGGGAAATAACAAATTGCTTTTCAATATTCCTATTGAAGTTCAGTTTTTCATATTTACTCTAAATTTGAATAATTGAAAGAATTTATTCCGTAACAAAGCAGGGCTCTCCGTATGCTGTTTATACAGACATTCCTTAATCATATTTTATTTCTAATCATCCCACAATCTAATTTCCTTACAGCCTGTCAGTGATTCGCCTTCTCCAGTTCCCACTGGGAGCTGAGCTTAAATTGGGTGTCCTCACAAAGAAAACAGCACACACAGTAACACTAGATTTAGGAAAACTTGTGCTTACCAGAACGACAAGAAAGGGGCTCTGTTATTTCTTTCTTACTAAAGCCCTAACCAGAATTTGTAAAAATAAGGACTATGTCTCCTTGCTGCCCTCAGCTGGTACTGAAAGATGGTACTGTCTTGAAATAAGTTTGCCCAGTCTACGCTCACTCCAAATGAGGCAAAATTATCTAAAAATATCCCTATAGCTTGAAGGAGGTTAGGCTTCATTCATAAATGTGAAAGGTTTCCAGCAGCCCTACCCAATAAGAAACATCAAATGGGCTGGGCATGGTGGCTCATGCCTGTAATCCCAGCACTTTGGGAGGCTGAGGTGGGCAGATCACTAAGTCAAGAGATCAAGACCATCCTGGCCAACATGGTGAAACCCCGTCTCTACTAAAAATATAAAAATTAGCTGGGCATGGTGGCACATGCCTGTTGTCCTAGCTACTTGGGAGGCTGAGGCAGAAGAATCGCTTGAACCTGGGAGGCGGAGGTTGCAGTAAGCCAAGATGGTCACTGCACTCCAGCCTGGTGACAGAGTCAGACTCCATCTCAAAAAACAAAACAAAAACAAAAAAACATCAAATGAAGTCACCTTCATCTCCATCAAAAAACTTTTTTAAAAAATTGTATTTTTGATAGAGGGTCTCACTGTCCTCTGGGCTAGAGTGCAGTGGAGTGATCTTGGCTCACTGCAACCTCTGCCTCCCAGGTTCAAGTGATTCTTCTGCATCAGCCTCCTGAATAGTTGGGATAACAGGCATAGTGCCACCATGCTTGGCTATTTTTTTGTATTTTTGGTAGAGATGGGGTTTCACCATGTTGGCCAGGCTGGTCTCTAACTCCTGATCTCAAGTGATCCAATGGCCTCAGCCTCCCAAAGTTCTGGGATCACAGGCATGAGTCACCATGCCCGGCCCTTGTTTTCATTCTTCAGGAACAGAGTAAAGGACTAGAAAGACCAAGTCTCCCTGCTCGTTAAGGGGATGGTTGGGTTGAAGAAATCATAGAAGAAAGTCCTTGTCCGAGCAGGAATATTCGCCTTTATTTGGACTCCATGACGCCCTTGGTATGTCCTTCACTAAATGTTTATGTGTTATACATTGTACTAGATTTTGGGGGCAAAAATCTCTTATGACATAAAATTGGTAGGAAGTGGGTTTACCAGAAAGAGGATACAAAACACACCCTGAGCTCCAAATCATTCACTTCTGCTTGGATAAAGAGCTAATTGAAAGAAAGACACTGATTTAACACTTAAATGATACACCAATCACCTTTAATGGATGCAACCCTAAATTAATTTTCCTTAAAACAGTAGTATTTCACTTTTACTGTGCTTTTTTTTTAATTTATTTCACTTTTACTGTTTTTATTTCCATTAAAGCAACACCACTGTAGAGCATAACTAACTCTATGCACTTGGTACCTGATACATGTTTTCTGATTTTAACAAGTGATAGAAAAGATTACATTAACTCATTAAGAAACATTTTCCTTAGACACTTTGGTTTTCCATTAAAAGAGTTATAGCAGAGGGCTATTTCCTTTTTTTTTTTTTGAGACGGAGTATCGGTCTTGTTACCCAGGCTAGAGTGCAATGGCACGATCTCGGCTCACTGCAACGTCTGCCTCCTGGGTTCAGGCAATTCTCCTGCCTCAGCCTCCTGAGTAGCTGGGATTACAGGCACACGCCACTGTGCCCAGCTAATTTTTTGTATTTTTAGTAGAGACAGGGTTTCACCATGTTGACCAGGATGGTCTCAATCTCTTGACCTCGTGATCCACCCGCCTCAGCCTCCCAAAGTGCTGGGATTACAGGCGTGAGCCACCGCACCCGGCCGAGCAAAGGGCTATTTCAAAGGCTGGTTCTTTCTCCTTTCACGAGTCGAGCTCGAAACATCCAAATATCCTGGAAATAATACCAAACAGTGAGTTTATGGAACACTTCAGTCTGCCTTCAATTTACCTTCAATTTCACCGCAAGACAAAGTCAATTTCTACCCTTTATGAAAGGTTAAATAGGGAAAATAATCCCTGCAAATCATTAGTAAACAAAATAACTCAAATTAATCTACTTAATCAACTTTTTTTTTTTTTTTTTGAGACAGAATCTCACTCCATCACCAGGCACCAGGCTGGAGTGCAGTGGCATGACCTTGGCTCACTGCAACCTCCGCCTCCTGGGTTCAAGCAATCCTTCTGCCTCAGCCTCCCAATTAGCTGGGACTACAGGCGCGCGCCACCAAGCCCAGCTAATCTTTTTGTATTTTTAGTAGAGACGGGGTTTCACCATGTTGCCCAGGATGGTCTCGATCTCTTGACCTCATGATCCGCCCTCCTTGGCCTCCCAAAGTGCTGGGATTACAGGTGTGAGCCACCGCACCCGGCCCTTAATCAACTATTAAAAATAAATTTTTTTTGAGACACAGTCTTACTCCACTGCCCAGGCTGGAGGGCAGTGGCATGATCTTGGCTCACTGCAACATCCACCTTCCAGGTTCAAGCAGTTCTGGTGTCTCAGCCTCCTCAGTAGCTGGAATTACAGGTGTGTGTCACCACACCTGGCTAATTTTTGTATTTTTAGTAGAGACAGGGTTTCACTATGTTGGCCAGGCTGATCTTGAACTCCTGGCCTCAAGTGATCTGTCTGCCTTAGCCTCCCAAAGCCTCCCAAATTCTGGGATTACAGGCATGAGCCACCACTCCTGGCCTACTTAATCAACTTCTAAGAGAGAGTTAACTAAATTAAGTATGGGTCCCCCAGCTGTCAGCCCTGTTTTATTCAGGATACTTGTTAGTGCCAGGTAACATAACTGGGTCAATGTCTTGTCTGGTTACAGCACAAACAGTTCCCTGCCATTTTTCTGCTTTTTTTTTTTTTTTTTTTTTGAGATGAAGTTTTGCTCTTGTTGCCCAGGCTGGAGTGCAATGGTGCAATCGTGGCTCACTGTAACTTCCACCTCCTGGGTTCAAGAGATTTTTCTGCCTCAGCCTTCCAATTAGCTGGGATTACAGGTGTGTGCCACCACACTTGGCTAATTTTGTATTTTTAGTAGAAACAGTTTCACCGTGTTGGTCAGGTCGGTCTCAAACTCCTAACGTCAGGTGATCAGCCCACCTCGACCTCCCAAAGTGTTGGGATTACAGGCGTGAGCCACCACACCTGGCCTGCTTACTCTTATGTTACTTGTCTGAGCCATTTTGAGTGTTCTACTCCTGATTAGGTGATAATAGGGAACATGGTGTCCAGGATTACTGCTTTTTTGGTGGTTATTTTTTTCCCCCATTTGCTCTTTTTTTTTTTTTTTGAGACAAAATTTTTTGCTCTTGTTGCCCAAACTGGAGTGCAATGGCACAATCTTGGCTCACCACAACCTCTGTCTCCTGGGTTCAAGCGATTCTCCTGCCTCAGCCTCCCGAGTAGCTGGGATTACAGGCATGTGCCACCATGCCCAGCTAATTTTTATATTTTTAGAAGAGACAGGGTTTCACCATGTTGGTCAAGATGGTCTGAACTCCTGACCTTAGGTGATCCAGCTGCCTCAGCCTCTCAAAGTGCTGGGATTACAGGCGTGAGCCACTGCGCCCGGCTCCCACTTTGCTCTTAATAAAATAATTTAGATGTTATTTCTTGGCTCTTGTTTTTTCAGCAAACAGCAAGGGATGATGGAAAAAGCAATTTTCAAATTTGGCCTGACTCTGAAATCTAGCTTGGTCACTTAGGTAACTTAGATCAACCTCAGGGACTTGTTTTCTTGTCATTGACAGCATGGAGTGCACACTGGCTGCCCCACTGGGTTTTGGTGAAGAAAATAAGAAAATGAATATGAGCCAGGCACAGTGGCTCACGCCTGTAATCCCAGCACTCTGGGAGGCTGGGTGGATAGATTACAAGGTCAAGAGTTCGAGACCAGCCTGGCCAACACGGTGAAACCCCATCTCTACTAAGAATACAAAAATTAGCCAGGCATGGTGGCATGAGCCTGTAATCCCAGCTACTCAGGAGGCTGAGGCAGGAGAATTGCTTAAACCCGAGAGGCAGAGGTTGTAGTGAGCCAAGATCGCATAATTGCACTCCAACCTGGGTGACAGAGCAAGACTCTGTCTCAAAAAAAAAGAAAATGAAAATGAATGTACTTTTGTACTTTACAAAGAATTACATAGCAGAAGTTAGTATTGTTATTCTACATATAACTTACAGATTAATTAAACTAAACATGGGAGGTATTCATTTAGAGTTTTACCTTGCTATTATATACAAACATACCTTCAAGTCCACAGAATCTGCAAGTCCATAGAGTTTGTTTGCTAATCCTGCAACTTCCTTCTCAATGTTTTCTTGACTGGTGCCCTTCACATTGATGTAGTGGCAGTCAGCACTGGCGAAGTGGCAGGAAATTGCCTGTGCAAAGTGAACAAACTAATGTTGCAGAAAAACATCCCATGAATACCAGCAACCAAGCAGAGAGTCTTTCTTTTAGAAAGTCAATTATTTCACTCCGTGTTTGATTTCCTTTTTTTTTCTTTTTTGAGATGGAGTTTCAGTCTTGTTACCCAGGCTGGAGTGTAATGGCGCGATCTCGGCTCACTGCAACCTCCGCCTCCTGGGTTCAGGCAATTCTCCTGCCTCAACTTCCTGAGTAGCTGGGATTACAGGCACACGCCACCGTGCCCAGCTAATTTTTTGTATTTTTAGTAGAGACGGGGTTTCACCATGTTGACCAGGATGGTCTTGATCTCTTGACCTCGTGATCCACCCGCCTCGGCCTCCCAAAGTGCTGGGATTACAGGCGTGAGCCACCGCGCCCGGCCATGTTTGATTTCTAAATGGAAAGTCAGGTCCACTGTGTCCTGTGTCACTCTCTTTGTAGCTAAGCCTCTTTTTGTTTCCAGCTAAAAGTTAACTGAGAAATTTCAAAAGATTGTTAACCAGACGTGACATTTATTGTCGAAGGGTATATATGGGAGAGGGAGTGGAATTATGACAGCAAGAGGTCTTTAGTTTTTTTTTAGCGTTTGATTTTCCTAATGAATGGATATCCCAAAGTCTTAAAAAGGACCGCATTCAATGGCAGTTTATCTCAAAAGTTAGTTACTGGTCCAATTTGGGATGGACCATTATTTCAGTGGCAATAGATTATGAAAAGAACCAAAAATACCTTCAGAAAGAAAATAATACAGACACCTTCTCTCAAATCAAAAGGACATTTAAAGGCCAATATCACTGACATGTATTATGCCTCTTGTTTCCTTCTGAGGGTAAGGATGAAATTACTTGGTTCTTCCCATTTTAGAAAAAGTTACAAACAGAGCTAAGCTTCAAAGCAATCATTAAAACTTACCTTTTTTGTCACAAGCGAATGATCTTATGGCGATCACACTTGTCAGAAGGACTTTCTATTTTGCCCCAAACAACAAATTTCTAGGGAGTGGAGTCACAGACTCCATTGCCTCTGTAAGCCCTGGTGCCATACAGTACTGGAACAGAGTCCAAAGCAAAGGGAAAATATGCACCTCTGTATCTTTAACTTTATGTAGTTATAGCAATATTTTTCCAGAACATTAAAGTCATTAAGCCCAGGCATGGTGGATCATGCCTATAATTCCAGTACTCTGGGAAGCCAAGGCAGGAGGATCACTTGAGGCCAAGAGTTCAAGACCAGCCTGGGCAAAATAGCATGACCATGTCTGTACAAAAAATAAAATTAGCCACGTGTGGTGGTGCGTGCCTGTAGTCCCAGCTACTCAAGAGGCCAAGACAGGATGGCTTAAGCCAAGAGTTCCAAGCCACAGTGAGCTATGATTACGCCACTGCACTCCAGCCTGGGCAAAAGAGCAAGACACTGTCTCAAATAAATATATAAATAAATCGTAAACATTTAAAAATAAAGGCATTAAAAAACATGGGTCCAGGCGAAGTGGCTCACATCTGTCATCCTAGCACTTTGGGAGGCCTAGGCGAGAGGGTCACTTGAGGCCAGGAATTCGAGACCAGACTGGCCAACCTGGGGAAACCCTGTCTCTACTAAAAAATTCAAAAATCACCCGGGTGTGGTGGCATGTGCCTATAATCTCAGCTACTTAGGCAGAGGCAGAAGAGTTGCTTAAACCCTGGAGGCTGAGGTTGCAGTGAGCTGAGATTGCACCGCTGCACTCAGGCCTGGGCAAAAGAGCAAGGCTCCATCTCAAAAAAAAAAAAAAATTGCCAAGTCAATGTATTAAAACTCACAACATGATTTGGGTTATTGTACCTGCACCTCCCTCCCTGCACAGCTCTGAAGGTTGTGCTAGCGTGCCGTCTGATAGTGGCTTTTATTTAAATTTTTGGCATTGCACGCAGCCGATACATTGGGTATTTTGCATTAATTTTCATTTTTTAAAAATTTTGCATTAAAATATTAGTAAACCTGTTTGCGGCGGGGTTTGTTTGTTTGTTTTTTGAGACGGAGTTTCACTCTTGTTCCCAGACTGGAGTGCAATGGCATGATCTCGGCTCACCGCAACCTCCGCCTCCCAGGTTCAAGCAAGTCTCCTGCCTCAGCCTCCCAAGTAGCTGGGATTACAGGCATGTGCCACCACCCCCACTGACCAATTTTGTCTTTTTAGTAAAGACGGGGTTTCTCCATGTTGGTCAGGCTGGTCTTGAACTCCCGACCTCAGGTGATCCACCCACCTCAGCATCTCAAAGTGCTGGGATTAGAGGTGTGAGCCACCGTGCCCAGCTGACTGCTGAGATTTTTTTGGCATCCCCTTAAATTTTACCCCTGGGGAGCGTGCCCCAACTTGTCCCACCCTAATCCTGACCCTGATGAGGCTGATGGAAATATGAATGAATGGAAGATGAAACTTGGCCCCTAACCCATGGCCTGAGGAGACAACAGTGATTTTTTTTTTTTTTTTAATAGTGGAGTTTCGTCATGTTGCCCAGGCTGGTCTAGAACTCTTGGCCCCAAGTGATCCTCCCACCTCAGCCTCCCAAAGTGCTGGGATTACAGGCATGGGCCACTGCACCTAGATTTTAAGATCAGTATTGACAAGGTTGGGTCAATACTGATCATGATCATGAGGCCACCTGGCTTCTTACTGATAAGAACACAAAAGCCCAAGGTAAGCAAATCTATTTCCTGGTAAATAAACTGGATTAAAGTTCAGGTTGGTTAAAAGCCACAAATGGCCAGATACGGTGGCTCACGCCTGTAATCCCAGCACTTTGAGAGGCCGAGGCAGGTGGATCACAACATCAGGAGATCGAGACCATCCTGGCCATGGTGAAACCTCATCACTACTAAAATACAAAAAATTAGTGGGGCATGGCAGCGCATGCCTGTAGTCCCAGCTACTCAGGAGGCTGAGGCAGGGGAATCGCTTGAACCCAGGAGGTGGAGGTTACAGTGAGACGAGATCCTGCCACTGCACTCTAGCCTGGCGATAGAATGAGACTCCGCTTCAACTTTTTTTTTGTTTGGTTTTTGAGACAAAGTCTCACTCTGTCATCCAGGCTGGAGTGCAGTGTCACAATCTCAGCTTACGGCGACCTCCACCTCCCGGGTTCAAGTGATTCCCTGCCTCAGCCTCCTGAATAGTTGGGACTACAGGCATGAACCACCACACCTGGCTAATTTTTGTGTTTTTAGTAGAGACAGGGTTTCACCATGTGGTCAGGCTGGTCTCGAACTCCTAAGCTGGTGATCTGCCCACCTCGGCTTCCTAAAGTGCTGGGATTACAGGCGTGAGTGACTGTACCCGACCAAAAGCCTCAAATCTTTAAAATGTTAATGTAATTAAATTAAAATTTTATTTAATTAATTTGAATTAAATAAATACAATTTTTATTTCTAACCCATGCTCTGCAGCAGGTGCAGCAATGTGAATGCCTACCTTCCGGAACCCCTGGGTTTTGTTCCGACCAGATCCATGGATGAGCAAAGGATGGAAGAAGACGGTGTCTCCCTTCTCCATCACCAGGTGCACCCGGGCGGTATTTTCCTCATAGTCCTGGATCCCGTGGAACATTTTGTTAACTCCCCCCTAGAATAAGAAGCAAACCAAGTCTATGTTTGAGGGAGTACCATAATTGAAGACATTGTCAATTGTTCATCAGGGAGAGAAAGCATTTCTAATTTAAATGTCTACATTTAAAAAAGCATTCTCTAATTTAAACGTCTAATCTAAATGTTTACTTTTTTTTTTTTTAGTATATAAAAGCCTCTCAGATATCTGGTTTTTAAGAGTCACATGTTGGCCAGGCATCGTGGCTCATGTCTATCATCTCAGCACTTTGGGAGGCCAAGTTGGGAGAATTGCTTATGCTTAGGAGTTCAATATCAGCCTGGGCAACATGGCAAAACCCCATCTCTACAAAAACTGCCAAAATTAGCTGGGCATGGTGGCGTGAGCCTGTGGTCCCAGCTACTCAGGAGGCTGAGGTGGGAGGATGGATTGAGCCAGGAGGGGGACACTGCCCTTCAGCCTGGGCAACAGCGCAAAACCCTGTCTCAAAAAATAATAGTAATAATAGATGAAGTCACATGTTGATACTAAAGTCACTGATTTTTTTGGACTTTCCCCCTGCCCTTCGTGACCGCATTGTACATGAAGATCTAGGTTAGCTTTGCTTTTGTGGCCGATGTAGCTATCTCCTAGGCATTTCTATTCTCAATCTGTAAGTGTTCTCCTCACCTAGACCTTTAAAAAGATCCTTCATCTCTTATTCAGGAGGGTTTCTGGAAAGTTAACTATTTTCCCAAAACAGGGGGAAGAAAATGCTCAATTTTTTTGAGCTCAAAAGCACTCATGTCACATCCAGAATAATGAAAGAATAGTAAATTAAAACACTGTGTGTGTTTGTAACTATTTCCCAAATTAGTCACTGCTTTAGGTAATGGGGTTATGTCTTTATTAAAGAAATTGACATGAGAAGCACCTTGAGTCAGCAGCCCATTCCTCTTCCTGCCAGCATCCCCAGTTCCTTTTGGGAATGACTACATCCCTCTTAGACAGTGCTGAGACTCTGACCCAGAGCCCTGCTCTCCTGGCCAGGGTGAAGGTGTGACCCACACTAAGCTAATCATACCTCCCACTCTGCATCTGAGCAGGGTATCTGGGCCTCTGCGAGCTCCGGAAGCCCTGCAACTCGTTCCCTTTGCCTTCTGTCAGCCAAAGCCCATTGCAGTTGCTTGCACCGAACTTTACCTAAACCTGAGCTTCACTGATGAGTTTCACATGAAGTGGTTTTATATCAGGATCCAGACACTCCTATATTTTCATTTGACACTAATTGTCGGTGCCAGAAATCTGAGACATTCTTTTTTTATTATTATTTTTTTTGAGATGGTGTCTTGCTCTGTTGGCCAGGCTGGAGTGTACTGGTGCAATCTCAGCTCACTGCAACCTCCCCCTCCCGGGTTCAAGTGATTCTCCTACCTCAGCCTCCCAATAGCTGGGACTACAGGAGCACGCCACCATGCCTAGATAATTTTTGTATTTTTAGCAGAAACAGAGTTTCAGCATGTTGGCCACGCTGGTCTCAAACTCTTTACCTCAAGTGATTCACCCACCTGAGCCTCCCAAAGTGCTAGGATTACTGGTGTGAGTCACTGTGTCCAGCAGAGACAGGAGTTCTTAAAATTATGTTTTTCACTTCCTATTAAATCACAACTCATTCTCCCTGCCTTAACAACGGGGGATCATTCCACTCACAGCATCATGGGATACTAAGATCTTTTCTTTTTTCTTCCTTTTTTATTTTTTAGATGGAGTTTCACTCTTGTATCCCGGGCTGGAGTGCAATGGCACAATCTTGGCTCACTGTAACCTCTGCCTCCCGGGTTCAAGCGATTCTCCTGCCTCAGCCTCCCTAGTAGCTGGGATTACAGGCATGTGCCACCACACCCGGCTAATTTGTATATTTTTAGTAGAGACGAGGTTTCTCCATGTTGGTCAGGCTGGTCTTGAACTCCCAACCTCAGATAATCCACCCGCCTCAGCCTCCCAAAGTGCTGGAAGTATAGGAGTAAGCCACCGCACCTGGCATTCTTTTTCTTTTGATACAGGAACTTGCTCTGCCACCCAGGCTGGAGTGCAGTGGCACCAGCATAGCTCACTGCAGCCTCGAACTCCTGGCTCAAGTGATCCTCCTGCCTCAGCCTCCTGAATAGCTGGGACTACAAGCATACACCACCACGCCCAGCCAATTATTATTATTTTTAGAGGTGGGACCTCACTATGTTCCCCAGGCTAGTCTTGAACTCCTGGGCTCAAGGGATCCTCCCACCTTGGGTCCCACAGAATCTTTTTACCTTAGACCTAACATGTTACTAGTCATCTCTCTGGTTTCTTTGCTTCTAGACTCCTATACCTCCAATATGTCCTGCACCAGACCATGACATTATTGTCCTTGAATAGCTCATCTGACCCCATCACTCATGAGCTCAAATGCATCGAACAGTTTCAAGCATCGACAGCTGAATGGATGAACAAACCGCGGTGCAGCCATGCAATGGAATTCTACTCAGCAATGGAAGGGCGAGAGCTGCGTCATACACACAGCATCAGTGAACCTCACAGTCACCACGCTGAGTGAAAGAAGCCAGACGGGAACAAAAAAATCTATACTATGTGATTCCACGTCTGTGACATTTTAGAAAATGCAAACTAGGCGGGGTGCGGTGGCTCACACCTGTACTGTAATCCCAGCACTGTGGGAGGCAGAGGCAGGTGGATTACAAGGCCGGAAGTTCGAGAGCAGCCTGACCAACATGGAGAAACCCCGTCTCCACTAAAAATACAAAATTAGCTGGGTGCGGTGGCACATGCCTGTAATCCCAGCCACTCCAGAGGCTGAGGCAGGAGAATCGCTTAAATCTGGAAGGCGGAGTTTGCGGTGAGCCGAGATCGCACCATTGCACTCCAGCCTGGGCAAGCAAAACTCCGTCTCAAAAAAATAAATAGAAACAAGAAAGAAAGAAAAGGAAAATGCAAACTAATCAGTAGTAAC
This sequence comes from Callithrix jacchus, assembly GCF_049354715.1. Taxonomy (NCBI): domain Eukaryota; kingdom Metazoa; phylum Chordata; class Mammalia; order Primates; family Cebidae; genus Callithrix; species Callithrix jacchus. Next base: position 14,319,265 of record NC_133508.1, read on the forward strand.
AGAAAGCAACTCAGTGGAGCAGGGAAGGGAAAGATGGAGTGTCCTGATTGTGGTGATGATTTTGCAGGTGTGCGTAAAAAATGATCAAATGATACACACAAAACACAATTTACATCACAATTATACCTCAATACAACTTTTTCTTTAAACTAAAAGCTCTTTGATCTTCCTAAAAAGTTCCTATTCTCCCCCCAGATAAACTGCAGACTTGTTAGTATAACGGCCTTTTCTAATCTGGTCCTAACGTACCTTTTTGTGCTCACCTCCTCTGCTACTCCCCAAAATATGCCCCCACCCCCAGCCCATCTAGAATTCGAGCTCCCTGGGTCCTTCCCGTTCTTTGGTCAGGTTCAGGCTTGCCCTTGACCTTGTGCCTTCCCATGTAGACTCTTCCCCATGGGACATTCTACTCTGTCCTGCAAAGCTCAGGTCAGACACCAGCCTCCCCCGATCCTTTGCTGGTCTCTGCATTTGCAAGGATACAACCTCTCCTTCCGTACTCTGAGGGCCGTCAGTTAGTGAGTAAGACTAACTTGGGGCCTACCACACACATCTGGGGTTGACGTGTTTATGTCTCAGCTCTGCAGCGAGCTTTACAGTCTTCGATACTATACAGCACTGACCCAAGCTCCCCATCTTGGCTGGCTTTCAAACACATGTTGAGGCCAGGTACAGCGGCTCATGCCTTGACTCTCAGCACTTTGGGAGGCCAAGTCAATGGATCCCTTGAGGTCAGGAGTTTGAGACCAGCCTCGCCAACATAGAGAAACCCCATCTCTACTAAAAATACAAAAATTAGCCGGGCATGGTGGTGCACACCTATAGCCTCAGCTACTAGGGAGACTGAGGAGGGAGGGTTGCTTGAACCCGGGAGGTGAAGGTTGCAGTAAGTTGAGCAAGACCTGGTCTCAAAAAAAAAAAGTGTTCAAAAAATAGTTGTGATGAATGTCTTCTCTGGCATCCTTAAACTTTCTCTGATCTTCATTGCAAATCTTAGTGCAATGTTTTGCTCAGAAATGAAATGTAAGCCCTTTATGGATACTGATGTGAAACAGAAACTGCAAAGGAGACAGATCAAGACTCAGCCACAGGCAGACTACCTCCCACTTGGGGTAATCGTGAGGCTTCAGGGAGCCCCTGTGGGTGCCTGGGAGCACAACCAGACAGCCGTTGTTCCGGTCGATGGGCTCCATCGCCGTCCAGGCGCAAACGATGAGATTGCTGGGCCTGAAGGGGAAATAGTGCAGGTCCTGGTGCAGGGGATGGCGGGACGTCTTCTTGCCTGAAAGAAAACCTACTATTAAGGGATGCTTGAGGCTGGGTGCAGTGGCTCACGCCTGTAACTGAAGCAGATGGATTGCTTGAGCCCAGGAGTTCAAGACCAGCCTGGGAAACATAGTGAGACCTCGTTTCTACAGAAAAAACTAAACATTAGCTGAGCACGGTGGCACGCACCTGTAGTTGCTGCTAATTGTGAGGCTGAGGTGGGAGGGGAGGATCACCCGAGCCTGGAGGCTGAGCTGCAGTGAGCCGTGATTGCACCACTGCCTTCCAGCCTGGGTAACAGAGAGTGAGACCCTGTCTCAAAAAAAAAAAAAAAAAAAAAAAAAGCCAGGTGCAGTGGCTCATGCCTTTCATCCCAACACTTTGGGAGTGGATCATCTGAGGTAAGGAGTTCAAGACCATGCTGACCAACACAATTAAATCCCGTCTCTATTAAAAATACAAAAAAAAAGCTGGGTGTGGTGGCCAGCACTTGTAATAATAGCTACTCAGGAGGCTGAGGCAGGAGAATCCCTTGAACTTCAGAGGTGGAGGTTGCAGTGAGCAGAGATGGAGCCACTGCACTCCAGCCTGGGCAACAGCGCAAGACTCCATCTCAAAATAAATCAATAAAAATCATCTCAAAAATAAATCAATAAAAGTTCTCCAAGAGGTCCTCACCCCCCAGAACACTAGTCATTCCATGCCCAATGTCCAGTCAGAGTGCCCATGACCACATGGACATTTTCCCCTGGTTTGCTCGCTGAGCCTGGCTCCTGACCACCAGATCTCTTCAGGGAGGGAGAGACCTGGTAATGCTAAGCCGCCTTCTATCACATAAACCTCTCCTGGTGATCAGAAAGAAGAAAAGGGCAGAAAGGATAGGGGTGTCTCTCATGGCTGATTTCTACTGCAGGCATAGAGGAATTTCTCAGTGTAGTATGAGTGATCTACACTAGAATCTCTGGACTTGGACTCCTGGGCTCGAATGATCCTCCCCGCTAGCCTCCTGACTAGCTGGGTCCACAGATGCGCACCCATGCCCCACTTGGTGCATGGGGAAGGTTATTGAAATACAGAAACCTGGGTTATATTTCTCAATCAGTCTCTCTGCCAATGAGGTCTTAGAATCTACATTTTAGCAAGCACAAGGCATTTTAAAGACAACTATAGGCTGGGCGCAGTGACTTACGCCTGTAATCCCAGCACTTTGGGAGGCCAAGGTGGCTGGATCACCTGAGGTCAGATTGAGACCAGCCTGGACAATATCGCAAAACCCCATCTCTATTAAAAAATAAAAATTGGCCAGGCATGGTGGCACATTCCTGTAATCCCAGCTACTTGGAAGGCTGAGGCAGGAGAATCCTTTGAACCCAGGAGGTAGAGGTAGCAGTGAGCAGAGATCTTACCACTGTACTCCAGCCTGGGCAACAGAGCAAGACTCCATGCCAAAAAAAAAAAAAAGACAACTATAGTTTGTGACTCATAGTTCCAATTTTAATTGTATTAGTGATAATAATGTCCCCCTATCAGGAATGCAAGAATTCACACTATCACAGCTAAGAAGAGCTGATCAAGCTTAGAGATATCGGACGTCAGAAAGCTTTGATACATGAACAGTTATGTCTGCTAGACTGCATTTTTGGGGAGCCAGTCATCTGAAAATTCAGCAACAGTTCTACAGTTAGCATCTGAAATCATCATCACATTTCACTGTTGTTGTAGTGGAAGTTATTTTAAGACTTACTCATCCAAAGTTTGACAGTCATACATATGATTAGACATCAACGATTTTATTTTATTTTTATTATTTATTTATTTATTTATTTATTTTGAGACGGAGTTTCACTCGTTTCCCAGGCTGGAGTGCAATGGCGCAATCTCGGCTTACCGCAACCTCCGCCCCCTGGGTTCAGGCAATTCTCCTGCCTCAGCCTCCTGAGTAGCTGGGATTACAGGCACGCGCCACCATGCCCAGCTATTTTTTTGTATTTTTAGTAGAGACGGGGTTTCACCATGTTGACCAGGATGGTCTTGATCTGTTGACCTCGTGATCCACCCTCCTCGGCCTCCCAAAGTGCTGGGATTACAGCCTTGAGCCAACTATTTTATTTCATTATTTTGTTTGGTTATATTTTATTTATTTTCTAGAGACGGGGTCTCACTCTGTCACCCAGGCTAGAGTGCATGCAATCACAGTTCATTGCAGCCTTCAACTCCCGGGCTCAAGCGATCCTCCCACCTCAGCCTCCCAAGTAGAAGGGACTACAGGTGCGCACCACCACGCCTGGATATTTTTAAATTTTATTTTTAGAGACAGAGTCTTACTTTGCCCAGGCCACTCTCAAACTCCTGGCCTCAGAGATCTTCCTCCCTCACTCTCCTACAGTGCTGAAATTACAGGCATGAGTCGCTGCACCCAGCCAACCTGACACATTTTAATGAAACCATTATGTTTTTTCTTGCCTCCCCCTTACAATTACCAGCATCTGGAGGTTTGTTTATCAACATCGTGTGCATGGCCATAATATTAGGTCCAGTGAAGCACTCCACATAGTTCAGAATCTAAGAAAACAAAAAAACAAAAACAGACCTCCTGGGAAATCCGAAGTATTGGCAACTGGTACAAAGTACAGTAGCTATCCACAAAAGAACCACGAAGGCAACAGTTTAAGAACCAAGTGGTGGGCCAGGCGCAGTGGCTCAAGCCTGTAATCCCAGCACTTTGGGAGGCCGAGGCGGGTGGATCACGAGGTCAAGAGATCAAAACCATCCTGGTCAACAAGGTGAAACCCCCATCTCTACTAAAAATACAAAAAATTAGCTGGGCATGGTGGCGCGTGCTTGTAATCCCAGCTACCCAGGAGGCTGAGGCAGGAGAATTGCCCGAACCCAGGAGGCGGAGGTTTCGGTGAGCCGAGATCACACTATTGCACTCCACACAAGAGTGAAACTCTGTCTCAAAAAAAGAACCAAGTGGTATTTCACATCACCACAGACACAAAGCATCATGAACCCAGCCACGGGAAATCATTCTAAATCTGTAACATGGAATTAAATGAGCTTTTTCTGAGCTAGATGAGAATGAAACCATTTTTTTTCTACAAGAAAGATAGGAGTTCTGACGACATATCAATATAGCTTTCTTGTCCACCCAAGCCACAGAGGATTGCTCAGTGGGAGGGCAGTTTCCTCTTTTCTCGTTGGAGCCCCTGCATACAAAGAACCATAGATGACCCCACAGGATTCACAGCTGTCATGAGTAGCCCGGAAGAAAGCAGAACAGCGGCATGGAGGACACTTGGCAGTTGGGGACATGTGGCACTTGACAACTCATTACTGAGATCTGGAAACCAAGTGGTGACAGGAAATGGGGAAGAGTGAATAAGCAAAGCAGGTCCCAGGGGTTAGATGAAAGATGTTAAACCAGCAATGACTTGGCAGAGTCGCCGAGGGACACTGTATGATGAAGAAAAGGCCAACACAGGAACATGTGACATGGTGTTCCCATGTTGGCCTTTTCTTCACAATACATGGTGACAGGAAAAGCTGGTTCATGGGGCCTGGAAACTGGGCTGCTGCCACCTTGTGCACAGAACCCAGCAATGAAGCGGGGAAAAGCAGAATGGGCTTAACACTGAGGCCATGCATGGTGGCTCACGCCTATAATCCCAGCACTCTGGGAGGCTGAGGCAGGCGGATCACTTGAGGTCAGGAGTTCGAGACCAGTCTGACCAACAAGGTGAAATTCCATCTCTACTAAAAATACAAAAATTAGCCAGGTGTGGTGGTAGGTGCCTGGAATCCCAACTACTTGGGAAGTTGAAGGAGGAGAATCACTTGAACCCAGGAGGCGGATGGAGGTTGCAGTGAGCTGGGATCATACCATTGTACTCCAGCCTGGATGACTCTGTCTCAAAAAAAAAAAAAAAAAAGAAAGAAAGAAAAAAGAAGAAAAAAGAAAACCATGATATTCAAATTCGGATTCTGAAAAAAAAAAAAAAAAAAGACACCAAAAATGAGCCACTTTCTACTGCTTCCTCACTATTTGAGCTCTTGGGTATAAGGAATTTTGGCAATTTGAGTCTGAAGCCCTTGAAAGGTTATCAGAAGCCTAGGAGTCAGGCATATACCTGCTTTTTACAAAGCCTTGTCTTTTTTTTTTTTTTTTTTAGATGAAGTTTCGCTCTTGTTACCCAGGCTGGAGTGCAATGGCGCGATCTCGGCTCATCGCAACCTCCGCCTCCTGGGTTCAGGCAATTCTCCTTCCTCAGCCTCCTGAGTAGCTGGGATTACAGGCACGCGCCACCATGCCCAGCTAATTTTTTGTATTTTTAGTAGAGATGGGGTTTCGTCATGTTGACCAGGATGGTCTCGATCTCTTGACCTCATGATCCACCTGCCTCGGCCTCCCAAAGTGCTGGGATTACAGGCGTGAGCCACCGCACCCGGCCTAAAGCCTGGTCTTTTCTGACATTCCCCTAGGCTGGGATTTCCTAAATCCCAACGCTTTAAGACCCATCCTCACAACTTCTGGCATACTTTGTGCTGTTATCTAGCCAATTATTTCCCTATCCTCAGTTAGCTCACTTCTTCTACTTAATCCTTTTGTGTATTTTTGTCTTCTTTTTTGAAAATAGAGACAGTGGTCTCACTATGTTGCCCAGGCTGGCCTTGACCTCCTGGCCTCAAGCGATTCTCCAGCTTCAGCCTCCCAAAGGGCCACTGTGCCTGGCCTTTATTTCATCTTGTCCTAATTAACAACATTCCTGAAATCATGAGTGTGGTTCACTGTTGAGTTGTTTCCAATACATTTTAGAATAAATATCTAGCTATTAAAAATAATTTAAACCTCCTGGGCATGAACCACCAGATACTGATCTCACACTTTAGAAACATAGGAAATTGGCTGGGCACAGTGGCTCATGCCTGTAATCCTAGCACTTTGGGAGGCCAAGGTGGTCGGATCACCTGAGGTCAGGAGTTCGAGACCAGCCTAACCAACACGGTGAAACCCTGGATCTACTAAAAATACAAAAATTAGCCAGGTGTGGTGGTGGGCACCTGTAAACCCAGCTACTTGGGAGGCTGAGGCAGGAGAATCATTTGAATCCGGGAGGCAGAGGTTGTAGTGAGTCGAGATCACACCACTGCACTCCAGTGTGGGCAACAGAGTGGGATGCCATCTCCACTGCACTCCAGTGTGGGCAACAGAGTGGGATGCCATCTCCACTGCACTCCAGTGTGGGCAACAGAGTGGGATGCCATCTCCACTGCACTCCAGTGTGGGCAACAGAGTGGGATGCCATCTCCACTGCACTCCAGTGTGGGCAACAGAGTGGGATGCCATCTCCACTGCACTCCAGTGTGGGCAACAGAGTGGGATGCCATCTCCACTGCACTCCAGTGTGGGCAACAGAGTGGGATGCCATCTCCACAAAACAAAGGAAAATAAAATAAAATCTGCTAACTTTACTCCCACATCCAGCTCTAAGACTGATATGGTTCCTAGGCTCAAGTGATCCACCTGCCTAGGCCTCCCAGGGTGCTGGGATTACACAGGTGAGCCACTGCGCCGGGCCAGATCAGCGGGTTTTACAGGCAGGCATACGCACTGGCAGTGAAGCGGAAGCAAAGCAAGAGCGGTCTCTGACCTCGGGGAGAGTGCAGTATCTGAAGAGCTCCTTATCTTCCTGGAAATCCTGGACCTTTGTGACCGTCTTCTCACTGTGAGCATATTCTGATTTCAAAATGGCCACGTCTCTCATTACCGTTAATCCTAATGGTTTCACCTCCTTTCTGCAGATTTTTTCAAACTCATTCCTAGAAAATTAAACTTGCAAATGTTGTTGTTACCACTAGCTTGAAGCACCTGCCCAGCCCTCCTCTTCAGAAAGCTTTGCAGACTTGAGGGGTAGTGTCTCTGCACTCAGTTGACCTCCAGCTCGAGGGAGAATAATTCCAGTGAAAGCAAGGAGAAATTGTCAGGTTAGAATCCACTACCAGAATTAAATCATTCCTTAGCTTAGCATACTAGTAGGGAAATGTTATGATTTGGTTACATTGTAATAATAATAGCAAACACTTCTGTAGCACTTACCATGGGCTCTATTCAAAGTGCTTTCTGTATATTTCACCTTATTTGGTCCTAACAACAGTAGGACATAGGTACTATTATTATTATTATCTTGAGATGGAGTCTTGCTCAGTTGCCCAGGCTGGAGTGCAGTGGTGCGATCTGGACTCACTGTAACCTCTGCCTCCCAGGTTCAAGCAATTCTCCTGCCTCAGCCTCCCAGTAGCTGGGATTACAGGCACCTGCCACCACTCCCGGCTAACTTTTTTTTTTTTAATTACTTACTCGTGTAATCCCAGCACCCTGGGAGGCCTAGGCAGGTGGATCACTTGAGCCTAGGAACTATTACTCTTAGAGCTGGATGTGGAAAGGAGTTAAATTTTTAGTAGAGATGGTATTTCACTATGTTAGCCAGGCTTGTCTTGAACCCCTGACCTCAAACGATTCACCCACCTCAGTCTCTCAAAGTGCTGGGATTACAGGTGTGAACCACCATGCCTGACAAGTACTATTACTATCCCCATTTTACAGATGAGAAATCGGAGGCATGGGATGTTGAGTAAACTGCCCCAGGACACATGGTATTAAGTGGCAGAGCTGACACTGAAGCCTGGGTGTGGTGGCTCCCAACTGTAATCCCAGCAACTCAGGAGGGTGAGGCCAGGAATTCAAGACCAGCCTGGGCAGCATAGTGAGACCCCCATCTCTAAAAACAAATTAAAAATTAGCCAAGTGTGGTGGTGAACACATGTGGTCCCAGCTAGTCAGGAGGCTAAGGCAGGATGATTGCTTGAGCCCAGGAATTCAAGGCTGCAGTGAGCTATGATCGCACCACTGCACTCCAGCCTACACAACAGAGCAAGACCCTTTCTCTATAAAAAATAAAAAGGCCAGTTTGGCACCTGAGCCCATGCTTTTAAATATTTCCCAACAAACCAAATAATTAAAAAAATCTGTACATGCAGGAGTGAATCCACCACGTATTCTCATTACGTGCACACAATACATACTTTTGTAAAATAACAAATAGTGTTACTGACCGAAACCGTTGAATATCAGCATCAGATACCAGATTTTTAATTACAAGATACCCATTTTCTTCATAAAATTTTCTCTGTTCCAGGGTGAGAACATTATTATCCAGACTATACCTAAAGGAGAAAAAGAATCCCCAAATAAGTTACAGTACAGGCTGTGTACAATGGCTCACACCTGTAATCCCAGCACTTTGGAAGGCCGAGGCAAGCGGATCACTTGAGGTCAGGAGTTCAAGACCAGCCCAGGCAACGTGATGAAACTGTCTCTACAAGAAATACTGGATGTGCCACTGCACTTTGGCTTGGGTGACAGAGTGATACCCTGTCTCAAAAAAAATGTTTTTTTACTTACAACATAAAAATATGTTTTATACATATTTTTATAAAATATGTTTAAAAAATATGAGGCCAGGTGTGGCGGCTCATGCCTATAATCTGAGCACTTTGGGAGGCTGAGGCGGGTGGATCAACTGAGGTCAAGAGTTTGAGACCAGTTTGCGACAGAGTGAGACTCCGTCTCAAAAACAAAAACAAACACAAACAAACAAAAAACCCTAAGAAATGTTCATGCTCTTCAATCCAGCATTCCTTTTTTTTTTTTTTTTTTGAGACAGAGTTTTGCTCTTATTGCCCAGGCTGGAGTGCAATGCATAGTCTTGGCTCACTGTAATCTCCACCTCCCGAGTTCAAGTGATTCTGCTGTATCTACCTCCCAAGTAGTTGGGATTACAGGCACCCGCCACCATGTCCGGCTAATCTTTTGGTATTTTTAGCAGAGACAGAGTTTCACCATTTTGGCGAGGGTGGTCTCAAACTTCTGCTCAAACTCCTGAGCTGAATTGATCCAGCTGCCTCAGCCTCCCAAAGTGCTGGGATTACAGGTGTGAACCACCTTGCCTGGCCCAATCCAGCATTTCTACGACCAAGGAAATAATTTGAAAACTTAAGCCTTATGTTCAAAACATTAACTATAGTCACCAAAAATAGTGCATTAATAGAAGAAAAATTAACTACTGACATTATGTTCACTCAGTGAATATGATTCAGACATTAAAAATTAAGAACATATAATAGTATAGACAATGCTTACCATAATAAAACATTTTTTACAATGATATAAAACCAAGACATGAAAAGATATGAAAAAAAGAAAAGCCTGCAAAGAAAGACACCAAAGCATTTTTTTTTTTTTTTTCCGAGACAGAGTTTCGCTCTTGTTACCCAGGCTGGAGTGCAATAGCGCGATCTCAGCTCACTGCAACCTCCGCCTCCTGGGTTCAGGCAATTCTCCTGCCTCAGCCTCCTGAGTAGCTGGGATTACAGGCACGCGCCACCATGCCCAGCTAATTTTTGTATTTTTAGTAGAGACGGGGTTTCACCATGTTGACCAGGATGGTCTCTATCTCTTGACCTCGTGATCCACCCGCCTCGGCCTCCCAAAGTGCTGGGATTACAGGCGTGAGCCACCGCGCCCAGCCCACCAAAGCAATTTTTAACAGTGCTTGCCTTCAGTAAGGGAATTAAGAATGATTTTTTTTTAACTCCTTCTATTTCTCTGATGTTTCTGTAATGAATGAATACATATGACTTTTCACATGGAAGACAAATTCAATAAATTTTATATTTTTAACTGTCCAGTTGATTCACTCCAAAAAGTAACAAAATCCAAATAAATGTACTCAAATCCACCCAACCTATTCCTTAAGATTAGAATTATCGCTATTGAGAATATTTAGGAAGGTCAAGATCTCCCCTTTAAATCATCCTTTAAAGATGATTTAAGATAAGCCAAATATGCTAGCTAATATCCATATAACCAAATTATAAGCTAATTTTTTTTTTTTTTGAGATGGAGTCTGGCTCTGTCACCTAGGCTGGAGTGCAGTGGCATGATCTCAGCTCACTATAACCTCGACCTTCCAGGTTCAAGTGATTCTTCCATTTCTGCCTCCTGAGTAACTGAGATTACAGGCGCACACCACCTCGCCCAGCTACTTTTTGTATTTTTGAAGAAATGGGGTTTTGCGATGTTGACCAGGCTGGTCTCAAACTCCTGACCTCAAGTGATCTGCCTGGCTCGGCCTCCCAAAGTGCTGGGATTACAGGCATGAGCCACAGCACCCAGCCACAAGTTAATTTAAGTGTGATACATAATAACTGAATTTTTAAAAGTCAGATTATAAGGCTGGGCGTGATGGCTCACACCTGTGATCCTAGCAGTTTGGGCAGCCAAGGTAGGAGGATTGCTTTTTAGCCCAGGAGTTCTTTTTTTTTTTTTAAAGACGGGGTTTCACCATGTTGGTCAGGCTAGTCTTGAACTCCCGACCTCAGGTGATCCGCCTGCCTTGGCCTCCAAAGTGCTTGGATTACAGGCATGAGCCACTACGCCCAGCTCAGGAGTTCTTGACCAGCCTGGGCAACATAGGAAGGGCCCACCTCTATTTAAATAAATAAATAGATGTTGGATTATGTATTTTCTGGTATTTTTCCTTCTTAAAATACATATAGAGAATCAGTCTTCAAAATTTTCCACAACTGTACTAATTAGAATGAGTCCTGGAAACAGAGGATTTATATAATCAAATTCTAGGGCCGGGCGTGGTGGCTCACACCTGTAATCCCAGCACTTTGGGAGGCCGAGACAGGTGGATCACCTGAGGTCGGGAGTTTGAGACAAGCCTGACCAACATGGAGAAACCCTGTCTCTACTAAAAATATAAAATTAGCCAGGCATGGTGGCCATGCCTCTAATCCCAGCTATTAGGGCGGCTGAGGCAGGAGAATCGCTTGAAACCAGGAGGCAGAGGTTGTGATGAGCCAAGGTGTGCCATTGCACTCTAGCCTGGGCAACCAGAGCGAAACTCCATCTCAAAAAAATAATAATAATAAAATAAAAAACAAAAAAAATTAAAAAAATAAAATTCTAAGCAGGCAACATATTATATAGTATATCTTCATTACCACTCAAGAAGCTTTTACATACACATTTCAAAATTAAAAGTCAACCTACTTACTGGAATTGTTGAGGATGGAAACTGGCAGAGGAAACAGTCCCTGAAGTGGGATGACCTACCTAGGATGTGAATTAAGGCAAGTAAAGTAAAACGCAGAAGGCCAGGCGCGGTGGGTCACGCCTGTAATCCTAGCAGTTTTGGAGACCCGGGTGAGTGGATCACTTGCGCTCAAGAGTTGAAGACCAGCCTGGCCAAAATAGTGAAACCCTGTCTCTACTAAAAATACAGATTAGGTCAGGTGCGGTGGCTCAAGCTGGTAATACCAGCATTTGGGGAGGCCGAGGTGGGTGGATCACCTGAGGTCAGGAGTTTGAGGCCAGCCTGACCAACATAGTGAAACCCCGTCTCTCCTAAAAATAAAAACATTAGGCCTGGTAGCGTATGTCGGTAGACCCAGCTACTCAGGAGGCTAAGATAGGAGAACTGCTTGAACCAGAGAGGCAGAGGTTGCAGTGAGCCAATTGCGACACTGCACTCCAGCCGGGGAGACAGGGAGAGACTCCATCTCAGAAAATAAGTAAATAAAACAAATTACACTCAGGAGGCTGAGGCAGGGGAGGCGGAGGTTGCAGTGAGCAGAGATTGCAGTGAGCCTGGAGATAGAGCAAGACTCCATCTCAAAAAACAAAAAAAATAATAATAGCAATGAGCCAGGCGTCGTGGAGCCACCCTGCAGTCCCAGCTCCTTGGGAGGCTGAGGTGGGAAGATCGCTTGAGCCCAGGATTGAGCAGAGATCCCACCACCACTGCACTCCAGCCTGGGTGACAGTGAGATCCTGTTTCAAAAACACAAAAAAACAAAAAAGCAAAACCCTAGAAATTCCTTTTAAAGATCTCTTTTCTATCCAGTAACTGCAGATTGTTGACAGGATCGCCTTGTTTCTTTAGCTTAATCCGTTACTTTTGGAATGTCACTCTCATCGAGCAACATGGAACCCTTTGGTTCTGTCTGTTTCTCTCTGTTTCGGAGTGCACTGGCCACCACGGCTCACTGTAACCTTGAACTCCTGGCCTTGGCCGGCCTGACGAAGCGCCGGGACTACAGGCGTGGCACGTGCCCCCGCGCGGGACCTCAAACCCTTAATAGTGTTTTTATATAACTCGGTGACAAGGCCATAGTCCAGGAGGGAGGTAAGGGAACGCAACCCGGGAGGCCGACAGCTCCTGCCTGGAGGGCCCCGTCCCGCCGGCCCCGGCTCCCTCCCGGCAGCCCTGCGCGCCTCTGCACCGTGAGCCTGGACATCGCTGGGTCTCCGGGCAGCGGCGAGGGTCACGCGCGGCCGAGCCCACAAGGTCTCAGGCAGCTGAAACGACCTTCCTACCGCTCGGTCTCCACAAAGCGAGGAGCAGAGGCCCCCAGGAATCCGGAGGGCAGCGCGACGCGGCACCAGCCCCGAGCCCACGGCGGCCGCGCGTGTCCTCCTAGGACCCAGCCTCCTCCCCGCTCTTCCCGGAGCCGGGACCCAAGCGGGGACCCGGCGTTGAGGAGGCCCCGGGGCCGGGATGCCTACTCCCCGGTGGCTTTCCTCCACCCGGGCCGGGGCCACCACGCAGGCGCCGGAGCCAAGTCCAGCCCGAGCCCCGCGCAGCGCAAAGGATTCGATGTTCAGGGCCGAGGGGCTACCGAGGTGGCCCAGCACGATCCGCAGGCGGGAGGCGGCGCGGGACTGCTCCATGACGGCGGCGCAGGGACCCGTCAGCCCGGCCTTTGCCCGATTTAGCTCCGCGGGTGGCTCCGCCTCCAGGCGCGGCCCGGGCAGGACGCGGGCGGGATTCGGGGCGGGGTCTGGCGGGCAGCGCTGCGGGGACACCCTCTGCCGCCAGGGTCTGCGCGCTGGGCAACCTCGCGGGGCACTATGATCCTTCCTTCCTTTCTTTTCTTTCTTCGTATTCTAAAAGAGACAAGGACTTGCTCTGTTGCCCAGGTTGGAGTGCTGTGCGCCATCGTAGCGCACAGCAGCCTTGAACTCTTGGGCTAATTTTTTATTTTTTGTAGAGATGGGGTCTCGCTATGTTGCCCAGGTGGCTGTCAGACTCCTCCCCGCCTCCCGCCTCGACCTCCCAAAGTGCTGGGACTACAGGCGTGAGTCATTGCCCCTGCCCCGCACCCTGTTACTATTCTATCACCAGCTCCTCCGCACTGAGGCTCGGGGCCCAGTGACCAGCCCAAGGGCATCCAGTAGCAAGTGGCTGGGCGGGTACCTCGGCCCACACTCCTAACGTTACGGCTTGCATCTATATCAACCCAAGTAACTGCTCCTTCCACTGACAGCTGAAAGAATAAAAACTCCTATTTAAACAAAAAGCTTTTTAGCCAGGTGCGAGATCGCCTGAGGTCAGAAGATAGGGCCCATCCAGGCCAACATGGTGAAACCCGTCTCTACTAAAAATTTATAAATCAGCTGGGTGTGGTGGCGCGTGCCTGTAATCCCAGGTACTCGGGAGGCTGAGGAAGGATAATTGCTTGAACCAGGGAGTCAGAGGTTGCAGTGAGCCGAGATCTCACCACTGCACTCCAGCCTGGCGAAAGAGCAAGATTCTGTCTCAATAAAATAAAAATAAAAATAAAAATGTTGAGATTCATCTCTAAAAGACATATGTGCCATTCAAAAGGGGTATTTCATTTAGTGGGATTCCAACCCAAAATATTAGAATAAGTTTGGTCATTTAAAAAAATGAATGAAGTAATTGTCTGATGCACAAAGGCCAGTATGGTGTAAATTTCTTATAGAACTTGCAGAGCACTTTGTAACATTTCTTTTCTATTCCATAACTACAGATATTGACATGGCATCTCACTGTCTCTTTACTCTTGATTTTTTTCATTGCTTTTTTTTTTTTTTTTTTTTTTTTAGCTTCAAGAGTTACTTCCAGAACGTCGCAGCACATGTTATCACTTCTTGCATGACGTCTTTATATAATTTGGTGATAATGTCGCAGTCCAGGAGAAAGGCTGGCAGCCAGCATCCCCAGCTCCTTGCAGTTTGCGCAGGCGGGGAGAACGCTGGCCGCCCTAGGGGTCCCTCCCGCATTCTCCAGGATTTCGCCCGCCCCAGGGTCTCAGGCTAACTGAAGGCCCCGGGATCCCCCAGGAGTTCCCGACCTCATCTGCCCTACTTGGGCATCCCGCGCGGGAAGGTGACCCTGCAGGAGTGGCCAGGGGTTCTCAAGGACTCTGATGTCTGTCACGGTTTGAACCATAGCCCCGCGCCTGGGGCGGGTGCAGGTGGAAGGTCCGCCTCTTTCTGCCCCTGGGAACGCCCCTCCGCGCGTGAGTAACGGCGAGGCGGCGTCTTCTTACTGCCCTCGCCTGGTGAGATGCGGGCACTGCTGCCAGGAGAAAAAAAACTGAAGATGTGAATTCAGTTCATCACCCTTATTTATTAAAAGATCGGGAACTTGACCCGCGCTGACAGTGATTGGGTTTCCTGACCAGTAAAGACATTCAAATGAAACGAAGCTACGTACACCTGTGTTTTTACTGTACCTTTAAAATGCCATTATTTCACAACTATGTGAAAATCCCTGACATCTCTCCTGCACGGCATTTATACAAGGATGTATTTAAGTTGATACCTTTTTTTGTATTGTTTTTGAGACAGAGTCTGACTCTGTTGCCCAGGCTGGAGTGCAGTGGCGCGATCTCGGCTCACTGCACTCCCAGGTTCAAGCGAGTCTCCAGCCTCAGCCTACTGAGTACCTAGGATTAAAGGCGCGCCACCACACTTGGCTAATTTGTTGTATTTTTATTAGAGACGAGGTTTCACCATTTTGGCTAGGCTTGTCTCCAACTCATGACCTCAAGTGACCCGCCCTTCTCGGCCTCCCAAATTGCTGGGATTACAGGCGTGAGCCACCACACCCAGCCCAAATTGATGCTTTTTACCGAGAGATGAAGGGAATCCTTGAATGCAATTATTATCTGCCTTTTTAAAATTAGAGGGATGCTGGGTTAACATTTTTCATTTAAGATCACGGAGAATTAAAACAATAATTTATCCGTAGGTAAAGTTTTCTTTCAAATAGCAATTTGGATTATTGGAAAATTCCCTAAGTAGGCATCTTTAATACTTGTGTTATTAAAATAAAAGTATTTTAGAACAATTGAAGCAGATCATGGATGGAATGTAAACATTATCGCAAGAATGAAATTTTCTTTCCCCTTTGGTATTAGGTATTTATTCATTTCTTATTAGAGTTGGCCTTTTGAAGATTACTTCAAAATTAGCTTTTCCCCTGTCTTCAAGCAATGTCCTTGGCTTACTTAAATACTGAAAGTAAACTTACAGACAAGTTGAGAATGATCTAAGGAATAGTTTCCCCCATATATAAAAATGATTTGTTAATAGCCATATTTGAGCAGCTAAATAAAATAGAATGAATTTTTAAATTTTGGATTAAATTGTTCAAACTGGCCTGGCGAGGTGGGTCACGCCTGTCATCCCAATACTTATGGAGGCTGAGGCGGGCAGATCACCTGAGGTCAGGACTTTGAGTCCAGCCTGGTTAACATGGTGAAACCCTGTCTCTACTAAACATACAAAAATTAGCCAGGCATTGTGGTGCATGCCTGTAATCCCAGCTACTCGGGAGGCTGAGGCAGGAGAATTGCTTGAACCTAGCAGATGTTGCAGTTAGCCAGGATCTCACCATTGCACTCCAACTTGAGCAACAAGAGCGAAACTCTGTCTCAAAAAAAAAAAAAAGGAAGAAGAAAAGAAAATTAGCTGGGCGTGGTGGTGCGCCTGTAGTCCCAGCTACTTGAGAGGCTTAAGCCCAGGAGGCAGAGGTTGAAGTGAGCCAATATCATCCCACTGCACTCCAGCCTGGGAAACAGGGCAAGACCATGTCTCAAAAACAAAAACAAAAAAATAAATAAATAGTTCAAGCATGGCATGGTGGCTCACGCCTGTAATGTCAGTATTTTGGCAGGTCGAAACAGAGGATTGCTTGAAGCAAGAGGCTCAAGTCTAGCCTAGGCAACATAGCAAGACCTTGTCTCTACAAAAAATTTTAAAAAGAAATAGCTGGGTGCAGTGGTACACATGGAGTGCTGGCTACGCTGGAGGCTGAGGTAGGAGGATTGCTTGAGCTCAGGGTTCCAGGCTGCAATGAGCCATGATCCCCTACTGTGCTCCAGCCTGAGTGATAGAGTGAAATCCTATCTTTAAAATTTGTTTTAGAACATTTAAAAAGTCATTTGAGCATAGAATATGCTTAAGAAAATGTCATTATATAAATGAAAAATTATCTGTAATCAACTCCAGATTCAAAAATTCTGTGAATAGTTATGACTGTAGGTCAGGTCATTTGGTTACAAGTTTTAAAGTTCATTTAGGCCGGGGGTGGTGGCTCACGCCTATAATCCCAGCACTTTGGGAGGCCGAGGCGGGTGGATCACGAGGTCAAGAGATTAAAACCATCGTGGTCAACGTGGTGAAACCTCGTCTCTACTAAAAATACAAAAATTAGCTGGGCATGGTGGTGCGTGCCTGTAGTCCCAGCTACTCGGGAGGCTGAGGCAGGAGAATTGCCTGAACCCAGGAGGCGGAGGTTGCAGTGAGCTGAGATCGTGCCGTTGCACTCCAGTCTGGGTAACAACAGCGAAACTTCGTCTCAAAAATAAAAATAAAAATAAATAAAGTTCATTTAGGTGGCTCACACCTGTACTCCAGCACTTTCAGAGGCCAAGGCAGAAGGATCACTTCAGGCCAGGAGTTCAAAATCAGCCTGGGCAACATAGCAAGACTCCATCTTTGCAAAGTTTAAAAAGTAGCCAGGTGCAGAGGTTCGCACCTATAGTCCCAGCTATTCAGGAGGCTGAAGTGAGAGAATCTCTTCCTTTTTTCCAAGCCCATTTCTGATATCAGCCATAATGAAAACAAGTCTGAAGTCCGGAGATGTGTGGTGCCAAAAAAATCTAATCCTCCAACTTAAATTAGAAACTAAAAAATATGTGTGTAAATCTGGGAGAAGAGGAAAGAATAAAATGATCACTTATGGAATATGTGGATTGAGAAATATCTAGAGGCCCAGGATAAATTAGCATGAAATAAACACAAATCAACCAGCAAACCGCTATACAATTATTGGGTACTTAATTTGTACAGAACTGTCTAAAAGAAACAGAGATCAGCCAGGCGCGGTGGCTCATGCCTGTAATCCCAGCACTTTGGGAGGCTGAGGTAGGCGGATCATGAGGTCAGTAGTTCGAGACCAGCCTGGCCAACATAGTGAAACCCTGTCTCTACTAAAAATACAAAAAATTAGCCGAGCGTGGTAGTGGGCACCTGTAATCCCAGTTATTCCAGAGCCTGAGGCAGGAGAATCGCTTGAACTGGGAGGCGGAGGTTGCAGTAAGCTGAGTTTGCACTCCAGCCCCCAGTGACAGTGCAAGGCTCCATCTCAAAGAAAAGAAAAAAAAGAAACAGGGAAACATATGAGGGGTATAGTAATGGTCCATATGAGCAGAGGGAAAGGCAGTGCCATGTCCAGGATCTAATGACACAGGCCAAGAGACAGGGCAGCAGGTGCAGGAAGAGACAGGGCTAAGGTATGTTACGGTAAAGGAAGGCAGGCAGGAAGGAAATAGGGCAAAATCTCACACACACACACACACACACACACACACACACACACCAGCACTTTGGGAGGCCAAGGTGGAAGGATCTCTTGAAGCCAGGAGTTTGAGACCTGCCTGGGAAACAGCAAGACCCCATCTCTATGAAAAACAAACAAACAAACAAAAAACCTAAAAAACTAGCCAGACATGATGGTGGTGTGCCTGTAGTCAATGTGCCTGTAGTCCCAGGTACTGAGGAGGCTGAGGTGGGAGGCTCACTTGAGCCCAGGAATTGGACGCTACAGTGAGCCGTTATCACACCACTGCACTTTCACCTGGGCAACAGAGTGAGATCTTGTTTCAAAATATTTTTTAAAAATCATATTAGGCTGGGCACGGTGGCTCATGCCTGTAATCCCAGCCCTTTGGGACTCAGAACTCAGATTTAACTCTTTTAAACAGAATGCTAAATTCAGACTGAAAATGGCTGGCTCATTCATCTATAAACAGAATAATTTAAAACAGTCACATTTATTCATGATAAAGCATGCAGAACTTGGAAGAGTATGATCTACTATTTTAAAAAACTGAGCCAAAAAGTACATATTGCTTATACAATATTTCAATGTTTCTTGGACTGAAATACAATGAATACCTCAACACAGCCTGTGCAATAAGCAGCTTTGATACTGCTTCACAGATTCCTAATGCCTGAACGACTGACTCCACCGTGGTTCAGCTGCCTCAGGTTGTAATCACTAATTCTGGGCATTCTAATAGACTGTATTTTTGGATGCAACTATACTATAGGATTTACAGAAAACAAATCAGTATACCAAGATAAATACACTTCAATGTGAAGTTTTAATGTGATACTAGAATGTCAAATCATCTACCTATTGTCCACTGACCTAATTTTATTTTTTTGGAGGAGGTCCCGTTATGTTATTTAGGTTGGTCTCGAACTCCTGTGCTCAAGTGATCCTCCTGTCTCGGCTTCCCAAAGGGATAGGATGACATGAGCCACCGTGTCTGACCTGTCCACTGACTTTTAAAATGTTCTACCTAGATTTTCCAAGAACACCAATATTCAATGACAATCATCTGAGTATTCATGGAGCTTTCAAAATATAGGTCCCTTCTTAGGAATAGAAACATAAAATACAGGTCTTTCCCCTGCCTTGCTGGGCCACAGCTCAGATGTGGAAAGTAAACAGAATTGCCAAGAGGAAAAAATTTCTGCAAAATATGTTGCAAAAGGCTAGGCATGGTGGCTTACACCTGTAATCCCAGCACTTTGGGAGGCCGAGGCGGGTGGATCGTTTGAGCTCAGTTCAAGACCTACACGGTGAAACCCCGTCTCTACTACAAATACACATTAGCCAGGCTTGGTGGTGTGCGCCTGTAATCCCAGCTACTGAGGCAGGAGAATCACTTGAACCTGGAGGAGGAGGTCGCAGTGAGACAAGATCATTCCACAGCACTCCAGCCTGGGTGACAGAGCCAGACTCCATCTCAAAAAAAAAAAAAAAAAGGAACAAAACCAGGTCCTCTTACTTTCCCTGCCTTCCTCTGTAATATTCCATTTGAGATCAGTGGTTCTCAAACTTCTGTGGGCACGGCCTCACAGGGTCCTTATTTAAGACAGTCCTACACCCAACAAATTCTGATTCTTGGTCTGGAGAATCAGGGGGCAGGAATGTTGCCTTCTAATACCCCCGGTGATTCTAATACAGATAGATCAGGCCACTAAGCAACACTGTCTCCTTTTGTTTTTAGAGACTGAGTCTCAAAAAGAGCTTGACTGAGTTTGGCTTATTAGACTCTTTTTTGAGACTGAGGCTGTAGTGCAGTGGTGCAATCTCAGCTCACTGCAACCTCTGTCTTCCGGATTCAAGATTCTTGTTCCTCAGCCTCCCCAGTAGCTGGGATTACAGATATGCACCATCAAACCAAGCTAATTTTTGTATTTTTAGTAGAGATGGGGTTTCACCATGTTGGCCAGGCTTGTCTTGAACTCCAGACCTCTGGTGATCTGCCCACCTCAGCCTCCCAAAGTGCTGAGATTACAGGTGTGAGCCACCCTGCCCCGCCAACACTGTGTTAGAAATTCTTCCTCTTGGGATCATGACTTACATGGATCTCTAAGTACCCAACATTTTCTCTTTATAAATATCAATCTTCAGAGAGATTATTTCCTTAGGTGCATACTCCGCTGAGTTCCCTTCCTGTCAATAGCCTGCCACTGAGGAAAACAACCAGCACTCAGGGCATGAGCTATATTGAAGTTCAGATTTAGTCATTATTGATTTTAAAAAAAAAAGCTCAACAGTAGTTTATCTTACTGAGGTTTCCAACAGATTTTATTTTGCAGACCACTGGTTTGTAGCTTTTGAGGACCAACATCTGTATCAATTCCTATAAAATGTCCAGTCAATTGCAGTTCCGTAGCAGGCTCTTCGACTGCACACCACGCTTATGGCTGGAGGTCCAGGTGTGCATGCATAAAGGCTGCCCGCTGGTTCATGGAGGAGGGCGTGTCCCAGATACAGCCTCTTCCAGGAGCTTCATCTTCCCAGGGGTCATTTCCTTTGGCAAGAAGTCAGTTGACATGCGCAGCTTTGGTGCCTGTGAGCAGGAAGCACCACGAACGTGCAGGATGTGCTGCTTTTTTTCAGATGAAGATGGGCACTTGAGGGTCCAGCGCCCTTGTGCTTAGTGACAGGAATCCCTCCTCATCGCTTCGTAGGTTAAAATATAAGGAAGCCTCCTCTTTATGAAACACAGATAACACCTTTTTAGATTGTCTATTTATTCTAGAACTACAAAATTCAATTCAAGAAAATATAGGTCCCATGAAAGACTTAAAAGTTTTATAAAACTAAAATCTAGTTTTTCCTGATAAATTGTACTTTAGGCAAAACCCTCCCAATGCTTCTAAAATAATACTAAAAGGGGCATCTGATTATACAAGAGCAATTTAAAAAATTAAATATTTATTTGAATAACAAGTTTAAGTTCGAGCTGCAATGTTGGCAATGCAGGTTTTTAACACAGATCACAAAAAGCGTGCACAAAAAAGGACTGGCGCAAAGGACAAAATGCTCAGAATTAGGCTACGTAGCTGCTGATTTTAAGGAAACAAAAGGCCTGAAATCACTATACAAAATATAAAATGTATTAAACACTACCATCCACAGAACAGTCTTTATTATTGATCATATTTAAAAATTATTTGCGTAATTATATATTGAATTGTAAATGAGTATCATACATGAACCTCCTTTTGGAAGGCAATTCCTTGTAGCACTATAGAACATCTAATTACATTGCAAAAAGTATCCTTTTTTGCTATCGATAAAGAAAACAGTTAATGGTATTACTGTAAATATCAGGAAGGCTACAAAAAAAGAAACAAGACTTCTTTTTTGTCTTCAAAGTGTTTTCCATGCAGTGAAGCACTTGCCGTTTTGAACTGAATGCACTACTGGAGAATGTCCTGGATCCACGATGCTCTTGAGAGACAAGACTAGGCTTTCCAAACCAAAGACTCAAAGGAATCATGCAACCCTCTTACGACTGGGATATCGTCATGTGCCACTTACCAATGCCGTCTCTCCAGAAAACCATTCAAGACACTTAAAAAAAAAAAATCAGACTTATATGATAAATATACACAAAATGAAAAGACACCAACTGCTATCTGACACGACTATTGGTAATGTCTGTGCTATGTGAAAGCACCTTTAAAAAGAGCCTATGCGGCAAGAGATAAGTGTCTAAAGATTCAAAATGAATCAACAGTATTGGATAACAATATAATTCTCAACTCAGAAGCTGCCTCAAGATTAGGTGCATCTTCAGTTAATGTAACAGGAAGAAAAGGCAATGGATTTTATTTTATTAATTGTATCCACTTACAAACCAACCTAAGGTCACCCGATGTGTAGACACAATGAGATTTTTGTTGTTTATAGTCTTTAATTGAAGTGATGATAAAGGAAATAGAGCTATTTAAAAACAAAACCAAACAGCTATTTCTGTCTAGATTAAGAGGTGGCCCCCGGTGTGGGATTCACATTTTGAGTGGCCACTTGCGGTGCGACCTCGATGATCCGGGGTTTGTCTATGATTCTGGCTGTGCGGTTGCCCTTCTCTACAATCCCAATAATCCATGCTTGGTGGCCTTCACCATATTTGGGGGACTTTATCTCTGCACAGAACCGAGCTGCTTGCTCACGTGGTAAACAGATCAGTAGGCCGCCTGGCAAAAGAAAACAAGATGACTGTTAGTGTTGACATGACAGCAGCTTCCCTGCCTCTACTGCTTCTGCAGATCCAACTTCATCAACAGCTTTCTGCCACCTACATGCAAGTAGCTCTTCCCATGCAACTAAGGCCGGTTTTTCTTTGAAACAGGATCTCACTCTGTGGCCCAAGCTGCAGTGCAGTGGTACAATCACAGCTCGCCGCAGCCTCAACATCCTGGGTTCAGGCGACCCTCCTACTTCAGCCTTCCCAGTAGCTGGGATTACAGGTGTGCATACACTGTGTTGCCTAGGCTGGTCTCAAACTTCTGGGCTAAAGCGATTCACCTGCCTTGGCTTCCCAAAGTGCTGGGAGTACAGGCATAAGCCATTGCACTCAGCCTAAGAGGCCTGTTCTGTGCTGTAATTGAGCAATTGCTGGTAAACTACACACACACACACACACACACACACCCACCCACCCACCCACCCACCCCTAACTCTAAACTGCGAAAATGACCTATTTGTGAACCATGTAACACGATGTAGGGGTAAGGTGTTTGGGTCTTCAATAATCCATGTGGTAGCTATTTTTTCCATGCTACACTGAAATAAATATTGACAAAATAGAAATTCTGATTCTCTACATCGACTCTCTCATCTTACTAAGAATGCTTTTTTGTATATTTAAAAAATTTAAGATTCATGAAACAGTGTATGCTCCAAGGTATCAAGGTTCCAGTCTTGACTCTCAATATCTTCAAAAGAGAAAAAGTATAAAATACATTACAATAAACCTTTGTTGCTCTTTCCAGTAGCTAGGCCAGAAAGGTTTATATTTTTCTAAGTAGAAATAAGATGATCAGGAAAAAAATGTACAAACTATTTCTACAAAAGAAGTAAAAACCTTGTGGCATGGCGCAGTGGCTCACGCCTGTAATCCTAACACTGTGGGAGGCCAAGGCAGGTGGATCGCCTGAGGTCAGGAGTTCAAGAACAGCCTGGCCAACATGGTAAAACCCCATCTCTAACAATAATACAAAAATTAGCTGGATGTGGGAGTGTGCCTGTAAACCCAGCTACTCTGGAGGCTGAGGCAGGAGAATCGCTTGAACTGGGGAGGCAGAGATTGCAGTGAGCTAAGATCGTGCCATTGAACTCTCTTGTTGCCTGGGCAACAAGAGTAAAACTCCATCTTAAAAAAAAAAAAGTAAGAACTTCTCATTTCTGAAGAAAGGAAGGAAACAAATTTAAGTGGCTGATAACATTCATTAATTCATTCAATTTCCATTCAGTGCCCAATTTTGTGGCAGAAACTTGTCCTGGACAGACCCTGAACCAGCAAGGGAAAAATACCCCTGCCCTCTTGGAGGTTACTTTTAGAAAACAGGTTAATCTGTTTTTTTTTAACAGGAGCTGAAAGGTCCTCTATAAAGGCTGCGAGAGGCCTGGTGGAGTCCTGCAGCCTCCTCACCACTGCACAGGTTGACGTGAGCAGGGCTTTGTGGTCCCAGCTCTGTGGTCCCTGCCCCTGGCCTACTCTGGAATTTCCCAGGGAGCTTTCACAGATACTGAGGCCCAGGCTTGCCCCAGAAGGATCTCATCATTTTGGGGAGGCTGGGGTTAGGCATGTGTATTTTTCTTTCTCATTTTTTTTTTTTTTAAACAGTCTCACTCTGTCGCCCAAGCTGGAGTACAGTGTTGTGATCTCAGCTCACTGCAACCTCTGCCTCCCAGGTTCAAGCAATTCTCTGGCCTCAGCCTCTGGGGTAGCTGGGATTACAGGGTGCACACCACCATGTCCAAGTAATTTTTGTATATATTTTTTTGAGGCGGAGTTTCGCTGTTGTTACCCAGACTGGAGTGCAATGGCACGATCTCGGCTCACAGCAACCTCTGCCTCCTGGGTTCAAGCAATTTTCCTGCCTCAGC
The DNA here is from genome assembly GCF_049354715.1 of Callithrix jacchus. Lineage (NCBI taxonomy): Eukaryota > Metazoa > Chordata > Mammalia > Primates > Cebidae > Callithrix > Callithrix jacchus. Next base: position 14,343,396 of record NC_133508.1, read on the forward strand.
CTCCTGAGTAGCTAGGACTACAGGCATGCACCACCATGCCCAACTAATTTTTGTATTTTTAGTAGAGACGGGGTTTCACCTTGTTGACCAGGATGGTCTCGATCTCTTGACCTCGTGATCCACCCGCCTTGGCCTCCCAAAGTGCTGGGATTATAGGCGTGAGCCACAGCACCCGGCCAATTTTTGTATTTTTAGGCAGGCACAGTGGCTCATGTCTGTAATCCTAGCACTTTGGAAGGCTGAGGCAGGCAGATCACAAGGTGAGGAGTTTGAGACCAAACTGGCCAACATGGTGAAACCCTGACTCATAAAAATACGAAAGAAAAAAAAAATTAGCTGGTGTGGTGGTACATGCCTATAATCCCAGCTAGTTGGGAGGCTGAGGCAGGAGGATTGCTTGAACCCAGGAGATGGAAGCTGCAGTGAGTAGAGACTGCATCATTGCACTACAGCCTGGGGGACAGAACAAGACTCTGTCTCAAATAAAAAAGGGTTTCACCATGTTGACCAGGCTGGTCTCGAACTCCTAACCTAGGCCTCTCAAAGTGCTGGGATTTCATAAGCCACTGCACCCTGCCCGCAAGTGTACTTTTAAAATCCCAAGATGATTCCACTCTTTTGCAGAGTAGAAAACTAGAGATCTAGTGGAAATAGAAAAAGAGAAAAACTGAAAAAAAAAGAAAAAAAAATAAGGAAACTTAAAAGATCAAACATTCAAGGTAAAAGGAACGAACGGGGCAAAAGAAAAATGGCACTTAGGAGGATGCACTGCCTGGCTCTGGCTGGGGTCACAGGAACAGGAACAAGCGATGGCAGATGTGGGCCTGTGGGTGGTGGCCTCGAGGCCAGCAGGCCCTGCTTGAATAGCTGCCAACATGATGAAGAGAATGTCCCACAAGTTACAGACAGACGAGGCCACCAAATTAATGAGGAAACAAAAGGAGCTTAAGCTTGGGAAAATGGTAGGGGATATGAAAGCTACTGGGGCGTGTGGTGTCAGACCTACATCACCGTCTGACGGCTCTACCTATGCTTGTTCCATCTCTCGTCTTTCCTCCATTTATATTTCCTCTAATAAATTAATGCACATCTAAAAAAAAAAGAAAAAGAAAAATGGTACTTTTATCCTATTGCATTCTTTTTTATTCTATTTTTTTTCCTTTTTTTTTGAGACAGAGTCTTGCTCTGTTGCCCAGGTTGGAGTGCAGTGGCATAATCTCAGCTCACTGTAACCTCTGTCTCCCAGTTTCAAGCCACTCTCCTGGCTCTGCCTCCTGAGTAGCTGGGATTACAGGCATGTATCACCAGGCCCAGCTAATTTTTAAAATATTTTTAGTGTAGATGGGGTTTCACCAGGTTGGCCAGGCTGGTCTTGAACTCTAGATCTCAAGTGATCTGACCTCCTCAGCCTCTGAGGTGCTAGGATTACAGGCATGAGCAGCTGTGCCCAACCCCTTTTTTCTGTCATTCTTAAAAACAACTTGAGACATTTTTCCAGGAAAAAATATCACCTGTTCAAAGTAACCTATGGGTATTACGGTTAATTTCAAATGCGAAGCTTTCAGTGAAAATTGAATGCTGACTTATTTCCCCCATTACCATATTCCTGCATCAGAAAGAGCACAGGACACTCAACTTCAGCAAGGCTGCTGCATCCGCCCAGGATGGCTGAGAGGAGACCAAGCGGAAGGGTTGGCAGCATGGACCTCCGACAGAGTGGGGGCCCAATCAGGGCAGGGCTGCTGCTTTCTGGCTGAGCCTTCCGTGAACCTCACTATTGAGTCCTCAGACGGGCCCAGCACCCTGTACCTGAGGTCTCCGGGCAGGTCCCATGCATGAGGCCGAACATGTTTCCACAGGCCTTGCTCACTGCAGCCATCTTGGCCAGCACCGGCAGGTTGTGAATGACGAACGACACCTCGTTTCTCTGCTGCTTGGCCAGGTTCTGCGCGTGGCCCAAAATCCCGAAGCCCGTGATGTCAGTGGCCGCATGGGCGTTGAATGTGTGCATGAGTCCTGCAGCTGGGAGAGAGAGGGGCAACTCTGAGAATAAACACCTTTCCTCAGCTCAAAAACCTCACGTCTGAAATTGATCTGCAACTTCCTTGTCAGGGAGATGACGTATCCGAATAATGAAAACGCAATGTTGTAAAGTCAACCAAAGCCAGAGTGAAATCCTGAAAGTTCTTATTTCAGTTTGAGCCACCTGAAAACTATCAGAAGCTTCAATCCATAGTAACTTTCCAGTAAACTAAAAAAGATCATCCTAAAGCCAAAGACCAGCCCCACCCCCCGCCTTTTTTTTTTTTCAGAACAGAGGCTCTCTCTGTTGCCCAGGCTGGAGTGCAGTGGGGCAATCTCAGCTCACTGCAACCTCCACCTCCTGGGCTCAAGTGATTGTCCTGCCTCAGCTTCCCAAGTAGCTGAGACTGCAAGTGCATGCCACCACGCCCAGCTAATTTTTGTATTTTTAGTAGAGACAGGGTTTCACCATATTGGCCAGGCTAGTCTTTGGTATTGGCCCTCTGCAACCTCCGCCTCCCTGGTTCAAGCAATTCTCTTGCCTCAGCTTCCCAAGTAGCTGGGACTACAGGCGCACGACACCACACCCAGCTAATTTTTGTACTTTTAGGAGAGATGGGGTTTCACTTCGTTGGCCAGGACAGTCTCGATCTCTTGATGTCATGATCCGTCCACTTCGGCCTCCCAAAGTGCTGAGATTACAGGCGTGAGCCACCACGCCCAGCCTCACTCAATATCAAGGTACTCCCACTAGAGATGAATTGCGTGAGACTTTATTTTTAAATTTCTTTTTCTTTCATTTTAAAGAAACAGAGTCTTGCTCTACTGCCCAGGCTGGAGTGCAGTGGTGTGATCACAGCTCATGCAGCCTCATCCTCTTAGGCTCAGGCAATTGTCCCACCTTGGCTTCCCACAGCACTGGGATTACAAGTGTGAGCCACTGTGCCCGACCTATCATTTAATTAAAAAAAAAAAATTATAGACTTTATATTCTGGAGCAGTTTTGGGTTTAGAGAGAAATTAACTAGGAAGTAACAGGGAGCTGCCATTATCCTTTGCCCCAGGTTTGGCCTATATTGACGCTGCATTAGTGTAGTGTATTTGATAACTGAATACTAATACATGACTATTAAGTAAAGTCAGAGGACACTAGGGTTCACCCTTTGTTGTCAATTCTACATATCCAACATTACCGTATCACGCAGGGAACTTTACTGCCCTAACAGTCCTGAGTGCTCCACCTGATCCCCCTCCTCCCCGATGACCTCTGGCCGCCGCTGATCTTTTGTACATCTCTACAGTTTTGCCTTTTTCAGAACGTCATAGAGTTGGAATCCTGTACGGAGCTTTTTCAGGCTGGCTTCTTTCACTTAGTCACATGCACTTAAGGTTCCTCCACATCTTTTCATGGCTTGATAGCTCATTTCTTTTTACAACTCAGTAACATTCCACAGTACAGATATGCTACTGTTTATCCATTCATCCACTCATCTACTAAAGAAACGAATGGTTACTTCCAAGTTTTGGCAATTATGAATAATGCTGTTATGAACATTTGCCTGCAGGCTTTCATGAGAATTTAAGTTTGCAACTTCTTTGAGTAAATATCAAGGAACACAACTGCTGCATCATATAACATATTTAGTTTCATAAGAAACTGCCAAACTCACTTTCAAAGTGGCTGTCCCATTTCTCATTCCTACCAGCAACGAATGAGTTCCTTCCTGTTTCTCTACTTTCTTGCCAGCAGGTAGTATTGTCAGCGGGGGTTTTTTTTTTTTTTTTAGACAGGGTCACGCTTTGCCACCCAGGCTGGAGTGTAGTGGTGCCATCACAGCTTACTGCAGCCTAGACCTCCTGCGCTCAAGTGATCTTCCCATGTAGCTGGGACTAAGGCGCAAGCCACCATGTCCAGCTAACTTTTGTATTTTTTTTGGTAAAGATGAGGTTTCACCATGCTGGCCAGGCTATTGTCACGTGTTTTGGATTTTAGGCGTTCTAATAGGTATGTAGTGGCATCTCATCACTGCTTTAATCTACAATCCCCTACTGACGTATGACATTGAGGTTCCTTTTATGTTTATTTGCCCTCTGTATACCTTCTTAGGTGGTGTCTGTCAAGTTTAAATTGCGTTTTTATTATTGCTTTTTAAGAGTTCTTTGTGCCGGGCATAGTGGCTCATGCCTATAGTCCTAGCACTTTGGGAGGCCGAGGTGGGTGGATCACCGGAGGTCAGGAGTTCAAGACCAGCCTGGCCATCATGGTGAAAACCCTATCTTAAAAAAAAAATAAAAAATAAAAATAATAAAAAAGAGTTCTTTGTATATTTTGAATACCTGACCTTGAACAGGTATTTGGCAAAACTTTTCTCCCAGTCTGTGGCTTGTCTTTTCATCCTCTTAAATAGGGTCTTTCACAGAGCAGAAGTTGTTTATGTTAATAAAGCCAAACTTCACAATTTTTCTTAACAGATAGATAGTGCTTTTGGTGTTGTAAGTCATCACCGAACCCGGAGCCACCTAAATTTTCTGTGCTGTTACCTTCTTCCAGTTTTATACTACTGTGTTTCATTTAGGTCTACAACTCACTGACATGGTTTGGCTCTGTGTCCCCACCCAAACCTCACCTCGAATGGAATGGTAATCCCCTCATGTCAAGAGAGGGATCTGGTGAGAGGTGACTGAATCATGGGGGTGGTTCCCCCATGCTGTTCTCATGATAGTGAATGAGATCTCACAAGACCTGACGGTTTTGTAAGTGGCTGTTTCCCCTGCTCCCCTCTGCCCTGCTGCCTCATAAAAAAGGTACCTGCTTCCCCTTCACCATCTACCATAATTGTAAGTTTCCTGAGGCCTCCCAGCCACGCGGAACTGTGAGTCAATGAAGCCTCTTTCCTTTATAAATCTCTCAGTCTCGGCTATTTATAGCAGCATGAAAACACACTAATATACTCATTTTGAGTTAATCCTCATGAAAAGTACAAGATCTGTGTCCAGAATCATTTTTTTATGTGAATGTTCACGTGTTCCACCACCATTTGGTGAAGACTCTTTTCTCCAATGAATTGGTTTCGCTCGTTTGTCAACAATCAGTTGACTCTATGGGAATCTACCTCTGGGCCATCTATTGTGTTCCTCTGATCTATAACATTCTTAATTTTTTTTTGACATACGGTCTCGCTCTGTCACCCAGGCTGGAGTGTAGCGATATGATCACCACTCACTGCAGTCTCAAAATCCCGGGCTCAAGTAACCCTCCCACCTCAGCCTCTTGAGTAGCTGGGACTACGGGAATGCGCCACCATGCCCAACTAATTTGTTTTCTTTTCCTTTTTTTTTAAAAAAAAGACAACATGGGGTCTATGTTGCCTAGGGTGGTCTTATACTGCGAGACTCAAGGGATCCTCCTGCCTCAGCCCCCTGAAGTGCATAGGCATTGAGCCACTGTGCCTGGCTATAACTTTCTTACAACTAACAACAAATTACAGAAAATTTTTATTTCCAAATGAATTGTTAAAAAATAGGTAAAAGATAATTCTGTCACATTTCTCTGGTAGAACATTATCTAGCCATTAAAAATTATGTATAGGCCAAGTGTGGTGGCTCACGCCTGTAATCTCAGCACTTTGGGAGGTCAGGGTGGGCAGGTCACTAGGTCAACAGATAGAGACCATCATGGCCAACATGGTGAAACTGTTTCTACTAAAAATACAAAAATTAGCTGGGAGTCCCAGCTACTCGGGAGGCTGAGGCAGGAGAATCTCTTGAACCCGGGAGGTGGAGGTTGCAGCGAGCTGACATGGCACCACTGGCACTCCAGCCTGGTGACACAGCAAGAAAAAAAAAAAGAAATCATGTATACTAGGAGGCTGGGCGTGGTGACTCACACCTGTAATCCCAACACTTTGGGAGGCCAAGGTGGGCAGACCACCTGAGGTCATGAGTTTGAGAGCAGCCTGGCCAACATAGTGAAAACCCGTCTCTATCCAAACACAAAAATCCTCCAGGTATGATGGTGCACACCTGTAATCCCAGCTACTGGGAAGGCTGAGGCAAGAGAATTGCTTGAACCTGGGAGGCAGAGGTTGTAGTGAGCCAAGATCCCACCACTGCACTCCAGCATGGACTCTGTCTCAAAAAAAAAAAAAAAAAAAAAAAATTATGTGGACTCGGATATATAAGATGGGAAACATTAGTAATATCAAATGAATAAAAGCAGACCCTACAAATATATATACTAACCACTTATATAGGAAAAACACTAACCACTACTTTAAAACAATAGTAAACCACCAGCCAAATGTGAAAGAAGTCCTGGCAGAATACATAAAAATGCTAGCGGGAGCTGTTTCGGGAGGAGGAAATAGGGACAACTTTTTTCTCTATTATTTCCATTTTCTAAAAACTTTTCTATAATAAGCATGTAATTCTTGCATAGTAGAAAAAATTTATAAAATAAATGGGAGGAGAAGACATATTCGAAAAGCTTTTTAAACGTAGTGTGCCAATGTAAACTGTGGTGAACACTTTGGAAGAGTGTGGCACTATCTATAAAAGCTGAGCCAGTACTGATCTCTCACACATGCATCAGAGGGCTGGGCTGAGGAAGTTCATAGCAGTCACCCCCCGTCAATCAAGAGGGCAGGGAAGGCAGTGGAAAACCAAACAGCAGTCAAAAGGAATCTACTACAGCTACATACAACAAGGAGACTCTCAGAAACAATGGAGGATAAAACATATAAAAAAAACCACAAAACTAATTCTTTGTTTAAGAACACAGGACTGTGCGATAAAAAAATATTCTAAAATGCAAGAAAATAAACACAAAATTCAGTGGTTACCCCTAAGTAGGAACGCAGTGGGTGGGATGGGAGTGGGGGCAACTCTAGGTCATGTTCTGGAAATAGCTTCAGTATATTAAACTTTCTCAATTTCCATTCTGAACGTCGGTTTGTTTCCAAATCTTACATGGATAACCCACGAAAATGCTTTCTTTTTTTTTTTTTTGAGCCACAGTCTCGTATGGTCGCCCAGGCTGGAGTGCAGTGACGTGATCTCAGCTCACTGCAGCCACCACCTCCCGGGTTCCAGCAATTCTCCTGCCTCAGCCTCCTGAGTAGCTGGGACTATAGGTGTGCACCACAATGCCCGGCTAATTTTTGAATTTTTAGTAGAGATGGGGTTTCACCATGTTGGCCAGGCTGGTCTCGATCTCCTGACCTCGTGATCCCACCCATCTTGGCCTCCCAAAGTGCTGGGATTACAAGTGTGAGCCACCGCGCCCAGCACCCACATAAATGCTTTCTAGAAATAGTTCCTCTGGCATGTCAGAGATTAGGACTTCCTTCTTAATTATAAACCACTGTAAGTTGGGGACCATCTGCATGATCTATAGAAAGCCAACCTCCTACCAGTAGAGGACGGTCTGCAGTCACTGGCCAAAACTCTGGCCACCTACCCTGAGACTGTATGTGGCCTGCCAAGCCTAAGAAGACATTTACTCTCCTGGACCCCAGGACCGAAGCACCCTTCCCGCCTGCCATACCTGTCCTGTTGAGCCTCGCCATGTTCATCATCGCCTCCTGGTAGGCCAGCTCTACATCTTCTTGGGTGACAACTAGCTTAATCTTATTCCATTTCTCAGGCTAACAGTGGTAAGGGAGAAAAGGGGAAAATGTGATTAATATTTACTTCTAGCCACTGACAAAAAGAGCACCTTTTTCTTAGTTAACTCTAGAGAGTTTAATTTGATATAGAAAATGGAATTTTCCAACTCTTAGGTTTTTCTGTGGATCGCATTGTAGGTGTCCATGAGACCTGTCAGTATGGCGTCTTTTCTGTTCTCATCCCACAGTTCTGCAATTCATTGCTGTCATTTACTGGGTATGTGCAGCCTGCAGGACACGCGGCAGCACTGCTGTACACGTTGCGTAGTGTTTCCCTAGTGCAGACGGACTCGCCCATCCCTGACACTCCCGGCCTCGCCTGCTTCCAGCTCCCTGCTGGCTCAGTCCCGGGAGGTGGGGCTGGAAGGCACCTCCGTGCAACAACCCCATAACAGCCTTCCACTCTGCTCCCCGTCACCGGGGGAGAGGGAAAAACAGCTCAAAAATGTGGCAGCCTTAGACAATTTCCCTACCCTGCTACATCAAGCTAAGATATACCTGGTTGATGAAAGACGTGTAATTATTGATTATTATTCTCTTTCAACTGTTTCTTAGGACTGGTAGTTTCAGGTGACAGTGGTAGAAATTAAATGCACCACGATATGTGAGAATATACCACAATCATAATAATTTGTGGGTTGTTATGGCAATGAAGAAAACCAATCTTATAGCATGATTATACCTCACTGGAAAAATGGCTGAGGAGACATATCCTCATTCTAGATAGATTCATTCTCCACGAGATAATTCTTCTGAGTTATGAACCAGTTTAAAAAGACAAAACTATCAAACAAAAACAGCCAAAACTGCAAAAAACAATTCAAGCTATCAGTTACTCTGATTTATTTATACCCGAACACCATGCTTTTCCCAAATTCTCCTCCATATTATTTCTTAGTGATGTCTAGGACATGAAAGACGAAGCTATCTCAGGGCCAAGTAAACAAAGTTAACCCCCTGCGTAGCAAATTCTTTATAGAAATATCTTAAAGCCCCAAGCTGGGGCTCACCTACTGCAGTCAAGCATTCCGTAAGCAAAACTGTTATTTAAAGAATATGAACAAGTCCTAGGATTTCTTCAATGACTTGACTAATATTAACTTCCTGAGTATGCAACTAAAAAACCTCATTTCCCAAATCCTCCAACAAAAATTACCCGCAAACGTGCCATTCGCCTCCCTCCCATGACAGCTGTGGTCTACTCACAATATCCAGCCACTGGTGCACAGCCACTGCCACCTGTGTCCCCAGGGGTTTCGTCAACACCAGCACGTCCCCTGGCACCGCATTGTCTGGCCTGAAGAAGAGAGAAAGGGTGCATTCTCGTCAAACTAACCGAGATGAACCCATTGTCATGAACACAAGAGAAGGAATATTCTGTGAAAAATATATTTGCCTTTGCATTTACTTAAACTGAGGCCAACTACCAGCAAGTATGGGACAGAGCCTTGCAACCTGCTACTGAGGCTACTGCTAGAACAAAACATTTAGCTGTCGGCTGGGTGCAACGGCTCATGTCTGTAATCCCAGCACTTGGAGAGGTCAAGGTTGGAGGATCAGTTGAGCCCAGGAGTTAGAGACCAGCCTGACCACATCTCAAAAATAATATAGACATATTTTTTTAAATGAAAACATTTAGGCTTCCAAGATTTCATTAGGCCCAGATTTGCCCTCAGCCACATTCGAGTGTGTGTAATTTTCACTACAGACCCACTGGCATTCAAAAGTGATCTGAGGCAACAAAGCTTCTGAAACAGAAGTGCTTCTTTAGGATCACTGATACGCTATAGACTCAGGTGGGATTTTTCGGCCCATAGGATCTGGTGGCAATCTGTGGGTCTAATGTCTTAGTGATTTCTGCATCCATGTTGTTCTCAAATTCAGACTGACCAATTTTGAGTTTCCTACATGGCACCCAGGTGCCTTAAGGGTCCCTGTCTTAGAAACAGAAGGCAATACTAAAAAGGCAGCTCTCAAAGATGACCACTGGTCCCCCAAATGAAACATCTACCAGATTTGCATCCTCACTACCTGGCAGCACGTCTGATAGCTGTGCCTTTACCAGCTTCAGGAGCTGAGCACATCAGTGTTCCATACCCCTGACGTGGGCCCCCTCTAGTACTCACCCAAGTCGATGAAAACAAAGCCAGTGCCGCAGACTTCAATACCAACACCCAGCTCCCTAGCTCAACCTATATTATTTGTATCCACTCTCAGCTTTGAAAAATAGAATTCTGTGACTATGCTTAAGAAAACTTGTTTTCTAAAAACTAGACCTGAAGACATAAATGTCTTTCAATTCAGACTCAGTTGTACCATAAAGCTGATTTTTTTATTTTATTTTATTTTTTTGAGAAGGAGTCTACTCTGTCACCCAGGCTGGAGTGCAGTGGTGCAATCTTGGCTCACTGTAACCTCTGCCTCTTGGGTTCAAGGGATTCTCCTGACTCAGTCTCCTGAGTAGCTGGGATTACAGGCACCCACCACCATGCCCGGCTAATTTTTTTATTTTTAGTAGACATGCCGTTTCACCATGTTGGCCAGGCTGGTCTTGAACTCCTGACCTCAGGTAGTCCACCCACTTCGGCCTCCCAAAATGCTGGGATTACAGGTGTGAGCCACTGCAGCCAGCCAAGCTGATGTGTTCTTGCGCTTCACCAGTTATGTGCAACCTATGAATTTACATCAACAATTTAAGTATGACAAAACTAGTGGGTTACTTTTAAGTTTAAGGACAATATTTGAGGGCATACAGTCACATGTACAGGCTCCTTCATCTTTTATAAAGAAAACATAGGTGCTACTGGTCAAAAATTCATTGACGGCCTGGTGCGGTAGCTCACACCTGTAATCTCAGCACTTGGGAGGCTGATGTGGGTGGATCACTTGAGGTCAGAAATTCAAGGCCAGCCTGGCCTATGTGGTGAAACCCATCTCTACTAAAAATACAAAAAAATTAGCTGGGCCTGGTGACACATGCCTCTAATCTCAGCGACTAGGCAATTTGAGGCATGAGAATCACTTGAACCCAGGAGGAAGAGGTTGCAGTGAGCTGAGATCGTGCCACTGCACACAAGCCTGGGCAACAGAGTGAGAATATGTCTCCAAAAAAAAAAAAATTTTTTTCTTTTTGTTTTAATTGAAACTGATTTTAACATTTTTTCCCCTCATTTTCTTTTCTTTTCTTTCTTTCTTTTTTTTTTTTTAAGACAGGGCTCACTGCAGCCTCAATCTCCTAGGGTCAAGTAATCCGCCCACTTCAGCCTCCTGGTAGCTGGGACTACAGGCAGGTGCCACCACAATGGGCTCATTTATTTTCATTTCTGTAGGGACAAGGTCTCCCTATGTTGCCTAGGCTGGCTTCGAACTCCTGGGCTCAAGCAACCTTCTGGCCTTGGCCTCCCCAAAGTGCTGGAATTACAGAAGTGAGCCACCATGCCCAACCCTGTCCGAATCTTTTGCCACCACTTAGTTCTAAGTGGAATGTCTGAGAACTAGTGACGTAAAGCATTTGCTGGGATTGGGCGCAGTGGCTCACCTGAGGCTATCAGTTCAAGACCAGCCTGGCCAACATGGTGAAACCCTATTTCTACCAAAAATACAACATCAGCTGGGTATGGTGGCGGGTGCCTATAATCCTAGCTACTGGGGAGGCTGAGTCAGGAGAATCACTTGAACCCAGGAGGCAGAGACTGCAGTGAGCTGAGATCGCATCATTATACTCCAGCCCGGGCAACAAGAGTAAACTCCACCTCAAAAAAAAAAAAGTTTTTTTTTGCTGGGAAAATAAAACCTTGATGTAAGTAAAATGCAACACCCTTAACAGGAAAGCTGTCAGATAATGACCCTAAAAAGAGCCTCCATCAACTAAAAAATGGGCAAAAGATATGAACATATTAAAAGTTAAAAAAAAAAGCCACCGAACAGATCAGCACTGACCCAGATATCTGTTAACACACTGTTGGTTCAGATGTGGGGAAACTGATTCACTGCTGGTGGAAACGAACTGGCAGCAAAATTACAAGCACACATACCCTCTGACTTAGCAATTCTATTTTGAAAACTTTCTTACCTCTAGATTCCCAAATGTACAAAACAACCTAAATGTCAGCAGTAGATTGGCTAGAAATACACAGAGAGGAAAGCTGCCTCTGCAGAGCGAAAAGGGAAAAATTCCAAAGGTGTGAGAAGGCTCTGCAATGCGAAGGCCCTCACACTGCACAGGCGAGGGTCTGCACTGGAGAGCCTGCTCACACCTTCAGGATTCTGAACCATGTGAACACAGTACCTTGTCCGTACCTAACCAAAAAAGAAAATACATAACCGGAGTTACTACTTCCTTCCGCAAAAAAGACTGGCTTTTCTTAGAAAGACATCAAGTGTGCAAAGTGACAACTTGGGGAGAAACTTCTCCAAAGAAGACACACAAATGGGCAGTAAGCACACGAAAAGATGCTCAGCCTCAATAGTCATCAGGCAGACAAAAACCAAAACCACAAAGAGATGCTACTTCACACCCGCTATGCTGGCTGGACTCCAAAAGACTGGAGTCCAAAAATGAGGACTGGAGGCATCGTAGAGAAATTGGGGTCCTCATACATTGCTACTGGGAAAGTAAAATGGCACAGCCACATCGGAGACCAGTCTGATGATTCCTGAAGTTAAACACAATTACCACATCATCAGCCAATACTTAGGTATATACCCAAGAGAAGTGGCACTTACGTCCACACAAAAACTTACACGTGAGTGTTCACGGCAGCGTCATTCATGACAGGTAGCAACCCAAAGGTCATTCATAATAGGTGGAAACAATGCAAAGGCCCGTCACCCGAGGAATGGCTAAAGCATGGTACATCCATGCAATGGATTCTACAGCCATGGAAAGGAATGCAATACTGATTCATGCTACACATGGATGACCTGGAAACACGCTGCTACATGAATGAAGCCAGACACAGCATGTCATGTTGCATGACTGCATTTATACATAATATCCAGAAGAAGCAAATCCCTAGAGACAAAAGTACATTCTTGGTTGCCAGGGGATGGAGCAGGAGGGAACTGGGAGTGAGCTACGGGGCTTCTTTTTGGGGTGACAAAAATAGTCTGGAATTGGACAGTGGTGACGGCTGCACAACCTTGTAAATACTAAAAGCCAATGCGCTGTGTACTTCAAAATGCTGTGCTACATGATATGTGAAATATACTTCAATTCAACAGCCTGAAATATCTTAAAAACAGGACTAAAGTACTGACACGTCCTACAAAATAGATGATCCTTAGAAGTATGCTAATGCTATGCCAAGAGAAAGAATCCAGCATAAGGTAGGGGGAGTACAGGGTCACAGCCAACAAGGATGGGGTTTCTTCCTGCAGTGATGAAAACATCCTATCATCAACTCTGGTAATGGTTGTACAATTCTGAATACACCCCAAATCCCTGACACGTATGTGTTAAGTGAATTAATTATATAGTATGCAAATTACATCTTAATACATCTTTTCTTTTTTTTTGAGATGGAGTCTCGTTGTGTGGCCTAGGCTAGAGTGCAGTGGCACAATGTCGGCTCACTGCAACCTCCACCCCTAGGGTCAAGCGATTCTCCTGCCTCAGCCTTCTGAGTAGCTGGAACTACAGGTGTGTGCCACTACGCCTGGCTAAATTCTGTATTTTAGTAGAGACAGGGTTTCAACACATTGGTCAGGCTTGTCTCAAACTCCTAACCTCAAGTGATCTGCCTGCCTTGGCCTCCCAAAGTGTTGGGATTACAGGTGGCTGAACCACTGCACCCAACTGTAATACATCTATTTTTGAAAAGAGAGGAGAGAGAGAAAGAAACAGGTCAGGTGAATGAAACAAAAATCCACTTACATGATAAATTCATTGGGCTGGCAGACAGTGGTAGCCACTCCTCCCAGCACAATCCAGGGGTTTAGTACTGTTTGGCCGCCTGTTACAGATGTTCCTGCTTCCTCAGCTGCATCTTTAAAACCTTGGATAATCAGAGGCATCACTTTATCCCTTTCCTAGTGTTGAAAAAGATACAAATAAAAAGTCAAAGAATTCAGTTCAAAATCCAGAAAAGGTGGTTTTTACGCTTACAGTTATAAAAAACCCATAAAATCCCAAAGGAAGTCCTAAAGGTTTATAGACAGGGCAGGGTGTTAACCAAAGCTACGGGCCAGGCACAGTCGCTCACGCCTGTAATCCCAGCACTTGGGGAGGCCGAGATGGGCAGACAGCTTGAGCCCAGGAGTTTAAGACCAGCTTGGGCAACACAGTGAGACCCCCTTTTCTACAAAACTTGTAAAAAACTGCGGGGCTTGGTGGTATGAGCCTGTGGTCCCAGCTATTCTGGAGGCTGAGGCTACTGCAGTGAGCTTTCTCATCATGCCACTGCACTCCAGCCTGGATAACACAAGGAAATCCTGTCTCAAAAACAAACAGCTGGGCATGGTGGCTCACACCTGTAATGCCAGCATTTTGGGAGGCTGAGGCGGGTGGATCACTTGAAGTCAGGAGTTCAAGAACAGCCTGGCCAACATGGTGAAACCCTCGTCTCTAAAAAAAAAAAAAAAAAAACAAAAACAAAAAACCAAAATTAGCCAGACATGGTGGCGCACACCTGCAATCCCAGCTATATGGGAGGCTAAAGCAGGAGAATCATCTGAATCCAGGAGGTGGAGGTTGCGGTGAGCTGACACTGCACCACTGCACTCCAGACTGGATGACAAGAGCGAAACTCAATCTTAAACAAACAAACAAACAAAGATAAATGCAATGTGAAAAAACATTTCCCACTGTAATAACTTCATCCAATGCGGGAAGATATTTCAGGCAATAATGTGAGAAAAGCGCAGACACCAACACTGCCTGTGACTCAGTGCACTGGACCAGCCCTATGTCTGACAGCTGCTGGACGCCAGCTGTCCAACGCTGCCTTCTTACATACAGGTCCCCAGCCCTGGAGCAGGTGTCCATCCTACCAAGGACCGGCTGTGGGCCATGAGTAACCCACATGGGCAGAGTCCGCACCAAGACTACCATGCACCACTGACTGCCATAGGCCATGTTTTAGGGCAGGAAAGGGCCTAATGGAAACTCAAATTTCTCTAAGGCAGGGCAAACTGTGGGGGGTTTTGGGGACAAAAACAAGTACCTGTCTAAGTAGGAATTCATTTCTGGTACAAAGAAAAGGCTCAGGCAGCAAGAGCACAGAATGCCAGACGATGACACAGAGTGAACATGTGGGTCCCCTAGTCCGGTCACCGACTATATCCACGACATCCCCAGCCACAGCATAGCGGGCGCCCTCTAAGTGCCGTGTGTCCCAGATCTGTAAGGCTGTGCCTGATTTACACTGAGGTACCATCACTATGGCCAAAACTTTATTTTAGAAGACACATAAAAATGTCTTGGGCCAGGTGTGGTAGCTTACACCTGTAATCCCAGCACTTTGGGAGACTGAGGTGGGTGGATCACCTGAGGTCAGGAGCTCAAGAACAGCCTGATCAACATGGTGAAACCCTGTCACTACTAAAAATAAAAAAAGAAACAGGTGGGTGTGGTGGTGCGTACCTGTAATCCCAGCTACTTAGGAGGCTGAGGTAGGATAACTGCTCAAACCTGGGAGGCAGAGGTTGCAGTGGACAAAGATTACACCACTGCACTCCACCCTGGATGACAGAGTGAGGCTCCCATCTCAAAAAAAAAAAAAAAAGAAAGAAAGAAAAAAAAGTCTCAGTTTTAGTCTACTGGGAAGAGACAAAAAGAGCAGGTGGCAGAAATGAAGAGATGAATAGGCCAGGATCTCTCATTTTAATTTACAGATAACTGTCCAAAAGTGGAGGGCCAGAAGGAGTACAGGAAGCCATATGGCCTGGGCGCCCCACTTTCCAGATGGGAAGCGAAGTCTAACCAAGGCCAGAGATGCCACTTGGACATCATAGCCAGGCAGCAGCCGGCGGCTCCTACTTACCCTGTCGGTCATTTTATTACTGACTCCAAGGAGCATCAGCATATTGTCACATTCCGTGACCCCCATTGCGTAAAGGTCACTGAGGACATTGGCACATGCTATCCTGCCCTGGGAAGAGAGGGAAACATGAGAACGGATGACCGGGGACTTTCCATCTGCAGAAATTGAGAGTGAGCCATGGAGCGGACTCCACAGAGAAACTGGGGACTTTCCAGGAGTGGGAGCTGCTGGATGGGGTCCTCAGTTTCTGTGACTTGCAGACTGGTGAACTTTCCTGCATCATGGAGTCACCAGGCCACTCGTTTTGTCCAGACATTACTGTTACTACCTCTTTCTTGCGCAGAACAAAGAAGGTACAAGTTCTTCCCATTCTAAATTTTAGAAGTCTGCAATTTATTTAGATACACGAAGGGGTGTACATACAGGGAATGAGGCAGAGAAGTAAGGTTAGAACTGACAGTCTGTGGGGGAAGAGCTATGGAGTAAAAAAGCCTGTGAACAACTCTCCTAAAGAAAAGCTGGAAACAGCCACGTATCCCAAACAGATTCTCAAAACGGCTGGCTTTAGTGATTACAGAGGAGACCCTTTTTATGCACTTGGATTAAGAAATGTTTGTAGCTTAGTCTGGGTGCGACAGCTCACACCTGTAATCCCAAAACTTTGGGAGGCTGAGGCAGGAAGATCACTTGAGGCCAGGAGTTTGAGACCAGCCTGGCAAACATGGCAAAACCCTGTTTCTACTAAAAATACAGAAATTAGCTCAGCATAGTGGCACACACCTGTAGTCGCAGCTACTTGGGAGGCTGAGACATGAGACTCACTTGAACCTGGGAGGTGGAGGATGCAGTGAGCTGAGATCGCACCACTGCATTCCAGCCTCGGCGACGGAACAAAACAAAAAAATTTTGTAGCTTCTTTTCAAGGTTGTATCAGATAAACAGAAAAATTATCTTATTTAGGAAGCAAATTAAAAAAAAAGAAGCAAATAAAAAAATATTCAAGGTTGAAGTCATATTGTTTTCTAAAGAAAAAGAGAAGCATTTCCCAGTAAATGATACCATTTTCTTGGGAACTTTAAAATACAATTCAACAGAAATGTGTAATGAAGATTTTTTTATTGCCACTGGAAACTTTTAAAAGTTAAGTTACTCTTATCTAAACTGTTATTGATTTATAGACAGTAAACAGAAAATATAAGTTTTTCTTCTGACATGAGGATAATCAAACTCTCAAGTGTTATCATTTCCAGTGGCTGTTTAATTGCTTGCTTTATGCTTTCTTACACATTCCTGGAGGTTGGCAATGCAGCTCAACAACCATCTGTGGCCGCACTTCCATAACACCAAGCCAGTCCACAAGGCCAACAGATGGTCTGCAACTTGGACAAGCCGATCGCTAGTTGGGGGCAGCGATTTAGTGCCTCTTCTGTTCTGGGTGCTCTCATTTTAGGAAATGCTGGAGGACAATGGACTCTGGTTTTAGCCATCCCTGCCACCTGGTGGAGTGGGACCTGGGCTGTGGCATACCAGCCCAGTCTCAAGAGTATTCCTCCAGAAGAGAGAACAGATAGATGTGCAGAAGGAATACAGGTTTCCGATAATCTGTGTATCTGTCACTGGTACCTGAGGGGGAACACCCCCCATGTGGCTGCCTCATGATAAAGTCCCTACAGAGCAGACTGATCCCACTGTCCTTGCCACACAGGAAGAACACCTGGCATTTTATAGCAAATCGGATATTCCCAATCTCTTCACTGGCGCCTCCTAGGTGGCAGGGAAATGGGGTTAAAGGTTGGGTGGATCAAAGGGTGGCAGCTGCAACCACTCAGTGAACAATCGGGGAACACGCTTCAGCAGTGCACAATCAGTAGCTAGGAACTTGAACTCAGTGGTCAGAAACCTACGACACACAGCGGCACATCACACAGTGGTGGGTGCTCGGGTGGCTGGGTGGGGTGAATTAACCAGGTGTCAGGATTAAGGTTTGAGACATCTAATTGTGATGAGATGCTATCTCCTTGATTTCTTGAAGGAAACATTTAGGATCAGTCCAATTACAGAGGAGAGTAACATCACCAGCCTAAAACAGAGGGGTGATGAAGGTTACCAAGGTGAAAAGGAATACAGGTTTTCAATAATCAGTTATTTATTTGTCACTGGTACCTGAGGGGGTATTCATGCTCAGATACCAACCCCCTCAGGTACCAGTGACAAATAAATAACTGATTATTGGAAACCTATATTCCTTCTTCAAATAAAAGGTGCAAGAAACAAGAAAATGACAAAAACATTATTCCACTGACACTGTACTAAACAAGAAGTGTTCTCACTCACAGCATGAACTCAGGTGTAACAGCAACCGAGGGCCTTCCTCCCTAAATTGCTTAATGCACAGGGCCAAGTGTGGGCAGGGGACAGGCCCGACTCCAGCGACTGCAGGAGGCTGGGCAGGGCGGGGAGTACAGATATAACAGAAACAAAACCCCAGCCACAATCCAAACCAAACGAGTAAGCCCTTCCCGTCACAAGAAAACACATCAGCTCACACTTACCATCATGTAAGGGTCGTCTACGATCGGGTAAATGTAATCTGTGGTTTGAACCAAGGAAAGCCCACCATGCCTCAAAGGAATGACACAAGTATCCATTCCAATGCCTGCGGAGATGGAAGTCATTAGCATCCAGAAATAAAACGGGAAAGCCATTTCATTTTATACCACCAGTGCTCTGAACAGGAAGAGCTCATAAGATACTTATGGAAACTGTGGGCTGCCAGTGAAGCCATGTGTTTCCTATCAAGAAGCGTAACTGAAATAAACGTGAAACATACCCAGCTTAAGATGGAAAATACCAGTGAAAATGTTATTCATCAAGACTAAACTCCAATATGGCATAATTTTAAAAACCTTAATGATGCCTTGAATAAAAATCTTCTTTTTTCCTGTATTATTTTTATTATATTATTTACTGTGTTACCACAGCATGTGACTGGTACCATATGCAATTTCTTTGAAGATGAGAATAGTATAAATGGAACTTGGGTTATCTTAACTATAGTTACTTTGAGTACATATTTAGACATTATCCTATTGTTCCATCAGAAAATCTGTAAAATATTTTTACAATGAAAAATGCCATTATTATATTAACATTTTAGTTAAAAGTCAAAATGACACATACGCAGATGAAAAGGAAAAATACTAATGGGCAATTCAATGAAAGTTTCCAATCAAGCATGTATATAAACACTCTGGCATCTATCTATGCCATAGTCAAGACTAGCGACTGCAGGCTCCACTCTTTTAAAAATTACCTGTAATGCATGCATTTTACAAACTCAGAATAGGATTCCCAACAAGAAAGCTGAACACAGAGTGCAGCTCAAACCCCTCAGAAGGACACTCTTCTGTCCTCCTACAAAGACAGCTGCTCCTTGGTATCTGTGGGGGACTGGTTCCAGACTCCCACAGACACCAAAATCCATGGATGCTCCAATCCCTGATTTGAAATGGCCCAATATTTGCATATAACCTATGCACATCTTCTCCCATACCTTAAATCATCTCTAGATCACCCATGATACTTAATATGATGCAATGCAATGTAAATATTTGTTATACTTTACTGTTTAGGGAATAATGACAAGACAAAAAATAAAGTCTGTACATACTCAGACACAATCATCCATTTTTTTCCCTGAATATTTTCAGTGTGTGGTTGGTTGAATCCACTGATGAGGATTCCTCAGATTTGGAGGGGGCCGTTGTATCTATTTTGTAGTCCAACAGCCAAAAGCAGGGAAAGTCAGAACTGCCAGGCATAGTAGCTTACTCCTGTATTCCCAGCACTTTGGGAGGCCAAGGTGGGTGGATCACAAGGTCAGGAGTTCAAGACCAGCCTGGCCAAGATGGTGAAACCCCATCTCTATTAAAAATACAAAAATTAGCCAGGTGTGGTGGTTTACGCCTGTAATCCCAGCACTTTGGGAGAACGAGGCAGGCAGATCACAAGGTCAAGATAGCAAGACCATACTGGCCAACACGATGAAACCTTGTCTCTACTAAAAATACAAAAAAAATTAGCCGGGCGTGGTGGCACGTGCCTGTGGTCTCAGCTGCTCTCAGGAGGCTGAGGCGGAAGAATCGCTTGAATCCAGGAGGTGGAGGCTGCAGTGAGCTAAGATTGCGCCACTACACTCTAGCCTGGCGACAGAGCAAGACTCCGTCTCAAAAGAAAAAGGCTGGGCACGGTGGCTCAAGCCTGTAATCCCAGCACTTTGGGAGGCCGAGGTGGGTGGATCGCGAGGCCAAGAGATCGAGACCATCCCAGTCAACATGGTGAAACCCTGTCTTTACTAAAAATACAAAAAATTAGCTGGGCATGGTGGTGTGTGCCTGTAATCTCAGCTACTCGGGAGGCTGAGGCAGGAGAATTGCCTGAACCCAGGAGGCGGAGGTTGCCGTGAGCCGAGATCACGCCATTGCACTCCAGCCTGGGGAACAAAAGCAAAACTCCGTCTTAAAAAAAAAAAAAAAGCTGAGTGTGGTGGTGCATGCCTGTAATCCCAGCTATTTGGGAGGCTTCGGCAGAGAACTGCGTGAACCCAGGAGGCAGAGTTTGCCACTGCACTTGGGCCTGGGCAACACTGTAAGACTGTCTCCAAAAAAAAAAAAAAAGTATTAGGACAAAAAAAAAAAAAAGCAAATTAAGTGCTTGAATCTACCCTATAAATTCAGAATTTCAAGCAAGAATAAATGGTATCCGAATTGCAGTAAAACCACCTTTACTATTTTGCCTATGTGAAACAGCCGGGCAGCACTGTCTCACTCAGTCTCACGACAGCAGCAGACCTCGGAGGCGGGTCATGGAGGCAGCATATCTTTCCTGACGCAAAAATGAAACCACGCTGAAAAGCCATAAGCTGTGAAGATACGCTGATTTACTATTACCCTAGATGACCAGACAGAAACTCTTGCTGGAAGACCTTGCTAAGGAATGGAGAATTTAAGTGCAGAATAGCAAGTTTCAACGATTTCAGGCACTGGGTCAGTTTTCACTCTTCAGAGGAGAATGTGTGTGGTAATTCATGTAAACAGCCGATGGGCAGAACCTCTCAAGTTCATCTCACAACACTCTTCAGCACCTACATAGAAATACCACTTTTTAACTCAATGGATTTTCTCTAAATGGGTAATTCCAACAACTGGTTATTCTTCCATTTAAACTGCAGGACTACTGAAAGAGACACTAAATTCATTGTTGAACTGTTAGCTCTAAATGTTCTTAATCTGAATAATCTTAAATTTGAATTAAACATATTTGATTTGTAAAGCGCTTTATTTCTAAACTCAGCAAGTCCTTTGATCAGAGTAACTGGTGACTCCTGAGTATGCCCCAAGGATGAAAAGCAGCCGTTTCTCTTTCACCCCTGTGCCCCCATGGTCTATCAGAATAGCGTCTGGTGCTGTCCAATATGGTGGATACCAGCCACAGTGGGTGGCTGTGCACCAGACATGTGGTTACTGCAAATGAAGAAGTGCTCTAAGTATAAAACAGATACCCAATTTTAAACACCCAGTACCAAAACCCAACATCTTATTAACAATGTCTTATATGGCCTCACCTGAGGTTGGGAGTTCGAGATTAGCCTGACCAACATGTTGAAACCCTGTCTCTACTAAAAATACAAAATTAGTGGGGAGTGGTGGATGACGCCTGTAACCCCAGCACTTTGGGAGGCGAGGCAGGAGAATCACGAGGTCAGGAGTTTGAAACCAGCTGGACCATTCCAGGAGGCTGAGGCAGGAGAATCGCTTGAACCTGGGAGGCGGAGGTTGCAGTGAGCTGAGATCGCGCCACCAGACTTCAGCCTGGGTGACAGAGCGAGACTCCGTCTCAAAAATAAAAAAAAATAATAATAATAACAATGTCTTATATATACATATTGAAAAGACATTTTTATATATTGTGTTAAATAACATAGATTCTCATTATCAGGTTTTAAAAAAATGTGACTACTATAAAATTTTAAATTACACATGTGGTTTGCACTGTATTTTTGGACAGCACTGGTGTATAGCGATTGGTTTATCTTATTTATTTATTTACTTATTTGAGATGGAGTTTCGCTCTTGTTGCTCAGGCTTGAAATGGCGCAGTCTTGGCTCACTGCAACCTCTGCCTCCTGGGTTCAAGCGATTCTCCTGCTTCAGCCTCCCGAGTAGTTGGGATTACAGGTATGAGCCACCACTCCCCACTAATTTTGTATTTTTAGTAGAGACAAGGTTTCAACATGTTGGTCAGGCTGGTCTTGAACTCCCAACCTCAGGTGACCCGCCCGCCTCGGCCTCCCAAAGTGCTGGGATTATAGGCGTGTGCCACTGCACCGGGTCTAGTGATTGCTTTAGAAATCACCAACCGGCAGGCGCGGTGGCTCACGCCTATAATCCCAGCACTTTGGGAGGCCGAGGCGGGTGGATCACAAGGTCAAGAGATCCAGACCAACCTGGTCAATGAAGGCGGAGGTTGCGGTGAGCCGAGATTGTGCCATTGCACTCCAGTCTGGGTTAAGAACAGTGAAACTCCATCTCAAAAAAAAAGAAATCACCAACCACATTTCAAGAAAGGAAGAGAGAAGGGGAGAGCCTTAGATAGCCTCCAGGCCTTGAAAAACTTGGGTTTCAAATGGAAAGAGATAGGGACCATACAGAGGGAAAGTAACTGGGAATAGAGGAAAATGCTACAGGGTGGGGGGAGCATTAAACACTAGACAAAGCAGTTTGTGTTTAATGACAAGGAGGCAATGGGCAATCTTGCTGTAAGCTTTCCCTCAGCACTGACATCCTCCATCAGAAAAACCACCCAAATCATCCTACTCCCACCACCCCCAGCAGCAATCATTACCAGGTAGCTCTTAAGTACCAGGCAACAGATGTCTCAGGTTCGAAGACACATTTCTTTAGTTGGGATACATTTAGGAATCACGTGCACATTTAAAAGCTGTTTCCGTTAACCGTTCAATCAACACCATCTTTGAAGTCAGAAAATATGACATTCAATTAGAAACATACACAGGAGGGGCGCCCCACACCTGTAATCCCAGCACTTTGGAAGGCTGAGGTGGGTGGACTACTTAGGGTCAGGAATTCCAGATCAGCCTGACCAACATGGTGAAACCCCATCTCTATTAAAAAATACGAAAAAAATCAGCTGGGCATGGTGGCGCACGCCTGTAATTCCAGCTACTGGAGGGAAGCTGAGGCAAGAGAATCATTTGAACCTGGGAGGCACAGGTTGCAGTGAGCCAAGACTGCACCACTGTACTCAAGCCTAGGTGATGGAGTGAGACTCTATCTCAAGAAAAAAATAAAAGTTAAAAACATAAATATATACCATATATATGTGTGTACAGTGTGTGCATCCACAATCATGTATTATGTATGTAAGTACAGATCTACATGGCACACCTACCCAGAACATTTTTGGTACAACAATGCAAAACAGTAATTTTTGTTTGTTTGAGACAGGGTCTCACTCTGTCACCAAGGCTGCAGTACAGTGGTGTGACTTTGGCTCATGGCAGCCTCAGCCTCTGGGGCTCAAGGGGTCCTCCCATCTCACGCTCCCAAGTAGCTGGAACTACAGGCACACGCCAGCAATCCTAGCTAATTTTTGTATTTTTTAATACAGACAGGGTTTCACCATGTTGCCTAAGCTGGTCTTGAACTCCTGACCTCAAGTGATCCACCCGCCTCAGCCTTCCAAAGTGCTGAGATTACAGGTGTAAGCCACGGCACCCAGCCCCATACACTCATTATTATTACCTATTTTCTAGATTAGGAAGCTGAGGCTCAGGAGAGTTGGGTTGACATTCACAATGTAGTATGAGTGACTGTGCCAGAGGAAGTTATAAATAGTAATTCTTACTTTATCCTGTAAAGTTTTAATTTCACTGGTTTTTAAGCATTAAGTATTAACAGCCTTTTTTTCTTCTTGACGGTTATCTAACAGCCTCCTCAGTATATTCTCATTGACAAGCCAACATCATATCCAGCTCGCTCATTTCTCCACAGCTTGGCCACCAAGCTGGATGGCAGGAACTGCTTTTAAACCAAGCTCCTCAAAGTCCTGTAGGTCACCAGAGACTGGGATGTCATACTTCTTCCCTTCCAAACAAAGCAACTATGCTTTTATCTGCTTTCTCTATCTGGGAGGAAAGGAGACCCCAAGCTCATAATCAATGAACTTTACAAAATAATGGGCAAAGGGAAATGAAATGAACATTTTGACCGGGTGTGGCAGCTCATGCCTGTAATCCCAGCATTTTGGGAGGCCAAGGTGAGAGGATCACCTGAGGTCAAGTAGTTTGAGACCAGCCTGACACCACAATCCTGTCCCTACTAAAAACACAAAAATTAACTGGGTGTGGTGGCGTGTGCCTGTTAATCCCAGCTACTCAGGAGGAGGTTGAGGCAGGAGAATCACTTGAACCCAGGAGGTGGAGGCTGCAGTGAGCCGAGATTGTGCCACTGCACTCCAGCCTGAGCAACAAAGCGAGACTCCTTTTCCAAAAAAAGAAAGCTGATCAAGTCACACAGTAATTAGAGAACATCCAAACCTCCAAAACTATGCATCAAAGGCAAGGAAAAGTGATCACAGTCTTGAACTGTGTACTTAAAAAACTGCATAAGAAACATGAATAACAACATGCAAAGAGCCTAGAATTTGTTTCTAAGCTCTGTGTTTGGGAAAAGCGAAACCACTCACGCCGTTAGGAATTTAGTAGAGACAGAAACACTGCCCTCACTTCCAGACGACATCCTGGGGTCATGCACGGATCCCTCCAGTGCCACCTCCTCCCTGAAACATGCTTTTCACCCAATGCACCCTGCAGAGAACCCCAATGCCCTGCTGACACAGTCACTGCCATATGAATACTCCACAGGAACCCTAAGGCTGGAACCACCTTTCCTGGGGCCATGAAGGGCATGCGAGCATTTTAGAAATCCTTTTAGGAAAAGTGCATAAAGGATTTCTGTTTAATCTTCAGCTAACAGAAAATTCAATTTAATTTAAACAATGTTTTTACTGTAATATAACGATCTCAATCACATACTCCATAATTTAAAAACTGTCAGAGTACCCCTCTTGATGCCTTTCAAGTACTTCTGCCATGTAGAACACAGCACAGTTACCACTGATTTCTCTTCTAATCCTTCTCACAAAAATTAAAAAAGGGGGGTACAATGTACAGCACTTGGGTGATGGCTACACTGAAAGCCCAGTCTTCACCATTACGTAATAGATTCACATAACGAAACTGCACATGCACTCCCCAAATCTGTAAAAGTAATAAAAAAATAAATAGGCAACACGGGAGGTGAGAAATGTGGTCTTTGACTCACTGACGGGACTGCAGACCATCAAAGAAACACCGGGTTACCTACCAAGCCTTGGCATAACAGCTCCCAGAAACTGCTCATCTTCTTGGAAGTGGTTCTCCTGTAAAGATTCCAGCAATTTCTGCAGGACATCTTGGGGCACTTTGCAGCCTGTACCCTTCAGTTCAGTGAATCTGGTTAGCCGGAAGCTCTTGTCCAATTCGTAACTTTCCGGGTTAAAGGACTCCCGAGTAGACATGGTTCTGGGGCCCGCTCTCCTCACAGCTCAGCCCCTGCCCTCCCTCTGTGGTTGGCTGGGTTCTTTACGTCCACCTGGGTATCACCAAAACACAGAGATGCCATGAAATGGATTTCCACGGGAACGTGACAGTAAATCAAGTGAATACATGACAGGGAAAAGTCAACCTGACAAGGGCTGAAATCACCAAGACCACCGATATTTATCACAGTAGTGCATATGATAAAATAGATCTTTTCCTCAAGGAACTATGCCAGCACAGACATCTATGGAAAATCTGACATCTGGCCTGTGGTTTTCACTGTGGCAAGAGGGCCAGCCTGCAGGTTCACATGACACCATGCCACCTTGAACAGTCAAGTCCCAAAGGTTCTTCTAGGACTCAGCATTAGAACAGCACTACTGGGCACTTCCTGTGTCAACCTGGAAGCACTGTGATTTAGAAACAAGCTGTCCTCACTAAGGTGACTTTTCTGGAAAATCTTCTGGTATCAGGAGTTCCAGATCAGCCTGGCCAATATGACAAAACCCTGTCTCTGCTAAAAACACAAAAAATTAGCTGGGCTTGGTGGCAGGTGCCTGTAATCCAAGCTACTTGGGAGGCTGAGGCAGGGAGAATTGCTTGAACCAGGGAGGTGGAGGTTCCAGTGGGCTGAGATTGTGCCATTGCACTCCAGCCTGGGCAACAAAGCAAGACTCCTTCTCAAAAAAAAAAAAAAAAAAAAGACACTAGGCCGGGCGCGGTGGCTCAAGCCTGTAATCCCACCACTTTGGGAGGCCAAGGTGGGTGGATCACGAGGTCAAGAGATCGAGACCATCCTGGTCAACATGGTGAAACCCCGTCTCTACCAAAAATACAAAAAATTAGCTGGGTATGGTGGCGCGTGCTTGTAATCTCAGCTACTCAGGAGGCTGAGGCAGGAGAATTGCCTGAACTCAGGAGGCGGATGTTGCGGTGAGCCGAGATCACACCATTGCACTCCAGCCTGGGTAACAAGAGCGAAACTCCATCTCAAAAAAAAAAGGACATTAATGTAAATGCACTGGACAAAATTTTTCACAATTCTAAATTCTAATCTTAGAAAAACAAAGTTTCCCCTCTGAGCCCAAAGAATATACAGCCCAAGGCTGAGCGTGGCGGCTCACGTCTATAATGCCAGCACTTTGGGAGACAGAAGCAGGTAGATACCTGAGGTCAGGAGTTCCAGACCTCTGGTCAACATAGCGAAACCTCTTCTGTGCTAAAAATACAAACATAGCCGGGCGTGGTAGCGTGTGCCTGTAATCCCAGCTACTCAGGAGGCTGGGGCAGGACAATCACTTGAACCTAGGAGAAGGCTGCAGTGAACCAAACTGCGCCACTGCACTACAGCCTGGGCGACAGAGCAAGAGTCCCTCTCAAAACAAAACAAAACCAACAACAAAAAAGAAAGAATATACAAGGCAATCCAAAACTAACAGGAGTCCTCTCTAAAGGGCACAACTTAAAAACTGCAATGGCTGCTTAACAGGGCAAGGTCTGTGTTCTCCAGGAGAATACTGAAAAGCTCCCTGATGTTTTCATGCAGTGCTATTTCCTAGAAAGCAAACATCTAACCCAACAAACTGGTACACACATCACTGACAAAAAATGTTACTCCTTACTATCATTTCATTGCAGAACCCAAACAACAAATTAAACGATACTAAATCACCGGCATTTACTGCCCTGACTACCACCGTTAAGCTTCTGGAACAGGCACTCCTACCTGATCCAGCCTTTGGGGCTAAAGCAGAAAACATGTTTCTAGGGTTTACAGACCTCCAGACTGATACCTTATTGTGCCTAGAATTACAGACACCCCAAGTTTTAGGGTCCGTTTCCCCTCTAAAATTAATGATGAAGAACATAATTCCCATTTACAGACTTTTCCATCCCTTGAGATGTACATCGCTCATGTGAATCTCACGAAGCCCGAGTTTGGGCAGTAATCCAAACCCTCATGACAAAAACACGGTTTGAGATGAGCAATGATTTCGGTGGGAAACTACTGAACGGGAGTGCGCCTTCAAACACGACACCAAGAAGCTCCCTGCCCAGAAAGAGCAGGCACTGGAGGCAAGTGACAGAGGAATTCTGAAGCCACCTTAGGGGAAAGTTTGAATACCACTTTGACTTGGAGGGCGTTTCAACAAAAACAAAGTCCTTTCCTCACAAAACGCCTCGAATTTAACACGGCCTCACTCCTACCGGGAAAAAAAAGAAAAAAATCCAACTCACGAGGCATCCAGTTATTTTCCTACCTCCAATCTCTATTCCTCTCCCCGCTCCCAAAAAGGTGGGCAGGGAAATTGTGAGGAGCTCACTTCCTTTGAAAATGCTATCTTCTCAGAGTTTTAAGGGGTGAAAAAAGTTTAAAACACCTTAAATCAGGAAGGCGCTCAGGAGTTTTAAAACTCCAAATGGAACCAAGGACACAATTCAGACTCACAGCCTAATGAAAACAGTATTAGATCTTGCATTTTGGAGGGCATGGGAAGGGGGAGGGGTGCTGGGGGAAATGTGCAGTGATTAAGGAACCAGGGGGATCCATCTGCATTAATAAGGGACAGTGCCCAGCGACCCCGCAGCCACATGTTTACGCCTTTAAAACAATGGCATGAATATTTAAAGCAATGTTTAACCCTTTCCTTCCCGGGCACATTTCCATAGTATTTTTTTTTTTTTTTCCTTCCAACGAGTGTGAGGAGCCGGGGAGCCGGTCAGCGGGGTGGGCCGGGAGCGCTGCCCCGCCAGCCCCGGACCTACCTCCCCGCTGGGCCCGCACAATGGGGCACGCTCTCCAGGACGCCCGCGTCGGAGGCGGCCGGGGCGGGGAGCAGGGAGCCCGGGGACGCCTTCGGGCTCAGGCTCAGGCCCTCGCCGCCGCCGCCGCCTCGGAAGGCCCAGCAGGCCCGGGCCGCGGGCGGACGGCGGGACGGAGGCGGCAGCGCGGGGCCCCCGCCGGGCCATCCTCGCTCGGGCCAGCTGGAGGCGGCCGGCAGCGCGCGCGCGCGGGCTGTCCAGGCGCCCGGCGCCCGAGAGCCAGCCGCACCGGGTCGACAAGACCCGCGCGGAGGGAGGGGGAAGCGGGGAGGCCCCGGAGGCGCCCCAGGACCCCAGGCCGGCCGCTCCCGCCGTGCGCACGGGTCGCCGCCGCCGCCGCACAAAAATGTCGGCGGGCGAAAAAATTAACCCCTGCGTGGCCGCCGCCGCCCTCCCCTCCGCTCCTCCCCGCCCTCCCTCCCTCCTTCCCCGGCCCCGCGCGGCGGCTGCGGCGGCAGCGCGGGCGGCGCTTCTTTTTTAAAGCGGCCCCACCAAGCCCGTCTCTGTCCCTCTCCAGGCAGGGCTGGCGGGGCCGGCGGCG
The DNA here is from genome assembly GCF_049354715.1 of Callithrix jacchus. Lineage (NCBI taxonomy): Eukaryota > Metazoa > Chordata > Mammalia > Primates > Cebidae > Callithrix > Callithrix jacchus. Next base: position 14,372,091 of record NC_133508.1, read on the forward strand.
CGCGGCTCCCCGGCGGTCCCGGGCAGCCCGGAGGGGGATTTGCAACGGCCGCCGCGGGCCTGCGGACCCGGATTCCCCTTTAAGCCTGCGCCTCCCCCCCGCGCCGGGCCCGCCGCTTACCGGCTCGCTTTGCGCCCTCCGCCTCCTCCCGAAAACGGGCCGCGGGCCGCTCCCACAATGCACCGGGCGCGGCCGGGCTCCCTTAAGCGTCGCCTGAATAAAAATGCCGCGCGGCGACGGCGGGGGCCCGGGCCCGCGCCTGGACGCCACGGGGGCTCGCCTGGCTTGGCGCGGCCCTGCGGGAGCCGGGCCGCCACGCTCCCGCAGGCTGGGCGCGCGAGGGTCCTTTAAGGCCGGCCACCTCCCTTTAAGAGGCGGCCCGGGCGGCTGGGTGGCGGCGTGCGGCCGGGGAAGGGGGCGGGGGCGCTGTGCAGGGCCGAGCGCGGCAATGATTGGTCTCGGGGGAGGGGTGGGGGGTTGCAAACCCGAGGAGCGGTGGCATCCGTTGCATGATGCAAAAAAGGATTGATTTCAAAAGTTGCGAGTTGCACTGGCAGCCGCCCTTGGCGCCCGGGCCACCTTTTTCCCGGGCCCGGCAGCTAGGGCCGGGAGCGTTTCCGCCACCTGGCCGGGCTCAACCGCGCGGCGCTCTGCTGGGCGCTGTACCTGCTCCCCGAGCGCGCAGCGGAGCGTCCTGGAAGACAATGGCCATGGGAACAATTTGCAGAGGAGGCTAAAAGCCTAGGAAAAGCCGCCTCGGCTCCAGGGAGAGTTTTTTTTGAAAACACAAACGGCACGTTTGATGCTTGGGGACTCCCAGCTTCTGTCCTTCCTATTGTTTAGCTCGGCTCCGGAGTTCACGGGAGCCTCGTGAAATGTGGAGAGGTCCTGCGAAGTTTCTTAAACACTTCATGTGCGTGGTAGGAAGTCTCAGGAAAAAGGCTTACGGTTCCCCGCTGGTTGCATTGTTTGTCCTGCACATGTTCGAGGGAACATGGCAGCCGCAATCCTGGATGTGTTCGAATTGACATCGACGGGGAGCTTCATGTCATGAAATAACTTTTTTCCTGGGCTTTCGAGTTTCTAAAGCATTGCTTTTGAAAATAAGGCAAATGCTTTCAGCTATCTTTTAGGGCTTCCCTCTATAACAGCAGTGTGCAGGAATGTCGGTCAAACTTTTCTAGGTTGTAAGTCAGCGTTTTCCAAATGTATTTGGAAGGCAGAAACGTTTTGGATCACCGCAGCGTGCTTTATACGTGGCACGGAAGGTTGGCACGCCACCCAGATGCCCTTTTCGTTCTCAACATTTCCGCTTGCCAGTTGCTCGGGGTTTTAGTCTTGCGCTGGATGCAGAAGTCATGCCACCTCGAAGACAGGCTGCTCCTGTCTTTGTGTTCTTTATATCCTACAGTAGGTTAGCAAAGAACATGCTAGACTGCATTCTTTTATTTTTTATTTTATTTATTTTTGGGGACGGAGTCTCGCTCTGTCGCCTAGGCTGGAGTGCAGTGGCGCGATCTAGGCTCACTGCAACCTCCGCCTCCTGGGTTCAAGCGATTCTCCTGCCTCAGCCTCCCCAGTAGCTGATATTACAGGCGCCCACCACTGGAGAATGGCTTCTCCCAGAGGGGAAGACAGGGTCACGGTTCTCATTAAGAGGGTATTGTACTAGTCAAGTCTGGGGATGTACTTGAACGGAAAGCAAGGGGAATGCAGCCCAGGGAAGGGATTTGATTTAGCGCGTAGGAAGGAGAGGAAAAAGGATAAAATGACCCTCAGGTTTCCAGTTTGGTGAGGGGACCGAATGGGGAGCCATGCTACTAATTGATCTAGGAACTGCTGGAAAGCAAAAAATTTCGGGATGAGTTCAGCTTTGGAAAGGTTAAGTCTCTGCCGGGTGGTGTGGGGGGAGGGCTCAGAGTTGCAAATCTCAGGTCAGCAGGATATTCCCACTCAGAACGTAATTGAGAAACCGGTCTGGAATTTGGTATGGGGGTGGGGCTCAGAGGTGCAAATATGGGTAACATCAGCATGTAAATAGTGCTCAAAGCCTCCGAAAGAGGTGAGATTAACCCCGGAGGGAGAACTCAGGAAAAAAGTGAAAGAGACCTTGGACAGAGCTCTGCAGAACTTGGAAATCAAGTGGCTGGGCGGGACAGAGGCTGATCCCCGGCGCATCGGTGGGAGGCCAGCAGCCTCAGAACCAGCTCTTCCTCCCCGCCTCCACCCACCACGAGCTCGCTGGGAAGCAGTTCTCTGCTGCACAGGCTGTAAGCCACAGATGTCTTGCTTCCTCCAGGACTACACTACAGCCTTGGCCCAGATCGTCTGGCAGACTCGTGCCTCCTTTTCTTTGCTAGTGATGAGAGCTTCTTCCTTGGGTACTGCTTTTAGCTAGTCCTCCGCTGCCCTCCACTCCTGGACTCACCAGCATCCCATTCTAGGGAGCCATCCCCGCTGGATCCTCAAGTTCTGTTGGCTCCGTCTGAGAGATGGTTCTCCTAAGTTGCATTGCCTGGCCGGGGCTTATTAGAAATACCAATTTACTACTGGGGAGGGTAGTTCATTCCTGGAGCCCCAGGGCTTTGGGAGGCCAAGGCAGGAGAATCGTTTGAGGCCAGGAGGTTGAGACCAGTTTGGGCAACATCATGAGACCGAGTCTCTACAAAAAATTTAAAAATTAGCCAGGTGTGATCGTGCATGCCTATAATCCTAGCTACCTCAGAGGCTGAGGTAGATCATTTGTGCCTAGGGGTTCAAGGCTACATTGAGCTGTGATCACGCCACTACACTCTAGCCTGAGTGACCTAGCAAGACCCTGTCTCACACAAAACAGAGCAAAACAAAACAACTAATTTGCCAGCCTCACTTGAAAGATTACAGCTAACAGTTACAATGGGTTGAATTGTCCCCCCAAAAAGGTGTGTTGAAATCCTGACTGCCCCCTACATCTGTGAATGTGGCCTTATTTGGAAATAAAATATTTGCAGATTTCATCAAGGTAAGATGAAGTCATAATTATGGTATGCCCTAAATCCTATGGTTCATGTTCTTACAAGAAAAGGAAGATTTGGGGTGGGCATGGTGGCTCCCATCCGTAATCCCAGCACTTTGGGAGCCTGAGGTGGTCAGATCACTTGAGGCCAGGAGTTCGAGATCAGCCTGGCCAACATGGCAAAACTTCATCTCTACTAAAAATATAAAAATTAGCTGGGCTTGGTGCATATGCCTGTAATCCCAGCTACTCAGGAGGCTGAGACAGGAGAAATGCTTGAATCCAGGAGGTGGAGTTAGCAGTGAGCAGAGATCGCTCCACTGCACTCCAGCCTGGGCAACAGAGCAAGACTCCATCTCAAAAACCACAAAACAATAAAAACAAGACAAAAATTACAGGTGGTGGCCACCTGTAATCTCAGCTACTCAGGAGGCTGAGGCAGGAGAATCACTTGAACCCGGGAAGCGGAGGCTGCAGTAAACCGAAATCACACCACTGCACTCCAGCTCCGCCAACAGAGTGAGACTCAGTCTTAAACACACACACACAAGTAAAATTCACGTCGCCTGTTTCTTTTTACTTTATTTTTCTTTGAAATGGAGTCTCTGTCACCTGGGCTGGAGTGCAGTGGTGTGATAGTGGCTCACTGCAGCTTCCACCTCTTGGGTTCCAGCGATTATCCTGCCTCAGCCTCCCGAGTAGCTGGGACTACAGGTGCCCAATACCATGACTGGCTAATTTGTATTTTTAGTAGAGATGGGGTTTTGATATGTTGGCCAGGCTGGTCTTGAATTCTTTTTCTTTTTCTTTTTTTTTCTTGAGACGGAGTTTCACTGTTGTTACCCAGGCTGGAGTGCAATGGCGCTATCTTGGCTCACTGCAACCTCCACCTCCTGGGTTCAGGCAATTCTCCTGCCTCAGCCTCCTGAGTAGCTGGGATTACAGGCATGCGCCACCATGCCCAGCTAATTTTTTGTATTTTTAGTAGAGACGGGGTTTCACCATATTGACCAGGATGGTCTCGATCTCTTGACCTTGTGATCCACCCGCCTCGGCCTCCCAAAGTGGTGGGATTACAGGCATGAGCCACCATGCGTGGCCTCTTTACTTTTTAAAATGGGGCCATTTGAACACTTGAGATGACACATGTGGTCACTAGAAAGTGGACAACACTGCTTTAAAGGATTCCCGCTCCCTGGAGCCCCAGACACAGGCATACTGGCACTTACACGAGTGTTCCACAAACACTTCACATTCAACACATTTCAATCCAAAAGAATGATTTTCCTTCCCACTCTGCCCCTCCCATCTGCTCCCCACTAGGCACTTTCTGGGCTAGTGGACAATCACCTGTGTTGCATGTGCTGGAACCCTAGCCCTTAACTCAACTCCCTCTCTTTTCAGTCCCTATTCTGAGTCGGTTCTACCACCTTGATATTCCCCATCTCTCAACTCCAGTGTTGTGGACTTAGCCTCGTTGACGGTCTTTTGCTGTTCTGCTCATTTCCATCAGCCTAAAGTGATCCATGCGGCTGGAATGACATTTATCAAAGGCAAACCTGATCATGTCCTTTCCTTGCTTAAAACCGTGCAGCAGCTCCCATCGCCTGTGGCTCCATTTCTCAAAGTCTGGTCGTCGTTCTTGGGTGTGCATGGGTGTGTTGAGGAGGACATGGAAGAATATTGTATTTTTGTGGTTAGGGGTATTCATCTTAACACCCACTGAAAGGATTTAATTAAAACATAAAGCCTGTGATTTCATGCACATGATTGTTCACAACAAAAGTGAGTTGATTTAAATAAAACTTTAAAGAAACAATAGCATAGGCTAAAGTAATAGCATTGACCGAGTAAATAATAGCTACAGGATACATTTCAGACTCCTTAATATGGTAAAAAACAAAGGGAAACAAAAAAAACCTTTTGTGACCTAGCTTATACTTCTCTCTCTCCTTCCTTCCTTCCTTCCTTCCGTCCTTCCTTCCTTCCTTCCTGGGATTCCAGGCACGTTCCACCACGCCTAGCTAATATTTATATTTTTATTAGAGACAGGGTTTCACAATGTTGGCAAGGCTGGTCTCAAACTCCTGACCTTAGGTGATCTGCCCACCTCAGCCTCCCAAAGTTCTGGGATTACAGGTGTGAGCCATCACGCCCGGCCTACTTTTCTTTCTTTTTTGAGACAGGGTCTGGCTCTGTCACCCAGGTCAGAATGCAGCGGTGTAATCGTAGCTCACTGCAGCCTTGAACTTCTGGGCTTGAGAGATCCTTCTGCCTTGGCCTCCCAAAGTGCAGAAATTAGAAGCGTGAGCCACCACAGCCAGCCTTCTACTTTTCGTCTCTAATCTACTCTCTTCAGCTCTACAGCCACACCGAGTCACTTCCAGATCTCCAGGCTCACTTCTCTTTCTTCACGCAGTGTCTCAGTAACTACTATTCCTTCACCTGCTCTCCCTCTTCCACTCTGCCCCCTTCTGGTGAAAATGGATGATAACTAAACCCGTGAGATTCAGCTCCAGGAGTCTCCTATCTGAAGAGTTCACCAGATAGTCTAGGGAGAATGAATACCCTATTCTTGATATACAGAGTAATAATCCCCGAAGATAACCTCATCCTCATCTCCAGAACCTGTGAATGAGTCTATTACCTTCCAAGGCAAAAGGGCTTTGCAGCTGTGAGTAAACTAAGAATCTTGAGATAGCAGGCTGTCCCAAATTATCCAGGTGAGCTCAATGTCATCACAAGGGACACAGGACAGGCCATAAGAAATGGATGTTCCCCTGAAGTCTCTAGAAGACACGCAACGCTGCCCACCCATTTTATTAGTTTTTATTGATTCATATTTTGAGATGGAGTCTCGCTCTGTCGCCCAGGCTGGAGTGCAGTGGTGCGATTTCGGTTCACTGCAACTTCCACCTCCTGGACTCAAGAGTCTCCCACCTCAGCCTCCCTGAGTAGCTGGGTTTACAGGTATGTGCCACCATGCCAAACTAATTTTTGTACTTTAAGTAGAGATGGGATTTCACTGTGTTGGCCAAGCTGGTCTCAAACTCCTGATCTCAGGTGATTGCCTGCCTTGACCTCCCGAAGTGCTGGGATTATAGGCGTGAGCAACTGTACTTGGCCTATTTTTATTTATTTATTTACTTGAGACAGAATTTCGCTCTTGTTGCCCAGGCTGGAGTGCAGTGGTGCGATCTTGGCTCACTGCAACCTCTGCCTTCAGGGTTCAAGTAATTCTCCTGCCTCAGCCTCCCAAGTAGCTGGGATTACAGGTGTCTGCGACAACGCCTGGCTAATGTTTTGTATTTTTAGTAGAGATGGAGATTTCACCATGTTGCCCAGGCTGGGCTCGAACTCCTGACCTCAGGTGATCCACCTGCCTCGGCCTCCCAAACTGCTGGGATTTTAGGCGTGAGCCGCTGTGCTCGGCCTGCCCACCCATTTTAGACTTCTGGGCTCCAGAACTGTAAGGTAATAGATTGCATTGTGGGAAGTGACGCATCCTGGACCATATCCCAAAGTAGGACCTGGGACCATCCACTGTGTATGCCCTGGAAGCCAGCATTTTCCTGTGGGCTGATTCTGTAAAGCAGCATCACCATAAAGGCAAATTTTAGGTTGCATTTTATCTTTTGGAGACTTCTCTATTTTCCCCTAAGCCCCTGCCTGGGGTTATTCCTACTTAACTTTCTAGATCAGTTGAACTCTTCTAAGGGCAAGGGTTTTGGATCCCTGTCTGTATAAGACAAACTGGGCTGGATGCAGTGGTTCATGACTGTAATCCCAGCACTTCTTGAGAGGCTGGGGTGGGAGGATCGCTTGAGCCCAGGGTGCAGAGAGCTATGATCTTGCCACTGCACTCCAGCCTGGGCAACAGAGTGAGACCCTGTCTCTAAAAATTAAAAGAAGAGAAACTGGTCCTGTTTTTTCATGCTGTGAAATTTCCAAGTGACCCAAATCCCAACAAAAATGGATACAGCTGAAAGACCAGTAAAGTGGCCGGGCGTAGTGGCTCACGACTGTAATCCCAGCATTTCGGCTGAGGTGGGCGGTTCACCTGAGGTCAGGAGTTTGAGATCAGCCTGGCCAACGTGGTGAAACCCCATCTCTACTAAAAATACGAAAATTAGCTGGGTGTGGTGGCGGGTACCTGTAATCCCAGCTACTCGGTAGGCTGAGGCAGGACAATCGCTTGAACCAGGAGGAGGAGGTTGCGGTGAGCCAAGATCCTGCCACTGTGCTTTAGCTTGGAGTGACAAAGCGAGACTCTGTCTCAGAGGAAGAAGAAAACGAGGATAATAAATAAATAATGGTGGAACTAAAAAATAGAATTCAGCTCTCTCAGAGCTCCCACATCTGGATCGCAGGGACCATTTCTGGTTTTGGATGTCGTTCAGGTTTGACCTTCTTGGCTGGAGTTTCTCTGAGTGAAGCCAGTCCTCTGTCCTACAAGATGCTCTGTTTTCTTTAAAGAGAGCGAGGGGAATGTTTCCATTTTGATGCTTGGCAGGAGGGTCCAAGCTGCAGATGGGCTGTGTACTTGAGCATTTAGATTGTTTTCACGCTGAAGATTCTGTGATTCACTGGGGGGTGGGGGAATGAGGGGTGTGCGCCCCTGATCATTTGTGGGTGGTGATTTCCTCAGCTCAGTCTGGCTTCTTGTTGATTCTGCTTTTCTGAATACTGCTCAAATCCATCCACATTTGTCCTACTAAAAATACAAAAATTAGCCGAGCATGGTGGTGCATACCTGTAATTCCAGCTACTCAGGAAGCTGAGGCAGGAAAATCACTTGAACCCGGGAGGCAGAGGTTGTGGTGAGCCGAGATGGTGCTAGTGCACTCCAGCCCGGGTGACAGAGAAAAGAAATCCTTCTCACTCTGAAGTCAGTCTCATAATTTTAGAAATACAAAGGTGTATTTTCTTTTAAGACTCCTAATTATCTTGTAAATAGCATAATTATATTACACTGATTTGCGTTTTTTATGAAAAGTATTAAATTGTTAGACAGGGTGCGGTGGCTCAAGCCTGTAATCCCACCACTTTGGGAGGCCGAGGCGGGTGGATCACGAGGTCAAGAGATTGAGACCATCCTGGTCAACATGGTGAAACCCCGTCTCTACTAAAAATACAAAAAATTAGCTGGGCGTGGTGGCGCATGCCTGTAATCCCAGCTACTCAGGAGGCTGAGGCAGGAGAATTGCCTGAACCCAGGAGGTGGAGGTTGCAGTGAGCCGAGATCGTGCCATTGCACTCCAGCCTGGGTAACCGGAGCAAAACTCCGTCTCAAAAAAAAAAAAATAAATAAATAAAATAATAAAATAAAAAAATAAATTGTTAGACATATACACTTTAACTGTATCACCTATGTTTCTAATTGTTTTAATTTTTTAAATTAAAAAGGCAGGAGGATCACTGGAGGCCAGGAGTTTGAGAGCAGTCTGAGCAACACAGAGACACCCTGTCTCTATTAAGAAAAATGAAAATAGGCGAGGCTAGGTGGCTCACACCTGTAATCCCAGCACTTTGGGAGGCCAACGTGGGTACATCACAAGGTCAGCAGTTCGAGACCAGCCTGACCAACATGGTGACTGATGTCTCTGCTTCTCTGCTCTGTCCCGACCCTCTCTTACACCTCTGCCCCAAGTTACTATCCTGAAGCACAGCTCAGATAAAGCCACACCGAAGCCTGAAAACCTGGAGGTGCTCAGCTCCAATCCTTTTTTTTTCTTTTGAGATGGGAGTTTTACTCTTGTTGCCCAGGCTGGAGTGCAATGGTGGGATCTCAGCTCACCGCAACCTCTGCCTCCTGGGTTCAAACCATTCTCCGGAACACTTTCTAGAATATATAACAAACTAAAAATCAACAAAAAATATATCCAATAGAAAAATGCCAAAGTTATGAACAGGGAATTCACAAAAGAGGCCATTTAAGTTATAAATAAATACATGAAACGATGCTCAACCTCACCAGTAATTAGGAGAATGCGAATTAAGATGAGATATCACGTTACAGCCACCACACTGGCAAAAATTAAGTCCCGTGAGTCCTGACCAAATATTGTGAGGGACATGGGCAAATCAGAGCTCTTCTCCAGGATCGCTGGAGCCCTTTACTAATTTACAGTTAATTAGTAAATTAGTGAAGCTGTTTTGGAGGGCAATTGGGTGCTTTCTAGTAGAGGTGAAGACACATAGATCCCCTGATTCATTAGTGCCGCTTCTGGGTGCATGTTTGTGCACAGAGATATATACAAGGATGTTTGTAATAGCAAAAAATTGGAAATAAATTATCAATGAAAAAGGAGTTGAAAAAATAAATGTTGCACATTCATATCACAGAATACTATATAGCAGTTAAAATTACGAAGCCACTCTAAATGTATCAGCATAAAGGAATCTTAAAACATACTGTTAAGGGCTGGGTGAGGTGGCTCACACTTGTAATCCCAGCACTTTGGGAGGCTGAGGCAGGAGGATCACGAGGTCAGGAGTTCGAGACCAGCCTGGTCAACATGAAAACCCTATCTCTACTAAAAATACAAAAATTAGCTGGGCATGGTGGCGGGCACCTGTAATCCCAGCTACACAGGAGGCTGAGGCAGGAGAATCACTTGAACCCGGGAGGTGGAGGTTGCAGTGAGCTGAGATCTGGCTGCTACACTGCAGCCTGGGTGACAAGAGCAAAACTCCGTCTCAAAAATAAACAGCACACATAATGTTAAGGAAGCTGTTTAATGAGTTTGGAGTTTCATTTTAGGATGATGAAATAGTTGTGGAGGATGGTGGTGGTGATAGTTGCACAATGGGGTGAATGTACTTAACGCTAGTGAGCTGGATGCTTAACGTAGTCAAAATGGTAAATTTTATGCTGTGTATATTTTACTACAATAAAAAAGCATAGCGTTAAATGAATAGACCAAGTGCAAGATAAAATGCATTATATGATGCCCTTCGTGAAATTTAAAAACACTACATAATAGGCCAGACACAGTGGCTCATGCCTGTAATCCCAGCACTTTAGGAGGCCGAGGCAGGTGGATCACCTGAGGTCAGGAGTTTGAGACCAGCCTGACCAACATGGAAAAACCCTGTCTCGACTAAAAATACAAAATTAGCTGGGTGTGGTGGCGCATGCTGTAATCCCAGCTACTGGGGAGGCTGAGGCAGGAGAATCCCTTGAACCCAGGAGGCGGAGGTTGTGGTGAGCCGAGATGGCACCATTGCACTCCAGCCTGGGCAACAAGAGCAAAACTATGTCTTAAGAAAAAAAAAAAACGTACATACATACTTAGTGAATGTGTTTCTCTATGACCACAATGAGAAGGAGTCACATAAAATGTAGGATGTTCTGATTTCTGAGAGGGAGAGGAAAAAAGCCACAAGTGAGGACAATGCTTGAACATTTTATTTTAATTAATTAACTTATTTAAATTTTTTTAGACAGAATCTTGTTCTGTTGCACAGGCTGGAGTGCAGTGGTATGATCTCAGCTCACAGCAACCTGCAACCTCCCTCTCCTGGGTTCATGTAATTCTCCTGCCTCAGCCTCCTGAGTAACTGAGACTACAGGCGCCCGCCACCACGCCTGGCTAATTTTTGTATTTTTAGTAGACACGAGGTTTCACCATGTTGGCCAGAATGGTCTGGATCTCCTGACCTCAGGTGATCTGACTGCCTCAGCCTCCCAAAGTGCTGGGATTGCAGGGGTGAACCACTGTACCCAGTGCACATTTTATTTCTTTAAAAAAAACTAAGAAAGGCTAGGCGGTCATACCTATAATTCCAGTATTTTGGGAGGCTGAGTTGGGAGGATTGCTTGAGTTCAGGAGTTCAAGACCAGACTGGACAACACCGGGAGACCCCATCATTATTTTAAAAAAAAAAAAAAAAAGAAAGAATGTTGAGACTGGGCCTGATGGCTCATGCCTGTAATTCCAACATTTTGGGAGGTTGAGGCGGGGAATCACCTGAATCCAGGAGTTCTGGGCAACACAGAAAAAACACATCTCTACCAAAAAACAAAAAACTTTACATTAGCTGGATATAGTGGTATGCACCGATAGTCACAGCTATTGGAAGGCTGAGGTGGGAAAATCACTCGATCCCAGGAGGTCAAGGTTGCAGTGAGCTGGGAGTGTGCCACTCACTGCATTGCAGCCTGGGTGACAGAACAAGATCCTGTCTCAGAAAAACAACAAGAACGAAGTGTAAAGCAGAGTGATGAGACGCAGCAATGATATCCTCCTCTGTTTTAGGTGGGAAAAGACAGAAATTTATATAAGGTAAAGGAGAGAAATAAGTAGTTTCACAGAACCTGGGGGAAGAGTATATTTCGTTCAGAATGGAGTTATAAACAGCACCAAAAGCCAAGTAGGCAGGTGACTGACAAAAGGTCACCATGACTGTTAGGTTTATGGCGGAGAATTCACAAAGCATGTAACTGAAAACAAAGAACACACCCGTGCCTGGCAAGGTCTCCCATGAAAAGCACCTCTGAGAATTTAAGGCTTGCATGCTGTGTGAACTCTGTCACTTGAGTGATTTAGAATGGTGTTTCCCAATCTGGGGACTGCAGACCTATTTCAATGAGATTCCCTTCCCCGCCCTTTAAGAGTCTATGTATTGGAAGCCGAGGTGGCTCAAACCAGTTGTCCTGAGGCTTGAGGAGGCGAGATTACGCATTTGAGGCCAGCCTGGATGACATAGAAGCCTCTCATTCATTAAAAAAAAAAAATCTGTGTAATTAATTCAGATTAAGACCTGAGGGGCTTGTGCATATCCCCACTTTGGCCGGTAGGAGGCAGCATAACCTAATACTCTGAGTCAGGATCCTGCTAACTAGAGTCTGCGATCTGGCGCAGGGGAGGAGGAGCAGCTCTGTGCTGATGTTTCCTTCTCCATACCCTGCAAAAGGCAGGAATTAACAGAGCTAAACACCCTCAAGACATTCAATGTTGTGGGAGTGCCAGGCGTCACTACAGAAATCACAGCTGAAGATAACACTATTCTCCCTGCTGCTCGCTGGCCCTAGGACCAGAAAAGCTCAATGTTTTTCCATTTTTAAAAATAAATAAATAAATAAATTTATTTTGAGACAGTCTCAACTCTGTCTTCAACTTTTATTTTAGATTCAGATACAGGGTCTCACTCTTGTACAGGCTGGAGTGCAGTGGCACAATCTTGGCTCACTACAACCTCCACCTCCCGGGATCAAGAAATTCTCCTGCCTCAGCCTCCAGAGTAGCTGGGATTACAGGCACTTGCCACCATGCCTGGCTAAGTTTTGTATTTTTAGTAGAGATGGGGTTTCCCCATTTTGGTCAGGCTAGACTCGAACTCCTGACCTTGTGATCTGTCCACCTTGGCTTCCCAAAATGCTGGAATTACAGGCATGAGCCACCATGCCTGGCTTTGTTCCTTTCTTTATGTTTATGTGTATGAAATGTTCGGCTCCCACTTATAAGTGAGAACATGCAGTATTTGATTTTCTGTTTCTGTGTTAATTTGCTTAGGATAATGGCCTCCAGATACCACCTTGTTGCTGCAAAGGACGTGGTCTTGTTCTTTTTGATGGCTGAATAGTATTTCATGGTGTATACATCACATTTTCTTTACCCAATCCACTGCTGATGGGTATCTAGATGATCCTATGTCAGAAATTTTACATTCAGCTGTGGCTCACATTATATTTCTATGGAGCAGAAACTATATTTCTTTTTTCTTTTTGAGTCGTAGTCTCATTCTGTTGCCCAAGCTGGACTGCAGTGGCACAATCTAGGCTCACTGCAACCTCCACCTCCTGGGTTCAAGTGATTCTCCTGCCTCAGCCTCCTCAATAGCTGGGACTACAGGCATTCACCACTTTGCCCAGCTAACTTTTTTTTTTTTTTTAAGTAGCGATGGGGTTTCACTATGTTGGCCAGGCTTGTCTCGAACTCCTGATCTCAGGTGATCCACCCGCCTTGGCCTCCCAAAGTGCTGCGATTACAGTCATGAGCCACCAGGCCCAGCCTAGAGATTGTATTTCTATGGGACAAAACTAATCTGAGCTATTAATACACTGAAGTGTGTTATGCATCTCTAAGAGGCAGTCATAATAGTGAGGCAGGGTTTCCAAACACTTATGACCACAGACCATTTTCACATAATATCTGCTTATCTGTTTATTCTCCTTCATGGGGTTCCAAAACAAAATCATGTCCATTAATTCCCTTGATCTGCTTGGAGTCCTATTTAGTGGACGTCTACCCAGAAGTACGCTTCCCAAAGAGGACAATGTATTGAAACAAATCAATGGAGGCTCTGCAAAGAAGTCCCCCATTTTTCTGATACCTGTAACATGGTGAAGACCAGCGAAAGCATCCTTCAGGTAGGTGTCCCAAGTGCAGTGGTTTTAGCAAAACCAAAATGAAAGTACGTTTTATCATTTCATTGTATCCCAGAGAATCACAGAAATTGAGATTTGAAAGTATCAATACCCCCAAGTCACATTCTTGATTAGGAACCAAAATCCAGCTGCCAGTGTTATGTCAAATGTGTATTGAGCATCCACTATGATCCAGGCACTTGTTTCATACTCCCCAACAACCTTACCAAGCTGCTTCTGTAGTGATCAGTCCAATTTCATAGCTATTGGGAAGATCAGAGAGGGTGGACCACCTCTCTGAGGTCACACAGCTGGAGGGAGGGCTAGCCTGCTTCTCCGCTATGCTCTGCTGCTGCTGGGCAGTGAAGAGACTTGTAAACATATCAGGCACTACAAATAGCAATATACAGTATCTGCAACAGACCAATGACAACTGTAATACCTTCGAGAGTATCCATTTTTACCAGTTTCAGAGTACTGAGACTATAATGTGGAAATGAAAAAACTGCCAGTCTCAGTGACTCATGCCTTTAATCCCAGCACTTCAGGAGGGCAAGGTGGGAGGATCACTTAAGGCCAGGAGTTCAAGACCAGCTTGGGCAACGTACTGGAACCTCCTCTTTACAGAAAAAAATTTAAAATTAGCCAAGCATGCAGTGTGTGCCTGTGATCCTAACTACTCAGGAGGCTGATTTGGGAGGATGGCTTCAGCTCATGAGATAGAGGCTGTCGTCAGCTACAGTGGTGCCATTGCACTTCAGCTTGGCTGCCTGGGTGACAGAATGAGCCCAGTTTCTAAAACAAAAAAATTGAGGCCGGGAGTGGTGGCTCATGCCTGAAATCCTAGCACTTTGGGAGGCTGAGGCTGGTGGATCACGAGGTCAGGAGTTCGAGATCATCCTGGCCAACGTGGTGAAAACCCGCCTCTAGTAAAAATACAAAAATTCGCCAGGCGTGGTGGTGGGTGTCTGTAACCCCAGGTACTTAGGAGGCTGAGGCAGGAGAATCACTCTAATCCAGGAGGGGGAGGTTGCAGTGAGCTGAGATTGCGCCATTGCACTCCAACTTCGGTGACAGAGCGAGACTCCATCTCAAAAATAAATAAATTTTAAAAGTTGGGCCAGGTGTGGTGGCTCATGCCTATAATCCCAGGACTTTGGGAGGCTGAGGCGGGTGGATCATGAGGTCAAGAGATCGAGACCATCTGGTCAATATGGTGAAACCCCATCTCTACTAAAAATACAAAAAATTAGCTGGGCATGGTGGCGCGTACCTGTAGTCCCAGCTACTCAGGAGGCTGAGGCAGGAGAATTGCCTGAACCCAGGAGGCGGAGGTTGTGGTGAGCCGAGATGGCGCCATTGCACTCCAGCCTGGGTAACAAGAGCGAAACTCCATCTCAAAAAAAAAAAAAATAAAAAATAAAAAATAAAAAAGTTGAAATGTAAGAAATACTTAAAAGTATTAAAATGTTCTTTTTTTTTCTTTTTTTTGAGATGGAGTTTCCCTGTTGTTGCCCAGACTGGAGTGCAATGGCCCGATCTCAGCTCACTGCAACCTCCGCCTTCTGGGTTCAGGCAATTCTCCTGCCTCAGCCTCCCGAGTAGCTGGAACTACAGGCACGCACCACCATGCCCAGCTAATTTTTGTATTTTTAGTAGAGATGGGGTTTCACCATGTTGACCAGGATGGTCTCAATCTCTTGACCTCGTGATCCACCTGCGTCGGCCTCCCAAAGTGCTGGGATTATAGGCATGAGCCACCGTGCCCGGCCGTAAATTAAAATGTTTTAACAGCCATATTGAAAAAATAAAAAGAAACAGATGAAATTAGTTTTAATCATATATTTTATTTAACCCAATACACTCAAAATAGTCTCATTTCAACCTTGTAACTAAAATTTTTTAAATGATTAAAAATGTCTCATTAGGTCTTTTAAGTATGATGTGTATTTTACACGTAGGCACATCGTGAGTGCTCAGTAGCTATATGTGCCTAGTGGCTGTTGTACTGGATGGCATAGGCTCAGAAATTCCACAGCACAGGGAAACCCCAAGCAGAACCTGAGAAGTCACCAAGAAGTTACAGGGAAAAGAATGGCAGTGAGTAGAAGGTGCGGTTTGGTTAATATAAATGTTAGAAGACAGCCTGTCCAGGAAAAGGCTTAGCTGGCAGTACGGTCAGGTTAGAGTAGAATGGACTCTGTTAAGCAAAGATGAAAGCTGACTGAGTGTGCATGACTGTTCCCAGCAAATACTCCAGGCAGGGATTGGGGAGACACTTGCGGTCTAGGCCAGGAAGTGATTTGGTCTTGTGTTTGTTGCTTGGAATTCTAGTCGAGTTGCTGTGTGCGTGCGTGTGTGTGTGTGTGTGTGTGTGTGTGTGTATGTGTGTGTTTTTAAGATGGAGTCTTGCTCTGTCATCCAGGCTGGAGTGCAATGGTGCAATCTTGGCTCACTGCAACCTCTGCCTCCCAAGTTCAAGCAATTCTCGCGCTTCAGCCCCCTGAGGAGCTGGGATTATAGGCATGCACCACCATGCTTGGCTAATTTTTGTATTTTTAGCAGAGGTGGGGTTTCACCATGTTGGCCAGGCTGGTTTCGAACTCCTGACCTCAGGTGATCCACTTGCCTTGGCCTCCCAAAGTGCTGTGATTACAGGCGTGAGCCACCGCATCTGGCCATTTTGCTGTTGTTGTTATTGTTTGTTTGTTTTTAAGAGACAGGGTCCTGCTCTGTTTCCCAGGCTGGAGTGCAGTGGTAGGATCATAGCTCACTGCAACCTTGATCTTCTGGGCTCAAGCGACCCTCCCACATCAGCCTCCTGAGTGGCTGGGAGGGACTACAGGCGTGAGCCACCATGCCTGGCTAATTTTTAAAATTTTTTTGTAGAGATAGGGACTTGCTATGTTGCCCAGGCTGATCTCAAACTCCTGGGCTCAAGCAATCCTCCCACCTTGGCCTCCCAAAGTTCTGGTATTACAGGTGTGAGCTACTGTGCCAAGCCTGCAAGTGACGTATGTTTACAGTGACTACTTCTCAGACTCTTTTTTTTTTGAGACGGAGTTTCGCTCTTGTTACCCAGGCTGGAGTGCAATGGCACGATCTCGGCTCACCGCAACCTCCGCCTCTTGGGTTCAGGCAAGTCTCCTGCCTCAGCCTCCTGAGTAGCTGGGATTACAGGCACGCGCCATCATGCCCAGCTAATTTTTTGTATTTTTAGTAGAGACAGGGTTTTACCATGTTGACCAGGATGGTCTCAATCTCTTGACCTCGTGATCCACCCACCTCGGCCTCCCAAAGTGCTGGGATTACAGGCGTGAGCCACCGTGCCCGGCCACTTCTCAGACTCTTTAGCGAGAGACAGTTTCAGCTCCCTGTCCCATTCTGACTCAGTAGTTCCAAACTTTTTGCTGTGTCTTCATGCTGACGTTCTCTGCACTCCTTGTCTTGGCTCCCCCATCTTCATTTCATCTTTGGGCTAGCTTTCCTCCCCCAGACAGAAGCAGCCTACATGCTCTGGTTGTCCTCTTATTAAACAGACTTCAAATACCTGATCCCCTCTTGACCTGCTCTGAAATATTTCTTCTTACACACCTCTGTAAAAGCGTTTCACAGTCCCCTGTATTAATCCCTGTGGCTTTTTTTTTTTTTGTCTCAGCTCTGCATACTTGTACCATGAGCCATGATCCTAAGTCAGAAACCCTTTCTCTCACCGGTGCAGATGATTGCTCCCTCCAGGTGTGTGGGAGGGAGCTTGGCATGCCTTTAATCAAACTGTGAGCTTTTTCAGAACTTCCAGCCCACCACTGAGCTCATCCGGAGAATGTCTGCTTTTCCCTGTCAAATATTTCTCTGATCCAAAGTCTGTTAACAATTTAGACGTCAAATCCCCGTCTTGAGGTTACTGAACGGCTATCTCCTTTTGTTATGAAATGAAGGTGTGTAATTATTCCAGCCAGGTTTGAAGTCACCTGATCTGAGCTGGGCTCTCTCCTGGGGATGCTCTGTGAGTATGAAATTCCCGAGTTCCCTTCCCAAGCTCGCAGTGCGACAGAAGCCGACAGCTATCCGATCTGCTGGTCTTAGAGGAACCCGTTTCATACAAACACGTACAGCTTATGGGGGTTATCTTGGGACTGGCGTGCAGACCCAGGGAACGGAGTTGAAACCACGTGCTTTCAATAATTTTTTTGACAACTAAGCACTTCTTGAGGCCAGGATTTCTCTTATCTTTTCCCTTTCTTAGCTGTAAGAAAAGCATAGACATGTTTTGTTGGTTGCAACTTTTCAAAGTCCAACTTTTCTGGGTTTTGGTGCCTGGAACAACTTTTTTTCTTTTCCTTCTTTTCTTTCTTTCTTTCTTTCTTTCTTTCTTTCTTTCTTTCTTTCTTTCTTTCTTCTTTCTTTCTTTCTTTCTTCCTTTCTTTCTCCCTCCCCCTCCTCCTCCTCCTCTTCCTCCTCCTCCTCCTCCTCCTCCTCCTCCTCCTCCTCCTCCTCCTCCTCCTTCTTTTCTTCTTCTTCTTCTTCTCTTTTTTTTTTGACATGCAGTCTCACTTTGTTACTCAGGCTATAGTGCAGTGGTGCGATTTTGGCTCACTGCAACTTCTGCCTCCCAGGTTCAAGCGATTCTTGTGCCTCAACCTCCCGAGTAGCTGGGAGTACAGGTGCCCACCATAATACCTGGTGAATTTTTGTATCTTTTAGTAGAGACAGGGTTTCACCATGTTGCCCAGGCTGGTCTTGAACTGACAGCCTTTTTAAAAAATTTTTATTTTTTTGAGACGGAGTTTCGCTCTTGTTACCCAGGCTGGAGTGCAATGGCGCGATCTTGGCTCACCGCAACCTCCTCCTCCTGGGTTCAGGCAATTCTCCTGTGTCAGCCTCCCGAGTAGCTGGGATTACAGGCACGCGCCACCATGCCCAGCTAATTTTTTGCATTTTTAGTAGAGACGGGGTTTCACCAAATTGACCAGGATGGTCTCGATCTCTTTTTCATGATCCACCCGCCTCGGCCTCCCAAAGTGCTGGAATTACAGGCTTGAGCCACCGCGCCCGGCCGGTGAACTGACAGCCTTAAGTGATCTGCCCACTTCGGCATCCCAATGTGTTGCGATTCCAGGCGTGAGCCACTGCGCCCTGCCTGAAACAACTTTTAGGACAAAGAATGTTGATTTTTGTTACTCAGTCTCCTGGGACTGAGGTCTCCTTCCTTTGACAATAAGAGAAGAAAGGTGGGCAGGAAAAAATGGCCTGAAAAGAGAAAGGTGGAGAGAAGCGTAAGGGAAGCCCATCTTCTCCTCTTTGGACCTCCCTAGTCCCCCTTGGGGCTCCTGTGACCTCCCACTGTTTTCACTTTACTTTCTTTCTTTTTTTTTTTTTTTTGAGATGGAGTTTCACTTTTGTTGCCCAGACTGGAGTGCAATGGCGAGATCTTAGCTCACCCGCAACCTCCACCTCCCAAGTTCAAGCGATTCTCCTGCCTCAGCCTCCCAACAGCTGAAATTACAGGCATGCACCACCACACCCAGCTAATGTTGTAGAGAATGGGGTTTCGCCATGTTGGCCAGGCTGGTCTCAAACTCCTGATCTGCCCGCCTTGGCCTCCCAAAGTGCTGGGATTACACGTGTGAGCCACCATGCTCGGGAGGCTTTACTTTCTCCTCCCAGTCAATGTTTGCTCTCGGAAAAGAAGCCGATCAAGGTAATTTATTGGCTATTGTTACTTTTGAGATATAATACATTATCATACAATTTTTGAGATATATATATATATATATCAAATTTAAGATATACCTTAAAATTTTTGAGATATAATACATATATCATAAAATTCACCCTTTCAAAGTGTACAATACAGTGGTTTTTGGTATATACCAAGGATGTGCCACCATCACCACCATATAATTCTAGAACATTTTTGTCACCACCCCCAAAAGAAACTCTGTCCCCAATAGTAGTCATTTCCATTCCTCTTTTCTCCTATGAATCTGTCTTTTGTTAGTTTAATTTGCAGGCCCCCAGGTACTGTACTTAAGAGGGCAGAGGAAAAGGTTTCCTCTGACACCGTGTATCTTACAGTATGGTAGGACAGGCTAGAGGAGTTCTCTGCATTTTACCATTGGAGGCCGGGGTGCTTCCTGACACCTTAATTCAATACCTTGGCATCACAGGAATTGCCAGGCATAATTTTGTGATGAATGTCAACTTAGAATTGCTTAGTAAATGCGCGTTGGTCAATGGCTGACTGACAGACTAACAAGAATGAGCCAGCATCAGCTTTGTACTAATGAGTTCTAGTTACAGACCCAGAGCAGAAAAAGCAGTAGAAAACAGTCCGATCTTGAGGTGGGACTTGGGAGAAGAGAGGAAAAAGTGTGCTTCCTGAGAGGGGCCAGAGGTCCAAAGAGCTACTGTCATTGATGTGGAAGCGGCTACCTTGTTTGGGGTATATACCCGGGGTTCGTTCTCACACACCAGGAAAATTTAGGACACGAACACACACGAGGAGTTTGAAAGCAGAGGTTTAATAGGCAAAGGCAAAGATAAACAGAACAGTTGTCTCTCTCTATAGAGAAGGTTCTTCCAAGCGGGAGACTAGCTGGCAGTGGTGGCTGGATTTGACAGTCCATTGTGAGGAGGGGGTTCTGATTTAGGTAGGGCTCGCAGATCAGTTTCATCAGGTGTGACATTTACATAGTGCAGGGGAAAGCTGGTCACCCTACCCTAATCTTATCAAGCAAATGAATTTTCCCCTTGGCAGGTGCCATCTTATCTGCACCTTAGTGTACACGTGGCTGGCAGAGAAGGGAAGATGGAGCCGCCGTCTTCAACATGTCTAGCTCCTAGTTCCCACCAGCATTCACCCATGCAAGCTCCGAGCTTGCTTGTCATGTCTGCAGACTTTATAGGCTTCTGTTTGTTAGACAGTGATTTGGAACTGCTTTTCCTTAAAAAGAGAAGCCTTACCGAGGACTCATATGCCCTCACTATCTGCCTAAGCGATTTCTTCCCAACTCCTGTATCAATGTCTCTCATTTTCCATAAGATAAAAAGGAAACTTCTGAACAAAAAGAGATTTACACAGTTGTTGGCTGATTTGCAGATAACTGATCACCCATCATTGAGAAAGGACATATGGACCAGGTGTGGTGGCTCATGCCTGTAATCTCAGTGCTTTGGGAGGCAGGAGGTGGGAGGATTCCTTGAGCCCAAGAGTTTGAGGCTGTAGTGAGCTGTGTTCATGCCACTGCACTCCAGCCTGAGTGACAGAGAAGGACCCAAAAATTAAAATAAAATAAAATAAAGTAAAATAGAATAAAGGCCAGGTGCAGTGGCTAATGCTTGTAATCCCAGCACTTTGGGAGGCTAAGGAGGGTGAATCACCTGAGATCAGGAGTTTAAAACCAACCTGGCCAACATGGTGAAACCCTGTCTCTACTAAAATACAAAAATTAGCCAGGCATGGTGGCATGCTCCTCTAATTCCAGCTACTCGGGAGGCTGAGGGAGGAGAATCGCTTGAACCCTGGAGACAGAGGCTGTAGTGAGCCGAGGTCGTGCCACTGCACTCCAGCCTGGGTGACAGAGGGAGACCCTGCTTCAAAAATAAATAAATGGGCCGGGTGCAGTGGCTCACACCTGTAATCCCAGCACTTGAGAGGCTGAGGCGGTTGGATCACCTTAGGTCAGGAATTCAAGACCAGCCTGACCAACATGGTGAAACCCTGTCTCTACTAAAAATACAAAAGTAGCCGGATCACAAGTTCAGGGGTTTGAGACCAGTCTGGCCAATATGGTGAAACCCCGTCTCTACTAAAAATACAAATGAAAAAAAAAATGCCTGTAATCCCAGCTACCTGGGAGGCCGAGGCAGGAGAATTGAATGAACCCTGGAGGTAGAGGTTGCAGCGAGCTGAGATCTTGCCATTACACTCCAGCCTGGGCAACAGGAATGAAACTCTATCTCAAAAATAAACAAAGAAATAAATAAAAAGACATTTAACCATCTGAAAAATATTCCAAGGCAAAAATGTTGTGAGGAGAACTGAGGTGTCAAAAATCTCCCCCCTGTGATCCCAAAAGACACAATTTTTGAAACTTAGGTTCCTAGAAAAAGTGTGTTACTAAGGGCGAGAGTTCATGACATCTTAAAAAACATATGGGGATGAAAATAGGGAGCCTCTGACTTTCTCTTGCAATTGCACCACTCCAAGCAGGACAGGAAACAAACACTTGTGCATCTTCGATGACACATGAAGTGGTTATGAAAGGTGCCATTTCAGTAGGGCTAAAAGGACGTGGCAGTGCCAGCCAAGTAAAATACACAGCTGAACTGGAGTGTGGGCAGAAGAATGTAGGCTTGCACATGGGGAGGTGGTGGAGTGAGCCTTCCACCTTGGGGAGCAGAGCCAGGTTACCAGGTTACTGAGCTGAGCTGGGCAGTTACTTGGCCTACAAGCAAGGTTTCCCAGCACTTGAACTTGGGACGCCTGAAACTGAGGAGGTGGCTTGGAACTCCTTGGAGGAGTCGGGGAGATGGGATCTCTGTCATCTGTGGGACTGAAGACCATTTCATTTCCTGGGTGTGGTGGCTCACACCTCTAATCCCAGCACTTTGGGGGGGCTGAGGCAGGTGGATCACAAGATCAGGAATTTGAGACCAGTCTGGCCAATATGGTGAAACCCCATCTCTACTAAAAATACAAAAGAAAAAAAAAAAAAGGCTGGGCGTGGTGGCTCACTCCTGTAATCCCAGCACCTTGGGAGGCTGAGGCAGGCAGATCACAAGGTCAGCAGATCGAGACCATCTTGGCTAACATGGCGAAACCCCATCTCTATTAAAAATACAAAAAATTAACTGGGTATGGTGGCATATGCTTGTAGTCCCAGGTACTTGGGAGGCTGAGGCAGGAGAATTGCTTGAATCCAGGAGGCAGAGGTTGCAGTGAGCCAAGATCACTCCACTACACTCCAGCCTGGCAACAGAATGAGATTCCATCTCCAAAAGAAAAAAAAAGGCTGTGTGTGGTGGCTCATGCCTGTGATCTCAGCATTTTGGGAGGCTGAGGTGGGTGGATCACGAAGTCAAGAGATTGAGACCATCCTGGCCAATATCGTGAAGCCCTGTCTCTATTAAAAATACAAAAATTAGCTGGGCATGGTGGCGCATGCCTGTTAGTCCCAGCTACTCGGGAGGCTGAGGCAGGAGAACTGCTTGAACCCGAGACACGAAGGTTGCAGTGAGCTGAGGTTGTGCCACTGCACTCCAGCCTGATGACAGAGCAAATCTCTGTCTAAAAAAAAAAAAGGAAACAAAAGAAAGACCATTTCATTTTGCCCAGCATCGGCCTAGAAGAGATGGGTGGGGAGTGCCAGATAGGGCAGCCCAGAACACAAAGGAAAAAGAATCCTGGTGTGCAGGCACCCACAGGAGAGGAGATGTTGGCTCAGCTGTAAAGGAAGGAGAGAAAAGGGAGAAAACACAGACAGTGTGGCAGGTAAGTGTGATTACATGTGAGACAGAACCACCGTGAAAATTCTCCCATTCTCTGCTGGCAAAATCTTCAGTCAGGCCAACGGCAGATAAAGAAATCCAAGGCTGATTGCCAACAACCAGAGGTTAAAGACTCGGGAAGAGTTCAGAAGTTCAGGAAAATAAAAGCAGATTATCATTCAAGGGTTCTGTGAACCAGAGGAAAGGTGAAATGACAGGAGGACCTGGGAGTGGCCGGCGTTGGGGCGGGGAGGAAAGCGATCATTCCAGGTAAATTCTACCTGGAGGTGCAGCTGCAGAGGCAGGGAGCCAAGGGACACAGGTTGTGGGTGCGCCCTCTTCACCTGCGCACCTGGTCCAGCAGATCAGCCCTAAGCAAGGCCAGGCTGGAGGGAAAAGTACAGGACCGTGCTCCCAGGCAGCTTTCAACAGAGTTTTGCTCTGTCACCAGGCTGGGTGCAGTGGCACGATCCTGGCTCACTGCAAACTCTGCCTCCCACGTTCAAGTGATTTTCCTGCCTCAGCCTCCCGAGTAGCTGGGATTACAGGCACCTGCCACCATACCTGGCTAATTTTTGTATGTCTGATAGAGACAGGTTTCACCATGTTGGCCAGGACGGTCTCAATCTCTTGACCATGATCTGCCTGCCTCTGCCTCCAAAAGTGCTGGGATTACAGGGGTGAGCCACTGTGCCCAGCCTTCATTTTTATACCAAAGAGACAAAATGCCCAGCTCATTTGTCTTTTCTTTTCTTTGTGGGTGTTTTTTTTGAGACAGGGTTTCTCTCCCCCAGGCTGGGATGAAGTGGAGCGATTTCAGCTCACCACAACCTCCACCTCCCTGGTTCAAGTAATTCTCCTGCCTCAGTCTCCTGAGTGGCTGGGACTATAGGCGTGTGCCACCACCCCTGTATTTTGATTCTCTAATACAAATACAAAAAAATACAATAATTGTTTGTATTTTTATTAGAGACAGGGTTTCACCATGTTGGCCAGGCTAGTTTCAAACTCCTGAGCTCAGGCAATCCACCCGCCTAGGCCTCCCAAAGTGCTGGGATTACAGGTATGAGCCACTGCGCCCAGCTGACTATAATAGACATTTGCATTCATTAGCTCAGTGGCCTCAGAAACCCTGAGAGGCAGAGCTCAACACAGAAGCAGCTCAGAGCAGCCCGCAGCCTTTCCAAGTCTGGTGTCTGGGGGAAGACCCAGCTGGGATTTGGCTGAATTCTGAGCCTTTTACCTCTTTACGGCTCTGACACCCTAGAGCACCAACACAGCTGCCTCAGTATATTTTGAGACATTATATTTGTAAACTGCACGTAACTTTTTGAATGAAGTTTTAGAAACAGATGGCACACTCTCACCAGCTCATTTCTTGCCAGCATTCTCAATCGTTGGCACCAGACAGTCAGTCAGATACTGAAAGAAAATAGTGCCAGGCAAGGTAAAATCTTGAGGCTTTGACTCTTCAGCAAACACAAATGAATGAGAAACCCACCTCTCATTTTACCAATAAGCAGGGACTGGAACACTCGGTAATAGTGAGAGAAAGAACAGATCACGCAAATGAGGAGAACTGATGACGTTACCAAGTGAACCTAGGTGAAGAGAATTGATAGAAGCAATTCTTTCTCTTCCTCTCTCTCTCTCTCTCTCTCTCTCTCTCTCTCTCTCTCTCTCTCTTGAGACGAAGTTTCACTCTTGTTGCCCGGGCTGGAGTGCAATGGCAATGATCAAGGCTCACTGCAACCTCTGCCTCCCTGGTTCAAGTGACTCTCCTGCCTCAGCCTCCGAAGTAGCTGGGATTATAGACATGCACCACCATGCCCGGCTAATTTTGTATTTTTGGTAGAGATGGGGTTTCTCCATGTTGGTCAGGCTGGTCTCAAAACTCTCGACCTCAGGTGATCTATCCGCTTTGGCTTCCCAAAGTGCTGGGATTACAGGCGTGAGCCACTGTGCCCGCCTGGGTTTTAAGTAGCTTAAAGTCACGGGGGAAACAACTATTCACATTGACTTCTTCTTTGAATTGGCAAATGCCATCAAGAGTCCATGAGCTATGGGAAGGTGGTGACAGTGGCAGCCTGTGTGGAGAAAACCCAGTGACTGGGACAGGGTTTTATACATTTTGAATTCTCTACTAAGTCTTTAAGTTAATTTTAAAAAGCGAATTTATGTTTAGACTTAAGGTTGCTTTAAGGAACAGGCAGGGAAGCACAGCAACACATCATCCTTCAGTTGATCCACATCCGGGGATGCCTTGAAAGGGACAACGTCTAAGAGAGGAAGCTGAGCTTTCCAAGCCTGGCTGCAAAGACGGAAGCTGTGCCGTTGAAGCTGTGAAGAGAGAGGGAGAGGAAGTGAATGGATTTGTTACAATCCTGTGTTTTTTTTCTCCTTGAAGCAGGGTCTCTTTCTGTCATGCAGGCTGAAGTGCAGTGTCACCATCATGACTCTCAGGGATGCATCTGGGATAAAGGCATTTCAGAAACTGCTTTCCCAGTAAAGGACCTGGCATTATTCCTATTGCCTTAGAATGTTCCCTGGTCTTCTCTCACCCATCTATGTCTCACTTTCCCTCTCCGGCCATTCAACAAATTCATTCAGCAGCCACCTCCTTCTTCCCACCTCCCTACTCAAGGATCTTGCAACCTACAATAGATAAAACAAGTACTGAGAAGTGACTGTGATAGTGATCAGCATGGGGCAAAGGGGTATAAAACGCTTTTGCAGGAAGGGAGATGGGGGAAGAGGGGGGAAAGAATGAACTAGAATTCTGAGGAGGTGCCATTGGCCATGGAAGAACTATAGAGATTGGACGGTTGATTGAGTTGATTGCGAGCTGGCTAACTGTCTTGCATGGCTGCATTTGGTATGTTTGATGGGGGTAGTGGTATTTTGGTGACAAATCTGGAGAGCTTGATTGGAGCAATGCTGTGAAGAGCTTTTGTTGGCAGGCTGGGGAATTCGTATTTAATATAGTATCCAATAGGGATTCATCAAAGGTCTTTGAGCAGAAGAGTGACACAGAACCATGTAATGTTAGAGCTCAAAGGGGACTTCCCAGCCTTTACTTCCACCAAAAGTTTGACATCTCTGTCTACGGGGAAACTAGTTTCTCATTATCATGAGGATTAAATGAGAGGGCACTTGTAAAGTGCTCAGCCCATGGTTTGTTACCTAGTAAAGTTCAATTAATGTTAACTGACATTGTCATCATCACCATCACCATCATCACCACCATCATCACCATCATCATCATCATCATTATCATCACCATCATCACCATATAATCATCATCATCATCACCATCACCAGCATCATCACCATCATCATCATCATCACCATATAATCATCACCATCATCACCATCATGATCACCATCATCATCACCATCGCCATCATCATCATCATCATTATCACCATCATCATCACCATATCATCATCATCACCATCAACATCATCACCATCTTCACCATCATCATCACCATCATTATCATCACTATCATCACCATCATTATCATCACCATTATCATCACCACCAGCATCATCACCATCATCATCACCATCATCACCATCATCATCACCACCAGCATCATCATCATCACCATCATTATCATCACCATCATCACTACCAGCATCATCACCATCATCATCACCATCATTATCACCACCATCATCACCATCATCATCGTCATCACCATCATCACCATCATTATCACCATCATCACCATCATCACCATCATCATCACCATCATCACCATCACCATCATCATCACCATCATCACCATCAGTATCACCATTATCACCATCATTATCACCATCATCACCATCATTATCACCATCATCACCATCATCATCACCATCATCATCACCGTCATCACCATCATCATCACCATCATCACCATCATTATCACCATCACCATCATCATCACCGTCATCACCATCAGTCTGGTTATTATGTAGGAAGGTGTTCCTTAAGCCTTATTCCTCAGTTGTCCTATAAGTATTTGAAGACAACTGTCGCATTCCTATGTGAGCTTCTTCCTCCTTAAGTATTCCTGGTTTCTTGTGGCTCTCCTTATGCATGGGTATCACATTCCCTTCCCTTCCTGACTCTCTCTAGCCCTTGTAAAATGTGGTACTCAGAATCCAGTTGTCTGTCAGACCATAGCTGACCAGAGTAGGCCCTGCCTTTCTTTCACTCTAGAGATGATGCCTGAATTGGAAAAAAAAAAAAAAGCCAAAATATTTTTGGCAGCCTCATCCCATTGAGTCTCTGAATATAATGCTGATTTAAACTCCCAAGCAATTCCCACAAACACTACTGCTAAGCCCCAATCTTTCCAACTCTGTCCTTGTACTTGGTCCCAGCACAGAGCTTCAGATTGCTTTATGATGATTACATTTCCTCTAATTGTCAGGAAAAAGGCCTTGACATGGGCAGAAAGATTACTGAGTTTCCTTTCAACGGATTGCTGGGTATTATCTAGCAGAGGCTTCAGGGTTGTCTGATTTCACAGGGGTCTGTGTCTTTCATCGTTTTTGACTGAACTATTTTGTAACTGTAAATTATAGAAAACACAAGGTCATGGAAATGATTCTTGTCCACAGAGATCAAACGAGTTTTGTCTGGTAGAGATGGAATTGATTTCTACCCCATAAAGAGGCCGTCAGTCTTGCATCTCTTAGCAAATTTATTTCAGCATTCCCGACTGCTTGTAGATGTGTCTGTTCTCTGGATTCTCTTTCAGCCAGTTGTAATATTTCATTACCTGCATCATTAATTGAGTTAAATTAATTTAAAAATCTTGGACACATGTTCATTTTATATACATATATATATATACACATACACTCATATATATATATATATATTTTTTTTTGAGACAGAGTCTCTCTTTGTTGCCCAGGCTGGAGTACAGTAGCTCAGTCTTGGCTTACTGCTACCTCCACTTCCTGAGCTCAAGCGATTCTCATGTCTCACCTTGAATAGCTGGGACTACAGGAGTGCGCCACCATGCCTGGCTAATTTTTGTATTTTTAGTAGAAATGGGGTTTCACCATCTTGGCCAGGCTGGTCTCGAACTCCTGGTCTCAAGTGGTCCCAAAGTGCTGGGATTACAGGCGTGAGTCACTGCACCTGGCTTATTTTATGTTTGTATGAGGGCCATGATTTTTTTACTTCAGCGCATTTATAACAGTGCAGACACAGCATATTGCACTTGACTTTCTTATTCCATGACAAATGGAGAGCTCCGAACAGGGCCAAAAGGAAGACTGACCAAGCAATAGAGACCTTGCTTTACATTAGTTACTAGTCTCTCAACCTGTATGTCTTGGTGAAGTTGTTCAATCAGATGTTAATTCACTTAACCAAATCAATCTGCTTTTACTTACAAACAGGCTCACTGCAACCTCTGCCTCCCTGGTTCAAGTGACTCTCCTGCCTCAGCCTCCGAAGTAGCTGGGATTATAGACATGCACCACCATGCCCGGCTAATTTTGTATTTTTGGTAGAGATGGGGTTTCTCCATGTTGGTCAGGCTGGTCTCAAAACTCTCGACCTCAGGTGATCTATCCGCTTTGGCTTCCCAAATAGGTCCATTGGTTCAGGAGTTCAAAGTGATTTAGAGGAGGTTAAAGTTAAAACTTGCCGTCCCCAGATGCATTTCTGCCAATGACGACTGTAGGTCCGACTTCTATAACTTTAAAATCAGGCATAGATTCTCCTTTTTGCTCATTTACATTCTAATGGACACCTTTTGCCAAGATAGACCGGTCTATTATTGAAAATCCTGAGCTGGCTGGGCACAGTGGCTCATGCCTGTAATCCCAGCACTTTGGGAGTCTGAGGCGGGCAGATCACGAGGTTAGGAGTTTGAGGCCATCCTGGCCGATATGGTGACACCCTGTTTCTACTAAAAATACAAAATTAGCCAGGCGTGGTGGCGCACACCTGTAGTCCCAGCTACTTGGGAGGCTGAGGCAGAAGAATCGCTTGAACCAAGGAGGCAGAGGTTGCAGTGAGCTGAGATCACACCACTGCACTCCAGCCTGGGTGACAGAGCAAGGCTTTGCCTTAAAAACAAATTATCTCCCAAGTAGATGATGACACAAGCCTGTGGTCCCATCTACTTGGGAGGCAGAGACAGGAGGATCACTTTAGCCCTGGATGTTGAGGCCACAGTGAGCAGAGATTGCGCCACTGCACATTCCAGCCTGCATGATAGATGGAGACTGTCTCAAACAAAACTTTGTTTTTAAAGAAGAGGAGGGGTTACAGTTATGCATCACCTCCTTGACAGTGTGTTTTGTTTTTAACAGCATTAGTGAGGTATAATTTACACGCCACAAAATTCACCCGTTTTAAAGGTGAATGGTTAGATGAGTTTTAGTAAATGTATACAGTTGTGCCTGAGGGAACTGCTCTGTGAGCTGACAACCAAAAGGACAGGAATGATTTAATGAGACAAAGGAAGGAAAAAGCTGCTCCAGGCAGAGATGATGGCTCGAGCTCCTGCAGGGAGCATAGTGCATTTAAGGAACTCAGGTGAATCACGAATCCCCATTAAAAGGCAAAATATGTCACCTCACTTCATCCACTGCATTTCCTATTTCCTATTTAATATTTCCTTCAAAACATGTGAGAGTCAACAGCATTTGAATGCCTAAATGCATAAACTCTAGTTATGCTAAACACGTGTCTAGAACCACTCAGTCCCTGATGGTTTACTCAAGGTTTTACTATAACAAGAAGTAAATATTAGGATGGTAAAATTCAGAATGGTCCCTGAGGGGGAATAAAATTGTAATAAAATTTCCTCCTCTTCCAGGTCTTGTTTCAGTGAGAATGTAAAGTATGTGTGCTCTGTGCTTTGTGACGAAGTCCCTGATTTATTTCTCTCTGGAACAAGCACACCACAACAAAGTGAGAATGAGCAGGTAATTCAGAGGGAGAAGAAGGGAATGGAACTCTACTCAGAAATATATCTTCATATGAACTTGGAATCTGAAATAGATCCAGGTCGTTAAAACACTGAAAGGCTGTTTCCATGAGTGAGGCAACCCAGAGGCCCTCTGAGGACTTCCGTGGCACGTTGGAATCCCCTGGCATAAATGAATCCAAATTAGTCAGGTTAGGCAAGATTGTGCTGCAGTAACAAGGAAACACTTCATTTCCAGTGGCTTCATGCTGAAGCAGTGTTGTTGTCTGGGGTAAATACCGGAGGTTCATCATCTCATGCTAAGGAAATTGAGGATGTGGGCACACGAGAAGTGAGTTTAAAAGTGGAGGCTTAAGAGTGAGAGAGAGATTTAATAGAGAGAAAGAGAAAAGCTCTCTCTTTTGCAGAGAGAGAATGGCTCCCGAGTGGGTCTTCCGGTCCCTTGGTGAAGGGCATGAGACGCAAGTGTTTGATTTACGTAGGCCCCAAAGATTGGTTGGACCAGGTGTAACATTTATATAGCACATGAAGAAGCTGGCCACCCCACCCTAATCTTTTATTATGTAAATGGGTTTTCTGCCTGGCAGGCACCATGTTGTCTGCTCCTTACTGTATACATGGTTGACAAAGAAAAGGGAAGATGGAGCCACCATGTTGAACATACCTGGCCCCCAGGTAGCCTTTTCCCATTGTCACAGCTGCTGGCATTCACCTGTGCAAGCTTCCATTTTGCTTATCTACATCTGCAACTTGATTTTACAGGTTGCTTTTTCTTGGGAAAGAAATGATTTGTGGGCCGCTTTTTATTAAAACAGAAATCTTTCCGAGGTCTTCCTTTCCCTATCTGCCTGAATGATTTCTTTTTAACTCCTGTATCTATACAACAGGTTATTGTTTGATGTAGGTCAATGGCTTTCCTTGGTGGCTTTCCTCAAATAGTTGGTTCAGGAATCTCAGCTCCATCCATCTTGTGATGGTGTCATCTCCATCATGTGCTCTCAAGAATTTGCCACAGACCAAGTGTGGAGGCTCATGATGACTGCACTCCCAGCCCTTTGAGAGGCCAAGGTGGGAGGATCGCTTGAGTCCAGCAGTTTGAGACCAGCCTGGGTAACCTAGCGAGACCCCATCTCTACAAAAAATAAAAGCCAGGTGTGGTAGTGCACACTTGTGGTCCCAGCTACTTGGAAGTCTGAGGTGGGAGGATTGCCTGAGCCCAGGAAGTCAAGGCTGCAATGAGCTGCGATCACACTACTGCGTTCTAGCCTAGGTGACAGAATGAGACCCTGTCTCAAAAAACAATTTGCTGCCAGGTGCGGTGGCTCACGCTGTAACCTTAGCACTTTGAGAGGCCAAGGCGGGTGGATCATGAGGTCAGGAGATTGAGATCATCCTGGCCAACATGGTGAAACCACATCTCTACTAAACACACACACACACACACACACACACACACACCAAATTACCTGAGTGCGGTGGTGGGCACCTGTCATCCCAGCTACTCAGGAGGCTGAGGCAGGAGAATCACTTGAACCTGGGAGCTGGAGGTTGCAGTGAGCCAAGATCACGCCACTGCACTCCAGCCTGGCAACAGAGCAAGACTGCGTCTCAAAACAAAAACAAAAACAAAAACAAAAAAACAAACAAACAAAAACAATTTGCCATGGAAGAGAAAGAGAAAGGTGGATGATGACATGGAGATTTTATGGCCAGGCTTAGAAGTGGTATACATCCCTTCTGCTCCTGTCCCTTTGGTCAGAATCCAGTTATAGTGACCCAATCTAAGAGCGAAAGAAGGCTGGGAATTGTAGTCTTCTTGTGTACACAGGAAAAAGAAAATAAAACAGGATTTGGTGGCTATATAATATCATCTTTGCCACAAGCTCCTGATTTTGTTATTAGATGCTTTCCAAGTTACGAAAGAATCCTGCTTGTTTTAGCAGAGGTAACACAGGTGTGGAAAGGTGAAACTAACAACCTCCCTGCTCTCTGTCTCCTGGCTTCTACGCCCTGTGTTGCCTGCCACATGGCCCTCCTTGCTGGTGTAACTGTATTCCACGTGCATGAATGGTTCAGGAGACATTCACTCTGGAAGGCCCTTCTGAACTGGAAGTTCTCCTGATAAACCTCGAATTGCTGAAAAATGCCCAAATGAAATGTTTATCCAAGAAATACCACAGGTTGACAGGGGAGTGATAGTGTTTTTTTTGGAATTTAAGATCCAGTGCTTTTGTTTATGTTTTCTCAGTTGACTGCAGCCTTTGGCAGGAACTGCGGCAACAGAAAGACTTGGTTCAGACCTGGCTCTGCCTCCCACCCTTCACGTGATTTTGGACAAGTAGTAAACTCCTCTAAACATTATTGACCTCAGAGAGATCTGCTATCTGTCCTATGTGGTATTTTCATTGCTACGAGATAAAGTCTTCTCTTAAATCTGCTGGATTGTTGGATACCTTTGACATCTCAGTATCCACAACTAGAGACCAAGCTAGCTCTTATTTCAAATGTGTACAGTGGGCTGGGCGTGGTGGCTCACACCTGTAATCCCAGCACTTTGGGAGGCCAAGGTGGGTGGATGGCTTGAGTCCAGGAGTTCGAAATCAGTCTGGCCAACATGGTGAAAACCCGTCTCTGCTAAAAATACAAAAATTAGCCAGGTGTGGTGGTGCAAACCTGTATTCCAGCTACCTGGGAGACTGAGGCAGGAGAATCGCTTGAACTTGGGAGGCAGAGTTGCAGTGAGCTGAGATTGCACCATTGCACTCCAGCCTTGGCTACAGAGCAAGACCCTGTCTAAATAAATAAATAAATAAATAAATAAAATGTTTCCAGTGCACCCCAAGAAGTTGGGCTAATCGTCTGCAGAGCATAGTGCCATTTGATTGGGAGGAAAAAAAATTTAGCCTGTCATGGTGTCCTTTTTTTTTGAGAAGGATTTTTTACTCTGTTGCCCAGGCTGGAGTGCAATGGTGCAATCTCAGCTCACTGCAACCTCCGCCCCCTGGGTTCAAGCAATTCTCCTGCCCCAGCCTCCTGAGTAGCTGGGATTACAGGCTCCTGCCACCATGCCCAGCTAATTTTTGTATTTTAGCAGAGACAGGGTTTCACCATGTTGACCAGACTGGTCTCGAACTCCTGACTCAAGTGATTCACCCACGTTGGCCTCCCAAAGTGCTGTAATTACAGGTATGAGCCACTGTGCCTGGCCTCTTTTCACTTCTTCTGGGCACATATGTAGGAGTGGAATTGCTAGCTTATGTGGTGATGCTGTGTTTAACTTGTTGAGGAACTGCCAAATTGCTTAAAATTCTTAGTTTCCACACAAAGGACATTGCATTTAAGTTTTCACTGGGACCCGAATGTTAGGCAGCTGGTCCTGCCCCTCAGGGCTATTGTTAGAGGATATTAAAGTCTAAAGGTGCCTGAATTCTCTCTCCTTTATATGGCTTAGCACTCATTGACCAGAAATTAACCTCTAGCTTGGAGCCCACTTAAGGTTTGCTTGTCTTTCTGTGGACAAACGTGGTTTACTTGACTGTATGTGCCACACTGTGGAAGGAGAACAGTTTATTTAGGCCATTAGCTTGAGGACTGAAACCACTGAAACCCACATACGCTTGCTTACATCTGCATTCCATGACTATTATCACGTGGATTTCATAACACGACTTTACTATTCCGCTGTCTTTACCATGTATTTGTCTGTTCTCACATTGCCATAAAGAAATGCCTGAGATGGGGCAACTCATAAGGGAAAGAGATTTGATTGGTTCACGGTTCCACAGGTTGCACAGAAGGCATAGTGGCTTGTGCTTCTGGGGAGGCTTCAGGAAACTTACAACCGTGATGAAAGGGGAAGGAGAAGCAGGTACGTCTTACATGGCTGGGGCAGGAGGAAGTGGAGGGGGAGCTGCCAAACACTTTTAAACAAGCCAGTCTCGTGAGAACTCACTCACCATCATGAGAACAGCACGGAGGGGAAGGTGCTCAGCCGTTCGTGAAGAATCCACCCCTGTGATCCAACCACTTCCCATCGGGCCCCCACTTCCAACATTTGGGATTACAATTCAACATGAGATACAGGCAGGGACGCAGATCCAAACTGTATCAACCAACATGACTTCACTATGGCAGGAAACACTTGCCCAGAAAGATAAAGATTTCAGGTAACTTAAATGTTTGTTTTAGGAATTTCCTCCAAACTTACTTAAAACTGCTTAACTTTGGATTGTATCAAATGATCATTAACTCACCTTGCTGTCTCCATGATCCTGGATTATATCATAATCCTTTTCAATTTTAGCCTGCCCCACACTGAAAGACCTTCCTTAAACCAGACTCTTAAACATCATAAACACCCTGAATTTACCTGTCCCACTCAGACATTGTTAAGATTTCCAGGGTAGTGCTGTCTCTATGGGAGTCAGCATTCAGTAAGTTGCAATTTTCTTTTCCACACTATGTAGTTGCTCCAATCTGATTTTATCTAATATCCATCCATCCATCCATCCATCCATCCATCCATCCATCCATCCATCCACTGATTTATTTATTCATTCAACATATATTTACTGAGTGCCTACTATGTGTTCAGCACCCTTAGACCCTGGTTCAGTGATGACTGATAATGTTACAGCCCTTGTCTTTACTGAGTTCACTCTCTCCTTCATCATTACGTCACTTTCCTGCTGCTAGGTGAAAGGGCCCAGCATATGCCACTTTGGCATAAGGATTATTTTGAGCTGAAGGTAATTGGGAAAATACAGACAGGAAAACTCTCTGTCCTTCTCCTTTCTGCCTAAAAGCAGGCCATGTTTCCCTTTGTAAAGGTAATATAAATTTCCATTTGTAAGGGTTTGTGAAGTAGCGCCTCTCTCCAGTACCAGAAGAGGAGAATAACTCTTAATCACTGTGGATGACTTAGCACTGGAGACAGTAACAAGGTGAGTCTGCATAACGAATCCTACTATTCATCCCTTATCTTCTGTACATTTTCTAGTTATCTTTCCACAGTTTGCCACTCCTAGAAGTCCAAATTATCTGTTTTCCTTTGTCTAGTCACTTCACAATTTATCACCCTTTGTTAGAATGGTATGTAAGCACCTGAGTCTGACCCCTTTTTTGGTTTGTTTGTTAGTTTGTTTTTAGATACAGTCTCACTCTGTTGCCCAGGCTGGAGGGCAGTGGCGCAATCTCCGCTCACTGCAATCTCTGCCTCCTAGCTTCAAGTGATTCTCCTGCCTTAGACTTTCAAGTCAAGTAGCTTGGACTTACAGGTGCACATTACCACACCCAGCTAACTTTTGTATTTTTAGTAGAGGCAGGGTTTCACCATGTTGGCCAGGGTAGTCTTGAACAACTGACCTCAAGTGATCCACCTGCCTTGGCCTCCCAAAGTGCTGGGATTACAGGCAAGAGCCACTATGCCCAGCCTGGAGTCTTACTTTCTGTGAGGCCTCCTGGGCAAGAAAAAATATTAGCATCAAATAAACTTTTTATGTATTTCTCTTGTTAATCTGGATTTTATCCATTTAATTTTTCAGTCTTCAGTAACGGAACATAAGAGGGTAGACAAATGTTTTTCTTCCTCTATGTAGGAAACATGGAGACCACAAAGTACTTTCTCCGTGAGTTGATTTGGAAGTGGAGCTTTCCCACAGCAAAAAAGCTGGATCTTTGAGCCATTAAAATCTGGACTTTGACTTGATCTCCAGAAGGTTAGGAAGCAAGGTGTTTGCAATGAGTTTGTCATGCACAATAGTATTATTTGACCTGTCAGTGCTGTGCTTCCTTGCCTCTAAGGTCCTGCCTCTTGCTTCTTTTGCCCTGGTGTTACTTCAATGAAGCTGGTGCAGAAACAGAACTGATGGCTTGGAAGTCACAAGGTGGCCCCATCCCAACTAGGACTGTTCTTTTAAAGCCCAGTATGCAGTTTGTGAAATGATCCAACAGCATTGCACAGGAGAGCCCTCAGAGAGACATGTCCAGGAGATATGATCAGTCTGGTAGATAAGGGGTCCTACCAGAGGCTTTGTCAACAAATATGACCTGCTAAGCCAGTTTGTAAACCAGCTCTAGCTGCTTTAGGGTGATTGTGGTATATCTGGATGAACTCAAATCTGGACACTCAAACAAATCTCTTGATGTTTGGTTTTCTTTCAACTGAAAAAGATCTTCTGGCCAGGCTTGGTGGCTCACACCTGTAATCCCAGCACTTTGGGAAGCCAAGGTGGGCTGATCACTTGAGGTCAGCAGTTCAAGACCAGCCTGGCCAATATGGTGAAACCCCCTCTCTACTAGAAATACAAAAATTAGCTGAGTGTGGTGGCGGGCGCCTGTAATCCCAGCCACTCAGGATGCTGAGGCAGAATTGCTTGAGCCCAGGAGGTGGAGGTTACAGTGAACTAAGATTGCACCACTGCACTCCAGCCTAGGCAACAGAATGAGATTCCATCTCAAAAAAAAAAAGCATTTCACTTTTCTTCCCTTTTTATCCTTTTTGCAGCTGGTTCTTAGATGTGCTTCAGCCCAGCTTATTTATCTTATGAGCTTCAGGCAGCTTACTCTTCCCCGACCCCCTCTCATCTCTCCTTTCCCATATGATTACATCTTTCCTAGGTAATGGGGTTTTGACTGGCCTTTTGTATAATGCTAAGTCACCATGAGACAGAATATTTCTCTCCTTATTTTTATCAGGCGCTTTTGTTTCTGAGCTGTTCTTGTATGTGCTTCTGGTTTTGCTTCTGGTTGGCAAATAGACCTGGTATTCAGGGAGAAGATTGGATATCATGGTGTGTCAATTGGTCTTTAAAAGAAATAAGCAAAAGTTGATCACGTGCTGAAGCTCAGGGCCAATGCAGAGCTGCCTCCCAAGAGGCCAATCAATTTCAATTAAGGAGATTAAACATCCCGAGTGCAGAGAGGCTCGGTCACGTGTTTCTGGATGCCTGCCTCTTCCAGAAGCCTGAGAGCTGGCAATGGAGTCCAAAGTGCTGGACTGAGCCCTTCGGGCCAATGTCAAGATGATAAACAATAAGGAGAGGACACAAAAGGAAAAGCTGGCTGCTGGGACTCAGTGCTTCCGCTCGGGGCCATCCTGCAGTATGGGCGGACCTTCCTTCTGCAGGACTGACTGGCTGGGTGTAGGATGCTTGGCAGTGCTGTTCTCAACCCCATCAAATATCTGAGTGGTTCTGGAGTCAAGGCACTGTGCCGACCAACCCAAACCCAACCCTAAATGAAAGCAACGTCCCTGCACATTTCCCAGTGGACAGATGCGCCCTTAGTACCCAACAGCCCCGCCCCCTGTTTGCTCTCTAGGTGGAGAGGAGGCCCTTTGCCCCTCCCAGGTGGAGAACTGGTGTGCCTTGTCCAGACCCTTCTCATAGGATTCTAGGGCGCTGTGTTCCCTGACTGCCAAGGGCTGTGTAGAGCCTCAACCACTGAGGGGTAAGGGCAGGGGTGGCAGAGGAGGGAGAGGGGTGGACTAGCAAGGTGTGGCTGAGACTGAGGTGGAGGAAAGGGGCTTTGGCATCACATAGACCCAGGGCTGGGCCTATCTGTGACTCTTAAGGGCTCTGCCTTGGTCCTGAGCTTCAGCATGTGATCAGCTTCTGCTAATTGCTTTGTAAGACAGTTCGGTATACTAGATATCCAGTCTGAGCCCAGACTGAAAGTGAGCTTCACAATCCTCTTCCCTCCACGTGTGTCTGTGTCAAAATCTTCCTCTTGTAGTTGGAACAGCAGTTTTTACAATCAGGACTAGGGGCCACCCTGATAACTTCATTTTAACTTAATGACTTCTGCAAAGAGGCTATCTCCAAATCCGCTTGCATTCTGAAGTACCGGGGCTTAGGATTTCAACATATGAATTCTAGGAGATTGAAGGCAGCCCGTAATTCAATCTGTAACAGCCCCTACCCCTACTGGCTTCTGTAGAACCAAACAAATTCTTCCTTAGGACAGACCATCCAAAGGCCGAACAACAGCAAAAAACAGGTTTCAAACCAACAAGAGAAGACAAGACTGCAGTGCCTTCATAACAGCATTGCTTTATTGATGCAAGGTGAGGAAAACTACTGTAGAATTTATTGATTATCTTTCTCTCTATCTCTTTTCTTTTTCTAGACAAAGTCTTGTTCTGTCACCCAGGCTGGAGTGCAGCAGCGCGGTCTTTGCTCACTGCAACCTCCGCCTCCTGGGTTAAAGTGCTTCTTGTGCCTCAGCCTCCTCAGTAGCTGGGAGTACAGGCACCTGCCACCATACCCAGCTAATTTTTGTATTTTTAGTAGAGTTGGGGTTTCACCATGTTGGCCAGGCTGCTCTCGAACTCCTGGCTTTAAGTGATTCACCTACCTCAGCCTCCCAAAGTGCTGGGATTACAGGCATGAGTCATGGCATTGGGCCTCTATTGATTGCCTTTGAGATCAGCAGTAAAGTAAGAGATGAGCCTGGGATGCCCCAGATTCCTCCTGTCTTCAGTATGTTAAGGCTCAGCCTGGAGCTGGGCCCAGCCTTCCCAGTGTGGCTAAATGTGGGACTTAGGGCATGTCATGTAATCTTTCCAAGCTGAAATTTATTGATAAAGCCCAGATAACAAAAGCAACTTCTGTTTCTCTCCCTAGGTGTTCTGAGCCTTAAGGCATGGTTGCAGCCACGACGCATTGCAGAACCAAACGAGTCCGTCCTTGGGATAGACTGTCTAAAGGCCGATCAGCAACAACAAAACCAAGCTTTCCAATCAACAAGGGAAGACAAGACTGCAGTGCCTTCATAACAACATTGCTTTATTGATGTAATGACAAGAAAAACAACGTTAGAAATCTATTGATTCTCTTTGAGATCTAATAATAACGCTTTATTCAAATCTTATTCCCAAACCACTTCCTCCATGGGTCTTTCACAGGAACTGAAATTGGCCAGTTACAAGCAGAATTCTGCTACTGTCCTTTGAAATCACAGAAGCAGACGTGTTTTAGAATACAAAAGACACCAAGCTTTCCTTGGGAAACACGTTCTGTTTGGAAAAAAGATCTCACTTCCAAACAAAAATTGAAAGCACGCCTAACTTTGGATATATTTGATTACAGAGTCTCAGGGCTACTCAGTTTTAGAACAGGTTCCCACTGGCATCAGAGCCGATAAAAGAATCCATGAGAGAAGAAGTAACACAACAACTTAGAGAAACAAGGTTTGAACAGCGTTGAATTCATATTTACACGGCTGAGTCAAATTATTTATACACATCCTGTAGGTTTCGCATCTCCAGAATTTGTTAGCATTCGGAGGATGATAAACTAACTGTACCTTGACTTATTTGTGAAAAAACATCTCGAGAAAGATGTTTTTTCTTTTCCAGTGGGAAAATACGTAGATGACACCTGGTGGGGTTTATTGAAACCATTATTCAGGTGCAGAAAGGAAGGAGGCTGGGTTTTTAGATGTCAAGACGGATGGTTAAGAATTTCAGCTTTGGGACAGTGTTATAATACTCGAGTTATTTGCCTCTGGTCCTCATTTTCTCCATCTCCCTCCAGCATCAGTTCTGAACTCAGGGTTTTCTGTACATATTAAATGGAATAATGCTTGCTGAGAGATCTGTGGGCCCTCCCAGGGTTAAGAATCCAATAAATGTTAGCTCTTATATCATCATTATTACAGAGAATCTTTACATGTTTATATTTCATCTTTGGAAGAGAATTAAATTCGTTGAAAAAAAAGAAGAGTAAGTCTCAGGTCTCCTTAGCATGTGCTCTCTATCAGTTCTAAGAGGGGATATTGGCTCCCCACCCCACAGCATGATACTGGCAGGAGGGAGGGGCTGGTTAGCAGGCGGGGTGAGGACACGTGCAGAGGTCTCACTTTTTCTGTCTTCCCTGCGTAGCTGCAGCATTTGGCTTGATAACTTATGAATTCCGAGATCAGAAGACCCACCTGAATTGAATTACCAGTGTCCCAATCTTTCCAAATTCCATAAAAATTTTTAAAAATTTAATGCATTAATTACTTTTTTGAGACAGGGTCTTGCTCTGTCACCCAGGCTGGAGTACAGTGGCAAGGTCTCGGCTCACTACAGCCTCTGCCTCCTGAGTTCAAGGAATTCTCCTGCCTCAGCCTCCCGAGTAGCTGGGATTATAGATATGCGCCACTATGTCCAACTAATTTTTGTATTTTTAGTGAACACAGGGTTTCACCATGTTGGCCAGGCTGGTCTTGAACTCCTGCCCTCATGTCATCCACCCAAATTGGCCTCCCAAAGTGCTGAGATTACAGATATGAGCCACTGTGCCTAGTTCACAGTAATAATTATAATAATAATTTTATTCTTTTTTTCTACATCACCATGTCATATTGTAGCCCAGAAAACTAAAGTTGAACCAATGACCATCGGCTAGAAGGAGCCCACTGGGATTCTGCTGGTTATTGACTGCATTTGTATGTTGGCCACAGATGCACATGTTGAAATCCTAACCCCCAGTGGGATGTATTAGAAGGTAGGGCCTTGGGAGGTGATGAGGTCATGAGTGTGGGGCCCTTATGACGAGATTAGTGCCCTTATAAGAGAGACAGGAAAGGCCAGGCACAGTGGCTCACACCTGTAATCCCAGCACTTTGGGAGGCTGAAGCAGTGGATTACTTTTAGGTTAGGAGTTCAAGAGCAGTCTGGCCAACATGGCGAAACCCCGTCTCTACTAAAAATACAAACGTTAACTAGGCATGGTGGTGCACGCCTGTAGTTCCAGCTACTTGGGAGGCTGAGGCAGGAGAATTGCTTGAGCATGGAAGGCAGAGGTTGCAGTGAGCTGAGATCGTGCTGCTGCATTCCAGCCTGGATGACAGAGTGAGTGAGACTCCGAGTCAAAAAAAAAAAAAAAAAAAAGGAAAGAGCCTGCTTCCTCTCTCTGCTCTCCACCATGTAAGGTCACAGTGAGAAGGCAGCTGTCTGTGAACCAGGAACAGGGCTCTTGCCAGAAACCCGATAATGTTGGCACTCTGATCTCAGACTTTCAGCCTCCAGAATTATGAGAAATAAATGTTCATTGTTTAAGCCCCTGTGCCTACAGTGATTTGTTACAGCAGCCTGGACTGACAAAAACTAAGATCATTCCAAAAAATAAATAAGACCTCCTGTTTTGTTTTTCCTTCTGACTCCGGCTCTCAGGTACCACCACGGCAGGTTATTTGGGCTCTCTAAACAACTGATCTGGGATCAAAAGAGATACAGATTTCCCATTTGTCTGTTTCCCTCCATGAATAACAACTCTAGATTTTATCTAATATCTGTGGGAAAGACATTTGGCAAAGGGAGAGGCCAGCCCACCAACATGCAGAGGCAGGAATGGGCAGGAGACTCTACCTCACGTCATGCAGCCCTCACTCTGCCTTGTCCAAAGATGGCAATCTTGCTGCCATTTATAGAATGACTCTCTTAGGGGCCAGGTAGTGGTGATAATTTGACATATCTTGTTTCTGAATCTCACGACATATTTTTAGGAAGTTATGGTTGCTCCCATTTTACAGATGAGGTAACAGGCCTGAGCATCACAGCTAATAAGTAGAAAAGCCAGGATTTTGGCTCCAGAGCCTGCATTTACTATTTTTACTATATGATTTTTTTTTGGGAAGCCATGTAACCTTTTTGAGGATCAGTACCCTCTTAAACAAGATGGAGATAAGAATTCTATTTTGCAATAAGCACAGAGAAAGATGTTCAGGTCAGAAAAATGCAAACTAAGGAATCCTTGCTGTAGCAATCAGGCGAGAGAAAGAAAAGACATCCAAATAGAAAGAAGTCAAACTATCTCTATTTGCTGATGATATAATCGTATACCTAGAAAACCTTGAAGACTCCTCCAAAAGACTTCTGGATTTGATAAATAAATTCAGTAAAGCCTCAGGTTACAAAATCAATGTATAGAAATCGGCAGCCCTACTACTCACCAATGGCCAATCAAGAACTCAATTTTTTACAATAGTGCAAAAACCGAAACCAAACCATAAAACCCCTAAGACTATTCTTAACCAAGAAAATGAAAGATCTGTACGAGGAGAACTACAAAATAGTTCTGCTGAAAGAAACCGTAGATGACACAAACAAATGGAAACACATCCCATGCTCATGCATTAGAAGAATCAATATCATGAAAATGATCATACTGCCCAGTGCAATATACAGATTCAATGCAATTCCTATAAAAATACCAACTTAGTTTTCACAAAATTAGAAAACACAATCCTAAAATTCATATGGCACCAAAAAAGAGCCCAAATAGTTCAATGCAATCTAAGCAGAAAGAACAAATCTGGAGGCATCATATTACTTTACAAATTATACTAAGGCTATAGTTACCGAAACAGCACGGTACTGGTATAAACGTCGATACGCAGACAAATGGAACAGAATGAATGAACCATGGATGAAGTCAAATACACACAACCAGCTGATCTTCAACAAATAATACAAGAAAGGGCACTCTAGTCAATAAATGATGCTAGGAAAACTGGAAAACCACATGTGGAAGAATAAAACCGGATCCCTCTCTCTCACCATATGTAAAAACCAACTCAAGATGGGTTTAAACTTGAATCTAAGACCTGAAACCGTAAAAATTCTAGAAGAAAACCTAGGAAAACTCTTCTGGATATTTGCTTAGGCAAAGAGTTTGTGCCTAAGACCCCAAAAGCAAATGCAATAAAAACAAAAATAAGTAAATGCAACCTAATTAAACTAAAAATCTTCATCACAGCAAAAGAAATAATCATCAGAGTAAACAGACGATTCACAGAATGGAGAAAATATTTGCAAACTATGTATCTGACAAAGGACTAGTATCCAGAATCTACAAGGAGCTCAAACAAATCAGCAAGAAAAAACAAATCATCCCATCAAAAAGTAGCTGATGACATGAACAGACATTTCTCAAAAGAAGACATAAAAATGGCCAACAAGGAAAGGATGTGCAACCATCACTAATCATCAGGGAGATGCAGATTAAAGCCACAGTGAGACACCTCCTTACCCCAACCAGAAGAGCCATTATTAAAAAGTCAAAAAGCAATAGATGCTGGTGTGGATGCAGGTGAAAGGAAATGGTTTTATCCTGCTAGTGGGAACGTAAATTAGTACAACCTCTATGGAAAACAGTATAGAGATTTCTCAAGGAACTACAAGCAGATCAACCATTTGATCCACAATCCCACTACTAGGTATCTACCCAAAAGAAAAAAAGTCATTCTATCAGGAAGACACCTGTATCTATATGTTTATTGCAGTACAATTCACAACTGCAAAGATATGGAGTCAACCTAAATACCCATCATCAAGTGATGAGTAGATAAAGAAAATGCAATATACAAATACCATAGAATACTACTCAGCCATAAAAAAGAGAGGAAGAACGTTGTTTGCAGCAAGTTGGATAGAGCTGAAGGCCGTTATTCCAAGTGAAGGAATTGGGAATGGAAAATCAAATACCGCATGTTCTCGCTCATAAGTGGAAGCTAAGCTATGGATATGCAAAGGCATATAGAATGGTATAACGGACATTGAAGACTCAGAAAGGGGGAGGGTGG
This sequence comes from Callithrix jacchus, assembly GCF_049354715.1. Classification (NCBI taxonomy): domain Eukaryota; kingdom Metazoa; phylum Chordata; class Mammalia; order Primates; family Cebidae; genus Callithrix; species Callithrix jacchus. The sequence goes on from NC_133508.1 coordinate 14,415,471, forward strand.
AAGGGCGTGAGGGATTAAAACCTACATATTGGGTACAATGTGTACTACTCGGGTGATGGGTACACTAAAATCTCAGACTTGACCACGGTACAATTCATCGACGTAACCAAAAACTACTTGTACCCCTAAAGCTACTGAAATAAAAAAGAAAAGCAGGCCATGCATGGTGGCTAACGGCTGTAATCCCAGCACTTTGGGAGGCCAAGGTGGGCAGATCACAAGGTCAGGAGATCGAGACCAGCCTGGCCAACATGGTGAAACCCGTCTCTACTAAAATACAAAAAATTAGATGGGCATAGTGGCGGCTGCCTGTAGTCCCAGCTACTCGGGAGGCTGAGGCAGGAGAATTGCTTGAATCCCGGAGGCAGAGGTTGCAGTGAGCTGAGATGGCGCCATTGCATTCCAGCCTGGCGATAGAGCGAGACTCCGTCTCAAAAAAAAAAAAAAAAAAAAAGAAATGTAAATTCAAACCACAATGAGCTGTCACCGCACACCTGTTAGGATGGCTATCATCAAAAAGATCAAAGCTAGCTAGCATAGCCAAGGATGCGGAGAAAAGGGAACCCTTGTGCACTGTCGGTGGGAATGTAAACTGGTTCAGCTGCTATGGAAAACAGTTTGGACAGTCCCCCAACACCTAAAAGTAGAACTACCACGTGATCCATAATTCCACTGCTGGGTATATATCCAAATGAATTGAAATCAGTCTGTTGAAGAGATACCTGCACGCTCACGTTCATGGCAGCGCTATTCACAGCAGCCAAGATAGGAAATCCAGCTAAGTGTCCATCAATAGATGAAGAAAATGTGGTCTGTACACACAATGGGGGCATATTCAGCTAGTAAAAAGAAAGAAATCCTGCCATTTATGACAAGGCGGATGAGCCTGGAGGACACTATGCCAAGTAAAGTATGCCAGGTACAGAAAGACAAATACTGTGTGACCTCACTGCTACATGGAACCTAAAATCGCTGAACCCTCAGATGTGGAGAGTAGAATGGTAGTTACCGGGAGCTGGTGGTGGGGAGTGGTGGAGGGGGCAGGGAATCAGATGTTGGTCAAAGGGCACAAAGTTTCAGTTAGATAGAAAGAAGCTGATTTTGAGATCTATTGCACAGCATGGTGACTGTAGTTAAAATTTCAAAATTGTTAAGAGAATGTATTTCAAACATTCTCATCACAGAAAATGATGTGTGTGAGGTGATGGATGGGTGAATTAGCTAGATTTGATCTTTCCATAATGTACACATATATCAAAACATCTCATCGTACCCCACAGTTACATACAATTGTTATTTGTCAATTAAAGATAAAAATATGTAAAAATATATTTTTTTAAAAGATGCTCAGCATCATTAATCATCAGAGAAATGCAACTCACAACCATGATGAGATACAGTTTGCATCCACTAGGATGGCTAGAATAAAACAGACAGACAACTACAAGTTTTAGCAAGTGTGTGGTGACATCAGATCCCTCATACACTGCTGATGGGGATAAAATGGTTCAGATTCTTTGGAAAATACGTGTTTCCTCAAAAGGTTCAACATAGGCCAGGTGTGGTGGCCCACACCTGTGATTCCAGCACTGAGGCAGGAGGATGGTCTACGCCCAGGGGTTCAAGACCAGCCTGAGAAATGTAGTCAGATTCAATCTCTAAAAATAAATGTTAGCCAGGTGTGGTGGTGTGTGTCTGTAGTCCCAGCTACTCTGGAGGTTAAGATGGGAGGATTGCTTGAACCTAGGAGGTTGAGGCTGCAGTGAGGTATGATTGTGCCACTGCATTACAGGTATTATAGCCTGGGTGACAGAACAAGACCCTGTCTCAAAAAACAAGCAAACAATCAAAAAACTCAATATAGAGTTACCATATGACCCAGCAACCCCACGCCTAGGTATATACCCGAGAGAACTGAACATATATGTCTGCACAAAGACTGGTACACAAATGTTTAGAGCAGCATTCTTTATAATAGCCCCAAACTGGAAGCAACTCAAAGGTCTATCACCTGATAAATGGATAAATAAAATGCAGTCTATCCACGTAATGGAATATTATTTGGCCATAAGGAACACTGAAGTGCTGATACCTGCTATCACATAGGTGAACCCTGAAAACACGCTGAGTGAAAGAGATCAGTCGCAAAAGACCACACAGTGTATGGCTCCATTTATATGAAATGCCCAGAAGAGACAAGTCCAAAGAGAGAGAAAGTAAGGAGTGGTTGCCTCGGGCTGGGAACGGAGCAGGGTTGGGGAGTGACTGCTCAGAGGTGCAGGATTTCTTCTTGGGGTTATGAAAATGTTCTGGAATTAGATGGTGAGGATGGGCGTGCAACTTTGTGAATAAACTAAACACCAGTGAATTGCACACTTTAGAATAAAGTGGTGAATTTTACGGTATGTGAATTATATCTGAAAAAAAGTCAATGAAGGCTTAATGTAGAAAATAAGAAAAGAAGGAAACAGAAATTGCAATTGCAGCATCCGGAGATAATCACTGCAAATGTTTTGATGTAGATTTCCAGACTCTTATGTAAATCTATACAGCTTTGGAAAATAAAGTGGGATCATATAGCCCATGTACTTTAGTGAAAATTTTGTTTTTATATCACTATTACTTTTCCTTTGCATTAAGAAGTAGCCTCTTGGTAGGGCACAGTGACTCATGTCTGTAATCCCAGGACTTTGAGAGGCCAAGGCGGGCAGATCACAAGGTCAGGAGTTCAAGACCAGCATAACCAATATGGTGAAACCCCATCTCTACTAAAAATACAAAAATTAGCCGGGCATGGTGGCATGTGTCTGTAGTCCCAGCTACTCAGGAGGCTGAGGCAGGAGAATCACTTGAACCCCGGAGGCAGACGTTGCAGTGAGCTGAGATCGTGCCACTGCAGTCCAGCCTGGTGACAAAGCCAGACTCCATCAAAAAAAAGCCTCTCTAAGTATTGTGGATTTCACCTCTACGTCTTCTCAAATGTCTCGCCTTTCTGCATTTCTCTGCCAACCCATGCTCCTCTTCCCTGCTCTCTTCTTCAGGAGAACTTCCCAAACTCATCTGCTCTGTCTTCCCTCGGTGCCTCCATCTGCCCTGAGCACCTGCCAGAGCTGCAAGAGGAACCAAGGGGAACTGAGGCCTCCTGGAGCATCATGTTCATGGGACTGAGGGTTATTCTGAAGGGCAGAGTGAAGGTCAAGGCCAGCAGAGTTAGGTGGGCACGTCCACTCCAAGACACGCATACAAGGGGACGGAGGGGAGAGAGCAAGGTCAAAGGAACTCACAACTGGGCCCAAGAGGGATCTGGGAAAGGTGCTGCCAGGCAGTTTATGTGGCCTGAAGGAGTGAGAGGTTCTGGAGTTGGGTCCTGGCTCTGCCTCTTCCTTGCTCTTGGGGGGACTTTATCCCAACAGCTATAAAAGAGGGAACAGAGTGCTGAACTTTTCCCAACAGCAACACCAACTGTCCGCACTCCCAGGCTTGACCCACTTCCAGAGGTTCACCCGGGGGACTGACCCTTCCAGATGCTTCTGTCATGCCACCTAGATGTCTCCATCAGAAGGTAAGGGACAGTGATGCTGTCACAGAAAGAACTGAATTTGCTCCAGTTCACTGAGGGAGAGTCCCCACCTAATTATTACTACTCACAAGTTACTCAGATTCCACTTAGGGCTCTGAGGTTGGGGTCTTGCCCAGTCTTTCACATCTCCTAGGGCTGTGGTTTCCAAACTTGAATATGCACCAGGACCACCTGGAGGGCTTCATGAAACACACCAGCCCCACTCCCAGAGCCTCTGAGCTCGTGGTCTGAGCTGGGGCTGGAGATATTGCATATCTTGTTTTCTTTCTTTTTTTTTTTGAGACAGAGTTTCACTCTTGTTGCCCAGGCTGGAGTGCAATGGTACAATCTTGGCTCACTGCAACCTCTGCCTCCCAGGTTCAAGTGATTCTCCTGCCTCAGCCTCCCGAGTAGCTGGGACTACAGGTGTGTGCCACCCTGCCCAGCTTATTTTTGTATTTTTAGTAGAGACAGGATTTCACCATGTTGGCCAGGATGGTCTCGATATCCTAACCTTTTGATCCTCCTGCCTTGACCTCTGAAAGTGCTGGGATTATAGGCGTGAGCCACTGCACCTGGCTGGGATATTGCATTTCTAATACGTTTCCAGGTGACGCTGATGTTGCTGGTCTAGGGAATCCCATTTCGAGGGGCACCGTTCAACAGCCTCATCTTTTTCCTGCTCCCCAGCCACCTGCAGCAAGTGTCTCCCCACTAAAGTGGGGGATCCCAGTGATTTTGGTTGCTTTCTCCATTCTGGGGATAGTTTGATTGTCATTTCCGTCTCCCCTAATTCCTTTGGTGGAAGGATGGATGATGGAGAGCACGGTGGGTGGGAAGGGGGAGTGAAGGGAAAAAAGCACCAGAGCTTTAATAATAAATGGTAGATTGGGAGGGCGAGGCTGGCGGATCACTTGAGATTAGGAGTTTGAGACCAGCCTCTGGGGAGGCAGAGATTCCAATAAGCCAAGATAGTGCCACTGCACTTCAGTCTGGGTGACAGAGCAATACTCTGTCTCAAAAAAAAAAATGGTAGAACCAATATTTATTTGCACACTGGTCATTCTGATCACAAAGCTCCCTCTTGGAATCACTCTGCTAGATTCCCTTGGAAACATTTTTTTTTCTTTTTGAGACAGAGTTTCTCTCTGTCACCAGGCTGGAGTGCAGTGGCATGATCTCTGCTCACTGCAACCTCTGCCTCCTGGGTTCAAACAATTCTCCTTCCTCAGCCTCCTGAGTAGCTGGGATTGCAGGCGCCCACCACCACACCTAGCCACTTTTTGTATTTTTAGTAGAGACGGGTTTCACCATGTTGGCCAGGATGTTCTCCGTCTCTTGACCTTGTGATCTGTATGCCTTGGCCTCCCAAAGTGCTGGGATTGCAGGCATGAGCCACCGCGCTGGGCCGGAAACATTTTAATAGAGAACCCGCTGACAGGTTGAAGACACTACTTCCCAGCCTCTTTCTGGCAGCCTGGCTCTGCTACTTGTTAACTGTGTGACTTTGGGCAAGTTAAGCTCTCTGTAACTCAGTCTTCTCACCTGTGAAGTGGGGATGGGGATAATAGCACTCCCAATCCTAACATGGATAACGGAATTATCTGTAAAATATTTAGGACAATACCTGGCTCATAAGAAACATTTAATGAACATGTGCTATCATTCCTGGTTCAATACTTTTGTGCAAACTGAACTCCAAGATCACTGTAAAGGCAAATCACATGGGCTGGGCTCCCACTGGGGTTATTCTGGATGCTTCTCTCCACTAATAAGGCTCCTTGACAGGCAAAGCAGAAGCTAAGAATGTGAGAGTTGGAGTCATATTCCCCAGGTTCAATCCTGGCTAAAAAACTCCTTCTTAGTTATGTGAGCTAGACCAAGGCACCTCACTTCTTCCCTCTGTTAAGTGGGGAGAGGAGTGTTATCTGCTTCATAGGATGGTGTGATGGTTAATACTGAGTGTCAACTTGATTGGACTCAAGGATGCAAAGTACTGATCCTGGGTGTTTCTGTGAGGGTGCTGACTGACTTGAAGGATGTGAAGTACTGATCCTGGGTGTGTCTGTGAGGGTGCTGACTGAATTGAAGGATGTGAAGTACTGATCCTGGGTGTGTCTGTGAGGGTGCTGACTGAATTGAAGGATGCGAAGTACTGATCCTGGGTGTGTCTGTGAGGGTGCTGACTGAATTGAAGGATGCAAAGTACTGATCCTGGGTGTTTCTGTGAGGGTGCTGACTGAATTGAAGGATGTGAAGTACTGATCCTGGGTGTGTCTGTGAGGGTGCTGACTGAATTGAAGGATGTGAAGTACTGATCCTGGGTATTTCTGTGAGGGTGCTGACTGAATTGAAGGATGCAAAGTACTGATCCTGGGTGTTTCTGTGAGGGTGCTGACTGAATTGAAGGATGTGAAGTACTGATCCTGGGTATTTCTGTGAGGGTGCTGACTGAATTGAAGGATGCAAAGTACTGATCCTGGGTATTTCTGTGAGGGTGTTGACTGACTTGAAGGATGCAAAGTGCTGACCCAGGGTGTGTCTGTGAAGGTGTTGCCAAAGGAGATTAACATTTGAGTCTGTGGAAAGGCAGACCCACCCTTAATCTGTGTATGCACCATCTAATCAGCTGCCAGCGTGACCAGGATGTAAAGCAGGCAGAAAAATGTGAAAGGAGAGACTGGCCTAGCCTCCCAGCCTACATCTTTCTCCTGTGCTGGATGCTTCCTGCCGTCGAACATCAGACTAAAAGTTCTTCAGTTTTGGGACTCGGACTGGCTCTCCTTGTTCCTCAGCCTGCAGACGACCTGTTGTGGGACCTTGTGATCATGTGAATTTATACTTAATAAACTCCCCTATATATATATTAGTCAGGGTTCTCTGGAGGGACAGAACTAGTATGATGGATATATCATACACAGCATATTCGTTCTGTCCCTCCAGAGAACCCTGACTAATACAGATGGTTTCAAGGATGACCCGAGTGAAACTGCAAGAATGAAGCTTAAGAATAGTGCCCAGTGGCTGGGCATGGTGGCTCATGCCTGTAATCCCAGAACTTTGGGAGGCTGAGGCAGCCAGATCACTTGAGGTCGAGAGTTCGAGACCAGTCTGACAAGCATGGAGAAACCCAGTCTCTACTAAACATACAAAATGAGCTGGCCATGGTGGCGCATGCCTGTAATCCCAGCTATCAGGAGGCTGAGGCAGGAGAATCACTTGAACCTGGGAGGCGAGGCTTGTGGTGAACTGAGATCCTGCCATTGCACTCCAGCCTGGGCAACAAGAGGGAAACTCCATCTCAAAAAAAAAAAAAAAAAAAGAACAGCGCACAGCATGCACTGCAAGTCAGATACCTGTTTGACGGCATTCAGAGGGAGCTGGCACTGCACGTGGCTTGAGAGTCACCAATCTGTTTCTCCAAAGCACATCACCAGCCAGGTCTGTGTCAAACAGTCAGGAAGAGCATATGAGAGCGCAGATGATCCTGGCCTGAACTCGGTGGTTTCTTGGATTTACTTGTTTACAACGAATCACTCCAGGCTTTACTTCTCTTAGGTAGTCTTTCCCTCCAAATTCAAAAGCCTCGGCGGTGTTGTTTCTGAACTGGTGTGTCAAACGCACTTACACCTCAGATGGGTTTCCTCTTCTCGGCTTGCAACTAATGCATGTTTTATAAAGCGCTGTCTCTGGTTTCCTTTCAAACTACAGAGAGGTTAGCCTTTTCCTGTTAAGCTGCAGAACGATTTTTTTTTTCCTTTAAAGTGAAGCATTATCCTCCAGAGTTCTGTAAATAGGTTTGATGTACATATTATGGGGTAGCAAAGAGCTGGAAGGTGAAGTTTTCGTCGGAATTTATGTATACATGAGAAGCCTGTTATCATATTTCAATATATTTCAGGTTTTTACAGCGGTATCCAAGCACCAAGCATTACATATACACTGATACATGTACCACTGAGTTCTTTCTTTACCTTTCTTATATGTTCATTTTAGAAAACTTAAAACGTATAATTTTTAAAAATCACATGTAGTTCTACCAGCTAGAGATAATCACTATTAGCAACTTCCCTTTTTCCATAGGTGCTTGTAAATACTCCTTTAAAAAATGTGGTCAGGCTGCTGGTTAGTTAACACATTGCCTTTACCTTTTTTAAGCTGTAGGCAGCTGTTGGCATATAGTTTTTGGATGCGGCAATTAGTCTGTGTTTGTAGTTACAATCACGATTAACTTTATAAAATGTGTTTTTGAAATTAAAAATTATTAGCAGGCAGAACAAACTATTTAACAATAAATATATCATGAACAATCCTCTATGCCATTAAATATTCTTCTATATTAGTATATATTAAAAAAACACTTTTCTTCACATTGCGAAAGTAGTACATGCTATTTAGATTTTATTTTTGACACAGGGTCTCAGTCACCCAGGCTGGGGTGCAGTGGTACAATCATAGCTCACTTGAGCCTCACAGTGTCTCAACCTCCTAGGGTCAAGTGACTCAGTTTCCCAAGTAGCTGGGACTATGGGCTCACATCACTGCCCAGCAAATTAAAAAAAAAAAAATGAGGTCTCAGCCGGGCACAGTGGCTCACACCTGTAATCCCAGCACTTTGGGAGGCAAGGCAGGTGGATCACCTGAGGCCAGGAGTTTGAGACCAGCCTGGCCAACATGGTGAAATCCCGTTTCTATTAAAAATACAAAAATTAGCCGGGTGTGGTGGTGCATGCCTGTAATCCCAGCTCCTCAGGAGGCTGAGGTGGGAGAATCACTTGAACATGGGAGGCAGAGGTTTCAGTGAGCCAAGATCCCACCACTGCACACCAGGCTGGGTGACAGAGTGAGACTCTGTCTCAAAAAAAAAAAAAAAAAAAATCTGGGCCCTGTAATCCCAGCACTTTGGGAGGCTGAGGCAGGTGAATCATGGGGTCAGGAGTTCCAGACCAGCCTGGCCAACACGGTGAAACCCCATCTCTACTAAAAAAAAAAAAAAAAAATTAGCTGGGCATAGTGGCAGGCACCTGTAATCCCAGCTACTCGGAAGGCTGAGGCAGGAGAATAGCTTGAACCCAGGAGGTGGAGGTTGCAGTGAGCTGAGATTGCACCACTGCACTCCAGCCCGGGTGACAGAGCGAGACTCCATCTCAAATAGAAAAGAAAAGAAAAGAAACATGGTATCACTATACTGCCCAGTCTGGTCTTGAACTCCTGGCCTCAAGCAGTCTTCCTGCTTTGGCCTCTGAAGGCTCTGGGATTAGAGGCTTGAGCCACTGCACCCTGCCACTCTCTCACACTTTTTAAAGCATTTTTTTGGGGGGCTTTTCTCCTACTGATATGGTTTGGCTCTGTGTCCCCACTCAAACCTCATTTTGAATTGTAATTCCCACGTGTCAAGGAAGGGACCTAATGGGAGGTGGTTGGATCACGGGGGTGGTTTCCCCCAAACTGTTCTCATGATAGAGAGTGAGTTCTTACGAGATCTGATAGTTTTCTGTTTGGCAGTTCCTTCGTTCTGTCTCTTTCCTGCCACCTTGTAAAGAAGGTGCTCGCTTTGCCTTTACCTTTTGCCATGGCTGTAAGTTTCCCAAGGCTTCCCCAGTCATGTAAAACTGAGTCAATTAAACCTCTTTCCTTTATAAATTACCCAGTCTTGGATATTTCTTTTTTCTTTTTCTTTTTCTAAGACAGAGTATCACTCTGTTGCCCAGGCTGGAGTGCAGTGGTGCGATCTCGGCTCACTGCAACCTCTGCCTCCCAGCTCAAGCAATTCTCCTGCCTCAGCCTCCCGAGTAGCTACAGGCGCGAGCCACCATGCCCACCTAATTTTTTGTAATTTTAGTAGAGATGGGGTTTCACCAGGATGGTCTCAATCTCCTGACCTCAGATGATCCACTTGCCTCGGCTTCCCAAAGTGCTGGGATTACAGGCATGAGCCACCGTGCCAGCCACGTATTTCTTCATAGCACTGTGAAAATGGACGAATACACCTGCATTCAGTCTTTCCCGTGGCTTTGACTAATTTCGCCAGCTTCTACCTCCTCCTCATTCCAAAGTCACTGGATGCTTTCCAATCAAAAATTGTGTCTTGGTCTTTGAGAGTGTTCACTTTCTAAAGCTGTATGCCATCATCACGACAGGGTCATGGTGTATGAAGGCTCCTAGCCAGGTGTCAGTGTCTAGCCAGTGTCCGGGAGTCAGTCAGACATTTTAAAATATGTCCACTCTGCCATGACTAGTGAACCTATCCCCCTGGGCGAGGCACGGGAGGAACGGGCTGTGGTTATTGTTGCCAGGCAATATGAAGGGGGCAGGTAGGAAGAACAACACACTTGAACACCGCATGGTATAATGACAGAAACAAACACAAAATTTTAACAAGTGTCAAAGCTGCCTGTGGCCATCATTCCGTGTTCTAGGAAGCATCGTGAGAGGCAGCAGGGGGAGGTGTCATAACTTCACACTAGCGAAATATTTCCCAGAAGGACAGGGCACTGTTACCATGTGTATCACCAGAGCGGGATGAGCTTAGCCTGCGTCTTGCTAATTGAGTCGCTTCTGATGTTCTCTGTCCAGTGGTTAGAAATACATCATTTTTGGAGGGTAATTTGCTAATACACAGAGTAAGTATCCTCTATTTTAATGTATTCTCTTTCTCTCTCCATTGTTAGAGTATAGCAGAAAATCGTTTTTCTAACCGAATATGCAACTGGTCTACCGCTTCATTGAAACACCTCAGGATGCTTCATTTCCCTTGTAAAATTGATTTTCACTCCATGTTGGCATGGAAGGCACTCCATGTTTCGAATGTCTGGGCACCGTGTTAGAGGATACGCACACACAGAAGTCCAGACAGCTGGTTTCGGACGACTCCTTCATTGATCACGCTTGTATCAGCTTCACTTTGGAAAGCATTTTAAGGGAATGACAAAGTAGCTTAGTTTCAAAGTTTAGGTTCAAAATGTCTTTCCATTTATCAGTGAACAGTCTAAAATGGCCCAAAATAAAGCAATTAAAGAGGGCTTTAACTATCAGGACTATCTGGAATACCAATGTGTGTAAAGTATGTGGGGCACTACCATGCCGAGCTCCATTTCTAGAACATTCTTTTTTTTTTAACTAAGATCATTTAAATATTATTTTTGATTTCACCAACAATAAAATAGAAATAAACAAATGTTTATACATGTAAACAAATACGTATATTTGTTTATATATAAATATATATATATGTGTTTATATACAAATATGTATATACATATTTGTTTATATGTATATACACATTTTTTTATATGTATACAAATAATATACATACCTGTATATATTATTTTAGGGGGATAATTGATTTCATGTGTTTGAGGTTACAAAACATAATAGGAGTTGATCTGTGTAAATTCAAGTTGCTCTGAATCACTAGCATTTATTAAATTTCCATAGAGTGCAACCTGCATCTCTTTGGTCCATCTATTGATATAATTTCTCCAATTATGAAGAGCAGTGGTGGGGAGGTATTAGGGGAAATGGCAAGCCCACGTGATCTAAGAAATGGGATATAGAGGGAAGAAGAGTGCAGGAAAAGGCTCCTGCTCCCTTCCACAATATGGCCACTGCCCAACAGCCCCGTCCCTCCCCTCACTCTCAGTTTCTGGGATAAAGGCTCCGGGTTTGGGCTGATGGGAGAAGGGGAGTCACTTCCTGTAACTGGCAGCACCGGGAGGCCACTAGTCACTGTCATCAGAATGACTCAGTTGCATATTAATAAAAACCTGAGGTCCAACTTTAATTAGTCCACTCTTGCTGGGCAAAGGGGAGAGAGGGCATCCTGAACGTGTCTTCACCAGGGCCTGCAATCTTAACAGCTTGACATCACAAGGCTTAGATTCTAGTGCATGAAAGATGGGTGATAAACACACACATACATAAGCAAGATAATTTCAGAGAGAGGCAAGCGACGTGAAGAGTAAGAGACTATGACTTGCTGGAGCCTGGCATGGGGGAGTTGCGAAACCCTCTCTGATGGAGTGTAGCTGAGATCTGAGTTATGAGGAATGAATGGTGCTTGAAGGCTTGACTGGTTTGGGATGAAGCTCCCATTTCAGCTCTCTCTCTGGTTCAGGAACACGGGCAGACCTGTGTGCTGCTGTCCCCCCAGGGTTCCGCCCTCTGTCGCTTTTCTTGTGACAGTGTCTTGGTGAGCTCTGCAAGAGAAGGGACTTTGTTTGGTTTACTGCTGCACTCCCGCCCAGCAGAACACTGCAGGGCTCACCACAAGCACCTGTGGAATGAATGGATGAATGAATGGAGTAACTCACCTGTCTTCTCGAAATCACCACACCCGTGTTCCTTAGTGAGAGCAAGTGACACCCCTCCTGGTTCCCCAGCCAGAAATCTCTGGTGTTAGCTGTGACTTGTTCTCCCTGCTCCAGCCTGAGCTGATTCTTTCTCAGGGGTGGCATTGTGGGTTTTGGGCCTCTGCCAATAGCCTCTTCACAGGATCCGCTGTCTTCATCCCCTGCCCTGCCTCTTGCAAATGCTCCCTGCTTCAGCCAGGTGGATGTGATCAAGACCTTTCACTTCAGATGCTCGGCGGCTGCCCACGCCATCCCAGCCCCTGGGGATGGTGCAAGCCTGGCACAGTTCACTGCCAGGACGTGCCCCTGCTCCCCTTTCTTACCCTCCTTTCCCTTTTATCCGGAAACCGGTCGCCCTAAACACCCACAGTGTCTGACCAGTTGGTGTTCAATAAACGGTGCCACTGAACTCAGATGCTGCTGAGAAAGGAGCCAGCTGTGTCCCCAGATCCCTGAGTGGGGGCTGGGTGGGGGAGAATACAAGAGGTGACAACGGAAGCAACTGTGCTAATCTGGGGTCCCCTGGCCATTGGGTTAGAGAGGTCTTTGGGCTGTTGGATACCTACAAAGCACCCACCCCTGCCAGCCTGTGGGATCAAGGGCATCCCAGAGGCCTTTGGCTAAAAGATACGACGTGGGCCCCTGACCCAAGGGACCCCAGGAAGCTGGGTATCAGGGCAGAGGCGAGGGAACCAGGCTCCAGCTTCAGAGCAGCGTGGACACCTGCAAGACTTGCAGGCTGGAGCCCACGTGTTTCTGCAATAGCTCGCCCTGGGGCTTCCTGCCCAGGTGCGGGTGCAGCAGCTCCTGCCCGCTCACCCCCGCGCCTCCCCTCCCAGCTGTCTCGGGGCCCTCTAAAAGCAGGGCCCCAGAGTCAGACCCTGAACTGAAGCCCCGATGGAGCCGAATTTCAGCCCGCGGGTGCAGCCCGCTCAGAGCAGGCTGCCGGCCGAGCACGGCCGCGGGAGGCGCGGGGTGGGGGCAGGTGCCCGGCGAGGAGCGGCGCCCCCCTGTGTTCAGAGTCGGGAAGCGAGCGATTCTGCGGCTACTGCCGCTCTGCATCGGAGAAGATTGATTCGTCCTTCTGATGTGTTGTTTCCATAGAAGCAGGGCTTAACCTTTTAAGCGAAGATTATAAAGCTACCTAATTCATTTAAAATTAGGCTTCAAGCATCTCAGTACTTAACGCTCAAGTGTTTCTGTGGGACTTGCTGTAGTCATTGATCTAACCGCCAGACACAGCCTTCCTAGCGTCTGCAGGCTCTCACCCCGGCAGCAATCTAGGACGTTTCTTTATTTTTTTAAATTAACTTCATCAGGAGATATAACTTCTGTGGGAGTTCATCAGAGTATTAATAATACCTTTTAATTAATGAACAGCATTGACTTCTCTCCATAAACACTTAGGCGCACAGTCAAGATCCGCACGCACGTTCAATTAAAGTATTTATTGTGTTCTTCCAGAATGGACATAAACAGCATCTTGGGAACTGATATCACAACACGATGTTATACACCATCTTCACAACTAGGCTCGCGTGGAATTCTTTTTTAAAGAACATAGTAATTTTTAAAAATCTGAATATTTACATATTAATAAAACATATATACAGAAGATTGAGACATTATCCACAGATATGGATTTTTTTGCTAAGAAAGCCTATAAAAAGGATTTCTGAATAAAGTCTGAACAGTAGTCACAGTAAGTAAACAATTTTAATTTACAAAGTATGATTTTACTGTTGCAGTTTGGATATGTACTTCCAATGTGTGAAGCCATTCATTGTACATAGCTTTGAGCTGAACGAGCCTCAAGCCCCGCCTGTCCTCAAGTGCTCAGCACTCCAAGCGGCCCTGCCTTGGAAGGCCCTGCTTCTGAAGGCTCCCAGCGAAGCTCTAGCAGACCACAGTTGGAAGTTAGTGTTTCTGCCTTTACCAGCAACCTACTCATCCTATGTTAACAGAGTGAAAGGTCACTAAGTAATCTTTTCCCTTCCCTTGGGTAATACTTCCTTCTGGGAGGCAGAGGACAGATTTTTAAACCCAAGCTGCAAAAAACACAAGAGTCCCTCTTTGCAGGACTTCATCTGACCACTGGATACAACAAAGAGACTGTTTTCAGGAAAGGGATTACTTACTGGCCAGAATGGAAAAAGGCTAAAGAAGAGGTATGGTGGGAATAATTTCTCCAAACCTTCCTTGTAGCCCCCAGAAGAAGAAAAATAAGACACACATAGATGAGACGTAACGTGTCTACTAGTTAGATGAATTCCACAAGCCACACCTAAAGCCGGCTTTTTGTCACAGCACAGGGATGACTTCTGTCACCTTTGATGACTGGCTGGTCTTTGGTGGAAGAGGGATTTATCCCAGAGCATCCCCTCCTATCTCTAGGTTTAGCGTTTCAGTGTGATGTCACATTGCGATGTGACCACCCTGGACAGGGTAGTCAGGAAACTGGGGTTCTAGGCAGGGCCCCGGCCACTGAGGGGTTAACAGGCCCTTGGCAACAGCTTACCCTCATTCATCCCCACCTGCAGAACAAGGGGTGGGACTGAGTAGTCTCTACAATAACTTTTAGCTCTTAACATTCTATGCTTTGCTAAATCCAGGGCTAGGGGAAGGCACTGGAACTGCCAGTAGGCAGGTGTGGGTTTGGTGATCGGCAGTCCAAATTGCTTTCATGCCAATTTCTGGTCTTTGGGTCAAATGGCAAAGATTCAATGCAATTTGCTTATACAATAAAGGAAGTGTAAATGCACTGTTTCTAAATAACATAGGATTTTAAATTCACCACCTTATTAGAGAAAGAAATCTGAAGGCAAATATTTCTATAAAACAAATGCCTTCATGGCAAGATACCTTTTAAAAATAAATCCAGATTTTCATATATTAGTTTTATATAAAGCAGAGGGCAAGTATACTGGGAACCAAATAAATGATATTAAGTACATTTTTAGCTAGTTGCCACATGGTGCCAAAACCCTGGACCAGTTAAAACTATCTGTTTTTTAAAATGGCTGTTAGGTATCATGTAGATAATTGATTGATTTTCTCACCTTTTCATTAGTTATTTTGTCATTGTGTTGATGCAAGTTGGGTGAAAAGGCTTTTCTTTCCTAAGGACTCACAGGTCATTTGCACTTACTCAGTTACAAATGGCCGTTTGGGGGGGCACTGATGTCATGGATGATTTCATCTCATAGGTCAGAGGTATCCTGTCTCCCAAAACAACTTTTTCATCTTTCAAGATGATGAGGGTCCAATTACTTTTGGCCTTCACAACTGCTCTCTCAGCACCGGAAAGAGCCACTCTCCTTTATACCGCATCTAAGCAATTTACATTAAAATAAATAGGTTTCAAAGCTCTATGTATTCACATCGAGGTTTTGAATGAAAGCAGGGAAGAGAGAACCACTTCTTTATAACGGACGATGAACTAACTGAATCATATGCCAGACTTTTAAAGGGTAACAAATCAACCCGATAAATGATTTAAAAAATCTTATACCCAATTGGAGGTTTGATTAGCACACATTACAAAGAAAGTATAGGAAACTATTCAACATGACAGGTAAACTTCACAGAACACCCACACTTCGCAGGAACCTGAAATGCTACGTGGATCTTTTCGGAAATTCAAACGGAAGTTACGTATGCCACTGAACAGTGTCACTAAAATCAAGGTCTAGGCAATGAAACCTGGTTCTGTGTCCTCCGTGTTTTCTCTCCTGGTGGCAAATATATTACCTACAACAGAGACAAGAAAATGAAGGGGGAGAGCCGCTTCTCTAAGGAAGAGTTGTACATGTTTCTGTGACATGGCTGGAGGTGGGTGTTCTGGACCAGCAAAGAATTTACTGGGGAAGTATCTGTTTCAGAGTGAAGCTGCCAAGTTTTAGCCAAGGCCTTGGCTGTCCTCCATGAGCAACTGTAGAAATTTGAAATCTGTAATGACTGTTTCTTATGAGAAAATCCATGAATGTGTGTTACTATTAGAGTATATCCACATATTGTACAGGAATAGAAAATGGCCTAATAAAATATAATTTACCTGCAAAACAGAATATCATACAGCTATTAAAATAATGCATATGAAGATTTGCCATAAAGTGGAAAAATGCTTATTAAGGAAAAATAAAAAAAGCTTAGGAAACAAACTTTTACATGTTTGATCCCCGCCGTATAAATAAATAAAATGGAGAAACATTTGAGAAAAATCATCCCATAATGGTTGTCTGTGGGTGGTAAAAGCAATTGAAATGTTCTTCCTTATAGTTTATTAATTCTTTAAAAGAAAAGCATGTAAAATGTCCATTTATGACAATTGCTAAGTCCAGACAAACATCCTCCATTTCAAATTTGAAAGCCCTATTTTAAATTTTAGAAAGCACTGTTTTGATTTCACTTTCTCTTTTTTTTTTAAGATGGGGTTTCTCCATGATGGCCAGGCTGGTCTTGAACTCCTTACCTCAGGTGATCCACCCACCTTAGCCTCCCAGAGTGCTAGGATTACAGGCATGAGCCACTGTGCCCGGCTTGATTTCACTTTCTCTATAATTTTTTTCTTTTAATGCGAATTGTCCCCAGCTCCTAAGTGGCTTTTCTTGAGCCCCAGGCCCTCTCCACATGTCTGTGCTGAGCATTTATGTAATTCTTTCTGCCTCTCACACTAGTCTGAGGGCATCTGTATACCAGCACCCAACACAGGGCTCATCCTGGTAGTTGCCCAAAAAGGCTTAGTGAATAGGGTTAAGGGAATATAAAATAGACAGACCATAGACGGTGCATCCATTTTTGTTAAAACCTGACAAACAGAGGTTGCTTAAATGTAATGCATCCAGACAAATGTCATCTGACGTTCTGCCTGTAACTCTGCCCTCATCACTTCTGGTTCATAGAGACACTTGAGGATTTACGCCCCTTTCCCTGCCTTCCTCCAAACACACAGATCTGGAAGGAGGAAAGAAGACCTTACAAAAGTAATAAAAGCATCGTTGAATCCTGAGAAAGAACTAACTGTTGTTAGCTTGGATAAATGGGATGAGAGTCTGTTTCAGAGCCCCTGGTCGCTTCTGTGGTTCTGACCAGTGAGGCTCAAGTCAAGGATGAAGCCACATGTGTAAGAGAGGTGGAATTCTTAGAGGGCACCTGTTAGTAGCAGCACTGCATTCAAAGAAGCCAATCAGAATGGGAATTTTGCTTTGGAGGCAATCAAGAGACATGCTAGACTATCAAGATTCTTTAATTTTGTTACTGCAAAGTTCGAGCACCAATCTGCAACTTCGTTTCCTGTTTTCTAAATGACGAATGCTTTTATTTATCATGCTGCTTAGTGATTTGTATCAAATATCTATCAATAGTTTAGTGAGAAGACCTGCGGGTGTGTTATACTGTTTTCTTAATTATGACCTCACAGCCTTGGGTAGAGGTTGAGAAAAGGCTGGAAGAAATAAATTTAAGCTGCAGTAAACTGGGCCGACGACAAACATTTAATTGTGAAGACTGAGACAGCAAAGCAGACTCCTAAAGGGATTGGTACATCCATTATCTCTTAGCATCTCTCAGAAACATGCAGAGAAAAGCTGGCTTTGGCTTAGGTATGAGAAAGCTATGTGGTATCATGGCTGGGAGTCCAGGGACCCAGGTTCCGGCCAGGCCATCAACCAGCTGAGACTTTGGGAAAGTCACTTAATGTTTCTGGGCCTCAGGCTTTTTTTCCTGTAAAATAAAAGGACTGGATAAAAAGAAGGGATTGGACTAGATGATCTCTCACACTCCTTCTCATTCTCAGATTCTTTGACATTTTTTTTTTCCCCTGAGCTCAATTTTCTCATCGGAAAGATTTCTACCTCCATCTTCAGATGGGAAAATACAAAGGCATTCTGTACTCACCACTTGGAGGTGAATATAAACTTCAAGGGGAGTGGTTTTCAAATCATAAAAGCCCGCTGTGTCACATGATACAGGGAGGACAGGCAGTGCAGATGCCCGGGGCCGGGGGTGGGAGGAGGTGGCACTTGGGAAGCACAGCTAGAAAGGCATGGTGCTCCCCTGAATGGTGCTCCCCTGAAGGGCCTTTTGAAGGGCAGGTCTATTATGATTAGGATTTCATATATCTGCTGGGAATAGGCCAGGTGATAAGAATGAGGCTGATATGAGTGCCCTGATATTCAGAGAATGACAAACTGGGAAGGAACAACAGAGATCACGTATTTCAATTCTCTTAATTCACAAATGTGGAAAAACAGCCAAATAAGAAGAGAAATTCCTTTTATATGGTGGCGATATATGGGAAGAACTTGATGCAAGCATGTCTTTTTGCATTATGCAGCTTATTTCATTTATCTGTCCATCGATCTGTTGCTTAGCTACTTGCTAAGCAGAGAAAGCAATGTGTTACTTACACGGCTGAATTTTCCTGTTGCTCTGAAGTTCACTAACACATACCCATCCTACACCTGTGAACATGGCTTTCCTTGCCATTTTGGGATATCTGCTGTCAATGAACACATGGCCTAGTGCAGTTCCTACACAGCCTAGAGACTTCACTAATAGTTGCTAAATTTATTTATTGTTTATTTATATATATATTTTTGAGACGGAGTCTTGCCCTGTTGCCCAGGCAGGAGTGCAGTGGTGTGATCTAGGCTCACTGCAACCTCTGCCTCCTAGGTTCAAATGATTGTCCTGCCTGATACAGGGAGGACAGGCAGTGCAGATGCCCGGGGCCAGGGGTGGCACATGCCACCACACCTGGCTAATTTTTTGTATTTTTAGTAGAGACAGGGTTTTGCCATGTTGGTCAGGCTGGTCTTGAACTCCTGACCTCGTGATCTGCCTGCCTTGGCCTCCCAAAGTGTTGGGATTACAGGAGTGAGTCACCGTGCCTGGCCTATTTGCTGAATTTAATTAAAACAGACCACCCCGAATCTAGATGAAAAAACATTTGGCTGAGCTTTTTCAGTAAGAGGGTTTTGTGGGGGTATCTGGGTTTTGTGGACTTGAGAATCTTCAGGTATTCTTTTGAGGGCAGTCAGTAGAGTCTTGTGACCAATGGAGGGAATAAACTGTTTTCCACAAGGCTCATGGATCAGACACCTGCCCCTCTGGCTCTGAGATATGAACCCACACACAGGTAGGAAGCCAGGGTCAGAAGCATTACTTGAGAGTCAGATAATATGAAGCTGGAATTATGTCTATGGCTTAACACAACAGCGGCAGCAAACACTTCCATGGAAGGATGTCTTCAGCTGATTTGGTCCTGGTATTAGGAATGTGCCACTAATGCTGGATGGCTGGCCTTGTTCAAATCACTCAAAACACAGTACTCACTGGGTGTCCATTGACTGACTGCTTAAGGCTCTGAGGCCCTTTGGAGGAGGCGGGAGAGGACAGACTAGTCATGCATTTGATCACACAAAATTACCGGTCCCTGTTTTAAAGCGAAATCTCATTTCATGTTAAAAATATTTTGTAACGTCCAAAGGTTTGGGGAGGCAAAATGTTGTGATGCTTAGTTCTTAGGAGCTGCTCTACTGAGATTTTTATGAAAATAAGAGTGTGAGAAAAAAGGTAGCATTTCATGCTTTTTCTGTACGATGTGAAAAACATCTCTGAGTACGGGGCCTTGAGAAGCTCCAGTGACCAGCGCTTGTGTCCAGGGCAGGAGCAGTTTGCTCAAGCATGTGCACGTCTCATGTTAAAATCATTTTCAATGCAAATATTTTTGTGGGCTGCATTTTCCGGGTGATGAAAATGTAAATGTGTTTTATTTACCTGTTGGTGGGAGAGAAATACCATCCAGTCTTTCATCACCGTCAGCGATCTCTGCTGGTTACAAACATAAAACACAAATCTCATTAGTTTCAGGGAGCGCATTCATTTCACTGAAAACAGTGATATCATTTTTAAAACTCCGGTATGCATTACAGTTTTCGCCATTCTTTTTCCTTTTCAGCTATCGTTGGTTCACATTACAGATGTTAACATCATTATTTGAATAAAATATGTTTTGATGATAGTGATAGAAAATCAACTCTCTTATATTAAAATTTTTATTTAATCTTATGAAGCACATTCTATTGATCATGGATGATTTCTGTGTATTTTCACTTACTTACAAAGGCTTAAAATCAAACCAGCACATGGGTGAATTGTTTAAACAAGGTGATCGAGGGGGTGTGTCAGTGAGTTCCTGTTGTAGACCTGCACTTGGCATGGCCAGAATCACTCCCGGGGGGCAGCTTAGGAAATCCTGAGAATGAACCTTCTTTGGAAATGACCGATTCAGATCCTAGAGCTGCCAATCTAACTCTGGCCTCGATGTGGTCGGAAGAAGCACTAGGTGTTGCTTCATCTTCAAAAGATTCTCCATTTCTACATTTTAAAATGCAAACCTTCGCTCGTCTCTGATAAATGCATCCATCTCCTTGGGAGTTTTCCAAAGGTAGCTCCTTCAGTCACACAAAAAAACCTTGTGTTAAATGCAAAAAAAAGGTGCTCATGTGACTCCTGATAACGGATGGGCTTGTTAGTTTTTCCTAACATGTGGGGACAGGGGAAAAAAATCACATTATGGCCCCTGGGATAGTTTCGATGGTGCCCTCCATGTCCCAGGGCCTGTGCTCCCCACAGGAAGACCCCTGCTGACTGCACAATATGTGTGGGCAGCCCTCGGGAGGCTGTGGAATGAGGTCAGCCTTGGCACCACACTGTAACCCTGAGTCGGGAGAAGGGAAAACTAGTACCACATATTTGTTTTTATTGTTGCTGCTTTAAACGTGATCAGGGCTTAGCTAGGGCTATAAACATTGTAAGCTTCCCCCATCTCCTTCATCCTCCAACGTCTTGTCCTCAGACGGACATTCACTGACATTAGTGAAAGATCCCTTGCCTGCTGACCTGCTAGATCTACCACAAAGAGAAATCACTGAGAAGGGACGAAATACGAAAGACCCATCTAGGCTGGAGAAAATTAGCTGGCACTAAAAATGATGTTGTAGATGAATATTTCATAACATAAAAATATTCCGTCAAACCACAGGATACCTGGTGTGACTAAACTTTTGGAAACGGGTTGATAGAAAAAATTCAGGACATGCTAAAATGTGAACTGTGTTTCCCTCTGGATGAAAGGCTTTAGGGATTTTAAATTTTGTTCTATGGCTTTTAGCAACTGCTTTATATTTGAAAAATAATGAACATATGTTATGTGTATATTTAGAAGACATGCTTTTCTTCTAACTGGTTTGAGTGAGTTGGCAAAGTCAGCTGGTCTTCAGGGTGCTTCTCTCATTGTCTAGGATTTTAAGAATCTTTCAGTAATAATAATAATAATAATAATGATAATCTCTACCATTTATTAAATGCTTGCTGAGCACTGGACATACAACATGCCATTGAACCCTTAGGAAACTCCACAAGGTGGGTCTGTTGTTATGCCCATCTTAACCAATGAGGAAAGTGAGACCGAGGCTAGGAAACTCACTCCAGGTAACACAGCTAGTAACTAACATTGCCAAGGACATGAATTGGGTTACTGTTTAATACCTCTTTGCTATGAATAGTCCAGACATAACATACCATATCATACCATATGCATCATTATGAGCTAATTTCTTTTTCTTTTTTTTTTTTTTAGATGGAGCCTCGCTCTGTCACACAGGCTGAAGTGCAATGGCATGGTCTCAGCTCACTGCAACCTCCATCTCCTGGGTTCAAATGATTCTTCCGCCTCAGCTTCCTGAGTAGCTGGGACTAGAGGCGTGTGCCACCACACCCAGCTAATTTTTGTATTTTTGTAGAGATGGGTTTTCCCCATGTTGGCCAGGCTGGTCTTGAATTCCTGACCTCCAGTGATCGGCCCGCCTTGGCCTCCCAAAGTGCTGGGATTACAGGCATGAGCCACGGTGCCTGGCCTATGAGTTAATTTCTTAAATCTTCGAGTTCTAGTTCGTTTTATATTTTAGCAACTTTCTTTACATGTTTAATTGCTTTTCATTTAGTTATAACAAGGTCAGTTTTGGGTATAAACTGATCTTCCTTTTGTAATTCAGCTATCCTCCCTTTGAAAAAACAGGCCTATGCCATTATGTGCTTCAGTAAGAACACAATACATATAACCAAAAAATTATATAGGTGATTACATATAAATCAAAACATGCGAGCTGCATGAATAGGGGCCGAGAGGCAAGGAGGAAGAGCGTTGTTGCGTTATTCAAATTTAATTATAACATCTATCTGCAACAAGCAGCTCACAATCTTTCTTCCCTGGTGACAATCAAGTTGTTAAATTTGGAAAAGACTGGGCAAGTCCAATAAACATTTAATAGCAGTGACATCTTCACTCTGAGACCTAACACAAATAACACTGCGATTTCAGCTCCGAGATGATCTGATGAAAATGATAAAAATGTGTGCCAGGAGAGGAATCGAGGAATCACTGGAGTTCCCGAATAAAAATTATTCCACGTGATGAGAGCCCCACACGAATTGCTATGTGGATTCGTGCAACAGCCTTTCGAATCTGTGTGGGCACTTCTTTTTTTCTTTTCTAGAGGCTGTGCAGGCTTCCCCAAGTGGCAGCCAATTAGCTTGTGGAGTCAGAGTCTCCACCTCATTCCAAGAATGGAGCCGCATATGGTAAATAAGGTTCAAGTTGCTCAATATCTATGCGACACTGTTTGTATTATCGTTTAGACTGAAAATTGTCAAAACAAAAAGCATGACAGCAAGTCATATTATTGATCCAGACCTCTCGGTTCCTATTGGCATCACAGAAGGAAATACACGCGGCTCTGGTTTCAATTTGCTGGGGCCCCACTTCTGTGCCCTGGAGGAGGATGATGTGTACGGGATTTGACAAAATGGGGAGACAAACTCTATGTGGCAGGTCACTGCTGATGTGCTATCGTTTGGGTCTGCATGTCAGGGTCGGCTTTGTCTTACAGCCACCTTTCACTTCTCAGTTGCTAATAGAACCTGCTAGGAACGCAGAAAAGAAGGGCCAAGGTGCCGATCACTAGTATCTGGGAGGATCATCTAGACCAGTGGTCAAAAGTTACAACGTCTGACATCAAATATTCCTGAAGTCTAAGGGGCAGAAGCGGGCAGTCTTCCACATGAGTGGAGGCTCCTCCAGGAGGGGAGGGGTGGGGAGCAGGCTATGGCTTGGGTCTCATCCTTTAGAAATGGGCAAGCCTGGGGGGAAAATGGGCACTTGTGACATGAATTATTAATAGAAATGTGACGTGGTTAGGGGGTGTGTTCCCTGGTCAGTCTGCTTGTGGGAAAGAGAAGAGGGATTTGTGTTGGTGAGACATGGGGAGAAATAGAGACCAGAATTCATAATAATCAGTCTCAGCATCTAATGATAGAAGGAAAATAAGGTGTGTTTATGTCTAAAAGATGCAGCATGAGGAAGCCACCAGAACAGCATTTAAACTGTGTTTCTTATTCAGTCACATGATCCACCGCCAGCAAGGTCTTTCTGGGTCCCTGAGAACAACCTTCTATAGAATTTCCCCACTCTCTTTTTCTTTAAAGAAAGAGGGTCTTGCTCTGTCACCAGACTGCAGCACAGTGACCAATCAGAGCTCAATGTAGCCTTAAACTCCTGGGCTCAAGTGATCCTCCCATCTTAGCCTCCCAAGTAGGTAGGACAACAGGTGTGTGCCAGCCTGCCTGGTTAACTTTTAAAGGTTGTTTTTGTGTGTGTGTGTGTATATAGATGGGGTCTCCATCTCCACAAAACATCTGGAGATGTTGCTCAGGCTAGTCTCTAACTCCTGGGCTCAAGCAATCCTCCTGCCTCAGCCTCTCAACCATCTTTAATTTTTGAGGAATCTCCATACCGCTTTTCACAATGGCTATGCGAATTTATATGAAATTTAAAAATAGCATCTAGAGATTTGTGGCCTCCTAGAGATAAGTATTCTCATTTGATAGGAGAAAGCCGAATACACAGGGTTTCTTCACTAGTAAATTGGCCCCCACTGTCACTTTGGGGAAGCTGAGACTTCAGTGATCAAATCTGAACAAAGTTCAGCTGGTGTTCACTTTTCCTGGAAGAATAATCCCAGAATCTCTAAGTCCAGAATTTTAAACCCACAACCCACACACACAACTTGTGCACACACACATGCACGCACGCACACACACACACACACACACCCTTAAAATCCCTTTTACTTGATGTTGTGTTTCTGGTAAAAGAGTTTCTTTCTTCCTTTTTTTAATTACCTTAAACAACTTGTACTTTTATAAAGTCATGCAGACCCAAACAATAAAAATCAGTAGGCAAACAGAAGCAAACCACGAAAGAGAGATCCAGTTTTCATATAGAAGACACATTAGACCACAAAGGAGATTAGCACTCTTTTTCACTTGTACTACACTCAGAGCAAATGGCCTGACATAATTTTTACGATTTAGTCTGAAGGTGAGTTTCAAAATTCACTTGAATGAGACTTTAAGAGAGCAAATCATGGCATATTATACAGTGTCTCCTTCAGAAGAAAAGACACTGAAATAACCCAGAGTCAAGTATTGCACTTTACAAAGCCTAAGAATTCCTAAGTGCTTCTGCAATTGCTGTTTTGCATCTTAGTCATACCTGAGCCTCTTTTTAACCTTCTTCTGGCCAGTTTAATTTGATCCTGTAGAATCTGTACCCAATCTCTTGGGCCAGGAAGCTTATCCACATGGTTAGCTGTACAGTACTTTTCTGTGAAGACTAAAAGAAAATGTAAAATATTGTTAAATAACTTAGCAAGGAAAATATGCAGATCAGAAACAGAAATATACTCTAAAAGGAAAACAAAAGTGTACTTCTAAAGGATGTCAGTTCTGCACGATCTATGTTCAATATCTGTGTTATATTTCTTTGGCAAAGATGGATTAGCAAGCCCTGGCTACGTCCAATGCATTGTGCTTCAAAATGAAACTGGCGCTACTCACTAAGTAGCCTGTAAGGAAACTGCTCTTCCTACTGGCTCTGCATCCATGCGTCTGTCTTACAGGCAGAGAAGAAAACGCTTCCTAAGGGTCTACTGACCTTATGACGAGGTCTAGCAAATGTATTAAAAGAGTTCACTCTTTTGTTGTCAATTCAAAATTGAATGTGAAATGACACGAAACGATGGTCTTTCTCATGGTGATTTCTACTAACTCAATCAGCACTCAAATAATAATGCGGTTGGTGTCTTGATGAAAGTTCCAATTCTATCTCAAGTCAATCCCTTGCACATGGCACAAGCTCCCAGGAAAGAACTACCCGATTAAGCCCAAAGGAAACTAAGGAGAACCCCACAGCCGGACACCAGGGAGGCGGGATGGTGATCGTGCATAGGCTGTGCACAGTGTGTGGCCGCACGTGCGGCACTGGTGTGGATGTTTTGGCCTCACACTCACTCCCGGGCACGTTTAAACTCATCTTTTCAACTTGTTCTTCATGAGGCCAAGATCTGGTAGGCCACTGCCTCACACTGCCTCCTTGACATTTAAGATATTGGTAATTTCAATGTTTTAAACGGTTTCTCTTAAAAATATATTGACAGATTCAACTACAGAAAAAGGTAAAATTTCTATTGAAATAGAAATTTCTTATTTTCTGATGAAAAATAAGACATTTCATCAGAATGAGAAAAGCTAGTTGTACTAAATGTGACCAAAAAGGTTCACTACCTGCCAGCAGACAGAGAGCTCATTCAGATAAAAGAGCAGCTTTGAAAGTTCCATAAACAGGCAAAAAACTTTTAACAAAAAATATTAGGAAAAATGTTCAATTAATATGTAAACCAAAGAACTGCAAAACACACCTGCTGCCTACTAAGATTACAAAAACAATGTCAGAAAGCTAATACTTGATCCGGATAAAATTGTGCGGACATGGTACATTCAAACATTTCTGTTGGTGCAAACAGGCAAAAACCCTTTTGAGAAATCAGGGTAATATTTAATGGGAGACATAAAACTGTTGTAGCTTCGGACTGGTAATCTTCCTCCTGGAAATTTATCCTAAGGAAATCGTTTGAAAGAAGAAAAACAGCTATGCATGATCTCCACGGTGAAATGCATGGAAACAATCCAGTTCCGCAGGACGGGATGGATGTCAGTAGAGTGGTGGACACATCTCAGGGTGCCCAGAGTGAAGCAGGGGGCTCCCCTTCAGGCAGCAACTGCCAAAGTCTGAGCTAGTGAAGCATCTAGGGCCTCTCAGAGACTGGCATTGTTTGGTTAATCACATGACGTGGTAAAAAGAGAAGCAAGGGAAGGTGTGTGAGCTGAGAGGACATCGCAGGCTTGCTCTGGAGCATGCTGTTTGGCGTGTCTGTGCAGCACCCATGTGGAGATGGCAGACACAGTCCTGGTTCCAGGACCCCCAGCAGATACCAGAATGTGCAGATGTTCAAGTCCCTGATAACAGGCCAGGCATGGTGGGTCATGCCTGTAATTTCAACACTTTAGGAGGCTAAGGTGGGAGGGTTGCTTGAGGCCAGGAGTTTGAGACCAGCCTGGGTAACACAGTAAGACCCTGTCTCAATCAATCATCAATCAATCAATCATCTGAGAATGATGGTGCAAGCCTGTGGTCCCAGCTACTTAGGAGGCTGAGGCAGGAGGATCGCTTGAGCCTAGGAGTTCGAGAATGCAGTAAGCTATGATCACACCATTACACTCCAGCCTGGGCAATCAAGCGAGATCTTAAGCAACTTGTACAATTGTGCCCTAAGATACCGGCATATACAACAGCAGTGGAGGGGCACCCGGCCTATTTGCGTTATTTTTTATTGTTGCATTGAATTTTTTTTTCTGGATACTTTCAATCCACAGCTGGTTGAATCTGTGGATGCAGAACGTACAGACAAGGAGGCCAAGTGTATTTAGACAGAGAAACCTACAGTTCAGAGAAGGGGCCAAGCTGAAGACACTGGTTTAAGAGGCACAGATATACATGTGGTGATTAAAACAGTGAGAGAAGCTGGGCACGGTGATCTGTAATCCCAGTACTTTGGGAGGCTGAGGTGGGTGGATCACTTGAGGTCAAGAGTTCGAGACCAGCCTGGCCAACATCGTAAAACCCTATCTCTACTAAAAATAGGTAACAGTAGCTGTACATGATGGTGTGCACCTGTAATCCCAGCTACTTAGGAGGCTGAGGCAGGACAATCACTAGAACCTGAGAGGTGGAGATTGCAGTGAGCCGAGATAGCGCCACTGCACTTCAACCTGGGCAACAGAGAAAAGACTCTCACTCAAAAAAAACAAAAAACAAACAAACAAAAAACGGTGAGAGAGAACATTCACCAGACAACACAGAGTGGAAAGTGCACAGGCTGGGTTGGGAGCCCTGGGGAACGCCATGCTGCCAGGGAGAAGGTGGCAGCAGACTAGTGCCTGAAGGGGCCCAAGCGTGGCTGGCCAGCCAGGAGGGGTAGGAAAAGTGGTGTGCAGGTCAGTGAATGGCTCCAATGAAAAGGAGGGACCAGGCTGGGTGTAGTGGCTCATCCCTGTAATCCCAGCACTTTGGGAGGCTGAGGCAGACGGATCACTTGAGGGCCGGAGTTCAAGACCAGCCTGACCAACATGGAGAAACCCTGTCTCTACTAAGAATACAAAATTAGCTGAGCGTGGTGGCACATGCCTGTAATCCCAGGTACTTGGGAGGCTGAGACAGTAGAATTGCTTGAACCTGGAAGGCGGAGGTTGCAGTGGGCCGAGATTGTGCCATTGCACTCCAGCCTGAGCAACAAGGGCAAAATTCTGTCTCAAAAAAAAAAAAAAAAAAAAAAAAAAAAGAGGGACCATAGGGCGGCAGTGCAGAAGAGGGGCAGGAGGGGTGGCTTGGTGCCCTCTGAAGGTCAGTGAGGGCCGGGGAGACTAGCCGCTCTCAGGACGCCTGGCCCAGAGGGGAGGGCGGAAGAAGAGGGGAGACAGGATGGCTGAGGGATGGGGACGTGGGCGTGGGGTGCAGGCTGAGGGAGCAGCGGTGTGGTGGGAGAGAATGACATACAGGGAAAAGGAGTAGACCGTCAAAGGCACCACCCTGGGGGGCTGGGGCTGATGGATCTGGAATAGAAATGGAGGGGCTGCCTCCAATGGAAGGAGGGAATCGTCCTTTTCTCAACCCACGGGAAGGGAAGATGTTCGGTTCAGAAGTGGGTCTAGGCTGCAGCAAACACTCCTGAGGCCTCAGTGAGCTCAGGGGTGAGGGGCTCTGGAGGATGGAGAGTGTAGAGGAAGTGTGGGATCATCTCTGAGAAGAATTGGAGAGGAAGCAGACCATGGACAGCTGCCAACCCGCAGTCTATGTGGTAGGGCCACGCAGCGTGGCCACAGTCTATGCAGGCTGTCCCCCTTGGTCCCCTGCAGCTCCTTCAGGACAATGGACGGTAGGGCTGGTCTAGGCTCAGGACAGTTCTGGCAGAAGAACAGCGATAGAGGCCCTTAAAGATGCTGAAGGTGTGACCTGGCATGAATGAACTCACCTTTCCACTCCCTCCCTTCTCTTTCACCCCCAGATCTAGGAAGGACATGAAAACAGAAAAAGGCTCGTGGGCTTGGAGATGTCCATAGAGATCAGGGAATGCAGATGTGACTGATTGCCAAGCAGGGGTTGTGGCGCTGGAAGAACCAACCCCTGAGATGCCGGAGCATCCGCCAGCAGCTGAGGATGCTAAGGTGTGACCGGTAGTACGGGGCTGACACGCAGCAGAGGTGAATGGCACTACGGATGAGGTCCCGCCGCTACACAGGCTAGGCCATTGGTCATGTGTACAGGGAAGTGATCAGGGTGACAGTGGGGCCGGGGAGCGAGAAGAACACGTAGAGCTATGATAAGAGCTGTAGTGGAAAGGTTCCATCGAAGCCGCACCCGGGGAGAGGGGAAGTGATGGTTAGAAGCAGAATTAATGACTGGGAAGAGAGTCAGCCAGGCTGCCCAGTGTGTGATTTGCGGGGACTGGGTGGGGAGATGCAGAAGAAATGCTATCCCTGGGGGTGGGTGCTTTCAAATCTCTGCCACTAGATTGTAAGTAACGTCAGGGTCTTTCTCTCTCTCGTCTCCCTCAAAGCACCTACTATAATGCCTTTTTCTGAAGAAGAACTCAAGCATTTGATAAATAGGCAAACATATTTTCCAGTTTTCTTTCTAATGGAAGCAAATACATTAGCTTACAAATTTAGACTAATTGGGGGGAAAATGGTCTGTCTGAATTAGCAGGAAGTCTTTAATTAATCTATTTAAAGAAGCAAGGTCTTACTGCATTCAAATGCCCACAAGAACATTTACTAATCATAATTTCCAAAAGGTTCTTGAAGTCCTATTTTAATAAACAGAAGAAAATATTTCTATTTAGCATCCTCTCCATTTATATAACAATGTGTACTACAAAAATGACTGAATCCACTGTCTTAGCAGGTAAGCATCCCTCCCCCCCCGTAATGTTATTTATATAGTTAATTTCCATAGCAACTCCTCTTTTCTTGGGTTGTGAAAAGCATGTGTCCAAATTAGCACACATTAGAAAGTCATGGTTCCAAATTAGCAAAGTGGATTTGGACCATGCCAAACTGAATGATTCCCATGGGTGTGGACAAACAAATTTAAGATAAGCCAAAGGAGGCTGTGGAATCTCTGCTCCCACGTCATGAGGGGGTTCAGATCAGACCTTTCTAGTCCAACCCTGAGCTCAAATATTCCCTCAGTCACTAAAAGGGCAGCTGTGTCTGGTTATTTTTTTCCCAGCCTCAGCGGAAACTAATTTGGTTTCAATAGAAAAAAAGCCAAGAAAATCACTATCTCCCGGGTTTGTGTGTAAGACCTTTGAAGGTGCAGCAATAGGCTTTTCAAAAAATACCTATTCAAATAAATATTTCCACCGGGCATGTTATTGACACTCTAGTTCATGGATTACATCTAAACTTAAAAGAGACTTTTAACTAGAATTTACCTACTGAAGACGAAATCCTATTCTCTCCGTTACGATAGCAGATGAGGCCTCCAGAACAAGGCCAAAAGACTGTCGTTGCATTGATCTGCAAACAGTCAATGTGCTATGTGAATAGAGGTATTGGGGAGACAGAATGCATTTCTGCTACCTGAATCTATAGCTAAAGGTTAAGCTATTATCCTGGTAACAGTTCCATTAGGAGTAATGATGTGAAAAGAGGTATTGCATTAATGCACCGAGTTTTCTACTGTGTTAATAGTGGGTCATTAAGAAGCACAGTCGAATCATTTGCATTCATCTACAGAAGGCAATAGGTTCTAAAAAGAAATTTTCCTCCTTTCCTATTTTAATATATGAAGGAGAAGCAAGGGCTAATTTTAAACGAGCCCAAATAATCTGAAAAAGTGGAATAAGACTAACAATTTAAATAAAGGAGTTAAAGCATCTCTTCTGCTTAATATGAGTCCCAAGGCACAGGGAGTATGTTAGGTCACCAGAGAAGCGACAAAGGCTCAATCTGATCCGTACATAAATAATGACTTTTTCCCAGATGCTGGGCATTCACTTGAACCCTGCCCCTTAATTGTATATAAATAATGAATCAGCTGCTGGTGGCTGGGCAGACCCTTCCTTCAGAATGCTGCTCTTCGTGTAACCATCAAGTGAACATGGCAGCACGTGGCATGTCTGACATGCTGAATGTGCCACTCTGCGAATAGGGCGGGCTGGCCACGTTCCCCAAACAGCGATCTATCTGCACTGTGGTTCTCCTGAGGGACTTTAAATTTGGGTTTTTCTGGCTGGGTGTGCTGGGAAAAGCAGAATATGGCATGGACTTTGAAAGGAAGTCACCGTGTCTAGCAGACACTTTCAGAAGCAGGGGTAGGTTGGGAGAGCTTTCATTTTGAGGTGAAATCCTCAAAGAACCTGGCTAGCAGTCACAGCCCAGCTTCAGATTTGATGACTTAGTTTTAACTTGTGGTCAAATCAAAGTTTACGGCTGGGCATGGTGGCTCATGCCTGTAATCCCAGCACTGGGAGGCCAAGGTGGGTGGATCATGAGGTCAGGAGATTGAGACCATCTTGGCCAATATGGATAAACCCTGTCTCTACTAAAAGTGCAAAAATTAGCTGGGCCTGGTGCGCCTGTAGTACCAGCTACTCAGGAGGCTGAGGCAGGAGAATTGCTTGAACGCAGAGGATGGAGGTTGCAGTGAGCGGAGATTGTACTCCAGCCTGGCGACAGAGCGAGACTCCATCTCAAAAAAAAAAAAAAAACCAAAACAAAACACAACAAACAAAACAATCAAGGTTTACATCGCGCAAGGAAATCAAGGTTTACAGCACATAGAACTGAAAACCAGATCTTCATTAGATCTGCCAAACTCCTAGATCTCGCCAGGGGCGAGGGACAATAGTCTCTACGACCAGGTCCCAGGGGACAAGCAAAGGGACCCAACTGGGGGCGACTTGCAGCCAGGGATGTGCAGAGGGAGAGGGAGTTGTGGGAGAAGCCGGCCCACACATCTGAGCGAGTGGACCACAACCAGGCTCCCTCCCCTCTTTCCTCTTACTGCCTTAGAGCTATCGTTTGAGACTCCCCTGTTGGTATACCCCTCATTTAATCTCGCCGTAACCAGTGGGGGTAGATATTGTGATCCTAAATTACATATGACAAAATCCAAGTATGGACAGCTTAAACACCTGGCTTGAGACTGCACAGCTAACAGGAGTTATTTTCCACATATATGAATTACTTTTACAGTTGTATTTGAGCACACCGTGATTGTAAAAGAAAAATGGTTGAATTGTAAACATAAGCAAATCCATAGCTAAGTACATCCTCCCATGTTAAACTTGAGAATGCTGGGTGTTACTTTCAACCTCACAAAACAGAAGCATGGTGGCCAGCTGGGGAGAGGAACAGGGCAGGGGCTGGCGGGTCACCTGTCCCCAGGAGGCCAGGTGAGTACACGGCAGGGAAGCTGTGCCTGGACACCGGGCCATGGGGAGGATGGATACACAGACATTTCTTGAACTCTGAGATTTGATAACTGTGCCTCAAATTTTATCCGGATCTAACAGAGTATATATTTTCTCCGATAATATTTAGTGTGTCATTCTCCATTTTCAAGGAGAAAGTGGAAACTAAGTCATAGGCTTGATAACCATCGATTGTATTAAGCGGGAGTTGTTTTTGCTCTTGTCGCCCAGGCTGGAGTGCAGTGGCGTGATCTCGGCTTACCGCAACCTCTGCCTCCTGGGTTCAAGTGATTCTCCTGCCTCGGCTTCCCAGGTAGCTGGGATTACAGGCATGTGCCACCACATCCAGCTAATTTTGTATTTTTAATGGAGACGGGGTTTCTGCATGCTGGTCAGGCTGATTTTGAACTCCCAACCTCAGTTGATTCGCCCACCTCGTCCTCCCAAAGTGCTGAGATTACAGGTGTGAGCCACCATGACTGGTCCATCTATTGTATTAAAATAACAGTAACTGTGGCATGTGAAAGGCTACGAGAGGGTGGAAAAGAGCTAGATTCAAGGCTGGCTGTTCAGGCAGGGCCTGATGGTCCTCCACATCTTGGTGCAATTGTTCTAGTCTCGGAATGGGTTCTAAGCATATGGGCTCAGAAATCTCATTTTAGCAGACCACCCAAAAAATTCAGACATAAACCTAAACTTAGACACAATAGTTGATTGATATGCCAACTAGAATGGCAACTAAGTAATATGCAAGGCAGGGGTGAAGGATTTTCTTTCTATATCTGGAACATCTGATGTCATAACCCAGTGCTTTACTTGTTGGGGTCAAGGGGCCAGAAAGAGGGACCAAGCAAACAGAAGGTTGACTAGTAAACGTGGAGAAAGATCAGGATGTCCCCAGGAAACTGCCCACTTCTCGCCCCTGCTGCCCCAATGGGGTACTGCTTTGTTCCAGTGCCCTCTAAGCCACAGCTTGGCTGCAGGATGATGCGCCCTTGACCTAAGTGGAGTCAAGCCACAGGTGCGTCAAGTGATGAGCTGGCCTCTCTCCTGTCCTCCTCCTGAGAATGGCAGGCAATGAGGGAACAAGGGGTTTATCAGGAGCCAGCGATGCTAAAATGTCACAGTGCGAGAAGCATGATGTGTTTGCCATGTGCAAACCAGAACAGCAGGCAAAAGGTGGAAGCCAGCCGGCAGGGAGGTGAATGAAGGGGATGTGCAGAGAGAAGCAGGGACGGGAGACACAGAGATGCAGAGTCCAGGCCTGTCTGCAGCTCTGTTCCTGACCACTTCCACCAGCAGCTGCACCAGACATCTTTTTCCTAAGGGAACTGAGTGGTATTCCACTCTAGAAACCAAAGAGCCTTCTAGAAGAGAGCATTTTATACAGGTTGGAGTAAAGCCTGGCTCTTTCTCTGTTTTAAAGACAGGGGTCTCGCTATGTTGCCCAGGCTGGACTTGGACTGCTGGCCTCAAGCAATCCTTTCGCCTCAGCCTCCTGAGTAGCTGGGATGCCCAGTAAGCCTGACTCTTCATGCACCCTCAACGGCATATGGCTCCTCTTGTTTGGATGCCCCTTAGCCTCAGCCCACTGAGTGGGCACTGCTGGCCTCTGTGCACCCACACATCTTAGAGGCACATCGCAGGACACACAGCCACAAGTGATCTCTTGAGATGTGATCTATTTTAGCATATGGTTTTTCTCACGTTTTCATTGATTCTTATTAAGTGCAATTACAGTGGATGATGTTCTCTGATCCTGTATACAAACTGAGGGTTACGAATCTGGTACTGAAACCTCACTGTGACCTTACTACAAAAATAAGATGCATTAATTCAAGACATATTTGTCCACCACACACAATGTGCCAAGTCTACGCTACGTATTACTGAACAAATGGTCCCTTGTCCCCAAAAAGCCTGCAGTGCAGTGGAGGATAAAGGCAGTAAGAAGTCAAGGACAGCCCAGAGCACACCTGTGATCCCAGAAGCCCAGCAGGTTCACAGCCAAGGGGCACCTCGCCCATTCTCAGGTGGGAAAGTTTTCGGATAAAGTGATGGCTGAGCAGAAACCAAAGAAAAAGTGGACATGAGCTGAAGAAATGAGAAAGAGGCTGGAGAAAGCTCCAGTGAAGAGCATGTGCATTCCAAAGGCACAGCCTGCAACTGTCCTGGGGTGGGTGGGGGTGAGGCAGTGTCACATGAAGCTCAGGTTTCTACACCTGCAGGGTAAGGGCAAGGAGGTCTCAGGCCTATGTGAGCGGGGAGCTGGAACGAAAGCCTCTGGTGAGGCTTTGAAAAATAAGCATCTACCCTTGAGTACAGGGAGGCAACAAGCAAGCTCTGTCTAGGCTCTGAGGGGGAAAAAGAAAGTTTCCTTAGAAAATTCTAAATGCAGCCAGGTATGCTGGCTCACGCCTGTAATCCCAGCACTTTGGGAGGCCAAGGTGGGCAGGTCACTTGAAGTCAGGAGTTTGAGACCAGCCTGGCCAACATGGCCAAACCCTGTCTACTAAAAATATAAAAATTGGCTGGGCATGGTGGCATGCACCTGTAATCCCAGCTACTTAGGAGGCTGAGGAAGGAGAACTGCTTGAACCGGGGAGGTGGAGTTTGCAGTGAGCCAAGATTGTGCCACTGCACACCAGCCTGGGAGACAGGGCAAGCCTCCATCTCAAAAAAAAAAAAAAATTCTAAATGGTTGGCTTGTACCTGGCAGAGGTTTGGAATCTGAGGTTGTACCACTGCATAAAAGTGTAAGTGAGCAGAAGCATTGCTGTTGACACCCCTGGGCTCTGGACAGAAGAAAATGCAGAACGAGTCTGAAAGGATGACCTGAAACCTGGGCCACAACAGACTCACAGAAAAAAGAAAAGGAAAACAGGCCTTCCAGAGATGAGCTCATATTTAAAATAAGGACACATACACAATGACCCAGCAAATGCCAGAGGCAGCAGACTCAGAAGCTGCAGGGTGACAAGCCCCTTGCAGATGGCAACGAACAGCAAAGTAAGTGTGTTTAAAATGAGCAAGGAAAAATTCAAGGTACCAGGAGAATAATGGGCTGATTTCAAAAAGAATCAAATAGAACTTACAGAAATTAAAAACATAGTATCTTGTATTGGCCTGTTCTCACACTGCTAATAAAGACGTACCTGAGATTGGGTAATTTATAAAGGAAAGATTTATTTTATAATTTATAATTGACTCACAGTTCCACATGGTTGGGGAGGTTTCACAGTCATGGTGGAAGGTGAAGGAAGAGCAAAGGCACATCTTACATGGCAGCAGGCAAGAGAGCTTGTGCAGGGGAACTCCCATTTATAAAACCATCAGATTTTGTGACAATTATTTACTAACACAAGAAGAGTATGGGGTAATGACCCTCATGATTCAGTTATTTCCACCTGGCCTGCCCTTGGCACATGGGGATTATTATAATTCAAGGTGGGATCTGGGTGGGGACACAGTCAAACCATATGAAGGGTAAAAACTCAAAGGACATGTTAATTGATAAATTAATATCACTGAGCAGGTCAGGGAGATAGATCTGGAGAATGGAGAATGACTCAGACTGTAACACAGAGATGAGAGATGGAACTAGAACAGATAAGAGATACAAATGATAGGAAAAAAAGTCCAGTAAACACAGTAGATGTTTCAGAGACAGAGAACTAAAAGAATGAAGGAAAGGAAGGAGAGAATAGATGAAAAGTTTTCAGAATTGGTGAGTCATGGATCCTTGGTTCTAAGAAGCACAGTGACCAAGCAGATTAAGAAAAATAAATATATAACTAGACCTGTAGTAAGAAACCAAAGAACACTGAAGGCAAAGAGATCCTACAGGCAACTAGAGCAAAAAGACAGATGATCTACAGAAGAACAACAGCATAATCAGACTCCCCAACAACTGACTCTAGAGAACACTGGAATATCTTCAAATAGTGATGAAAAACCATCCTTGATCTAGAACAAATCACCCAACTAAACTCCACATCATTCCATGGTGATGAGGAAAATTTCAGAACAAAGACTAGAAGAATACAGCACACAGATCCTCATTCAAACAATTACTAAACACTGTGCTTAACCCTTTTATGGTGGAGGTTGCAAATACTTTCTGAAAAAACAAACCTTGGCAATGACCTTGAACCGCAGAATATAAATATCTCCCACAAGCTTAGCATTCCAATAATGGAACACTAGGCATAAATGGGTTCGATCTGTTTATGGGTCACAATAACCCATTCTTTCTTCCCACTTATGGAAGAAGGTGAAGGAAGAGCAAAGGCCCATCTTATGTGGCGGCAGGCAAGAGAGCTTGTGCAGGAGAACTCCCATTTATAAAACCATCAGAACTTGTGAGACTTATTCATTACCCCAAGAACAGTCTGCGGGAACTACACCCCGATTCAGTTATCTCCTGGTCCTCCCGTTTATGGGAAGAAGGAAACAACACAAAGGCAAAGAACTAGAGAGGAGAAAGGGGAGGAGGAGAGCAGAGGGCATGACCTGTAAGATCTTAAGAATTATTACAGTGCCAAAGTAATGAAATGACTCGAATAACAGATGAAGGTAGATAAAAGCCCACATGTAAACACGCGTGAGAGGAGCTCAGTATATGACAGAGACAGAATCGGTAGAATATGGATGCTGCTAAGATGACTGACTGTCCACAGTGAAAAACAATAAAACTAAATCTCTCTCTCACATTTTAGGTAAAAGTAAATTCCAGGTGGATTAAAGACCTGAATATAAAAAATAAAACTTTGTTGAAAAAAAAAAAGAGGATACCATTATATCATCCGAGTAGGGAAGATCTTTTAAAATGGGCACAAAAAGGCAAAAAGCATAAAGAAAATCTGTCTGCCTGTCAAATCTCAACTTTGGAAAGATAAGAGACATGTGGGCAACGTTTTCACAACTGGAAAATAAGGAGCGATATTTGTAATGCATATTGTTGACAGAAAAACCCAAGTCAGTAAGAGAAGAACCCACCTAGTGGAAAAATAGGAAGAGGATAGAAATCCACAGAGGAAAAATAACTAAATCATGACAAATAGGAAAGGATGCAGAACTTCGTCAGTGATCAGAGATTCTACCACTGAGTGTCACTTGAGAACCACCAGACCGGTGGAAATGATAGCCTGGTAACATGAGATCTTGGCAAGAATGCCAGAAAGTTGGATTTCCTCTACCTTGCTGGCGGATGTATCAGTTTATCAGTTTCGAGAGCGACCTGACAATCCCCAGGGACGCCAAAGATGCTGTTCCCTGTTACTTGGCTGTTCCATTGCCTGGTGTGTTCTCTAGAGAAACGCACACATGGGCACCCAGAAACGCAGAGACGACGGCTGCCTTGGGTGACAGGGGAAGAGAAGAGCCAGCTTCTTCTTATGAGAAGCCTGGAGGAAGAAAGGGCTTTGTCATGCAGTGGTTAGCAGACGAAATGGATAAGCTAGAGTTATAATATATTGAGAGGGACAAAGCTTTAAAAAGGAAAAAGGACATGTGAAACGCAACCAAGCTGCACAATTACAGCGTGATGCTGGGGATGCAGATCTGTGAGCATGACACAAAACAATAATAAATAGGATTTATGGGAACACAAGTGGTATGATAAGAATAAATAGGCTGGGCGCGGCGGCTCATGCCTGTAATCCCAGCACTTTGGGAGGTCAAGGTGGGAGGATCATGAGGTCAGGAGTTTGAGACCAGCCTGGCCAACAGGGTGAAACCCCGCCTCTACTAAAAATACAAACATTAGCTGGGTGTAGTGGGTGGTGCCTGTAATCACAGCTACTCGGGAGGCTTAGGCAGGGGAATCGCTGGAACCTGGGAGGCTCAGAGGCTACAGTGAGCCGAGATTGCGCCATTGCACTCCAGCCTGGGCGACGAAGCGAGACTCTGTCTCCAAAAGAATGGATAATTCAGGTTACTCTGGGGCGGGGAAGAGAGAGAATGGAAGGTAGAGGAACATCTTGATTCTTCAAATAGAGAGGCGGTATAAAGTAAATTATTAATAAGAGCTGTTTTAAATCTTAGGGAAAGGTAGAAAAAACAAATCTTGGCAAATGTCTTACCACATTCAAGATGGAAAGGGACACTGTTATTTCAACGTTTTAACCTACAGACTACTGCTAATGGGGACAAATGTCATTCTTCAGTCTGAACAAAATCAGAAAATTTCTCCTAGGGCTATGCCACAGAAACGTCAATGCTGACTAGATTTCAATTACACTCCTTACACACACTCTCTTTTGGGATAAGCACCAAAAGCTATCTTTAAAAGGGAGCTGGGAGAAGATTCAGTAATTTGCCTTCGGGGAAAAACAGAGAAGACATCAGTACATCTCATCCTTCAGGTCTGAACTGAGACGTGACCTTCCCAGATAAGGCCTGCCTGAGTTCGTTAACCAGTGATTTTAAAAATAACAATGTCCAGTGTTCACCAAGACTGCAAGCTCAAAGCGAGGGCAGAGATCAAGCCTTCTGTTCGCTGTTGGCACATAATAGGCAGGTATGAATGTATGCTTCGTGAAAGAATAAATCTGAGAACGCTTTTTCTCTGGTCTGTTACTTAAAGGAACCGAAGGAAGCATTTCTTCAGGAAGTAGCCAGAGGTCTCAAAACATACTGAACCCTGAAGTTCATTCCAGATTTGGTTTGACAGTAAGAGTTTAGCACAGTTCATCAACTACTGCACCTAAAAATGGTACCTTTAAATTAAGGAAATAAAGTATTACAGAGAAGGTATTTACTGATGAAATGAGAATATCTCATTGAGTTATAGATGTGAGGTTTTAGCAGGAGCTGGCATGCGGGGCAGTCAGATGTACAGACACAAAAGTCAAGGATTGCAAAAGCTGGCCGTGAGAACCTCCTCATACTCAGTGCTGACTGCTATGGTCTGGGGCTGTTATTTTCAGTCGGTTGATGTAATGAAAAGGGCCCTAGATATCCATACAATTCATTCCAAGCCATATTTATCTGGTTCTTTAGGTTTACTTCTGAGAATTTGGGCTACCATCTCTGAACCACAGAATCTCTGACCTGGAGACATTTATTATTATTATTTTAACTGGAGACTTTAAAAGTGAGTCAAGCTACACTTTTTTATTTTTCCTGGAGAAAGTGATGGTTCAAGAGCCTGAAAGGCAGTGAGGGGTGAATCTACATCCCATGATGTTCCCTTCATTATCTCCACACTGGTGGGGCTCTGAGGCTGGAAGAGTCTTGTTCAATCCCAGTGATTCTCACCGATTTGAGGCCAGAGCTGTCTCTCCCTCTCTCTCTCATTCTGTGTGTGTGTGCGTTTGTGTGCATGTGTCTGTGTGTGTGTTTGTGTGTGTGTGGGGT
Organism: Callithrix jacchus; assembly: GCF_049354715.1. Taxonomy (NCBI): domain Eukaryota; kingdom Metazoa; phylum Chordata; class Mammalia; order Primates; family Cebidae; genus Callithrix; species Callithrix jacchus. The sequence continues at coordinate 14,454,677 of NC_133508.1, forward strand.
GTCCTGGTGGGAGGGGGTTACACAATATCCCTTGTCTTCCTTCATTCAGTTTTGCTGCAACGATATTTCTTTCTTTTTTTTTTTTTGAGACGAAGTTTCGCTCTTGTTACCCAGACCGGAGTGCAATGGCGCAATCTCGGCTCACCACAACCTCCGCCTCCTGGTTTCAAGCAATTCTCCTGCCTCAGCCTCCTAAGTAGCTGGGATTACAGGCGCGCGCCACCATGCCCAGCTAATTTTTGTATTTTCAGTAAAGACAGGGTTTCACCATGTTGACCAGGATGGTCTCGACCTCTTGACCTCATGATCCACCTGCCTCGGCCTCCCAAGGTGCTGGGATTACAGGCGTGAGCCACCACGCCTGGCCTGCAACGACATTTCTATCTAAAAGGAAGTTCCCAAAAGTGCTGATAGTGTTTCTCAAATTAAACAAAGTTAATTTTAATTTCCATCAGTTTAAGGAGGCACCTATTTATAATATAACTGTTGGGAAGAGGGACTTTCCTTTGGTGAGCTGTGTGGCGCCTTTATTTAACACGGTTGGTGTATTTCGATGGAGTAAGTCCTATTTATTAAGTATTAAGATCTGGGTAACAATAAGCTTTAGTGTAATGATGTTTATTTAATCCATTTTTTTTAGCAAAAAAAAAAGTTTCAAAATTATGGGTTTAATAGGCCGGGCACCGTGGCTGATGCCTGTAATCCCAGCACTTTGGGAGGCTGAGGCAGGCGGATCACCTGAGATCAGGAGTTTGAGACCAGCCTGGCCAACATGGTGAAACCCTGTCTCTATTAAAAATACAAAATTAGCTGGGTGCGGTGCTGCACACCTATAGTTCCAACTACTCTGGAGGCCGAGGCAGGAGAATTGCTTGAGCCTGGAAGGCGGAGGTTGCAGTGAGCCAAGATCACACTACTGCACTCCAGCCTGGGTGACAGTGTGAGAAACTGTCTAAAAAAAAAAATTACAGATTTATAGAAATTCTACTTGGAAGATGCCTTATGTTTTGTACAACTTGTTTATCTGTTGTATAGAATAGAACACTGAGGCTCAAGCAACATGAAATTTAAAAGACTGGGAATCACCAGCAGGGACCTTAGGCAAGTGGCAGAAAACACATGCGTTCCCTCCACACAACGTCACTGGGCTTGACCGTTCTTGAGATAAATGAATGAGGAGACAGTCATGAGTTTTTGTGTTTTTAAAGCTAGGGTTTCTCAGTATATGAATTTCAAAGTCATTCCAAGAAGCACTGAGTTTACCCCCTCGCCAGGAGGTCGGAATGAATGCCTCCAGTGCCAGAAGGCTCAGGTCAGACCCCAACCCAGAGGTGACAGAGGCTGGGAGAAGGAAGGTGAGGGGCTGGGAAGGCAGGCGCGGGATGCGGGTCTCACCCATCAGTGGAGATCTGTGCATTTCCCACTGTGGACATTAGGGGAAGAGGTGGGGGCGTTAGGACAGGGTCTGTGCAGCGAGGTATGATTTAATTTCCTGTTCTTTTTTACACGGTGGCAACTCCCTTTTCACTGAGATCAGCTGTAGGAAAATTTGGGGTTCGCATTCTGAGGCTGACAAGAGTTCTCAGAGTTTTATCTGATCCTCTCTCTTTCAGGCACCAAGCTGCTAAGACAAAGGCTAAAATATTCCTGGAGGGAAAGGATACGAATTTGTCAAGAGGTCTTCAGGTAGGAAGACTGGGAAACAGCACATTGAGCCTAACTATGGATAACATTATTCGGTATATTTCAACCAAAAGCCCACAACAAAATGATTATACTTCATCTCTTGAGGATGATTCCTCTCTAGTATGAATGAAAGCAGGACAAACTACACCTTCCTTGTCACATACTGTGGAGCATGTGTGTATTTTTTTAAAGTTTTTTTTTTTTTGCTATAAAAATGTTTTATCAGGCTGAACTACTTACTATGAAAATGCTTTTAAATGCAGCAGGAGGAGATGTAAAGACTCAAAGAAGTGAGTAGTGACGATGGCTATCAGAACACACTGAAGAACCCACACTGCTTCCCCCTTTACCTAGAAAAGGAAGCTTCTGTGCTACCTCCTCCTCCTCAGAGCCCTCACTGAATACAAACTTAAGGTTTTTTAGCTTAGATTACCCTGATGTTTTTGATCCACAAGATTACATTACCCTGAATTCCTTTTTTCTTTAACCTTGATTTAGTCCAAACTACCCTTAATTCCTGTATGCCATTTGATCTGTCTGTCGCTGCTGTTTCTTCTAATCTTCAAATTTATATTCTGCTCCTTGGATTTCAGCTGCCCTTTTCCAAATTCTCATGGAGAGGTTGTGTAGTTATGTTGTTATTCATGCGCTGTACACATCCAATGTGGGAGCACTGTTTTGATTTATATGAAACTGTTTTTTTCAGAGAAGATAAATTGACTGTCTGATTTCTTCCTTCCCTCTTTCCTTCCTTCCTACATTTACTGATCATTAGGTATGTGAGTGGTGCTGTTTCATGGGACAAGGAACATACAAAGCAAACATAAAACATGATCTCTGCCCACAGGAGCTTATAGTCTTGTTGGGAAGATAAGACGCCCTAATATAAACAGCATGACCATATATCCTGTTCTGCCCAGGAAAGTTCAAGTTTAAAGCGCCTGTTTTCCCAATGAGATAAGTAACAGCACCATATTGACTCTCAAGAGTGTCCCAGTGTGGGCAGTAAATGACATGCACTGCTAAGCCGTCTAGAGGCAGTAAGCACAACGGGCACTCAGAGAAAGGGGCAATTGGTACAGGTTAGGGCATCTGAAGAAGTCTCACGGTACAGGGGATGAGACTTGGGCAACACCAGGAAGAACGAGTCAGACTTGTCTATAGAGAGAGGAGAGAAGGGCACCACGACCCTGCAGAGAACAGCATCACATGAAGTCCAGAATGAATGAGTGGTGCTTGAGGAAGTGCCGGTGCTGGGCTGGTTCACCTGGGAGGACGCACCAGGAAATATGTTTGCAACAAGAGAGAAATTAAAGCTGTGGAGGGTTTGGAAAAGGCTGGACTTCAGGTTTAATAGGCCAGGCAGAGGTAAGTAGGAAAACGACGTCACGAGATTTGATTTCATGGGTGGTACAGGCTGTTAGGATACAGTGTGAACTGGAAGGAGAAAGGAGGGCAAGGGAGGATATTTCAAGAGTGTGTCTGCAGAATTTCAAGGACAAAGCAATGCGCAGCTAAACCAGGATGGTGTCGAAGCCAAAGGGCGCTGAATGAGAGAGGAGGGAGAAACAGAGTTGACAGGGTCAGGTAATTAAGGAGGGTTAGTTGCAGAAACAAACAAAAAAAAGCATTCAAGGTATTTCTGAACTTTCAAACTTGAAAAGTGAGTTGATGCCTCTGCTAAAAATAATGTAGTCGAGAGGGGGTATCTGTGTTAGGTGGCCCACGCCACCCCCAAGGTGACTGCTGTGTGGGTAAGCAGGGCTACTGCTGACTCTTCAGAAAGAGGCCAAGCACAGGCCCCACGCCCTGCAGTAAACTTGAATGTCCTATATATCCTGGTCTCCACTGTCCTGGCTTCCTAATTGGGATTGGCCCCCAGGTACCCATACCTGGCTAAGCAGTGATGGTGATGAAGCAGTGTCAGGAGGAAGGTGCTTCAAATAACAAATATTGGATTTACTCGGTGATCAAGGGGCAGGGCTGACGGAAGGACGCTAGGGTCGGGTATAAAAGGGTTTCTGAGAAACACTATGAGCTGACCATGGAGAGATGTCAAAATCTAACCAAGAGCAGGATGCAAGAAACACAACTTGGAAACACAGTCCATACAGCAGAAGACTTGACTGGAGGCAGCAGTCAGTGGGAAAACCCGATTAATTCCAGAAAAGAGCACCTGTCTCTGCTAAGCCTGTTTTTCACAGATAGGTAAAGCTGGGCTTCACTCTTACACAAAAATGTCTGACAGGCAGCCAAAATTGATGGCAGCTTTCAGTTCCATTTTAAATGAAGGTTATGGATTTCTAAGGAATTTTCTTACACTCTTAGTTTTAAGGGGTTTTGCATATACTCTTAGTTTTTTTTGTTTTTGTTTTTGTTTTTTTGACTATTCCATGATCAATTGCAATGCACCTGTAGGGCAGAAATACTAGCAAATACCAATTCTTCAGTCTTTCAGATTTTTGAGGAGTACCTTGTAGGAGATAGTCAATACTTGTTACAGAACTGAAAGGAAACATTTGCTAGATGACTGGCAGCAATTGCAGGTCCAGAAGAAAAGGAATGCGATCTGACTGATTCTGAACTTATTTTCCTTCCCCACAAGGGGAGAGAAAATAGGCGGATGTGGCATTAGAGGATGCTGGTGAGCATCTTTGATGAGCCAAACAGTTCAGCGAGTTAAATAGAAAAGAGATGGGCTGTGCAGAAAACACTGCCTTCTATTTTCAATGCCACAGCTAACCCATATGGAGCCACTGTTCAGATTAGAAAGGTGTCTTTCCTCAGGACACTGTACTTTCACCTGCAGGGAAATGTCACAATAAATATGAAATCCAGTGTCAGCAGCGGCAGTGGTGCCCACAGTGTAGTGTGGTGTGGTGCACGTTCTACTGTAGTGGCCCTGTTTATGCTCCAGAAACTCATCTCTTTTGACATGAGGCTGTTTTTGTCAGTCCTAGTGGTGGTGTTAAAAGGCAGGTTTTGTCAGAATTCAGTAACTGGGAGTTGCAGTTGAATCCCTGCTGGTGAATCCACAACTAGTTCCTGCCCATTATGTGACAGGCTGAAGGAAGATCAATAAAAGCCGCACCCTTCTTAGCAAGTTTCTCCACAGTTCCATTTTTGCTCCCGATGCAGTAAACATATGAATTCATCATTTTGAGGAAGATGAGATCCCTTTTTTGAGCTTCTGGTGATGAAGGAGTGGTAGACTCACTGTGGCCCCAGCCCCAGGGATGTGAATTCATCAGGTCTGGGATGCAGCCGAGGTAGCTTTAAGAAGCAACTCTGAGGCAGCAAACCACACTGCCATGTGTGTACCTATGCAACAATCTTACATGTTCTTCACATGTACCCCAAAACCTAAAATGCAATTTAAAAAAAAAGAAGCAACTTTGGGCTGGGCGCAGTGACTCAACGCCTGTAATCCCAGCACTTTGGGGGGCCACGGCGGGCAGATCATGAGGTCAGGAGTTCGAGACCAGCCTGGCCAACATGGTGAAACCCGACTCTACTGAAAATACAAAAATTAGCTGGGTGTGGTGGTGCTGGTACATGCCTGTAATCCCAGCTACTGGGGAGGCTGAGGCAGGAGAATCACTTGAACCCGGGAGGCAGAGATTGCAGTGAGCCGAGATTGCACCACTGCACTCCAGCCTGTGAGACAGAGCAAGACTCTGTCTCAAAAATAAATAAATAAATAAATAAATAAATAAATAAATAATAAGCAACTTTAAACTTTAAGAAGCACAGCTCTGGCTCAAACGCTTGGAGGTAAACTATCTCTGAGTCCATTTCACTGGCATCATATTCATGAAGTCAAACATTAAGGTAAACAGGTTGCTGAGGGCTTAAGGTCCACCAATGAGAATGAGCCTTAAACAGTTCTGGAGGCAAAATGCTTTCACCCAATGTTTTATTGAATTTAAGCTTCATTAAACATGCTCTGTAGTTAATCTTTTCCATTCTCTCTGCATTTGATATACTTCTCTTCAATCAAGGTCTAGTTCAGACATCATCTATTCTGTGAAGTCTTCCCCTAGTGAGATTACATCCTCTGTGCTTCCTTCTCCCCAAGCCATGTAATAGATATCTGTCATTTATTTTATTTTGCCTTGGAGCATGGCTCTGTTAGGGGTCATCATGATATGTCTTACTAGATTGCACATTCCTTAACATCGGGGCCATGCCTTAGTCACTGGCTTGAGGCAATAAATATGTTGTTGGCAGAAATTTCATGCCTGCTGATGATTTCTAGGATTATGATATCAATGAAATTATTGTAAAGGTTCTAGGGTTCTCATGGCTTACTCCAGTATCTAAAAAGCAGCAAGGATGGTGTCTTCTGTAACACACTGTTCGGGGAAAAGTCAGCTAACAAGTGCTTCAAATATACAGTCAAGGAGACCTTGGCCAAGAGCTTGCCAAGAAGGGATTCTACATTTTTTTTTTTTTTTTTTTGAGACAGAGTCTCGGTCTGTTACCAGGCTGGAGTGCAGTAGTGTGATCTCAGCTCACTGCAACCTCCACCTCCCAAGTTCAAGTGATTCTCCTGTCTCAGCCTCCTGAGTAGCTGGGACTACAGGTGTGCACCACATGGGCCCAGCTAATTTTTGTATCTTTAGTAGAGACGGGGTTTCACCATGTTGGCCAGGATGGTCTTGATCTCTTGACCTTGTGATCCACCTGCCTCGGCCTTCCAAAGTGCTGGGATTACAGGTGTGAGCCACCGCGCCGGGCTGGATTCTACATTTTCTTCAAGACTGTCATGACAAGGTTGTATGGAAAATGAAGTGGCATTTTCCATAAGTGATCCATAGGCGAGATCTATGCTGGAGTCTGGAAACGCCTTCGTCCACCTTGGTGAAGCGGGCAGCTATTCCAGCTAGTCCTGGTGAGGCACTGTAGCCGTGTCTGAAACAGGACCCTTGTGTCATACAACACAAAAAAAAGAATTTCAAACCCCCAATGTTCAAAGAATGATGGCAGCTGAGACAAGGCTACCTTCCTTCTCACTGATTCCAGGAGAGGGGTGGAGCAGCCTTTAGAAAACTAGGTGCTGGTGAGAAACAGCTGAAGGAGCCCAAGCTTCATTGGGGCCGTTGTGTATAGTTGATACCCATGTCATCCCCAGCATTGCTGTTAGAATTGGGGCTGACACCTGTCATCGCTGTTAGACTCGGGGCTGATATCATCATCACTGTAAGACTCGGGGCTGACACCCGTCATTGCTGTTTAGACTTGGGGCCGATATCATCATCACTGTTAGATTCGGGATTGACACCTGTCATCGCTGTTACACTAGGGGCTGATATCATCACCACTGTTAGATTTGGGATTAACACCCATCATTGCTGTTAGACTCAGGGCTGATACCCATCATTTTAGACTCGGTGCCGATATCATCATTACTGTTAGACTCGGGGCTGACACCCGTCATTGCTGTTAGACTCAGGGCTGACACCCGTCATTGCTGTTAGACTTGGGGCTGACACCCGTCATTGCTGTTAGACTCGGGGCTGACACCGTCATTGCTGTTAGACTCGGGGCTGACACCCGTCATTGCTGTTAGACTCGGGGCTGACACCCGTCATTGCTGTTAGACTCGGGGCTGACACCCGTCATTGCTGTTAGACTCGGGGCTGACACCCGTCATTGCTGTTAGACTCGGGCTGACACCCGTCATTGCTGTTAGACTCGGATCGATACCTGTCATCGCTGTTGGACTCGGCAGCTCTGACTGTGCTGCTGCTCCAAGTGGCATCTGAAAGCAATCGGAATCCTCTGCGGCTGTGTGTTCAAAATGCGACTTCTGGGACTACCCTAAACCCACTGAATCTATCTCTGAGTGTGGGACCCATAAGTCTGAATTTTGAACCAACACCCCAGGAAATTCTGATGCACACTAACATATGAGAACCACCATGGAAGGGGCTGGAAACAGAGGGCTACAGATAGAGAACAGCCGAGAGTCAACATGACCTCCTTGTCACTGGGCCTTCATAAATTGTGGGAAAATACCAACTACAACAACAACTAGGTGAGTTACAAACGCAGCCAAGAGGGAAACAATACTTCTGATGTAATTATACTGATGTTATGTATTATGTAAACATATCCTGTTTTAAGCAGATCTGATATGTCAAAATGTGAAGGTAAATCAACAGGTGATTAATCAGCTTCCCAAAAGCCAGTTTAAACATTTGGCAACCAGAACCAGCATTCATCAATCTGTTCTGATTGCCAAACACGTAAACTAGAATTTGATTTACATACAACGTTGGAACACAAGGTATATGAAGTGTTTACTCCCAAGCTCTTTTCTTGTGGTTTTATGTACTGAAATGTCTCAGAAGTACCTCTTTCTTGACGGAAGGGATCAGACTTCTCTTTTCCTCCCAAGCACATTGCGGCTGATTCTCACTATCTTCAAGAAAAGACCTGCCCTCACACTAGTGAAGAAATTGATGTCTAGCTATATTTTAACCAGAAAATCACTTTGAATATGCTTTGCATAAACAAGTAACTGGTCATCGGAAATCATTTGTATGTCCTAGTAAAATTTTAAAGAATCAAAAATGCTGAAGTTTCAGATAGAAATTAAAAAGTGGGACATCTTTCTTTCTTTTCAAATACTCCTTTTAGAAAGATTCAAGTGTTTAGTGTGCTGGAAAATGGCTTTGGAGTCACACAGTCCTCGGGTTAAGTCCTGATTCCACCACTTACTAGTTGTTTAAATTAAATGGGTTTACTTAACTTCTCATAGTCTCAGTGTCCTCTCCCATACATGGAAATAAAATAATCAGCTTGGAGGGATGCTCAAATCCAAGCTAATGTTTCAGCCTTGTTCTTATAAGTTGTTCTGAGAACACAGATAAGTTACTATCAGGAAGTAAAGAAATCAGATGCAAATTCCACGCCAACCATAGTAATTTAAACCTAAGTGAGATCAAATAGAAAATGGCTATTCACTTTTTAAAAATTAAATCCTAATGGAAGTAGAGATACTATAAAATAACAAATGGACCCTGGAAGTATCTAGAGTCACAAGAATAAAACAAGAGACTTGGTGCTGATATCTGCAGAGTCTGTGAAAGTGTGACAGCAGAAGTGACCAGGCATCCGTTCTAATCTTGTAAGAAGGCAGTTACTTTTTTGGAGTGCTATCAACCAAGGAGTGTCCCTCCCAGAGAAGTTTTGATACCTGTGGCTGTCCAGGCGGACCATCAGTGCTGGCTTCTCAGGAGAGCAGCAGTTTATGCTAAGTGGAGTGAACTAAGAACCCCCAACAAGGCCTTTGCTTGACATGCAGATGTAATTTCCACCGAAGGCAAGAAGATTCAAGACTCCAGGACAGTTTGATAGTAATAAAACTTTCTCAACTAATCACTATGAAGCTGAATTAAAAATCCTACATCTGCAGCTCTAAAAATTGCTTTATTGCAACTGCATTTTCTGAAGAGCATTCGGAGACTTAAATATTCTACCATATTTACACAACTCGAACCACGCTAATCTGCATGGTCTACGAGTACATCACAGCAAGAACTAGATGTGGACCAATTCTAGCCTCAGCAGGTAAGGAAAAGCATAGCTTCCACTCTGGCTATAAAATCAACTCCGAATCAAATCCAGGATTCTAAGCTTTATCCCCAGCACTAAAACCTAAGACTCTACTTAGTAAGATCGTAAGTTGCTTCTTCTTCGTTAATTCAAAATGCTCAAGTGAGTGTTTCTAATTAAAAACTCTCTCACCAGCAATACCTTGAGTCACACTTACCAACAAATTTTTAATGAATTATCATTAAGTGTCAGTCACCATAAAACAGATGAGATTATGTAAAAAATACAATCTCTACAAAAGAGGCTTATATTTTATTTTCAAGATACTGTCATTTTTGTAGTGGGAATATTAATTACCGCTACAAAAAGCTTTGCTAATAACCTCCACAACAAACTTTTTTTTCAACTCATTTCTGTTCCTACTTATAAGCATTTTATAGACTTTCATTCATCTTTTTCCCACTGTTGTTTTAACCAATCTAATAATCACTTGAACTCCTAATGTTACTTTCATTTCTGAGATTCTGTAAAATTAACCAGTCTTCCTATGTTCCTAGATAACGGGATTTTTCAAATTAATATACTACTGGCACATCATCCTATGAAAGACTGAGTAAGAAATCCTGTACATTTAAAATTTACAAAATTGTTTTCAAGGGGTGGCAGACAGTAAGAACAGCAAGGACAGCCTTGGTACAGCACTATTACGCATAAAGAAACCATTTATCACTTTCCCATATTACTCAGATTTGAAAGACTCAGGTTAGGAAAGTTTCTTTTTTAAAAAATCTCTACCAATAGCAAAAAAAACAACTGGATATAGCTATTCCCTAAGACCTTCAATTAATTGCTACTTCTTTTTTTTTTTTTTTTTGAGATGGAGTCTCACTCTGTTGTCACCAGACTGGAGTGTAGTGGTGCAATCTCAGCTCACTGCAACATCTGCCTCCTAGGTTCTAGTGATTCTCTTGCCTCAGCCTCCTGAGTAGCTGGGATTACAGGCATGCACCACCATGCCCAGCTAATTTTTCTATTTTTAGTAGAGATGGGGTTTCACTACGTTGGCCAGGATGGTCTTCATCTTTTGACCTTGTGATCCACCTGCCTCGGCCATCCAAAGTGCTGGGATTACAGGCGTGAGCCACCATGCCTGGCCAATAGCTATTTCTTAAAATCACTTTGTATTGTAATATGTGGGTTAACCTACTTTTAACTAAGGAAAATATAGTTAAGAAAAAATGTATTAGGAAGTTAAGAGAGTTGTATTCAAATTTATATTCAATTTTGGTTTCTATGTTTTAGCTTTCATTGGCATTTTACTAACTGGTAGAAATTTACAGCAATGTTTTAATGTCAGTCATTCCAGATGAGTTGTAAGAAGACATGAGGATGGGTATTTAGTACTAGACACATTATGTCAATAAATTAACGTCAAAGTCAAGATGAAAAATAAAAACCTATGCCTCTTCACTCATCCCACATGCATTTACGGAAATCCTGGTCTGTGTGAGCTCTCAGTGATGTGTGTAGGGTAGGGAAGACTTTCCTTCTACCCTCTGAGGGTTCAGTCTAGTCTATGAAATAAACTGATAGCAGGTAAGTTAACAGGAGAAAAGTACACATTTGTCATGTACACAGGAGCACCGTAGGAAAGAAGAGTGAGACCTAGAAGCTTACATACCCTCTTTGTAGGGAGAGGGGAGGGAGGATGGAGTAGATAAATTAGGGGGGAGTAAATGGTTTGGGGGAACGATGAAAGGGCCCTCAGAAGAACAGGTGATATCCTGTGACAAAGTCTCTCTGGGTGTGGTATCACCTCCAGTGCCCTCGCCTGTGATCTGAGTTAATTCCTCCTGGTTCACGACACTTCCAGGGAGGGGGTTCACGACTGAGTTCCTTTTGGAGGATCTGTCTTTGGGCAGATAAGGGAGTTCAGAGAGAGCCCCTCCCTGCATCTGCTGTTCCCCAAGTGCCCACAATTTGAAATAATCTGTGTACCAAAGCAGCATTTCTTACGGTGGCATTTCCTGAGCTCTTTCAAAAACAACAGGTAATTAAAAAATATTTAAGACAAAGCGTGTCCTTAAGAAATTTACAAGAAATTTTCAGCATAAATCAGGTAGAAATGTTGATCAGAATGAAAGAAATGTTCTTATAAAAGAGTCAAATCTGACGCCACATGCACATTTGAGTAAAAACTGTAAGAATGTAACATAACCTTGGAAGAGTGAGACAGATTACGGTGGCCTTTTTGTTCTCTATGCATTTTTAAATCGTTTGCATTTTAAAATAAATATGTATTATTTTTGTAATCAGGAAAAAAATCAAAATCAAAATATATGCCTATGTGTCTATGAATAAACACTGCAAAGAAATAAACTATTTGTTGATTTAGGTTGTTGGTAGCTTATGGGATTTCTATTTGTTTTAAAGTCACTGTGTTGTTATTATAGAATTTTAATTGATTTAATTATAAAGAAATTTTAAGTTCTTCAATGGAATTATCTACTTTATTATATATTGGGAGCAAACACCTCATTGCCATATTTATAGAGTAGAGCCGTGAAGGAAATGAGGTGTGTCCTCTATTTGTAATATACTTTTTCTTTTTTGAGATGAAGTCTGGCTCTGTTGCCCAGGCTAGAGTGCAGTGGTGTGATCTCAGCTCACTGCAACCTCTGCCTCCCAGGTTCAAGTGATTCTCCTGCCTCAGCCTCCTGAGTAGCTGGGACTACAGGTGTGCACTACATGGGCCCAGGTAATTTTTGTATCGTTAGTAGAGATGGGGTGTCACCATGTTGGCCAGGCTGGTCTTGAACTCCTGACCTGCAGTGATCCACCCACCTTGGCCTCCTAAAGTGCTGGGATTACAGGCGTGAGCCACCACGCCCGGCCTGTAATATACTTTTTCAAACTGCTGCATGATGTCCAGTCTAGATGGAAAATGGCAGAAGAAACCCTCATCGATCCACTTGTTATGATTTATTTCGTTACCATCTATTATTAGGATAACTCTTCTACTGCCATTAAAATGGACCATGGTCATTTACAGTTCCCTAATTTCCAAATGCTTTCATAATATTAATATGCTGCCCTGGGGAAAAAAAAGGAAAATTAAAACCATTTCTGGCTGTATTTCAGAAAAGCACCAGTAGCCTTGACCTTCCTATTTTGAGAAGGGCCCCTCTTCACTTCAGGAAGTCCTATTTACATCACTGACCATTTTTCAAATTCTGTCATGTTGTTTTTAGTGTCACTTCGGGCTGAATCATTCTTTTCAGAAATGGCACAGTTTGTGATATCTCTGTAGCTTTTCGTATTTAATACAACTCAACTGTCACTTTAAGTGAAAAAATTCTGATGGAGCATGAGAAATTCTCTGTTAATGAAGGCTTATGTCCTTCTGGCCATGAACAAAGGGTGCCTGGTACTTGCTAGTTCCATTTAAATACCGTATTATTTTATAAAGTTAACTGTGGATTTTCAAGAATCCTTTAAACACTATTGAATTCATTTACTCATTTTGCTAGATAATAGGGAACTGGAGGGGGCAGAGAAAGCCCTCTGAGTCAGTCCCACTTCACAACTGAACAAGGCAGGAACTGAGCTAGTAAGCACTGCACCCCTATCTGTCATTCCAGTTTTAAGCAAGGACTGATTCAGAGTTTAATTTTCATGGAGTTGTGTTTACATTTGAGACTTGGTTAATGTTCTTTTTGGTAAGAACTAAGTAGTTCTATTTCCTAAAGTTACATTCATCCGAATGTGAATATGGACATTTTAAGTTAAGAGAACTAGGTTTAGGATGTGGCACTGGATATGAATGCAGAGGTGCTCCCACACGCCGCTGCGCGCCCACCGTCATGTAGTGGAACACAGACGCATACTCCAAGGAGGTAAGGGGAAGAGACCCACGGTGGTCTCTGCATGGAGCTGGCATGACTCCATGGCACAAAACAAGAGGGAGCAGAGCATGCCAGCCACGTGTGGGGACGTACAGGGTTTGATGTCACAGTAAGGTCACCTAGATTTAAAATGTCTTTAGAAGCAATAACCTCGTAAAGCAACTCTAAACTTTGGAGAGAACCATTTTACTTTATCATTTTTTTTTAAAAAAAAGCATCATAGTTTTATTCTCATTTATAACTAAAAATTTAAGTTGACGTCATATTTTGAGGAAGCTCTTAGTTAGAAATGACAAATTACCTGCATTTTAAAAGTCAAGTAAGAAAAAAACTTCTTTTTGGTTCTGCAGCAAACCGGCTCTTAAATTATTGTTTTAACACATTAACATTACCTTAAATAATGAATTCTAGTGGCATCTGGGGTGGTGAATTACAGAGCTCACACCCACAAGCCATGCCAGTGGCTAAGCGGCCAATGGCAGATGAAGCTGGCCACAAGTCAGTCTACTGCAGTTTCAGCTGCATCCTCATGGAATGAAGGCAAAGCTCAACAAAGAACCCACAAAATGAAACGATGCACACCAACCTTTTATTGCACCCACAATATTTTGGTCTAGGCCTTTCCGGTTGTCATTGAGTCCTCTTTTCCTCTTCCCATTGGGTAAGGAGTTAGCCAAAGTCTTGTCATCAAAAAACGCACACACCAGTTTTCTAAACAGAAGGCTTCCTGAGCGAGTGTAGTTCGACAGTATAGAGTCCAGCTGAGATTTGGGCATAAACACATCAAAGCCTTCAGCAAGTTGTACTTCTGGCTACCAAAAGAACATAAATATTTCATTAAAAGCAAGATTTGAAGCATTTGACTTTGGGTACATGAGCAACAAAAAAAGACATCACTAGCAACTGAAATGTACATCACCTACAAATGAAAACACTCTCGGCTTTGTGTGCCACTATCTGTAATTTATGAAACCAACGACTAGTCCTAACTCACAAAACAAGATGCTGTAATTCCAACACTGGGCCTTGTCAAAAGCAATGGAAAAGGAAGTAGCCAAGAGAAGGCTGGGTAAACGCAGTCGTCCCATTCTAGTCCCAGGTCATTGAGACTTCTGGATGAAATATCTTCATTTTGTAAACGAAGGAGCTAAGGCCCAAAGAGATCATTAAAAAAAAAGACTGAGAAATAATTCAAATGTGTTCAGGACAGTACAGTTACAGATCACTTTCTCATACACTAACTCACTAAATTTCTTCCACCTAAGGACACAAATGTGGGGCTACCCCAGAGGGCCTCTGGCTCTTTCTATGCCAGTGGCTTTTAGCTACGGAGCTATTCTTTTCCCCCAATGAAAACTTTTCTAAACAAATACATAAGATACATAAAAATGATGAGCAGGTTTCCCAGGCAGTTTAAATCCACTCCCTATCCCTGCTTTTGGGAGAAATGTGAAACTATGTCCCAGATCACCCTTGGAAAACCAATGTTCCCCAGCAGGCGTTTCCTGACTGGGATATGGAATCAGAAGACAATCAAGGCGCCTTTCAACTTGGACGCTATCGCACACACTCGGTGCTCAGAACGCCTTTTCCAACAGCATGCCATGAGTTTTACAATTCGCCTTTTTATCTTTCAACCCAGTTCATACCTTTCCTTTGCAAAGCCTTCCAAATGAACTGATCTCCTAACTCCTTCTTGCCTGTGGAGGTAGCTACCACTCTGTTCCTGCTGTTCACTTAGCGGACATATGATTGTCTTTCTTACACTACATTAGAATTATTTGTTAGATTGCAGCCCTTGCTGATCCTGAAGCGCAGACTTTGTTACCTCTAGGATCTAGCATATAGCAGGCACTCAATAACCTCTTGTGGAACAGACAAAAGTTCATTAGTCACTACCTGCACTACTAAGTCATTTGGTTTATTGTGAATTATAACATGGTAGCTTTAAAATAATAACTTTAAAATGAAGAAATGCAATTAGTAAACTGTTATTAGGAAAAAAGCTGAAGAAAACCTCACTGAATGAAGATGTGCTATCAAAGCTGATTCTTAGACCCCCTATTCATCACTTTGCAAAACTGGCCCTGCCTTACAGTTTCTAACTCACATCAGAAATGTGAGGATCCGGGATGAGTTTCTCTCCTGGAAAATAAGAATGGTTACTTTTGCCTTTGTCTTATCACTTTTCAACATGCCACCCGCCTATGGTCAAAGTAAACAGTGCTTAGAGCATGGCTTAAATTCTTTGGATGACACGGGAAGGAGCTTGGGCCTGGTCCCTCCAAAATAGAATTTTTAACTGGAATATCCAGAAAGTCATCTCATGTCTCTGCCTCACTTTGCCATTCCGTGTTTGGTCTCTGAATGTTTGCTGAATATCACCGTACAAGCCAGGTTGTCGGACTTTCCCCCTGACTTCTGGATCTTGCTGCTTGCTGGTCCAGGTCTCCAAAGGAGGTTGTCTGAGCTGGAGGCTGCATCCCTAATTCCCAGAACAGAGGTGGTACATACCAGGCACTCAATAAGTCTCTGTCCAATGATTCAATGTAGACGATATTAGGATTGAGGGAATTTTACCATCATAACCTAAGATGAAGTTTTATTCATAATTAGAATTTTATTTTGCAAATCCTGTGCTGCATTTAGAACTTTTGTTCTAAATAAACTGATCTTGGATTTTTGCTAAGTGCTCTTGTATCATTTGAAAGCTATTTTAAAAAATCCAAGTTTGGCTGGGCACAGTGGCTCAAACCTGTAATCCCACTACTTTGGGAGGCCGAGGCAGGCAGATCACCTGAGATCAGGAGTTTGAGACCAGCCTGGCTAACATGGTGAAACCCTGTCTCTACTAAAAATACATAAGTTAGCCGGGCATGGTGGCAGGCGCCTGTAATCCCAGCTACTCAGGAGGCTGAGGCGGGAGCATCACTTTAACCCGGGAGGCAGAGGTTGCAGTGAGCCAAGATCGTGGGCCATTGCACTCCACCCTGGAGGACAAGAGCAAAACTGAGTCTTTAAAAAAAAAAAAAAAGTTTGTCTTGCAGAAGCTGCTACTCACAGCTATTTGATGGTCTAGGGTGGTTCAAAAGTTCTTAATGGCAAGAGAGGAAGGGGAAGGACACTAGTTACTTATATCATCTCAGTTTGATTCCGATAGATACCGTTAAGCAGGTACTTCAAACTCTGACCTCCAAGACTTCCCCTTCGATTCATCCTGTGAACTTGGACCCCAGTTTGCGAAACAATGACCTGAATGAGCTGCCAGTCGGAACTGGCCACTCCCTTCTTCAAGCGCTCAGACTGTTTTCTAAGAACTCTGTTTACAGCACTTTTCAGCAGCCTTTACTTAGCTGGGAGTTTGCATTTCTCACTGGGAGTGAGGACTCTGGTATTCAGAGTGTCAAGCACCCAGTTAGCACCCAAGAGATATTTGTAAGAATAAACAAAACAGTATGCAAGAATTCATTTAAAATGCCTGGTGTTGATTCAGAGATCTTTTATCCCTGTAAAAGGAAAGTGGGTTTGAAAGTTTGCCACGCTGTGCTCAGCATGTCTGCATCTCCTAACAGTTCACGTGGTAACTGCATGAGTTGGAAGACCTGGAGAACACAGACCCAGCTGATTCAGTACCTAATCACCAAGTCCCCTCCATGTGTAGGAATCTGAAGGCGGGCTCTGCAGACGAGACATATACACATGTAACTATCCTATAAAGTTGAACGTGAGAGAACGGAGCAAATGCTGTCTGAGACAGCATCAGGCAGGAATTGGCTGCTGGGGATGTGGGAGGAAGAGGGCTCTTGGGACTCAGGAGGGGACAGGATAGTATTCTAACAGGACCTTGAAGATGGGATTCAGGAGAGAGATACAGCCGCTGTTTCTGGCATCTGCTGCAGCTCCTAACAACCGGTATCTGGAGGTTTCTGCAGAGCTAAGAGACTTCCAATGCAGAAGCCATCACTGCTTTCCATTCCACTTTCTACTGCCAAATACTGTTATTTTGAACTGTTCTTTCCAGATCAAGGAACATGAACTCACTCCCTTGCAAGTTCCTTGCAAAGGAGGAAGCAGTCTGGTTAGTGGAATGGTGGTGGCAGTGGCAGCCGGCACAGGTGACTGGGCTCTGTCCTTCCTGTTCTTCTCAGCCTGTCTCCTATTCAGATTTCTGAGCCAGGAGTGGATGAGCGCCAATGCCATCTCCCTGTGCCAGGTGCCACAAGGCAACAACGCCTTACAAGAACAAAAGAGGGCAGCTTTGTTTACTGAAACACGAAGAAAAGCTGATGTTCACCAGTTACTTATTTTTACTATGAAATCTGTTTATTTCCTCCAATTGATGAATAAAAACACAGTGGATAACTATCACATAATGATCCACATCTTTGTACGTATATTTAAAAACAGGATCAAGCTCTTTAACTGTATCACCGAATCTCTTAGTTTACGGCTCTAGTTTAAATGAGATCTCTTTGCTTACCGATGGCTATGATGGAAAGCAATACTCTTCCAAATGAGTATCATTTAAAAACCAGACTTCTCTCGACAGATTCACAATTTGATACTCAAGCCAAAATAGAAAGCGAATGAGATTTTACTGAAATAATATGATGAAATAATGTGATGACAAATAAGATGATGACATCTAAACGAACGGTTCAAAATAACAGTCTAAAGTTGGGGCAGAATTGACGACACTTAGAGTCGTCATGTTAAAGGTTGGGAGTCTGACTTCCCACTCTAAATTTGGATTTTCTTTTTTCTTTTCTTCTTCTTCTTTTTTTTGAGATGGAAACTCACTCTGTTACCAGGCTGGAATGCAGTGGCGTGTTCTCAGCTCACTGCAACCTACACCTCCCAGGTTCAAGCAATTCTCCTGACTCAACCTCCTGAGTAGCAGGACTACAGGCTCGCACCACCACGCTCAGCTAATTTTCGTATTTTTGGTAGAGATGGGGTTTCACCATGTTGGCCAGGATGGTCTCCATCTCTTGACCCCATGAGATGTTTGCCTCAGCCTCCCAAAGTGCTGGGATTACAGGCATGAGCGGCCGTGCCCGGCCTAAATTTGGATTTTCATCTATGTCCTGCCTATTTTAGGTACCTCGGCCACTTAGTACAACAATGTATCAAATGCTGAATTTTCCTTATTCATCTACACTGGGTGAAGTTCTGGAGGCAAAAACAGCATACACAGTCATAATGACTATTGAAAATGTCCCTGGATCCAGGCCTGTGGACATTCGCTAATTTGTTTCTTTGCATTTCAGCTGTGGTCTCCCTTTGCTTAGAAGTAGCTGGGGTTAAGATCTCGTTTGGTTGAGGAATCTCCTAAGTAGGTAAATGAAAATGCTCCATTCTCACCCTTCTGCCCCTGTTACACTCCCAAGTCCCCAGGAACGTATCATGTGACTTCACTGGATAATCTAAAGAATAAAAAGTAAGGCCGGGCATGGTGGCTCACGCCTGTAATCCTGGCACTTTGGGAGGCCAGGGCGGGTGGATCACAAGGTCAGGAGATAGAGACATCCTGGCTAACATGGTGAAACCCTGTCTCTACTAAAAATACAAAAAATTAGCTGGGTGTGGTGGCATGCACCTGCAGTCCCAGCTACTCAGGAGGCTGAGGCAGGAGAATCGCTTGAATCTGGGAGGTGCAGGTTGCAGTAAGCTGAGACTACGCCACTGCACTTCAGCCTGGGTGACAGAGAGAGACTTGGTCTCAAAAAAAAAAGAATAAAATGCAAGACAATTTTTAGGAGATCATGCTAGCTAACCACCGAGGGAATATTTCTAACAGGCTATTTTATATAAGGTATTCATAAGTAAGTTACAGTAAGACACATAGCAAGCAACATGTGGTCACTGGTTAAAAGAAGCTCACAAATAATCACATTGGGCATTAACCCCAGATTTTCAATGGCAGATCAATAAATTACACATAATAGTGTGCAGATTCTGTGTATGATATAGGATCCCCTTTGCAGGCACATGCACAAGACTGTTTGGACAAGGTCATCTGCTGGTGGGGATTTGTGGGTCAGTCTCAGGCTGGCTCACCACAAAATGCTGAAAGAAAACTACAGACAAAGAGGCAGCATTCTGCTGAACAAAACTAACTGATTTGGGGCTGAAAAGCTTGTAACAGGGTCTATAAGAATGCTTAAAGGATGTGAATTTAGTCTATGTTCATACTACTATATACAACGATCTTTTGTTCTTAGTGTTTATTTTGCAGTGTATTAGATTTACTTTGAGAAAAATGTTCTTCAGTTTACGAAATTTTAAAACACAAACTTCCCTCATAATTGATTTAATTTTGCTCATAAATGTGATCTGCTTCTGTCTGATAAAAATTAAATGTTCCTGTAACTGAGGTCTGCCCCAGGTGGACATAGCAAGAATCACTATTATCATTTATATTTTCTATTCTTAAATTTTATTTATTTATGTTTTTTAGAGACAGGATCTCAATCTAGTGCCCAGGCTTGTGTACAGTGGCACGATCATAGCTCACTGCAGCCTCCAACTCTTGGGTTCAAGGGATCCTCTCACCTCAACTTCCCAAGTAGCTTGGGCTACAAGTGTGTGCCCAGTAAATTAATTTTTTTTTTTTTAAGATGGAGTTTCGCTCTTGTTACCCAGGCTGGAGTGTAATGACACGATCTCGGCTCACCGCAACCTCCGCCTCCTTGGTTCAGGCAATTCTCCTGCCTCAGCCTCCTGAGTAGCTGGGATTATAGGCACACGCCACCGTGCCCAGCTAATTTTTTGTATTTTTAGTAGAGACGGGGTTTCACCATGTTGACCAGGATGGTCTCGATCTCTTGACCTCGTGATCCACCGCCTCGGCCTCCCAAAGTGCTGGGATTACAGGCTTGAAAAAAAAAAATTTTTTTTTGTAGAGACAGGGTCTTGCTTTGTTTCCTGGGCTGGTCTTGAATTCCTGGCCTCCAGTAATCCTCCCTCCTCAGCCTCCCAAAGTGCTGGGATTACAGGCATGTGCTACCATGCCCAGCCAATTTTTAAAATATATGTATTTATATATTTTGTGTGTAGGGGGTCTCGCTTTGCTGCCCAGGCTGGTCTCAAACTCTCTGCCTCAAGCAATCCTCCTGCCTTGGCCTCCCAAAGTGCTGGGATTATAGGCAGGAGCCGACATGCTTAGCTTGTCAATTATTAAATGCTATGCTGAGAACACAGCCCATGAGGAGGATGGCCACAAGAGTGTGTGGGACTGGACGCTCACCACCATGGCTGGTCCTGTCGAGCAGCTCAGAACAGAGGTGGCCTGGGGACATAGCGGGCCTGAGCCGTAGCATGGATGAAGGAGAAGCATGCGTGGGTCCTATGTCGAGGCTCATAGTGGAAGGCTGCCCTCTTCTCATTAAGCAAAAAATGCTCAGCCAAAAGTCCTATCCAAAAGTATGTGTAATTTACAGGACGGCCTATAGTGAATGTTGAACAGGATAAAAACAACAAGAAATCATCCAACAGCCAATTCTTCATAGACATTTTTAGTGGACAATATTTTGGTAGCACCAAGCATTTAATTTTAGAAAAGAGAATACTGTTTGGTCCCTTGAAAGTTTCTCCATGTACTTGCATAATGAGACATTCCCATCTTTTAGAGATGCCTTTAGCTTTTTCCTTCCTCAGGTAATAAATTAATGACTCTGAAGACCAGGGCTTGATTTATGCTAAAGATATTTGAGCCAAAATGTGTAAGAAGTCTAACCACTGCAATCTAGCTTCTTCTCTCCTAAGGCCACTGACATGGTTCCTCCAAGGTGTCCACTCAGAGAGACTCTCCAGGCTCCAGGTAACCTGACTGCCTGTGCCACAGCTTGCATCCTACGCTATTATAATCACTGTTTGTGAATTTTCCTTCATGTGCTCCTTCAAGCGCAGGGACTATTTCATACACTTCAGTGTGCCCTGGAAAACAGCGATATAATGAATATTTATTTGCTACTTACTGTATTCCAAGCCCTAGGCTAACACATATTATACAGATTCTTTTCTAATTTGATCTTCACCCTTTGAAATGGCTACTATTATTATCCCCAATTTGCAGATGCAAAAACTATGGCTCAGAGGAGTGAAGTAATTTGATTAAGATTATCCAGCTAATACACGATGAAGAAAGGATCAGAATTCCCACAGCCTGCACTGGAATTTATACTCTCAGGCATACACGGCCTCAATCTCAGTGTGTCAATGAGTAAATTTAAAAAATCATTTGCTTGGTTTACTTTACACCAGCCCAGTGGATCACTGCATTTGACCAAGAAGGTGTTAAGAAAACAGATTTCAAGGCCGAGCTTGGTGGCTCACGCCTGTAATCCCAGCACTTTGGGAGCCCGAAGTGGATGGATCACTTGAGGCCAGGAGTTTGAGATCAGCTTGGCCAACATGGTAAAACTCCATCTCTACTAAAAACACAAAAATTAGCTGGGCGTGGTGGTAGGCGCCTGTAGTCCCAGCTACTCTGGAGGCTGAGGCAGGAGCATCGCTTGAGTCCAGAAGCTGGAGGTTGCAGTGAGCTGAGATCACACCACTGCACTCCTGCCTGGATGACAGAGTGAGACTCTGTCTCAATTTAAAAAAAAAAAAGCAGATTTCAGATACAGATATTCTGGTGAACATCCACAATTTATCTTCTGTAAACTTTTAAACTGGCATAATCTAGGATTACTAGAGACTATTTATAGTAAGAACAAATAGAAAAACATTTTCTATTATTAAAAATTATTTAAAAATATTGTTAAAAACCAGTCTGAGTGTTTCGCCAAAGCCGAAAAACAAGAAAAAAGCAACAACAACAAAACAAACTTAGGCCAGGTATATCTGCTCTGAAAACACAAATCAGTACCCACAATCTTGAAACACAGAGACCATAAGAAGTTCACAACTGTCTTGTCTCAACCTTGGTAGAGTATTGGGTTGTGAACTCATGAATAAAGAACCGAATACCGCATTGAAATGTGAAATTTAGTTTGGGGTTTCTGCTTCTGTGCTACTTTCAAAAGGGCCAAATAGTCCTGCCCTAAAAGAGAAATATTTCAGGCTATTCCCTTTCTAAAAACACTATTTGTTCACTGAGAGGGAACTTTTATTTTAAAATAGTTATTCCGATAAAGATATTTAGGTAAGAATGCTAAGATTGAAAAAAGAACTAATAGGCCAGGCACAGTGGCTCACGCCTATAGTCCCAGCACTTTGGGAGGCCGAGGTGGGCAGATTACTTGAGGTCAGGAGTTCGAGACCAGCCTGGCCAACGTGGTAGAACCCCCTCTCCACTAAAAATACAAAAAAATTGGCTGGGCCTGGTGGCGGGCACCTATAATCCCAGCTGCTGAGGCGGGAGAACTGCTTGAACCCGGGAGGCGGAGGTTGCAGTGAGACGAGCTTGTTGCCAGTATACTCCAGCCTGGGCAACAGAGAGAGACTCCATCTCAAAAAAATGAAAAAAGAAAAAGAACTAATATCTATTGAATGCTTAAAATGAGCCAGGCGCTGTTCCCAGTGCTCCAGAAGAATGACGTCATCTAATTCCTCCAACAGGCCAATTCCAGGAGACAAGCACTTGCTACCTCCGTTCTACAGAGAGAGGCGGAGAGGGGAGAGGTCAGGTTCACTTGCTCAGGGTCACACATCTGAGAGTCCAACCCAGACAGCTTGACCTCAGAGCCTGCTCCCTGACCCGTGAAGCTCTCCCCAAGGAACTGCCAAGTAAACACCATCAACAACCACAGCTGAAACTTTCAGTCTTTCATATGATAATCAGACCCTCAACAGTGACTGGGTGTCCCTCACACACAGGCACTGGGCTAGAATGGGCACCCACCAGTCCTCTGCACAGCCGACAAGGGCAGATGACAGACCTGGGGTGGTGGACATACTCCACTTTTCTTGGCTGTGTGAACCTGTGCAGGCTGCCCATAGAAAGCGGACAGTAAGAATACCTCAAAGATGGTACCTAAGTATTATTACTATTAATCACAGTCTGTCTCTGCTCCCTAGAAGCTGGGCTGGAAGGATAGATTATCATGTAAATGATTACCGAACAGTACAGGAAGTTCTATCCAGGAGGATCGTTCAAATCACAGTAGAGCCCTGACGGGGAGTGGGTGGGTACAGAGAGGAGGAAGAGGGAAAACAGTGAAGTGCAGTGAAACTGAGGAGGGGGGTCTCCTTAGAGGTAAGTCCCAGACTTCATGCTTCCTAAGATCATTTTGTACATTGAGCTTAATGCAAATGTATGTTTACTCCTTCGCAGGTTAAACAAATAACACATACTGAGTACCTTTTATGTGCCAGGCACTGCAATAGGATTTTGCCATATATTGTGTCTCATTTGACGCTCACAATACTCTGTCGTTTTGACATTTCGGTTGGTTCCGATTAGAACTTAGTGTTTTTCTGCAACTGAGTAGGGACTGTTGTTATCAGTTTGAAGACAGTGGCTGACCTGCTATGACTGACAGCTCCTTGTGAGCCCTTACATTCGTGTTTGTGCCACAGGTACACACACTGGCATTTGGGTGACACTAAGAGTCACAATGCAAACAGAGGAACTCTATATACACCGAAAACTTTTTACATTTACAAAAGCGATAAAGCATGGGTTTCCAGCATCGCTTTCCATCATTTCTAGAGCTAATCTTTCTCCTGTGCTGCAGGTGTCTAGCGAATGTGTTGAGGATATGAAATTCACTATGCCTTCCATCCAGAGCTGAAAGCCTGTGCTGACCCTGTTCTGCATCTCAGTTAAAGTCCCAGCTGGTAACCCAGTGAGTTTGCCAGATAGGAATCCGGAGCTCAGTTCCCACTCAGTCCCTGAATCCCTCCTGAGTGGCTCTCCCTGCTCCTCCTCTCCAGGCACACTGCTCCTGTCCAGCCCTCCTGATCTCCTGTCCTGCGGGCCGCACTCATCTTCCTCCCACTCTCTCCATCGCTCTGTCAGCCACATGCTGTTCCAGCTACAGTTCCAAAATACAGGCACAATTCTTCCTTTACTGGAAACTTGCAATGGCTCCCTCCTGCCCACATGTAAGGCTGAAGGCCTCACCACTGTACACCTAGACTTTTGCTCTCTCACTCCACCCTACTTTTACCAATGCCAGCCAGCAACACTGGGCCACTTGCCCAATCCTACGATTTTGTTTTTCGTTTTTTTTTTTTTGTTTTTTTTTTTGAGACGGAGTCTCACTGTGTCACCCAGGCTGGAGTGCAGTGGTGTGATCTCGGCTCACTGCAACCTCTGCCTCCTGGGTTCAGGTGGTTCAAGTCTTGAGTAGCTGGGACTATAGGCATGAGTTGCCACGTCTGGCTAATTTTTGTATTTTTAGTAGAGATGGGGTTTCACCATGTTGACCAGGTTGGTCTCGAACTCCTGACTCAGCCTCCCAAAGTGCTAGGATTACAGGTGTAAGCCACCGTGCCCGGCCTCACTTTTCTTTAGAAGCATGTTATTCTTCCAAGACAATCAACAGCTAACCCAGTTTTCATTAGCTGGGTGTGGTGACACACACCTGCAATCCCAGCTACTCAGGAGGCTAAGGTATGAGAATCACTTGAACCCAAGAAGCAGAGGTTGCAGTGAGCCGAGATCACCCCACTGCACTCCAGCCTGGGCAGCAGAGCAAGGCTCTGTCTCGAAAAAGAAAAAAGGCTCAGAAAATGTAGGAACTGAATGTACTTTGTGTTGAATTTACCTCTGTTTCCGAGGATGTGATCTACATGGGGTCTGACTCAGAGCCGTAGCTGCAATAGCAACATGATACCATCACATGAGCTGACTGGCCCAGGGTAGAACATTAGCATCATGAATAATTTTTTTAAATTAAATTTTTAGTCTGGAAGAACTTCTTAACAATTGTAGCATGTGTTTATAGATTTCTTTTTTTTTTTTAAAAAAAGCCTTTAACATCGAGGATCAGGAAAAAGTTCCAACAACTTTCCAACCATATCCAAAAGACTATAAATCGTTCTACTATAAGGACACATGTACACGAATGTTCATTGCAGCACTGTTTACAATAGCAAAGACCTGGAATCAACCAAAATGCTCATTGATAATAGACTGGATTGGAAAAAAGTGGCACATATACACCATGGAATATTATGCAGCAATCAGAAATGATGAATTTGTGTCGTTTGTAGGGACATGGATGAATCTGGAGAACGTCATCCTCAGCAAACTGACACAAGAACAGAAAATGAAACACCGCATATTCTCACTCATAGGCGGGTGATGAAAAATGAGAACACATGGACACAGAAAGGGGAGTACTAAACACTGGGGTCTATTGGGGGGAAAAGGGGAGGGCCAGTGGGAGGGGGAGGTGGGGAGGGATAGCCTGGGGAGAAATGCCAAATGTGAGTAAAGGGGAGAAGGAAAGAAAAGCACACTGCCATGTGTGTTCCTATGCAACTGTCTTACATGCTCTGCTCATGTACCCCAAAACCTAAAATCCAATAAAAAATTAAAAAAAAAAAAAAAAGGTCACAAGATGTTTTCGTCCCCTCCCTCTGTGCAAGACGCAATGTGCATAGACCCTAGCAAACTGTCTTCCCACAATTTGAAAGTGAGTACTTTTTAAAAAAATAGCAATTTGTTTCCTATGTAAAGTTTAAAAGGTACGACCAACCTCCAATCCTATACAGGCCTGTGGGAATTCACAGCAGGATTCTCATCCTATGCAATCGGGTAATAACAGATCCCCCATTCTTGTTTATTTTAAGAACTCTCCCAACAAGTTAATGTTCATAACACAAACATACTTAGAGAAAGACATTGTAAACAGAAATGCAATTGCAAATACAGCACACTATTAAACAAATTCACTTCTGGCCCTATGAATGTAAAATAGCAAGTCAGATGGTTATCTTGGATGTCATGCAGCATTCTGGCCATGATATTAAAATAGGAAAACCTTTGCAAAGCATTAACCTAGCATTACACGGAGTAAATGGCACGGCGCTGCCACCTAATTAGCAGTGTGGCTTGCATCTATAAAATAGAATTAGCATGACTGCTCCTTTTTTATTATTAGTTTGTGTTTCCAGAAAGGTATGACCTTATCTGCATGGTTCTGTTCATTTATGCCCGTCTACAAAGGATCTAATTATATTCTTTTAGGTCTTTATGCTAAGGAAATTGAAAACTGCTACCACAGAATTAAAAATGCAAAAGAAATTAGGGAGCAGATTATTTATGCCACCACCTCCTCCTTTCGGAGGCAAGGACTGGAAACCTGTCTAAGTAAATAAGGCACGAAATTTTCAGAAAAGAAAACTTCAGACAAGAAAATTATTACCGGTCTTCTTTTCTTCTGTCTCACATATATTCTGTAAGTTTATCTAGTTGTCAAAAGGGAAATGTACGAATACTATAAAATTCCTGAAAGTTACATTGCATTAGAGTCAGCAGCCAGAAAATAGCGACTTACATCTGAGGAGGGTGATTGCAGAACAATGCCGAATCCTAGCACGCGGCTCTTCTCCGGGGAGGTGGGCTCAGCTGCCTGGACAGCAGATAGCTCAGAGGCCACCGCCGCCTTCCTCTCAACCTCGGACCCGCCGGGCTTCTGTTTCACAGTAAGAGGTTCCACAGTCTTTGGGGGCACTTTTTTCTTTTTATTTCTCTTTCGTGAGACAGCAGTTCGCTGGGAGCATATAAGGGAAATTGGGGGTTGTTGTCTGTTTTGAGTTCCAACTGCGAATAATAAACAAAAATATGGTACAGGCACATGTGTCTGACTCAGGAAAACTTATCTCCGGTCTGTCCATGTGCTCTACAAACTGAAACCGAAACGAGGAAAACTCCAGGATGAAACTCACCAAATAAATCTCCCACTGGACCTAAATGTTAACAAACGCAAGCTCGGAAGCACTTTGAAGCCCTGAAGGCAGAGGCATACTCAGGAGAAAGCTTTACTGCAGGTGAACCGTGACAGCGTACTGCTGTTGGGTTCAATCCAGAGAAAGGATCATGAGCTGTGAGAACACACTTGAGCGTAGCTTTATAAATCACAGGACATGTTTAAACAAATGAGAACTTCGGGACTTAAATTTAGGTAGAGACGGGCGTGCTTCCCGGTAAGCCTATTTCAGGACGATTCCCACTGTTGTCTGGGTTTAGACTGATCAGGTCCCAATAATCTACAGGTGCCAAAATGGACAAAGATGAAATAGTGATGATCATTTGGGCAAGACTGATCCAAAGTAGTAGTCTGGGATGATTCTATAATACGGACCCGTAAGCAGGTGGGAAAAGCCTATTAGTTACCTAATTAGGACCGGTGAATCCTTCCTCACCAAATATTCTCCACACATCAACCGCCTCCAGAGCACCCTGCTACCTGGCTTCAGACCAGGCCACATCTCTAGACCTCGGTTTCCCATACTGGAAGGAGCAATATCATTCTGTACAAGTCAAACAAATTAGTGAAATCTAGAAACAGTTCCAAAGACAAAAAGCACAGTCCAGGGACCAAGTATTCAAACTGAATCCATACTTAAAGAAATCCAGGATGGCAAATTACAGTTCTCACAGGTGCGCTCTGAGGAGTAATGTTTGCTAACCATTCAAAAATACTCTCTTGGAAAGTGTAATTGAAAACATGGCATCACTGTTTAAATCCTCAAATATTAACATGGCTTCCTAAAGATGGCTACAGGGTGTCCCAGCTTTTCAACAGAAATGAGCCTATTAAACAAGTGAAAACTAAGGTCTTTAAAGGCACATACACATGGATCACTTCCTCTTACCTCTTATCAGTCTGAAAATAAAGAATATTTACACTTTGATCCTGATATTTTTGTCTCCAAATGTGAAAGTGATTCATAAATATTAGAAACAAACTAATTGCATGACAGAAGAGCACCGAAGTTTTTAAACCAGTTGTTATCTAGCTCACTGCTTCTCCACCGTGGCTGTACATCAGAATCACTCGATTGTAAACACTGAGATGCCTCAGCCCCAGCCCAGACTAAGTGAACCGACACTTCCAGGCATGCAGCCTGGGAATAGGTATTGTCTAAAAACTCTTCCAGAAATTCTACTGTGCCGCCAGGGTTGGGAACTTCTCTTTGTTCTATCTGCAATCAACCTCAAGGCTGGGTCTGCACCCCTAAAATCAAAGGGACCACAAATAATGATCATGATGGTCTAGGCCCCAGGCCTCGCTAAGCCTCACGATTCTAAATGAAAAATGACAATCTTTTGGTTAAGAAACACAGGGACTATCTGAGGTTTTCTTCTCCTTTCACAAATCTAGACACAGCCCAAGTCCCTGGCATCCAGATCTTACCTCTAGGTCTTATTCCTTGTCTTCTTAAAAGAAAGGTGAAACTTTCTAAATGTAATTTAAATCTAAGTCTTCAGGCATTAAACCCTTAAGTAAATCTACCCACATGACACAAATTTTTTACGTTTAAGAAAATTAAAGGAGAGTAATTTATTCAGTTGATCCTTTGTGCCATCCTACAGCTTTGGAATCGTTTACCTCCCTAATCTGCAAAGGTTCAGAAAAGAAAACACAGCGACAAAGTGGCATTTACTTAATAGATTCTAAAAAGGCTTCCGTCAAGGATTTAAATGGTTGCAATTTGTAGCTTGCCATTTCAGTAGTAAGGAGCTTAAGTGACAAAATAAATCATTACAATTTCATATGCATATTTTCTTAAGTGCTAACAAATTCCTCCTCGGAGAAAAGAATCCCAACATCATAAAGTAACCTTTCTTTCTGAGCTCCTTATTTAGGAGACGTTAACCTCTGCCAGGTTAATGACAACACGGATTATCATGGTGGAGCAAGGTGAGTCCAATGCATACTGACCTGAGCAAAATGCTTCCTTGGGGTAAAATCAAATTCAGTGATTAAAAAGATGCTGTTTTTCAGAAAGTAGCTCATGCTGCTTCAATGTGATCTTGGATGATTGATATATCTAAGTATTAAGCTTTTCCTACCAAAACCAAATAATTTTTATAATTAAAATTTTTTCTATCAAAAATTATACTAGAATTCACTAAATGGCATCCTGAACAGCTTCTGAGTGGCAACCTCCCTGAATGCCCTTCCGATGAAAGGGCAGGAAAGCCAGTCACGTCATGGCTAAGATCAAGGGATGATTTCCCTTGACAAGAGGGAAAACTTAATAAAATGATTTATTTCTATGTGGGACAAAAACAATTCTGTTTCCCCTCAATTGTGAAGATCAGAAAATACAGCTGCTATTATCAAGACCCAGACTAACAGACTTCTCTAGAACGCTCCATGGACTTTAAGACCACACTAATAAAACAGCTTAGGCTTGTACTATGCCTTATAAAGTTTATTTACATCTACTACGTCATTCTATTTTGACAACAACCCTATGAATTAGACACAAATTCTCCATTTCCAGACAAGAAATAGGAAGCACAGATGCATCACACAGCTCGAAGAGCAGAAAGTGGAGTCCAATCCCAAACCACAAATCCACTGCTCTTCCGTTCCTCAACTTGCCTGACAGCAGTGAAAACGAAAAGAGAAGTCACAGAAACAAAGAGGACGGAGTGGGAGGGTCTCTGAGCTTCTGAATGGCATCCTGAACAGGAGAGAGAAAAGCCACTGAGTACAGCCTGGGGCTCAACATTTCTTATCTGCTTACGTCCTTGAACACTGAAGCCCATGCTTCCTAGAGGGCTCCTCCATATACAAGTGTTCCCAAATTTAATTAACCGACATTTGTGAAGTACCAGGAGATCATGGAATGCAGTCTATCAAGCACACGCATATAATTATATGAGCTGTATCGGTAGCAAGACAAAATACGTTTGATTCGCTAAAGGAAAAATGGATTGCAGAGAAAGCTGAAAAAACAGATAGTTGAAAAGGCACAGCAAGCCAGCAAGGTGAGAAGGAGGCTTTAATAAAAGCATAGTGAACATTCCAACAGAAGATGTCAGATAGGCACTAAAAATCAAAGGACTCATTCCGAGGCCTGAGCCTTGTACCTGCTTGAATTTGCATTAATTTCCGCATGGTCCTGAGTTCCTGGAGAATGGCCTGCAACGTTGCCTGGCAGTTACAAGTACAGCAGCTGGATCCAACTGATGAATTCACCACTGGAAGCTCTCCTGAGCACGAAAGAGAAGAATGACATACTCCAAACAAACAAACAAACAAAACACATAAAGAGCTGGGGAGAAAAAAGAAGTATCTTGGCAGGATTTTGAAGTATGTGTAATTACGATGACACTGTGACTAAGGAAAACGGACCCGCTAATTATCACAGCCTGAATCTGGGGGTCTGACTTTACCTAATGATCCCGGCTCCCATATGCAAGGTATGTGCTGTGGCTCGGTGCCGGAACCCACATGCACACACACACACAGTGAGCGGCCACAGCGGGCCTCCCTATTGTCAGAGCCGTCCATCTCTAGTAACGACACCTCAGAACTCATTGTAAACACACTCACACTAGCTCACACAGAAAAACCCTGACGACAGCCCTGCAAACACTATTTGGTAGCTGTGCGTAAGAGTTCATATCAGGAATTGAGTTCTATTGAAAATAGTTTTGATATTAAGCACATTATTTCAAAAACAAAGACCTGTGCACACACGAAAAGTTTTAGAAGCCTCTGTGGGTGTGGCGTTTGGGGTAGGGAAGGACAGGAGTAGGGATGGGAGGGTATACTGAAATTGGATGGGTTCAAGGGTATTGGCGGGCTGACTGGCTTTTCTTCAATGTAATAAATAAAACCATCCTACCTCTCTTCTGCATTCCTCTTTCTTATCTTTCCCTTACCCTAGCCTCTTTTTCACTGTTTACATTTAATGACTTTTCCAGCTGGGCACAGTGGCTCACGCCTGCAATCCCAGCACTTTGGGAGGCTGAGGCAGGCGGATCACCTGAGGTCAGGAGTTCGAGACCAGCCTGACCAACATGGCGAAACCCTGCCTTTACTAAAAATACAAAAATTAGCTGGGCGTGCTGGTGGGTACCTGTAATCCCAACTACTTGGGAGGCTGAGGCAGGAGAATCACTTGAACCCGGGAAGCGGAGGTTGCAGTGAACCAATATCGTGCCATTGCACTCTGGTCTGGGTGACAGAGCGAGACTCCGTCTCAAAAAAAAAAAAAAAAAAAAAAAAGCAATGCCTTTTCCTTAGTAAACCTATCTTAGTCTGTTTCCCTTATAGGTAAGCAAGTATCTTCCACTGTCCTTAGGATGAAATGAGACATTGGGAAATTGCTCTTACAGTGGGTTCCCTCCAGCACCTGTTCACACCGAG
This sequence comes from Callithrix jacchus, assembly GCF_049354715.1. Lineage (NCBI taxonomy): Eukaryota > Metazoa > Chordata > Mammalia > Primates > Cebidae > Callithrix > Callithrix jacchus. The sequence continues at coordinate 14,486,124 of NC_133508.1, forward strand.
CACCGTAAATGGAGCAGCTTACAGACTCCCAGCTCTTACATTTTCTCGGATGGGAGCAAGGTCAGTTCTACGGCTTTGTTCCAACGATATGTTTTATTATACTTTATATACCTTACATCCTGTAATACGCATTATCTGGGAATACTATAGAAAAATTCACCAGAGCAAAACGATGACATACTTCAAGATAATTTAGTGATCATAGTAGTCCAATTATTTACATTCAAAGTTGTAGCAAAACTGCAATGTTAGAGTGTTAAAACTGCAAATAATCCCAATGAAATACCAAAGTAGTCACAGTTATATGTAATATATTTCTTTTCTTTTCTTTCTTTTTTTTTTTTTTTTTTTTTTTTTGAGACAGGGTCTTGCATTAGGCTCTAGTGCAGTGGCATGATCTTGGTTCACTGTAACCTCCGCCTCCCAAGCTCAAGTGATTCTCCTTCCTCAGCCTCCCAAGTAGCTGGGACTACAGGCACACGTCACCACACCCAGCTAATTTTTGTATTTTTTAGTGGAGATGGGGTTTCGCCATGTTGGCCGTGCTGGTCCGAGCAATCCACTCATCTTGGCCTCCCAAAGTATTAGAACTACAGGCATGAACCACCACTCCTGGCCATGTTTCTGTTGAAAGCATCAAATCAATATCTATTTTCAAACTGATCTGGGGCAATTTATGTTTGTAACTTTTACTAACTTGACTGATACCTTCAAAGCAGACCCACAGTCCCTGCTATACTCTGGGAAATAGAACTCTGTTTACTCAAAAGTAGCCGATGTGGGGTTTATTAACTTCACACACACCTAAGGGTATTTTATTTCTCTTATTCTCTCTTCCATTGCAGTAGCATTGGGACAGTCTCAAAAAATATTTCTAGGCACTATTCTAAGTACCATCTTTATCATTTTTAGAGGACAAAACCAACCCTTTTCAGCTTGTTATAAATCATTTTTTAATTTTAAAGAGAGCTGACTTTTTATTTTTATGGAGGAGTCTTTAAAGAGCCATGTCCCTCTAACCTGGACACATGCCAGCATGGGAACTTTGATACTGGCTTATGTAATATTGAGAGGAAGAGAAGACACCCATACATCTCTGGGGTCCTTCGCTGTCTCACCAATGTCTCAGGATGGCTTTTTACGCCTCTGAACCGCAAAGTGTGTTTAAATAAAAAAACCAAAACAGTTCTCTTTTTCTTGAAGGATATTGTGAAATGAAAATGAAAACGTATGGAAAAAAATCCTTAACTTCTTAAGGAGACTGAAAATGCTTTCTTACCTTTTTCTTGTTCTCTTTGTGAAAACTATAGATCTGCACATCTCCACACTGTTTATAGAACAAATATTATAGCATCCAATGTGGCTGGCTAGAAAACTAGTATGACCAGAGAAAGCATCAGGATTTTTCCTTAAGCTTTGAAAAGAAAAACTGTTGTTTGACTCTTTTCTTAACAATCAGGAAACTTGAATTAAGAAAATTTTAAAGGAATACTTTCCATTGCTAATGAAGTATGTTATAAAATATGGATCACTGGGTCCAGTACTGACATGGGATGCTGGGTTATGGCCCTCCCTTTATCTGGGATTCCTCTGATAATGGGAAAGGCGAAGGAGTAAACGAGAGGATATGTCAGTAACACACCATAGGACCAGGAAGCTTCTTTTAATGACAATGGCCAGCTCTTTCTGCCCTAATGTTCAGTTTTTTTGTGATGATAATATCTGTATATTATCTGTATATTGAACTCCTCTGCTGAGGCCCCACAGAGCCTCCATCAGATATTATCTGACAATATACAGATAATAAATAATCGCTTTAACTTTTTTTTTTTTTTTTTGAGATGAGGTTCCGCTCTTGTTGCCCAGGCTGGAGTGCAATGGTGGGATCTCAGTTCACTGCAACCTCCGCCTCCCAGGTTCAAGCAGTTTGCCTCAGCCTCCCAAGTAGCTGGGATTACAGGTGTGCATTACCACGCCCAGCTAATCTTTTGTGTGTTTTTAGTAGAGGCGGGGTTTCATCATGTTGGCCAGGCAGGTCTTGAACTCCTGACCTCAGGTGATCTGCCCACTTCGGCCTCCCAAAGTGTTGGGATTACAGGCGTGAGCCACTGTGCCTAGCTCGCTTTAACTTCTTAAAGGGCTAAAATCTCTACCAGGAAATCTTCACTTACAACATACAACCCCCATCTTTCCTAATTCTCAATTTCGTTTTTTTTTTTAATACTCTCCAGTTTTGTCCTTTGTGTCTCCCTGCCTTTTATAGTAACTCTGTGAAGGCAGGTAGCTATCGGAAGATTTAATAAATTGAACTCAAATAACACAACAAATATTTAGAAATAAAACACAACAGTACAAATCCCCATGAGAGCCTTCTGAATGTTTGTTGACAACCGTACCGTTGGAGCTCGCAGCAGGGTGGGGCTGGCTTTGGAAGGTTCGAGAACGGGTGCCATACTGCCCTGAGAACTGTCCACTCTGGGGTGGTAGCTCATTCCACACACCACGTGAAGACGGATGGAGGCTCTGTGGGGCCTCAGCAGAGGAGTTCAAACGCGGAGGCCAGACTAGATCCAGGTCCTGGGGCTCTTCCTTTAGTTTCTCTCCTTCTTTGCCAACTCGCTGATATATCCGCCCAGTGCTGTCATTCAGTAGTCTTCTCATCCCTGTAATTTGCTTTTTTATCTCCATGCTTTCATCTCCTAATGGAAACAGGGCCAAAGTTAGCATTCTAAATTAGTGAAAGAGAAAAACCGTTCACCAACCAAAAAGAAGAGAAAGGAAAAAACAACCCTTCTTTGGAAATGGGAAAGAAGACTGATTCTGTAAACTTAATCTGTAAAATGCAAAGGCAGGAGAACTGGCTACAGTCTGAAAAAACCCATCCTATTTCTACTGCATCTCATTTTAAGCTCTTTCTGTAAGTCTCTTACAATAAAAGAGGTTTCTTGAGAGTGTGTCATTGGCAACAAACAGGAAATTCCCTCTTTGGAAGCATTTTCTGAGTGAGAAGGTCATGAGGAAACAGGCTGAGACAAGGTCAAGGATAAGACTGGACAGTAGAAGCCCTCTGCCCTGATGTGCCACAGCCACCTGTGAGGAACAGGCAGGTCGCTAACATGCTCTGCTCACTGTCGGTCAGCTTCAGCAGGCGGGGCGAGGGTAAGGAAGAAAGCCTGGACTGGCAGAGATGCAGGGCATCACTACCAACACGATGTCCTCCAGGATGACACGCTGGAGACATCACCTTCAGAAAGGAGGGCCGAGGCGACAGAGAGGCGCCAAGTGGCAGCGTGACAAGTGAGGGGGCTTTGTTTTTCTGGCACCCTGACTCCCATCACGTCAGCCCTGGTGATGACTGACGGGTCCCTGCCACTTGAGGTCACTGGCTGTACCAGCACAGGAAGGGTGGCAATGCAGCTTCCCCACCTTGCCCTCCTCCCATGCCAAACGCACTGCCACCTCCCCACTGCAGCGTCATTACGTGCGAAAGGTCACGGGCGACTGTGAAACCCCACCTCACCCACACTGACTTTGTTGTTGTTGTTGTTGAGACAGTCTTCCTGTGTCACCCAGGCTGGAGTGCAGTGCCTCCCATCTCAGCTTGCTGCAACCTCCGTCTCCTGGGTTCAAGCGATTCTCTTGCCTCAGCCGCCCGAGTAGCTGGAACTACAAGGTGCGTGCCACCACACCCAGCTAATTTCTGTATTTTTAGTAAGACAGGGTTTCACCGTGTTAGCCAGGCTGGTCTTGATCCCCCAGCCTTGTGATCTGCTGCCTTGGCCTCCCAAAGTGTTGGGATTACAGGTGTGAGCCAGTGTGCCCAGCCTGACTTCTTTTTTTTAAGATATTTCTCCCCCTCAGGAAATTTTTCTTAAACTAAAGAACTTCTATACTGCACTAAAGAGTACTTAATAAATATTACTTAAAGATGTCTATAATATTGTATAGATAGAAAATATTTTCCATCAATAATAATATCAGAGGATGCTGATATCTATTGGGAGCTATTTCAAACATACTATCTTCTTAAACTGTGCATTAGCCAGTTTAAGATGAAGTGTTCTTCATAAAGATGAAGTTCTTCATAAAGAAGAAGAGAAATGGACTTTTTTCCCCTCAAACCCAGAAGATAAAATCTTAGGCCACCAGCAGCCATGGTGGCTCACACCTGTAATCCCAACACTTTAGGAGGCTGAGATTGGTGGATCACTTGAGCTCAGGAGTTTGAGACCAGCCCAGGCAATATGAAGAAACCTTCTCTCTACAAAAAGTACAAAAGGTAGCCCAGCGTGGTGGTGTGTGCCTGTGGTCCCAGCTACTGAGAGGCTGAGGTGGAAAGATTGTGTGAACCCTGAGGCAGAGGTTGCAATGAGCTGAGATCATGCCACTGCTCTCTAGCCTGGGTGACAGAGGCTAACCTTGTCTCAAAAAAAAAAAAAAAAAAAAATCATAGGCCAAGGTATGTGTGTGTAAACATTCATGCAGTTACTCTACTAAATGCTTGCAATTTAAACTGTAGGAGAAAGACTGGCTGGGTGCCGTGGCTCACACCTGTAATCTCAGTACTTTGGGAGGCTGAGGCGGGTAGATCATGAGCTTAAGAGATCAAGAGCATCCCGGCCAACATGGTGAAACCCCATCTGTACTAAAAATACAAAAATTAGCTGCACGTGGTGGCGCACACCTGTAGTCCCAGCTTCTCAGGAGGCTGAGGCAGGAGAATCGCTTGAACCTGGGAGGGAGAGGTTGCAGTGAGTCGAGATCACACCACTGTACTCCAGTTTGAGTGACAGAGCAAGACTCCATCTCGAAAAGAAAAAAAGAACTAACAGACAGCATCTGTTAAGAAAAATACAGCTCCTACAAACAAATACAGCACATTCAAGATAATATGCACTTGGATCATGTACGCCAGGTTTCTGTGTAGAGCTGGGAACTGCATGAGAACCCAGGCACTCGGCGTTGTGCAGTTAGAGATTTGGCTTATTAATAAATGTTCTATGCTACTAAATAAGGAAGTTTATTTTGAATTTGTTGTTCACTATTTTGAAATAAATATCTTCAGTTTTAAAAAATGGCACTAAAAACATTACAGAGTATATTAATTCTGTCTACTTGAACATGGGTGAACACAGAAATAATACAGATTTCCAAATTTACAATATTGCTACGTGTTGCTGGCATGTGCGTGTGAGAAGAAATATTCTAATTTGCAATAAAAGTATCTTTACTTCAAACCCCTGTGAAAACTGCAACAATAAATCATATTCCAGATTTTATGAGAATGAATGACCAAGCGAGATTTAAATAGGGCAGAGTCAGCAAAATGTACTACTTTCTCAAGAAGCTATGAAACAGGGTGTGTCAGGAAGAGCTCCCAGAGGAATCCTGAAAGATAAACCCACAGGCAAATGGGGTATTAATTTCAGCATCCCGACACATATGTTCCCTGCTAGTTAACATCACAATTCAAGCAAGAGGAGGCATCTTTCCTGTGCGGTTTCTACCCACAGCCCTCCCCATCAGGCCAGGCGTGCCCGCATTAAAGGCCGTGCAGAGACTGACCTTTGCTGACATAGGTTGGTGGCTGCCTCCCCCAACTCCAGGCTCCCTGAAAAGAATGGCCACGGCTAGGCGCAGTGGCTCATGCCTGTAATTTCAGCACTTTGGGAGGCTGAGATGGGTGGATCACCTGAGGTCAGGTGGTCAAGACCAGCCAGGCTAATATGGTGAAACCACATTTCTACTAAAAATACAAAAATTAGCCAGGCATGGTGGCACATGCCTATAATCCCAGCTACTCAGGAAGCTGAGACAGGAGAATCGCTTGAACCCGGGAGGCGGAGGTTGCAGTGAGCTGAGATCACGCCGTTGAACTCCAGCTTGGGCAACAAGAGTGAAACTTCTTCTCAAAATAATAATAATAATAATACAAGAAAGAAAGAGAAAAGAGAGGCTACAGCCAGGCGAAACGGGGCAGATGCCCGCCCCGGCTCTCGAGTCCGTGCCAGCTTGCTTCTCCACGCTAACCCACACATCACAGGAGAAGGTATGTGTCTTCTGTCAAAGGTCCTGCCTCGGCTCTGTACATAGAATGCTAGTACACAGGGCTACCATTAAGGAAAGGAAGGTGTCACAAGGATTCTGGAACCTTCTGAGGGCAAATCTGCTTTGTCATGACTTCAGTTTCAGAGTTCTGGAACTTATGCCTATGAAAAGTATGTGGCTGAAAATACAACTGGAGTTTTGCCTAACTTTATATTTTCATTTTGAAAACCAGCATCCTAAGCTGCAGGTGGCGATGCGGGAGGAAGGTAGCAGGTATGAGGGGTTCTGGCAGTAGGCTGCCCTTGCGGTGTACAGAGACATGCCTCCCAAAGGCAAAACAAAACAAAACAAATACACAAAAAATCAGGACGTTGGGGAACTGAGGAGGAAGAACAGTGCTGAAAGGAAGAGGGCAGGAGGCTAGAAGCAGGGCCATCCTCAGAGGAAGTAAGCTCACGGCCTAGCTCACTGTGGCACATTTTAAAGGATGAAACACAGGACTGGGCGCAGTGGCTCACACCTGTAATGTCAGCATCTTGGGAGGCCGAGGCGGGCGGATCACCTGAGGTCAGGAGTTCGAGACCAGCCTGGCAAACAAGGTGATACCCCATCTCTACTAAAAATACAAAAATTATCTGGGTGTGGTGACATGCCTGTAGTCCCAGCTACTCAGGAGGCTGAGACAGAAGAATCACTTGAACACAGGAGGCGGAGGTTACAGCGAGCTGAGATTGCGCCACTGTATTCCAGCCTGGCGACAGAGTGAGACTCAGTCTCAAAAAAAAAAAAAATTATAAAATAAATATAAATAAACAGATAACAAAAAAGGATGGAATATAGAAAACTGCAGTAACTGCAGAGGTCTGCAGGGAAGGCTGAAGAAGGGCAGGGTGGGGAAAGTTCCTTAGGAGAGATGATGGGACGCTCAGGAATGGTCTCTGGGTTTAAGGAGTCACACACTCTTCACCCAAAGCAGCGGGAGCAGCTGAGCAGGTCACCCCTGCAGCTGCTGCCTAGGAGGAGGGAGTTCTGGGGCTCATTCCGCATCGGGAAATGATGAATGACAGGCTTTGGCAGACAGGAAGAAAGAGGTTTCCTTGCACATTTGGGGCAGATGGGGCAGAGGATCAGAAATGAGGCCTGAAGACTTAAAGTGCCAACGACAAAAAAGCTGAGTCAACCTAAATAAACTGGGGACAGTGGGTGCGTGGAGCAGACTAGAAGGCAGAGCTGTAGAAGCTCGGTTGGTGTGGCACAGTGCTAGTGAGGAACAGGACAGGCAGGGCTGCTAGTATATTCTACACCTGGACTCACCTCCTAACTAGACCCACTTGCTAATAGATGCCAGACAAGCCACTGAATATTCTCTGGTTTCCTAAATCCGAAAGCAAAGGTCTGAACCATAATCCGAGGGATGCACGGTAGTCCAGCAGGGACACAGGATTTTCATGGTCACCCAAGTGTTAACCAAGTATTTTGTGGCTCTAGAAGTCACATGCATCCTTTTCAGAAGATGGACCTCTATCATAGTGGAACCTAAGTTCTTTAGTTAAAAACAAAAATGGTGAGAAGTATACAGGAGATTGAGATTGGAAGCATTCATTGACTTCTGCTGGTCTTTCCGGTTATAATTAGTCAATGACTTCTCCATGCATAGACACCAGGAAAAGGAAGCTCTTAAGAGCAATGGGCTCTCAGGATGCTATAAGGAAACTTGTATGTTCTTCCCGATCTCTTTTTAAGAGGCTGAATCCTCATAAGAAAAACGAACAAAAAGAACTCTTATTAAAATGGATCCATGCCACATGGCTACCCTACTGGTAGCCTGAAATCCTGTGGAGAGTTCAGTAACTACACTTCTTGGACAAGATCTAGTAAGACCGCATGCTGGATTCTCCCCCTCACCGAATTTCAGGACTCTAGGGGATCAGGTTCCTTTACACAAAGTCTTGCAGGATCTGATAAGTATGAGGGCAACACAGAAGTCACCACACCAGGTGTCCCTCAATGTAGCTAGGAGAGAAGGAGCCACCACATGGAACATGATTATTCACAGGTCATCATGACAAAAGATGGTAACAAACAGAGAGAGGGCACCGAATGTGCATAATTTTATGTTCCCTTGGCATCCATTTTAAATATAAGTGGGAGTTTCATTCCAGAAGCAAGGCTCTGTCATCTTGACAGTTTCCAGTTCTAGTCACTGTACCCCCAGTTCCTCAACGTGGTCGATCCAGACATCTGCTTTACACAGCTGCTGTCTGGTGACGACCTCGGATAGCTAGAGGCGGCCTGCTGCCCTCGAACCCCATGAGGACTGTGATATGCCACAGTGACTCAGTCCCTGCATGGCCTCCTGCAACCCCTGCCTGCTTGCTTTCAGTCCATCAGTTATAGCTCCCTACAGGAAACCTGTGTGACTAACACTCTTAACACAATAAAGGTAACTGGCCATGGGTTCCTCTCTCCCCTGCCTATGTGCTCTGGCCTGTGTGTGTGTGGCCTCCAGGGGTGCGCTATATCCCCCAGGGTCCACAAGTACTAAAACTTCTTAAACCCTCACACTGAGCTTGTGTCATTAAAGGCCCACAATCCGACCCCTGTCTGGGAGCCTGTCCCAAAGGGACCTGTGCTTGTGGATCTCTTGCTGGTGCTTGTCTGGGCCTCTTGTGGCTGCTGGGGACAATGCTATCAGTTAAATTAATAATGAAACTCAAGGAACTCCATCCAAAACAGAGCAGCTGCACATGTGCTCATCTATATGCCTCCTTATTAGGACAATTGCTGGTAACAGTCACCCTATCTCTGCCCTACAGATGTCCCAGTGCTGATGTACAGTAGGCATTCCATAAGCCTTTCTTAAGTAATTGAAAGAAACCGGCTCATTAAAAACAGAATGAAGTCCAGAGTGCAACACTAAGGTAGTAAACAAATCACAGGAAAGAATGAAAATGTACCAGAAATAAATTATTTGACAAATATTTACCAAGTACCTCCTAGGCTCCAGAGATACCAAGATCATCAGGTATAAATGGAAAAGTGCCCCAACTCCTCCGCAAATCTCTGAATATCTCTTACCCAAATCCCTTTATATAGATTTCTTGCTCACAACAATGGTCCCAGTTTTCCTGGCCCACTGACCCCTGCCTCTTTTAGCTGTGTGCCCTGGAACTCTGCTTGGCAAACTGCCCTCATGGTTGCAGATGGCATGCTCTCTTACGTGATGGAGCTAGACCTGCCTATTCCGCATGGATCCTGCCTTCCCAGTGGCCCCCACATGAAAATGATTCATTCTTCCTTCCGTTGAGGCTGCGGTGGGGACTTGGCAGCTCTTGCTTCTCTTGCTCCCTGAAACACTGCTCTTCTAGCCCCTGGTAGAAGTTCACAGAGGTGTATTACCTTGTACTCCTCTTCCCAAGCAGCAGTTCTACAAGCCAGGAATTTAAGATTCAAAGGAGATGAGGCAGGCAACGGAGCTGGACGCATAGTAAGGCTACCCCACTAGGACACCATGTGAAGGGTGAACTGGAGAACTGTACACTGGAGCCATTGGTTACCAGGCTGGGTTACTTTAGATTCAGGTCTCTTTTCATATAAGGATAGTAAATAATCAGATATATCCTTTAGAAAAACAATTCTGGCAAAATTATGGTGAAACTGGTATGGCGTAGAGAACCCTGTTAGATGTTATCATGGAGGCCTCTGTGAATGGTGACGTCAGTCTACCAGGATTTTTGTGCTGGAAATGGACAGAGATGGGGAGAGAGACACTGAAGAATTTTAATCAAATGGGCTTGAGGATTAGCTGGATTTGCGGGTGGTGGGGATGGGAAGAATCCATGAACAATGACCCCAAAGTTTCTAGCTCGGGTCACTGAATAGATACAAACACCAGTAGGAGAACTGGAAAAAGATGGTTGCAGGGGAGTGGAGATATGGAGACTAGTTTTGACGAAGAAAATTTGGATAATAAGCAGGCAATTGAGCATGGAGCTACAGGAGCATGGAGCTGAGCACGAAGCCACACTTTGGTTCTCTCCATTGGTAGGCTGGCCCCTCTGCATTGAGTAAGCCCCTGACAGTCAAGGATAATTTGGGGTGGGGGGGGATGGAAGACATCTTATAAGGAGATACTAGATCTTCTCCTAATCTAGCATGTAGAGAACTCAAAACATTCATTTGTTACTAAATATTTTTTTAGAAATGACTTCATATGGTCATATGGTTTCAAGCTGGTAAAGTGAGTCAAACCTATCCCTGAGGCAAGTAACTGTACTCTTGATCAGAACCAACTGACTCGCTCTCCCCACACACCAGTCTCAAATCCATCATTCGGTGCCATGCTCGGTAACTCACCTGGGCAGAAAGGACTGAGGGTGTCTGAAAGAAGTGGGGTCCAATCCTACCTCTACCTACACTCAGTATGACACTATCATGTCCCGTTTTGTCGTAGGTTTAAGAGGCCCTTGAGAAACTTGAGGAGATAATGAAAAAGCCAACTGAACAGATGAAAGGAACAGGAAAGATGAGGAAGGGTTGGGTTCTTTCACTAACAAATAAATGGCTGCTTAGTGACTTAATTATCCCTAAATATACTATGGAGTATTATGAGTAGGACATTGTTCTTTATCAACAAGAAAAACAATGAACTGAAAATGCAGCTTCCAGCCTGGAGGTCAGGCCACAGATGCGCGTAAAGAGCTGGCCTTTCCAGTTCGTAAATAGCAGAAACAGCGCAGAAGCATCTGCCAGAGAGGTGGCAATGAGGATGCTTCCCTGTGGTAACAAAAAAGTTCTGGAGGTGGACACACAACACTGTGAACATATTTTAAAGAAAAACACTTTCCAACTCTTTGCATTTTTGGGGGGTGGGGGCGTAACAGCATGCTAAAGAGAAAAAGTTGAGTTTATTAGTGAGAAATAATAAGATGACCAGGATTATACTATACGGTCCAAAATATTTCCTCTTAAAAACTCGTAGAGGTTGGTATGGAGCCTTGCTGTGGATAGACTGATGGGCAGCCTGTCAAGTAGGAGACAGGTGGGAGCGTGGAGCTAGAGCCTTCAGGCCTGCGGGCAGCTCTCCACTCAACCTCCATCAGTGAGATGAAAGAAAAGGAATCTGAAGCAGACCCTGTGCTTTGAGGACCTGAGACCTCATTCCAGACCCTGCTAATGTGCAGATGATATCAAGGTCCCGACTGGCAGCCCGCAGGGACCACAGCCATATTTATGAGGGACACACAAGACTGGGAGCCGAACTCAGCACCAAACACTGTGAAAAGCATCAGTCTATGGAACAGGGCAACGGTTTTCCAAACAAGCCCTTTTTTTTCCCAATTGCAGTCTAAAGTGGGACCCCAATAAATAAAGAGCAAAGCTCTGCTGAGGAGACTGCGCCAGAACGGGGTTCCCGAAGCCGCGCTGAGAGGACGCTCGAGAACTCTAAGGGTTCCACACCTCACAGTCTGAATGGCACGGAAAAGGAAAGGCCGAAAAGTGGCTAGAGAATCATTTCATTGGTTGAATCAAATACTATGAAAAGGAGATACACAAATGTATCTCCATGTGCCTGAGAACCCTGCTCAGCAGAGAACGACAGGTAGAAAATAATTGAGCAACCCTGTGTCTACATAGCATTTACATTTAAAGGACAGCTAAGATCCTTTCAAATCTGTTGTGATACTATCGGGTTCACTCATCCACTTAATAAATATTTATTGTACTACTACTAAATATGAGACCCAATGTGACCGAAAAAAAAAAAAAAGAAAAGAAATGATACACAGTCTCTTCCCTTCAGGAGTTTATAGCCTAGCATGGGAGACAAAGGAGTGTGTACACAGTTCTAAGAGGATAATGGGACTCTTGTGATGCATGGGCAGGCGTAAGTGGCACAGGGTCAGCCACGGCTGGGGGCAGGAGCGCTCTGTAATCACTGCTGGAGATGTGAAGCCAGGACAGGCACCAAGGGGGAATGCCGCGGGTCCTAGCGGGGAAAATAGGCACTGAAAGCCAAAAAGGCACAAAGGGCTCGAGATGGGTATTTAGGGTCCAAAAGAGCAAAGAAATACCAGGAAATGAGGCAAGAAACAGCCGTGCAAAATGAGCCACCAAACGGCTTCTCACCTTTGCCCTCAAACAACACCAAAAGCCAAAGGAGAGTAAGTAATCTATGAGAAGTTTGCGGGCAGAGTCCTAGGAGGGAAATAAGGAACAAACCATTTTCTTAGACGTCCTTAATGTTTTCTTTTAAAAAGTGAAGGCAAGTATTGTCCTATACGCGCCTTGTTTTTGCATTTCATTTTAAAACAACCTTCTATCCACCAAGATGCACAGCTTCCTACGGACCCTGGGCCCCAGCACTGGGCACCCCCGGTTGGTTACAAGTTTGCCAGCTGACAAGCAGGGCCAGGGGTGGGCGGGCTGGCCCATCACAGAGGCAAGGGCTGGTGCTTGTGAGTCAGGCTCTGCAACGTCACCAGCGACACTTCCTAGGAGCACAGTTAACGGTGCCCATGACTGAGCAGAGAAAACTAAGGGAATACATGATGAATGCCTCAGAAATCGCGTAAGTGACAAGTGTTTCAGGAACTACAGAGATAAAGAGATCACTTTGCCCTGGGAGGACTACGTGTCACAAAGATGGCAAGACTGAGGTGGTCCATCAATAACACTAGCGTTTCCATGGGCACTTTGGGGAGGAGAAAAGAGAATGGCACTGAACAAAGCTTGACGGCAGAGAAAAGTGAAGGGCAGTGGTGAATAAGCGAACTTAGCTGGAGCTAAGGCAATGAATGGGGCAAAGTCAAAAACAAAAGGACCCTGACACTGTGACTTTATCCTCAAAGTGACAGGAGATCAATGAAGATTTTTGTAAGAGCTATGGGACACAGAACTACCCAGTGAACTCAAAGATTTCTGTCTACTGATTTCTCCTCCAAATGTTCTTATATCATGGAAAACAAAGTTTTATTTCAGAATCAATATAGCATGGCTGTCCAGTGTTCCCTGAGGAGTAACTGCATCCAACGTTAAGCAGCGCGGTCTGAAACCACCACTTCGAGTAATGTTCAAGAACAATCAAGCCAAAGAATCTAATCTCAAATGCATGGAAGAGGTCTTATAAATCAGTAAAGAAGATGACGCATACTAGTAACGGAAGAATGGGCAAAGGACGTGAACATGTAATTCACAAGAGAAAAAAATGATCAACGCAGCTTTTTAAGTATCTTATCTCCCTAATTATTAATGTAATGAAAATTAACATAAAAGTCCTTGTCTTTTCATGTAATTATAGATTCAAAAAGCCCATTTTTAGTGATAGTTTAGGGTCCCAGGAACTCTCATATGCTGTTGGTAGGGATGTAATTAGGCAAAACCTTTTTGGGGCAGAATATGGCAATTTCACTTGCCAAAATTTATCCTACAGAAATATTCCAACAAGTACCTACGAACGTTCACTACAGCATCATTGTACAAGGGAAATAAATGGGAACAACGCAAACATTTATCATGAGAGAAATGAATTATGGTACAGCAGTAGAATGAAAGTAGGATATTTCATATCTGCAAAGGGTAAAATAGACCCGTCTAGTCATTTGAAAGTATGTGCAAGACAAATTAGAAGCTTCATGAAAGTTGAGCTCATGATCATCTCATTCACTACAGGACAAGTAGGGGCTAAATCTGCCTGGCTCCAAGTAGGCCATCAATATGAGTGAAATAAATGAAGATTAGGTTAAGTGAAAAAAGTTGCAACACGTTATACAGCATAGTTCTATCTTCTTTTTCTGTGACACACACATATTTCACGCACACCTCTACTGGTAATAGTGGTTATCAATGGAAAGTGTGATTGGGACAAGACTTTCTAAATTTTTATTAAAAAACAACAACAACAACAAAACTAGTCAAGGGTGGGGCGTGGTGGCTCATACCTGTAATCCCAGCACTTTGGGAGGGCACCAGGGTGAGTGGATCACTGGAGGTCAGGAGTTCACGGCCAGCCCGGCCAAGACGGTGAAACCCTATCTTTACTTAAAAAATACAAAAATAAGCCAGGCGTGGTGGCAGGCACCTGTAATCCCAGTTACTCAGGAGGCTGAGGCAGGAGAATCATTTGAACGCGGGAAGCAGAGTTGGCAGTGAGCTGAGATGGCACCACTGCACTCCCGCCCGGGCAACAGAGTGAGACTCCATCTCAAAGACTCTCCCAAACCCCCCAAAAAATTAGTCAAGTGTATTAATGAGAAGGGGAAAACAGAGGAAGAAGGAGTTCGACCTACAACTCACTGTGGACAATCAGCTGAGGTAACTCACTAACTTCAGACCAGCCAGGAGCTTTTACTTTTTACTTTGTTTTCCACTTTATAAATTTTAACTTTAAAAATGGTTTCAAAATGAATATATATGACTGTTTTGAAGGAAAAATAATCTAGAAGAATTATTTACAAACTTTTCCTTGTGGTGTTCTCAAGCTGGGTATTAGGCAACTGGTCGATGCAGCTGTGGACCTGAACACATCACCATCAAACTGGGCAGGAAAGACTCAGCAGCGGCTAGAGACAGCAGCAGGGAAAGTCAGGAGGGGAGGGGCTGGGGTGTAGTGTGTTCTGTAATCCCTGGAAGACATGCCTAAGATCAGTTTCTCTTGAAGTTCATTACAAGTCATGTATCCTTAAAAGGCATTTGGATGTATTTAAGGGAAAGCGTGTTAAAGCCATTAATATCACTTACAGAGCACTTAGTATATACCAGGCCTCTGGCGAGCACCCTGCCACATTTAATCCTGACACCAAGCTAAGAGGTTCGAGCACTGACATATACATTTTACCCAGGAGAAGCAGAGACTGTGAGGTAGACTGTGTCAAACCATCCTCACCACAACCTTCTGAGGTCCTCCCGTTATTATCCCTGCTTTTCTGATAAGGAAACTGAGGTGTAGTCAGATTAAAAATTTGTCCAAGGTTACACAGCAAATACTAAAAATGGACCCAAACCCAGGTCCATCTGACTGCAATGAAAATCCAGTTTAAAAAAAATACAAAAATAGAGACAGAATGAAATAGGAAAGGGCAAAACTAAGACTCCAAGCTCCAGAGAAAGGGTAACATGTACTGAAAGCAAAAGCCAGGGAGGACAGAGCCAGGCTTCCTCCTTGTGGGCTCCGGGGATGTTTCACTAAGGACACTGGGATCCAAACTGCAATTTCCTGACACAAACAGGGATACGACATCTTGATGTCCTACGTAACTCACCATCCAAATGGAATTCAGTGTTCTGATATGATTTAGAAGAAAGGAAGCAAGTAAGGATGGGAGGGGGAGAGAGGAGTCCACGCTGATTATATGCGAGTAAGAAAAGGAGGCGAGAGATGAGGATGATGGGTTTGAGTGCATTACTGGGAGGTTAGCGAATCACTAGCAAGTGAAGGGAGGTCAGGTTTTGGAGGAGGAAGGGGTGACATGTTTGCATGTGTAACTGTTACGTGTTGGTGTAAAGTGAAGCTCACTACACCTGTGTGAATGCTGGCAGATGGCTGAAGGCACAGAATGGGACTGTCATTGGAAGCATTTGCTCAGAGAAAACAGGTGGAGCCACACTGTGTCTTCTGTCCATGCCTTTGTCCTGAAGTCCTCTCCTCCTAGACTGTCCTACTTCCTTCCCCTTGGCTCCTGGCAAAATCAGCTCAGAGATCACTGCTTCCAAGAAGTCTTCCCCAGAACAATTTAGTTGCACAAGAAATTTTAAGAGTCAAAAAGGAGAAGCGTTATTAGCAAGACTGAGTGGGTTTTACAGTTAAACACCTATCCAAGGCAGGATCTAAGGTGTGCCTTGTCCCTTCTCTGATTTCCTCTCCAACAGAGATCTGCATTGGATGCATCAGGCTTCTGGGTCCCTATGCTGCACTGCTCTACCAAGCTGCTCAAGAACTAGCTGAATGGCAGGAAGGGCTCCATTTGTGAGACAAACCAGTGTCCAGGGGGCTGTCACAACAAGACACGGGTGCCGTCTGAACTAGCTGGTACCGTAACTACCTAGATATATTAGCACACATGGTGGAAACAAGGAAACCACCAAACCAAACCATCTTCACAGATTCTGACTTAGTTGCACTGCTCCAAACTAAGAAGAATGAGGCTCAGATATTTCCTTTTAAATTGGAAATTGGGACTTGGGAGGCTGCGGCAGGAGGATCACTTGAGCCCAGGAGTTTAAGCATGCAGTATGGTATAACTACACCTGTTAACAGGCTCTGCACTCCAGCCTGGACAGCATAGTGAGATCCTATCTCTTACAAAAAAAACAAACTGGAAACTTGACCCACGTGAAGCCTGTTAGTTCTACAAAAGGCAAAGACGAAATTAAAGTTTATGTTCATGATTCTTTGAAACACATAGCAAAAGTCTCCAAAGGCTGACAACACACCAAGGAAAAAATAGAACAAGATTATAGATTAAGAGCTGCTTCTGAATTCCCACAGTAACATAGGTCTTGCCTTCATTGGACAAGAAAATGTTCATAATTTACTATTTGCAAAGAGACACCCTTTCAATAAAAGCTGAAATGTCGATCCTCTGCTTTCCTGCACAGGAAACTTCTGGAGTCTTGACACAGAAATGCAAATCAGCCATCCTTCTGGGATGTTAATTTCCATATCTACCTCATCGATCCGGTAAGTCTGAACACTATTAAGTACCATCTAGATTATATTTCTTCATTTAAATTTTTCATATATTCTGAGTTAAATACACATGCTATTGCACAATTTCATTTTCAATGTAAATACTATTAATGATGATGACAAATAGATCACATTCACAATGCCCTTTTCTTCCAAGGATCTCATGGGATTTGGGTAATTTTGGGCCCAAGGCACCCGGAGAATGGCAGCCTTCCCTGAGTGAGTCTTGTGGGAAATCTCTGGGACTAAGGCAATAGTACCTTAAATCAGTGGCTTTCCAACTTTTCTGGCCATGGTTCATAGCAAGAAATGCACTTTTCACGATGACTAAGAACTGACATACAGATACGTATACCATGCACAGAATTCTTTCTTTTTTTTTTTTTTTTTTTTGAGAAGGAGTCTCACTCTGTCACCAGGCTGGAGTGCAGTGGCACAATCTCAGTTTGCTTTGACCTCTGCCTCCCCGGTTCAAGTGATTCTCCTGCCTCAGCCTCCCGAGAAGCTGGGAGAACAGGTACCCACCACCACGCCCAGTATGGTCTTGATCTTTTGATCTCATGGTCCACCCACCTCAGCCTCCCAAAGTGCTGGGATTACAGGCATGAGCCACTGCGCCCAGCCCCATGCACACAACTCTTAACAAGAGTGTCATGAGTTTCTCTTTCCTGTATGCAGTGTACCTTGATGTTTTCTATCTTACTCTATTTCTTTCTTCTTCTTATTGCTATTGTTACTGTTGCAGCTACTGTTGGTGACAATCCACTAAACTGATACCATGACCTACTTACAGGTCACAACCACTAGTGTGCAAAACACTGCCTTCAGTGTCCACAGCTTTAGGACACTGGCCCAGGCCGTCTTCACGCCCTCCATGCTCTTCCCGGATCCACCCATCCTCTCTCCTGGCTCCACTGACCATCTGCACAAGAGGACTCCAGCCCAGGTTCCACCTCAAGGTGCCAGAGCCATACATCCAATTGCTTATCAGAGAGCCTCACTTGGACATCTTAAAAGCAATCTTTAACATCATGTCTAAAAATGTTATTTTATCACGACCCTCCCCCCGGCTGAGTAAACAGGCCAACTTAGCTATATGAGCCCAAAACCTGGGAGTTATTCCTCTTCCCCTCCCCACAGCTGACTAGTAGTCACCTAGTGTTGCTTCTCACAACTGTGAAGTTACTTTAGAACCCGACTGCTTCTCCCTACCACCACTCCATCCTTGGTATCCCTCAATGGGGCGACTGCCACAAGCCTTCAGAATTGCTCCCTCCCATTCGATTCTACCCTAAAGCTAAAGTGATCTTTCAAAAATGCAAATTGAATTACGGTGTGAACCTACATGGGGTACCAATACCCCAGGATGGAGCCGCAGCTCCCTGAGGCCTCCTTGCCTTTGCTCCAGCCCTGGCTCCTGCCGCATCTCCCCTATTCTATGGAGATAGCTGGCTCTCAGGTCTGGCTGCACATGAGAACCACTGGGGCAACTTTTAAAAAATAAAAGTGCTGGTTGGGCATGGTGGCTCATGCCTGTAATCCCAGCCCTTGGGAGGCCGAGGTGGATGAATCACCTGAGGTCGGGAGTTTGAGACCAGCCTGACCAACCAGGAGAAACCCCATTTCTACTAAAAATATAAAATTAGTTGGGCATGGTGGCACATGCCTGTAGTCCCAGCTACTTGGGAGGCTGAGGCAGGAGAATTGCCTGAACCCGGGAGGTAGAGGTTGCAGTGAGCTGAATTTGTGCCACTGTACTCCAGCCTGGGTGACAAGAGCAAGATGCCATCTCAAAAATGAATGAATGAATGAATGAATGAATGTGCTCAGGCCTCCCTTCAGAACGATTCAATCATAATCCAAGAAGCGACTGTCTGTGCAGCTCTGGCTCTGCCGAAGGCCTTCCTGTGTCTCAGAAGAGCCCGAGTACTGGTCCCCACATGCTGCCCCTTCTGTGTCCTCAGCCCCAACCCCAGAATTGCCCTTCAGGTCTCAGTTTTAAGGTCATTTTCTTAAGGGCCATATTCCTTACTTCCCCAGGCCTGGGAGGCCTCCTGTTCCATCCATATTGCCACAGCATCCTTAATTTCTCTTATCACAGCCTAGTGCATTCTGCAACCTTCCAGCCGGGCACAGTGGCTTCAGTAAGTATCTACAATATGAATATATTAACTTAAATTCTAACAAAAGATATGACGAGAAGACATGACTGAGGAAAGCTGATGGAAAAACCCCACAACTGATATGCAAGAGACAAACCCAGATCGGAGGCAACTGTGCAGCTCTCCTTTCTGTAGAGTGTGCAGTGGGGTGGCAAGCAGAGCCCATTTGGTGCTTAAATTCGGCCACATCTTCTCATGAAAGCCTTCCCGGAGAGACATGTCTCATCTCCAGCTTCCTCCTAGTTCATCGCAGATTACAGGTAGGAAATTCAGTTTCTCCAACCTCGACAAATGTGAAGACAAAGCTGCCTGTCTAGAATGACCAAGTAAACCAGGGAAGCTGGTTCGACCCAGGGCCACCCCGCTCCACCATGTGCTGGCACCAGGCCCTCCCTCCCAGCAGAGTTAAAAAGAGGAACGCGGAACTCGTAGAGAAATGCTAAAGCTAATATTCCTGCAGCAACTCCTCAACCACATTTCATGCTGTGTATATTAAGGTACCCATTAAAGTCTTGCTAGTAATCGAAAAAATTATCTATGTGCAGTGAGAATGAGTTAATGCAACAGAGGAACCTTAACTTCTGCATCTCCTGACTTTTTACTTTTAAGAGGTCCCTTAACCTTGCTTGCGTTTTGGTGGGGGTCTTCACACTTCCTGTGGAGGTGTGAAGTCATGGTCGAGGTATAACTCCATTCACCATGCGAGCAACTTCATGGTCTATTATGTTGCGTCAACTTTTTCTGTGAAAATAAATTGTTAAGGGTATTATTCCTGGAACAGAATAAATTCTTGGAATTACTGAGTAACTTATGTAGCATTCCACTGTTCCAAGAACACATTACTTATTTTATCATGACAATGTAAAGGTATTAATCTTTTGGCTTCCATTTCAACAATGAGAAATGCTGCAAGAAGCACAGACACCTGCGTTACATTCAGCTCGAGTTTATATCATCATAAACATCTCTGTTTTGGACACCGCAGCCAAACAAATGCTCGCAGAATACTCGATGTAGCATTCGAGTTTATGGGACTATGAAAGCTCCTTGCTGTTAATTACAGAGACAAATGTCTCATCACACATTTGGTTACCAGATAGCATAATTCGTTTTCTCCATTAACCTTTCAGATATAAAATTTGATTTCAAGTAAAAAACATTGTAAACCCCTTGGAATCCAGATAACACGGTGTATTTCTGCATGTTTGAAAAAAATGCAATCATAAGAAAACAATTTTATGGATTCTTATTTACAAGCATATTGGTTGCATGGAACACTGAAAGAAAATCTGTCTAAACTTTGTAATGATTCGAAAATATATTATCAAATATGTGTGCGATAAGCTATCCTTTGTAGATAAATGAGGCACAGTAACCTCACCCAGTGGAATGTCCCCTTTGACCTCTCTCTCCTAAGTATGGTCACAGGGCCAAATTGTTTAGTGCAGCCTCTCATCCGCTCCCCCTTCATCCTGGCATCTGTGAGACAATGGACCAGGGAGGTGTGTTGTTTAGTTGATGGCAATGGAATAGTTTTTTTCTTGTTTGAAGCCAAATTGCCTTCAGGATAACTGATCCCACAACCCTGGCCTGCTACGGGCGGTGCTGCAGAGGGCGCGTTTGACCGGCACAATGTTTAGACGGTGTGCTATCAACATTGATGTACGTTTATGCTGCCAACCTGTGGAGGCTGGGATGAAGACCTCATGTGCCACATGTGACAATACCGCACAAGGAAATGGCCTCAAGTCAACCAGTCGTCCCACTCTGATCTACTGATAACTGGAGGCGCATTACATTTTAACATGTTTAACACAGAACTCATTCATTTATTCAAAAATAGTTATTAAGAGTCTACTCTGTGCCTATTTATTTATTCAAAAATAGTTACAGGAATAGAGCACTGAATATTCAAGAGTCTTGCTCTGAAGGAATTCAAGCTAAGACTGGAAGGATAAATAAAGGATCATGGAGGCAAGGGTAGCTGAGGTCACTCTAGGCAAAGAGGCTGGTAGAGTGCATGCCTGGGTCACAGCGTTGCAAGATTCGAGGGGTGCTGTCCCTTGTGCCATGTGAGTCTGCGAGACCATAGTGTGAGACGGTGGAGGCTGGTTACATACGGGGCACAGTAGCGAATCCAATTTCAGAGTTAGATTTTAAAGAAGGGGGACTGCTACCTAATAAAACAGAAAACAGGCTAGGAGCAGTGGCTCACGCCTGCAATCCTAGCACTTTGGGAGGCCAAGGCAGGTAGATCACTTGAAGTCAGGAGTTCAAGACCTGCCTGGCCAACATGGTGAAACCCTGTCTCTACTAAAAATACAAAAACTAGCCAGGCATGGTGGCATGTGCCTATAATGCCAGCTACTTGTGAGGCTGAGGCAGGAGAATCACTTGAACCTGGGAGGCAGAGGATGCAGTGAGCTGAGACCACACCACTGCACTCCAGCCTGGGTGACAGAGTGAGTTCCATCTCAAAGAAAAAAAAAAGTTTATTTAACAAGTACTTATGATATTTCCTAGAATGTGCCAGACACTGTTCTGCAAACAAAAATGCAGAGATCAGGTTAAATGATAGCAGGACACACACAGGCTCTGAAGAACTGACACCAAAGGAGGCTCTTCGATTTCTAGTGCCAGAGCGCATTATATTTAAGTGTTCAAGTAAAGGCCATATTTTTCAGTCTCCATTGAAGACATATGTGACCGTATGAAAAATAAGGGTTGATTGGAATATCTGGTTATATTCTTTAAGAAGCAAGCAGAACAAATAAACAAAGCAAGCCCTTGCTGCCCTTGTGGGGTTTTCTGTTTGTTTCTGAGACTGCGTCTCACTTGTTGCTCAGGCTGGAGTACAATGGTGCTATCTCAGCTCACTGCAACTTCCACCCCTGCAGGCTCAACTGATATTCCCACCTCAGCCTCCTGAGTAGCTGGGACTACAGGCGTGCACCATGATACCTGGCTAATTTTTGTATTTTTTTGTATAATATTTTTTTTTTGCAGAAGAGTGGCAGGTGTGTCAATGAGGTGAGGAAGTGCACTGCCGAAAATGTAAGGAAGGGGGGCTGCTGCAGGAATGAAAGGTGGCCTGGTATGGTTGCACATGGAGGCCAGAGGGCAGTGTCAGGAATCAGCTGGAAGAAGTTGCCAGGGGGCAGTTAATGCAGGGTCTCAGCTGTCATGCTAAGAAGTGTAGGTACACTTAGATGATAAAGAATTTCAAGTATCATATCTCTAATCCCAGGACTGTGGGAGGCCAAGGCAGGAGGATGGCTTGAAGCCAGGAGTTCAGGACCAGCCTGGGCAACTAGGGAGACCCTGTCTCTACAAAATATCAAAAAGTTAGCTGTGTGTGGTGGTGCATGTCTGCTGTCACAGCTACGTGGGAGGCTGCGTAGGTTGAGCCCAGGAGTCGGAGGCTTCAGTGAGCTATGATTACACCACTGCACTCCAGCCAGGGCAACAGAGTGAGACCTTGTCTCTGAAAGATGGAAAAGAGTTTCAGGCGGAGGAGCAGCCCAAGTTGCAGACAATACTCTGAGGAGCCTAAAGGCACAGTGAGGATGGAAGGCTGCAGGCTGCAGGCTCAGGTCTCTGCCCTGCCCCAGCCCCGCCCCAGCCCTGCTCCCCTCTACTGCGCAGGCACTACTGTCCGGGTTACTTTCTCTGATAATCTGCTACTCAGAAGGATAAGGAACTTCCTGCACGAACGTCCCAGGTCTGTTTTTGACTTGGAGATGCAAAACACACGGGTTCAGAATCTTTATTTCACTGTATAGATGGCCACACGGTTTTCTTCCGAAAACAAAATCATAGGCTGAATTAACACATTTCCTTAGATTCTGCCCTTGATGAATTTATTTATTTATTTATTTTTTAATGATTTGGTCATGACCAGTGTAAGAAAAGTAAAAAACCACAATATATCACACTTCTCATTTACAGGGCAGTTGCTGAACCACACCGAGCCTTCGTGAGAAACAGAAAGAGGTGGCTTTTTCTCAGAACAGCTGCTGCCCCCACGTGGGCCGTGGCGAGCAGGCTGCAGGCTGGATGCCAGCCCCACTGGCCCCTCACTGGGCCCCCTGGGCAGGTACAACTCTGGTGGCTGTGGGCCGGGGCCCAACTCCCTCAGAAACCCGACAGGCACGAAGGTTTGCGGGTGTGATCTTTAAAGCATGGCTGCGTGTCCTTAAATTAAGGTAGAAAAGCTGGCTTCACGTGGAACCTGAGAAGTCTGCAACGTCAACATCAGTTTACAGACGGGCCGGCGCTATCTTAAGCACCTTTCTAAAGCTGAACCTGTGTTAGAGCAGAATAAGGAACAAGCAGAACAAATGTGATTTTCCAGTTTGGGGTTTCAACATGTCACTGGCTTTCATATGCGAGTTCTCCTTTTTGGTCTCCTCTAGATTTGAAAAAAGAAGTTGTATCTCACAAATCAACATCAGAAATCCCACATTTCTACTCCAGCATAACACAGAAGTTTCTTCAAGTTAAATGAAGCATCTTTTAGTTTGGCTCCCTAAATGTCTCTCAAATCTCAATACCGCAGTATACTTCACAGTAAATCTTCAGAGTCCTAAATACAGCGGCCAATATATTTGTGCATTTAAATCACATATCTGAGGACCTATCAGCAGTGCACCTATTACGGATACAGCATTGTGCTAGGTTCTCAAAGGATCCAAAATGAATTCAGGTCACACTTGCCCTCTAGGATCGACAATTTACATTAGGAGAGATTACCAGAGTCCTGCAAATAAACACCTCCATTTCCATGTGGCAGCTGTGAAGGTTCGGGGGAGGACGTGCAGGGTGACTTGGAGCACAACAAAGCCACACACGAAAATAAGGAAATACTAGGGATCACATGGTAAGTGCCAGAAAAGAGTCATGTTATTACCTAGTGCCCAAGTGATCGGAAGAAAAGATAACTCCTAAATTTGGGAGGAGGAGGGAGCAGGGGATAATAAAAACACAAATACAGCGTTTTCGAGTTTGATAAAGGGTTTTACCTCATAGGATTTCCCACGTGCATCAGGAAAACGTGGCGATGGTGGTGAGGGCCAACATTATTATTCTATTACAGATGATGAGGAAAACCCCTCGAGAGTGTTATCCAACGTGTTACAACTGGAGCCTGAGATTCGAGGCAAGGTTTTCTGGCTGTAAATCTGCCTTCTCTCTACTACGCTATGTAAACTGAGAAGGCTTACAAGCCAAGGCAATATTTGAATTGGGCTTTAAAAACCGATAAGGGAGACAGAATTTGACTAGAAGGAGTTTGGAGATAGGGTCAGGTCTGGCAGGAGGCTAGGATGGAGAAGAAGCCACAGGCAAAGGGCGGGGATGAGGTTGGGAGGGAATGACTGGACCAGTTTGACACAGCACATGTTTTCAGTGAGGGTAAAGAGCGAGAAGGCTGAAAGGTAGTCTAGAAACAGACAGTGAACTGAAAGAGGGGAGAGTAGGGCCTCACCCCTCCAAGGCAGCGCAAAGATGACAGCCAGGCCATGTTCAAATTCCAGATCCAAGTTATGTCTCCTAGCTATGATCTTATGCAAATTAACCATTCAAAAGGCCCATTTTTCTCATAAAAAGGTAGAAGTGACAACACCTTCTCAGAGCTTGTCTCAGCGTTAAATGAGACAAAGTTAGCGAGTACCCAGCACACACGGGAGATGTAAACAAACCCTAGCTCCTTTCTTCCTGGCAGGAGGGGGTTTTCCAGGCCGAAGCTCCCCCTAACCCCATTCCTTCTCCCTGAGGTGCCCGCTCTGTGCCTGGAAGTCCTGCTTTGCTAGGACTGGCTCAAGAGAAGGCAGTTACATGAAAGCTGGAAACAGGGAGATACAGATGCGTCCAGCTCAGACCATGCGTAGGAACACTCAGTGAAGAGCTTTGCCTTGATTCTAGAACCCAGGACAAGGCAGCTGAAGGCTCAGAGCTGGAGAGAGGGTGAGGAGTTATGTATTAAGATCAGCCCGGGCCGGGTGCGGTGGCTCACGCCTGTAATCCCAACACTTTGGGAGGCCGAGGTGGGTGGATCACGAGGTGAAGAGATCGAGACCATCTGGTCAACATGGTGAAACCCTGTCTCTACTAAAAATACAAAAATTAGCTGGGCATGGTGGTGCACCCCTGTAGTCCCAGGTACTCAGGAGGCTGAGGCAGGAGAATTGCTTGAACCCAGGAGGCGGAGGTTGTGGTGAGCCGAGATCGAGCCATTGCACTCCAGCCTGGGTAACAAGAGCGAAACTCCGTCTCAAAAAAACAAAAAAAAGATCAGCCCGTGTAGGCAGATTGGAGCAAGGAGTTGTGACAGCTCTGACAAGGTGAAGAACTCAGAAGTAGATGTCAGGAGACCCGACTGGAAAGTGTGGTCAGCTACTAATGACCATGTAGCCTTGGGCAAATCACTTTCATCCCTGATCTCAAGTTCCCATTTGTAAAACATGAGGCAGACCCAACACCAACCTCATAGTGCAGCTGCAATAGAAACTAAATGAGAAATGCGAGTAGCTAGACAGCCTAACTGCAAATGCCTCCCAAACTTTAGGCAACAAGTAATACATGACAGTGACAACGTTTTGCATCCACAGCTACTGAAACACATTTTTATGTGCACATAAATTTAAAGAAGCTGTCGGTATTTAAACTTCCTCAAGAGGCTCTCCAAACTTTGACTTTGCTTGCAATTGTTTTCGAAGCCCGTTTTTCGGTCCTAGAGTATATAACTGGACATATCAGGTGCTATATGAAACCTTGGGAACTGTCTAGACTAGGGGTTTTAAAATAGTGACTGGGGGTACCCTAACATTCTGCAGAGGCCCACGGAGGAATGTGGAACACATGTAAGGCATTCTGGGTCTTCTCGACCTTTCTTCAAGCAGCTCGGCTACCCTTTGATCTGCTGGACAGGCCGAGGGTTCCGCTTGGGAGCGCACTTGAACAAAGCATGCCATGCGGTGAAGGGCTTGCTTAGGAGACGGGCAGACCCTGGCTTGCATCCTGGCTCCGCCACTGAGAAAGGCTGTGAACTCCTCAAATTCTTCATCCATAAAGAGGGAATGACAGTACCTTTCTTGGGACAATGAATGGGATAACATTTACAAAGTCCTTTACATAGTGCCTGGAACACAGCATGCTCTGGGTAAATGACACCTTCTATTACTGGCCACATTGCTAACCCCAAGAGACTCTCCTGGTCGTCTGTCCCATTCACTTCACCATCAAAAAAGGAGAGAACTGACATCAAAGAGGCCAGGGACACAAGGACACAATGGGGTCAGGGAGCTAAAGGTGGAGCTTTCCGGAGGAACAGAGGAAAGCACTTGCTTCCAAATACTGGGATTTCAGGGTTCTACTTTTCCCCTCTTTCCCCCCTTGCCTCTTCATTTTCTCTGAAGTTATAGCTGCTGCCCAAGGAATGGTGACACATCAGATCCTTCTTCCTCTTGGGAGCACAGACTTAGCTCCCTATCCTTCTGAAACCAACCAAGAACCAGGGTGGGACCCAGGCCACCTGATTCCAGGTGAAGAAGGCCTCCTCCATCTTAAAAACCAACCTGCCTAATTCACCAGGGAGGAGAACGATGTTATGGCTAGGAGTTAACTCTCTAACTTGTAAACGTGCACAGGAATTTTTCGAGTGTGTCCTCTTTGGGGAAATTCTGGGGACTCTAGGGGGGGTCAGCTGTCGTCGAGAAAGCCACTGAAAAGAGATTCAGAGTTGGCTGGGCACAGTGGCTCATACCTGTAATCCCAGCACTTTGGGAGGCTGAGGTGGACAGATCACAAGGTCAGGAGTTTGAGACCATCCTGGCCAACAAGGTGAAAGCCCATTTCTATCTAAAAATACAAAAATCAGCCGGATGTGGTGGTGTGCGCCTGTAATCCCAGCTACTCAGGAGGCTGAGGCAGAAGAATCGCTTGAAACTGGGAGGCAGAGGTTTCAGTGAGGCGACATTGCACCATTGCACTCCAGCCTGGGCGACAGAACGAGATTCCGTCTCAAAAAAAAAGAGAGATTCAGAGTTTCAGAAATCTTGACCCTGCTCAGCTGGCGTGGCTGCCACCCTGTGTGCTTCATCTACGGAAAGCTGAACAACTGAACTGAATATGAAAAAGAATAACGAGAACAGGGCTTGGCATGGATGCAGATGGAGTGCAATGAATTTTTGTTGACTGCATAAATGAATGAGACTGAAAACCTGAAAAAGAAACATGTTTCAAATGTACATACTATGATAAAGCTAACCCAACATCCAATGTGTAAAAACGGACTTCATTTAATATTTGCATTACTGCTATGAATAATAAATTAATTGTCTCATTAAAACACTTCTAAAAGGCTCCTGCTAGCAGCTAAGGTCTCCTCCATGCGCCTAGGCTTTGTCTGGCTCCGCATGGCAGAGGGGAAAGATCTTTGAGAGGAGGCCTGGGTTCCTCCGGCCTCTGCTATTCATGAGCAGGTCAGAGAACTGAGCTTCGGCTCCCATTATTATAGGAATCATCATCTGCCCTAAATACCCATAGGTATACAGTAAGAAAACAAATGTAAAGCACTTTCTAAACCATAACATATAGCACTCATGGTTGATTCATAATGATGGTGTTGGTGGCTCCCTCACCCTTCCCACCTGGAATCTTCTCCAGGGAGGAGAAATACGGGGCAACTCTTTCCTGTAGTACAACAGCTTTGCTTTGCAGAGCCCTCTCCTCTACCCCTTCCAGCTCTGCATTAACTGTTGCCCCAACCATTCACACTTGTCATTTAATTACTGTTCACAGAGAGGTGGTTAAGTGGAGCGTTCAACACTCAGGCAGAGGTGCACTGGAACCCCGCCTGTGGCACTTCCTACTTGGGAGACCCTGGGCAGGCCACCTTGACATCTCTAGGCTCATCTACATGGGGATGATGAGAATTCGTACAGACACACTATGAAGAGCAAATCAGGTCTTTCGGGTAAAGCACTCAATGTCCTGCCTTGCACACAGTAAGTGCTCAAACAATTGTAGCCCTTTCGATTGCTGAATACTGCTCCCTGTTCCCCGAATTTGTCCAATTTCCTCCCCAACTGGATTTGAATCCCCAAGATCAAGGTCCCTGTCCTATCCATTTCTGCGACTATCTCTGACCCCACTCCCATCCCAGAAGAGAGCTGAGTTCAGAGTATTTTCTCATAAAGACATTGGCTGAATTGATTTAAAGCAACTGTTTTCCTTCAAACGGTGCTTAAATCTTTATCCCAGTCCCATCGCTTGAGAAGGTCAATGTCCACAGGGTAAAGTAACCTCTTCTGACCCTATTATCCAATTAAAAATATGTGAGTAGGCTGGGCATGGTGGCTCACACCTGTAATCCCAGCACTTTGGGAGGCTGAGGCAGGCATATCACGAGGTCAAGAGATCGAGACCATCCTGGCCAACACGATGAAACCTGATCTCTACTAAAAATACAAAAAATTAGCCAGGCGTGGTGGCATGCGCCTGTATAGTCCCAGCACTTGGGAGGCTACGACAGGAAAATTGCTTGAACCCGGGAGACAAGAGGTTGCAGTAAGCTGAGATTGTGCCACTGCACTCCAGTCTGGGTGACAGAGTGAGACTCCATCTCAAAAAAAAAAAAAAAAAAGTGAGTAATTCCTAAAGCACACAGCCAAGCCATTTATACCACCGAGCTACCCCACCACGTGAGATGTGCTACCTTAGTTAACAGACTAAAAATGTTCCAGAGAAGTGGACTTGATGTAGAAACCTCTGTCACATTCTGGAAGACTCTTTTTCACCTAGGACATAAACTTTGATCTTACAGATACAGACAGTATTAAAGAGAACACATATAATGTAGAAAATCCTATAGAACATCCCTGGGACAGTGCGTCAGTATTTTGTTATAAAAGAAAGAGTACCAAACCCCCTTGGATGTCAAAAGCTTTCCATAAAATTCCACGTCTTTCTGGACAGGCTTTAGCAATTTATAAAATAAACATGACTGAAATGCTTAAATCTATGTTTTGAAAAGGATAACTATAAAACTATAAACCATAACACTGTCAACAAAAAATTCCTACTTTCAGAGACCATCAGTAACTATTCCCAATTGCTCCAGAAATCATGCTGCTGTAACAATTTTTGTTATTTTTTTAACCCACCTGGAGATCACAAAATAAAAATGTTATTTGGGAACCAACTAGGTCGTGCCTTCAGAATGAGCAAAAGATTGGGAATAACACACAGCACACTCCCGGGCGGTTCAGTCTTTTGTCTCTTGGTGTTGAAGGCCTTCTGGAGCAACCACTCTGAAAGTGTATCTATCCCAAGCCTGGTCTTTCATTGGAATTCTTGTATCTTCCTCAACTCGGACTAGGAAGAAGGAAAGCCACTATGTCTACCATCTTCGGGAGCTTCCAGCTCACCGAGTCCTGGGCACTGGCGTCCTGTTGCTCTTCAGATTCCCCTCTCTTATCCTTATAATTCACTTCCTTCACAGCATCTTTACCATTTTCCTAACACACAGAAGCAAGCACGGGAAAGCCTGCGTTGCTAGACAAGAACTAAGTCAAGGATATGATGATCCATTTGTATCGCAAATGTGAATTTTCTACTAAAGGGCAAATTCTTTATTTCAAACGGCTATACAGAGTGGTACTTTAATAATAAAGAATTCCAACTGACCAGCTGAGTGCGGTGGTTCACGCCTGTAATCCCAGCACTTTGGGAGGCTGAGACGAGTGGATCACCTGAGGTCAGGAGCTGGAGACCAGCCTGGTCAACATGGTAAAACCCCGTCTCTACTAAAAATACAAAAATTTAGCCGGGCATGATGGCGGGTGCCTGTAATCCGAGCTACTCGGGAGGCTGACTGAGGCAGGAGAACCACTTGAACCCGGTAGGCGGAGGTGACAGTGCGCTGAGATCGTGCTATTGCACTCCAGCCTGGGCAACAAGAGCAAAACTCAGTCTCAAAAAAAAAAAAGAGTTCTAACTGTTCAAATTTAGGGGGCTGGAAAGCCTGAAATCCATGAATATTCTCTTTCTGGGCCACAGCATTTCACTTGATTATTAACCTTTTGGCTTCTTGCTCTCCTAACAGTAAACAGGCACTGGGAGCAGCGCTGGCCCCAGTACTATTCTTTCCCTCAGCAGAAGGATCCATGTGCCCTCAGTGATCGCTCATGTAAGAAATGCTGACATTTCCCTCCTATTTTCCTCTCAACTTATATATTAATATTTGACTTCTTCCCCATGCATCCCGACCCACTCTTTCCACCCCTCAAAGCAAAACCAGAGAGATTCTGGCGAGAGCTTCGTCTGAAGGAAGACCCACACTGGGTCTGAGCAGCAGTCCTGCTACCTGAAGTTCCCCTTAATGGGGTAATTCTGGCCTTGCTTGTAATTGCTCTCACTCTGACACCTCTCGTGTTCTGCTTCCTTGCTGTGCAGTGCTGGGCCCTCACTCTGCTACCTGGGACTGCAGAGGTCCAAGACCGATAAGGCTGAAGCCAAACGCCACCATCTACTCTCCACTCTGACCTTATGGGTATTTCACTCTTAGAGGCAAAATCCTATTTTTGGCTGATGGTGTGCAAATAAAAAACTTACACATCCCAAGTCCTTCCTGCACAGTATTTGCACCAACACTGCACGTGGAAAAGGTCGCAATGTTTGTGGCTACCTACCCAGCCATCGGGCAGCTACGCTTGCTGGAAAGTCTCGGAGATGCTGCTTTAGCTCTGCTCACCCCTGAGGTGAGCTGGGAACAAGGATGGTAGGAGTTCCTTGCATGCAGCTCCCCCTACCCCAAAATGCTGGTGTCAAAGGAGCACAAAGCCAGGAACGTGAGGAGCTACCCGACGATAACTAGCACTATCAAGAGCTGGTTAGGCAGACAATCACACTTTTATTTTCCTTATGCTTTTTGACTGTAGATTTAATTTAATTTTGTCATGGCAGGATTAGCAACTGGGCCACAGAGGTGAAGGGACATTATAATAAGACAGCACATTAATCCTCTATCCCACCCAAGGCAGAAGCAAAACCAAACAAATAGCAGCTTCCTGGAAATTGAATTTCTGTTATCCAGATGTCAAAGATGTAATACCCCAATTACACAAACTATTGCCAGTGAAGCATGCCAGCGAATATGCAATGTAAATGGGGTGAGCGCAGAGCCACAAAACTGCACAGTCAGCATCTGGCTCTGTGAGTGAGTGATAATTAGCACTGTGTGTAGACACTAATAAACATTTATGTCTGAAATTACAACTTTTAGCAATGTTAATAAGGGATATATTGGCAATCTGTAAAATAAAAGGTCTTGAAAAGAATGTCATACATTAAGCCACGGCAGACATTTCCCGTTCCTCAACAATTTCCTTTTTTCCCCCTAATTGCAAATGGCCACGATGTTTTGCTGAGAAATTAATTGACACAGGAACCTACCTAAAAAAATGGGTTGTGTCTCTTTGGCCTCCCCATTAACATCGCTGCTGAATTCTGGGATCTTATATACCTCATGGTGATAATCTGGCATGAGAAAACAACCAAAAATTAGCCTCCTAATGACTTCAAGACAGGCATAAGCAGTCAAGTCTAGACTCTCATTCTATTTAGTATGTATAATCTATAATTTTTAAATAAACTTTTTGAGAAGTCAATTATCACAGAATTTGTACTCAATAATAATTCCTAAAACGTGCTTATTCTGGAGTACGAAAACTTGGAAAATTACTTTGACTAGAGAAAACGGCTTGGCATGATCACATCATTTTCACGGTAAATTGTGCCCACAGCTGCCAATTTTTAGGCTTCTTTTCTTTGAGGTGACAAGTATGTTTACAAGGAAAAGAAATATCTCGCCCAATCATAGAGCAGGGGAGGTTTCCAAATTTCTCCTCACAACCCATTTTCACCAGTATATCAACAGTATGCTTTAAAGTTAGACAGCACTGCAGTTTTCTCAGTTTACCCAGCAAACCTCAGCCTTTAAGCAGCTTAAAGGCAAGCACACATGTTTCGTTATTTCAAATGTATAGCATAATTTGGATAAGAAAGCAAGATTTTCATCTTTCACACAAATGACTCTTTCGCATTCAAGCTACTGTACTTTATTTAATATGCAATACTTTATTTTCTAAAACCACACCTGCAGAGAGAGAAGAATCAGACCCATAATTTGCCAAAAAAAAAAAAAAAAAAAAAAAAAGAAGGAAAGAAAAAAGGAAAAACTTGCTATGTCAGTCAAAGTTTAAAATACAACACTTTACAAGCTTCTCTATGGAGGCTACTGCACTTTGGCTTCCATTTTTGATAAGTAGGGTTACCTAGAAATAAAAATAGAGTTTCCTCCTTAATACCTACTCCCCTTCCTTTGGCCTTAGACCTCACAGGACAAGGTCAACAAAACTACTCTCACTTTTAAGATAAAGCAGTTAAGTTCTCTGCGGTCAACAAGAAGCAGCAGCCTACCTTCCTGAATGTATCAGATAGCAGCACTAACAGGGCAGTCACCCAGACAGAGACTTTTAAAAGTCCAAGTAACTGAGTAATCAACACGGATGTGGAAAAAAAAAAATTTACTCAGAAAGTGGGAAGAGCCAAGTATTTTGAATGAGTGAAACGATTTCAGGCCTCTTTCATTAAACAGTATCCAAACTAAATTAGGGGAAAGAGATAAGAATAGATCTTCAAAATGCCTATAATCAAACCATTTTCATCACGAACCAAATCCACATCTTAGCTAGCTTAACTCAGTTTGAAAAATTCGATTACTTGCAATTGTCCACAATTTTTCACTAATTTTCATCAGTTTACACGTGACTTTGGCAGTTGTTGAAGAGTTTCTACTCTGATGCCATGCTAGAGAAAACGACAGAGGAAAAGTGGACAGGTTCTATGGCTTTGACCTCAACTTGATTCAAAGACGACATTTAAACAGAGCGAGTGTAAACTCAATATGAGGACTGGTGACATTACAATGAGAAAAGTCATCTGCCCCTAATTAAAGATGACAATGCATTTTGAGACATATTTTCACGATGGCTCTTACCTTAACATTTTTTAAAAAAGTGAAATCAGGAAGATGAAGACACTTAACAAGTAACCGAACACAAGACTGTATTCCACTTTCCCCTCCCTGACCAAATAAAAACCCAAGAGTGTGGTGTACACCTGTTAATTCATCAGGAACTAGCTGGATGTCTTTTCTTTCCTTTCTTTTTTTTTTTTTTTTTTTTTTTTTAAGGATACTTATCTGACTGCTACGTGATAGTGTAAAACACCTTTCCAACCCAAATCAGCTAGCTAGAGATGTTGGATGACAATAATTACACCTTGGGCTTGGACACCGCATGAGCTTCTTTCTCCTTCTTAAAAAGAACAACAACGGGCATCCTTTTTCCTCCTCTTGGCGGGGGGAAGGGGTTAGACCCCAGAAAACAAAAACAGCAAATCTCAGGTCCGAGGGTCCACGCTCGGCCTGATGGCCAGGCAGGTCCGCGGCCGCCCCGGCCCAGCCCCGGAGGCGCCCCGAGGAGGGCTCTGCCCCCCGGTGTCATTGTTTGCTAATTTCCTGAGCTGCCCTCCGACTTGTTTACGTTAAATAACACCCCACCTCCCCCCGCGCAACTTTCCCCGCCGCCCGGCGTGTGCGGCCGCGGCCCTGCCCGCCAGCTCGGCGGAGGCACCGGGCGAGCGGGGAGGACCGGGGGCTCCGGGAGGGCGCGCCCACCGGCGTGGACCCCCGCGGGCGGCCGAGGGCGCGGCGCCCGCAGCCTGCCCCCGCCGCCCGGGCGGCCGCTTACCTCGGCTCACCAGTTTGAAGCTCTGGGATTTCCTGCTTCTTTTCCTCTCGGAGAACTCCATGGTGCGGGGAAGGCGGCGGCGGCGGCTGAGGCGGCGGCGGCGCGGGCTCGTGTCACCGCCGCGAAGCCGCCGGGACCAAGGTCCGCGCCTGGAGTCGGCGGGGGGAGGCCGCGGGACGGGAGGAACCACCGCGAGCCCGCTCGGGGCTGCTGGCGCGGGGCCCGGCGGCGCGGGCTCCCGGGTGAAGTTGCCCCCGCGCGGCGCCGCCTCCAGTGCCCTAGGCGCCCCCGCGGCCCCCGCTCATGCCGGCCCGCGGGTTCCAGACGCCGCCCGCCGCAGCCCAACTTTCCGTTGGGAGCGGGCCGGGCGGGGGCGCGGCGGCGGCGGCGGCGGCGGCGGCGGCGGGGGCGCGGGGGCGCGGGGGCGGGCGGCTCGGGGCGGCCGGCCCGCCTGGGCTCAGCCTGCGGACGCGGTGGCGGCGGCGGCCCCGGGGACGCGGCGGGCGGGCGGGCGGGCTGCGGGGAGGGCGGCGGCGGGTGCGGAGCCGGCCGGGGCGCTGACCGCCCCCGCGGGAGGAGGGGCGCCGGCGGAGGGGGCGGCGCCGCCGGGACCCCGGGGCCACCTGCTGGCGGAGCCCGGCCGCCGCCATCCCCGGGGGCCGCCGCCGCCGCGGGCCTGGTCGTGCGGCGCCCCGAGGAGGCGCGGAGGCCGCGGCGCAGCGCCCCGGCCGGGGCCCGACCGGCCTGCCTGCCCCCGGGGACGCCGCCGCCCGGGCCTCCGCTCGCAGACCCCGCTGGCCGGCCTCCCTCCGCCGCCGCTGGGCCGAGCTCCTCTGAGCACCTCGCGGTGGGTGCGCGGACCGCCCGGCAGCCACCTCCCCGCCCTCGCATCCCGGGCGCCCCGGGGCCCGACGCGCTGATTTTAGGCAAGTTTTAGGGGGGAAAACTTACCCATCTGCGCTCTCTCTGCATGGACAGGAGGTTTGAGAATATTGTGGAGAAGAGTACAGTGGAGAGAGCGCCCGTGTCCTAACCCAGGCTGGGCGGACTGTGGCAAGAGCCGAGGCACATTGAAGGAGAGCACTTGGAATGGGGGGCCTGGAGAGGGTGGAAGGGCGGAGGGGGCCTGGTGGCCCTGGGGACTCTCAGGAGGCCATGGTCAAGGCTGGTGCAGGGCCCTCTGCCTCTCCAGGTCATAAGTCGAAATCATGGACCTAAACACAAAGCGCTTATTCGTTTTGTGTAATATGCCTCTCAGGGTGCAGCGAGAGCACCCCAGGCACCATTTCTTCCTCACATCTTTGGAGTGGGCCCGGAAAAGAATTTGACACCACCTGGGAATGGCAGGGTAGGAACGTGATGGGACATGCGTGAAAGTATCCGCCAAACCCAACCAGGAAGAGGATAAAGAGTCTGGGCGGGGGGCCAACTCTCCAGCACGGGACAAAGGCTGGGGGCCCCAAAAGAGAAGAGAGGAAAAAGGGGAGGTTGACAAATGTAATGGAGTGTCACCATGGGTCCCACCCAAATGAGGCGGCCGCTGAGGGGCCGCTCTTATTTCAGGGACACAGAGCAGGATGACTGCTGAGGAAGGGGGACATTGAGGCAGCTTGCAGAAACACACATGGAAAAAACAGAACCAAAGAACAGGGTAACCAGCAAACCAGGCAATGGAGGCAGGGATGGTACCATCCCGAGGCCTTGGGTGGTACCAAAAGTGGCACACCAGGCAGGCTGGTTATACCTGGCATGGAGGGGAGAGAGCTGTTCTTTCCGTTCCATAAAGCAAATCCTCCAACAGACGTTCATAACCTTTTTGGTCACTGTTTCCTTTGAGATTATGTTCAAAGAGCCCCTTTTCCCAGAAAATATGTGTGGGACACAAAATTTGGTACAGATTTCTTGTAGTTCTTCGACATGCTTGATGCTCTCAGAAAATTAGTGGTAACAGTAAGGCAACTACCCTATTTGGGTTTCTTCCTTCCTTACCATCCCTTTCTTTAAAACCACACATCAAAACCTAAAGATGTTTTGGATTTTTTTTTTTTTTTTTTTTTTTTTGAGACAGAGTCTCATTCTGTCACCCAGGCTGGAGTGCAGTGGTGCGCGCGATATCAGCTCACTGCAACCTCCCCTCCCAGGTTCCAGCAATTCTCCTGCCGTAGCCTCCCGAGTAGCTGGAATTACAGGCACATACCACCATGCCCAGCTAACTTTCTGTATTTTTAGCAGAGATGGGGTTTTGCCCTATTGGCCAGGCTGGTCTCAAACTCCTGACCTCAAGTGATCTGCCCACCTCAGCCTCCCAAAGTGCTGGGATTACAGGAGTGAGCCACCATGCCAGCCTGTTGGGGATGTTTTTAAAGAAGCAAAGCATACTATTTTGTTCCCCAGGCTGGGATCCATTCTTTCTTCATGTAATGCCTTTTAAAATGTTATTCTCAAAGACGTGAGGCTAAGTTCTACACCGACTGAGGAACTTCCAGGATCGTTCATGCCTTGGAGCATATAATGAGATTTTATTATGCTTCAATTATGATGAACTCAGTGAAGGTGTCATCCCAAGAAGTAAATCCCTGGAGAAGGTATTAACAACTTAGCATTTCCAGTTCAAGTGGGAATGCAAATTCCATTTACCAAAGAGAATATTTTTGTTATAGTTAAGAAAATATTTGAGTAATAACATTTTTAAATAGTAATCATTTCTCCTTAACCCTTTTTAACCTGGCCTTCCGAAGATGGTCTATGAGTGAGTTGGCCTGCAGAGGACACAGGCTAGGCCTGTCCTTTTAGCTTGAAGAGAAAATGTCTGTTTACTCTCTACTTGGTGTAAATCACTATGCTCTTATCTAACAAAAATGTATATATCACATTTAGTATCAAGATTAATTATAATATTTAACTAAAATGAGATCACTTGGGGCCTGGTGTGGGGGCTCACACCTGTAATCCCATCACTTTGGGATGCAGAAGGGTTGCTTAAGGTCAGGAATTCAAGACCAACCCGGATAACATCGTGAGACCTGGTTTCTACCAAAAAATGAACATACAAAATAAAACAAAGTGAGATTGCTTTAAGTGGCAGCTATTCACGTAGTAGCCTCTCTATCCTTGGGGAATATGCTCCAAGACCTTCAGTGGATGTCTGAACCTGAGGTTAGTACCAAACCCCATATATACTATGTTAGTATCGAACCCCACGTATACGATGTTTTTTGGTTTATGTTTTCTGATAACTAAACCAACTACCAAGTGACTAATGAGCAGATAGTGCAGACAATGTGGACGCACTGGGCTAAAGAATGATTCCCGTCCGGGCCAGAAGGAGAGGGTTGGCTAAAGATTTCATCATGCCACTCAAAATGGGCCACAATTTAAAACATATGACTTGTTTATTTCTGGAATTTTCCATTTAATATTGTGGGTAACTGAAATCATGGATAAAGGCGACTACTGCGTTAGCCTTCTTAGGCTACCTTAACAAGTACCACATACTGGGTGACTTATACAACAGAAATTAATTTTCTTACCATTCTAAAGGCTGGAAGTTGGAGATTTGTGGCTGGCAGGGTCAGTGTCTGGCAAGGACTCTTTTCTTAGCTTGCATATAGCTACCCCTTACATGGGATAGGGAGACCACGATCTTTCTCTCCCTCTTTTTGTAAGGCCACCAATCTTATCAAATCAGCGCTCTGCCTTTATGACCTCTTTTAACCTGAATTATCTTCTATTAAAGGCTCAGTCTTCCAGACAACAGTCACATTAGGGGTTAGGGCTTCAACATATGAATTTGTGGGGGACACAAATCAGTCTGCAGCCATCTTGTTTTCATTCAAATATAGTGTCTGTATTGGGGGGGGTTCTGGAAAGGCTTCTAGGGGATCTACTAAGGTCGTTTTTTTGCCTCATTCCTCAAAGCCTTCTAAAGTTCCAGAACCACAGGTTTATGTGTTACCGAAGATCAGAGATAATTGGTCAAATATTCAATGACATCACGCAAACCAAACATTTTTTTAGATGACCATGCTTAAACCCACTCGATTATAAAGATTACATGTTGGTTTCAATCCTTGACAAAGCCAGATAATTTGGCCAGAAAGCATTAAGTAAACTTAACCGTAATAAAACTGAAAACTGTCCTGAGAGGAATAGTGTGAAAAGTTTCATCTTTATTTAGAGCTCTGCTGTCGAATAAAAATACAATGCAAGTTATATAGGTAATTTAAAATGCTCTATTAGCCACACTGAAAAAAAGTAAAAATAAACAGATGAAATTCATGTTACTAATTTATCTTGTTTAAGTGAATACATTAAAATATTATCATTTGACATGTAATCAATATGAGAATATTATCTAGATAGTTTATATGCTTTTTGTTGTACAAAGTTTTGAAACTGGTATGCTTCTTACCCTTAGATTACAGATCAATTAAAACTAGCCAGATTTCAGATTCTCCATAGCCACATGTCATTGGTGGTGACTACATTGGGCAGCTCAGATTTAGAAGGAATGTCTGATTTGAACCATGCTATGTACATAGATGTAGTCTGTCTACAACTTGATTATCGTTTAACTGTTTTATTAATAATCCTCAAAAAGAAGATGAGCAGAATGGGATGATTGGGCTTCAGGCTTTTTATAATCTTTGATGGGATTTTCTGGAATTGAATATGCTGTCATTAAATAGATTCTGCGAATCCTTCAGGAAGATTTAATAGTATGAATATCTACTTTGCAGTGTTAGGACAATCACCCATCATGGAAAGAATGGACAGCCCTCCTTTTAGCACCTGTTCCCTAAGCGTGGCTGGCCTAATGCAGTTCTACACTCGTTTACTCCCTTGGTTTTGGTGATTGTAATTGAAGAGAAAGGGGCAGTATTTATGAGATTACATAAGTGAAGATGAGAGTCGGAATTTTCCATGAATAATATTATCCTATATTTATACAGGGCTTCTTTTATAGCTCAAGCATATGTATACATTATCTAATACTCTTAATAGTGCTATGTGATTGGTATATATTAATATTCCAATTTTGCAATTGAGAAAAATCCATTCTTAAGTTCATTTTTTAGTGAAACCAGAATGGTCTGCTGTTTCCTGACTCTTAAATATGACGCATTAACTTTAATTTTTCTTACCTGTTTCTTTAAAATACTTTTTTTCTGTTCTTTTTAAGATCTACCTGATACATAACAAAGAACACAAACCTGAAGTGGATACCTCAGTTAATTTGTTTTGCTTATATGTACATCCATGTATCCTCCACCCTGATGAAGATTCAGAATTTTTTTTTTTTTTTTTTTGAGATGGAGTCTTGCTCCATCACCCAGGCTGGAGTGCAGTGGCACAATCTCGGCTTGCTGCAGCCTCCGCCTCCTGGATTCAAGCACTTGTCCTGTCTCAGCCTCCCGAGTAGCTGGGATTACAGGTGCCGGCCACCACACCTGGCTATTTTTTGTATTTTTAGTAGAGACAGAATTTCACCTTGTTGGTCAGGCTGGTCTTGAATTCCTGACCTCAAGTGATCCACCTGCCTCAGCCTCCCAAAGTGCTGGGATTATAGGTGTGATCCACCATGCCCAGTCTATTTAGAACTTTTCCAGCACGCCTCAGCTCCCCTGAGGCCCCTTGCAGTAGACAGCCCCCAAGGAAACCACACTTCTAACCTCTATCACGATAGCTTGGGTTTGCCTGCTCTTGAACTTCATATAAATGGAATCATACTATGTACTATTTTGTGTTTGACTCCTTTTTTTTGAGACAGTCTCACTTTGTCGTGAGGCTGGAGTGCCGTGGCATGATCTTGGCTCATTGCAACCTCCAGCTCCCTAGTTCAAGCGATTCTCTTGCCTCAGCCTCCAGAGTAGCTGGGATTACATGCACATGCCACCACACCAGGCTAATTTTTGTATTTTTGGTAGAGACGGGGTTTCACCATATTGGCCAGGATGGTCTCGATCTCTGACCTCAGATGATCCGCCCACCTCAGCCTCCCAGAGTTTTGGGATTACAGGTGTGAGCCACCGCGCCAGGCCTTGTGTGTGACTTCTTCTGCTTAATATTATGACTGTGAGAGTCATTCATGATGGTGACTATGGAAGTAGTTCATCTCTTTTTATTGATGTACATTGTTTCATGATAAGAATGTACCACAATTTTTTATCTACTGTTGATAGATATTTTTGTACATTTTTTATGTATTTTGGTACACATAAGCACACTTTATCTCATGTATATCCATTAGTAGGATTGCTGTATTACAGTATACACATTTGTTTAGATCTAGTAGACTACTATTAAAATAGTTTTTCTAAGTGATTCTCTTTTTTTATTTTTTTTGGGGGGACTGAGTCTTGCTCTGTCACCCAGGCTGGAGTGCAGTGGTATGATCTCAACTCACTGCAGCCTTTGCCTCCTGGGTTCAAGCGACTCTCCTGCCTCAGCCTCCCTAGTAGCTGGGATTACAGGTGCATGCCACCATGCCCAGCTAATGTTTTGTATTTTTTAATAGAGGTAGGGTTTCATTATGTTAGTCAGGCTGGTCTTGAACTCCTGACCTCAAGTGATCCACCTGCTTCGGCCTCTCAAACTTCTGGTATTACAGGCATGAGCCACCACTCCCAGCCATTTTTCTAAGTAATTATATCCATTTACACCCCACCTACAGTGTATGAGAATCCTAGTTATTCCATATCTTCACCAACACTTTGTATTATCAGTCCTGTTAATTTTAGCCATAGTGAGAGGGTGTTTTTAATTTGCATTCCCCAATTGTCCAGTGACATTAAGCACATTTTCTTAAGCATATTGGTCATTTGGTCATCCTCTTTTATGATGAGCATGTTCAATCTTTTGCCCATTTAAAAATTTTTGAGTGTTGGTCTTTTAAAAATGATTAGGCTGGTGCAAAAGTAGTTGCAGCTTTGCCATTTGAAGTTCTTTTTATATTCTAGTTATGTCTTTTGTAGGATATTTGTATTACGAATGTCTTCTCACAATCTGTAGCTTGCACTTTCATCTTAATGTTTGTAATTTTAATGAAGCCGAGTTTATAAATGTTTTTATGTCATGTTAAGAAATTTTCTTCTATTCATATAAACTTTTCTCTTAAGCTTGAATTTGTCAGTGTATCAGTTTCCTGAGGCTGCTGTAACAAACGACCACAACCTTGGTGGCTTAAAACAATTAAAAATTTGCTATTTCACCGTCCTAGAGACCAGACGTCTGAAATCAGTAGCACTGGGCTGAAATCAAGGCGTCCTTCAGCCCAGGTCCATCCAGAGGCTCCCAAGGAAAGTCATACCTTGTTGCCTCTTGTCTTTCCTCCTCCAGCTTCTGCAGGCTGCCGGCATTCCTTGGGTTACGGGCGCATCACTGCAATTTCTGCCTTGCTTTCTCTGTCTTCACATCACCATCTTCTGTGTGTGCAAGTCTCCTCCTCATCTCTTATAAGGACACTTACGATGACATTTGGGGCATACCCAGATAATCCAGGATAATCTCCTTTCACAGGATCCTTAATTCATCACAACTGCACCACCACCACCCCGTTGTTTTTTCCAAATAAGGCAACATTCACAGTTCCAAGGATTATGATGTAGGATCTTTTCGGGATTTCTTTTTCTTCCTCCCAGTCAAATTGACTCGGGAGCAACTAAACCCCAAAGACAGTGATATTATAGACAAAATTCTGGATGGGTTTAGGGAGACTCGCTTACCACTCACCATGCAAATTTCTATTATTTGTAAGTTTCAGTTTCTTTATCTATAGAAAGAACATGTGCCTTATCAACTCTGCAAAGTTGTTTGCAGGTGAAATCCTGCATGTGAAAGTGATTTGAAAAATTAAAATTTAGGGTCATTTGGTATTAGTCCATGCCATACCTGAGATGAAATTGAGCACCTTACCGTGATATTGCAGTTCTCATTATTGCAAGGAATGAAACTCTTAGGTAAGGAAATACCTCCTGCAGCATTAGAAGTATTCAGACTGCAGACAGTGTTAACTCCAGTTTTATCCCAAAGGTTTGTGACAGTGTAGCATATGAGTTTGTGGCATATACTCTGGAGACTCCTGGGTTTGAAACTCAGGTTTATCACTTCATAGTGGTACAATACTGGCCAATTCTGTATCTGATACACTACATTACCCTGCCTGTACTATATCCAGGGAAAATTTAATGTAAAGAATTGTTAACTCTTAGAAGATGGTTAGTTACTAAAAGAGGCGTCTAAGGGGTACAGAAGTAGCAGGTGCACAGAGGCAGCCACTACCTTTTGCTAAGGGAGAGGGGATGCTAAAGGAAGGAGGGAGGAGGAAGGCCCCTCACCCCATCCCACCCCACCCCCAGGTGGGGATTCAGTTCATTTTATTAAGAACACGCAGCCTGCTGGAAGCAAACGACTTTCCAAAAGGTGAGGGCCAGGGCTTGTCTGTAGAAGCAGCTACCTGCAAGATCACTATGGCCTGAGCATGCAGCTGGAACTCCACCAAGCTGGCCCCCTGAGTTCCTACAATGAACATGAACAATGGAGGACCAGACCCCTGCACAGGAAGGGACCTCCCCAGGCTGTGGCCCTGCGGCGTCCCTCTGGTGCCCTCTGTTGACAAGACCTAACGTGCCGCCAGTTCTACGGTCACAAAGCAGGGTGGCTCTGGAGTGGAGAGGCGAGCCATTGAAGACTGACTGGCAGTTCTGTATTCTCTTATGCCTTATTTTCTTCACTCAGAAACCAGGATACTAATTGTACCTCTCACATATTGTGAAGAGTGAATGAATTGATGCCCGGAAGTGCTTAGCCCAGGGGCTAACGTGATCTATGTCAGCTCTTCTAGTTGGCTCTTATTCATTCATGATACCAGGCCCATGTGATGAGCTAACATAAAAAGACAAGCGAGACACAGCCTGTGCCCTCATGGAGCTTCATCTCTAGCACCTTTAAGAAGATCGTCAGATCTGGGTGGGCACAGTGGCTCACGCCTGTAATCCCAGCACTTTGGGAGGCCAAGGCAGGTGGATCACTTGAGGTCAGGAGTTTGATACCAGCCTGGCCAACATGGTGAAACCTCTGCCTCTGCCAAAAATACAAAAATTGGCCTGGTGTGGTGGTGCTTGCCTGTAGTCGCAGCTACTCAGGAAGCTAAGTCAAGAGAATCACTTGAATTTTGGGGGCGAAAGAGGTTGCAATGAGCTGAGATCGTGGCACTATACTGCAGCCTGGGTGACAGAGGCAGACTCTGTCTCAAAAAAAAAAAAAAAAGATTGTCAGATTTGAGCTGCTTCCTGCTTTATTTATTAAGGATTAATATGGTCTCAAAGCCTACCATTAGGAATTTTAAGAACTTCTTCCCACAGTATAATAAGTTTTTGTTTTCTTATCTAGCTCTTTTTAGCAGAGAAGTATGCATATCTTTGTTTGATTCTGTAAATAGAGAATCAGTGCCAAGTAATGAGTTCATTCCTTCAACTGATATCTGTTGACTACCCAGGATGAGCCAGGCAGTCTTCTAGGCCTGGGAGGGAGGGTTCAGAAGTGAACAACACAAAACACAGTATCTGTCCTCGTGGAGTTTAAATTCTACTTGGGAAGCCAGGGGACATAGACAATAAATAAAGTAAAAATGTGGGATCAATGATAAATACTATGAAGAAAAAACTGAGAACAGAGTTAGACTTGATTCTTCCCCAACCTTCACCATAAAGGCATGTGAACCAGAGCGACTCCATCTTGAATGGGAGCTTGGTAAAATGAGGCTGAGACCTGCTGGGCTGCATTCCCTGTGATTCCTAAGTCACAGGATGAGATAGGAGGTCGGCACAAGATACAGGCCATAAAGACCTTCCTGATAAAACAGTTTGCAGTAAAAAGCCGGTCCAAGGTGCCCCAAAAGTGAAAGCGACCTCTGGTCCTCCTCACTGCTACACTCCCTCCAGTTTACAGACACTGTGGGCAAGTCAGGAAGTTACCCTATGTGGTCTAAAAGGCGAAGGCTTGAATAATCCACCCCTTGTTTAGCATATAATTGAGAAATAACTATGGAAATAGGCAACCAGCAGCCCCTGGGGCTGCTCTGTCTCTGGAGTAGCCATTCTTTTATTCCTTTACTTTCCTAGTAAACTTTCACTTTACTCAACGGAATCCCCTGAATTCTTCCTTGCGTGAGAAGCAAGAACCCTTTCTTGGTGTTTGGATGTGGACCCCTTTCTTGTAACATCACTAGGGTAAAAGAATGTGTAGTGGAGGTGGTGGTGGTGGTGGTGGTGGTGGTAGTGTGTGTGTGTGTGTTTCAGTGGCAGCTCCGTGCCTATAATTCTCTATCAGTGTGGAAGTCAGAAATTCCAGAATCCCAGGAGACCCTCTGCTGGGAAGTTTTTCCTTTGCACAGAGAGATTCTGGTTAAATTTGAGGGAGGTTCTCCTTTTTAAAAATCTTTCCTTTGTATGGCCGGGTGCGGTGGCTCACGCCTATAATCCCAGCACCTTGGGAGGCCGAGGTGGGCAGATCACAAGGTCAAGAAATTGAGACAATCTGGCCAACATGGTGTAACCCCGTCTCTACTAAAAATACAAAAAATAGCTGGGCGTGGTGGCGTGTGCCTATAATCGCAGCTGTTTGGGAGGCTGAGGCGGGAGAATCGCTTGAAACTGGGAGGCAGAGGTTGCAGTGAGCCAAGATCACGCCACTGCACTCCAGCCTGGTGACAGAATGAGACAACGTCTCAATAATAATAATAATCATCATCATCATCATCATCTTTCCTTCCTTTTATAAATATGTTCAGTCCTTCAGTGTATTCAGATTCATTATCGAATACCTGGGGGATGATGAAGTCCTCTCCCAATGGACAGTCTTTTTTCTCTCCCAGCTGCCCAACTAAGGCGATTATATCTGATGCTCTGCTAAAATCAATCTTTTCACCTGTGTGCCAACATCTCCTTCAATCTGAGCAGGGCCTCCATGTTACTTTCTCCTTTTAACATTGTTTTTCTTTTAAATATGAATATATTTATATCAGGAATGACCAATCTCCAACCTGTGAAGTGGAGGTAGAAGTTTTAGACAAATTTCTTTCATTTAATTCCCGATTCCAAAGACTTTGGAAACAGGTCTGAAAA
Source organism: Callithrix jacchus (assembly GCF_049354715.1). Classification (NCBI taxonomy): domain Eukaryota; kingdom Metazoa; phylum Chordata; class Mammalia; order Primates; family Cebidae; genus Callithrix; species Callithrix jacchus. The sequence continues at coordinate 14,530,957 of NC_133508.1, forward strand.
TTATAGGAACCACAAATTTAAAAAGTGTTAGTTTGATATGTCTGAAATTAATGCCTTAATTTATTCACCACAGAATGTCTTCACACATCACTGTTTTCTGTAATTTACACCATATATACTGTCTACTCAAGCTAATGTGTGAAGCACAGTTAAATTATACCCAAAAAGGAAGATGAAAATTATCTACAAGACGGTGACGGGAAGAGGGTCTAACTAGGAGTAATGGGGCAAAATTTAAATGAGACAAATTGAAATAGAAGTCTTAGAAAAACTGTCAGGTATTTCAGATGTGCCTAACTGGAATAAGCGCCTCAGAAAAAGACTTCAAGACATTTAGAGTCCTGGAGATGGAATAGACAAAGCTCTAGAAAAAATATATGTGTGTGTGTATAAATATATGACAGAGTCTTGCTCTGTCACCCAGGCTGAAGTGCAGTGGCACAATCTTGGCTCACTGCAACCTCCCAGGTTCAAGTGATTCTCCTGCCTCAGCCTTCCGAGTAGCTGGGTCTAGAGGCACCCACCACCCTGCCCGGCTAATTTTTGTATTTTTAGTAGCGATGGGATTTCACCACATTGGCCAGGCTGGTCTCAAACTCCTGACCTCGTGATCCACCCTCCTCGGCCTCCCAAAGTGCTGGGATTACAGGCGTGAGCCACCGCGCCCAGCCTAGAAAATATTTCTGTAGGGAATGTGTAATTGTCCATGTGGCCTCAAAAGCAGAGTAGGTAATCAAATAATCTTTTCTGTGTCTCGATCTTTGTTTAATCATGTCAAGGAAGGTTTGGGATAAAGATCACATGAACAATTCTAGAGAAAAGAAGGACATATTTTGTCAATACGATTTCATTTTGTCCTTTTTCCTGATGTGTAGAGCACGGTGGCAGACTTTCATTACTTTCTTATGGCTAATTTAACGCTGGTGGAGGTTGCCGAACTGTTAACTCAGGAGACCCAAGTCTCATACACATTTCCCTGACTTTGCGCTTCAGTCTTGGTCTGGAGTCTGCGTGAGAACTGTCAAGGCAAGAGGATCTCTATGATTCTGTTCTGTTTCATTTTTGAGAGCAATCATATTATACTAATTGGTGTTTTTCTTTCCTTTCTCTCTCTCTCTCTCTCTCTCTCTCTCTCTCTCTCTCTCTCTCTCTCTCTCTCTCGACAGGGTCTTGCTATGTCACCCAGGCTGGAGTGCAGTGGCGCGATCTTGGCTCGTTGCAATCTCTGCTTCCTAGGCTCAGGTGATCCTCCTGCCTCAGCCTCTGGAGTAGCTGGGGCTACAGGTATGCACCACCACGCCTGGCTAATTTTTGTATTTTTAGTAGAGACGGGGTTTCACCATGTTGGTCAGGCTGGTCTCGAACTCCTGGCCTCAAGTGATCCACCCGCCTCAGCCTCCCAAAGTGCTGGGATTACAGGCGTGAGCCACTGTGCCCAGCCACTAATTAGTATTTTTAAATGTTAGCAATTTGGAGGTTGCATTTATTAATTCAGTCTCAATGCCAACTTATGTCCACAGCACTTTGTTCTAGGCTCCAGCCCCTGTAGGAAATGAGGGTATCTAAGAGGCTGCTTCAGCATTCAGTCAGCGCACAGGTTAGCAGGCTGTTAAGATGAGAAGGACCTGCTGTGTTTCACATCAGACGCCACATCAAAAACACTAACAGCAACATGGACTGGAATTCAGACAGGTCGGTGTTTGCAGGTGGAGAGGGAATGTGCAGGAAGAGGGCGCCAGGTCTGGTGAGTCTAGGTTTATTTTCCTCGATGACGTTTAACAGTCTTGCTTTAACCCTGCAGTCATATTTCAGTAGCACAGCACTCTTTTCAGAGAGTTGAAGGTTCAAAATACTTTTTGGAATTCTTCAGTGAAAACAACAGCAGGCTAGTCCCTCACCTGCTCCTGCCTGAACCTTCGTCCTGAAGCCCCACGGTGCCCCACTTCTCTGAACACACCCCAAATGCCTCTCCTTGTTTCTCTGCTCTGATATCTGAGATGCTCCAAGTTCACTCAGGCTCCATCTCATCATTGACCCAAACTCCTTATTCACGGCCCCATATGATTTCAGGCAATGGGGAACGGCTGTGTGCTTCCAGCACCACGGTGACTGCTGTCGAACTGAACTAGCACACTCCTTAGTCTGGACTCACTGAGGGGACCAAACAGCCTCTCATTCTCACACTGTCTCCAGTGCAGTGGTGCCATCTCAGCTTACTGCAACCTCCACCTCCCAGGTTCAAGTGATTTTCCTGCCTCAATTTCCTGAGTAGCTGGGACTACAGGCACATACCACCATACCCAGCTTATTTTTGTGTTTTTATTAGAGACAGGGTTTCACTACGCTGGCCAGGCTCGTCTTGAACTCCTGACCTCAAGTGATCCACCAGCTTTGGCTTCCCAAAGTGCTAGGATTATAGGTGTGAGCCACCGTGGCCAGTGAATGTTTTAAAATTGGAAGGAAATCTATATTGCCAAATTGAGAAAACGTAAAGACCATAGATACTACAATAAAATGTAACTACATTGACTAGGAAAATTTAAAGAGTGATAGCAGGAGGCATTGCAAAAGTGTTCAAAAGCTCGTGATTTTTTTTCTTGAAAAATCTAATACCATTTGAGTAGAAAAGTGAACATTCAAAGTGATAAATACAGTCTTCTGATGTGGCTAACTCACTTTCTTATCTTCAATCCTGATCATTCTTAGAAAAAAAGAAAAAAGGACTCGCACCCCAATTCTTAGCAGATATTGAAACTACAGCAGTGTAACATCATATGACTAAACCATTATTTAAAAGCTAAACAGGGCTGAGTCTTTTTGTATTGTTCAGCAACTAAGTCTTTTCCGGAATCTCTTCAGCTCCCTCCCCCTCACGTTCCTTTGGCTAATGTAGGTCCCATGCCCTGTGCTGGATCATCTGTTGTCAATTCGGTATCAACACTACCCCTTCTAAGGTCTCCTCTGCTTTGAAGAAGAGAAGCCTGGAACTATCTTTGCCAGAATCCCCTTCGTCATATGGCTCCAGGGTAGAATGTAACAATGAAAGGCACCTTGTGCCATAGCAATGAAGAAATCATTCTCTAGACTCAGTTGCATTCACAAGTATCAATGGGTGTGATACTGCTAAAAACTTCAAGGTGAGTTTTAAGAACCACTTGCTTGAGTGCTTCAGGTTGAGAAAGTCAGTGGTAGTGTATTCGTCCTTTCTTGCTATAAAGAACTACCTGAGACTGGGTAATTTATTTTTTTTAAGAAAAAGAGGTTTAATTGGCTCACAGTTCCATAGGGTGTACAGGAAGCTTGGCTGGGAAGGCCTCAGGAAACTTACAATCATGGTGGAAGGGGAACCAGGCACTCCTTATATGGCTGAAACAGGAGGAAGAGAGCGAAGGGAAAGGTACTACACACTTTTAAACAACCAGATCTCATAAGAACTAACTCACTATCATAAGGACAGCAAGGGAAATGTCTGCCCCCATGACCCAGTTATCTCCCCACCAGGTCTGTCCTACAATTTGACATGAAATTTAGGGGGGACACAAATCCAAACCATATCATAGCTTCTGTGACCAATGCTTGTTTAGGTTTTTCTTGGGGGTGTCTGTCCTATGGTGGGGGAGAGGACGGGAACCACCAATTCCCTATATTAAAACCCTTAACATCTCACTACATAGAGTAGCTTCTGGTTTTCTGATTAACATATGAACCTTCCTAAAAGTGACTGATGCAAGGGAAATAAATTGTAACAACCGACAGCTTAATCAGGACTTACCCCCAAAGATAGGTGGGAATATGAACATTTGAACAGAACTGCTGCTCTAACACAAAGAAAAATTAGGTAGAGGTAGGGGACATGATTCCAATATGGAGCAAAATACAATACCAGGAAATTTGGCTTCTGGTAACAGTTATGTAACTTGGTGGGACTAACTTTTCCATAGATAATAATGATAAAGTCTGGTAAATATATCAAAAATCACCTATCTGAAGACACCAGACAGAGACTGAAAGCAGGCAAAAATTGAAGACAAGTCTACCCTTAAAGGGTTGGAACTATACCCGTGTGATTTTTGAGTTTGTAGTTTTTGCCCTGAGATGTTCACTAATCCAATAGGTGGCTCAGAATAAAGAAAGTTGCAGCCTTACTGGACTGTGGTGTCAGAGTTCAGTATTCAGGATTGAAAAGCAGTGAGGAAGTTGGGGATAATTTTAGAAGGGAGGGCTGCATAGAGTAATCAGCCCCCAAATCTGCATATACATTGCTCAAATTCCTGTCTGAAAACGGAAATATGCAAATTAAAGTTAATTCTCTACTAGAACGGAAATCAACACTCTTCTTAGCAATGTAACAGAATCCAGACTCTCTGCAATGGATCATTCATTATGTCTAGTATATAATAGGAAATGACTAAACACATAAGAAACAAGCAAATGTGATACATATGCAACAGAAAAAAACCCCAGTCAATGAGAACCAAACCTTAGGTGGTAATTAGCAAACAAGAATTTTAAGGCAGCTATTATAAGACTGCTTAAAGACTTACAGGAAAATATACATAGTAAATTAACAGATGGAGAATCTTAGCAGCAAAATGGAAACAATGGAAAGATACACATGAAAAATTTAGATGAAAAATACAGTAAATAAAATGAAAAATTTATTGGACATATTTGATGGCAGACTGGAGGTGGCACAAGAGGCAGTGAACTTGAAAATAATGAATGGAAATTATCCAAATTCAAGAAAAGAGCAGGAAAAGATAGAAGATATATGAATAGATATTCAGGGAACTCTAAGAAATACCAAGCAGTCAACACATGAAATTGGACTGCCAGAATTAGAAAAGAGGGAAGAAAAATATATTTGAAGAAATAATGGCCAAAGTCTCTCAGATTTAGTAAAAACATAAACTTACAGATCCAAAAGTTTAGTTAACCACAGCAGAAGAAATGCAAGGAAAATTACACTAAGGACATGGTAGACTGTTGAATTACAAAGAAAAAAAGAAAGAAGCCAGGCAAACAAAAAAAACAACCAAAAAAATCCCACCTCTATACACTATGTAAACAATAACACAAGTGATGACAGACTTCTCGTCAGAAACAATAGGGTCAGAAAACTAAGATGCACACCCAGGTAACCTTCAGTGAAAAACCTGTAGCCCCAGCTGTGAAGAGTGCTGTTAGCAGATACATTGCAGTTGTCCACTTCTTTAGGAATTGCCTCAGCTGTCAAGAATTGCCTCACTCTACATCATACCCCTTCTTGAGGTGCCTATTGGTGTGAATTCATGGCTTTATAGAAAGATAGATAGATATACATGTACTATGTGTATTTATATGTATATTTATATATACCTGTGTATATATCCATGAATATATGTATATAATTGTAGATATATAAACACATACATGTAATTTCTAGTTCTGCCCATATAACTATGTATAGATCTATGAATATGTGCATATACTTGTAGATATATATATACGCATACACGTAATTTCTAGTTCTGTCCTCTGACAAGACTTGAGAATGTCAATACTCCAATGGTACTGAGCACAGCTAAAGACTCAATCTTGCTTTCTGAAAACCATTCTCAACCAAAAAAAAAAAAACCCGAGGCTTTTTGACAAAATCAATGATTTGAGGACTGGGGCAGGGGATGTACAAAGTGAGCCAAAAAGTTTTGCGCAAGGAAATAAGGAAGTCCCCAAATAATGATGGGGCTCTGTTAAAGAGGCATAGGATCCACCTGGAATGGGCTCCCCCAGCCAAATCTGGGACAAGTGACATCCAAATTAATAGTAATCGTAACAAATTGTGGCCGGACACAGTGGCTCATGCCCATAATCCCAGCACTTTGGGAGGCCAAGGCGGGCAGATCACTTGAGGCCAGGAGGTTGAGACCAGCTTGGCCAATATGGTGAAACCCTGTCTCTACTAAAATACAAAAATTAGCTGGCTGTGGTGGCATGTGCCTGTAGTTCCAGGTACTCTAGAGGCTGAGGCAGGGGAATCACTTGAACCCAGGAGGTGGAGGTTGCAGTGAGCCGAGATTGCACCACTGCACTCCAACCTGGGTGACACAGAGTGAGAATTTGTCTCAAAAAAAATTGTAACAAATTATAACTCATTAGATAAAACAGGAATCCATGAGTCCATATTTGGTATAAAGAAATGTGTGAATTAATTGAAAGATGGGGAACAGACATTTACATAGGTTTACTTTACCTCTTCAAAAACTCCTGTTTTCAGGTAATTAAAACATTAATTCCATAGAGTAAAACAGTCACTTTACAGTGGAGAATCGTGGCCAACACCTTCTTAATCAAATGATCAAACATAATACTGAAGCAGAACAGGCAAGCCCCAACATTGAGGCTTAGCCCAGGAGGGTTCTTGGCTTTGCCTGGGAAAGAATTCATGGGTGAGCCAGTGAATTAAACAGTAACTTGGCAGTGTACAGCAGCAGGAAAGGTACAACTCCTTGTGGAGCAGGGTTTCCCCACAGGCAGTGTGCCCAGAGAAGCAGTTCAGAGGTGATTCTGCACCCGTATTTCTACCTATTTTAATTATATGCAAATTAAGGGGTGGTTTATGCAGAAATGCCTAGGATGAGGGTGGTAACTTCCAGGTCATCAGGTCGTTGCCATGGAAAGGCCTTATAATGTCCAGGTGTTGCCATGGCAATGGTAAATGGATATGGCATACAGGTGGGTGTGCCTTATGGAAAGCTGCTTCCCCTGGGAACCTCTTTTAGCTAGTTCTCAATTTGGTCCAGAATCTGAGCCCCACCTCTGGAGTCAAGTTTTGCCTTATATCTCAATATCACTGGTTAATAGGACAAATAGAAATCAGAACCCCCTGTCAGAAGAATACCGTGAGAACACATCACTTCCACGGTGTCACTGTCAAAGATTCACAGCCCAGATCTAATCATGAGGAAACACTGGAAAAACCGAAATGACGGGATATTCCTTAAGGTCACTGTTCTATAGTCATCGGAATTGTCAAGGTCATGAAAATCAAGGAAAGAATAAAGAATAGCTTCAGACTGAAGGAGACTAAAGAGATATGACCAATAAATGCAATGCATAATTGTGGACTGGCTCCTTGCATGAAAGACATTATTGGGACAACTAGAAACTTAAATAGGGTAGAAGGATTAAGTAGTAGTCATGTATTAATGTCAGTTTCCTGATTTTGATGGCAGCATTTTGACTGTGCAGGAGAATATCCATCTGCCGGAAATATAAACAAAAGAATTTGCTAACAAAGCTGTAGGTTTCTGGCTTTCTCCTGTCTTCTTTTACCACTCAATTATCTGTTTTCCATTTTCCTAAATTTTATTTTATTGATTTATTTTATTGTTAATCCTTATCTGTTATTTCCCTCCTGTTCAGTCTTCTTCTTCTTTTTCTTCTTCTTTTTGTGAGAGAGTTTCGCTCTTGTTGCCCAAGTTGGAGTGCAACGGCACGATCTTGGCTCACTGCAACCTCCGCCTCCTGGGTTCAAGTGATTCTCCTGCCTCAGCTTCTTAAGTAGCTGAGATTACAGGCACACCCCACCATACCTGGCTAATTTTTTGGTATTTTTAGTAGAGACAGAGTTTCATCATGTTGACCAGACTGATCTCAAACTCCTGACCTTAGGTGATCTGCCTGCCTTGGCCTCCCAAAGTGCTGGGATTATAGGCATGAGCCACCACGCCCAGCCAGATATCATTATGTAAACAAAACTCTGCTACTTTATATCTTTGTATACCTAGTCCTAATGAACATACTTGTTTAGTCATTCTGCTATATAGAAAATGCAAAAAACTGTTTTGCACAAACTGATGTGGATTGTTATAAAATGTTTTATTGCTACTTAAACACCAGTCCTTCTCAACAAAATACTAGCAAATCAAATTCAACAATGTCTAAAAATTATATACTAGGTGCCTGCCACCATGCCCGGCTAATTTTTGTATTTTTAGTTTTTTAGGTGAGATGGGGTTTCAGCACATTGGCCAGGCTGGTCTTGAACTGCTGACCTCAGGTGATCCAGCTACCTTGGCCTTCCAAAGTGCTAGGATTACAGGCATGAACCACTGCACCCGGACCTCTATATATCTTTTAACAATGATAATGCCTTCAAAAGAAAGGAATGCTAATAGAGTTTATTCCACCAGGTTGGTGGACTGTATCATACATACACATTTGATTCTATATACATAGATATATATTTTTATTTGTTTTGTTTTTGGTTGAAGGGTCATTGCTCCAACCAAAAATATATGTGTCTTTACTTATTTTGTTTTTGGTTGGAGGGTCACTCTGGATGTCAGTCTCTGCCTGCTACAGATAGTGGGTGCCTACCTCAGCAGGCTGTCTCTTGCAGACTCTGGATAATAGATTTTCTTGGATTCAGAACCCAGGTCCATTAGCCGTAAACCTGGTCTGTGGCTCTAAGACAGACCTTTAATATTGAAGAGTCCCTCCAACCTGACTTTTTATAAGCCTTCTTGCGGCTTGCAGTCTGCGACCTTCCCTAGCTTATACAACTGGGCTTCAGCCCTGGTTTCTTGTTTGCATTTTAGCAACCTGGTGGCTCTGGAGCCATGACACAAACCTAGACCTATTTGACTAGATTGTGATTTCCTGTCTAGCTTTTGCCACCTTCTGTGCCCCAGGGTGTCTGACACCGTTCCTTCTAGTTCTAAGAATATTGCAACTTGAATAGACTTCCCTTGGACTCTGGTTCTGGTTCTGCATAAGTTGCTGCTGCTACTCAGTGACTATCGAAGCTGTGCCCTCACTTAGCAAGACAGACTTCCTGGGAGGGTCCAACTTGAGCTGTGGCCAAATTTCTGTTGCTCTGGTGGATACTGTGGCATGAATCCTGGGACCCAACGTTGTTTCTGGGTTGGTTCCGGTCTCCCTGTTTCCAGTTCATTCCCTAGTCCCTGATGGGGAGCCTCTGGAGTCCAACATGCTTCACATTTTGGTCTGTAAGTGTTAGGAAAGAGTAATCAAATCGCAGCACACAGAAGATAGAGAGATAAGCATAAAGGTTATCTCCAGTAAAAACGTGACAAGATGAAAGAGGCATTTTGGGATGATTAATCTCCTAGTGCTGTGCGGGACAGATCAGAAGCCAGGCCAGGTTCCGTGGCTTATGCCTGTAATCCCAGCACTTTGGGTGGCCGAGGCGGGTGGATCACTTGAAGTCAGGAGTTCAAGACACCCTGGCTAACATGGTGACCCCTCATCTCTATTAAAAGTATAAAAAATTAGCCAGACATGGTGGTGTATGTCTGTAGTCCCAGCTACTCGGGAGGCTGAGGCAGGAGAATTGCTTGAACCTGGGAGGTGGAGGTTGCAGTGAGCCAAGATTGTGCCACTGCTCTCCAGCCTGGGTGACAGAGCGAGACTCCATATCAAAAACAAAAAAAAAGAAAAGAAGAAGCAACAGGGGACACTGGCTCACGTGTTAATCCATTAATTGAGGTATTTCATGCTTAAGACCTGGCCTAGGGTAGTAGTGAACATGAGAAGTAATGAATCTAAAATACTTTATGCAAATAAGATGCTATTTGCATAAAGATGTTCGCTACAGAATAACTTGTAATAGCAAAATCTTGCAATGACCTAAATATCCAACAACACAGGAATGATTTGAATAAATTCTGGTTATAGTCCGTCCACTTAATGAAATATTACATAACTAGCGAAGCCACAATGAAGACTGTGAATCAAAATGGGAAATGGATGTGATATGATATTAAGTAAAAGACAAAAGCAGGATGCAAAATAATAGGTCGCACGATTATTACAAAGTCTATACACATGTAATTACAAATGCACCCACATTTTATCAAGCGGTAACAGTGACTGTGTGATAGATTAGAATCATGCATGATTTTATTTTCTCTATTTTCCAAATTCCTATAATATGGTTATATTAGTTGCGAAGATTCTGTGATTCTAACTTCCTATTTAGAGTAATTCTATCTCTAATTTAAGTGATCATGTTGGTAAATTTATTGGTGCCCTGATATCTCCTAGGTCCTAGAATGAACCTCAGGAGAGGGTAAATAGCCACGTCGAGAAAGTCACGTTGTTTGTTTTTATTTTTTCACCAAGGGCCAAGCCAAACCTGCCTTTGGCAGTTGAGGCCCTTGATGAAAAAAGAAAAACAGACAACAAAACATCATCTTCCAGGCACCCCAAGAAGACTTACTTACCGGAAATTTGTGCATTGGATTTATGTTGATTTCTAGCACAGATGGGCCCCAGCTGCTTCCCAGGCCACCAGGTGCCCATACTTTGTACTCATTTTCCCTTTCTGTGGCGGGGTGGGGGGGACCCATAGGAATAATGTTGAAATCAACAAGCCCTAATCATAACTGGCATGTTTTCCCCCCTTAATACTGCTTGTTTTTCATCTTTACCTTGAGGCACTATTAACTTTGTTGATGAAATCATGGACAGACCTGGTTTGAAGTTCTGGGTCTGGTGCTCATACCTGTGTGATCGTGGGCAAGTTACTCAACCATGCTGTGTCTCTATCAGCTCAGGGTATGATATTGACACTTTGTAGGATCGTGGAATCATTGTAAGGAGGTCAAAGAAGAGCTATCAGTAGAGCTATTTTGCCTTCATTTAACCTCACCAGGTTGCTGCTGAGGAAGAAGGGTGCTGGCCTCTGAGTGGATCCTGTACTTCCGTTTGGGGGAGGTCAGGACAGGACTGTGCACAAAGACACCTTACGTTGCAACTTGACACGTTCTGAAATGCTGCCTGCATTCATGACTCTCCTGGGACAGTTTAGATGTCACTCTCATCCAGCATCTAGATGCGCTTAGGCAGCTACAGAATTTATTGAGGTAAACATGCAACGATTTTCAGAAGAGGCTGGAAACAGCATTCTTTGTATATCTTATGATGGCAAAGATGAACATGTCTTAGTCCATGTATGTTGCTAGAAAGGAACACCTGACTGGATAATTTATAAAGAAAAGTTTTTTTTTTTTTGAGATGGAGTTTTGCTCTTGTTACCCAGGCTGGAGTGAAATGGTGCGATCTCAGCTCACCGCAACCTCAGCCTCCTGGGTTCAGGCAATTCTCCTGCCTCAGCCTCCCAAGTAGCTGGGATTACAGGCACGTGCCACCAGGCCCAGCTAATTTTTCTATTTTTAGTAGAGATGGTGTTTCACCTTGTTGACCAGGATGGTCTCGATCTCTTGACCTTGTGATCCACCCACCTCGGCCTCCCAAAGTGCTGGGATTATAGGCGTGAGCCACCGCACCTGGCCTATAAAGAAAAGTTTACTTGGCTCTGCAGGCTACAGTTCTGCAGGCTATACAGGAAGCACTGTGCCAGCATCTGCTTCTGGTGAGGCCTCAGGAAGCTTCCACTTACTGCAGGAGGTGAAGGGGAACCAGCATGTGGCGATCACGTGGTGAGAGAGAAAGCAGGAGAGAGGAGTTGCTGGCTCTCATGTGAACTAATAGAGTGAGAACTCTCATTACTGGAGGATGCACCATGCTGTTCATGAGGGATCCACCCCCATGACCCAACCACCTCCCATTAGTCTCCACCTCCAACGTTCAGGATGAAATTTCAACATGAGGCTTGGGCAACAAGCATCTAAACTGTAGCAAACAGGTAAGTGGGAAGTTCAGAAATAATGAATGAATTTCTAGATAACAGCTCTCAGCCCATCTCGCCTGAATACTCCCTCTTACGGTATCAGTGGTTTTTCCACCACCTCTTCCCAGTATCATCCAGAACCTCTGTGAGGCTGGCTACTGGTTAAATCTATGTGGGATCTCAGGCTGCCAAGGGGCATGTACAGGCCTCCCTTGAGCACCGCAAGGGACTGGACAACCCAAGGCCACAGTCAACTACTAACAAATAGCAAGGGGAGTAATTCAGACAGGTGGTCTCCCAACTGTCTTTCCATATAGCTCACACCTGTCCTTGCAAGAGAGTCCAGAACTCTTCATGTTTACAAAGTTTATAGCTGTTACTGTGCCCATGTTCAGTTCCCCTCATGCATGCTATTCCACCCCAAATTTCCACACCAGTCCTCTATAATACACTCTGAACACCCACCCTGGTAATCTCATGTGTGGCTCCAAGTAAATGATGAGTGAGATTGATGCAGCCCACAGCTGCCAAGACCACTTACAACTCTGGTTCAGTGAGAGTAGGGGCACAGATTACAGGATGCTCACAGGATACTCACACCTCAGAGAGCAACTCCAACTTCCATCAAGAAAACCCAGACTGGAAACCCTGTCTAATAGGTGGAACCTGTTGGAGGAGATGACCTGCCAGTGTGTCTTTCAGCTGGCCAGGTACCCCAGCACATGAGTCCAATGCTCAGTGCGAATGGACTCCTGCTCTGATACTTTGTGCACAGCCTAGAATGCCAAGTATTTATTTCATGATTGCATTCTGCTTTGTGAAAATTCTTCTGGTCCCATCAGATCTTGATCCCTTTGCCCTTCTTCCTGTTTATGGTCCTGAACTTGTCCTCTTTTTTTTTTGGAGACAGAGTCTTGTTCTGTCACCCAGGCTGGAGTGCAGTGGCACAGTCTGGGCTTACTGCAACTTCTCCCTCCTGGGTTCAAGGGATTCTCCTGCCTCAGCCTCATGAGTAGCTGGGATTACAGGCATGCACCACCATGCCCAGCTAATTTTTACATTCTTAGTAGAGACAGGGTTTCATCATGTTGGCCAGGCTGGTCCTGAACCCCTGACCTCAGGTGATACACCTGCCTTGGCCTCTCAGAGTACTGGGATTAAAAGTGTGAGCCACCATGCCCATCCTACTTGTCCCTCTTATGTCATGAGTGATGCTGCCCTTCAGGCACAGACTTCAAAGTTCTCTTCACAACATGGATTTGCTCCTTGCGTTATTTCTGCTTCTGCCTCTCTGAATTAACAATTCTGCCTGGTTCCACCCAGCTCCTACAGCACCTAGCATTACTTCCTCAGGTTGGAGAGTTTCACCCCGATCCTGCTAATAGGAATCACAAATAAGAAACTAACACATAGCCCACCATCTACTGTAGGAACTATAGCATCACAGCAATTTTCACCTTTTTTTTTTTTTTTGAGATGGAGTTTCGCTCTTGTTACCCAGGCCGGAGTGCAATGGTGCGATCTCGGCTCACTGCAACCTCCACCTCCTGGGTTCAGGCAATTCTCCTGCCTCAGCCTCCTGAGTAGCTGGGATTACAGGCACACGCCACCGTGCCCAGCTAATTTTTTTGTAATTTTTAGTAGAGACGGGGTTTCACCATGTTGACCAGGATGATCTCGATCTGTTGACCTCATGATCCACCCGCCTCAGCCTCCCAAAGTGCTGGGATTACAGGCTTGAGCCACCGCGCCCGGCCCAATTTTCACCTTTTTTACCCCACAGAGTCCATATCTAGTGACAGGAGAAAAGTCTATAGAGAACACAGTCAGAAAGCACTTATCTACGAACGTTTTAAGACAGACAGGGTACAGCAAAAAAAGGATGTCAAATATCATTAAAACCAAGAAGCTGTAAGGAATACATTTGTCTAATTTTCTTGCTCATGGATTATGATGTCTGCTTTTTTTTTTTTTTTTTTTGAGATGGAATCTTGCTCTGTGGCCCAGGCTGGAGTACAGTGGATCTCAGCTCACTACAACCTCCATCTCCTGGGTTCAAACAATTCTCTGTCTCAGCCTCCTGAGTAGCTGGGATTACAGGTGCCCACCACCACACCTGGCTAATTTTTGTATTTTTTTTTAGTAGCGATGGGGTTTCATCATCTTGGCCAGAGTGGTCTTGAACTCCTGATCTCATGATCCACCCGCCTTGACCTTCCAAAGTGCTGGGATTACAGGCATGAGCTGCTGCCCTGCCTGGCCTGATGTCTACATTTTTTAACCTATGTTTCCTCTCTCTCTGTCCCTGACTCTAGCATATCTCTTCTTGCCTGAATCCATGAACTTGAAGGCTGTTCTTCTTGACTTAGCTCTTCCACTTGGATTTTTCTTTTTTTTTTGAGACAAGGACTCATTTTGCCATCTAGACTAGAGTGCAGTGGTGCAGTAATGGCTCAGTGCAGCCTTGACCTCCTGGGCTCAAGTGATCTTTCCATCTCAGCCTCCCAAGTAGCTGGGACTGCATATGTGCATCACCACACCTGGCTAACTTTTAAGTATTTTGTAAAGAAGGGGTCTCACTCTGTTGCCCAGGCTGGTCTTGAACTCCTGATCGCATGCTGTCCTCTTGCTTCAGTCTCCCAAAGTATTGAGATCACAGGCATGAGCCACTGCACCAGTCTGTTTAGCATTTTGACAATGGCCCAAATTCTCTATTGCCTGCCTGTTGCTAACCCCCCCTTGTCCAGTATGGAAGACATGTGTGGGTCTTCCTCCTCAACTGGTCCAGTTCTCACCTGACCACTTCTCCCAATGCTGACAAGAAACTGTTCCTCAGCACCCAGCTTCCTCCCACAGGCAATAGAGATTGTTCAACAGGGCTAAAACCCACTATGGGAATTCAGAAGAAAGCTGGGCAAGTGATACGGTGAGGGAATGAAGCCAATAGATAGCAGAAAGTGGGAAAGCGTAGAAACATCAGGAGAGGATCATGGAGGGAGAGGAAGAACCGTAAAGTCATTCAGGTAACAGTTGGATGATGATATGGTTTGTGTAAGAGTTGAGGAAGGAAGAAAGAAGCACAAAAAGTGGTTCAACAGTCAAAAACAGGTTTATTTTAAAGAATAAACCTGAGAGGGGCTTCTGGCAGAGTTAGGTCAGGAGCACTCTCTCTTCCAGACTAAGAGTTTTTAAGAGTTCAGGGTGGGAGAGCTTATCCCAGGCTGGGAATGTTTCTGTGTCTCTTTGTTTTGCTTACGTGGGAGGGAGAGTTTTATGTCTTTTCCCAAAGGTCTTTCTGCAGCTGCAGGCATACTCCTCCCTCCCACCAGGCTGCTTTTAGCTTGCCTATCTTAGTGCACCTAAAGGGAAGGGAATGTGCTTATTAGGGCCCACTGTTTTACAGGAGCCCGTTGTATGAGTGTGAAGTTTGGTGTTTATCCAAGAGACTTTCCCCACTCCTTTGGGGCCTGAGCTGTCTTATCTGTGTTTTACTGTCTGCTGCTTCTGGCTGCTTGTTGTTAGAAGTGATTTCCCTGAAATGGATGAGGTTAGAAAGCGAGCTGGAACTTAAAATGGCAGTGTTTGTCCAAGATGACCGTACTTCTGCTCTGTCGGTTTGGATCTGCATCCCCACCAAATCTCATATTGAATTGTAATCTCCAGGGTTGGAGGTGGTTGGAGGTGACTGTATCACAGGGGTGGATTTCTCATGAATGGTTTAGCATCATCCCCCTTGGTACTATCCTCAGGATGGTGAGTGAGTTCTTGTGAGATCTCGTTCTTTAAAAGTGTGTGGTACCCACTCCCACCCCTGCTCCTGCTTTAGCCATTTATGATGTGCCTGCTCCCACTTTGCCTTCCACCATGATTGGAAGCTTCCTGAGGTCTCCCCAGAAGTCGAGCAGATGCCAGCATCGTGGTTCCTGTACAGCCTGAAGAACTACGAATGAATCAAAGCTCTTTCCTTTATAAATGACCCAGTCTCAGGTATTTCTTTATAGCAATGCAAGAACAGACCAATACAGGCGATAAAACACTAGAAAGAATAAGGATGAGTGGTAAATGGAAATCTATGAAGAAGAAAAACAAAGTGTGTGGTGGTTACAGTTGAAAATAAAAAAAGAAAATGGGTGTAATGTTTGGAGGGAGGTGTGCAGAGGTGGTGAAGGTGGAAAGATGGGCTACAGAGCCATTTCAGGGCAGGATCATGAGGTGGGAACCCGAGACCATCAGCCTATTACTGCCATTAGAGGGGCTGTAATAGCTCTTGCCTTCAAGAAAGGCATGATTCAAAAGGTGGCTTAAATAAATACAAAAATATATAAATAGACTATTAAACACAATAAGAGAAGTACAAATAAAGCATGGTGGCATCACCATGATATGATATTCACATGAATGTCATGATATTCAACATGCTGTCCCTTATCTCTGAAGAATTTTGAGACTGAAATTTGGGGATTCTTTTCTTTTTCTTTCTTTTTTTTTTTTTCTGAGATGGAGTCTTGCTCTGTTGCCCAGGCTGGAGTGCAGTGGCACGTTCTTGGCTCACTGCAACCTCTGCCTCCCAGGTTCAAGCAATTCTCCTGCCTCAGCTTCCTGAGTAGCTGGGATTACAGGCACTTATCACCACGCCCAACTAATTTTTGTATTTTTAGTAGAGACAGTGTTTCACCACATTGGCCAGTCTGGTCTCAAATTCCTGACCTCGTGATCCACCTGTCTCTGCCTCCCAAAGTGCTGGGACTCTCAGTGTGAGCTACCCCACCTGGCCTTGGGAGTTCTTTAGCAGAAAGTTACTATGTAAATATATTAAATTATTAAACATCTTCAGCAATCAAAAGAAAATTATGTTTGATAGCAAAGACTTACTCTGATTTAGGGTCTATTTATAATATTAAATGTATACATTTTGAAATACTTTAATCTTGTTTTTTTTTTGCATGAAAATCTCTGTTGGTTAAGTAAAGTATGATCTGTATTTTGCAAATTACTGGCCTAATAGTACACCTCTTTAAGTGACAAAGCCATTTTCTACTTGTCTTTTTTTTAGTCTTGTGTTTTTTTCTAGATAATTGTTGACATGCTAAAATCTGATATTTTCTGTGATTAATCAGTAGGATTTTTTTTTTTTTTTACTGTAAAGAGTAGAAACTCTGGCCCTATTTTAACTAATCTTTTCACTGGTAGGAGGATGAAACAGAAATAAAATACACTGAGGAGGGTAAGTAGGAATTATGAGGAATTGGCATTTGGCCCTGGTCGTTTCTGAGGAGATTAAAAAGACATAAACATTAACAAAATGCAATGAACTATTCAGCTCCTAGCATCGTCAGTGCTAAATAAATGTTTGTTGAAATAATGAAAGAACGGATGGATGAACTGTAAAACACAGAAATGAATATAATAATACATAAAATGATTGAGTATTTACCATATGGCAGGCATTGTTTTAGCCCACTGTAGGCATCTCATTTTTTTTTTTTTTTTTTTTTTTTGAGATGGAGTCTCACTCTGTCACCCAGGCTGGAGTGCAGTGTTGTGATCTTGGCTCATGGCAACCTCCATCTTCTGGGTTTAAGCAATTCTCTGCCTCAGCCTCCTGAGTAGCTGGGATTACAGGCGCATGCCACCATGTTCGGCTAATTTTTTGTATTTTTAGGAGAGATGAAGTTTCACCATCTTGGCCAGGCTGGTCTTGAACTTCTGACCTCATGATCCACCTGCCTCGGCCTCCCAAAATGCTGGGATTACAGGCATGAGTCACCACGCCTACCCCTAGATATCTCATTTTAATCAACACACTAATTCTCTTACGAAGGTACTGCTACTATTTCCCATTCTGCAGAGGAAGAAACGGAAGTCCAGAAAGATGAAGTAATTATAATACAGAGGCCCTGTCTCATTTATAACACTGCAGCAAGTTCCCGATTTCATAAGAGCCCTGTGGCAAGTTACCTAATTTCATGGTGTAATTAGCCAGCCACACTCTTCCTAAGCCAGCCAAGCCCAAGACCATCCATTGGTTGTTTCTGTTTGTGCTGCCACCTGTGGCTGATGAAACCTGCTCTTGTACCCTTCCACCATCAATTTCAGCTCTGTCTGTGACTTCTTACTCCAAAGGCTGTGATACCACTTCAACCCTAACTGGAGATAAGAGTAGGTGGGAACAAGGCTATTAATTTCAAACATAACGTGGAGATCCAGGACTTGGGCTCCAGGCTTCCATTTCTGCCTTGATTCTCACCTCTGCTTTCTTACCCTTGAAAGCCAATGCAGAATTCTCCGCATCTTCTAGCCAGCCATCCTGTATTTTATTGACTCTATGATAGCCATTTATTCAGAGATTCTGATGTAATTGTTCTGGTATAAAAAGAAGTGTACCGTTAAAAAATTTTCATCACTAAGAAGGAAACATAAACATTCCCGATTATAACTGGGTGATGTTATCAATTGAAAACATGTGTCCCCTTTTCAGAGAAGTTAAATGTGAAAAAAGACATGTTAAACTGGGTGAAATGTGTCTACAACAGTGTCTTGAGAGATATTTCTGACATTTGGGGACATTCCTAGTCAGGGTGCCATGAGTTTTTATATTGTTGGGTGCTACATTCCGCTGTATTCCTTTAAAAAGATTTGCCTTTGATCTGACATGTAGTTGTCATTTGGAATTTGTTCGATCCTTTTGAAACGTGCTTTTAAGCTTTGTTAGGATGAGTTAGAACAGCAGGTTAGTCTAAGGATAATTTAGTCCCATTGCTTGGGTAATTCCCTTTGGATGACTCTGTCCTATGCCTCATATATGCCTATTCCTAGGTGAGCTCTGGGCATGGTGTGTCCCATTGCTGAATTATAGTTCTTGGTCTGGTCTTTGGAGTTTCAGCCAAACATATGCATCTCAGGATTCAGTGACTGATTTGAAGGTACCCCCACTGGAGATCTCTGGAGATCTTCCTACATGCCCCTCTCTCATCTCCAGTACTCTGCCCCATGGATTTCACCTCTTCAGTCTCCCAGAACTGCGATTTCTCTTCCCTCTGTTCAGTGAGACAGGTGGGTTCTGTTTGGGTTTCCCCTATCTGTACTGAATCCTGGAAACTGCTTCAAGGATTCCAGGAATCCAGGAATCCATGAGGTAGGGCTCACCTCATGTGTTTTCTCTTCTCTCTGGAAAGAGAAGAGAAACCCTTTGCTGTTAGTTATCAAACGTCTGAATATAGTTATTTTATATATTTTGTCTGTGTTTTTTTGGTAATTGTTTGTGGTAGGAGAGCAGTTCTTAGGGCAGTTAGCCTTCTATCTCAGAAGCAAAAACTCACTATGCTTTTCCATAATTTGTATGACTATTATAGGAAATTTATATTTCCATTGGATCTGTAAAATCAGTTTCTTCTATTGTAAAACCGTGTGCCATAAGAATGATAAGTGAAACATGGACTCTCTATATTACTTTTTAGAAGTTTGACTTTATGTTATTTTGCCTCCTTTGCCAATAGCATTTTGCTATTCCTTTATTTGGGTGTTGCGTTATGTCCTTCAATAATTTTTATAACTCTTTCCCCATGTAAGCCGGGCACAGTGGCTCACGCCTGTAATCTCAGCACTTTGGGAGGCCAAGGTGGGCATATCACTTGAGGTCAGGAGTTCGAGACGAGGCTAGCCAACATAGAGAAACCCCGTCTCTGCTGAAAATACAAAAATTAGCTGGCACGGTGGTGGGCACCTGTAATTCCAGCTACTTGGGAGGCTGAGGTAGGAGAATCGCTTGAACTCGGGAGGGAGAGGCTGCAGTGAGCTGAGACTGCACCAGCGCACTCCAGCCTGGTGACAGAGTGAGACTCCATCTCAAAAAAAAAAAAAAAGAATTCTAAGTGAAATGTGGACTCTCTGTATGACTTTATGGAAATTTGACTTTATGTTACTTTGCTTCCTTAGCCAATAACATACTTTGCTCTTCCTTTGTTTGGCTGCTGCTTTCTAACCTTCAATAACATTTCATAAATCTTTCCCACGTAATCTGGACTTTCTTTGTTCTTTATTTCTAAGATTTTGTAGTTTTTAACTGTAACATTTTTCTATTTCTACCTTTATCTCATTATTCGCATACACAGAAAAAAACATCAAATTTAAACCTATTTTGATTATAGTTATGTTAAATTTCCTTGCTAATTCTAGTTTAAAAAGACAATGGCTTGTAGGCTTTTCTTGGAGCACGACTGAATCATTGGCAGACTGCAATAATGTTGTCTCCTTTTTTCCAGTATTTCTACTTACTATTAATTTTTTTCTTATTTCTCTCATAGAATATCCAAAACAAGATATTCTATGAGAATAATAAATCATATTTATTTAAATTTATTTTACTCAGTTTTTCAAAAAGTTAATAATGATTCCTAAAATTGAATTAAATGCCTTCTCAGGATTTAAAAAAATGTAATTGTTTATTTTTTCTCTTGTAATTTGTTGACATAATTAATTATTTAGGTAGATTTCCTTGGAATATACCCTACTCAGTCATAGCATGTTTTTTATGCACCGCTAAATTCTATTTGCTAATATTTTAAGCAGCAGCTTTCAATCTATGTTCATGAATGCAATGATGATACATGCATAGTTTTTCATGGGTCCTATATCAGGCTTCATTGTTAACTTTAGAATGGCTTCATAAAACATGCTGGAGAGCTTTCTAAATTTTTCTGTGGTCTAGTATAGTTTTAGTGCAGCAATTCTCAAAAGTGTGGTCCATTTAGGGGATTGGTGAGGTCAAAGCTATTTTTTACAATAACACTAGCATTATCTGCCCTTTTCAGGACGTTGACATTTGCACTGAAGGTACAAGAAACAACAGTCAGCGTGCTGATACATTAGCGTGAGTCAAAACACCTGCACCAAACCTTACTGGCTGTCACAGTCTTCACTGCCACAGGCTCACAGAAAAAAAAAAAAAAGCCAGTTTCACTTAAAGATGTTCTCAATAAAGCAGTAGAAATTACTAATTTTATTAAATCTTGACACTTGAATAAGCATCTTTTTAATATTCTACGTGATGAAACAGGAAATACACATAAGGCACCCTGCTGCATACAAAAGCGTGATGGTGGGCTTTAGAAAAAGCATCGTGCAATTGAATACAAATGGAACTATCTTTTTTTCCCCTTGGAATATTGCTTTTACTAGAAAGAAGAAGCAAGAGACAAACTGGTTACTCCAAGTTGGGTATCTGGTGGACATTTTTTTGCAAATGAACAAAGTGAGCCTATCTTTTGAGGCAAACACCAGACAATATTTGCTGCTAGTGATAAAAGTGAGCTTTCGGTAAAACTTAGCATTTTGGAAAGTTGTATCTGTCACCATGAGCTTGATGTCCTCCCAGGGAATAAAGGCTTTTCTGGTTGCGTGCAGTGGCTCACGCCTGTAATTCTAGCACTTTCGGAGGCAGAGGCAGGCGGGTCACTTGAGCCTGAAAGGCGGAGGTTGCAGTGAGCTGAGACTACGCCACTGCACTCCAGCCTGGGAAGCAGAGCAAGACACTCTCTCTCTATCTCTCTCTCTCTCTCTCTCTCTCTCTCTCCCTCCCCCCCCCCGCCTCTCTCCCTCCCCCCTTCTCTTTTCCTTCCTTCTTCCCTCCCTCCCTCCCTCTCTTTCTTTCTTGTCTTGCTCTGTCGCCAAGGCTGGAGTACAGTGGCTCCATCTTGGCTCACTGCAACCTCTGCCTGCCAAGTTCAAACAATTCCCCTGCCTCAGCCTCCCAAGTAGCTGGGACTACAGGCGTCCGCCACCGTGCCTGGCTAATTTTTTTGTATTTTTAGTAGAAACACGGTTTCACCATGTCAGCTAGGCTGGTCTTGTGCTCCTGACCTCATGATCTGCCCACCTACCTCAGACTCCCAAAGTGCTGAGATTACAGACGTGAGCCACCGTGCCTGGCCTGATTTTCTTTACATACGTAATACTGCCACAGATCAAATGCAGAAGTAGAGAGGAGAATCCATTGTTCTCCCTCTAAGTTAGACATTAAGGAAGTTTGCAACAATATAAAATCCAGGGGGCCCAGAGATTATTATTCATGGTTTACTCTTCACCTGTCTTCTCGAAAATCTGTTTCACTCTTTTTTCTTGATATTCCAACTTTCTTTGCTAAACAGTTTTCTGGTAACCGGCCAATATGGGAGGTGGATCATCGTGGCCGGCGCTGTGCTGGAAATGTTTAAAGTATGGCCACTCTGGGGGAAGAAAAGGTGTGCACATATATACATAGGATTTTTGCTGACATAAAGCATGCAGAGGACACAAGTTATAAATACTAATAAACTGCACGATACTCTTTATCGTAAATTCCATATAGCCCATTGATTCTCCCAGAATGCTTTCATTGATTTTTGCAGCACTCCTGCCTCCCTAGCCAACCTATGGTTTTAATTGATGAACACGTCCAGCTCCATCTGACATGAACACTGGCTGATATTTTTGCTTCAATCAATGAATAAGACAAAAGTGAAACAACAAAGATGTATGTCAGAACTTCACTTGTTTGTCAATGACAGGAGAGACTCAACTGCATCAGATGATAGTCTTCAAATACAAGAAGAATATTTCCTTAATTTTTTTGTCCTATTTACTAAGTAACGGGTACAGACACGACACTTTTAAATTTAATTTTTCTTTGGGAGGCCGAGGTGAGCAGATCACTTGAGGCCAGGAATTCAAGACCAGCCTGGCCAACATGGCAAAATCCCATCTCTACTAAAAATACTAAAATTAGCCAGGTGTGGTGACGCATGCCTGCAGCCCCGTCTACTCGGGAGGCTGAAGCATAAGAATCGCTTGATCGTGAGAGATGGAGGTTGCAGTGAGCAGAGATTGTGCCACTAAACTGTAGCCTGGGCGACAGAGGGAAATTCGGTCTCAATAAATAAATTTAATTTTTATCGGTGGTTCTCCACTAGAGAGAGATTTGGTTTTTCAAAGGACATTTGGCAATCCAGAGTTTTTTTTTTTTTTTTGGTTGTCACAACTAGGAAAGGATGTGACTGGCATCTAATGACATGAGGCCAGGCGCATCCCTCGACAAGAAATTATGTGGTCCACGGTTAAAAAACCCTGATCTGTATTATGAACATTTTCTCCAGAAACTTGAAAGTTTAGATAGCCAACAAAACAATAGCTCAAGTTTGCCAATTTTTGCTGTGTAAATGCTCCCACTGTGATGGTTAATTTTCTGTGTCAACATGAGAAGCCTAAGGGATGCCCACCCAGATCCCGGTAAAACATTATTTCTGGGTGTGTTTGCGAACACGTTTCTGGGAGAGATTAGCATTTGAATCGGTGGACTGAGTCGTGAGTGGGCATCATCCACTTTGTTGAGGGCCAGGAGAGAAGAAGAAGGGTGAATTCTCTCTTTCTTTAATTAATTAATTTTATTTTTAGTAGAGATGGGGTCTTGGTATGTTGCCCAGGCTGGTCTTGAATGCCTGGCCTCAACCGAGCCTTCTGCCTTGACCTCCCAAAGTGTTGGGATTACAGGCGTGAGCCACCGTGCCCCGCCTCTCTCTCTTCTTGAGCTGGACATCGCCTTTTATTCCCCTTTGCCATCAGAATTCCGGGTTCTTGGGTCATCAGACTCTAGGACTTATACTAACTCGGCCAGCTCAACCTCCCATCTCCCTGTTCTCAGGCCTAAGGCCTCCAGCTGAATGACACCCCTGACTTTCCTAGTTCTTCAGCTTGGAGATGGCAGATTGTGGGACTTCACCGCTTCCATAATTGCATGAGCCAATTCCCATAATAAACCTCTTCTGATAAACACCTATATATCCTAGTGGCTCCGTTTCTCTGGAGAACGCTGATGAATATAGTCACTAACGCTGATTCCCAGTTACCAGTGTGGGGTCTTCAAGCCTGGAACTGGTCAGGGGAGTGCGGGTGCCCCCATTTTATAGCATTTCCACCACAAAGATACATGCAGCAGTCCTAAATAACTTGGAGAGCATAACGGTAAGAATGCAGTAAAAGAAGAATTAGGTTCTGTGTATTCATTACATTCGTGTCTAATATCATTGATTTGATTACAAATAAACTCATTTGATTTTTGATAACGGCCATGTTTAACAATGACACAAAATTCTCAAAAATGTAACAGTTGGCTCTGGTGGGACAGTAAGCACTAGCCTGGCGGAAGTGTCTGTCACTCGGGAATTCACGTTTTATCTGTCCTGCGTCTTAGAAAGATCCACTCCATTCCAATTGTAGTTTTTTAGGGAAAGGACTCTGATTGTCCCAGATTGGATGAGGCATTCGCTGTGGTCTAACCCAACAAAGCAGTTTTGTAAATGTGGCTGGATCCGGAGGGAGCCTGTCTCCTTCCCATATGGAAATTCCCAGAAGCAGCATTACTGGGCGTGGACAGGTTCCCTTCAAGGCGCCTGTGACAGGGCTGCAGACAGCACCGACCCAGCCTTCCCCCTCTGCTCCCATTCTCAAGACTGCATTTCAGACAGCAAATGCACTTTCCCCCCCCAGGAGATGACAAAATTATATATATATATATTTGATACGGAGTCTCCCTCTGTCACCCAGGCGGGAGTGCAGTGGTGCGAGCTCGGCTTACTGCAATATCCACCTTCTGGATTCAAGCGATTCTCTTGCCTCTGCCTCCTGAGTAGCTGGGACTCCAGGTGCGCACCACCATGCCCGGCTAATTTTTGTATTTTCAGTAGAGACAGGGTTTCACCATATTAACCAGGCTGTTCTCGAACTCCTGACCTCGTGGTCTGCCCACCTCAGCCTCCCAAAGTGCTGGGGTTACAGGCATGAGCCAGCACGCCTGGCCAACAAAATAATATATTAGGTCGCCAGTTCTCAAAATGTGGCCCCTGGATCAACAGCATCCACTTTCCTTGGGAGTCTGTTCAAAATGCAGATGCTTGGGTCCCAGCCCAAGCCTATGAAAAGACCATTTCTGAAGTTGGGGACCAGCTGTCTGTGTTTCAAAAACTCCTCCAGGTTATCCCGAAGCACGTGAAGAACTGAGAGCCACCGTGTTGAGTCACAGAGCCTTTCTTTGCTGTTTAAGTTACATTCCATCTTTTAGGGCAGCAATGAAACAAATCCGGGTCATGCTGATTCAATCTGGCACTTCCCTTAAGTCTCCAGAAATGGCAAAATGACAAATAATTTCCTACAATGAGTCACCTCCACAGAGGAATATCTCATCTATCCTGTACCGATGCTTACTCTTTAGAGGATAACCGATTTTTAATTTCTGCAATTATAGCCATAGATTACACCGATAAATCGTATATAACTTACATCATTCAACATTTTAACTTTTCAAGAAATATTTCTTGATTCCCCAACTAGCTGGCTATCTCTTTGTGGGCAGGGTGTATGTTTTGGTTTAGGTCACAGAAGCTAATACACTACAGAGCTCATATGTAAGACAGTTAAATATTGGATTGAATAACTACAGAAATTTAAAAAATTCTTTGTCTAATCCTTTATTTCATAGGTATTCTTCAAAATTTGTCATATGCAATGTCTAAAGTAGACATGCTAGAAAATTTATAGTCTGAATAATAATCAAACAGAAAAGGACTGTTATCTGTACCTTCCCCCCCATATTATGAGATTTGTACCAAATTGTAGTATAAAGTAAAACATAAGGGTCTCCAGTTGTTCTGTGGTCCAGAGAAAGACTTGATATTTTGGTACTTTTCCTTCCAATCAATGTTTTATTATGTCTGTATGGTTTTGGTAAAAAGCAGAGCCCATATGCTATAAAGTTTCATTATTCTACCTTTGGACTGAACATTGTATCATGAGCATTCCCATACCACTGAAGTTTTTAAAACATGGTTTTTAATTATGCACGTTATTTGGTTGTATGATGTATGTTAACTGTATTTCTTTCTTTCTTTTTTTTTCTTTTATTTAGGTCATTTATTTTCCTTCTAGTCCTGGGTTCAGTACATAGATGGCTTCTCTTCACCCTTTGGGTTGACAGTTTTCTCCAGGTTGCTGCTCATGATATGATAAAGCTCAGCACAGAAGGCCCTCAGGTCGAGCACCACGGCTCTGAGCTCCCCATATGCTCCCTTATCTCTCTCGTACACCGAGGCCCAGTAATCCATCACAGGAGTCTCCTTGGAGGCCTTGGCCACAGCATCCCCATGTTCTGAGAAACACTTGGAAATGGTTGTCTGGAAAGCTTCCACTTTGGTCTTGATGGCATTCATCCTCTCCAGCACCTTCTCCTGGATTGCTACCCCAAAATCATTTCCATCTTCAATCTTGGGGATCAGGTGCTGGATCCATGTGATCACCAGAATGCATTTCTCTTTGAGAGTCCAGACTTCCGGCTTAACCAGGGCAAGCAGGGACAGGACCTTCTCATTCCCAGGGAGGAATCCACACGTAGGGACTTCTTTTCTTCTCCTGCGTATCTGTTTCCATCTCATCATCCTTGGAGGATCTGGGATGGGGGTGTCCACTGGGGCTGGAGGGAAGTTAGGTCAGCCACATCGAGGGAGTCCTCTTGCAAGAGCTGATTCAGGTATATGATTTTCTGTGGCAAGAATCTGTAGAGGAATTGCTCAGCCTCCTGGAAAAGATTCTGCCCAAAGACCTCCACCTGTTTGTTGGCCTTCCCCACACGGCTTGGCCATGCTGCTTCAAGTCGCTAGATCTCTGGTCTCCTGTATACACTATATTTCATTTAACTATTCCTCCACTTAGGATATTTGGGTTGTTTCCAGTTTTTCACTTTTATTTTTTATTTTATTTATTTTTGTTTTAGAGACAGTGTGTCACGCTGTCGCCCAGGATGGAGTGCAGTGGTGCGATCATTGCTCACTGCAGTCTTGAACTCTAGGGCTTAAGTGATCTTCCTGCCTCAGCCTCCCAAAGTGCTGGGAATACAAGTGTGAGCCAGCATTTCACTTTTTAAATAACGATTGTGATGAAATGGAATGCATGTTTTTTTTAAATGAATATGGTCTCTTTTAGGGTCAGGGTGATTTTTTTCTTTTAAATGTTTCTAGATGCTTCTGGATATCTTTTTTCCTCCCTTTTGAATTAAAACGCTCGCTTGTCAGTCGCTTGTTCAAGTATCTCTCTCAGTCACTCTTTGATCTCAGGCCTTAATCAGGATTTAGTGCATGTTTACATAAACAGAAATCAACGAAAGTCTAAAATGTAAGAGGAGGCTGTTAACTGTAGCTGGTACCTTCTCTGGTTTACACAGATAGTTTCCCAGCTGGCCAGGTGTGGTGTTCTTTGTAAACTTCCATTGCTGTCTCTGTCATCTCTCTTAACCCTTCAGGTTTTTTCCTGGCTAACAGTCCCTAATCCCTAAATCAGGAAAATGTTGATAAATTATTATTTGCCCATTGAATTAGTGGCTTGGGAAACCCACATTCACACAGGAGTGTTGCCATATTTACTTCAAGGAACTTTTCCTATGTTGCTTTATTTCTGGCAAAAGTCAGGTATATTTAAATTTATTTTTCAGACAGGGTCTTACTCTGTGTGCAGTGGCACAATCTCGGCACACTGCAGCCTCTACCTCCCAGGTTCAAGCAATTTTGCTGCCTCAGCCTCCTCAGTAGCTGGGACTACAGGCACCTGCCACCACATCTGGCTAATTTTTGGTATTTTTAGTAGATATAGGGTTTCACCATGATGGCGAGGCTAGTCTCGAACTCCTGACCTCAGGTGATCTGCCTACTTCGGCCTCCCAAAGTGCTGGGATTACAGGCAGGAGCCACCGAGTCAGAACTCAGATATCTAGTAGTTAAAATATTGCCACCCCCCACCAAAAACTTTCTCAATTGAAATGAACAATTCAATTGTTCATTTTTTGTTTTGATAAAGCATCTTACCCATTATCAACTGACTGAACAGAATATTTCTTATCTTTTTTGAGTGAGAAAAACAAAATGTCAAATATTGTTCAATTATGCTTTAACAAAACAATTTTCTTCCTTTTTTTTTTTTTTTTTTTTTGAGACAGTCTCACTCTGTCACCAGGCTGGAGTGCAGTGGCACAAGCTCAGCTCACTGCAACCTCTGCCTCTAGGTTCAAGCAATTCTCCTGCTTCAGCCTCCCGAGTAGCTGGGACTACAGGCATGCGCCATTACACCCAGCTTGTTTTTGTATTTTTAGTAGAGACAGGGTTTCAGCATATTGGCTCAGATGGTCTGGATCTCCTGACCTTGCAATCCACCTGCCGTGGCCTCCCAAGTGCTGGGACTACAGGCATGCGCCACCGCGTGGCCCCAAAACAATTTTTAAACATGCTTCAATGATATAAAACAAATATGTCCAATGTAAACAAGTTTTAGGGTCTTAAAAAAATCTCTGACATGATTTTTCTCTTCAATTTAACTTTTTTTTTCCCGTTGAGTTGGACTTAAAAAAAAAAAAAAGGAATTTCTGATTACATCTCCAGTCATGTCATTGAAAAATCTTGATTGCTAAACACATAACCAAGAAAGTGATTAGTTAGCTTGAGGTAAATGCTCAGTTATCACCAAGACTGGGAAGCAATCTAAAGCAGAGGGGGTAGAGATAAGTTGACTTCTAAAATGCCTTAAATGGATGTAGTCATTTAAGTTCACAAGAAATTTAACGAACTAGTAATGAACACTGCCCTTTCATTCTATACTTACAAGTTAGTATTATTATTTAGATTTTTCTCATTCTTTGGTACACGAATTTTGCAAGCAAGCAACTTCAGAAACCCTGATGTGAACTTCCAGTTAATAAAGATCTTGATTTAACTGGCATAATTGAGGTGTTCTTCGAGAAGGCTTTTGGAACTGAATTAGCAGGTGCAGAGGGTATTATTATAAGACCCAGGTTTCAGTCCACGTTCACATAAACCTATAGGGAAAACTGCAGGCACACTGCCGGAGGGCGCCGCCAGGTGGCACTCACGCACAGCTGCTTTGGCCACCACAGACGCCCCGGGGCGCTCTCTTCCCTCCTCTCGCTCATCCCAGCTTCCGCCGGAAGCGGCCCTTGTCTGTTGTTGTCCTCAGGTGTTTGGGCTTGTTGGGCTGTATATTCAGTAGGTTTGCGGCCGCCGGCCCAGTAGGGCTGTGTCCGAGGAGCTGGAGCGAGAAACTGGAGCTTAAATTCTGTCGGCGAGATGGACATTCTGAAATCAGAGATCCTTCGGAAGCGGCAGTTGGTGGAGGACAGGAACCTGCTGGTGGTGAGGACCCTGTGGTCGTGGGGGTCGGGATGGAAGAGTGAGACTGTGTGTTTCGGGGTGTCGGAGTTTTGGGGTGAGGGTGATGATACTCAGAGGATTTGGGCTGGGAAGGGGCTTAGCGAGAGTCCTGCCACCGCCCCTGGGAGGCTCCCTTTACATCCAACCCTTGGCGTCTCACTGAGGCTGGAAAATAGGGTTTGGGTGCAGGGAACTTGAGGCCAATTCGCGCTGACTTCCCAAAGCTGATCAAAAGGAAAACACCTGGGTCTGGGGGCGGGAACCTGAGGCCAATGAACGCTAACGTCCGAAAGCCAAGCCAAAAGGAAAAGCTCCATCCTCCCACCGCCGAGTAGCAAAGGCTCCAGGCGCCTCTCAGATGGTAAGGGAGCGTGCCCTGCATTGGCCGCAGGCCAAACACGGGCCATCCCTTCATCTGCACAGGGCGCCAATTCACGAAAGCCCTTAATTAGCCACAGACCAAACCCTTCATCCAGATAAGGGGTAACTGATAGGGACCTCAGAAGGAGTACCTGGAACCCAGAAAACTTTGTAACCGGGCCCTCGAGCCGCTAGCTCGGGCTCACTCGCATCCTGTGGAGTGCTTTCTCGCTTTAATAAGTCCCTGCTTTTGCTGCTTCATTCTTGTGCTTTGTTACTTTATTTGTGCGTTTTGTCAAATACTTTGTTCCAAACGCCAAGGACCAGGACAACTCACACTCACGGCCTCCCTTCCTGCAACATCTTGGGAGCCTTAGGGATGGAAGTGTGGGAATTGTAGGAGAACACCAGGTTTTGGCTGTTTTCCTCCTCTGATGCCCCTATTCCCCTCCAGTTTACTTAATTGCCCCCATCCCCACTTCCACCTGTTGGCATTCTGCGGACGCGCCCTGTTATACTGAGACTTCTCTTCCGCCTAAGGAAGGATTTGTGCCTAATTGAAACATGGAGGAAGGGCAGCCGGGCGCGGTGTCTCATGCCTGTAATCCCAGCACTTTGGGAGGCCGAGGTGGGCGGGTCACCTGAGGTCAGGAGTTGGAGACCAGCCTGGCCAACATGGTGAAACCTCGTCTCTTAAAAATATAAAAATTATCCGGACGTGGTGGTTAGCGCTCATAAACCTAGCTACTGAGGAGGCTCAGGCAGGAGAATCGCTTAAAGCGACATCACACC
The DNA here is from genome assembly GCF_049354715.1 of Callithrix jacchus. NCBI lineage: Eukaryota > Metazoa > Chordata > Mammalia > Primates > Cebidae > Callithrix > Callithrix jacchus. Next base: position 14,560,981 of record NC_133508.1, read on the forward strand.
CCTGCACTCCAGCCTGGGCAACAGAGGGAGACACCATCTCAAATAAAACAAAAAATTCTTTCTAGCTAGGCGTGGTGTGCGTGTCTAGTACCAGCTGCTCCGGAGACCAAGGCGAGGAGGAGAGCTTGAAGCCCAGGAGTTCAGGCTATGGTGAGCTGTCCTCATGCCACTGCACTCCAGCCTGGGCAAGAGGGCAAGTCCCTGTCTCTAACAATAAATAAATAATAAAACTTCCTTTTTAATATTAAATCTCAATCTTGTCACTCTATTCCTCCTCCTCCCCTCTTCCTCAACACATGCAAAGTTACCACTGCTTTTCACTCACAGTGCGGATGTCATTAGAGTGAGCAGGCAGATAGTGCCTTACTATAGAAAACAGTTTCTACCTTCTGAGTCCTCTCAGAGGGTCTCCAGGACGCATAGAAATCTGTGGGTCACAGGACATCTGAGTTACTTGGATGTTGCGTACGACTGATGAATATGATGGAGTGTAAGTAAGAGTTCTTAGCTTGGTAGGTGGCAAATTCCATGATCATTGAAACTTTAAAAACGATTCGAAAAATGGAGGTAATAGAATGCCATTTGGTAGATAAGGGGGAAGCTTGTTCATATTTGTAACTGAATGTTTTTACGTCTACTGCAGGGACCTTTTTCTTTGGATAAGTGGTTTGGGAGTATTTTAAATTTAGGTGTTGGAATAGATAGTTCATGTTAGGAAGGGCCAGAGTGTTGAAATCTAAGTGCTTTAAAGGGAATAGTGAGTCACAAAATACTGAGCCCATCTTCATGGTTTACAAAATAAATATTTGCATAATTATGTTCTTTGTCGTTGAAATGGACCAATCTATCAAAATGATCATCTTAAAGAAACCCTCTAGATTCTTCAGGGTCGTTTATGATTTATAATATACAAACTTTTCCTGGCTGTCTTTCATTTTTTAATTTAGCAGTTGATTTAATAATCACATAATTCCAATCCGAAGATAAGATTGATTTTTCCAATCACAGAGCAGTCCAGACGCACAAAGGGCATACATGGAGTGGGAATTAAAGCACTGACATTCATAGTTTCTATTAACAGTGATGTTAGGCATCACGTAACGTGAACAAAGGGTTTGAGGACCAGAGTCCCAGCTGCTGCTACTCATTCTTCCTGAGTTCTGGGAATGTCACCTAACCTAATTCTTGGCTTCTCACCTCCAAAAAAGGGTGAATACTATCCCCCCACCCATTCTCAGGATAGTTTTCATGTTCAGATGATGCCATTGGTTCCTTACCCCAGGAAAAAACTTCATCTTTATATCGAAAAAGCTGTGCTTGTTGTGTGGTAGATAAGTCTGGAAATATTTGAGAATGAACTTAGAAAAACTTTATTCTGAAAGTTTTAAACATAGTAATAGAGTTTAAAGACAAAAATAGAGAAAATTGTATGATGAGTCCCTGTATATCCTTCCCCTGACGCATGTAACTCTGAAAAATGACATGTCCTTTTATAGCTGAAATCTGATCACACCCAACAAAATTGAAATTAGTTTGTTAATCTTATCAAATACTCTCACATTCATATATTTTCCGACATAATTAAAATATATACATATTTATACTTCTACAGTGTTTTTTCAAATCACATCAACATAAAGTTTGCTCATGACATTTTTTTTATTATGAATCTTGGCTTCTTTTAATGAAGAACATTTTCATTTTCCCAGTTTCCCCAGTTTTTTCCCCTGCCATTGACTTGCTGGAGAAATTGGGGCTAGTTTTGTAAAATGTCTTCAGTTTGTCTGATTGTGCCCTGGCATATTGACACTTAGTTAATTCCTCTGTTCTCTATATTTAAAAAAGAATACTTTGTAGACAATGCTGGGTAATTCCTGTGGTATAACATAGGTGGTACGTAATCTTACACATGCCAAGCTCGATCATTGGGTTCAAATGTTGGCAGGCTGATCTTTCCATTGTCACCATCAGCCTTTTTCATAAGGTTTCAGCATCCATTGATGATCATTGCCTGAGTGAATGAGCTTTGGAACTGTAAGTGCTAAATAACGTGTGGAGGTAGTTAGTGTAGAGGTAGTAGTGTATCATTACTGTTAATACAATAGGGCAGTACCTTCATTTGAACAAAGTTGTCAGTTGAGTAATGCCCAAGAGCCATAGCAACAGGCCTCCCGATTACGGACTGTAGATGTAACAATAAGGGTACATTTATGTATAGTATGGAAAGGACTGACATCTTTCTAGATGCAAACAAGACTTAGGACTGCTCTCTTTACATCAAATCATGTTAAAACAAATACCTTGTGAGGATCACTGGAGTCCAGGAAGTCAAAGTTGTGGCCTTAATTGTGCCACTGAACACCAGCGTGTGTGACAGAGAGATACCCTGTCTCAAAAAAAAAAAAAAAAAAAATCTGGAAAGACACACAAAGCCCCAAGTATCCTTAAATTATTTTTTAAATAAAAAGGTTCACCAAGACCACCCTATATCTAGACTAAGGATCGACATGATAAGGTTCCAGGTAACAAGAAAGAACTTAGACATACTCTTGGAGTTCCCTTGTTATGTGGGATTTCAAATGTAGGCCATGTATGTCGTACCTTTGTTTCCGTTAGGAAAAAATAATTGAGATATACCATTTTATGTGGTTCTTAATGAATCCATTTGAAGAATTACCTTTGAACTCAAATGTTAGGAAATTAAAACAGTGTGGACATGGGGAAAATATTCTTGGCCTCCTCTTTGCTGAGGAACATCCCTGCTAATATGATACTACAAGAACAATCCTTGACCTCATCACACATCAGAGCCCATAGTCGTTGTGGGGGGTTGGCGATGTGTTTGGGGAGTCAATGTATTTATCTCTGGAACCAAAAGAATTTATCAAATTCTTGAGAGACTGAAGAATGTTTTCAAAAGGTTTCTAAAGGTACTTGTTGACTATGGGACATGAATTTTGCCCAAGGATATATTACTAACATAATTTTTTTCTTTAACAGGAAAATAAAAAATATTTCAAGCGTAGTGAACTTGCCAAAAAAGAAGAGGAAGCATATTTTGAAAGATGTGGCTACAAGGTAGGAATGCCTGCTTTTATGTTAAATTGTGTGTTTCTGAGTTTTAATTTATACAGCTGTTATTAAATGACAATCATTGATCTCTGTTCAATTTATCAATGTTATACGTTAGCCTATAAATGAGAAGCCATCTGGAGAGGTATGAGTTTTTGGTTTTGCATTTTAAAAAAAATCTTGAATTCAGGAAAATACATGCATGACTTTTGGCTTGGAATGGTTTGGCTTTTTGTGGATGGCATGAAGTGGCTTGACACCAAAGCTTGAATTTTTTTTTTAAATTAAGTCCTGAATCTGAGACTGCCTTATTTTCAACTCCACCACCACTCCTGTCCCCCACCTCTCCCAATAAAACAGCCTATTGGAAAGAGTTCAAAATGTTTATGCATCTAGCCACAGCAGTAGTAGTGGTGGTAATTTCCCTGCCTTCTCTGGAATATTTTAAGCCATTCATTTTATGTTTGCATTGTTAATACGTCCTTTTGGGTCCTAAGAACCTCTGCCTGAAATCTAAAGCCAGATATATTTATATGCTTTTGTTGAAATAAGGTATCACATTTCAAACAATGTTTAGTCTATTGGATAGAAAATGTAATCTTGGAATATTTCTTAGAAATAAATAAGTTGAGGCTGGGCGTGGTGGCTCATGCCTGTAATCCCAGCACTTTGGGAGGCAGGTGGATCACAAGGTTGGGAGTTCAAGACCAGTCTGGCCAACTTAGTGAAATCCTGTCTTTACTAAAAATACAAAAAATTAGTAGGGCAGATACTTGGGAGGCTGAGGCAGGAGAATTGCTTGAATGCGGGAGGCGAGGGTTGTATTGAGCCAAGTTCGCGCCATTGCACTCCAGCCTGGCAACAGAGCGAGACTTCGTCTCAAAAAAAAAAAGGAAGGAGTTGTCTGGAAGGCTTTGCTTGTATATTTTAGAAGCATGACTGAAATTGTCTGAAATTATCTAGTTGATAATGTATTGTGGTTTTATTGGGAGGGGTTAAAGGGTATGAGGTGGAGAAGTTACGTTTAAATTATTTTGAAAGAAGACTATATCTAGCTTAATTTTTAACTCAAAGCTTAGAGATTTTATTGAAATACTTTTGCCAAATCATAAACTGGTAATGAACCTTTTGCTTGTGAAATATCAATATAAGATAATACTTTTGTGCATGTAATGAGGGAAGTTCTGGAAATGGATTTATCCTGCATAGCATTTTTAGAAGGAAGCATGAGGAATGCACCTGGTATGTATATGCATTTGGTTTTCTTTGTAGTGCTGGGAGAAGACACATATTAAAGAAAAATGTAATTTTCAAAAGATACTAAGTGACTTAAAAGTTACTTAAAAATGTAATTATATTTCTGATATGTTTTTAAAATATGGGAAAGTTTACACTTGTATTTTGATGTTTTTCCATAAAGATGTTTGTTTTATTTGCTTAATTAGGAAATGAAAATAAGTTTTATGTGAATAACCACTGAGTAGGTAATCGGGAGCTGTCATTTTTGCCTTGCCCAATGTTGTCTAACGCACACTTGGTCTGGGATAAGAATCACTTGCATAGGTTTACTCTGCTGGCGTGTGGCATTCCCAGAGTCCTAAATTTGAGCCTTTTCAACTTTTTGATAAGGTAGGAAAGTAATTTAATATAATGGCAGTTTTTGCTTTTGTTTAGTGTGCTTTTTTGTTGTTGTTGTTTATATAGAGGAAAGCACTGGAGAAAATAATTACTGTAAAGATACTTGCTTATAACTTTGAGTTTAGCTGATGAAATGACTTAGATCTTTTCCCCAGAGCTATTAACTGCCATTATATAATTAAATGTGTTTTTAATCCTGAGATTTTTTTGGGAAATATGTTTCTGTGCTTAAAAGGTAAAGCACAGGTGTTTCTAAAGATTTTAAATATTTCTGTCTTGGTAGTAATGACATAGTAGTCATTACTTTTATTCTTTTGTAGAAACTAGTTAGCATTTTTTAAGGCTTGCTGCTGATTTGACCTGCAAAAATATAAAGGCTTCGTTTGTTACCTTAATTTTACCTCAATGTCAATTAGTTCTGGTAAACACAGACTTGAACCGTAAGTTGTAGAATCATGAATTATGTAATTTTCACCATACAGCCTTTCTTCATGTGAGTTTCTTTCTTAATGTTGATCTTTTACGTTCATTTGATCTTACTCCTACTTTCAGCATTTCAGATTTATCTTATGGTCAAATGGAAAACCACGTTTCAGTGTTTTTTTTTTTTTTTTACAGACTCCATAATGGGGCTTGTAAATTGCTTAGTTCAGTTTTCCTAAACTGAGACTTGAGCAACAGATTTGAGAAAATATGCGAAGAGATTTTGTTTTTCCTACAGATTCATATGAAGAATGCCCTCTCTTTCCCTGGGTGGCATGAATAGAGAGGTGCCCTGCAGGGTTCATAGCTCAGGCTGTGGACCAGCCCTGTAGAGCATTAGGAATTTTTCCGTATGTCCAACAGTGATTTCCATACATTTGATATAATATGTTTCGAAAAGCTGGAGCTTTGAGCTTCACAGGTTGCTGTTGCAAAGAAATTCTTTTGTCTTCAGTGTAAAGCTGAGCCATAATCAAATAACCCTCTAAGGTGATTAAAGAGGAAAAGCAAGTCGATTGTTTTTAAGGAAAAAGTACAGCTCTTTAGAGTCCGGGGAGAAGGAGACTGCTAACTTCCGCCCTGCTGAATTTGGAATTTGCAAACCGTAATCGTCGTATCACTCTTCTGTAGCAAGAATGCTGATTCCTTTGTGCATGCTCTGCACTTGTGAAGCCTCTGACGTGGATACGTTTGGCCCTCTCTTACAAGCATGCACATTTGTTATGAGCTCTTTCCTTAGAGGAACATTAGAAAACCTTCAGTGTCGAAAACATGGTTAATTTCCATGAATAGCTAAGGTAATAGAATGGTAAATATTAATTATATTTTTAAAGCTGAATTTCATTTCTTTTGGCAATTAATATAGATACAGCCTCAAGAGGAGGACCAGAAACCATTAACTTCATCGAACCCGGTGTTAGAACTTGAACTGGCAGAGGAAAAATTACCCATGACGCTTTCTAGGCAAGAGGTAAGTTTAGTTGTGGTTGTTTCATGATAAAAAGTAAGATCTCGACAGTGTTTACATTTATCTCCAGCTTTTCCAATAAGTTGAATGTCATTATTTCCTGTATAAAGTGACTGACCTAAAAATACTGTGCAGCTAGTTTTCTTCATGAAGTTCTAAACTACTCACTGCTTCTTGATACTATTATCTTAACTTTTTTTAGAGCGTACCCTTTTAAACTTTAAAAAAAAAAGATATTCAAAAATAAGTATAATTAAATGTATTTATGCTAATTGTTTATGGTTAAATTATTATAATTACTATATTGTTTTGTAACATACTTCTTTTTCCCTTATTTAATAAATAGTACATCTTTCCAGATTAAAATACAGAGATCTGCATAATTTTGAATGAGTATATAATTTTTCATTGCTTGTTTGCGGCATAATATTTATATATTTATTTTTGAGACTGATTCTCACTGTGTTGCCCAGGCTCGAACGCGGTGGTGTGATCTTGCTTCACTGCAACCTCCACCTTCAGGTTCAAAGGATTCTCCTGCCTCAGTGTCCTGAGTAGCTGGGATTACAGGTGCCTACCACCACACCCAGCTAAAATTTTTTTTATATTTAGTAGAGATGGGGTTTCATCATGTTGGCCAGGCTGGTCTCAAACTCCTGACCTCAAATGATCCACCTGCCTTGGCCTACCAAAGTGCTGGGATTACAGGTGTGAGCCACCCTGTGCCTGGCTGCACCGTAATATTTTAAAAATCATTTATTAATGATCTTCAGCATATCCTTATTATAAATAATACTAAGATGAGCATCCTTATATAGACATCATTGGATGCATAATGTGTGACTATTTCCTTTGGAAGCATTTCTAAAAGCATGATATCTAGGGCAGACACAATGTATATTTTTAAGACTTTGCTCCGTATTACCAGACAAGTCTTAGGTATTAGACTTGTTTCACTTTATACTCTTCGCTGTCGTGTTTATAGTGTTTGTCTATACCTTGATCGGTATCAACTATTATTTTACTTAAAAAAAATTTAAAAATACTCATGTGATACAAAGAAATCAAATGAATACAGAAGGCTGTAAACCAAAAATTTCTTCTTTTTTCTATCTTCCATTTCCCCCAGTCCCCCTCACTCTGCCCCCGTCTCCTCTCAGTCCTTCTGCTACCCAGTTCTTCACCTGTACAAGCATCAGTGTGTATGTGTATACCTTTTTTCCCTTTCACACAAACAAACACGATTATTTATATGCGTTTGTGCCTTAGTCTTTACACTCAAAATACATTTTGAAGGCCATTTTGTGTTGGGGGGGGGTGTGCCTGAACATTTTTCACAGTAAACGTGATTAAGGCAGGTTAGCTGGTCTGTTCTCCGTTTCCTTATGTCTGAATGAGGGTGATAATTGGGTCTACCTCAGGAGACTTTCATCATAAAATAAGGTAATACATGAAGAGAACAACAGTACTTAATAGTGAGCTACTCAACACATTTAGGTATTGTTTTTAGTAATAGTTTTGTAATTTATTAAAATTAGCCCTTTACTGATGGATATTTAGATTAATTATTTGCCATTACATACAGTGCTAAGGAGAACGTCCTTATACATATGTCTTGATATTTGCAAGAGTTTACAATAGGTAATTTCCTAGGAAAAGAATTTCTGGTCAGAGAGAGTGTCTGTGGTATGTCAAATTGTCTTACAAAGAAGCTGTGCCAATTTACATTCCAACTTTAAGTTTGTAAGACCATTTTCTTAGCATTTCAGTCAACTATTTTCAAATGTTTTAGTCTTTGCCAATCTGAAAGCAGTATTATTTTAAATTTTTGCCAAACCGATGGGTGAAATAGGTATCTTGTGTTAACTGGAAACTTTCTATTAGTGATTATTAGAATTGAACATGTTTTCATGTGTTCAGTGGTCATTAATGTGTTCTTTTTTGTGGAATTGCTGTTTTCATTTTGTGAAATTTGTCTTTATTTTAAATTAACATGTATATGTTAAGGGTGTTAACCTGTGTTCATAGTGTATATGTATCAGATATACATAGTGTGTATATATATGTGTACACACACACACATATATATATGTCAGTGTATTTGTGTTTTGCCATGCAGAAGTTTTAAATTTTTATGTGATGACATCAATCTTTTACATTATATTTTTTGTTTTGGGTATCATGCTTAAAACGATTTCTTCCATTCCTAAGAGTTAAAAAAATATGTATTATTTTTACTACCTTTATGAACTATGTATAGAAAATACTATTTTCTTTATATTTTAATTTTGTATCTCAAGTGAGCATGTATTAACTTCATAGTCAGAAAAATACCTAAAATTTCCTGTCACTTACATGTTTTAGAAATCTGTTACTTTTTGATTTTTTGAGACCAAGTCTTGCTCTGTCACCCAGGCTGGAGTGCTGTTGCGTAATCTCAGCTCACTGCACCCTCCACCTCCTGGGTTCAAGAGATTCTCATGCCTAAGCCTCCCGAGTAGCTGGAACTATAGGTATGCGCCACCATGCCTGGCTAATTTTTTAGTGGAGATGGGGTTTTGCCATGTTGGCCAGGCTGGTCTTGAACTCCTGACCTCAAGTGATCTGCCTGCCTCAGCCTCTCAAAGTGCTGGGATTACAGACATGAGCTGCTGCACCTGGCCTAGAATTTACTTTATCTTTAAACATCGAACAGTTTAGGTTAAAAGACAGTACTTTTAAGAAGTTGTTCTTTTTGTGAGATTCATCATTATTAAATCGTTACTGATTAATAGTGGCTCATCAATTAAGTACTAGACATGATACGGGGAAGATGTCTCTGCCCTCACCGAGGGAGCTTCTATTGAAATAGTAAAAGAGGAGTCAGAGGCTCAAGTTCTTTCTCTGATGTCCTTTTAGTCTCTGTGTCATTTTTTTTGGTGGTATGGGGCGGGGGAGTGGTATATTTCAGCTTTTTTATTGAGAAAAGTTAGAATAATAGAATTCTTGTGCTAAAAGAAATTTCCAAGTCAGGTAGTGTATTACCTTGCAGAACCACTGTCTCGTAATTCCAGATAGATGAGAGTTAATTATTTAAACTGATATCTGGAAAATAGTAAGCGCTCCTCACTAGATGCCTACGTTACAGCACCCAGTCTTAAGCAGTGTTTTACAGTCATAACTAGCTCACATCCCTTTTTGTTTCTCTTTAGGTTCTTTTTGTTTTTGATTGACTGACTTAGGGTCATCTTTCATTTTTATGAGTCCTCAGTAGTCTCTCTGTCACACCTCTGTGATTGTGGATAGGGCTGAATGTAATTCATAGAGATATAGTGTCTAGATCAAAGGCTGTGGATTCTGTACTTCTCACAGGTTGACATGCTGGCAGTATTATTTTTTAGTTCTACATTACCACATTTTTATGATGGACGTTGCACAAAAGGCAACTTTCAGAGGAATGATGACTGACTCTAGAATCCTATGAATCATAATCATCATATGGAGATTAGGTGAAGGAATTTAGAATACTGAGGCTGGAGAGAATTATTAGAGATATCTTAAAGAATGCATTGAAAGTAGCTCTGCTTTTGGAGAATTGGAATATTCTCTGTGGTTTCATAAAGTGAAACTAGGATAAATGGGTAGAAGTTTGAGGGAAGTAGATTTCAGTTTTGAGAAGTAAAACACATCTGTTCAAACAGTGGGACGGGATGTTTCATGAAGAAATATAATTCCTGTCATTGGTCAGACTGGGACCTGACAAGGGTGTTTATGAGGTCATTTCTACATTGATTGGAGATAGCATTAGATGACCTCTTTTTTTTTTTTTTTTAGATGACCTCTTAAATTTCTTTTTTTTTGAGATGGAGTTTTGCTCTTGTTACCCAGAGTGGAGTGCAATGGCGCGATCTCGGCTCACCGCAGCCTCCGCCTCCTGAGTTCAAGCAATTCTCTTACCTCAGCCTCCTGAGTAGCTGGGACTACAGGCACGTGCCACCATACCCAGCTAATTTTTTGTATTTTTAGTAGAGACGGGGTTTCACCTTGTTGACCAGGATGGTCTCGATCTCTTGACCTCGTGATCCACCCGCCTCGGCCTCCCAAAGTGCTGGGATTATAGGCGTGAGCCACCGCGCCTGGTCTTAAATTTCTATTTTAATCTCAAACTTCTGTTAATCCAGTGGGAGCCCTCCCAGTGGATTCTAGGTGTGATGCTATTTATGCTCCAAGGTAAAACTCTTGGTGTTTCTTATTTTTGTGTTTTAAAAAAATTTAGACTAGTCTTTATTTTGTTAATTAAGTTTTCTGGTTCTTCTTTTTTAAAATGAAATATAGCATGTATATAAAGTGTATGAAACATTACGGCAATATCTTACACATGTGAATAATTATGAATAATTACAAAATATTCATGTAACCATCACCCAAGTTTGGAAATAGATCATCAGCATCTCGAAAGCTGTGCATGTGCAGGTTATAAACTCCCTTTCCTCTGAGGGAGAAGTTTTTGGTGTGATGGTGGTATCACAATGCTGACTCTCCATCATGGTAATTGCGTTATCAGCTGGCTTCAGATTTTATTTTCCTTCTCTTTGTAAATGCTGTTATTCCCTCCCATTTTAGTGTTTTTCCTGTGTGTCCTGTTGCACAGATTGGTCCTACCAAAGCAGTTAGCTAAACGACCTAAACTTTATGGTTACCTAAGGTGCAATAATAACACAGTATATGTTTTCATGGAAAATTAAAGAATAAACAGCTTCCTTTTTGCATCTACATTTCAAAACAAGTGTGTGGTCACCAAAAACATGCTGACATAAGGGATTACTGTGGTCTTTCCAGTGTTTCTTAACGAAGACAGAACAGTTAGAGGTATATAAAATGAGGGCCAAAATCATGCCCTTTTTCTTACAAAAAAGAATTTTTTTTTAATCTCACAATAAAAGAGGTGGTTTATATTAGGATCGTTCTTTAGATTTGAATTGTAGATTCATAGACCACTTTCTGGGAGCTATTCGGTAATAAAATTAATAACTGACTTTTGAGTCAAAATAGGTTTTTAACTAAAGAACTTGATTTTGTCTTTGATTCAGAAACAGCTTTGTTTAGCCTAATTGAAATGCTTTAAAATATTTGAAGGCTTTTATACTTTACACAGAAACATGTGTTTAATTAGCTTTATTAAACCTAGGCTTGGCTTTTAAGGTACGATATACAAATTGTTTTGAGATGTGTATTTTTTTCCTCTCTCAAAAGTTAAATAATTTACCGAGTGTTTGTTTCACTTTATAGGTCATCAGAAGGTTGAGAGAAAGAGGAGAACCAATCAGACTATTTGGAGAAACCGATTATGATGCTTTTCAACGTTTAAGAAAAATAGAGATCCTCACACCAGAAGTTAACAAGGTTAGAGGACAGAACAAAGCTCAAAAAATGCCACTGTACCTTGTACACTAGGATAGAGTTTCACTAAGTGCATTACCATAGGCAGCAGTGCAAGAAGAAAGTGGACAGATTACTGCTCCTGAATGGAAGTTTCCATTAATTTTTTGAAAAACACATGTCTTAAGTATAATGTTTAGTGCATTTTGACAAATACATACAAGCATGTAACCACTGCCCTTATAAAGAAACAGAACATTTTCACCACCAAAGAAATACCCCCGAGAGCATCAGGAAGAGCAGCAAATAGATGCTGGGCTTAGTCCCTGGGTGATGGGCTGATCTGTGCAGTGACAGCATGACACACGTTTACCTATAACAACCCTGCACATGTACCCCTGAACTTAAGCGCTGAGAAAAAAGGAAATTTCCCCACGTCCCTTATCAGCCAATCCCCATATCCCTCCTCTTCCACTCCTGGGCAGCCACCGTTTGAATTTTGTCTTCATGGATTAGTTTTGCTTGCTCTACTATTTCATACAGATAGACTCATAGGGTGTGTGTCTGGCTTCTTTTGCTCAGCATAACAGTTTTTAGGTTCATCCATGTTATTGCAGATATCACTAGTTTCCTCTTCATTTTTCAGTTATACTCAGTTATATGAGTATTCAAAATTCATTTCCAGCTTTGGGCTATGGGGAGTCAAACTGCTATGACCATTCTTACGCAGATCTGTTTTTGGAACTATGTTATTTTTCTTGGGTAAATATGTTATATCTTTTGGGAAATACCTAGAAGTAGAATTGGTGGAGAGTAAGAGTAGATGTTGGCTTAACTTCCTAAGAAATGCCACTCATTTCCAAACTTCAGCATGTGGTCTGGTTTTTAAAATTGTAACCCTTCTCTTGTGTCTGGTAGTAGCACACTGTGGCTTTAATCACACTGTCTGATGACTAAAGAGGAGGAGCATCTTTCCATAGACTTGTCTTATATTTTTGTGAAGTCCAGTTTATGCAGTGTCTATTAAAAAAGTCTTTCCTTCCTTATTTATTTTTGAGACATGGTCCTTCTCTGTCACCTACACTAGAATGCCGTGGCATAGCCATGGCTCACTGCAGGCTCAGCCTCCTGGGCTTAAGCAGCCCTCCCACCTCAGTCTCTGGAGTAGCTGGGATTACAGGTGCCTTTTGTTCACTTTAAAGATTAACTTGTCTTTTTGTTGATGGATTATAGGAATTCTTTATATATTCTGGATAGAAGTTCTTTGCCAGATATATGGAAATGTTTTGTGGCTATTTTCTTGTAGTTTATGGCTTTCCTCTTAATTGAATCTTTTGGTGAATAGAAGGGGTGTGTGTGTGTGTGTGTGTGTGTGTGTGTGTACGTGTACGTGTACGTACACACACACTTTTTGAGACAGGGTCCTACTCTCACCCAGGCTGGAGTTCAGTGGCAAAATCATGGCTCATTTGCAGCCTCAAACTCCTGGGCTTAAGTGATCTCCAACCTTAGCCTTCCAGGTAGCTGAGACCACAGGTGTGTACCACTATGCCCAGCTGATTTTTTAATTGTTAGGGAGATGGGGGTCTCCTTATGTTGCCAGGCTGATCTTGAACTCTTGGACTCAAGCGATCCTCCTGCCCTGGCCTCCCAAACTGGCCAGCCCAGAAGTTTTATGTTTTTATGAAGTCCAGTTTATCAGTTTTTTCTTTTATGGTCATTGCTTTTTGTGTCCTGCTTAAGAAATCTTTGCCTATCCCAAGGTTTCAAAGAGATATTCTTTATTTTCTTCTAGAAGCTTAATATTATAGTTTTGCTTTTACATTTAAGGCTCTCATCTTGTTTCATGGCTTAGCATATAGTGTATTCCATGGGCTCTTGAAAAAAGTACTGTTTTGCTTTCATGGTACAGTTCTACACATGTCAGTGATGATAGTGTTGTTCAGATGTTCTGTGGCCTTATTAACTCTGTATCTATTTGCTCTCTCAATTATTGAGAGACAGGTGTGGTATCTATGACTATGTAACAGACTACCCCAAAACTTACTAGTGTTTATTTGTTATAAATTATTATTATAACATCTGTTTTTGGTGACAAGCCGCCCCGAAACCTGGTAGCTTAAGATCATTTGTTATTGTCTTAACCAGCTGTGTGGTTTGTTACTGGGCTGGATGGAGCAGTGTCTTGCTTGGGGTCTTCCTTGTGATTGCAGTCAGATGAAGGCTGTGGCTGAAGTCATCTGAGGCTGTCCTGGACTGGTCCTCTTTCCTGGCATCTCAGTTGGCATGGTGGGAACAGCTGGGGCTGGCCAGGCTCCTCTCCCTCAGTGCTCTCTGTCTGCTAGCTTGGGCTGTCTCACTGCTTTCTCAACCCGCTTTCCTGCTTCACCTCCCAGCATTGCCATTCCAGCCCCACAACACTAGCAGTTGCCTTCAGTCCTCTTTGTCTGTGATTATCACTTTTCCTTTGCCTGCTGTGTTTCTCTCTTGTATGCTGTGGTTGAAATCTTGTTTTTATACTTTTACATGTAATTCAGTGACCACGTATTTTCTCTGAATTGATTTTTGATCTAAGTCAGAATTAATTGCTTCGTTTTCCATGCGCCTATGATAAAACTTTGTTAGTGTCCTTAATGTATTTCACCATTATTAGTTATATGCATATTTAGCTCTTCCTGGTGGGCAAAGGCTGTTTTAGCTTTGTATGCCAAGTCTAGTGATGTGCATCTAGAGGTTTTGAGGACAGAGCACAGGAGCACGAGGTCTAGATTGCATTCCTGGGTTATAATCATCAATTGTGTGACTGTTGGCAAGTTTTTAAAATCTATTTGAGCCTTAGAATCCTCATTGGTAAAACAGAGATAGTGATATCTGGCTCACTGGGATATGGTGAGAATTCAGTGAGATCGCCTCTGGGAATTCCTGGCATCATACTTTATACATAGCAGGTGGTCAGTCAGTGTTTGGGAAATTAAAAGTGTTTTGAGTTGAATGTTTCTCTTCCATGTTTATGAAAGGACAGTAGACGATGGTCAGATGCTTCTCGTGTAAGAACGTTAGGAGTTAACATTGGTCGAATGTGCACCGTGCTCCAGCAACTGTTCAAAGTGCATCGTCCATTTCTTAGCTTGCTTACTTGACGTGATGTTTGTGAGGTTCTGGAACAGCCCCATCACATAGTAACTGTTCACTGCAATAAAAAATGGCATCCTCATGACAGCCCTACATAGTAGATGGTGCTGTTTTTCCTATTTTGTAGGTGAGGCAACTGAGGCATACAGGGGTTAGGCAAGCGGTGGAAGAGCTGTTTAATAGCACCTGGCAAGGATTTGAACCCAGATAGCCTTTGCTCTCAACCATTACCCTAAAGCTACCTCACGGCCATGGTTCCTTGGCTCTTAAACCTTGCAGCTGATTCTCATTCTTAGGAAACTGAGGTTTCCATTTTTTATTAAATGGGCATGAACTATATGTGCATAAAATGCAGAATTTGCTGATTGGGTAGAAACATAGTTGAGAATCTAGGCTATAGATGAGGCACCAATTTTATTCCACTGACATTTCTGAATGTTGTGGGAGTTCACAGTAGTTGAGGTTAGACATTGTAAATGAGCTGGGCAAAAGGGTTGGGGACTCTAGTGGATACCTGTCACTTTCACTAAGCTTCACTAGAAAATTACAGCATTTATGAAGATTCTTGTTTGGATTAGTCACTCAGGTGTATTTTATTTTTCTGACGAGCAGACTGGCCATTGTTCATGCATTATTTGAGTTTAAATATATTCATAAGAATTATCTTTAAAGGACAGTAATGATAGTTGTGTGATAAATGGATGTCATTTTAGTCCCTGCTTTTTCTAAGCTCTTAACTTCTTGGGGAGGGTGGAAATAATAGCAGTTATTAATGAAAAATCAAAGGTGAAACATCAGTGAAATTTCATAACAGTTATTCTTTTTTTTTTTTTTTTTTTTTTTTAACCTTTCTTAGGGATTGAGGAATGATTTGAAAGCAGCCTTGGATAAGATTGATCAGCAGTACCTGAATGAAATCGTGGGTGGTCAGGAGCCTGGAGAGGAAGACACACAGAATGATTTGAAAGTTCATGAGGAAAACACCACAATTGAAGAGTTAGAGGTAGTCTCTACTCTAAGCTCAGTGCATCCCCTCCCACCCCTCTTTCCTGTGGAGCAGATGGCTGAGTCGGACAGATTGTTCAGTGCAGAGCACACTGCCTCTGTTGGGTTTTTTGTTTGTTTATTTACTCCCTGTTTTTATTTATTGACTCCCCTTTTTCTCATCCACCACTCACATTCCCCTACTTCTTGCCTTCAACAGGAACTATTCTAATAGGCTCTTGTGACCTGCAGTGTTTTGTGAGCATGTATTTTTGATTTATATAAATGATGCTATGCTGTGAAATTTTTTATTTTTTACTTTTTTTTTTTTTCAATTAGCACTATGTTTTTAAGAGCCACCCTTAATGCTGTATGTACATTTAATCCTTTGCTTTTAATTGCTGCATAGGGTTCCATGTGTTCTGGCGTTCACTGCATTTGATTTTTTGTTCTCTGGTAATGATGGACAGCTAGATTGTTTCCAGCTCCCTCCTGCCACAGACAGCTTCCTGATGAACAGGCTTGTGTGTAACCACGATGGCCTAACAAAGCAGGACTGTGGGATTTATATATGCATATTTAGCTTAAGTATTGCCAAGTTGCTCTATGGAGTGGCTGTCCTAGTCTACACCAGCAGTGTGAGGGTCTTGTGTCTTTCCAGCCCTGCCAACAGTTGGCAGTATTTTGCTTTCTAATTTCTGCCACAGTTCTGCATGTGGAGTGTTAATGTATAATCTTAATTAAACAGCAATTTTGTATCATGTAAGTAGCATGTAAAATAAATATGACTTTAAGTTCTTAATGCTTAAGGAAACATAAAGTGTTATTTTTCTGTTTAATTCCTGGCTCTTGCACATGTAGCTGTCCCTCTGAATGAGATCACAGTTGAGGAAGATGTCATTTTAATCCCCTCCCTCCTCCAATATCTATCTGTGGTCCCTAAATTTTACTAAAGTAATTGGTACGGGTAACCACTTGTGGGCTTTTTCTTCCTATTTGTGTATTTATTTATTTTTAATCACAATCTATATTTAGAACATTTTTGTTCCCCCCAAAAAAATCCCTATTACCCTCTCTTGTCTTTTCATAAAAGATAACATGTTCTCCAAGTTTCAGGTTTTTGCTTTCAGTTTCTTACCTAGAAATTTCATCTAGTTTTTAAGTAAAAATATGAACAGCATATGTGACCAAGAGCCAAGTTTAGACTGGTGTTGGTAATATATATGTTTAATTGTTGCCCTGTGCTAATGAACAGAAGCATTGTTACTTTCTCTTCAGGCGCTGGGAGAGTCCTTAGGGAAAGGCGATGATCATAAAGACATGGACATCATCACCAAATTCCTGAAGGTGCATGTCTTAGGCTGGGGAGGAGGGTGCTTTGGATCCTTATGAGCTGTTCTTAGATTTTTAGATTACCAGGGGTTAAAGGCTGGAACAGGAAAACCTCAGTACACATTTCTTGCACGTACATGATATGATGTTAATGATATCGCTCTGCATTTGATACAGCAGAGAAAATGCATATTTACTTTTCTTGTTGCTCCTTTTTTTTTTTTTTTGGACACAGTGTCTTGCTCTTGTCTCCCAGGCTAGAGTGCAATCTAGGCTTATTGCAACCTCCACGTCCCAGGTTCAAGCGATTCTCCTGCCTCAACCTCCTGAGTAGCTGGGATTACAGGTGCCCACGACCATACTCGGCTAATTTTTGTGTTTTTAGTGGAGACAGGGTTTCACTATGTTGGCCAGGCTGGTCTTGAACTCCTGACCTCAGGTGATCCACCTGCCTCAGCCTCCTAAAGTGCTGGGATTATAGGTGTGAGCCACTGTGCCTAGTCTACTTTTCTTGTGGTGTATTTTTAAAAACTGGCTTATTAATATAAACACATAGAAAAGAATCACAACAGCAGAATTAATAAGAAGTTGATGGAGTTTCTTATTTTTTTCTTGAGAGAGATAGTGTTGCACTGTCACCCAGGCTGGAATGCAGTGGCATGGTCTTGGCTTGATGCAACCTCTGTTTCCCAAATTCAAGTGATCTCTAGATTCTCCTGCCTCAGCCTCCCAAGTAGCGTGGCACCATACCTGACTAATTTTTTTTTTTTTTGAGTAGAGACAGGGTTTTGCCCTATTGGCCAGGCTGGTCTCGAACTCCTGACTACAAGTGATCTGCCCGCCTTGGCCTCCCAAAGTTCTGGGATTATAGGCATGAGCCATGGCATCCAGCTGAATTTCTTTCTTTTTTTTTTTTTGAGATGGAGTTTCACTCTTGTTACTCAGGCTGGAATGCAATGGTACGATCTCAGCTCACTGCAACCTCCGCCTCCTGGGTTCAGGCAATTCTCCTGCCCCAGCCTCCTGAGTAGCTGGGATTACAGGCATGCGCCACCATGCCCAGCTAATTTTTTGTATTTTTAGTAGAGACGGGGTTTCACCTTGTTGACCAGGATGGTCTCGATCTGTTGACCTCATGATCTACCCGCCTCGGCCTCCCAAAGTGCTGGGATTATAGGCTTGAGCCACCGCGCCCGGCCTGAATTTCTTATTTTTAAAGATAACCCAAAGAAGAAGTGTGAAAGAAGGTTCTACCTTTTTTTTTTGGTAAGAGAAAGGGTCTTTCTGTATTGCCCAGGCTTGTGTAATCATAGCTTGCTGTAACCTTGAAATCCTGGGCTCATAAACCTCCTGAGTAGTAGGGCAGGTACCACTACGCCCAGCTTATTTTTTAGTGTTTTGTAGAGACAGGCTCTCACTTATGTTGCCCAGGCTGTTCTCAAACTCCTGGCCTCAGGCAGTCTGCCTGCCTCCACCTCCCAAAGAGTTGGGATTATAGGTGTGAGCCACCACACCTGGTCTAGAAGCTTTTATGAGAGGTTGACAATGGTCAGGAAAGGCAGGAGGTGGAAAGACACTGTCAGTGAAAGAGGTAAACGCATCCAGAACCTTTCAGAGTGTTCATTTCTCCAGTTCTACAGATGGGTGCCTATTTTTGCCGTGACGTGCTGATTCCAACTTTCTTCTCAACATTCCTCTGTTTAGTGGTCTTAGACGGTGTTTGAACAAATCACAAATATTTTAACTGAATAAACTGAACAGTTTATTCACAAACTGTGTTCAGACTAAGATATGCATGCAAATAATGCTTTTTCTTGTACGTACATTTTAGATACAACATACTAGTCATCAAGACTGAGTATATTGAGAATATGGCATGGAACTATCTAGATAGGGCATAGGAGGTAGTATGAACTAGAATTTCCTCTTTGAAAGATGGCCTCCTCTTTTCTAGGACATGTGTAGACAATGACTAGGGTAGAACACCTTCCTCAGCCTTTTCTGTTACCTACTTCTAGAAAGGGTGCCATTTATACATTTAAACCCAAGGGGCACTGTGGTGGTTTTCTAGGGGTATGGGTGGGGTGAGAATGCTGGGTCATGGTTTCTGTTTCTCTTTTTCCTCCTCCTTTAGTCAGGTGCTTTAGTGGGTTTTAAACTTAATTGTGGTCTCTACAGCTTTCTTGGAACTTGTAACGTTGAATTTTATATATATAATAGAAATACAAATAGAAGTTTATTTCCTGTCAAATAGTTAACTGTGAAACTTGATAGTTCTTTTTTGGGGAAGTACATTATCTTGAGCTAGGAATAGATGTAGACTAGGAGGTTGGTGACTTGCCAGAGGTACTGCTTCTTAGCATCACCATGATGAATGAGCAGAACTACCTTATTCAGTATCATTTGGTGGCGTTTTAATCAAGACATTTACTTTAAGGATGATTGTATTCTGTGTTTGTGTGCTAGAGAGCGTTTAACTTTACTGAACCACTGGGTGGCATTGTGGTCTAAATTGACCCATCCTTTCAACAGTTTCTTCTTGGCGTTTGGGCTAAAGAACTGAATGGCAGAGAAGATTATGTGAAACGCAGTGTGCAGGGTAAACTGAACAGCGCTACCCAGAAGCAGACCGAGTCCTACCTCAGACCGCTTTTCAGAAAGCTACGGAAAAGGGTGAGGTTGCTTGGCAAATACCTTTTTTAACTGACTTAAAAACTACAGTATAGATTTGGAATAAATGCAGTAGTCTGTTTTTTCAGTATACATAGTAGCTTCCAAAATTCTTTTTTTTTTCCAGAATCTTCCTGCGGATATTAAAGAATCAATAACGGATATTATTAAATTCATGTTACAGAGAGAATATGTGAAGGTACATTCCCATGCTATTCTTTGAAATTGTTAAACGTATATCTAGGTTATGTACGTAATATAATGTTCATTTGGGGTAGGAGGATTTTACGTAGTAGATTTAAGAATAAATGTGAGATGAGTTAGTAGTAAAAAATGTTTTATTTTCTATTTTATTTGCCAGCTTTACTGTTAGGCATTGAATAACAAACCTGACTAAGAAAATACAGACCTCAACTTTGTTTTCTTAGTCATTTTTAAAGTCCCTCTGAAGGTGCTTTGGAGCATGAACTGTATATAGGCAGTGTTCATTTGACCAATGGGATTGAATTTCAAAGTTTTGTAAATGGCTGGTTATGGCTTGTAACAAATTTTCCATAGAAGCATTGTATAGATTAGTTTCTCAGGATGGTTCTAAAAGCCCCTTTAATCTGTAATATAGCTGAACAGTTGTACCGATGGTACAGTGGGATTTAACCACTGTTCGTGATTGTTTCTATGGGGAAACAATTCAAGTAGGCTTCCAGGACTCATTTCTCCCATTTCAGCTGTGACAGTAGCAGACCTCATGCAGGGTAAGCCTTTCCTCCCTCGCCCCATGTCTTTACTCCTGAATGAGCTGTGGGAGGTGGTGGTGAGGGAAAGGGCGCTGGTGTCAGGGCTCCCTGCAGTAGAGTTTAGAAATGAATGAGTGGAGGACTCTCAGTTGGTACCGGGTAACAAGAAGAGAAGGGCCCAGTGCACCAGGAGTGGACATGAAGAAAGGACAGAGTTGGAGGGAAGCTTCTTGTGGCTGTGCCTCCCAAGACACTAGGAGTAGAGCATTTCAGTGCAGCAAGCACAGTGCCAGTGCCAGAGGAGTAGGGAACTGGGAATAACATTGCTTCAGTGCTGTATCTGTACACTCACGGAACAAGGGACTGCTGGCATTCCTGAGTGACCGGATGATTTACTTGATTAGAGCCTTAGGCTAATGAGGTTCCTGCAGTGATTTTTACTGCTTTTAAGAGCCAGCCAGTTTTCTCAAAGAAAATATTTTTGCCTTACAATTGTAATTTTGCTTCTTAGATTCTATCAGTTGCATAATTCTTACTAAGGATGATTGCACTGGCATGGATAGATAAGGTCACCATCACTGCAGGAAGAAAATTCACATCACCTGCCTGCTGCAATGGATGCCCCTCCTCTTACAGCTTTTTCTCGTGATCACATATCAGAACTAAGTGCAAGTGTAAGCTTATTTTGTATAAACTACAGAAAGAACCAAGAAGCTTTAATAACCTTTTTAGACAGTTTCTTTGGAATTTGGGGGAAACTGAATAGTGGAATTTTTATCAGTTAAGATCTAATGTTAAAATTTATATGCATGAAAATTAGTGATAAAAATGTACATATGCCCTTAAAAAAATTAAGCTTTCTAAAATCTGTCGAGCAGAACAGGTTCAGATTTATCTTCGGGCTAGAAAATGATCTTCTAGCTACCCTATTTGTAGTATCTGATTTAAAAAAAATTAACTCTACCTATCAATCTCATAGGTATCTGATTTTTTAAATTAAAATCTATTTGAGACCTGGCTTTATAAACTTCTCTTAGCCCTTGAGGTCTTTTAGAATTTATTTGCTTTCTGTTATTTTTATTTTATTTTTTTGTTTTCCGTACAGCTAGCCAGGTTTGGTTAGGAAAAAGAGCCATTTGTCTTCCTTGGTTTCTGTCTTCACTTTTTGTGGCTCTTTAAAGGTTCTTGGCAGGTGGGAGGTTGGATGAGGGGCAAAGTGGAGCGATCTCATCCTTCAGCTATTTGATTAGAGGGCCAGCGTTTCCTCTTTGTTTACACATCTGTTATGGACCCTGTGTGATCATCCCTGCATACTGAGCCCCCACTGCCTTCAGAGAGCCACAGTGCTGTGTAGGGAGTGGATATTGTTTTGGGTTAGACAAAGAAAAACTCATTAGCCCCTGTCTTCTACATGACCCCCTGTGGAGAAGACTGGGCCTGCAGGAGATCGAAGCTAGAATTTTCATCAGTGCATGGAAGTGCCTACTTGCTCATTCCGGATCTGAAATGTTATCGATTCCAGCACACAAAGGCTGCAAAGGAACATTTGCCTTTTTTTTACTCACAACCTAGCTTTGGCTTCTGTTTTTCCATGGACATTTGTGGTCCTGGGTGGGGCAGTCTGCTACCCTATATTTTAATCTCTTTTGTTTGCATAACCGTAATGGTAATATTTTTAATGTACCCAAGAGGTGGATGAAAATTACATCATAAAGGACTGTGAAATACTTGAAATAAGAATTTGGGTCAATACAACTTTTTGCCTATCTGATTTCTTCTTACACGCTCCTTTTAGGCAAATGATGCTTATCTTCAGATGGCCATTGGAAATGCGCCTTGGCCCATCGGTGTCACTATGGTTGGTATCCATGCCAGAACTGGAAGAGAAAAGATTTTTTCCAAGCATGTTGCACATGTTTTAAATGATGAAACTCAGCGGAAATATATTCAGGTAAGCAGTTTGGAGGGCCAGGAATTGCCCTGGAAGTGAATATTCTCTAATTCCCAAAAAACTCTGTAAGTCTGGAAAGCAGGCACAGAATTAAAGCAAATGGAACATAGCATGATAGGATGGAAGTCCCCTCTCGATAAGCACTGGCATTGAAGTCACCTTCACTGAATAAAGTAAAAACCTTTCAGCTTTCACGTTTGATGGAAGACAGGGTGAGTGTTGTGCTTTAGTGTTACCTTAGCGCTGATATAAAATGATTGCCCTTTGCTGCCTTTTTTTTCCTTAAAAGATGTATCTGTCAGCAAATAAAAGTTGCTCATCAGAGAAGTTTGGGAGTGTAGTGAAGAATAACAAACTTAGGAGTATTTTACAATAAACCCTGCTTTGTTACTTTCAAGGTAATCTAACATTTACCGAATTAAAAAGGTATGGAGAGGAAAGACTTGGCTTTACTCTGTATAACCATCTTTAAGTAGCATACAACAATACTTCTCCAGTCATGTGAATAGGTCTGAAGTGTTGATGATTTGTTTTCTCCAGGTTATACATGCCTCCCATAAACTTGTTACTGTGGTTGGGCTAAACTTTTCTCCTTATTGAGAAAATCAACTATAATACAGTTTGCCAAATAGTCATAAATCCGAGATTGTGTCTGTAAAATGACTTGCTGGATGATTGTTCTAAAACTTGATACTGTGGAAGTTTACTTAAAATTTGAAGTTTACTTAAAATGCGTAAAAGCACTTTTAGATTTTGTGCCAGAGAATAGTCATTACCATATTCATGAATTATCTTTTTGTTTTTATTTCACTTCCAAGTGCTGAATGCTAATTTGTGTCATGCTTTATGCCTTAGTCACATAGATTAGCATTTTAAAATACACTTTCAATTGGACTCCCTCATGTGAACCATATACAGAGTTCAAATATGCCTCTAGAAATTCGAACACATTTCCATTTTTTAATAACTCCCAGTGAATGTGTTAAAGGCACAAACTTTTAGTTGAGAAAAAAAGTTACTTGGTTTTGGCCAGGCACGGTGGCTCAAGCCTGTAGTCCTGGCACTTTGGGAGGCCGAGGCGGGTGGATCACGAGGTCAAGAGATCGAGACCATCCTGGTCAACGTGGTGAAACCCCGTCTCTACTAAAGATACAAAAAATTAGCTGGGCATAGTGGCACGTGCCTGTAATCCCAGCTACTCAGGAGGCTGAGGCAGGAGAATTGCCTGAACCCAGGAGGCGGAGGTTGCGGTGAGCCGAGATCGTGCCATTGCACTCCAGCCTGGGTAGCAAGAGCGAGACTCCGTCTCAAAAAAAAAAAAAAAAAAAAGTTACTTGGTTTTAACAACAGAAAACAGATTCCAAGGATTAAATTTGCTAATTGTTTTCATCTATACTGTGGCCAAAGCTATTGTGTATAAAAGTTCATATGATTAAATCAATTGTCTGAAAAATAACATTTCTGATGAACAGTGATGTGATTTTCACTTCCCCAAAGAGTGATTTTTTTTTTTTCTTATGTATACCTAGCATTTATTCAAGAATTCCAGTTTAGTTTGGAAGCTATGTAGTGACCTGTTCTTCCTTTTTAACTGTTCTCCCATTAAAAAAAAATTCTTTTCCCACAACGTGATTAGAGAAAAATGGGTGAGCATACTGAATCTGAAATTTAGGAAGGTTTGATGTAGACCCAATGATATTCTTGTGGATAAGGCAACTCGGGTTGGGCTCATAGCTCATTGAGAGAGGGGGAACCCATGGAGCATTAAACAATGGACTCATGTCTCTTAGAGTCATGCTAGAGATGTATGTCAGGGGTCTTAGGGACCTCAGTGCTATCCATTCAACTTCTAAGGATTGACTTGGATGACTATACAGAAGGATAGGTTTATCAGGTTTGCAGACTCTAAGAAATTAGAAGGGATAGAGTGTATGCTAAGGTGAAAAAGAAACTGCTGTTGTAGAAGTTCTTGACAGACTAGAGAGAAGGACAGAGTAAATATACCTTATGTAGGAAGGAAGGATTACCATCAGAAAATTGGATCCATAACCCATTTGCTTAAGCTTATAATTTAGGCAGTGGATTTAGAAAAAAATTAGAGGCTGGGCATGGTGGCTCACACCTGTAATCCTAACACTTCAAGAGGCTGAGACGGGAGGATTACCTGAGGCCAGGAGTTTATGACCAGCTTGGGCAACATAGCGAGACCCCATTTCTACAAAAAATAAAAACTAGCCATGGTTGTGTGTACCTGTAGTCCCAGCTACTTGAGAGGTTGAAGCTAGAGGATCTCTTCAGCCTGGGAGTTCAAGGTCGCAGTGAGTTGTGATTGTGCCACTGCACTTCAGCCTGGGTGGCAGAGCAAAACCGTGTCAAAAATAAAAAAAGAAAATTTAGTAGACTAAATTTAGTGTAATAAAATTGGTAGTATGATATGGCCATAAGTCCAGAAGGCTTTGATGGCTTATGCTGCATTATGAGACCTAATAACTTAGTGTAGGTTCCGCAGGGCAAAAGCATAGTTCACTGTTGTACCCCTAGAATCTAGAACAGTGTCTGACTAATGCTCAATAAATATTTGCTAATTGAATGAATATGTGATAGAGCAAGAGAGGCGATAATAATAGTTCTTTTTCTAGTCCTCCAGAAAGGAGACTCTCGGTGAGAATCTGGACAAAAGTTGTAGATCAGCAGTCCTTGACATTTTTGGCACCAGGGACTGGTTTCATGGAAGACAATTTTTCCATGGATTGGGGAGGTTGGAGATGGTTTCAGGATGAAACTGTTCCACCCCAGATCATCAGGCTTTAGATTCTCAGAAGCAGCATGCAACCTAGATCCCTCACATGTTCTGTTCACAGTTGGGTTTGCACTCCTGTGAGGATCTAACGCCTCCATGGATGTGACAGGAGATGGAACTCAGGTGGTAGTCCACTCACCCGCTACTCACCTCCTGCTGTGTGGCCGTGTCCTAACAGGCCACGGACCAGGACCGGTCTGCAGCTCAGGGATTGGGGAATTCCTGCTGTAGATAATGGCATAACTTTCTGATGGAAGAGGATTAAACTTGTTTTATACAATTGGACAGATTTTTAGTCAGTGAGACAAAGCTTTTTCAGAAAACCTTTAATTTGAAATAATTTTAGACTCACAAGTTGCAAAAAAAATATTAAGAAGCTTTTTAATAGGTAGAATTGTCTCAAGGTGGGAGATAGAGGAAGATACTCACCTCTTGATGTCTGCAGGCATAAGCCATTGCCCTTTTGGCCCCTCTGGCCAGATCTCTCTCATTTTCTGCCGTTTTCTCTGGAGGCCATTGCTTAAATCTCATGTTTCAACTCATGTGCCCAAGAGTCACTAAGATAACAAATGAGCTGAGTGTTAAAGAAACCTCTGGCCTTCTGTCTTCCATTTCCTACTCTTTATATAGGTGCACCTAGCAGCAGCATTTTATTGTCCTCTGAACTGTGCTGTAAGTGAAATGAATTATGCAGAAGTGATACTGAGCGTCAGTGATGCTTGGCGTCTCTGTTGACAGAGTCAGTTGAGCTCATTGTTAGCTTGTAGGAATGTGGTTCCAGTGTTGCTGGATCTTCCATGTATTTTTTTAATGAGAAGTTAAATTTTGGTTTTTGAAAAAAACATACTCTCCTATTTGTAAAAGGTAGGAATAAAATTTATAAAAAAATTAACATTGTGTAAGGCTAAACAGAATGCCAGTTTATGATCTGTGTCTTAAACTCATAGTGTAACTCAAACAGAAGAATGCAGCCACCCTGTTAGAGTTTTGTGAAATTCTTGGTTGCAATTCACTGAGTAATTTACTAAGCTGTCTAAAAAAATCTTCCTGTTGTTACTTTGGTATCTGGATGAGGTTGATTTGAATTCTCCTAAAAAAAGGACAATTTATTATGTGAAGTTTAAGTCGAGTTGGCAGAATTTTTCTTAAAGGATCAGATAGTGAATATCTTGGGTGTTATATTTCTTGCCGTCTTCAACTACTAACCCATGCAGCTATAGCACGAAAGCAGCCAGTAGCTGTGATCCAGTAAAACAATGTAGAAAACAGGCAAGTGGCCTGAGAACCACAGTTTGCTGCCCCCTAGTACACGTGTAAACCCAAACCTTTTTTACATTAAGATATTGGCTGGTAAATGTGAAAATGTGAAATCATTTAATATTTCTTTTTTTTTTTTTTGAGACAGAGTTTTGCTCTTGTTACCCAGGCTGGAGTGCAATGGTGTGATCTCGGCTCACCACAACCTCCGCCTCCTGGGTTCAGGCAATTCTCCTGCCTCAGCCTCCTGAGTAGCTGGGATTACAGGCATGAGCCACCATGCCCAGCTAATTTTTTGTATTTTTAGTAGAGACGGGGTTTCACCATGTTGACCAGGATGGTCTCGATTTCTTGACCTCGTGATCCACCCGCCTCGGCCTCCCAAAGTGCTGGGATTACAGGCTTGAGCCACCGTGCCCGGCCAGTATTTCTTTTTAAATTGCAGTTTAAAATGCCTCAACAAACACGGTAGTGCTTGAAGTATACTAACCTTAATTATGTAGCCCAGTGATTCTTGATTACATGTCATGTATATCAAGCTATAAACAAGACCTAGAGTTAGAACATTTCCAGCAGATTCCTTGGTGCCTGTTCCCAACCTGAGTCCTCCTCCTATCAGACGTAACCATTATTCTAACACATACCATTATGGGTTAGTTTTGCCTGTTCTTGGACATCACGTAAATGGAAACTTGTAATGTGTGGGATAATTTTTCTTTTATTTAGAAATACTGGTGAAAAAGAGGTTTCATGAAATTTAGAAAATAATTCAAGGGGCTGTTTTACTGGAACATAGATTTCATCTTTTGGTTTTATGCAAACTTCTGTAGAATTTAAACAATGAAAGCTGTTTGAAGTGTTATATTTCTCACAAAATTTAAATCTACCACAGGGAGGGTTCTCCACAGGGAGGGTTCTCTCCAGGCAGATCAAAGAAAAGTTCTATAGCTTATTAGCTTGGTTCGAGTCTAGGGTTAGATGGAAATTGGTGGTGGTAGCTTTAAGGCCTTTGTTCATTCTTCCAAATAGAGATGTAACCACTGGTCCAGACTTTGGGTGAAGCTTCTTTTATATAGATGATAGGAAACTCATGATTATTTACAGACTTTATAATTCAGTAATTCCCAGATAGCTCTTGAAGAGGTTCACATCTTGGGTACTCTTTATTTGTCAAAAAGAAGGGAAGGAAGGTAGACAGGAGAAAAAGCTGAGGTGAAATGCACGTCAGAGAGCTATCACCCTGCCGGAACACTCTCACCCTTCCTCACTGTGTTCCCTCCAGACGTGACTTATCGACGACACTCATAGGCACCCTGGCCCTGTGACTTCTGACTGGAGCAGAGGCTGAGAAAACTGGAAAGCATTTTATAGGTTGGAGGAGAATGAGTTTAGGGTATTTATTTTCCTGACTTCCTTCCTACAGAGGTCCCTAGGGTGACTGCACCCCTCTGCCCGAGGCCATCGCTTCTCTTGGGGGCTGTCTCCATACAGCTACCCTCCCTGGGTTCCAGTGGCCACTCTCCTCCCTTGCCTGCAGAACTTGGGTAGCCACAGCTTCCAAGGATTGCCAGTGCCAGGATGCCCTGCTGTGTCTTGTTGGTCCTAAGTCCTGCCTACTCCTTTGTAACATCCTCAAAACTACCACCATCACAGTATCCAGTTCGACTGCTGGTGTCCTCCTTGATACGTGTAGATGAATTGATCTGTGTACTGTGTTACAGATTCCTTTGGAGGCTAGAAGATTAAGGAATAGTAATCTTCTAAATAATTTATCTTAAGCTTTTGCTATTACAATAGGTAAATGTCCTATAATATTGTTCTCTGGCAAGTTGTTTTCAGTAAGCTAAAGTTTATAAATTTTCTAGTAAAGATATCATTCCAATATTTTATGTCAATTATTTCAATCCATATTTCAGGTTTTGGCATAATCTATACTAGCATTTTCCAAATTTATTTGG
The DNA here is from genome assembly GCF_049354715.1 of Callithrix jacchus. Classification (NCBI taxonomy): domain Eukaryota; kingdom Metazoa; phylum Chordata; class Mammalia; order Primates; family Cebidae; genus Callithrix; species Callithrix jacchus. The sequence goes on from NC_133508.1 coordinate 14,589,317, forward strand.
CCCTGGAACATTTGTGAATTTGTGATGTGTTCACATGTTACCAAAACTGATAAAACAGAAACATTCATTACTGCAATAGTGATCACAGCTTTATCCGTATGTTGCACACACAGTATCATAACTGCTTGTAAATTCTCCCATGTCTCAGTGCTATAATGTATGTCATATACTTGTGGGTCAAGTGGCTTCATGCCACAGCCTGGCATTCTTGCCTATGAGAAGCCATTTCTTAAAGGCAAGTGGCAAGTTGTTGCATGATGGCAGCTGTCTACCCATTTACTCTTCCTGGCATATTAAGAGAGTACATTTTTAGAAAAACATACTGCTAGTATGTATGTTTTACATAGTAGTACCTTTTAATATCATGGAACATTAGTGTGTTTTGGAAACAGATTTGGGGGAATGCTAATTTAAACTGGGCCATGCTGCTTCTAGCTGGCAGCTTAGTTGATGGGAAAGAGGCATTTTACTTTAGGGTGTTAAATCTTAGGTTTCTCAGCCACATGGTTAGAAAAAGCCAGACCAGTCTCCATTGTGAAAGCCTGGTACATAAGTGAAATCGTCCCTCAAATTAGTCTTTTGAAGTATGTTTTTCCTTAATTTTTGAATTGTTGTTTGTAATTTGGTGTTACTTTCTGTGAAATGAACCTTTGCAACGGAAACTTGTTATCCTATAGAAAACGAAAATACAGATTAAGTAAAAAGAACAGCAGACTGTTTCTTACCATGAATTATGCAGGCGGTTTGAGTTAGTCCCAAGCTGTTTTCTTTAGTTTTTTGATAAGTCCTTCAGATACTGAAGTTTTTGTATGTTTATTACTTACGGTGGGGCTTCTCATTAGAACCAGCGTGCAGTTGCCTTCGTCTGCCATCATCCCTGGTGGCTGAACCCAGATCAGTGATTTGAAAGTCTAGAATGACTTGTTTGGATTAATTCAATTTTAACAATATACTTGTGTGAAGAGAGTTCCTTTAAGCAGTATTTGAAGTATTGGCCTTTTAATGCATGACTACAGATCTTGGTTGAAATGATAGAAATGTACTTATTAAGTACACATTTTTTGAGCATCACATCTCAGGTCAAAAGAGCATTCCTAGAGTATGAAGTTAAGATTAATTTTTTTTTTTTTTTGAGACAGAGTTTCGCTGTTGTTACCCAGACTGGAGTGCAATGGCTCAATCTCAGCTCACCACAACCTCTGCCTTCTGGGTTCAAGCAATTCTCCTGCCTCAGCCTCCCGAGTAGCTGGGACTACAGGCGTGCGCCACCATGCCCAGCTAATTTTTTTGTATTTTAAGTAGTGACAGGGTTTCACCTTGTTGACCAGGATGGTCTCGATCTCTTGACCTCGTGATCCACCCGCCTCAGCCTCCCAAAGTGCTGGGATTAGAGGTGTGAGCTACCGCACCCAGCCTAGGATTAGTTTTTAACTGAAGTATTGCATGTTAATTCATTACTGTATTAGAACTTTTGCAGTTTATGACAGAATTTTAAATAGCTGGGTGGAAAATGTCACTCATCTTACTCCTCATTCACATTTTTAGGATGCACCACTAATTGGATCTGTGCTTTCCTCTTTAAGGCTTTGTTTCATAGTGTAGACTAGCAAAAAATACAGAAATAATTGATTTAATAGAATCTCTTTATATGCCAATATAAAGATTATTTATAAACAAAATATTTTCCTCAAGTTCTGATGATATATTAAAAAGGCAAATCTACGCCATGCATGGTGGCTCACGCCTATAATCCCAGCACTTTGGGAGGCCGAGGTGGGCGGATCACCTGAGGTTGGGTGTTCGAGACCAGCCTGATCAACATGAAGAAACCTGGTCTCTACTAAAAATACAAAATTAGCTGGGCATGGTGGCACATGCCTGTAGTCCCAGCTACTGGCGAGGCTGAGGCAGGAGAATCACTTGGATCTGGGAGGCAGAGGTTGTAGTGAGCCTAGATCGTGCTGTTGTACTCTAGCCTGGACAACAAGAGCAAAACTCCATTTAAAAAAAACGCAAATCTAGGCAAAGAACTGTGATTGCAGTTCGGTTTGTTTTAAAAAGTTTTTGTTTTCTGCAATAACAAATTGCTAATCTTTTTAGTGGATGCAGGTTGGTGGTTTTAATGGTTCATTGATTTCTCTGGGTATAAACAACTCTCATTATCCAGGATATATCCTGTATCACATGCTGTGATACACCAAAGTATGTCTGTATCTGATATTTTTATATCATGTCTGGAACATTCTATATTACTTCCATTTAGACTTAAAAATTGTGACATACATAACATAAAATTTCCCATCTTAACCATTTTTATGTATACAGTTCGCCCATCATATAAAAATGGTTAAGATTTATTTATTTATTTGAGACAGGGTCTCATTCTATCGCCCAGGCTGGAGTGCAGTGGCATGATCTTGGTTCACTGCAACTTCCACCTCCCAGGTTCAAACACTTACTGTGCCTCAGCTTCCTGAGTAGCAGGGTGTGTGCCGCTATGTCTGGCTAATTGTTTTTGTATCTTTATAGGGACAGGGTTTTGCCGTGTTGGCCAGGCTGATATTGAACTCCTGACCTCAAGTGATCTGCCCACCTCGGCCTCCCAGAGTGCTGGGATTACAGGCATGAGCCACGGTACCTGGCCTCACCAATTAGACTTTTAAATGCAGAACATTTTCCTATAAACATATTGATGTTTGAAAAATCAACATAGCTAAATACTGTGTGGGAGGCAGTCATTAAGGAACCCATCAGTTTCCACTGTAGACACTAGAAAAGCTTTGGACGTTGGGGGAATAGTAGGTACTTCTCAAAGGCCAGGCCATGGGAGGAGGCTGAAAATAGGGAGTGGCTGAGAATTAGGATAAGTAGTCCAGAGGTTCCCTGTCCAATTGGGGTCCCTGCCCTCCTCCCACTCTAGCAGAAAATAGGTTTGCTTTTGGACAGATGTGTACTTCTCAGGAAGGGTGGGATGCCACACTGAAAACAGAAAAATTAAGTGGAAGTCTGTCATATTGATGAGACCTTTAGTTTATAGATTCCTCTGATGCTGGCAGCCAGGGTTTTACTTACCAGGTAAGAAGTTGGAGAATTCTGCTCTGTGAAACTGACCCAAGAGAAAGGATCTAAGTTACTAACACTTAGTGTTCCTTCAGTAAAAAAACCATCTTGCTGCCCTGTCAACTGAAAATGCAGTCCTGTGGACAAGCCCCACCCATTCAGGGAGGTTTTCTATTCAGCTGTGTAGTGCCTTACTCATCAGCATGAATATTCACCTAAGATTCATCAGACATTTGAAGAAAATCTCCAACATTAAGACTGAGACCAAAACAGAGCAAAAAAGACCTTCAGAGAAACAGAATGATAAAGAATAGAAAAAACTTCAATGAGAATGATAATATCCTTAGAGGCCAGCAGTGGTGGCTCATGCCTGCAATCTCACAACCTAGGGAGGTTGAGGTGGAAGGAGTACTTGAGACCAGGAGTTCTAGACCATGCTGGACAAAATAGATCCCTTCTCTACAAAAAATAAAAAAGTTAGCTGGGCATGTCTTTAGTCTCAGCTACTTGAGAGGCCGAGGTAGGAGGATTGCTTGAGCTGAGGAGTTTGAGGCTGCATTGAGCTAGGATTGTGCCACTGTACTCCAGCCTGGGTGACAAAGCGAGGCCCTGTCTCAGCTACAGAAAATCTTAGGTAAGGTTGTAGCCATGAAATAAGAACGTTAGACTACAAAAAAAGTTTGAGAATCAAAATGAACTCTTAAACATAGCAGAAATTTAATGATTACATTAGCGGGTTAGAAGATAAAGTTGAGGAAATTTGAAAAGCAGAAAAGATAAAATGTGAGTCAGTTTTTTTGTAGCTATTCCAGTAGACATGGGAAGATAGAAAATAAAGAATTAATGCAAGAAAACTTCCCAGACCTGAAGGACACGAGTTTATAGAATTAAAAGAAGAATTCACTTAACACAGAGCAAATGAATAGGAAGAGTTCACATCAGGGCACAAAAGAATGCAGTGTTGGAAGGCCAAGGCTAAAGATAAGATTTCAAATGCTTCAGGGAAAAGGTCACTTACAAAGGTGCAGGAATTAAAATACTGTCGTACTTCTTGCTGATAGTACTAGAAGCTAGAGGACAGTAGAGCATGTACCTTTGCAATAGCTAGGGAAAAAATGTCCAACTCAGAATTCTTTTTCTGTCTGAAACATCAGGTGAAGGGTAAATATAGGCTAATGACATCTCACATGCACACATTCTCTGCAGTCCTTATTGTCATAGCTGACACTTGTGTAGTGCTCACTCTCTGCTTCCCTTCAGTACTTTACAGCAGCAAAATGAGATGGACACTAACATTTCCCTGTTTTGTAAGTCAGGAAACAGGCATAGCGAAGTGAGTTCTCAAGGTCACATGGCTGGTCAGTAGTAGAATTGGGATTGGATCATGGGCAGTCTTGACTCAACCTGAGGATGTCCTCCACCCAAACAGAGATCCAAGAGCTGAGATCCACCACAGAGCAAGGTGAGAGGAATCCCCAGGTTGGAGGTGCAGGGATGCCATGCTCCAGGATCGTAGCAGTACAAGTGGGTCCAGGTTAGAGTAGATGGATGAAGGACTCCAGGAAGAAAGGGAAGAGGTTATATTCCCTGGTGTGTCTGATCATGTCCTGAGTGATGTTTGGGCATGCGAGAGTCGTCTCATGTTGGAGAATGGATTAGAAAAGCAAAAAAAAAAAAGTATGAAAGGGGAGGTCATTAGCATATATGTTATGTAGCTTTGTTTTGAATGACATTTGTGTAGCCTTTCTAAGGTAAACCTTGAGTATTGATTTCACTAAGAATTGTGGTTTGGGAGTGTGAAGGAGAAAGTGCTTTTTCGGCGTGTGTGTGTATCTGTGACGCCAGTGGGCAGTGTAAGAGTGAGATCCTCTGCTTCACAGTAGGAAGTCAGGAGATGTTACTAGCATCTGAGACAGAAAAACCAAGCACTGCCAGTATAGTATTTAGAAATATGGCAGTAAAGCCAGAGGAACTACTTAAAAGGTTTGAAAAGGGTTGCCTCTGGAGAGCTGGAATTAGGATTTGGGAAGAGTGAGGTAGAGGACTGTTACTATTTGATATAAGCATTGTATGATTTTTTTTTTTATCTCAACACACAAAACCCTGAATTATCTTTGACTTTTTTCTTCCTGTCACAGCCCATATCCTGTCCATGTCAAAGGTTGATGGTTCTATATGCAAAGTATGTCTGGAGCCCGATCCCTTCTCACCACCTTCCCTGCTGCCACTGGGTCCAGCCACCATCTCTCATCTGGATTATTCCAGTGTCTTCTCTCTGGTCCCTGAGCTTCTCTTCTTGCCCCTCTCCAATTTCTTAGCAGCAGTCCCCAGACTGATTGAGTTCAGACACTGTCAGATCGTACATATTGCTCTCTTGTTCAGAGCTCTGCAGTGGCTTCCTAGTATACAGAGTCCAAGCCAGAGTCCTTCAGGTTGCCCCACATGTCCACACACCCCATTTCGCTGCTTTATTTTCTCCAAAGCAATTAGCATCGTTGAACATATTTTTTGTTTTCTATGAGTTTATCTTGTTTCTTGTGTCTTCCCTTATTACAATATAATTTCAGGAGGGTGGGATTTTTTTCTGACTTGTTCTCTACTTTATTCCCAGAGCCTAGAACAGTGTATATAGTAGGCACTGAATAAACATTTATTAGAGAAAGGTATTGCTTTATAAAAATAAACCAATTAAAAATACCACTAGTTTTTAAGCCATTTGCCATAAGCTAAGGTAAGCAGCTTTTTGTTCTACTGGCTTAAGCATCCTTAAGCAATTTGAACTGAAATCCTGAGGGGTCCAATTGAAAAGATTTGTTTCCATATGGAAAATAACCATATGCTGTCCTGAGATGACATACCTTCAAATATCTGTGCCATGTACTCTCAGACCTGTTGACAAAAATTTATCATAGTACTCTGTGGTAACTACTTATGACTCAAACGATTGAGTTTCACAACCTTTGGCAGCTAAGATCTCAGGCAGAGCACTAGTATATATTTTTAAATCACAGAATCTGCTTAGTGAGTATAAATAGGCATCACCCACTCATCTTCTGCAAGGAACATACACCTAAGATTCCAGTTCTTCTAATGTGGGGAAAACCACCTCCCAGGCAAATTATCAGTTTGCCTTCTGCTTGCTCGTAACAGTTCTTGCCTTTCTTTGCTGCTGAGCGAAGCTATTTGTATTTCATCAGGGTGTTCTCTTGCCTGGCTTTGCCCTTCTTCTAACCTATGCCTTCAGGAACCTTCAGATGCCAAATTAGTGTTATCACCTGTATTTCCATGGCTACTGATCACAGTTCCGCATGCACATGATTAGAATTCACAGCAGGAGAAGCTGGACTATGTGAAGGAATGGTCTTTATCCCGAAGCAAATGCCTTATTACACAGGGAACAACAACAAAATAAGCAAAGTGAATCACGTGCACAAAAGCCTTTCTTCTTGCAAATTAGTTGAAAGATAACCTCCCTCCACACCCCTAATTTCTAAATCACATAATATGGGCAATCCTTGAATCCACAAAGTACTTTAAATACTTCACAGTCCTGTTTCTCTGATGTGGAATCTGTTAGATTATGGCTCCATTCATAGAAGTACGTCAGTTGTCCCTTTGCATCCCCAGGGGTTGGTTCCAGGACTGTGCAGATACCGAAATCTGAATGCTCAAGTCCCTGGTAGAAAATGATGTAGTATTTTCATATAATCTACACACGTCCTCCTGTACACCTTAAATCATCTTTAGATTACTTACAATATCTAACACAATGTAAATGCTATTTAAATAGTTATTATACAGTATTTACTTGTATTTTTTTTATTGTGTTCTTTTTTGTTGTTGCTGGTTTTTTTCCAAATATTTTCTAGCCAGGGTTGGTTTACTCTACGGATACATAACCCATGGTGATAAGTATTTGTGTTGCCTGCTTACTATGGGACCAATGAGATTTTGCAGGGATGTTTGTGGTGGTGTTTGTTTTGGTGATTTTACTGAGCTTAACAGTGTTAAGTTACATAGATTTCAGTAAGACCTTTGGCAAAGTCTTTCCTTGTAAACAAAGAAATGTGTGCATTAATGGATTACACAGTTAATAGGATTCATTGCTGGTTATAGACTTCTTTCCAGGACTGTTTTGGAGAGAGCTTGATCATGGCTGTCTCAGGTCTCTGTCCTTGCCCTGGCCTGTTTGCGAAGAGTATTGAGTATTTGGATAATGACTTAGCAGACGTGTTTACTGAGCGAACATGTTTACTGAGTGGTGGATGAGAAAGCTAAGAAGAATAACTCAAGCTAAATGTCAACCAAGGATTTTAAAAGATTGCAGACTGAAGGATGAGTTGAAAGAAACAGGATGAAATTGAATAGTGATAGTTGTTGTCATTAGTTTAAAAAATCACTATAAAGTTTTACACTGGAGAACTGGCCAGGCTGCTGAGGAGACAGAAGGCCCTTGAATTTTGTGAGATCAGTGGGAATTAGGTGTGTGTATTGTAGTTGCCTAAAAACAGCCAAGGGTCATAGTTACAGTTGCAAAGACCCAGAACAAAGTCGATGCAGTCACTGCTTCTAGTGAATTCTGCAAGAATGGCCAGGTCACACTTGGCATGTGGTCCTCAGTTCTTACTGACATATTAAAGTGTTTTTATTGTGTAATGTTTAGTACATACAAAAGAGAACATAGAAGGCACAAGTTATGAAGTAATAAAATGAATGTCTAAAAGCCTTATTCCCAGTTTAAGAACTAGAACATTCTGAAAACCATTGAAACTATTTCCCGTCATACTCCGGAAGTAGCCGTTAGCTTGCATTTATGTTTGTCATTTTCTATGTTTTTGAAGAAGAATTCCACCATGTTAGCTGTGTATTTCTAAGCAATACATTTTTACTTGTTTTTGAATTTTATGAAAAGGATATCACACTGAAGGTAGTAACACTTCATGCCACCTGCTTTTTACATTCAACATTGCTTCTAAGCATCATGTGTTGGCCTTTCCTAGCCAGAGCTCCTCATCTTGACCACAGAACACAGAAAATAATTTCACTGTATTTTCTCAGTCCTCCCAACTGATATGTAAATAGTTTCCTAAGTTTTAGATGCATAGGGGAGAAGTTACCTCATTATTTAAATGGATGCCTTAGGCTGGGCAGTGAGTTTAATTCTCTATTGGAACCTGGTTGAGACAGGCCCAATTGTTAGGTGTAGCTAGAGTTGATTCATTCTTACTGCTGTAAGACATCCCGTTTGTGAGCACACTAAAGTTTTTTCCTATGTCCTCCTATGGATGGAAATTTGTGTTGATTCCAATTTTTTGGTTGTTATTGGGAACAGTTATGTGATGAACATTCTTGTGCGGATCTGTAAGTGTACAGCAAGAAAACATTTCTCTAGGCATACATCTGAGTGAAATTGCTTGGGTCTGCTGCGTTGTGCTGGGGACCCTGACAAACTGATGCAAGTTCAGAGAAGGCAGTTAATAATTTAACCATGTCATAACCAACCTTTGTTTTCTTCATTTTCTTAGGGATTGAAGAGGTTAATGACTATTTGCCAGAAACACTTTCCTACCGATCCATCCAAATGTGTGGAGTACAATGCACTGTGAGATGTGTGTATGGTGTGTAAATAACAGTAAGAAACTTACAGAAGCTGGCTGTGGACTTTCGGAATCACCAACAGGAATGAGGAAAGAAGAAAACTGGAGTTTCCAGTCTCTGAGTTCTACCTGATGTCACCCTTGATTGGTTTTCGGAACTGTGTTGGTCTTCGTAACGTATCTGACCACGAGCTGATTTTTCTTTCTTGCCTTCATTTTAATTAGCCCAAAATTAAGTTTTAAAGACTTTCTATAACAATTTAAATCCGTAGACAACAGAAGGGGGTTTAAAATGACCCTTTTTTCAGTTGATCTGAAAGTTGTGATTAGATGATTAAAAAGAAACATTTGAGGATGGACTTGATTATTTCAGTAAAATACTATAATTTGCATATTGTCTTTTATGTAGTATTTATATAAAATATTTTTATATATTTCAAAAACATGGGACCATTGAATGAAACTTCATAGTCTTTAAATGTTGCTGAACTTTTGCCGTCTTGCGATAGAATTTGAATGTAAATAATATTACTGGTACAACTCGAATGTTATTTTCTTGCATTTCCAAGCTTGCTTTTATCTTCTAAGAACTTTAAATTTTATTATTTGTCATCTCTCAGGGCAGATACAATTAACAGGAAATAGAAGTGTGAAGAAACAAAGATGGCGTATCATACCAAACTAAGTTCAGAACAAAGTAACAACAGTGCATCGAGGTTAAGGTGGGACAGTGGTTTGTGACGCCTGGGAGAGTGGGGAAATTGTGATGAGGTCAGTAGACCCAGGCAGACTGTGTTCCCAGCCACACCTGTCAACAGACGAGGAAGGTGCAGGTACTGATTTCCCCACCTGAGAGTCTGTCCTGGCCTTGGTTTTCCACAGTGAGGGCTCCTTCTAATGTTGCACAGTGTCATACTCAGATCATTGTGACCCGTCACTGTGCTTTAGAACCTGAGAGGCCTCTGTTCATGTGGCAGCATGGGTGAGCGGATGCTGCTGGAGCAGGTGGGGGGCGCTGGATAGTGGTAAGGGCGAGGGCTCCGAAGGCAGAACGTCCAGCTTCAGGTCTCAGCTCAGCACCTGCTCACTGTATGACTTTGGCAAGCAGCTGGATCTTTCTAAGCCTCAGCTTTCTCATCTTCAATGGTAGTTAATAATAATAGTCCATGCTTCACAGCCTCACTGTTGTGCTCAAGTGGAATGCTTAGCACACTGGCAGATAAGAGCTCATCAATATTAGTTGTTGTATCATTGTTGTCTTTAGAGGGGAGCCAAAGTCCCTGTCAAGAGCCCTGTGTTTAGGGGTGCTGTGTGCTCACATAACAATAACAGTAATCATCCTAGTGTCAGCTGCAACAGCAGTAATCATGGAAATTTCACGAAGTATTTACTGTATCTGAGCCCTGTGGCTGCTCCTGCTTTCAGCCAGTTCTGCATCTAGAAGGGCCAAGGATGTGGTGGGAGCTGCATGTCACCAAGTAGGTGGATGTAGATTCACAGTGGCCTATTCTGGCCCCTCTTGGGAAGGTTCAAAAGCCAGTTTTGGCCACTTGTGGTCTTCTGCTGTGCCTAGACAGGATCGTTTCTGCTGGTTACATGCATGGTGGTGGCTGAGGTCCACTGTCTGGAATTGAATTGGGATTCCCTACCTCCCACTCCCCCATTTGGAAATGTTTTCTTGTGATTAAATCAGAGCTTAGTGGAACTTAACCAGCACAAGTGAGAGACAGACTTTCATAATAGGACAGCAATCTAGAGTTTCATCTTGGGGTCTTATGTAGGACCTATTTATAAGTGTTGTTGAATGAATACTCCTCAAGTTACTTTTTCTGTATTCACCATCAGGTCCCAGTAGGATAGTCCATTAATTTCTTGTTATCTTCTGTTTTGCTGTTAATATTCCACATAAAGAGGAAACTGTCATGTGACACCAGTACCTCCTAAAATTGGTCAGTGTGGTTAGATGGTTTGGGGAAAAAAAGGAATCTGTTCCACAGGGCTGGGCTGTGACTGACCATTTGGGGCTGCCAGGGAGGGAAACTCAGAGAAATTTCCATTTCCCTGAAATTTAAGATCTTCAGATGACTGCAAACAACATGAGGATATATAGAAAAATGCCCTTCCCCAATTTTCAAATCGTGAAAATTTGGTTCAGCAGATACTACATATTTCTCTCTGTAGTTGTTTATAAAATCATAAAGACATACCTTTTAAAATCAGCCACAGTCCTTAGATAAATATATTTCTCCCTTTCTTCCTCCCCAGACTCCTATCCATAAGGGTTGTCTCAGAATTCAAATTTAACAAAACACTGAGTTCCCCTCAGCAGTAAACAGTGCATTTCCTAGGCGTATCATCGCCAGCTGCAAAGACAGAGCAGTATTTGTCTCAGTGTTGCAACACAGAGCCTGCAGCAATCTGGAAGTTGTGGCTGTGATTTCAGTCTTTGGGGGACAATTAGGAAAGTAAAGCTGAGGCCAAAGATAATTGACACATAGAGAGACAGAGGACAGTCCAGGTCTCATAGGAAGAAGGCAGTGGTCCTGAGAGACCAGAGCTAGGCAGGCAGCTGTCACTGAGAATGGAACTTTGTGATCTGCTGTGGGCTCAGAGCACTCAGTGAAAACTCAGAGGACTAGGAAACAGGCTTGATGGCAACATGACTTTTTAATGCTAAGCTCTGTCTTCTGGTAATTTCCTAACCGACTCCAGCACTTTAGAGCACTCCAGGGTTTGGTCTTGGTAAATAACTTAGAAGTACAACCATCTTTTTGTTGGAAAGAAAGTAATAATATATTCAGAAAGAAAGCAGATTGGAAAACACTAATGTTTCCAAATCTTTGATAGATTTGAATTTGGGGATTCATATCATTGGCTCCTTTTCAGCCACATGTGCCTGCCCTCACAACCCCACCACCCACCCCCAGCCACCCTGCTCCGCCAGGTTAATGCGTCTTAACACAGAAGGATGGTAGAACTAAGTGGGGCAGTTTGAATGAAAGGGAACATTAAGCTGAACTGTGCCTCTTTCCTTTGTCTGCATATCTAGTAGAACATAACTGAATGGATTGTGCCTCCTCCCTCCCCAGTACACTCCCATGAAGCCCCTAAAGAATAACTTTATCACATAGCAATCTATGGTATGGTGTCAGATTGGGAGTCTTGAGCTGAAAAGCACTTTCTCACGGCATATTGATGCAAGAGCTTCCAGCTGTCCAGAGCACTAGAGCCAGCGCCAGTCCCCAGAGGGTTGCTATGGGAACACTGTTATGGCAACTGGTTTTCATCACAGACTCTACAGTTCCATTGGCCGAACTATAACCACAGGCTAGTCCTTTAATGGTTAACAGTAACCTTACAATGATTTGAAATTTAAAAATAATCTCTGGTGGTGTGGAATAGCTAGGGAGTGCAGCGTGGCCAGCCACACAGCTGTGGTATGAGCTGACCCCATTCAGAATTTTGGGAAAATGCTCTTTATTTATTTATTTATTTATTTATTTTTGAGATAGAGTCTCTGTCGCTAGGCTGGAGTGTAGTGGTGCGATCTCGGCTCACTGCAACCGCCACCTCCTGGGTTCAAGCGATTCTCTTGCAGCCTCCTGAGTAGCTGGGATTACAGGCACGTGCCACCATGTCCAGCTAACTTTTGTATTTTTAGTTGAGACTGGGGGTTCACCATGTTGGCCAAGATGGTCTTGGTCTCTTGACCTGATGATGCAGTTTGGGAGGCCGAGATGGGTGAATCATGAGGTCAGGAGTTTGAGACCAGCCTGGCCAATATGGTGAAATCCTGTCTCTGTTAAAAAAAAAAAAAAAATGTATTTTGTTGTTGGCCAAAACAATTTATCATAAAAGCATTGATGAATTATTTCCCCCTATTGTAAATGTTATGCAGCTTGCTTAAATGAATCCTCATGTGCCTCTGCTGGTTATTCTCACTAGTCCACTTCCTTCTGTTTAGTCTCTTCTGCCCTCTCTTTAAGCACCAGCTTCCTCAACTTTTTCTCACAGTGTTCAAGTGTAACACATGATTTTACCAACGAGAGCAGCTGAGAAGTTTTGAGCTGCCTTTCGGTGATCTCAGACTCATTCACTGAGCTTCAGGCCGGGACAGTCAAGAGTCACTCCCACAATCTGCTGTCCTGGCCCTTCTGAATTCCCTGTTTTACAACTTGCCAAAACTAAATTTCCTTTGCTGCCAACTGCTTTTCCTTTCAGACTCAGGAGATGTTAAGACCAATGAGTGTTGCAGTCTGAGCCTGCCTTTCCAAGTTTGGCCATCCTGGGAAGTAGGAGTGTAAAAGCTGTAGAATTTGAAACTTTTGGACCACAACTCAAAGCAAACAAGTGCATGGAGACCCAGTAGTACATGTACACAGGCACGTATACCTGAAACAAAAGCACTGGCCACACCATGTGCAAGGCATTCTTACGTTTTCTATTCTGTTGTTTCTTTTAAAAATAGGTTGGTGGTTATCGTCAAAATTGGTTGACAACTCATTAATGCGTGGTGGTCAGTTTGAAAATCACTGATTTTTTATTTCTAAAATTTCAGACTTATGGTCATTTCAGGGGTACATGTGCAGGATGTGCGGTTTGTTACATACGTAAGCACATGCCATGGTGGCTTGCTGCACAGGTCATCTCATCACCCGGGTATTAGCCTGGCGTCCCGCTAACTATTCTTCCTGAACTTCTCCCCGCCACCCGCCGCCCTCCAACAGGCCCTAGTGTGTGTTGTTACCCCTGTGTGTCCATGTGTTCTCATTGTTCAGTTCCCACTTAAAAGTGAGAACACGTGGTACTTGCTTTTCTGTTTCTCAGTTAGTTTGCGAAGGATAATGGCCTCCAGCTCCATTCATGTCCCTGCAAAGGACATGATCTCATTCCTTTTTATGGCTATGTAATATTCCATGGTGTGTATGTACCACATTTTCTTTATCCAGTCTGTCACTGATGGGCATTTAGATTGATTCCATGTCTTTGCTATTGTGAATAGTGCTGCAGTGAATGTACATGTGCATGTGTCTTTATAATAGAATGGTTTATATTCCTTTGGTTATATACCCAGGAATGAGATTGTTGGGTTGAATCCCCATGGTATTTCTGTCTCTCGGTCTTTGAAGAATTGCCACACTATCTTCCATAATGGTTGAACTAATTTATACTCCCACCAGTAGTATAAAAGCGTTTCTTTTTCTCCACAACCTTGCCAGCATCTGTTATTTTTTAACTTTTTGATAATAGCCATTCTGACTGGTATGAGATGGTATCTCATTGTGGTTTTGATATGCTCTTCTCTAATGATCAGTGACGTTGAGATTTTTTTTTCATATGTTTGTTGGTTGCATGTATGTCTTCTTTTGCAAAGTGTTCATGTCCTTAGTCTGCTTTTTAATGGAGTTGTTTGGAAACCACTGATTTAAGCAATTATTAGTAGAGTTAAAGAAGGAAATGACCTGTTAGATGAATCTAGGGCAAAAGCACTATAGCTCTTTCTTGGTTATTTATTTATTTATTTATTTATTTTTGAGATGGAGTTTTGCTCTTGTTACCCAGACTGGAGTGCAATGGCATGATCTCGGCTCACCGCATCCTCCGCCTTCTGGGTTCAAGCAGTTCTGCCTCAGCCTCCCGAGTAGCTGGGATTACAGGCACACACCACCATGCCCAGGTAATTTTTGTATTTTTAGTAGAGACAGGGTTTCACCTTGTTGACCCGGATGGTCTCGATCTCTTGACCTCATGATCCACCCGCCTCGGCCTCCCAAAGTGCTGGGATTACAGGCTCGAGCCACTGCTCCCGGCCTTTCTTGTTTTTTTTTAACATGGAAATAACACTTGGCTCTCAAGGTTAGTATGAAATTTAGCAGATTATAGAACCTCAGATGCTTCAAAGCGCTAAATACTTCTGTAGCAATATGTAATTAATATGTAATTCTGAAGTTAAAATGAGGAGATGTTTATAGAAGAATTGAGAAAAGCAGCTTGTAAATCATCTCTAAGAAAATGGGCAGTATGCATAGGTGAGCACCTTGGGCTGGCTGCACATTGTTGGATAAAGCAAGATTAAACGAGGTATTGCAAAATAAATGGGAGGTCAGTTAACGTACGAGATAGGTTTGGCTGGGTGTGGTGGCTCATGCCTGTAAGGCCAGCACTTTGTGAAGCCAAGGCAGTCAGATCGCTTGAGCTCAGGAGTTTGAGACCAGCCTGGGCAACATGGTGAGGCCTCATCTCTACAAAAAATACAAAAGTTAACTGGGCATGGTGGCATGCACATATGGTCCCAGCTACTTGGGTTGAGGTGGAAGGATTATGTGAGCCCAGGAGGTAGAGGCTACAGTGAGCAGTGATCACACCACCACATTCCGGCCTAGGTGACAGAGTGAGATCCTGTCTCAAAAATGAGTAATTAATTATGAGACAGATTTCAGGCAAAAATAGATGCAAGGAGTCTAGTGTTATGCACCAAATGTCTTTTGAGAGGAAAGTGGTTTGGCCCTTTGAAAGTTATTTCCTAAGACTCAGTGCTAAATTACATTTCTTTTAATGTAAATTTTCTTCTTGGCAGTATAACATATACACAGAAACTCACTAGAGTACCACAATATAATAGGTTTTTCACAAAGTAAACATTTCACAAAGTACCAGTAACTAGCACCCAGATCAGAAAAGGTAACTTACCAATGCCCCGGAAATCTCTTCATGTCCTCTCCTAGTCATAGCCATGGTCCTAATTTCTAACATTATAATTTTAAAAAAGTCTTTATTGATGTGTGATTCGCGTACCATTAGTTGCACCCATTTAAAGTGTACAAAGGTTTTCAGTATATTCAGAGTTATACAACCATCACCATAGTCTTAGAATACTTCCATCATTCCAAAAAGAACCCTGTTTGCCTGTATTTAAAATTTGCCTGTTTATAAATGGAATGTATGTGCTTGATTTCTCCGACTCAGCTTAGGGTTCTGATATTTATTCATTCTCATTGTGTGTAGTTGTGGTTTTTCAGTCTTGATGCTGTGTCTCACAGTTTATTCTGCCGATTATGGACCTGAGTTGTTTCTGGTTTTTGCATGGGATGTTTTGTATATGCTTCTTGGTGAACATATATTTCCGTATTTATATTCACAAGAATGTATACCAAGGTGTGAAATTTCTGGGACATAAGGTATGTATAAACTTGGCTATAAAGAGTTTTCCAAAGGGCTTGTACAGTTGACAGTCCCACAGCAAGATGTGAGAGTTCAGTTACTCTACCTCCTTGCCACACTTGATATGTCCTCTGTCCTTTTCATTTTAGCCCTTCTGGTAGTCATAATGGTATCACATTGTGGCTTTAATTTGCATTTCCCTGATGATTAGTACAGTTGAGTACCTTTTTCATATGTTTAATGGAAATATGTTAAATATCATTTGGATATTAACTTCCGTGAGGTTCCTGTTCAATATCTGTTTTTGTCCATTTTTTCCCTACAGAATTGCCTGCTTTTTTCTTACTGATTTATAGTACTTTCTGTATTCTGGCTACATATCTGTATTGCTAATACACCTTCCACTCAGTGGCTTCCCTTTGTACTAGGTTACTTTTTATGCAATGGAGAAATAATCTCATGACTAACTCAAATGTTGATGTAACCTTTGCCAACTATCTTTGCCCGATAGAGTTTATAAAAATCAAATAATGTGTCAAGCTTAAATAACAATTCTTCCTCTTGTTTAAATGATGTGCTTAAGAGTGTAAGACCTGTGTGAAGAGGAAATTATGTGAATTTTTACATGTTTTTGTTAAATGTTGTATTGGATTCTTTTCATTGGAGACGTGGCTATTTTTGTTTTGCTGCTTTTGGTGTGCAAGTTTATGTGCCATCTATGTGTGGTGTAGATATTGCTAGTTACTTACCCAAATTTCATTCTCTCTCTACTAACAGCCCTAATGAGTTTGGAACTGGAATGTGCACAGTTAAAACAACTTGTCCTACCAGGACCTTTTGTAGTTAGGGTTGGCCATGTGACATGATCCTGCCAAGAAGATACAGATGGAAGTTTGTTGGGTGTGTGGGATTTCCTGGAAAGCTGTTGGTTTTCTAAGAGAAAGAGAGACTTGACTGACATCGATATTTTCTTTGTCCTGTGAACATGATGCATAGGTGCGTGGTGTCCATCCTGCAGTCTTGATGATGAAGTTGTGTTAAATATGGCCAAGCAGAAGATAAAGCTTGGGTTTTTAAAATGGCATCCTGGAAGCATTTTGTGGAAAACTTCAACTGCTCTATTAATATTTTACAGAAAACCGAAGAGATAGGAGATAGAGAGGGAGAAAGAGAAGGTTGTTGGCGGAGGATGGAGAGAGATTTATTGTAAGGAATTGGCTGAGAAAATATATGATTGTGATTTCATCATTTTGGGAAAAGCAGCTTGATCTGCTTTGACTTGTTATTACTTACAGTTCCTTCTGAGATAGCAACTCAAGTTACACTAACGTGGGCCAAAAAGTGCTTGCGTGTTTGACCTTCATAAAATTTTTCTAAAATTAAAAAGCTGAAGATTAGTTTGTCTTAAATATGATAGCAATATATTTTAGAGGTCTCTTTGAGATTTGAGAGCCTGTTAGTTCATCCTTTGATTAGGAACTTATAGCCAGGACTCAGGATAAGTGTGCAGTTTCTGGTCAGGAGAGGTGGCTGTGAGGCTATTGTCTCAGCTCCAAACACACCTTCCATACTCTGCTTTGTCACGAGACTCTGCAAACCACATCTGTCCTTTGCTAGATAGCTTTTTGTTAGGATCTGACAGGAACAGACGTGTAAGAGATTGTAAGAGATTGGAACGTGGAGGTGGGAAAAAGGGAGCTGCCCCTTTCTCACTTCCTGTTCCTAACAACGATGGCACAGCCGTGGCTCTCGAGAAGCTGAGCAATGGCTCTTCATTCCAGAAGGAATAGTAGGTTCCAGGGTGTACTTTTCCATACTCGTAGAACCAGCTTCATCTTGCCACTCAAAGGTCGCAGCATTGTCAGCCGGTGCCCCCTCTTCAGAGCTTTGAATTCCAGCTCTTTGGGATCCTCACATTTCTGAGGTGCCAGTACCAGGAGAGTGGTGTTAACTCCTGAGAGGTTTCACTCCTAGCTCCTGGAAAAGCTCCCACATTTTCACGATCCAGGCCTTGCCTGTGGTTCCCAGCCCTAAGCGTGGTGGCTGCCTACTGCCGTTATCTCTGTGATAACTGCCCCTTTTTTGCCTCCCACCTCTTCACTCACTGGTTGACAGTCGTTTTTCAGCCATATCTCTTAGAATAATTGCTGTGGTCTTGGTCCGAGATAAAACAGGCAGCCAGGTTTTCAGCTCCTGGAAAAGAGCTGTGAGATCCAGGTAGGCTTCTACACAATCCCAAGCTCAGGTGGATTTTTCACTAGCTTTCCTCATCACAACATAGGGATCTCTCCCTAGATGATGTGATTCACCCCCACGGGGAGAGCTGCAGGATTAGGGGTAATGAATGTTTCACCTACACCCTGGTCATGAAGACCTCTCCTTGCTCCCTCCTTCATTCCCACCCTGCAGTTCCTAAGACCTCTGTCCCTTCACTCCTCTGTTTTTCCTACTTAATCAGCATATTTTCAGCTTCCCTTTTCTCTAGTCAGTCTGGATACCATTACCATCATTTCAGTCACCCTCCAGTCCCTTCTACTCTTGCATGCTTTTGTTGCCCTGCCATACCCGATGACAAAACCCAAGCCAGAATCATTCCAGTCTCTCTTCTCCCATGCTCTGACGCTAGTAACTGCTGCTGGAGGAAATTCACAGTCTAAGCATCCACTGAGCCAGACCCCGCCCACCCCCACCCCCCACCCCCGCCCGCCGCCATAGCTCTCCGACACCTCTGCTCTGTCCTGATCCTACCCTGCTACCTCCTTCCCATCTCACTTGGAGGGTGGCCTCAACTACCCGTCTCATACAGCTTGAATATAGAGGCAATCTTAAGGTCTAGTTCTACTTCCTAATCCACCAGCATCTTGTCTTACTTGCTTTGGAGAAAAAGCTGTTCCTCCTTCTGTCATAGGCTAAATCTTCCACTGTCCTGCTTTCTATTATGTTATCTAAATTACTTTCTGTTGTCTCCCTCCACTCTCAATGTAATCTAAGTCTTACAAGGGCAGAGAATTTGTATCTCTTTTGTGTAGATGTGAGGTGTGAGGAAAAGAAAGCTGATGAAAAATCTTGGATGATTGTAAGATTTTTGGCCTGAGCACTGGAAGGCCTGGAATTGCCTGTACCTGAGCTGAGGATGGTCATTTGTGAGGCAGATTTGGAGGGAACAGTCAGGAGATTAGTTCAGGACATGTTAGCATGTTAGACATCCATGTGGGGATGTTGTGTAGGCAGTGGGATGTACAACTTTGAGAAAGCAGGTCTAGGGTGTAGGGCTAAATATAGATGTTGTCAACATAAAGATGGCATTTAAAGCCGTGAGACTGGATAGGAGCTCTAAAGAGTAATTGTCAGTATTAAGAGAAGGAGTCTAAGGACTGAGCCTGGGGACACTCCAATGCCAAGAAGTCAGGGAAGAAAAATTACCAGGGAGATTGAAAAGGAGAGCTCTGGACTACGGTAACAGGTGAAAACCAGGACAACGTGGCATCCTGACGTCCCAGTGAAGAAAGCGTTTCAATGAAGTGTCCCACTTCTTCACACTCCAACAAGTGTGGCTGGCAAGTGATACTAGACGAAAACAGAATTAACCATTGGATTCGGCATTGCAGGGAGCCATTGTTGACTCTGACAACAGCGGGCTTAGTATAGTGGAGGGGATGAAAGCATAGTTGCAGTGTGTTTGAGAGAAAATGGATTAATGAAGGAAAAAACAGCTTGTGGGGATAAAAATTATGAAGGTCGAAGTGGGTTTCTGATTTAAAAAGTCAGTCTTGATGCCATTATAATCCTATGGGCTCTTGCAATAACTGTCCACACTGCTTTATTCTTCTGAACGCAATGCAGGTTCTTCAGCTGTTGCCTGAGTAGAGAGCGACTTTGCTGGAGAATGCAGAGGCTTTACCTCTGCAGCACCTCTACTTTTTCCCTGCCATCGCTGACCACTCAACTCAGGTCCCAGTGAGAGACGCGCTGTCTACACACACTCATTGATCACTTATCCTTGGGAATAATTTTAATCTCTTCCTGTTTAATGCTGGTGACCTCCTTTCCCCATATATGCGGTTGCGTGCCTGTTTGTCTCATCTGTGAGAGTAAGCTTTTACGAACTGGAACTCTGCACCAAATGTGCAATGAAGTGACTTTGTTGGAGATCCATTGCCTGCCTGGTGGCTCTCATCAGTGGTGACTTCACACTCGTCTTTTTAAAGAGTTTTATACATAGAACTTTTTTGAACTGGGATTCTGGGAACATAAAGAGCTGGCTGTTTGTAATACCTTCTACTAGGAGTGGGGTGTTTACTTTGTGTTCCTTAATAATCAGCTGTTTGGAATTATCTTTTTGGCACAGTGAAAGGGGAGACAGATCACCAGATTGATAGGTGAAGTGGTGAAAATTAAGAAGGGGTGGGAAAGAAATGGGAAGAGGATGTTCCTATCCAGTTGCTTTCATGTGATAGAGCTTAATGAGAAGATAATAGGTTAATTTCCTGAGCTGTGACATATTTACATGTAAGAGACTTACATAAGGTCCCTTTAAGTGTAGATGATTTTGAGATGGACTGGTTGCTTCCCCAAGGAGAGGAGGCTTCAGGGTCTCCCATGGGCAGTTTTTAGGATGCAGGAAGTAGAGAACACTCTTGATGGGCTCACTTCCAGATGTGATTCTCAGTGGATTGTCTTCGTTTTTGGCTGCATCACCTGGCTCTAGTGGCCAAGGCTTCTGCAAGGCTTCCCATCCAGGAGCTTTTCATCCAGGGATGCTGCTGGAGGCCAGACTTCCAGTTTTGCTAGTAAGAGATGCCTATTAAGTTGCGGGGACAGGGATTCAATTGCAGCAGTCTCTACTCAGGTCAGCCAGTCACCATTTCTTCCATAAGTCAGGGGCTCTTTGTACTTGCAGTCCCAGTAGGTACTTGCTGTGATGATGTGATTTAGACTCAGTGACAGGGTTTGAGCTGCAGTGTGAACATAGAGGATCAATGGCAGTCACAGAGAGCCTGAGCAGCCTGTGTGAGTGACCCTCTGCATCCTACGTGGAACCAAGGGAAAGCATGGAGAGACTAAGGATGATTCCTCAAAGCCTAGCTTCCTTCAGTGTTCCTTCTGCTGTGGACTGTCCTGCAGGGACGGTACACAAGCTGGCACATATTACACATGGGCAGCTGTTTGCAGTGAACAGTGATGCAAAGGCTGAGATAGTATCCTGCTAAAGACTGATCTCTCAAGTCCTTTTTTGTAGTAGGAGGAATATATAATTTAGACAATATTGTCTTCTACAGTTAACAAAAGGAAACTAGAATGAGGGATTTCGCCTCTGCTGATCAAATAAAGCTTCTCTGTATCATCTAGCAAGCCCATAAAAATACCATCCATTGGGGTTTCATCACGTTGGCCAGGCTGGTCTCGAACTCCTGACCTCGTGATCCTCCCTCATTAAAAATAATAATAATACCATCCATAGACTGACTTTAATAAAGGAGCCCCACTGAGGACACAAGCACCTGAATTTACAGATTCCTGGAGCACACACAGGCGTGTATGTCTGACAAAGGAACAAAATCTCCAGGAGGCAGCTGGGATCTTTTCATTTTGAAAATGCTTTAATAAGTGTTGACAACACTGTTTTGCAAAATGTAAAGGTACTATACAAATTCTTAATACAAAAAGAATAAATTAAAAGCAGATTTCTTTTTTAATTCTGCAACTTTGTCTACAACGTACATCTTTTTAATTGATTACAGTTGAACAGAATCCAGTAAAATCATTTTACATGCTCTACAGTCAGTTTCAGGAGCAACCTAATCTTTTTCCCCCCATTATTAAACTAGAGTCCATTTTACACAACTCGTAATAAACTATTGACATGAATGTATATGTAAAACCTTACACCTAGTTAACTAAGCAGTAACTGGTCGTCTGATAGCACCTGGATGGGTTTGCTATATTTAGAACTAAACTAATAATGAAAACAAATTGGAATTTTAACAGATTCAACACTCACCTGCATATAATAAAATAAAAAATCAACCTGGCTCACAACATAGTCTGATGTATGTGTTTCCACCAGTCTTCTGGCTGAAATAGGCAATTTCTTATACTCATCTGAAGAATCCAGTAGGGGCTTTATGTCAGACCAGGGACTTTGCATTTCACCTTATTTTGTTTTAAAGAAATAGGGATATATAAAGAGTTTGCAAGTGCTCGTGTACAATAACTACATCGTTTCCCACCACACTGATCATTAATCATGTCAGCCTCAAAGGACTAACGCTTTATGTACATTTTGTATCAACTGAACTCAGCTAAACAGTAAAACCTGTTTTACTTAATCTCTGTCTTCACTACCAGACTATCATGATGTTTGCTGAAACTGTAATTCCTGCTCCCACTCGCTTTTTCTCTGTCCCCCAAATTGAAAACATAACCCGAGTTTTTAGGCTTTTTGCCTACCATTCCTTGCTTCTCAGCTGGGATAGAATCTTGATGCAGTTTTCTCCAGACTAGATTTCACACTACTGTGCATGGTGTAGAACCTGTAACATGCAGCCTCATCACTTTGTTACCCTGTTGACTTTTCCTCTTGCACACAGTTCAGTCTGATTATGCATGCATCTTCTTTGAGAGAAAGAAAAATGGCCCAATGTATAATGTTTCTGAATGCGAAAGGGAGAAAAATCCCTGCTCTTTGTAGCTCTGACCATGACAATAAAAGCAGCAAAAATATCCCCCAGTGAATCCCTAGAATCATTTAATGATGTAACCGGTTTCTGTTTATTCTGCAGGTGGACACCAAAAGTGTCCTGGGAATACTGATCCCTTCTGCAAGCTGCAATCACCAGTCCAGCCATGCATGGAGCTGGGAAAAGCAGGCCCTGAATCATCTACAGAGACTTGGTGGAGGAGGCCACAGCCTGCCTTTTCCTGGGCAGGCCCCAGCCAGGTGTGTGTGCCCCAGCCCGACTCTCAGTGGTCTCCAGGCTGCAGCAGAGGAACACTGTGAGTATTTATTTTAATGTCCTTCCTTACCCTCCTGGTCTGGTAGAGCCTATGGTTATTCTTGGATTCCACATACATGAAAAACGAAGATTTTTCTGTTCCTTTGATGTTAAAGCTAACTTCAGTTCTGCTTTCCCACAAAACTACCCCCACCCTGGCTCCTGTCCCTGGCTGTCAAATGCCTTTCCAATAGGAAGTCATCAGAGAAAAAAATACCACCCCCCCACCCCCCACCACTTGCGCCAAAAGCACAGCATACCACCTCTGCGGAAACCTTTCTGTGCCATCTTGAATAACCCAACTAAGGTTGTGCACTTGTTAGTTATTATAAAAGTATTTTTGAGGCTTTTGAAGATTGATGGCTTTCCAGTTGTGTTTGAAGCATAGCTCAAAACACATGTAAACATGCAGCTCCCACACGTTAATTTTTCTTCCTCTTTCCTCCTCTTTCACTGTCTGCACACAACTGTGGTGCATGACAGGAACTGATGATATAGACACACAGGCCCTTTGGGAGCTGCTATTTTTTTTTTCACCCCTGCTCTGACTGTTGGCTAGTAGACACATGAGTCAAATCTTCTACCTAAGGGCATCGTTGGGTTCTTGGAGTAAGTGACACACAGGAGAAGTCGGATCTGAGCTCTTTTGTCACACAAGTGCTAACAAACAGAAAATGAGCCACGACAGTTAAACACTGAATGGATCGCAATGTGCTTTTCCCTTGGTTTCCCATAAAAAAGAAAATGAAACACCTTGTGCAAAAAAAAAACAGGATACGCTTTTACTGGTTGTTTTAATGAGAGAGAACCACTTTTGGCCATTATCACCTTACGTTTACTACAGGTCCTGAAAGGAAAGCAGCTTTGAGTCTTGGGCTTGGCTGAATCCCCTGCTTGGACTGGGGCTAACAGTACCCTCCACGACTCCTGCGGGTCTCTCTTCATGTCCAGATGGATGGCAACTGTGAGTGAGCAATGCCAGCCCAGACTCCCTCGTCTTCACCGTTGCATTGGGTTAGTTTCTCAGGCTTTCTACGGAGAGAGACGTGGAGCATGAAGGGAGAAGGCTGGAGAGAGGACACCACTGTACACGGGGTTGACTTTCACTTGTGTGTAGTAGCAGTTCAGAATTTAAAAGCAATTTCCTTGCAGAAAGACTGTCTTCCTCTTGGCCCCTCTTAATTTTTTATGTTTTTGTTAATCTTTGGCAGCACAGAACTGATCGTGGTCCTCCGATGCATCTCTGGTGTCGAGAGCTTGCTTTCTTATCCTCCCCTCCCCCACAGCCACTCCCCACAAACTGTCTCATCAAGGAATACTTCAGGTGTAAACTGAATATGCCACAAGGCCTCCTCTTGGTGCAGTGCTTGGTTGGCCTGTGGGTGGCAGGCTGGACACAGCTGAGTCGTCTTTCTGGGTCACCCTGTAACTTAAGTCCCCTTTCCGGTTTTCTCCCAACACTACTTGTCCGCAGGAATTGGATGCCAGCCGGCCCCCTTGACAATTCCTGGCCTAGGGGCTGTCATGGCAGGGGGAAGCCACCAAGGTGCCATTGAGGATTGGTGTCTGGCTCTCTATGGGCAAGAGAGCCAGGGGACACACAGTGGGACCGGAACCTTCCAGAATGTCTCCTCAGTCAGGTTTTCAAAGGAGAGGGAATGTGGAGACAGGAGAAAAAAAGTGCTGAGGGCCGAAGCTGGTGCAGGGTGACGGTGCGTCTGGGTAAGGCAAATGAGAGGCAGTGAGGTGATCTCAGAATGGCGTTGAGGCGGTCAGATTAGGCCGGGCTGGCTCACACGAGGGTTCCAGGCTTGGCTTTTTCCTGCCCGTACCACTGGACGTCAGCTAGTTCTGGATAGAGGGAGGAATCCAGGAAACAGCTATCATTGTAGCTCCTGCAGGAGGCCCAAGAAAGGAGATGAGATGGTTAGTGGAGGAGGATGGGCTTGGCCAGGCCTGCACTGAGGAGGACGTGTTCACCTTGACAGGGCTCTGTGCTAATCACATGTCATTCCTGTACAGAGCAGTGAGGCCTGAGACCCTCCATAGTGCTGTGTGTACAGAAGGCCCCCAAAGACCCTCAGAATCCACACAAAGGGGCCTCCTATAAAGGAGGAAGATGGAAAGTAACAGTGCAGTGGCTCATGAGTGTGGCTGCATCTGGGGGAGCATCTGGGAACTCTCAGAAATACACATGCCTGGGTCCCTCCTCAGGGAGATGCAGGCCTATTAGGGTCTGGGGTGTGTCTGAGCGCTGGGGCTGTCAGAGTTCCCCACCAGGTGATTCTCAGATGCATCCAAAGCCAGAACCCCTGGACCGTGTTCCTCAGGTGGCTTTTTCCAAACCACAGCTCTGAGAGACCCCAGGGCTAAAAAGATGTCACTAGGAAATTTATATTCTGTCCCGGAAGACCATTTGAAATGTGAAGTTTCCCTATAGTGAAACTGTGGTGGTATTTTGAATTGTGTTTGAAAAATTTTAAAGAAATCAATGCTGACTTTGCTTTATTCTAAGTAATATGTATTGTTTTGTGATTATAAAACTGTGTTCATTTGAAATATGTAGAAAAGTCTAAAGAAGAAAATAAAAGCCTTTTAAAACATATTTTAGGTAGGTATCACCAGCTTGGTTGGGTAGAAGTAATTCTTAAGCAATCATAGATATGTGGATGCCAATAGTCATTACGAGGGATCATGATTAGGAAAAACAGTCTCTCTCCAGTGATCCTGAATGAGCCCTTTGAATTCCTCTCTGGCAACGGATCTCCCCATGGGTAGTGCTAGGGGAGTGGTCAGGGATGGGTGACAGGAAGTGACCCTACGTGAACCTAGTGTAGTTCACGGTAGGTGAGTTTTAGGAGCATTTCAATACCAAACACAGATTCATGATTGAGAATAATCAGTCATCCTGTTTTCTGTTTGATTTGCTAACTTCTCCAGGAACAACTGGATGTTGTAAATGTTTCTCATCTGGCCTTAAAAAAACAAAAAAAAAAAACATGAAAGCTGAAAATGCCAAGGCATCTGTGCCCATGCTGGTGGATTTTAAAGAGAGTCCTGTGCTTGGAACACCAGAAATAAACCAGCTTCACAAGCAAAGTAACAAAAGGCCTTGGATGGTGACCCTGGCCCTGGCCAAGGGTATTACTATATGTAGGTGTTAAGTGGGTGATCCTGGGACACCTGTCCTGCAAACTGTCCACCCTGACTCAGCTGACTTCTGCAATTGTGCCTGAATAACTGAAAAACTTCTAAGGGGAGAGGTGGCTGGGCCCTCCAGGGGGAAAATCCCTCCCTAACTCCATGTGATCCTGGTGGTGCTGTCCACCATGGTACCATCCTCGCTCCCACGGGGGCCAGGGGACAAGGAAGCCAACTGGCCCAGGCCAATGAGAGTCCCCTGAGAGTTCCTGGTTCAAAGATGGCCACATGCCTGAGCAGCTTTGAAACCACAAGGATGTCATTTCCTCCTAAGAACGAAGTTAGCAGGTGGAAGGAGGAGAGCTAGAGATGGAAAGAGACCCAGCCAGCCTGGGCTCCAGTGACATCAGCTGGTATGTGCTCTTTGCTTATGCTTGTTGAATAGAGTTTGTTTTCATATGAAACTAATGAATACTGGCACATTTAAGTAGTTTCTTAAACTGTTGATGTAATTCTTGTTTCTAACACAAGCATGATCTGGGTCTGTTTGGGACAAAACTTTAGCCCTAAGAGGCTTTGTGAGGTCTAAGGAACCACTTTAGCCAGTGTTTCTCAAAGTAGTCCTGTGAGATGCTCTGAGGGAAAAAAAGGTTCCACGGGTAAGTTTGAGGACTGCCTTTCACAGGCCTGAAATGTACATGAGACATATAATAAAGGTTCTGAGAAGTCCTGCATTATGCTGTTTGACCCAGAACTTCTGGAACAGTATCACCTATTAACACCCACAGGACATACTTTGAAAAATACTCAAGCTAATATTATAAAATGTAGTTGACTCTCTTGTATGTTGGATCCTAAAGAAAAAGTTGAGTAATAATTGTGTCACAAATACCAAGTACTTTGGTGACAATATAATCTGCTTCAGAGGGACTAAGTCCACTATGTATTGATCATAAAGGCTCAAGGAAAGACCACGGAGATCAGAGCAGTGACGTCTGGATAAGGCAGACGAGGGTAAGGGTTCTTGTGGTGCTTGATTTGGTACATGAAGAGCCTAGCTCTTGGCTGGCCCATGCTGCTCTCCTGCATTTCATCATGGAGGCTTCTGGGTCACAGAATCCACAGAGAGAGCATTGAGATCTGGATGATGGGGTGGGATGGGAGATGCTGGAATGGTGGTTTGGTTCCCAGGCAGCTCCCAGGGGGGCCGCAGAAACCACTGGCCTGCTCCTGCCTCTGACAAGGGTGGAACTTGCAACAGTCCGGAAAAGGCTGTGACTGGTCTGACATGTACATTTTTTTTTCCAAATTAAAATTTATTTACTAAAGGAGTAAAAGAAAAAACCGAAAATGAAGCCGGAGAAGATGATTTATTTTTCCAAACTTGCAATGTTTTCTTAGTGCTTCCCCATTGCTATTGAAGTAAGGCTTTTTTTGTTTGTTTTTTTTTAGTCAGAGTTTTGCTCTCTGTAACCCACGCTGGAGTGCAGTGGTGAGATCTCGGCTTACTGCAACCTCCGCCTCCCAGGTTTAAGCGATTCTACTGCCTCAGCCTCCCATGTAGTTGGGATTACAGACGTGAGCCACCACGCCCAGCCAAGGTATTTTTAAAGCTATCAATGTTGCTTCATGTGTTGGTCTCTTAGGTTTGGAGAAGAAACCTGGTTGAGCTGCTGAGCTAAGCCTTTGTCTCTCAGTACAAATTCAATTTTACGGTAATAGTTAAGGAATGCCATGTGCTATGAAAGGAAAATTAATAAGAGACCATTTAGGAAGCATTTATTCTTCACGAATAACACAAATGGGGCCATTAAATAGTTGCCCTAGTAAACTGAAGTCAGTCATTCACTGGAACATGAGCCAGGGCAGGATGAGGATCTAGGCATGCTCTCTCAACTATGACCCACAAGAGTGGCTTCGACCTGGGCAGTCTGGGTCACAGAAGTGGTGACTTCAGAATCTGCGATAGCCTATGCCTATGGGGATTTTTCACTGCAAGAGTGCCCTTTCCCAGGGCTATGCTCAGAGATGTGTGGCCTGCAAAGGGTACTCGCTAAGCAAGGGCCCTCTGATAGCAGACAGATGGCAAATTCACCCACATCTCACTGGAGTTTGTGATTTATAACTGCTTGGCATAGGGAGGTAAGGCTGCTGGGAGGGAGGAATTTCAAAACCGAATTATTACTGTAAATGTATATTTCAGCAGTCCTTTCTCTTCATAGCTTAGCATATTTGAGAAACATGGTTTAACTTACAAAACCAACTGGTGACACATACTTTGGTTGTTGAATAGTCCCACAGTTGGTCACAGGCCAGAGGATGGGCGACAAGGCCCTGTAGAGTCATCTGTCTGTCTTACCTGGTCTGGGAAGGGGCTGCTGCTCAGTCTGTGTCCATGCATGTGCACATGTCTGCATGAGCATGCACTCTATATGTGTGGAGGTATTTCAAGCGGACTTGCCTACGTTCTCACAGCAGCTCTTTCAAACCTGGTTAATTCTCAAGTTCTGGCTCTCATCCCTCCCTCCATCACCTTTAGCAGATGATCAGCTCCCCCATCCCAGGGGAGAAAAAGTCCATTCTCCCTACTTCAAAAATGTTGGCTCATGACATCATCCTCTCTTTTTCTGGCATGTGGTTGTTGGTGTGGTGGGGGGAGGGAGTCCACCTTCCTTTCAATGCCTAAGTCCCCCGATTCTCCGTCTCTCTCCTAATTTGTTCATACTGTCCTAACCTACTTTTCAAAAGTCAATTTTTTTTCTACAGTAAAACAAGACTATCTGTTTGCCGCCCTTCACCCTTGTCTCTGCATCCCTGCTTTTGTACTTGGAGTGATCTCTCCCCATCTCCACCTGTCTAAGCCCCGCTCCTCTTCCCTCCAGAGGCCTTTGTGTCTAAGTCTTAGAGCACATAATACGTAAGTGTGGCAGTTTCTCATGCCCCTCGTATATTTCCTGATAGGCAATTGGATTTCAATGCCTAGTGTCCCAGTCAGACTGTAAGGGCCCCGGGGCTAGGAACCAGACCAGGTGGTACTGTTTTCTGCCCCTGTGCTTTGCAAATTTCAGTGTGCATTGATTTGCTCAGGAATCTTGTTACATGCATGTTAGGTTCAGTAGGCCAGGGTGGTGCCCGGGATCTAGCTTTCTAGAGATCAAAATGCTGGCTTATGGACTGAAGAATGTGGGTAGGACATGGTGACCCTAAAACGTACTTTGTGGCCAGGCATGCGAATCACTTAAGGACAGGAGTTTGAGACCAGCCTGGCCAACATGGCAAAACCTCATCTCTACTAAAAATACAACAATTAGCTGGGTGTGTGCCTATAGGTACTAGGGAGGCAGGAGAATCGCTTGAACCTGGGAGGCAGAGGTTGTAGTAAGCCAAGATCGCGCCACTGCACTCCAGCCTGGGAGACAGAACAAGACTCTGTCTCAAAACAAAACATACTTTGGGGGTCTTTTCTGGCAAATAGTGTTGACAATATCTAACATATGATGGAAGAACCTCCATCTAAACATAGAGATCCATGTATCTAGAAATATGGCATAAATACAGCATTCAGATGCCTCCTTGTAGAAACGGTGAGATGGAGAAAAGCAACTCATGGGCATTAGGAAGCAAATTCCCCTTACGGTACCTCTATTCGTCAGTACTTTGGTGAGGTGGAGACTCAGACCCATCCAGAATGGGTGAGTTTTCTGTTGCTTCTCTGAACAAAGGAAAGCAGGAGGAGGAAGAGAAGAGAGGTCATGTTACAGAGAGGAACTGACACAGACACAATTGGTAGCTTATTAATACATCGGAGAGGCCCCCTGATTAGACACGCGAGTTAGCAACAAGGCATGCAGAACTTTCAGTCCCCATAACTGAGTCAAGACCTAGTTTGTTAGGCAGGCCAGGCCCTCTTTGGTGCTTTTTACCCGTGGCCTCATTTCTTATCATATCATAGCGAACGGTTTACGTCAAGAACCAAAATAGCTCTTTTGTTTCAAATTTGTCTTGAGTCCTCACTAGTTGTAGATGGTGAAATAGGCAAGTTTCAAGGCCATCTTAAGTGCACAGGACCCTGAGGAGTGCTTGTACATTTCAGAGCTTGTTGCCAGTGAAATAATACAATCATATATTTGGATCTGGTGACACTGGACATGATTCAGAAAATTTGGAAGCTCTAGAGAGGGATCTTGCGATCTGAAGTTTCTTATTTAAAGGAGGTGGTTTAGTCAGTGGAGGGATGTATTACATATCCGAAAGATGTATCCTCCTCTAATGAATTAATCTTAGACCCTAAACCTTATAGAGGCGGTGTGGCCACACAGGTGAGAGCTGGGGTGTGGGTGGTATCTGAGCAAACGTTAATGATCTGTAGTAAGGACAGATGGGCAGCCAGTGCCCAACAGATGGAGAAGTAGGAGTGGGCACAAGAACACTGAGCTGGGGGATCGGAATCAGAGGCAGCATGGGATCGTTCAGTGACTGTCAAACTTGAGTGCGTGGCAGCATTACCTGGAGGGCTTATTAGATGGTAGATTGCTGGGCTCCACCCCCAGAATTTTGGATTTTTAGGTACAGGTGAGCCCGAGAATTTGCATTTCTGACAAGATCCCAGGTGAGGCTCACTCATGCTGCTGCTTTGGGACCACACTTAAGAACCACTGGTGTAGTGGAAAAAGACAGGATTTGGGGTCATAGAGGGCATGGCTAGAATTTCAGCTCCCTTCAGCTCTCTGATGGTGGGCCAGGCACTTATTTTTCCTTAGCTATGAAACTGTAACATCTGGGTATTTCCCTTGCTAGAGTGCAGTGAGGATTATATAAGCTCATATGTGTTTAGAAGCTGCTCCCAGCCTTTGAGTACACAGCAAGCACTCAATAAATGTTAGGACCCTTTCTTTCTTGCCAGAAAACCTGGTGTAAAATTGCTACAGATAAACTTGTAGGAACAAAAATGTCGGCCAGGAACATGTAATCCCAGCAATTTGGGAAGCCAAGGTGGGCAGATCACCTGAGGTCAGGAATTCGAGACCAGCCTTGTCAACATGGTGAAACCCCTTCTCTACTAAAAGTTAGCCAGGCACGGTGGTGCACACTTCCCAGCTACTTGGGAGGCTGAGGCAGGAGAATCACTTGAACTGCGGGGGTTGCAGTGAGCCGAGATTGTACCACTGCACTCCAGCCTGAGCAACAGAGTGAGACTCCAAGTGTGAGCGCCTGAAAGGCAGGCACTGGAGCCCATTCTGGAACTGTGCTTTTCTCATGATTCAACTCCCAGCTAGTTGTCCGATTTTTCCAGACGTCCCCCGATGCTCCCAAACTGGGGAAGGGGACTCGTTACTCCTCCAACCAATAGATGTTGACAGAACCTAACATCTACTTAGAGACCATGTCTCAGGGACAACAGAAGAGGCAGCTGCTGAAGGGCCAGGCAGGTTACCTGTGTCTGCCAGACCCTCCAGTCGGTCCGAACAATCTCACTGGCCACAACATTCTAATGCTCTTGCACACATAGAAAGCTATCAAAGAAGTTGCCTTTTGGTTTCATTTATTTTGCTGCCTGTAGCCTCTGATGAAAGGCTTCAGGGCACCTGATCTCGTTTGTGTGCTGATAAAGAACAGCGCTTGGCCGGGACAGAGCCTTCTTTCTTGTACCCTGAGACATCCTACAACAGCAGATATCACCTGCCTCTCAGTTAAGCAGCTGGCTCTCTCCTCCTGACATTCTTGCCGGGCATTTTGAGTTGGCCTGGGTATAATCTGAACTGAAATCAAATGCTATCTGGAAATGTGACTCGAGCAGCACAGTCCCCCTTCCTGCTTCCATCTTCCCACATCCCAAGGACCACCACCTACTTTAAGAGAACACAGACAGTTCACCTCTGTAAAGGCACAGCCAGGGAAAGGAGTGGGCAGAGGTGACAGCAGATCATGGGGCTTCTCTTGAAAGGAAGACACTTCCCAGTGGTGAACTCTCATTGTCAGTTTACTGTCTTACCCTTATGTCACTAGGATCTGAACGTCTATGACACTTTGGAGCGGACACAATGAAGAACATGGAATAAGAACCAGGCCAAAGGCCTGGAAGGAGAACTCACCCAGTCTGCCAGGTTAGGATGTGGTGGGGGCTACTTGGGGGGGTGGCTCCAATTTCACTTGAGGGTGTTGAACTTCTCTGGCTTTGAGGTAAGGCAGCTGGATGCAGATGGTGCAACAAAGGCAAAGAGAAGACAGGGATCAGACACAGGCAAAGGGGCTTGTGACTTGCTGGCCAACACCAACCCAGCGGCCAGAGGTCACCCTGTCCAGGAATGCTGGAAAGGACCCCATGTCAGGGTCTCAGCCTCCCTACGGCAAGGTCACAGTGGGGAACCATCTCTGCATGCTCCACCACCCCCCTCCCCTGCAACCTCTGCATTTTCTCGTCACTACCATGCACCTTCCTTCTGAGCCAAGCTGACCTGGGATCCTAGGTCCCCAGTTTGCCATCAGAGAGTGGCCATAGGGATGGTGACAGCTTCTGCAGCAGCAAAGAACCTGATGTCCTCATGTCCTTTGAGAGGACACCTGAGCAGGGCTCATATAGGAAGAGCCTGTTTCTCTGGCCTCAGGGCATTTTCAGTGTGGCCCTGTTTCTCTCCATTGTGAAGACAGTGCACCCAGAAAGATTCTTAAAGCCTGCTCTCTCTGCTGTTTCAGGCTTATCATTGCTACTGTAGTGCGTTTTGAAAAAAGCAGGACTTTTAGTAGCTAATCCAAACCTGACTGGTAGGCATTTACTGATGCAGGCAGATTTAGTAGGAAGTCAGTCCTACTTAAATGCATCCTTTGCTTTCTTGGGAATGGAATCTTTTCCATCAGTAAACTTCAGATACAGCTTCTTAAAAGTTTTACTCTAAAGTATGTTCCAAAAGATCTCCCTAATCTCTTTACATAAAGCAAATCTACTAGACAAGCGCTGCAATTTTGATAGAACATCAACACTCCAGTTTGGCGGAGGTATTTACAAATTGCTGGTTCTTTATCTAATAGGGTCACAGATGAGTGTGCTCAAGATGTTCCTGGGGAGGCAATGGCGAATTTCACTGTGCTGTTTTACAGATGAAGGAGGAATATAAAGAAGGTTCCAGGACCTTGAAGTCCATGGAACTCCCCACGACTGCCTGATCTCTGGAGCTTGTCATTTGGCCAACAACAGGGATATGGGGACAGAAGGCAGGAGCCTGGCTCACTTGGGCAGTCAGCTTCTGCCTCTTTCCCTGCTGTCTCCAGGTACTGAGAATGTCCTACAGTTCCCCCAGGATGAACCCCACATTACCTTTCAGGTCACTCTCTTTCCCCTGATCTTTGTCAAATTCCTGACTCAGAGCTCCTCCCATTGGCTTCTGACTCTCATTTTATCCTTAGTGTTAACCATTTCTGTTCTCTTCATTCTCCCTTTCTGTGAGTGCTAGAGTATGTAAATATGCCAGTGCTGAGACCAGAGCGCAAGGCAACTGCTCAGGGTTGGTCATCACTGTTATTGTTATTAAATGTAGCCTCATTAGGGAATGGTTGGTTGGTTTCTTTCTTTTTTTTACTTGATTCAATACTGCACAATGCTGTTGCTCACAAGAATATAAGGTCAACCTTAACCTTAGATTATGGAAATTTTCAGGCATAATATCCAGGATATTGAAGACGCTTAACTAAAATTAGTTTGTGGCTACGCTGTAACATTGTCACTGAAATGGGAAGCCAGGAGCAGTCAGGAGTTCTGTGACATGCACGGCTCTGGCCCTCTGTTTATCAGCCAGTCTGCCCCTACGTGGGGAGACACTGGCCCAATCTCTAGGATTGACCCAAGCGCATCCCCAACCAGCTTCCTTTGCAAGCCACAGCTGTGGGCTCTCACTTCCTGGCATCCTCTCCTTACTAGGGTAAAGGCGCACCTTTGGTTGGATAAAGCCGGAGACATTACTTAACTTTCTTGGATGGAAGAGATGGTTTAGACCTTGACTAAGCTGGCTTAGTGCCCTCTGGAGGGTCAGGGTGCAATTAGGAAGGGGAGTCAGCACATGCCTCAAGTCTCCCGCAGCTGACAGCAGCGTTCCCGGAGTGAATGACTGACTCTGGTTCCTCACTGCACCCAGATGTAAGGGTACCTCCCGGCAGTAGCCCTGAACACCAGCAGTTCGCACCCAGGCCTTCCCGAACGCGCCCGGCCTCCCCCTCACCTGACGTGGCCTTGCACATCTGAGGCATCCTGGTGACCCTGCTGTGCGCCACAAAGGTGCTCTGGGAGGAGGTGCTGTACTGCGAGCCGCTGTCCGAGGAGGTGGAGCTGGTGTGCGACAGGCGGCTGTGCTCCTTGTGTGAAGCGGTGGAACGCTGGTACCACTGGCGCAGCTCGTCCGACACCGCGGCGCGACCCGCGCCCTTGTCGTGGGAGCCCTCGCGGCCCAGTGATGGAGTCCGCAGGATCTGAGATCGCGATGGCGTCAGGCGGCCCGTGTCGCCCTCGTCACCGCCGCTGCCGCCACCGCGCCAGCTCTCCTTGAACAGGCCACCCGCCGTGTAGGAGTTGGAGGTCTTGAACTGGGCCTTGACACTGTAGTGGCCCTCCTGGTCACTCTCCAGGCTGCGCACCACCACGGGCGTGGCGCCACCCTCGATGTACAGCGGGTACTCCTTGATGCGGTACTGCGAGCTGGGCTGGCTCTGGCTGTGCAGGTACACGCCGCCGCCTGTGCCCCCTGCGCCCCCCACGCCCCCGCGTGCAGCCAGGTTGGGCATGCTGCCCGAGCTGGCTGAGCCCAGCGCGCCCGCTGCCCGCTGTCGCTGCCGCTGCCGCTGGCGCGCCTTGGACGGCGAGTCCTCGGCCAGCGTGGAGTAGTTGGCGTTCATCTGCGCTGGGTAGTAGTGCTCCGAGCTCGAGTGGCTGGTGCACGACGAGCAGTCGTCCATGGGGTCCGAGCCGTTGCTGCTACGAGTCCGCGGGGTATAGAAGTCGGGGCTCCCGGTGTCGTTCTCCGAGCCCAGGAGCTTGCCCTGGGACTCCAGGCTGGAGCTTCGGTGCCTAAAGTGCAGTGCGAGGCTGTGCAGTCGCGTGGGGCTGATGTCCACCGACCTGCCAGGAGACGCCCAGGTTGGTCTGGGGGTGGGAGGTGGGGGGGTGGGCCCGGGGAGGAAGGGGTCCCAGGTAGGGCAATGGGGGCCTCCACGCGGGCTCAGACCCCAGCCCAGCAAGCCAAAGTCTCCCTCAGCAGGGCTGTCCCGGGGATCCGGTAACTGCCTGCTGTTTCCACATGAATGGAATTGTCCTTTGTGGGAGGCGAAGTTAGGGTCTCCACCTTGATTCCCAGTGGGACCGAAGCTAGGACACTCACAGAAGGATTTCCATTTCTGAGGCTTTTTTTTTTTTTTTTTTTTTTTTTTTTTTTTAAGTGGAAATGATTCTGTAGACACAAGGAGAACCACAGAATCATGACTCCAGTATCATGTTAAACCAGCCACCTGGGCACGGTGGCTCAGGCCTGCTATCCCAGGGCTTCAGGATGCTGAAGAGTTGCTTGAGCCTGGGAATTTGAGACCACCCTGTGCAACACAGTAAGGCCTTGTCTCTTTAAAAAAAAAAAAAAAAAAACTTGGAAAATTAGCTGGGTGTAGTATTGTACACCAGTGGTTCCAGCTAGTCAGGAGGTTGAGACGGGAGGATTGCTGGAGGCTGCAGTAAGCTTTGATCAAACCACTGCACTCCAGCCTGGGAGTCTATATTTTTTAAAAAGCAAAAACACAAACCAGATGAAATGTTCATATTTACAAATCAGATCAAAGAACAGTCCTACAGAGGCCCTTCATATAGTTTAACCAAATCCTGTCACAAAATCCATATAAATAGACTTCCTTTTCCTGTGAAAACTGGGAAATAGAAGGCTGATGGCAAATGAGATAATTAAAAAATGAATGATGCAGATACTCACCACACCATTACTTTACAATTCATTCTGCTCATCTGAGTCCATTCAGGGCTCAGGGAAGTGTGAAACAGCATCACATGGCAGATAACGTTGCCTGATGCTGGGACTACACATGAAATTCAGTGGCCCTACTGGCCAAGCACAGGAAGAGGTAAGCCCCACTTCCGACTGCCACTCAGAAAGGAGCTGAAAGCACGCATCACATGGCCTGCAGTGATCTGGTTTGCTTCTTTTCAGAAACAGAAGTTGTGATTCACTGAAGCCTCATTTTTGCATGGCTCTTTGCTCTTGATGAATTTACACTTTGAGGCACTAAAGGAAGTCCAGTATAAATTTAAGCCTCCATAGAAAGATATAAGAGGACCACTGATTAGCGATCACCCAATCCCAGCTCTTCCCATGCTAACCCTGCTAGCCTCTGCTGTCTCTGCTTTGATTAGGAAACCTTCCATGCTCCCTGTCTCCAGGAGCCTGGTGATTCTCTCGCTGATTCCAAGTGCCCTCTGCATGGGTCTCTTGGCTAACGGCGTTGACCGCTGCCAGCCTGGTTTTTTATTCTGCTTCATTTATCCTCCTGGGTTCAGGTTTGACTGCAGCTCATCTATTATTTGGGCCAGCTGGGAGCTGGCAATGCCCAATTTTAAAAAAGAAGGTCTGGTTTGAGCAGGGAGGTGGGACTCACCTTGTGGAATGGACGTAGTGGGGACTCCGGACCCGCAGGTCTGGCGTGGACGGCATGCTGGACTGAGAGTTCCAGTGTGGGAGGCCGCGGATGGGGCTGTTCTGCAAGGAGTTGCTTCCTCCGCCTGCTTCTGCACAGCTTCCTGTGCTGGGGAAGCGCTTGTGGCTGCTACAAAGCAAAGGAGGCCATGTGGTCACTGCCAGACAGACAGCACCTTTGTGGGGGGTGGGGGATGGGTGCTAGCTAGTTCAGGACATTGATTCCAGTATGGGGAAAGCTAGCCCATGACTCCCACCTCGCTTGGTCAGACCTCTACTGTGGTTCTCAGCCTTTCCCCAGCAGTGGGTAGGCATCCTGGTCCCTGAACCGCCCCCCAAGCCCTCTGCAATATGAGACAAAGACCCTCGTCAGCCTTCTCTTTATCAGGCAGTGTGACTGCCCTGCCCTTACAAATTTTGTTTTCCAAGAAACAAATATTGAGCTGTTGTGGTACCCCCTTGAAGCTCAGTAGGGTGACTAAAGGAAATGAGAAAAGCAGAGAAGCAGATCCCAAATGCCTTCCAAAAAAGAACCCTCTCTCCAAGGTTGGCCTGGTAATGAGCTGATAATACACAGCTTGGATTACAGCTGCTTGGCAGGAGAATTCTGCTGGGTGAGGGGGTGGAGTTCTGAACCACTCTGCAGTTGCTACAAGTGGACTTCGACTTGCCATTTCGGAATAGCGCTGCCTGAGATCTCCTAATTAATTCCTCTGGAATTTAACAACATTCAAGCCATCTGCCATCACGTTGATTGTGGGCCAAACCCCAGATTTCCCTTTAAATCACAAATCTGTACCTCAACAGGGTCGGCAGCAGAGGGTGCTGTGAGCACAGCCCCGTGAAAGGCAAACCCCAGAGGGAGGAACTAGGTTGACAGGGATTTTGTCATCGTGGATGCTACTTGGGACAGCCCTTTGATTCTTCCAAAGCATAAACAGAGGCCTCCTCTGGCCTCATTCACAACCCAGCTCACCTGGAATGGCCGTGAGAGGAGCGTTTCTTGACCTTCTCATAGGGCTCATCTAAAGAGGACTCACTCCACATCTTGGGCTTGATGGGGGACTTGTCATAGTCGTTGCGGTGATAGTGCATCTGCCGGAGTCCCTCCAGGGACTGAGGAGGAGGGGGCCTGTTGTGCGAGGGTGGCCGAGGAGGGAGTCCCTTGTGAGGAGAATGTAGGGGGGATATTGTGCTGGTAACCTGAGAGTCTTCTGCACAAAGACAGGAAGAGAGGAACTGAGCCCCGGTCATCCTTTCCACAGGCTGCAACAGAGCCCCTGCCCCCTCCAGCCCCCCACCCCCACCTTGGAGCCACACAGCCAAACCCACACCTTTCCTTCACTCCTGTAATGAGAAACCCTGGGACTCTTCCCCAGTCGCCAAGACAAGTCAAGACGAGTCAAACCAAACCAGGCAAACCAAACCCCGCTGCAGGCGGGACTGCATGGGAAACGAGATGCGTCACTTTTGATTTGACACAAATGGAGAGAAGTCTGAACGTCATTAAACAGCATCGACAAATGACTGCTTCACACCAAACAGCAAAATGTAGTTACTGCTCCAGAGTAAGTTGTCTTTCAACAGACACTAAGCATCTAATTCACTTTGGGAGGGTCTGAGTTTCAGGAGGGTTTTGTCTGTTTCACTTGCTGCTAGATCCTCAGCGCTGTAAATGACAGCCAACACACAGTAGGCGCTTGATAAACATTGGTTGGAGTGAGAAAAATGAATGAGGTCTATCCGTCCATTGTAAATACCTGCCGGGTGGGTCAGGGGCGTCTACTCTGTGCTTTTTTCCCCAGAGCTGTGTATATTCTCTTTTAATCTGTTCCTGTATAATTTTGAAACTGCCTTAAGAAGGAGATGCGCTACAAAGATTAAGTATGAATAAATGATTCCCTGCCTGCAGGAAAGGAATGCTCTCACACGTTAGTGTGCTAGAGGACTGAGAAAAAGCAAATTCAGTGAGACTAGGAGGTCCTGTGAGAGAGGCTGGTCTTGAAGGGGCTTGAGCAGTGGCCAGGCAAAGAGGAGGAGGAGGAACGAAGGGCTTGAAGCAAAGTGTGGAGGCCCCGAGGGCAGGATGCCAGCTTACAGGCACATCCGGCCAGGCAGGGGCTGGTAAGGTGGAGCGGAGGAGTGAGGGAGGCTCTCTGGTCAGCACAGCTGCCTTCTGTGTATACCGTGAGCATCAAGAGCCCAGCTGATGGGGGCCTGGAATTCCAAGCTAAGGAGCTGAGATTTTGAAAAGCCACAGGATAACTTTGCAATGTCTTAAGCACAGATGCATCGGGGTGAAAAATGCTGTTTTACAAGTATTCACCAGGCAGCATTTCTAAAACTAGAAAGGAAGGGAAAAAGACTGGAGGGGGATAAACGAGGACTCCAGGCTGGAGGTCAGCATTGAGGAGAGAGAGGAGAGAATGATTTAAACTTCATGGGAAAGGCAGAGATGGGAGCTGGAGGGCAATAGTGCACAGAAGCAGACCTTAAAAACAATCAACGACCTTTCGCTTGCCCCTAAATCCATTTTCAGTGATTCCTCTCATAGCCTCATTCTCAGTCCCCCAGCAGTGTTCACCCACTTTGCACCTACTCCTTCTTTGCCCTCATATCAGTAAAGGAAGGATCCCCAGAAAAAGAGCCTGCAATGGGACCGTGGGGTGCAAAATGATGTGACGACACCTGTGAGGAAGTCCAGGGTCTGGATCTGGAGCACGGGGAGAAGCTGGAATCTTGAATGATACCTCAGAATTACCTACTGACATTACCTCTTGCTCAGGGCACCACTCTGTTACCAAGGAATAATCTCTCTCAGTCTTTCCTTTTCCCTTGCCAGGAGAGACTGGGGTACTCAGAGGCCAACCATAGGGCTGGGATCCCTGATGCTCAAGCCCCCCGTTTCCTTGTAGCCCCATGTCCCCCCCAACCCACCCTGCCTATGTAATGAAACAGACAAAAATATTCCAATGTGATTTCTAACAGCACAGCCAAGGTGACTGGGTAATAACCCGCCAGACTTTCCCCACATCAAGAGTAATCATTATTATTATTGCAATTATCATGATTACTATGACTAGTGTGGACCTTTTCTGTTTTCCATCTGAACAGCCACTTATCACTGCCTGCCTGAGGTTTCCCTACAGGGCAAAAAAATTAACTGCCACTTAATATATTTCCATATAATTAATGCGCTTGCCTCCCAGTGTGATGGTTCAACATCCACAGGAACATTCTCAGATGGTTCTGGGTTTGGAATTCTTACTTCCCCTACGGAGGGTGGTGGTGGGGGTTGGGGGAGGGATCAGTTCTGTTTTTCTAAGAATTTCCCAAGAAATATCCTGCTAAATTCTAGATTTAAGAGTTCAATGGGAAATAAGAAGACAGTTTTCCAGCCTGACCGTGCGTCTACGGGGATATCTTCCCTCTTACTTTCACTATCGTCTTAGGATGCGACAGAGGGTTTGTTCCATTTCTTCTCACGATCCTTAGACCCTCCTCGTGGGTTTCAGTCTTTGGTTTGTGATCTAAATCAATTTCTACCCTTTTCCTCTAGATACCATGAATACTCAATAGGAAGCTATGCCTAGTATTAGGATTCTCTGTCTAAAAATGTGGTTTTGGGCCGAGTGTGGTGGCTCATGCCTGTAATCACCCCAGCACTTTGGGAGGCCGAGGTGGGTGGCTCGCTTGAGCCCATCAGCAAACATGGCAAAACCCGACTCTACAAAAAAATACAAAAATTAGCAGGGTGTGGTGGCATGCTGTATTGTCAGCTACTGGGAAGGCTGAGGTGGAAGAATCACTTGAGCCCAGGAGGCAGAGGTTGCAGTAAGCTGAGATCACACCACTGCAGGCCAGCCTAGGTGACAGTGTGAGACCCTGTCTCAAAAAAAAAAAAAATGGGTTTGGCTTCTAAAAATGTAAAGCCTCACTCACTGATGAACTTACGTCTAGGCCACAGGAAAGTCTAAAATTCCAATACACATGGGTTAATGCAGCACCCACCCACTCCCAACCAAACAGGTGGATACTGGGAACTGAGAGAGCTTGCTGGGAGCCCAGCTGCCTTGTGGCCTGGCTCGTGCCTTTACACAGGGCAATCCCCAGACTATCTAAGTTCATCTCTGTTTACTCAGCACTTCCCCCGCCTCCTGGTGGAGTTCCCTCAGCCAGGCTTTCTCTTTCTGATGCCCCATTTGAGACCTTCTGCCCCCTTCCAAAGCACTTGGGGGTTCCAAGTTTGTAGGGAGGAAATGCATCAACCTACCATCCTCAAGAACAAGGGCATCTGAGAGGGAGCTGTCTTCACTGGCAATGTTTCCATCTGAGAAGACAAAAAGCAACAGCCTCTGAGTTCAGCACATTCCTCCAACCAAGCCCTGTCTGTAAAAACAGCATGTCTACCACCACCCCGGACCTTTCTCTTTTTAGCCAGAAAGAACCTATGAGATACAATAAAAATGCTGTTGAGTGTTTCTTTCAACAGTCCCTGTGGCGGGCCATTAGCTCGCCCTCCGCACCCCGATGCTGCCATGTGCCCTAGCCTTTGTGTGTTGTGCCCTGGTTTCACAGAATGCTACAATGCCCCAGCCTGATGAAACCACATCATTGTCCCTGCATAAACCCAGGGCATGTACCAGCGAAACCAAAGGAAGCGAACTGCTTTTATTCTACAAATGCGAAACTAGGGTAGGGACTTCGCTTTGCTCCTATGGCAATAAATGGCTTCTCAATAAACTTTGTCAGTCATTAGCAGAGAAAACAAGCGTGCTAAATACAGGCTCCATCTCTCCAAAGCTTATTTTTATAGATGTCATTTAATGAACCAAGAGAACACACCCAAGAGGGAGACAGTAAAATAATCCTGCCTGTTTCACTGCTGGGGAAACTGAGGGGTAGGAAGGGAAGGTGGTTTTGCTTTCTGGCAACGTGAATCAAGGTCTCAAGTCTTCAGATTCCAAGTTTGGTGTTTTCTCTCTTAAAATAATATGCTAAGGAACGAGCAAGAACCTTAATTACTCCTCTAGCTCAGGTGGGCCCTTGGATGTTTTATAGGAAAATGTTTGTTGGCAACCCCCAAGTGCCTTGGGGGCGGGCAGAAGGTCTCAAATGGGGCGTCAGAAAGAGAGAGCTGGGGCTGAACATGGTGGCTCATGCCTGTAATCCCAGCACTTTGGGAGGCCGAGGCAGGCAGATCATGAGGTCGGGAGATCAAGACCACCCTGGCTAACATGGTGAAACCCTGTCTCTACTAATAATATAAAACATCAACCGGGCATGGTGGCACGTGCCTATAGTCCCAGCTACTCGGGAGGCTGAGGCAAGAGAATTGCTTGAACCCAGGAGGCAGAGGTTGCAGTGAACCAAGATTTCGCCACTGCACTCCACCTGGCTGAGGAAGCTCTACTAGGAGGTGGGGGAAAGTTGTGTGGTCTTGGCCAAGGACAACAGGGTAAGACAGGGAAAGATGGTTATTCCAAATTTCCTAGTGCCAAAGGATTAAATTTTTTTTCTCTCTTTTTAACTAAGAATTCACTTTATTAGTGTTGCACGATGGACTATGAGAATACACAGGAGCTCCA
The DNA here is from genome assembly GCF_049354715.1 of Callithrix jacchus. NCBI lineage: Eukaryota > Metazoa > Chordata > Mammalia > Primates > Cebidae > Callithrix > Callithrix jacchus. Next base: position 14,631,532 of record NC_133508.1, read on the forward strand.
AGTTTGACATGTTGGAATCTCCAGCACGTCACTGCCACCCTAGGATACTGAGTTTAGGTTGCAAATCTGTATCTATCTATATTTATCTATCTCTGTAATTGTAGGGAAATATATTAACATCACATTTACCATGTTAACATTTTTTTCTTCAGAGATGCAGTCTTGCTACACTGCCTGGGCTTGAATGCAGTGGTTACTCACAGGCAGAATCATAGTGCACTACAGTCTCAAACCTCTGGCTCAAGTGATCCTTCCGCCTCAGCCTCCTGAGTAGCTGGGACTACAGGTGCATGCCAAAACCCCAGCTTCGTTATTTGTACCTGTACAGTTCAGTGGCTTGAAGCACATTCACACTGTTGTACAACCATCACCATCATCCATCATCTGCTTGAATATTTTCATTTTTCCAGACTGAAACTCTGTATCCATCATGCAGCAACTCCACATTCCCCTGTCCCCTAACCCCATGGAAACACTGTTCTACCTTGTGTCTTTTTACAGCAAAAGTATTTTAAACATGTGTACACATGGAGGAAAGAATGCTTACTGTATAGTTTCAGGAAGTCACTGACTTAGAAAAGAAGGATTCTAACAATTTAGGGGACCTGATGCTTTGTGGGTAGACTCTGGGGGATTTGCTTCTAGAGTTAACCAAAGGTAATCACCCAAATTCCTGACCCCTGACTGGAGCTCAGGATTCCAGACCATCAGATGGTCCAGTCTCCCCAAGCCTCAGCTCAGGGTTCCAGAAAATCAGAGGGGCCAGTCTCCCGAAGCCTCAGCTCAGGGTTCCAGACAGTCAGAGGCCAGTGTCGCCGAGCCTCAGCTCTTGGGATTGGAGGCATATGGGCCAGCAGGTTGGCAGGGGCTGCTCAAGGAGAGGGGTCACTGCTGCTGTGTACCGCAGCCCCACTGTCCTTCCAGATTTGAGTAGGGGCAGTCAGGTCCCTGAGAGTGTCAGCCTGGGCTAGCCCAGTCAACTCAGCTCAGTTCACAGTGAGGGCTGAGAAGAATGCTACCTCCTAGAGGCAGGTTCTCCCAGGGAGGAAGACAATAGGGATACCAACAGTTTGACTCACATAATCCCTTCACCTGTGTCTGGGTCCACGTGGCTTCTCTCTTGGGATGGGATCAGGCCTTATTTGCTTCATTTTACAAATGGGGAAATGAAGGCACCATAGTTAGGTAGCTGCTCAGGTCATGTAGGGACCACTCGTGGAACCTGGTGTCTGGTTCCTGAGGCCTGGGCCTGGGCATGGGAGTGAGGTGGGGGCAGCCAGGTTGGCACTGACCTTCTATTATCAGTGAAGCCCTCTGGGTGGGTTTCTTCCCAGACTTGATACGATTTTCATTGATTGCATTTTCAATCTCCTGCAGTTTCTTCAGTGCATTCAGATACGAGGTTTTTCTTTGTTTCTTCAGTTTTTTGCTGACATTGGGATCACTGGCTAGGCGGCGGGCAGCCTCTGTGATCTGGGACTGAATGGCAAACTCTCGTTCCAGGCGTTCCAGCTCAGCTTCCTGTGGGAGGGAAAGCACCAGTTTGCATTACTGGGGATGCTAAGCAGAGAGACATTCATCTAACCCCTCTTCTATCCCCAGCCCCAAGGCAAGCCCAGTTCCTTGGGAGACACTCAAGAATGGTCCTAATCCTCTGGGGAAATTCAGAGCCCACAGAGGCTTTGAAGTTGCCACTTCCTTTCCATTTTGGATGTAGGATGCAGCATGATTCTTGAAGTTTCTTTATGCCATTCTTCTCTGTGGGCTTGCTACCAAGGAGCTAACACACACGCACCTAACGCATGGCCTCTGACTCATACACTGTGTGACCCTTACATGCATCTAACCTACGGGGCTCTGACCCACATAGTGTGTCTTTCCCTGTATCTTCACATATTGTGGGGATGTGAGGAAAGACGCGTATCCCCACTCATCCGTGTGTCTTTCGGAAGCTCTTTTTTGTTTTTTTAGATGGATCTCGCTGTTGCCCAGGCTGGAGCACAGTGCTGTGATCTCAGCTCACTGTAACCTTTGCCTCCCAGGTTCAAGCAATTCTCCTGCCTCAGCCTCCCAAGTAGATGGGATTACAGGTGCACACCACCACACCTAGCTAATGTTTACATTTCTAGTAGAGACGGGGTTTCACCATGTTGGCCAGGCTGGTCTTGAACTCCTGACCTTAGGTGATCCACCCACCTTGGCCTCCCAAAGTGCTAGGATTACAGGTGTGAGCCACTGCACCCAGACGCAGGAGCTCTTCTGCAAGCTCCAGCTGTCCGTCCCACATCTGCCTGTTCATGGATGCCTGCTGGGCTAAGCCTGGGCCCTTCAAGGGGCAGGGATGGACAGTGGGTGGAGGTGGAGGCAGTCCACCCCCCATGTCCTGCAGCTCATTGGATGTTCTTCCTCTCTTTTTAGTGTAGCTCCCTCCCACTTCCATCCTTTCCTTTGGCCAAGAAGTGCAGATGGATGAGATTCTCCTTAAACAGAGTTTGGGGACCTGGAAGAATGAAGCTGTGGCTGTCAGAAATGGCTGATGGACCTAACGGATGACACCCAGACAGCATGTTTGCTGCTGTCCTTTCTGCTGACCAAGCCTCTCCTCTGCAGATGCGTATTCACCAGCTGCTGAGGGATGGGAGAGGCAGCTCGTGCATGTGTGAGGATTTGGGGGTGAATGCAGAATCCCCCCCAAATTGTTCATTTTTCTATTTCCTCTCTTCCCTAGTGAAACCCCTCTGGATCAGACCTAGCTCTAAACAGCATCTTCTTGGTTGTGTTCTTGAGCAGTGAGCTGTCTTACTGACAGGGTCCTGCAGGGTGGGCATACTTGGGAGCCTGCAGGAGATGTAGGATGTCTGGCTAACTCCACAGCTAGTAAACCCAGGACAAATGCATCAGCAGCCTCTCAAGGCCAGGGAGAGAGCATACAACTTGCCCCAGGAAATTCACAGATTTCTGAAATTGGATGCGAACTGATCTAGCCTAATAGGAGGAGATCAACTGTTGGCTGGAATCAACACATCTTCCTGTTTAGTGGCTCAGTAAAACATCCTTGCCTCTGTGCATAATGCACCAAGCTGGAGGCCACCATCAGGGAGAAGTTCTTAGCCTGATCTCATTGACTTTTGAGCACTTGCGGTCTAAAGAGAGCGGGAACCAGGAGTGAGAGCAAACGGTGAAGGTTCAAGGGAACTATTTCTGAGATAATAAACTCCTGCCAAATCCTGCCAGTGCTGGCTGCATTTGTTCTCTCAGAGGGAAAAGAATATCAACATGGACTCCTGCCTGGGGTCTTGAAATAGGCAAGTCACCAAGGGACAAAGACTGTTCTGTGAGTGTGGGCTCCCCGGGGCAGCTGTTCCTGAGCTGTCACAATAGCCCTGGCGCCAGACTCTGATTCAGAGTTTTGTGGGGAGCCCAGGACAAATTCTCACTATTTAAATAACTAAGACAAGTCCAAGGCTGAACGCCCTGACCGTGCAAACGGCTGCCGAGTGTACGAACAGGGAAGCAAAGCGCATTTCCAGGGGCTGCAGTGCAGGCGCCTCTGCTTTACCCCTGTCGGTGCCAATTCTAGGGACGCCCAAAGAAGTAAAAGTTCCATTTAACAGATCAGGAACTGTCTAACTGAGCTTTAGTTTAGATTTTTCTCTTTCTTTTACTTTTTTTGAGACAGGGTCTCAGTCCGCCGCCCAGGCTGGAGTGCAGTGGTGCGATCCGCAGGTGAGCATGTCATGCTTCTCAGAGGAACTCTGCAGAACGCCAGCTGCTCCCGGGCTGCTTCCTTGTACAACCTTAGGAAAGATCCTGTGTGGCGACAGTAAGGAAGCACATGCCTCGGGCGTTCTCAGGGAGCTAAAGTCACAAGGTACTGAGGTGTGTGAAAGGTTCGGTGGGACTCTGGGAAGATCAAGGAGGAACAGTATTGGGGGAAACTCCCTAAAAGTGGGGTCCCTCTTTAAAGCTTAAGGGCCAGGTATCTGCCCAGCAACAGGAGAAGCTGAAGTTCCTCTTGAGGGAGTCTCTGATGACCGGCAGGATTTGGAAATACCTGACCTCAATCCCACCCTCTGTCCCCTGCAGTTCCTGCCTTGAGTACGGCTCCCTTCCTTTGAGATTTCATCTCCCCTTCCCCTCAAGCAACGGTTTGCTGAGCGTCAAGAGTGCCAAGTACTGGCTCATTCAATCCTAGAGACACCCAAAGAAGTCAGGGCCATAAGCTCCATTTTACAGATCAGGAACTGTCTAATTGAGCTTTAGGGTTTTTTGTTTGTTTGTTTGTTTTCATTTTGAGACAGGGTCTCAGTCTGTTGGCCAGGCTGGAGTACAGTGACAAGATCTCAGCTCACTGCCACCTCCAACTCCCGGGTTCAAGCGATTCTCGCCTCAGCCTCCTGAGTATCCGTGATCACAGGCACGCACCACCATGCCTGGCTAATGTTTTTATTTTTTGGTAGAGACGGGTTTCACCATGTTGGCCAGGCTGCTTTCAATCTCCTGACCTTAAGTGATCTGCCTGCCTCGGCTTCCCAAAGGGCTGGGATTTTGTAGCAAAAGGCGTGAGCCACTGTGCCCCGCCCCATGAGCTTTAGTTTTGATTGAAACACATTGGTGTATGTACCTGTGTCCCAGAGAACTTCCACTGCAGATCTTAGGAGATTCCGCTAACACTCAGATGAGCCGCAAGCTCTTCGGTCCCTCTCTGAATTCACCCTTACCCTAATCCTACCTACCCCAGGGGTCGGTTTTACCCAATCGCTTTCTTAAAAGACTAAATATATACAGTATTACTTTTCCCCCAGGCTCTAAGTCCTGACCTTTTAAGGCCTCTGTTCAAGAGCATGTTAATTAGTAACTTTGTTCAGAATAAATGTGGGAAAGCATTTCCTGGTGGGGCCTGAAGGTATGTATGCCTGGCCTCTACTTTCATTTGGCCTGAGGCTGGATTCTCATTAACCAGCCAGAGATTCAAGTCTTCACTGTTTTTTTTCTTCCCCCAACATCTGAACTCTCCAGCCCCAGCTTCATCGGTGTTCAGTCGGAAGGAAGAAAGTGGCTTCTCCACACACAAACAAGCGAGGCCAGGAGTGCCCAAACATCCTGCACACGTTCTCCTGGGGATTTGAGTAGCCAGGTGAAGCTACCACCACGGGACGGTGCACCCGACCAGTCTCTCCCCAGCCAGTGTACCCTTGCACCTGATGCTATGGCCTCAGTTTTCCTTCTCTTGGTGGCTTTTCTTCCACAGATCAGACATCAAGCTTGGCTCTGAGTAACTGAAGGCTGAGAGGCCATTACAAAGCCCAATACAGACAAATGCCTATGTAAAATGGCATTTGGAGTGAGCATAAATCAGAGTGGGGCATGTCTGTTTCTTAGAACACACGCACGCGCGCACACACACACACGCACATGTGCACACACAAATGCATGCATGTACTTTGATGCACAGATTCAATGCCGATGCCAGAAACATTCACACGAATGCTACTGAAATGTTCTCCCCAAGCTCAACATGGCTGCTTGTGCTAGGCGCACAGTGTCAGACAAGCAGCTTCAACAGACACCCAAATGCCTGCAAATGCAAGCAAACGAATCCTCCCAAGGGGAGCCACGTACCCACTAGCCAGTTCACTCAAGAAAAGTTCTCAGCAAAAATACTGGCGTTGGGCAGAAAGGAAAAGATTGTTACAATAAACCTGGAAGGCCTAACAAATGGGAAAAAGTAGGATAACGCGAGAGAATCCAAGGACAGAAAGGAAGGACACACCTCTCCTTTGGGCAGGATTTTCTGTTCATCCAGCTTGAATGCCGTTCCTATTCTTCTCCGGACAATGGGTGGTTCCTCCCCTGGATCCAGGGGATATTCGACTGGCAGCTTGCCGGTGAGCTCCTGCATATGTGAAATGGCATTCAGAGCGAGCATAAATCACAGTGGGGCATGTCTGCTTCCTAGAACACACATGCAAACACACACACACGCACACAGACGCGCGCGCGCACACACGCACAGACGCATGCGCGCACACACACACACAGACGCGCGCGCGCACACACACACACACACACACATGCGCTTTGATGCAGATCCAATGCCTAGGCTGAAGCATTCACATGAAGCACTACACCTCAGTAAGAGTTCCAGAAAGAAACTCTGTTTCTCTAACAATGTCTCTTACATAGAATAGATGCACTTTCAAAGTTTTTTTCCAAAGTACATTTCTGTTAAGTCAACACAATTACCATTTTGGCTTTCATTATAACACTTTATAACACTTGAATTTCATTATAACACATTATAACACTTGAATTTCATTCATTCGTTAGCTGAACAAATATTTCCTGCCTGCACGCTCTGTACCAGGCAAGCTCACCCAGCCAGTTAGGAGCAGCGTCAAGATGAGTTCTCAGGTCATCCTAACTTCAAATCCCACACTCTTGAAACTGCATCAAATAGTCCCGCTCAAATATCTAAGTTTAAAGCTTCCTTCAAATGAATTTTCACAAGAGGAGTGGTATCTATACAGCAAATCCCAGAAAAGTGCATTATACATAATTTAGAAACGGAGTAAGGGTCGTAATCTACTCTGGCCAGATGCTATAGGAAAAGGCTGTGCTTAAAAGACATTAAACTGTTTAATTTAAAAGTTTTAGTAGAATGGCCAGGCACAGTGGCTTATGTCTGTAATCTCAGTACTTTGGGAGGCAGAGGCAGGCAGATCTCTTGAGGTCAGGAGTTTGAAGCCAGCCTGGCCAAATGATGAAACCCCGGCTCTACTAAAAATACAAAAATTAGCTGGGCATGGTGGTGGCGCCTGTAATCCCAGCTACTTGGGAGGCTGAGGCAGGAGAATTGCTTGAACCCAGAAGACAGAGCTTGCAGTGAGCTGAGATCGTGCCACTGTACTCCAGCCTAGGCAACAGAGTAAGACTCTGTCTATTAAACAAAAAAGTTTAGTAGAAACTGAACATAAAACATATAATCCATGTTACTGACAAGGCTACTAAAAAACATCTGTTGTGTATGTATTTAGGGCCTTGGAAATCTAATTGCTGTAGGTACAAAGACAGTGAATTTAGCTGACAGACTTCCATGGTCAATCCTGGTGGAAGGCTGAGGTTCTGGGGTGATTAAGGATTAGAATCAGGCTGTCTGTGAGTGAGTTGTATCAGGGCTGAACAATGATCAAATCAGTCAGCGGCTGCCCTGCACTGTGGAGGCCAGTCATCAACTGCAAGAAGTCACTTCCAGGGACCAGAAAAGGCTGGGGGACCCACCGTGTGTCTGCCTCCAATGGCAAAGTGGGCACTGCCAGGCAAAGACCAGCTCTGACGTTCTAGTCCAAATCCATGAGGATGCTACACAAAGACTCAGGAGCTGCTCTGACCAGGAAGTTGAGAAGGCTCTTTTCAGGAACATCCGTCAGTCACACAGAAAGCTTTCACGCAGGACAGCCCAGGCCTGAGTGCCCAGCAGGTGGGAAAATCCAAATCGTGAGACAGTGATTCTGGGCCTTCTTCTCTAGCTACTGTGTGCCGAGTGCGTGTGCGTGTGCGTGTGCGTGCGTGTGCATGTGTGCGTGTGCGTGCATGTGACATGAGCATCAGCACAATTAAACCCTCAGTCACCTGCTTCTCCCCTGCTGTGTTCAGATCGTTGGGCAATGACCCCGCGTACTTTATATTCCTCAATGTAAGCATTTCAGAGCACAACAGCCAACTATCTGACTATCAAACTCCCTGCAATTTTCTTCCCTGGTTTTTTCTTTTTTTAAAAAAAATGTGGTTCAAATGTCTCCAAAGTAGTTAAGTGTTTATTCCGCAACTTTTTTTTTTTTTAAATCTGCTTCCCTAAAAGTCTGTCTATAAATAACACAACTATTGAGGGTTTCATATTGTCAGGATTTTATTTTTTCTTTAACCTAGAAACTTCCAAAAAGGAGGGAGAAGTTGTTAAAACTGCCATGGATTTATAACTCTAAACTGTTTGTGGTTTTAAAATCTAGTTTCAATGAAGCTACTGATTTTTTTTCACCATGCACTTGAAGGTATTTGAGTCAAAGTCTTGATTCTCCAGATATTTAATCTGATTTCATGTGTAACTGGAGCTGCATGGCGAAGATATAATTTAACGCTCTGCAGTGGGACCTTGGCTTGGTGCCTCCCTGTATCCTGCCAAATGTTCTCCCTCTCCCTCATTCTAGCTGCCCCTCTCCCCAGCGGTCAAACAGCGCTTCTTGATACTCTGAGCTGAGGGCAGAGATACAAAACAGCACACATTTAGCAAGAAGACTTCCCCCAGCCCTTGAGGACATGGGAGTCAAGAGGCTAAGGTGAGAGAAACTATGGCGGAGAAATCTGCCTGCAACTGACTCCTTGCTGGGTTACTGCCTCCACTCAAGTTACGTTTTCTGGTGTTAGTTAACATTATAAGAAGTGGCAGCTTTGTTTTCCTTCTTTTGCTTTTGTCTTTAAGAGAGTTGCTGAGATTTTTCTGATAACGCATGCTCATCTTGCCCTGACGTGCACCTTGTGTTTTTCAAATGTCGATTGCCTCCTGGGTTTAGGGACTTTTTATTAAAAACAAAATAAGGCTGCCCAAATTATTAAAGGCAGACACCAAAACCCATATTTTTTCCCGTCCTTCAAGCCTATTCTTTATACAAATGTTGCTAATATTAACAGTATCACATAGCGCATTCCCCAGCCAGGCCAATTGCTTTCCTAAGATTTGCAATGGATTTGTGCTAATGTGGTTCTGCTCTGAGCAGGCCCGGGTTTAAATCAAGCCAGACTGTAATTAAGCCAAGTTGAAGTGTAATGTGATCTCACTCCCCGGCCCCTCGTTTCATTCTTCCTGCTGCAAGGCTTCAGTGTTTGGGGGAGGGGCATACATCTCTGACTTTGACTTCCCATTCTGAACTGTTTGCCAGCAGAGCTCTTTGTAACGTTAGGTGGTGCACAGTCGCTCTCTCCCTAGAGAGCTCCCACCCCATTGTGCCCAGGTACACAATGCAGACGTGTGCACACACACACACACACAGTCACGTGTACTGCATAAAAACATGAAGTCTTCAAACACTTCTAACAGAGTCATGCAATAAACAGAAGAAGGTGGAAATGGATATTTAAACAAATGTACACAGCAGCTTGCAGCAACTTCTGTGAGACTAGCACATGCACCGGCTTGAGAAAGCATTACTTTGCATTTCCTGTGTGTGTGTGTGTGTGTGTGTGTGTGTGAGAGACAGGGTCTTGCCCCGTCACCAAGCTGGAGTGCAATGGCGTGATCATGGTTCACTGCAGCCTCAACCTTCCAGGTTCAAGCAATCCTCCCACCTCAGTCTCCCGACTAGCTAGTACAGACACACACCACCACTCTGGGCTATCTTTTTAAAAAGTTTTCTTTGTAGAGATAGGGTCTCAGTATGTTGCCCAGGCTAGTCTCTAACACCTGGCCTCCAGTGATCCTCCTGCCTCTGCCTCCCAAAGTGCTACTATTACAGGTGTGAGCAACTGCGCCCTGGCTACATAACATTTAAAAATGTCATTAGGCTAAGATTTCATCTTTTTTAATGAAAAAGTTAAAGAAACACCAGGTCACAGGGTCTAAAGGTGATTATATATGAAGTGAGATTCTGGTTTCCTTGTTGATCACCAGTGCATCTCACTAAGATGTCCAAAGATGAATCTGAAATACCCTAAAGATGAACAAAAGCCTCCACAACAATAAACGCAGGCACAAAGCCTTGAGAAGATGGTGGCCAGCCATTATCATCAGTGAGGCATCACGTGAGCAGATGCTTTATGAACGACCAAGCCAGGATGAAGGATCGTCATTAGGACCGGGCACATGGACTCCCGTGGGGTCCTATCTGAGATTTTGCCGGCACCAACTTTAACTGGTCCTCATAGTGCTTCATCAACTAATTCTTTGATGGGTTTAGGGACTTTTTCTTTGACTGAAAACAAAACAAGGCTTTCCAAATTATTAAAGGCAGACAACAAAACCCGTATGTTTTCCAACCCTTTAAACATATTCTTTATAAAAATTCACTAATACCAACAGTATCACATAGCGCATTCCCCAGCCAGGCCAATTGCTTTCCTAAGATTTGCGATGGGTTTCTGCTAACGTGGTTCTGCTCTAATTCTTTCTCTGACAAAGCACGTTACAGAGGTTTGGACGTTTCCGACATTTGTGTTGCAGGAGAGTGCTCACCACCCAGATAGGCTCTCTTTTTATCACCACCCTTGTCTTCTGTCAAAATAATCAAATGACATCAAAAAGATCAAATGACATCAAGAAGATCAATGACATCACAGACAACACGAATTTCAACAGGACAAGCTAGGAAAGGCTTACAGCTTCTCGGAGACACAGCTTCTTCAGTTCCTCCAGCCTCTGACGCAGGGTTTCCTCCAGAGCTTCCTGCCTGGACTTCAAGGCAGCCAGCATGTCCTTCTTGGCTGACTGCGAGCTATCTGATTCCTGAGAACCTGTCAATAAACAGTGGGGTTACTTGGCCGGCTGACAGGGGACACACATCTGGACTACTAATGAATTTAACTGGAGCCCACGCTGCGGAGATGGGATTTACCCCAGGAATCAAGGGAGTGTGAAATAAAACAGGTGCTCAGCGCTCTAACTGTGAGAGGCACATTCCAGCACTGCATGGAATTTACAGCTAGGCAGGAGAACCTGCAGGAAGACAGTTTGGTGTCTTCCTGAAAAAGAAGTTTATTTTTCTTGATTATCTTAAGATATGTCACATACCTGTTTTAATTTTACTAGCAAATTCTAATCGACTTTATACAAGAAAGGGGGAAAGAAAAGTACATGCCAGCAATTTTAATATGTATTATTTATTTTGAGACAGTCTCACTCTGTCGCCCAGCCTGGAGTACAGTGGCACTCTCAGCTCACTGCAACCTCTACCTCCCAGATTCAAGCAATTCTCGTGCCTCAGCCTCCCGAGTAGCTGGAGTTACAGGCACCCGCCACTACACCTAGCTAATTTTTGTATTTTTAGTAGAGACAGGGTTTTGCCACATTGGCCAGGCCGGTCTTGAACTCCTGACTTCAAGTGATCTGCCCACCTCAGTTTCCCAAAGTGCTGGGATTCCAGGCGTGAGCCACTGTGCCCAGCCGTAATACATATTTAAAACGTTATTTATTTTAAATACTTAAAATAACGTTTTAAAGTTATTTAAAATGCTTATTTTTGCTTAGTGCAAAGAATGCATGTTGATCATAAAAACTGAAAATGCAGTTAGGTACTGTTATGCATTTTCTTTTGGCATTTTTCCCTAAGCACATATATTTAAAAAGTAAAATTAGAATGTTATTGTATTTTTTAACTTCACATTTTGTATCATGGGCAAATTCCCTCCTAATAAAAGTTATGCATATTTTAACATGCTTTTCCTGGGTAAAACGTGATGATTTCAATAGCAGAGTGCCAGATAGGAAAACTCTGCGGAAGGCAATCTTCAAACCAAACAGAAGGAAAATAAGCTGAAATGCCAACCGGAGGAATTTAGGTTAGACTAAAGGAGTAATTTCTGGACTGCCAGTGTTTGGATTGTGAAATAAGTTTCCTGCAGTGAAACTATTATGCTTTTTCTACCTTGATGGCTTAGAAAAGGAACACTGACTCTCTACAAACGGAAAAGCTGATTATAACTTCACTTTGCATGCCCATGGTGAGCAGAAGTGTCAGAAATGGACAGGTGTTAGTGGGTGTGCATTTCAGGGGCTCCCACCATGCCACTGACAACTGCATCAAAGAACTTCAAATACCTAGGGAGATTAATCTAATTAAAGATGAGCAACACCTCTACCATGAAAAGTATCCCAGTCTGCTGAGAAAAATTAAAGACCTAAGTAAAGAGAGAGATACTGTGGTCAAGGATTAGAAGCCTGATGTTGTGGAGATGTTCATTCTTCATGAATTAAACAACGGAATCAGTGTAACCCCAATAAAACCTTGGCAGGATTTCTTTGCTAAGAGGGAGAAAAAATTGTATTTCCATAGGAAACAACAGAAGTTTTGGACAATTTTAGTAAACAGTTGACAGATGTGAGAATAATCTAGTCAGAATTCCCAGAATCAATAGTTCTGTTTCTTCCAATGGTAGAAAAGGCATCGCAAATCGTAAGGCTAGAAAGAACTGTGCCATGGTGTCAAACAACTCTGCTTTACTTAAATTGTCCCATAAGTATACTATTCTCTTTTATTTAAAGTCTCTGAGCAGAAAACCTGTATTCCATCAATTACCATACATATAGGCTCTTACAACCCTAATCATCAAGAATTCTCAATGTCTAAGGACATTTTGATTCTGACATGGATTTTGTTCTTTCCCTCCTCTACTCAATTTGAGCTTGAAACAGAGAATACATCTATCACCACAGAAACATACTATTTCTATGCCTCCAAAGCAGCTAACAAATATTAGTTTGAAGGAACAACCTAATCAAATGTTCTCAGTCATATGCTTGGATGCTATAATTTTTGTCTCCTCTTGGTAACAAAAATCTAACACCTGTAAGTTGTTCCACTGTAGAACCTATGTTCCAATCTTTGACTTATGTTTGTTGTTTTTTTTTTTTTTTTTTGAGATGGAGTCTTACTCTGTTGCCAGGCTGCAGTACAATGGTGTGGTCTTGGCTCACTACAATCTCCGCCTCCCCAGTTCAAATGATTCTCCTACCTCTGCCTCCCGAGTAGCTGGGATTACAGGCACCCACCACCACACCTGGCTAATTTTTGTATTTTTAGTAGAGTCAGGGTTTTACCATGTTGGTCAGGCTGGTCTTGAACTCCTGACCTCATGATCCACCTGCCTTGGCTGTTTGTAGCTCTTTCCTGGATTTTGATATACTTTAGTTGCAGGTCTCCAAATGCAACTGCACACATGAAAGCTTCATCCTTACCAAAAATCCAGGACCTCATGGTTCTCATCTACTAACTCCATATAGCATCATATTCACACAGCACATCACGGGACATTAATGCAGGTTCCCCTTTTTGAAATGGTTCAGGTTCTCTCCCTCTGTAAGCTAATTACCCTGTGTTTACCAGTCCTCAGTTATCTCTAGTTTATGTCCCTCCTAGGTTACATGGCTAAATCATTGGGACTCTTCATCTGGTTCTCTCAGTAACAGTGGTCAATCACATTTGGAGACTCAGGAACATTGACTGAGGTACTGTCTGCTTCATCCCGGAAAGAATCAATAAGAATGTAAAATAATACTGGAAGGAAGTCAGACTCTAGATTTAAAAAACAGGCCTAGAGAAACTTGGGTCCAAGAAGATTAAAGGATTTCTAGCTCCAGTGAAAAATTCATTGTTTTCCCTTTCACCCCTGCCTAACCTTTCAATAGGAAATGATTTATTAAGTCCAATCTTAGAATTAACTATTCAGGAATGACACAAATCACAACAATATGAATCTCAAGGGAGGTAAAGCACACAATTTTTGGATAATCATGTTGCTAGTTATGGGATTAGTTAAGATTTGGCCCTGAGTTCCACGGCTCATTAATGCTACCCAAATTATTATCATTTACAATAATTAGCCTAGATTCCAAGCCCACAGAAAATAGGCAAGAAAGTCTTGGCAGACTCCATGGCTCAAGAGCCCCTCTCTGTACATGGTAGCATTAATGCTGGTTGGCTCTGTTTCATGCCATTAGCCTTGGAGTTACTTCAGGGCAAAGATGGTGCCTGGGTACCAAGCGAAATCCCTGCAAAGTCCCTGAGCCAGCCTGCCCTGGATATGCAGATTTCCACTGTAGTAGTGGTAACTGGATGGTGGATAGAGGGTAAAACAGATCTGGGTTTGACAGTCAAAACCACTCACTGGATGTGTGTGGCCTTGGGTAAGTTACCTGCCCTCCTTAATTCATAAAGGCTGAATGAGAAAACATATCTCCAGCACTTAGCACTGTGCCTCGAATAGGTTAACCCTCAAACTAGGGCAGGTTGAACATGAGTGTGTGTATGTACACACACTCACACACACACACATGCACACACACACACACATGCACACACACACACACACGCACACGCACCCCCCCCAGTAGAATTAGAAAGAGAGAAATCATTGCAACTGCCTCCTCACTGTTGTTTAATGAAGAATCAGTCACAGAAAAGAGCTTCCTTATTCAATTTTGTGAAACACTTGAGGTCCAAAGTTCACCTTTAGAAAGCAGCAATACAGAACTAGTCAAGATTTTCTTTTCTTTAAAAATTTTTTTTTTAACTGACACATAACAATTGTATATATTTATGGGGTACATAGAGATGTTTTGGTACACACAATGTATAGTAATCAGATCAAAGTAATTAGCATACCCATTATCCAAACATTGATCATTTCTTTGGGTTGGAAATACTCAATATCCTCCCTCTAGCTCTTCAAAGCTATATAATACCCTACTGTTATCTACTATCATCATACAATGATATAGGACACCCAAACAAATTCTTCTTACCTCACTGTAATTTGTGTCCTTCAACAAATCTCTCCCTATCCCCTACGTTCTCTACCCTTCCCAGCTTCTGGAACCTTCTGTTCTACTTTATACTTCTAGGAGCTCCACTTTTTAAAAATACACAGTGTTCACAGATGATGCTTCCTGAGTTCCTGGGTTTACAGCTCCATCATTGAGGCAGCTACGGATGGAGGTGGAGGTGGAGGTGGGGTCAAGGAGGTTCTGTGGCTATTCTTACACAATTCCACTTCACATTCCTCAAAACAGCAGCTCCCTGAGAACCTGCTGCATGTATTCAGGGTGTCCTATTGTAATGAAAAGAGGTTCCCACTGCCTTTTTTGTCATTAAAGGCAATCCACTGTTCTGGGGCAAGGGCTCAGAGCTCTCACAGCTGCTCTATCTCAGAGCTTGTGTGTTCTGTGCCTCTGGGCTGCTCCCTGCAACTAGGCAAATGTGGCCACCAAGCGGAGAGGTGGCCAAGTGTCCAGGGACATGTGCACACTAGGAACATTCCACAGAAGTGGCTCAAAGGGCATCAGGAGGAGGAGCCCAAACTGCCCTCTAATGTTGACCTGCCTTCTCATCTCCCCGACAAAGGCCCACTAGGTATCCCCTGACCCAGCAGGTTGGTTTTAAAAGGGAAGAGGAAAGAAGCTGCCAGACAGGGAGAAATCAGGGAAGTTCACTCTTGCAGGCTGCCTTCATGCCCTCAAGTGACAGAATGACTTCATGAAGAAACTGAGGCAGGGTGGAACCTTAGGGCTCAGGGAAATGGTAATCTTGAAAACTAAAAGCTGGCTCTGGTGGCTCACACCTGTAATCCCAGCACTTGGGGAGGCCAAGGAGGGAGCACATCCCTTGAAGACAGAAGTATGAGACCAGCTGGGGCAACATGGTGAGACTCCATCTCTACAAAACAACAACAAAATGTAACCAAAAATTCTAATTTCAAATCAGCACTTAGACTTCTGCTGATTTATCCATTTCCAGTAATTTGAACACATATCTGCTTTTGCATGTGCAAATCTCTTTGAGGTTGGGTTTAGCCCCTTAAAAATTAAAAAAAAAAAAAAAAAAAAAGATCTAGGCTGGGCGCAGTGGCTCATACCTGTAATCCCAGCACGTTGGGAGGCCGAGGTGGGAGGACTGCTTGAGGACAGGAGTTCGAGACCAGCCTGGCCAACATAGTGAGACCACCTCTCTACTAAAAAAAAAAAAAAAAAAAAAAATTAAAGGATATAAATCTGCTATCATGGAGAGGGCAGTAACTGATAGGAAAGACACCTGGATTTTCATCACATATCTGCCATTAAATGGTGTAAGGCCTTGAGTTACTAACCTCATGGCCCCGTCTATAAAGTGACCAATTGACCAATCTCTAAGATTCCTCAAACTGAAGATGCTATTACTCAATAAACAGCTCACCCGGCTAGTCCCTCTTGCTGCTGGCAGTCATTTTTGCAATTTTGACAATAGGAACCTTATACACGGCTCAATCCTCCCCCGGGTTTTTCGCTACCATCCCAACCTCTAGCCTTCTGCCAACTCTGCTCTCATTTCAGTTACTGCTACAGCCTCTCCTGGGTTGGAAGCATGTGTGTCATTATCAACCAGTGCCTAAAGGACTTACCTCTTCATCTTATCAACATGCTGAAGCAAATATTTGTACACTCAAATGCTGAACAGAGTTTAATCTGAGCTGTCTCTGGGACTAATGAAGTGGAAGATGGATGGAACCTCTTGACTGTAGGTAGAAGAGTGAGATTTCAGATTTTATTGATTGGAAAAACAGTGCTACCTGGAAAGGGCTGTCCAGGTTTAATGAGTTGGTCAGGACTCCAAGGAAAAACAGAGGTGATCTCAATACTTTTTTTGAAAGATACACATAATACACAAATATATAGGTACAATTTTGGTAAAGTTTCGGGCAACACTCAGATTCGTAAGAGTATTCTGAATGTTCTTTGGAAAACACAAACTGGTATTGTACCCTCCTATAAAGCAGAAGCGTACAGCCAGTGGTTTCGAGTTAACAGGGCTGGGTGTGCGTTCCAGCCCTGCTGTTTACCAGCCACGGGGACTTGGGAAGGCCACGTAACCTCACAAAGTCTCAGTTTCCTCCTCTATAAAATGGGAATTAAAACAGGACTTCTTCAAAAGTTGGGAGAATTAAGAGAGACAATGCTTGGAAGAGAGGTCAGAATATATTAAGTGTTACATAAATACTAGTTACTTTTTCTATTTAAAATCGAGGCTGGGGTGGTAGCTCACACCTATAATCCTAGCACTTTGGGAGGCTGAAATGGGAGGATTGCTTGAGGCCAGGCATTTGAGACCAGCTTGGGCAACAGAGCCAGACCTCATCTCTACAAACGTTTAAAAAAATTAGTAAGGCATGGTAGTGCATGCCCGTGGACCCTGCTACTCCAGAGGCTGAGGTGGGAGAATTGCTCTAGCTGGGGGTATCGAGGCTGCCGTGAGCTGTGACTGCACCACTGCACTCCAGGCTGGGAGACAAAGCAAGACCCTGTCTGAACCTCCCCCACTCCCCACCAACACACACCGTTCCTAGCCCTCACTAGGAGTCAGTACCCCAATTCAGAGCGCTCCAAAATGGAGAAGAGAAAGTATATTTAGCGGACAACCAAGGAGACGTGGAATGCTTGTAGACATACCACCCACAGTGGCTGCATCAAGTCAGGGAGCTCAGGAGGAGAAGGGAAAGGAAATGGATTTTTATGGAACTCCTAAATAGGAGCTTCCTACCTGCTGCACAGAAACATCACCCCCATTTTCATAGCAGAGGTCACAGGGGCATAGGGAGGCTGAACTGGGAGTCTAACTCTGTGGTTCTGTCTTGCATAAAACTCCACACGGGGAGGAGCTTTCTGTCTTGGTCCCAGCTGGGATGCCCTAGGAAACCTGTACAGAAGGCAGTCACATCACCTCCCCAGCTGGGGCTCTTTGCATGACAGTGCAGGAATCAAAACCTAAGAGCAGGAAGCAGGAGATGGAGGCAGGGGCTCTTCGGATCTGCCAACAAATAACAGATGCCTCTGGATCCCCTTCCATGTTTGAGGTGGTGTTGGGGAGACAGGAACAGCAGACACACATCCAGCACTCAGAGCTGCTCGCCAGGAGGCAAAAGACAGCCGGCCACAAGAATAGGCCGGGTACGGTGGCTCATGCCTGTAATGCCAGCACTTTGGGAGGCCCTGGTGAGAGGATTACTTAATGCCAGGAGTTTGAGACTAGCCTAGATAACATAGTGAGACCTCGTATCTAAAAATAAAAAAGTAAAAAAATTAGCTGGCTGTGGTGGCGCGTGCCTGTAGTCCCAGCTGCCCGAAAGGCTGAGGCAGGAAGATCTCTTGAACCTGGGAGTTTGAAAATACAGTGAGCTATGATCACACCACTGCACTCCAGCCTGGGTGACAGAGTGAGACCCTGTCTCTAAACAAAGAGACAAAAAAGAATGAGATGGGTAGGAGGTGCTATAGAAGGGGGAACTCGCACCCGGGAGCTAACTGGGTAATTATCCTGGACTGCAACTGGTCACATCTAGCTGGGATTTTTTTTTTTTCTTTTTTGAGATGGAATCTTGCTCTGTTGCCCAGGCTGGAGTGCAGTGGCATGATCTCAGCTCACTGCAACCTCTGCCTCCTGGGTTCAAGTGGTTCCTTTGTCTCAGCCTCCTGAGTTGCTAGGATTACAGCATGCTACCATGCCCAACTAATTTTTCTATTTTTAGTAGAGATGGGGTTTTACCATGTTGGCCAGGCTGGTTTCCAACTCTTGACCTCAAGTGATCTGTCTGCCTTGGCCTCTCAAAGTGCTGGGGTGACAGGCGTGAGCCACCGCGCCTGGCTGGGTGATTTTTTTTTTATTGCCTCTCTGAGGAGGTTAAGCCTGCCTCTTAATTACTGTTAGGAAAACAGAGTATCAGGTCAGCTCTCCAGCAAAAAATCTTTCCTCCCAGTTACTGGAAGGAAAATATCTACTCGAATGATACTAGACTGAAGATAGAATCCGTTGTTTCTGGCGAATTTATGACCACGTTTCAATCCTAATCCAAAGGATTTTTATTGAACCAGGTCACTAATTTGGCCAACAAGGAGGACAAAAAGAGATGATCCTAAAGAGACAGTTCCCAACCGAGCAGAGAGAGATCTAGTGACTCACACCAAGTCAGAAAGTCATTTTTGGGGGTATTTGGAAATCTGTGAACTTCCCAATGCTACGGACATTGTTTGAGACCCTGGAGACTGTGCCTGTGTCACTGAGGGTTTCCCAGTTTCCAGCTGGGGAAGTCCAGACTCCAGCTGGGGGACAGCTGGGCGTGGAGGGGCGGATGTGGAGGGAAGGCCAGCAGCACAAACAGCAGCTCTCCTCCCAGCCGGCGGACGCATGGAAGGGCAACCTCATCCAGCCACAAGCCAGAAATGCTCCAATTGTTCAAAAGACCCCCGGCGACTCAGCACCGGACATGAGTGCACATTCTGCCCAGAGGACATTGTCAGGAGCCACGCATGGCTCATCCGTTTTAGACACAGAGGGAGTACTGATGAGCAGACACTGATTTCAGAAGACAGAGAAGGGGCGCTTTCCTCTCTAGAAGGAGGGGAAACTTCGAGGCAAACAGTGCTCCAGAGAAGAAAGGAATCTGCTGCTCAAGAACTAAGGAAGGGAAATGACAACCTGTCTCTTTAGATTTTTAGGGGGGAAAAATGAAGAAGGCATATCCCCAGCAGATCAAGAAAAGCGGTAAGGAAAAGTTCTGGCAGATACCCCAGGAATAAATATAAGGAAAAGGTTAGAACTCTTCTTTATGATAAAAAGATATTTATTTCCCTGACAAATCCTCAATGATGAATTCCTGACATAAAAGATGTCTTAGGAGACCTGGGGAATAATCCCACATTGCAGATTGCGGGATAAACGTGTCATCTACGGGGACCATGGCAGAGAATTAAATGTGATGCTCGACATGAAAAATTCATGCTTGGAGAACTTTTCATCAGGCTCAGAAATTTTAGAAATAAAATAGTTCATTTCAGAGAGCACTGAAACTGAAGCTCTTTGAAAAGCAAGCGCCTTTTGAGGGTGGCTGGGAGCCTCTGGAATAGCTCTGCTTTCTGGCTAAAGTCCATGGCTCACTGGCAGTTGGTGAAGAGTGCAAATGTAATTTACCAGAAAGAGAGGGAAAGAGAAGAGAGAAAGAAAAACAGAGAGAATAAAAACTGAACAGGCAATTTAAAAAATTGTCAGCATCCAGTAAAATATCCAGTTGAAACTATGGTTTGTAAATGCTACAGTTTCCATTTCTCAGGCTGTGAAATGAGTGAGCTGACCTATCTCCTGGCTCTGAGCTTGGGAGGCTATTGCAATGCCAACGTTTGCAGATTAACTGCGTATTTCAGTGACCCGCGTTCTGTGCTCTCAGCAAAGGAGCACTGGAACAGAGGGCTGCCCTAAATGGGAACAGAGAAATGCTCGTGGGACGTGAGAGTGATATCTCATTTTCAGTATTTAAAATTTCATCACAGTCCTACCCACTCAGGAGGCTGAGGCAGGAGGATCACTTAAGCCCAGGAGTTTGAGGCTGCTGTGAACTAGAATTGCGCCACTGCACTCAGGGGGACAGAGCGAGACCCTGTCTCAAAAAAATTTTCATCATTGGAAAGTCATTCATTTAGGTTACATGTTGTCATTCTGTCCTGGTTCTCTTTAGTGGGCAAATGCTCCTTTATTAGTAATACCTGAAGGCATAAATGACTTTGTTTTTATTTCCCTCAAAATAAGAGCAGAAAGGGATAACTATTCTGTCTCCTTCTCAATTTTGACTCAGGTCAGTCCTGCTCAAACAAATCCAGAACCACTCATCCCCCAGAAAGAGATTTCACAGCTCTCTGGGCACACGGTCCAGCATAAACAAACCCTGGCACACTCTGACTCTGGCTGTGCCCTGCGGCAGAGCAGAGGCTATGACCAAAATTAAGGCCCCTGGAATCCTGTCCATTGTTAGACCTAAAAGGAGAGGCCACAGGCCATTGGTAACAGAGAACTTTAAAAGGCCAGACAGAGAGAGAGAGGTGGGGAGGAGGAGGAGGAAGGGAGAGAGAGGAAAAGGGTAAAGACAAAACCAAAAAACGTCGTGTGGTTTATGGCAGTGCAAGACACTGAACTTTGAGCTGAATACAGCTGCGATCATAACGTTGGCAGAGCCTATCAGCTCTCCTCTCTGTTTGGAGAGATGTCAGATAGCTGGCACCCTCATTGTTACATTAGTTATTAATAAACTCCTTCACAATGGGAGGAAGTGCTAGCATTCAGAGAATGGGAGCGTGTCAACAGTTGAGGACTGAATACGGACAGATCCCAGAGAATGCCGGTCCCACGTTGAGCACAACCTGTTTTCTCCCAGAACGGAAAGTGTCAGAGCCAGGGTACAATGACAGACTGCAGGTTTTGTTTCATTTATTATTATTATTATTATTACTTTTTTTTTTTTGAGACGGAGTTTCGCTCTTGTTACCCAGGCTGGAGCTCAATGGCGCGATCCCGGCTCACTGCAACCTCCACCTCCTGGGTTCAGGCAATTCTCCTGCCTCAGCCTCCTGAGTAGCTGGGATTACAGGCACGTGCCCCCATGCCCAGCTAATTTTTTGTATTTTTAGTAGAGACGGGGTTTCACCATGTTGACCAGGATGGTCTCGATCTGTTGACCTCGTGATCCACCCGCC
This sequence comes from Callithrix jacchus, assembly GCF_049354715.1. Lineage (NCBI taxonomy): Eukaryota > Metazoa > Chordata > Mammalia > Primates > Cebidae > Callithrix > Callithrix jacchus. The sequence goes on from NC_133508.1 coordinate 14,652,785, forward strand.
TCAGCCTCCCAAAGTGCTGGGATTACAGGCGTGGTCATTTTTTATTTTTTAAACCCAAGATCCATCATCAGATTCTTCAGAATCTTGCTGATCACACAACAGATGACTCAATGGCCACCTCATTAATCACACAGCCAAATTCCCATTTGAAAACACAACATATCCCTTAGTTCTGTAGAGAAGGGGTAGTTCACGGCCCTAGACTTCTAGTCAAGAAGCCAAGAGTGGCCTCATCATTCCATGTAAGAAAAGTTGTAGTCCCATTTTTTTGTTTGGGTGGTTAAGGCAACAAGCCACACATCCCTGCAGAACACTGGGTGTTTTCTAAGTGGGTTTGTGCTATTTTCTTTAAAAAGGCTGAGAACAAAAACTAACTCTCCCAGCTCCTACTGAAATCTGAGCTGTTCTCTGACGGCTGGGATGGGTGTGGTGGTTCACGCCTATAATCCCAGCACTTTGGGAGGCTGAGGCAGGCAGCTCACTTGAGCTCAAGAGTCTGAGATCATCCTGGCCAACACGATAAAACCCCATCTCTACTAAAAATACAAAAATTAGCCAAATGTGGTAGCCTGCACCTGTAGTCCCAGCTACTTGGGAGGCAGAAGCAGAATTGCTTGCATCTGGGAGGCAGACGTTGCAGTGAGCCAAGATTGTGCCACTGCACTCCAGCCTGGAGGACAGAGACTCAGTCTCAAAAATGAATGAATGAATGCATGCATGAATGAATGAATGAGTGAATGAACTAGTCTCTAATGGAAAATCCCCAAAACAATGCTTAGAACAACTCTCGGGCTCTTTCTCACTTTCAGACAAGCTACGAAGGGGGCCGTGCATCTCCACCTACAACGATACACACAGATACTGCTGCTTTTGTTGTTATTCCCTTTTTTCTCCCCTCCAGCCTTTTCCGGAATTTCAAGCAATATGAGATGGGAAGGGAGGAATAAACCCATTGAAGTTCCCACAAAATGGATTTTGGATTCTTCTTTTTTTAAAAAAATCTCTGAATATGTTTTAATCAGATGGTTTGAATTCACAGTTATCCTCTTAAACTGTCCCTGAGCCTTCTGAAAATGTGTTATCTGAAAACACAGGAGCAAAAGCAACAGAGAGATACAGCTACAAATGTGGACGCAATCACCATCTCTCCAGCCGTGAATACAACGGGCCCCGCCTGCCCCGCCTGCCCTGCCTCCAGCGGTCAGTAAACAGGCACTGAGTCCTTGTGCAAATGGATTCAGGATATGCTTCCCTGACCTTCCTCCCATCTGAATGCCCCTCAGAGCTGCACCAGGAGGTGAGAATATCATTCCTTTTCTTCCAACACAAGCTCACAGCTTTGACTCCGATGGTTCACCACCTCTAAGGGCCTCCACTTACATCCAGGTGTGCAGGGTCTCACAGGGGACAGCTCACCGCTCTATGTATCACTACTGTGGGATTCAGGGTCCCGGTCTCAAGCTTTAATTAATCACTTCAACTATGCTGAAATCATCCGCCACTGAGTTACTGCAGCGTGATCAGCAGGACTGTGAAGAATCTGGTGATGGATCTTGGGTTTAAAAATTAAAAATGAAACAAAATCTGCAGTCAACTATGTTGACTTTTTCCATTTGAAATGCTAAACCGTGGCTCAGAGCTTTGGTAGACATGGATATTGGCTTCTTACTTATTTATTTTTGAGACAGAGTCTCACTCTGCCTCCAAGGCTGGAGTGCAGTGGCGCAATTTCAGCTCACTGCAACCTCTGCCTCCTGGCTCAAGCAACTCTCCTGCCTCAGTCTCCCAAGTATCTGGGATTAGAGGCGTGTAATTACACGTGTGGCTAGTTTTTGTATGTTTGGTAGAGAGGGGGTTTGGCCATGTTGGCCAGGCTGGTCTCGAACTCCCGCCTGCCTTGGCCTCCCAAAGTGCTGGGATTACGGGCCTGAGCCATTGCGCCTGGCCTGGCTTCTTTAATAGATACCAATGACATTCTTCACTTCTTTAGCATATGAGGCCTCAGATACCAAGTACTAAGCTTCAGTAATTTTAAAGGTAATTAAGTGTCCTTAAATAGGCAAATTACCTTCAAAGTTACTAATAGCTTAGAAAAATTTTATGCCCTTTTTTTTTTTTTGGCATCAATAAGCAGTACACAAACTCTTTGCAGAGATGGGCTATAAGTTTTTAAAGTGCTGGGTATAGGGCCGGGCGCGGTGGCTCATGCCTGTAATCCCAGCACTTTGGGAGGCCCAGGTGGGCGGATCACCTGAGCTTGAGAGTTCAGGACCAGCCTGACCAACATGGAGACACCCCATCTCTACTAAAAATACAAAAAATGAGCTGGGAGTGGTGGCATATGCCTGTAATCCTAGCTACTCAGGAGGCTGAGGCAGGAGAATTGCTTGAACCTGGAGGGAGATGTTGCAATGGCAAAGATTGTGCCATTACACTCCAGCCTGGGCAACAAGACTGAAACTCTGTCAAAAAAAAAAAAAAAATGCTGTGTACAGTACGTGGCAGAGCTGGGAGCTGGCAGAAACGTTTATTCCACAGAAATCTTACAGGGTTGTGACGCTGCTCAGACACACCATGATTTGGGTATAGATGACGGTCGGAGAACGAATGAAAGATGACAAAGGTGGATACCACTGCAGGAGGGGACTGACGTGACACAACCTCAAAGGTCTCATACCAGTGTGACAAAGGCTTACAATAGAATTTGGGAAAAAATACTGGTGGCAGATCCTATGAGAGTTCTCAGCAAGGCCCAAGGTTCCATAAACTCTACGAACATAGAAGATTAGAAGATTCTTTTTTTGTTTGTTTTTTGAGACAGGGTCTTACTCTGTTACCCAGGCTGTAGTACAGTGATGCCATCACAGCTCACTATAGCCTTGAACTTCTGGGCTCAAGTGATCCTCCAGCCTCAGCCTCCCAAGTAGCAGGAAATATAAGCATGCACCACCAGGTCCAGCTATATTAAAAAGAAGATTTTTTTTGGTACACATGGGGTCTTGCTCTGTTGCCCAGGCTGATCTGGAACTCCTGGTCTCAAGTGATCCTTCCTCCTCCGCCTCCCAAATAGGTGTGAGCCACTGTGATAAGCTGAAGATTCTTAGAGCTCAGCACACGCAGGAATCTTACTAGTATTCTTCAGTTTAATTTCAGTAACTGTGCATTGAACACTTATTGGGTGTTGGGCACTGGGCCAGTGTTAGAAAATTCTCAAATGGTGACTAGTTTCTCAAAATGCTTTTAAGAAACATTTATCAGATACCATCTACCAAGGAGGTGAAAGAGAAAACTGTTGACCAAATTGGATAAATGGGATACTGGGTTATGTGCATCACCTTTTCTGAATGGACACCAGAAAACAAAATGCAGCCAGTGTAATATGAAGAGTGTTAACAAGCAGTGGGGCTTGTCCTCTTTGCCAGAACACATTCTAGGCAAGAGGGCAGAAAGGCCGGAAGAAAGGGGTGGAGGTGAGCCAGCCGCCTAGATCTTCAGGCCAAGGCTAGATTTCCCCATTGCAAGGGGTCTGAAAGCAACCCCTTTCAGAAGGCACTGCCAATGGTTTCATCAGGGGAAAGCTTTATCCTCCTGGTGCAAGGAAAGACTGGCAGCCATGAGCCGTCCCAGCGGGAGGGAGAACAAGACTGAGAGATGCTAGAAATTCCCTTTGTTCCCTGATGGAATGTTTCCTGTTTGCAGTGTGTCCCTCCAATGTCTTGGTGCTCCTAAGTCACAGGAGGTGGGTGTGGGGCACCCCAAGGAGCCTCCACCCTGGCATTAAAGGATGTTTTGCAGGCTCAAACTTGCAGGGCTGGGAAGAGTCGGACCTGCCCTCTGGTTGAGTCATGGGGCTTTCTCACCTTCTCACTAGGGTTTCTTCTTGCTCAGCTGTGCAGCAGCAGAAAGGGCTGAGGGCACTGAAACGGATAATGGGAACCGCTCTGCAAGTGGCCCCAGCTGCTCCTACTAACACCTAATCACCTTAGCCTGGGGCCCCAGCGCCAAATGATTAAGCATTTGAAAATCACTTTAATGTTTTGGCATACCGATGCTTATATATTCGGTGTATGGGTGGATTAAGCAAAACGTTTTTCTAAGGATTTATCTTCTAGCCCACCAGATTGATTAGCAGTGTCCAGCCTGCGGGCAGTCATAGAGATGAACAAGTCTTAAAGATGCTTGGATTTCATCTCTCTCTCTCTCTCTGTGTGTGTGTGTGTGTTTCAGACAAAATCTTGCTCTGTTGCCCCCAGGCTGGAGTGCAGTGGTATTATCTCGGTTCACTGCAACCTCTGCCTCTGGAGTTCAAGTGATTCTCCTGCCTCAGCCTTGAAAATAACTGGGATTACAAGTGTGCACCGCCACGCCTAGCTAAGTTGTGTATTTTTAGCAGAGATGGGGTTTCACCATGTTGGCCAGGATGGTCTCAAACTTCTGGCCTCAAGCAATCCACCCGCTTCGGTCTCCCCAAGTATTGAAATTACAGGCACGAGCCACTGCGCCCAGCCAGGTTTCATTTCTGATGGGTGTGTGATATCAATTTCATCTCAGGAGGTTTGGGGGTCCTGTTCACAGCTTCATCTATAGCTGCTATTAAGGTAAACTCTTGCCTTGGTGACCCCTGGGAGTCTGCCAGACACTAGGGGGCCCATGCAGATGGACCAGGACACAGGTTTAAAAGTGGGCATACCTGGGTGCCAGGATCCTGAACTCACCCACCTCAAGCTTTTGTGTCTTCCACAGCAACAAGAGAGTCTCTCTAAGTAAAGTGCCTAGACCCGCAGCATCAGCCTCACTTGGAAACCTGCTAGAGGTATAAATTCTCAGTCTCCCCTCAGATCTACAGAATCAGGAACTCTGAGAGGTGTTTTGACAAGCCCTACAAGCAGTTCTGATGTACACCAAGGTTTGAGAAGCACCGAGCTTGAAGAATCCAAGCTGGAGCCAGCCGGATTCCCTATGCTAAGGGGGAAGGTGGGCTGACAGCCTCTAATCTGACGCTGGGTTTTCACAGGGTTAGGGAAAAAACGAGAGTAGGCTGTATTTAAAACACAAACAAGGTGTTGGCTCTATCTGCTCTGGGTCATTTGGCAGGAGACTGGGAGTGGCTGTAATTCGAGGTAGGGGTCTTCAGCTTAGAATTTCATTCTCTGTGATTCTAGAAGACAACACTCTCTGCAGTCTTCATTGTAAACTCCCAAGCCTCAAAAAGGATGAGCATTGAGCCCATTTTTTGGATGAAACATTTTTGAAGGACCCAAGCAGGATGGGGTTGACAGTGGCCCCCAGATGATGCGGCCGAGGCAGATCTACGTTTATGGGACCTGAAGCTTATATAATTTTAGTGGGTTTTTTTCTTTTGTTTTGAGACAGAGTCTTACTCTGTCGCCCAAGCTGGAGTACAGTGGCACGATCTCAGCTCACTGCAACCTCTGCCTCCTGGGTTCAAGTGACTTTCCTACCTCAGCCTCCTGGGTTCAAGTGACTCTCCTGCCTCAGCCTCCCGGGTAGTGGGATTACAGGTATGCACCACTACACTTGGCTACTTTTTGTGTTTTTAGTGGAGATGGGGTTTCACTATGTTGGCCAGGGTGGTCTCGAACTCCTGACCTCAGGTGATCCGCCTACCTCAGCCTCCCAAAGTGCTGGGATTACAGGCTTGAGCCACCACACCCGCCCTTCAGCAGTTCTATTTAAGAAAAATAATACAAAATATATTATGTTCACAGATTTTGCAGAAACACATGACTGTGTGAATACATGGCTAAGGTCCCCTGAGGGCCGTGGCCTGTCCAAGGAAGGGCGCTGACCTTAGCGCTCCACTGACCCCAACAGTAACCTCGCCTCTCAGTCCAGGAAGGATATCTGTCCTCTGCCTGGTCCTTTAAACTTTTTCCTGGCTCTGATTGGATCACGCCAGCCAGAAGCTAAGGAGACGTTTTTAGCTCCTTTTCCTCTCCTGTCTTTTCCTTTTTCATTTGTTGTTGTTTGCAGCCACTATATACAGTGATATAAATTATTGGGGAAGACTTCCGGCTTTCTTTGCATTGCTCAGAGACAGCTGCACAGCTCCTACATCAGTCAGGGTTTTCCTCATGTTGCCCTTTTCTTTCTGTTTTGTTTCTTGAGACAGGGACTCGCTCTGCCACTCAGGCTGGAATGCAGTGGTGCAGTCATTGCTCACTGCAGCCTCAATCTCCAGGGCTCAGTAATTCTCCCTACTCAGCCTCCCAAGTAGCTGGGACTACAGGTGCTGTGCCACCACACCCGGATAATTTTTTTTTTGTACAGACAGTGTCTCACTATGTTGCCCAGGCTGATCTTGAATTCCTTGGCCTCAAGTGATTCTCCAGCCTCAGCCTCCCACAGTGCCGGGATGACAGGTGTAAACCATTGCGCCTAGCCACAGCACACTTTTCTAACATTTCCAGATCGTGGCTGCCTCCCTCCCTCCCTCCCTGCTTCCTTCAAACCCACTCCTCCTCCTGCCATTTCAGTGAATGGCACCCCCGTTTTTTGGTCAGCCAGATCTAAGACCTTGGAACTCCTCTGTCCCTCCCAACATCAAAAGACAAAATGACTTGGCCAAGGGTGGCTGAAATGCACGGCGGAACCAGATCTCTGACCTGCAATTTCAAAAGGCACTGAGTGGAGAAACCACACCCTGTGACAGCAAGTCTGCCCTTTCCTACACAATATTCTGCATTTTTAAAAGCCTGGAGAAATCACCTGGGAGTAGAATGCAGCATCTCCCTGCACCAGACCCTGAAATTCACAACACACGAGTGGGCACATGAGCGGACCCCACTTTCCACCCTTGGACCTGACATTCCCCAGTCTGCCACTGGCATTCTGAAAGGCTCTGGGGGGTACCTGAAGAGACTGATATGTGACCAGCAGGTCTTCCTGCTGTGAATGTTTCAACTGATCCTTTTTTTTCCCTTCCACTATTTGATTCTATGGAGCCGTTTTCTCAGATTCACGTTTTCTCAGGATCCCAACCTTGGCCTGGAAACCAGAGCGAGCTCTGGAGCAGCCTGCCCAGCAGCGTCCCCTGCTGCAGCTGTCCCCGCCTTCCTGGGTGCCCTCTGGGGTCCCAGCCATGCTCAGGAAGTGCCCCTCCAGCTGGCCCCTGCCTACCTGAGGACAGCAAGCTGCCACTGCTGCCACTGATAATCTTCCCCTTGCTGCCCATGTTGGCCAGCTTGGAGGTCTTCAGCGTCCCCGTCTCGGTCAGGTCGATGGCGATCTCACTCAGACTGCGTGCCGCATGGATTTTGGACTGGAAGGGAAAGAGCAGCAGGTCAAAGAAGGGATGCTCACCCCACAGAGGAGACAGTCATACCTTGCCCGCCCCTGCTCACCTCTCAACATTCCACAAAGGGACTTATCTCCCTGACTGACATGCTGCATCCCTCTGCCTAATCATTAATCACCAAAACTCTCTGCAAAGGGCAGAGGCAGCTCAAGAGCTGCACCAAGGGGGGACGTTTTACGCCTCAGATTCTGTAGGCTGCACTGTGTTGTCCTTAAGAGAACGTCCTGATGGAGGCAGAGTGACTTCATCTTGCTGAGCCTCATTATTCCCAGCCACAAAACAGGGTAGATGCTACTCGCCACCCAGGGGTTGGTTCTGGTCAAAGGGAAGTGTAGGAAGATTATTCCTTCCCTCTCCCTCCTTGTCTGCCTGGCAACACAGCTCTCAATAAATAATGTGATTATAATTATTTGGTGCTTAAACAAGGAGGAAAAAATGATTTTCAGCATTCTGAATGACATATGAGATTTAAACCTCTTAAAGGGTTAGCCATGTGGTCATGGAAAGTTTAGTTGACAGAGAAGTGACAGTGGTTCTCCAGCTTGGGCGACACAGCAAAATCCCTTCTCTACAAAATATTAAAAAATTAGCGAGGTGTGGTGGTGCATGCCTGTAGTCCCAACTACTTGGGAGGCTGACACAGGAGGATTGCTTGAGTCCAGGAGTTGGAGGCAGCAGTGAGCTGTGCAATGCCTCGAAGCTGGCCAACACGGGCCATAATGGTTGCACCATTGTACCCCAGCCTGGGCAACAGAGTGAGACCCTGTCTCTTAAAAAAAAAAAAAAGAGAGAGAAATGACAGTGACAGCTCTCTAGACCTGCAATCACAGGGTGCATGATTGTGGAAAAACTGCTCGTTTGGGTTCTGGGGTCCCACGAACCAGCGTTTGACACGGTGCTTTGCTTGTGTTCTGACATCTAAGTGCATGTGCCCAAGTCTCCCTATTATGGTTCAAAGTCCACTCCCTTCAGTCCACGGTGATTGGTTCTATTTGGTTAACAGTCACAGCAGGTGAGACTAAGTAGAAAACAAGTTCACATTTACATTACAAAAAGCAATGTTTTTTCTCTTTTAATTTTTAATTTTTTTTTTTTTGAGACAGAGTCTCACTTTGTCACCCAGGCTCGAGTGCAGTGGCCCAATCTCAGCTCAATGCAACCTCCGCCTCCAGGATTCAAGTGATTCTCCTGCCTCAGACTCCCTAATAGTTGGGACTACCGGTGCTCCCCACCACACCACGCCCAGCTAATTTCTGTGTTCTTAGTAGAGATGGGGTTTTGCCATGTTGGCCAAGCTCGTCTTGAATGCCTGACCTCAAGTGATCCTCCCGTCACAGCCTCCCAAAGTGCTGGGATTATAGGCATGAACCACCACACCAGCCAAAGCAGTAGCTTTTCTAGGGCTATCTGCTTCCGCTTCCATCTCTAGTAGTGACAATGTGTTTGCATTTCCCACACGTGATTCCAATGTCTGCTTGATTCCTTCTTTAATCAACTTTCTGTGAGTGTACTTAAGGCAACAGGCTTTGCCTGTATGCAGAACTTCGTGAAAACAACTAGAAACAGTGGGATGCCCTGCACATTTGCTCATTTGTCCTTTCTGCGGCACACACATGGGCAGAACTGGGCGAGGTTCACTGTTGAGGCTTTGTGCCTGGCCTGTGGAATGCCACGTCTTTCCCACACAAGGGAGAAAGCAGGTGTGGGGGCACTGGAGAAGGCCGTGCAGGGCTGTGGACCCACCGCTCCTGGATGCCCTCCGTACGGCCTTCCTTCCGTGCCCAGGGGCCCTCATCTGTCCAGCCAGGACTGTCTGGATGCCTGCAACTCTGCCCTTCCTCTGCCCCCAATGTTCCTGTCAGTACTGGCAAGGACAACTTCTGACCTCATGTTAACATGATGGAAATCTGCAGGCCAGAGGAAGCGCTGAGACGTGGCGCTCGTTTTGTTCACCTGGTGTGAACCATCTTCCTCCTCCTCCTTGCCCTAGGCTACAACATCACCTCAGTCACTCAACTAAAGGACAAGCTTCACATGGCTATCGAAGTGTCAGCCACCTCCCTGGCCTCCCTCCAGCGACAAATCACGTCACTGGCCCAGGTAACTCTCCAGAACCAACGGGCCCTTGACCTGCTGACAGCAGAAAAGGGAGGTACCTGTCTGTTTCTTCAGGAGCAGTGCTGCTATGACGTCAATGAAACAGACATTGTAGAAGAAAATGGCAACACTCTCTATCGCCTCCAAGAGGACCTCCGCAAGAAGCAGAAAGCATCAGTCTCGCCTCTTAACTGGTGGCAATCCCCCATGCTAACCTGGCTAACCCCAATTATCACTCCCATCATCGTAGTTTGTCTTCTGGTAATGCTAGCCTCTTTTTCCCTGAGGTTTTACAGGCCTGCATTAGAGAAATTTCCAGGGTGGCCGTAAACCAGATGCTACTTCACCCCTATGTCCGACTCCCAATCGAGGCACCAGCCAATTGACCCTTCTCCCTCACTCTGTCCCTATTCCGCAGGAAGTAGCCAGAAAGAGCAGTGTCCTATATCATCAAAAGGGTCGGAATGTAAGGCCGGTTGCCTCGCCGGGAGGCCAGACACACCCACCTCTGCACTCAGTACCTGACTCTGCACCCGGCGCTTGGCACCTAGCTCTGCCGCATGGCTCCCCTGGAAGGCTCCGGCTGATGCAACCCTGGCCTGCTCTCCCACCAGAAAACCTGCCCAACAACCTGCCAACCAATAGTGGCCCGCCCCGTCCCAATCCCGCTCCCTTGGAGCCAATCAGAGCACCCAGCTGTTGCTCATTCCTCATAGCCATAAAAACCCCACGTCCCAGGAAGTCAGCGTGACTTCTCTGGCCCCCTTTCCCCAGACCATAGAACCTCGCCCGGGAGCTGAATAAATTGGCATTTAATTTTCTTATACTGGCCTCAGTTTCCTCATTTTAAACTCGACAATAACCCTTACAAGTGGTGCCCAAACATTGCTGAGACATGGTGCTCATTATGTTCACCTGGTGTGAACCTCTTCCTCCTCCCCCTCCCCCTCCTGTCTACCCCATGGACCTTTCCTCAACTTTCTTCCTTGCATTCAGACCCAAGTCGACTTCCTCAGGGGAGTTTCCCTGTTCATAAAACAATCCTGGCTGCCAGGCCCTCGAAGGATTTTGGCTTGCTGCAGAAGGAAGGAAAAGGGCCTTTTATTTCATTTTGACACAGCATATCAATTGCACCCATCTGGTTGAGTTTTACCCTCTAAGCAAGCATGGCATGTACATTCCATGACTTTCTTTCTGCACCACTCTGTTACAGAGACCCATGTTTTAATAAAAAGTAGCCCACTCCCAAACGGTGATGTAACAATAACTTACGAAGGCTTAGACCAATTCAACGTGGGGTGAAGTCAGAATGACCTGAATTAGAGGCCGTGCGTGATCGCTCAAGCCTGTCATCCCAATACTTTGGGAGGCTGAGATGGGTAGATCCCTTGTGGGCAGGAGTTTGAGAACAGCCTGGCCAACACGGCAAAACCTTGTCTCTATTAAAAATACAAAAATTAGCACCTGTAGTCCCACAGTCCCAGTCCAAGCTACTCGGGAGGCTGAGGCAGGAAAATCACTTGAAACAGTTGGGGGAAGGGGGGCGGGGGGCAGAGGTTGCAGTGAGCCCAGATCACGCCACTGTGTGATCTCATTCTTGCCTTAGTGCTAGAGTGAGACTGTCTCAAAACACACACACAAACAAAACACAAAAAACAAAACCCCTGAATGAGAACCTTGACTTCCTAGTGAATCACTATTGGACTTTGACCCTTCCCTTTCCTGATCTCAGATACCTGTTTGTAAAATGGAGGTCTTACAACCCACATCCCAGAGTTGTGATAACAATAAATAAAACAAACTCAACCTTCACCTTAAAAAAACAAAAAGAAGCCGGGGCGGGGGGGAGGTGGCTCACGCCTGTAATCCCAGCACTTTGGGAGGCTGAGGCGGGTGGATCACGAGGTCAAGAGATCGAGACCATCCTGGTCAACATGGTGAAACCCCCGTCTCTACTAAAAATACAAAAAATTAGCTGGGCATGGTGGTGCGTGCCTGTAATCCCAGCTACTCAGGAGGCTGAGGCAGGAGAATTGCCTGAACCCAGGAGGCGGAGGTTGCGGTGAGCCGAGATCGCGCCATTGCACTCCAGCCTGGGTAACAAGAGCGAAACTCTGTCTCAAAATAAATAAATAAATAAAGACACCAAGATGAGAAAAAAAAAATAAAGTAGATGATTTATGTAAAGGCCATTGCAGCAAGAATGGGATCTGCATTAGACCCTGGCTGTTGTTTGCTGAGGTTAGATTGATGGCCCAACCAGATATTTTGGGGACCTCACTAATCACATGAAAAACTTGTCCCCCTTGCCATATCAGGACTCTTGCCACACATCAACCTTAAAACAAAAATATGGACAAAAGGCATCCTTCCTAAAGGGGGCTAGATTCCTGGAAGCTTTAGAAAACTACCAGATTTTTTTTCTTTTCTTTTTAAACAGAGTTTTGCTCTGTTGCCCAGGCTGGTGGAGTGTGGTGGCCCGATCTCAGTTCACTGCAACCTCTGCCTCCCTGGTTCCAGCAATTCTCCTGCCTTGGCCTCCTGAGCAGCTGGGACTACAGGCATGGACTACCATGCCTAGCTAATTTTTGTATTTTTTGTAGAGACGGGGTTTCGCCACGTTGGCCAGGCTGGTGTCAAACCCCTGCCCACCTTGGTCTCCTGAATTGCTGAGGTTAAGGGTGTGAGCCACCGTGCCCTGCCCAGATTCTTTCTAGAATGAAAATATCACAGTGACCTAACAGACTCAGTGGAGAGAGGACCAGGAGGACATGGGCACTGACAGGGAGAGTATCTCTTTGCAAAGACCCCAGACTCCGGAACGTTTTGCTCTGCAAGTCTTTCCCGATACATGTGACTCAGTCTTCTCACTGATATTCTGGGAGCAAGGCTTCAGTGTCCCTGTCCCCCTTTTACTCTGCCTTTGACCCTAGATAGAATAGAGAACTGCATCCGGGAGAAAAAAAAACTTTAGGAATAAGGAAAGACGTTTGGATTGGGGGCCAATTCAAGAAGTTCTCACTCTGAGTTCAGAGGGAAAGTGTCTAATGTTTACTCTAAACATTTTGAGCTTTCAAATATTTTCCTGCAAAGTCTCTACGACATTCCTTGGCTCTGCTTCAGAGGCTGCTGGGATCTAGCAGACATTTGTGATCTCTGGGTCAGCATGTAAGTTACCAGTTATAATCGCTGCCTGTGCGGTTTCTCATTCTGAAGGAGCTACAAATAAGCAACCAGCACAGCCTCCCTCCACCCTGTGTTAGATGGTACAATGGTTTCTTGATGTATATGTGTGGAGTGCTGATGGAGGGAGGGAGGGAGGGAGGGAGAATGACAACAGAGAGAAAGGAGGAGAGATTTCCTTAAATGATCTGCACAGCCCCCCTGAAAAGAAAATAACCAAGTGTCAGGAAAGCACCTGAACCCTCACAGCTCCCCACCCTCACTGACTCAAACCACTAGACCGCACTTGTCTCTCTGCGGTTGAGAAAACATCACCCGGGAGGCCTGGGCTTTGCTGAAGCTCTTCAGAGAAAGGAATGATTGGCACGTCCCAGTACAGTGTGAGCAGTGGCCAGAATGCCAGCCAGAACTGGCTGCCCAGAAATATTATGTAGCTCTCTGTCCCAGCCTCGCCAGCCATCACTCACCCAGAGTGTGTGATGCCCATCAGAGATGAATCACATTGCTGTTCTATAAAGAACATTCCGGAAACAAAAAGATGTTGTAATGTAATTCCCAAAGGGAATGTCCTCATCTCTGATTTCATTTGGAGGCCTTTTAGAGAACTTAAACTTCATGCAAGTGTTGGCCAGGGACAGTATGCTAGATTAACATTGACATTCATAAAAGATGGCATGTATTTCCTCAAGCAATTTCACAAACGTGGTGCCATTTGACCAATCAATAAATGAAGTCAGGAATTTTATTTGCTGATAATTGGGGAAAGCAAAGCACCAACGATGAAACGCCCACCCGGGGTCCCAGAGCTGGAAAACAAAGGCCTCCAACTCCCATGTAGTGGGTGGCGACCCTCACCTGTCACTGCCGGCTGGGGAACTGGTTCCTATGAGAAGCGTGGGGGTTTTAGGGCATCTGTGGGTATACCAGGCTTCCTGGGAAAGGTTCTCCCCTTCCTCTTCCTGGGAGTGTGGGCCTTTTCTTTAGTCCCCCAGGGTTACTTTTACAAAAGGGACAACTGAAACTTTCCTAATGCTATGGGCATTTGGTTTTGCCTCCTAAAAGACACATGTTACTAAGTGATCTACTATACACACACACACACACACACACACACACACATATTTGTGTGTGTATATATATTTTATATTTTGAGACAGAGTCTCACTCTGTCAACCAGGCTGGAGTGCAGTGGTACGATCTCAGCTCACTGCAACTTCTGCATCCCTGGGTCAAGCAATTCTTCTGCCTCAGCCTCTCTAGTAGGTGAGATGCCAGGTGCCTGTCACAATGCCTGGCTTTTTTTTTTTTTTGTATTTTTAGTAGAGACGGGGTTTCCTCATATTGGCCAGGCTGGTCTTGAACTCCTGACCTCAACTGATCCGCCCACCTCGGCCTGCCAAAGTACTGGGGTGATAGGCGTGAGCCATGGCACCTGGCCAATAATTTCTTTCTGAGATGTACTTGCTTTGTCAGTGAGGTGACCTGTTAGCCTGTTGAATAACAAGGCTTTCTAGCAGCAGAACGAGACCATCTTCCAGGGTCGGGTGGGAAAGCCCTAAGAACAAGCTTCTTGAGATGCCCAAGAGACCACCTATGTAAAAAACCAGCACAGAGAGGAGAAGCCCGAACAGCCAATGCCGTGCTATCCTCAGGCAAAATACACATTTTCTTTTTCTCTTTCCACACTGTGCTACAGTGTGTGTGGGGTCTGCCCTCAAGAGGAACTGGCAGTGGGGTTCAGGAGCATTGCCTAATCCTCTACCTTCACCATCCATCACCCAACAAAAGAGGATGAAATCAGTGTTCGCAGGTGTTGACCTGCATCGGCTGCCCCTGGAGAGCAAAACCCTGACACCAACCATGTCAATATCTAGCATGAGTCAAAACACTTTGGCCCCGTTTCTTTTGATCTAATCCAGCTTCAAATTCCTGTGCTAGGATCCATCATTGCCAGGAGAGCTGAGGAGAATGAAGTCCTCCGTTCTGCAGTCATTCATCCCAGAAAATGACCAAAATGGGGTTCAGAAAGAAGCCGAGGAAAAAATATTTCACAAAGGAGAAAATAATGGCTACAGGGGACATACCTTGATTTAAAATGGAAGCATAGGGATTGTTTCATGTCTTCCTGTCCTCTTTTCTCCTTTTTTTTTAGTAGAGACAGGGGGTCTCACTATGTTGCCCAGGCTGGTCTCGAACTCCTGAGCAAGGTGATCCTCCTGCCTTGGCCTCCCCAGGCGCTGGGACTACAGATGTGAGCCACTGTGCCCAGCCCGTGTACTCTTTTCTTACTCTCTCTTATCACCTCCCCCTTGACCCCAACTCACTCACTCTCCTCTTCTCCAGGGAGAGAAACCCCTTCAAATACGGAAAAGATGGCAAGAGAAAGAACCGTAGAGGGCACTGATTCAAGTGATTCTTGTGCCCAATAAGCATGGCATCGTGCCACCTTCTCCCAAGAACTCCCACAATGGAGGATTTACCTCCGGAGGTGCTGGAAATCATTAGTGTAGGTGCCCAGCGTGATCTCCGTCTGTATTCCCCCACCCCAAGCCCACAGCATCTTGAGAGAAGCTGCAGGGCCATCTTCGCAGGGCTCTTTCCCTGAGGGAGAATTAATGGGTGTGGCTTGTGGGGGGCTGACAGGGGAGTCTGGGGAGACAGGGCTGGAGGAAGAGGGGGAGAGTGTTGATATAAGCCCTGTGTGAACCAAGGAGACGTCATCCTCTCACCCACCAGAAAATGCAGCTGCGTGCCCAGAGTTGGGGGTGGCCACATCTCCCTGGAGAAGGGCTGTTTACCAAGGCCCCAGGCTCTAGGTCTACCTAAGGGAAACTGGGTGGCTGCTTTTGCTTTTTTTTTTTTTTTTTTTCCACTTTTCCAGTTTTGCACTTAAAAAAAAAAATAGATTTGGCAGTTGGAACTGCCTGAGGGATCTCACAGCAATTACCCTAAACAGTTAAGTGGTGTCTATTCATTGAAAACGATTACATTTTTCTTTTTTTTAAAAGGAAGATAATATGCCACTGTTTAAACACCAAAAAGGGCTTGCCTTTATGCTGCTAGCAGGGGTCTCCCGAGGGCCAGAAGCACAGTGGGAATTCTTCAAAAGGGGCCTACCTGGCCAATACTTTCTTTTTGAGAAGTACTGTGTTAGTGAGTTCACCTGTTAGCCTTTGAATAACAAGGCTTTCCAACTGCCGAGCGAGACCATCTTCTAGGGTGGGGTGGGAAAGCCATAAGAACAAGCTTCTTGAGATGCCCAAGAGACCCTAAGCCCATTCAGCAGCTTGAGCTGCTCTGATGGTAGGCCAGAGCCCCCCGGACCAAGTTTGATGGAATGTTCCCTCTTGAAGAGCCAGTCTCATTCCTCCCACCTACAGCCCTGAGAGGCAAGTCCATACCTGTGCAAGGTATGGACCAGGGCAAGGGACATGGCACCTCCCCCACCCATCCAATTCTCACTCCTAAATGAGAGAGGCTGACAGCGTCCTCAGGCTGCTCTGAAGCTGGCTGAGGGCTTGGTGAGAGGTCTGGTCACTCACCTTACTCTGCTTTCTGTCCAGATAGAACTGGTGTTGGCTTATGGCCATAGCCCAGATGGACTTGATCAATGCAGGACATGCATACCATGTGTGCACCGCGATGCCACTGTGCCCAAACGTCCTCCTTGTCACTGAAGCCCTGGGGAAGAAAGAATCACAGGTTCAACTGTGTTTCTGTTGAGAGAAATCATTTCTTAGTCAACAGCTTCTGTGCAGAACCCACTGGGTCCTGGAAGCCCTGGTGTAAAGGTGGCAGCTGAGCACTCACACACACCTAAACACACACACACTCAGAGACAGTGGCTGGCAAAGGCCACCTTCTGATTTTCTGACCTCCTAGAGTTTGGAATTTGGCCAAGTCTTGGCCTTGTCTGGGATAGGATGGGTCATTCTAGGTCACTGGATGGTCCTTTTCAATCCTGGACCTGGCACTGAGCCAAGACAAACTTCCCAGACAAGAAAACCTTCAATGATGCTCCCTATGAGACAGGAAATGTGCCTATGGTGGGGATGAGTACATTCTTTTCTAATCACCACAGGTTACAGCATCCCAAGGAATCAGGACTTCTGATGTAACTCTAACCCAATGTTTCTTGAAGATTTGGTGATCAATTTCCCATCTATTCAGAGGGCAGGGAGGGTATAAAGAATCAGGAGAGGAAAGGCAGAGAGAAATATGCTCAGTCCCAATTCCTTCAACCTCTGTATATACATTTTTTTTTTAAGACGGAGTCACACTGTGACTCCAGCCCAGGCTGGAGTGTGGTGGTACCATCTAGACTTACTGCAACCTCTGCCTCCCAGGTTCAAGTGATTCTCCTGCCTCAGTCTCCTAAGTAGCCACCACACCTGGCTAATTTTTTGTATTTTTTAGTAGCGAGGGGTTTCACCAGGCTGGTCTCAAACTCCTGACTTCAGGTGATCACCTGCCTTAGCCTCCCAAAATGCTGGGATTACAGGCATGAGCCACCATGCCTGGCCTTGTCTATATATTTTTAAACCTACATGGAGTAATCAGACTTTAAAAATGAAAATGGGAACTGCTTATCTCCATATAATTCACCACATTCATAGAGTTAGGGGAAAAAACGTTATATGGTCATGCTCTCAGTGAAGTATATTTTATAGGATAGGCAGATTATTTTGCAAACGAAATCTGAGAATGTGTGTGTGTGTGTGTGTGTGTGTGTGTGTGTACGTGTCACAAGTTGATGGGAAGGTGAGATGGGATTTGGAGCATTTTATCTAGACATCAGAAACAAAATGTGTGTTCTCAGGATGAATGCATCTAATTTGGAAGAAACCTGGGGTAATTAGGACTTGCAAACAGTAATTTTTTCCCAATGCTAATTGTCCCTTAAAGAACAACTGAAAACTGCCCATGTCATCTTACCTTGGGGGGGGCTAAAGATTTAGAGTGGAGTCTTCCTCACCCTCACTTTTAAGGAGAAATTCAAATCTGGTGGTTAGTTAATGATACGGATTCTACAGGGCTTGTCTTCTCCCTTCAGTTCAAACCAAAGTGAAGGGAAAAAGAAAAAAAAAAAAAAAGCCAGCTTGTGAAAGAGGGTGCAGTTGAAAATAATTGAGAAAAGGAGCCAGTGAGAAAGTGAGGGGGGGATCCCTCCATGGTCTCTATAAATTTAAAAGAAAACAGGATCTGTGCTCCCAGCTTGGCTTCCAAGCAGTTGCTGCTCTTGGAAATAAATGGTTCCTCCCCGCCAACAGAAAAGCCCAATTAGACGAGAAAAGTATCTTGAAAGGTGGTGCAAGGCTAGGTACCTCCATTTTTCAGGAACTGGGAAGAAGAGGTAAGTGGCTGGTCAGGTCCGGGTAGTTCCCCAGAGCATCTAAATCAGATACTCGGAGTTCTTCTCCTGCTCTATTATTAATTTATCTCCTCTCCTCATCTTTCCCTTCAAGCCCTTCCTATTTTGCCCAAACCTTCAAAATGGAATATTGGCCCAGCCTGGAGAACCTGAGGAATGAAGCTAAGTATTGAGTTAGGATCACCAGCAGGAGAAAGTGCACGTGTTTTCCAATGCCCTGCAGGCAACGGTGCAATCACACCTGTGCCCATCAGCTCAGAAAGCAGCCTCTGCCCTAAACAATTCCCATTGATTACATCTTCATTAAATGATTGTATCTGGCGCTTCCCATCCCATTTCTGTGGTTCTGACTCCTTTCCTGGCTTGGGGGAGGGGCTGAGCCCTGAACCCCATCCTACCACGGGGCCAATTCCATTCCTCTTCCCTGCCTCAAATAAGCCAAGCTGCAGGCAACAGGACGACACATTCCACTGAAAAAGCACAACGAGGTATATTTCAAAGTACCCGGAAAAGAGGACTAGCAGGGACACTGAAACAAAAAGAGTAAACAAGGCCGTGGATACTCCACAAAGCCCGCCTTGATCATTCCACGTTCTAGGCACGCAACACACACACGCGTGGCCCGTAAATACATGAAATATTAACTACCAGTACAAGAGAAAAAAGGCGCCGCTAGGATGTGAAAAGAGAACTGAGCGCAAGAACGTCCTTGCAGGTCACAGCTCTGGTTCTGCCACCATGTTAAATAACTGACCTGAAGCCATTTCCTTTCCTCCTATGTCTTTAAGGCTGAAGTCAACCTGGGTCCCGATCTCCGGGCTCCCTGGGCCTCTCCCCCATGCCTGCCTGTCTGCAGGCATATTCAGTGTACTCAGAGCGAGTTTGCCTGGGAGGAGAGACGGCTTCAGTCGTTCCTCTGGGCTCCTCCACCTCCCACTTTCCTCCAGCCAGACCCTCCCTCATTTCTTTACCCTAATTGAAAAGCCCCCACCTGACATCTATGTCCCCCTGAGGGCCCACCACATGGCTTTAATCCTAGTTACTCCTCCAGGTTCTGCTCAGATCTCTTTCCTGGTAAGCCTCTCCCTTCCTGACCAGCCACGCCTCTGGTGACCCTGCCATTCACCCTTCATGGCCTATGACATCTGGCCCTTCTGTACAGTAAAGAGGTGAAGTGCCTGAGCTCCAGGTCAGACATCGTAGGTTCAAATCCTGCCTCTCCTGTCTACAGCTACTTGTCATCTAGAGTAGCTTCTTTTGTTTCTTGTGACACCCCTTAGTTCCTTCTTCTCAGCTGGGTTCCAGGCAGTGGCTCACACTTATAATCCCAGCACTTTGAGAGGCCAAGATGGGAGGATCGTTTGAGTTCAGGAGTTCAAGACCAGCCTGGGCAACCCTGTGAGACCCGGTCTCTCCAAAAAAAAAAAAAGCTGGGTGTGGTGATGTGAGCCTGTAGTCCCAGCTGCTTGGGAGGCTGAGGTGGGAGAATTGCTTGAGCCTGGGAGGTGGAGGTTGCAGTGAGGTATGATTGCACTACTGCATTCCAGCAGGGTGACAGAATGAGATGTTGTCTCTAAAAAAAACAAAAATAAGTTCCTTCTTCTGCCTGTCTTCTCAGCTA
Organism: Callithrix jacchus; assembly: GCF_049354715.1. Lineage (NCBI taxonomy): Eukaryota > Metazoa > Chordata > Mammalia > Primates > Cebidae > Callithrix > Callithrix jacchus. Next base: position 14,672,375 of record NC_133508.1, read on the forward strand.
CATTAGAAGATCTTTAAGGAAGAGGACCCTGCCTCCGACTTCCTTCCTTCTCTGCCACAGCTGACACAGCGCCCGAACATGACACAGAAGCTTCTCAAGAAACGTGACATTGATCACTGCTGTCTAACAGGCCCACTGAATAGCCACGTGTGAGGTCTAGTCTTTCCTATATCCCTGGGCCTTGGGAAAGAGAAGAGAACTTAGTAGCATTCACTGATAGGGTGACAGACGCAGAGAGAACACAAACACACATGCACAGATACACGCTTGTGTGGTTAAAGGATTTGTCCAAGGTGCCTGGGAGTTCACTGAATTCCCAGCAGAGCACAGGCATAGCGGAGGGTCTGTTCCCTGCACTCAGCCCCTTAGATTACGCAGTCCCTCATTTTTATCCTATGGAGAACCCACTGAGGCAAAGTTCATTTCACTTTTTTTTTTTTTTTTTTTGTGAGACAGAGTCTCACTCGATAGCTCAGGCTGCAGTGCAATGGAGTGATCTTGGCTCACTGAAACCTCCGCCTCCTGGATTCAAATGATTCGCCTGCCTCAGCCTCCTGAGTAGCTGGGATTACAGGTGCCCGCCACTATGCCCAGCTAATTTTTGTATTTTTGGTAGAGACGGGGTTTCACCGTGTTAGGCTGGTCTCAAACTCCTGACCTCAGGTGATCCACCTTCTTCGGTCTCCCAAAGTGCTGGGATTACAGGCATGAGCCACCACACCCAGTCCACTCATTTTATACTTAAATTTCCCCTCCTCTTACACACCTAAGAACCTGGTCCGATTCAGTTCACCTGGAAAATGGACAGTAAGTTTCTTCTTGGCTGGAATATTATTTTTGGAATCTCCCTACCTGCCCCGCTTGGCCTGTGCAGATGGATCTGTGCTCCGTGGAGTGGGCTTCCGGCCATGAAACCCTTGCAGAGGGCCCTGAGAAATATCGGATAAAATATTCTTCTCTTAAAGGCTACCATCTTCACCTGACTGCAGAGATGCAGAAACTCTGAGCTGCTCTCCACTATTCCTGCAGTAACTGTGCTGCTGAGATAAGCTTTTCCCCTCTACAGGAGTGGCTGCTGGAGGCAGATTACCCTGGAGGGCAGGCATGGCTTCATTCCTACTGGGTTATCATGGGCTGCAGAGCAGGGGCTATTGCACAGGTCCGAGCCCTCTCACTGGGCAGAGTAACTCCCAGTCTTCCTCCTGTCCAGAGCTCGTGGCGGGGAGGCAGCTTGTTTTGAGCACTAGAAGCCATGTGTGAGCTGGAAATGGTGCCAAGTCCTCTTTCTAAGCCCAGGCTGGAGCATCAACAGCGCCTAAAATCCACTCTGCTCCTCTGTAGGGTCTGATCTTTTCTCCATTTCCCCAGGGCTACCTTCTTAAATGTTTTTGGACTTATGGAAAGTGAGTTTTTAGTTGTCAGGCCCGGTTTTAGGGAATGACGCTGCTGTTTTTGGGATGCCTACAACTTTGGGTCCAGAGGCAGACAAAGAGAGGAAAACAGTGGGTACCAACTGCCCAGACCCCGGCCACTCCGGGCTTCCTGCATTCCAGTCTGGGGCCCCACTGTCTCGAATCTGAATTGGAGAGCAGGGACCTTTTTACAACACTGGTGCTCTCTGGGGTACAGTTTTGGGTGGAGGGAAAAATAATTGCATCCCTTTCACATCCACCCACAATACTAACGCCCTAAAAGTACAGCTCCTGGAATAAAACAATGGAACAACATTTCTGCATTGACTGTCCTGCCTGAAACACTTTTAGAAGCTCTGAGGAGGGATTCCTCAGACTCTTCTGTAGCAAAGATTTCCTATGTGGACTTACTGGTGTGTGTCACGAAGTGCCATAAAGCTTCCTCCAGTGCCCCGGCAGGTCAGACAAACACATACAAACACACACACACATATAAGCCAGGGACACATGTGGCCAGATGAGATGGTCAGGGAATTGCTGCTTACTTCACACACACACACACACACACACACACACACACACGTGCAAACCCACTGCGTTTATCAACATATGTAATCCAAAAGAAAGCCTCACTGATTTGAACTCCATTCCCCCCAGGAACACCCACCCTCCCTCCCTGCCAACTGACGGTCAACCACCACAGTCCCCAAACCATAAGATAAATAACATGCCCGGCCGAGAGCCACGCTGTCCCGTAAGAAAAGGACTTTTCAAGCTTACCTGCGTGGGTCATGAACTTCCACGGAAAACTTCTTTTCTCTGAAATACAGGTTTTCCAACTGTCTCCATTGGAATATCTGGACAGAAAACAATGTAGTTTAAAATTAGGAGGGGCTGGTTCCTGGGCCGTCTTCCCCTCTCTGCTGGTCAACTTTCCACAGCTGGTAGTTTCCTTATCAAAGCAGAGACTGTAGTTTGTGCTTCCTCCGCCCCTTGCTTCACACACACACACACACACACACACACGGACGCACGCAGCTCTCCAGTTCAAAACCAGGCAATGTGGGTGTGGATTTCCCTGCAGGTTCCTTAACTGGAACAAAACAAGTTCTTTTCAAGTTCTCCGCCTTTGGTTGGCCTTTGTTGGTGTGCCCCTGGCGGTCCCCAGCTTGGCAGACTTCTCCCTTGCAGGAGAGGGAGGAGCGATGGAGACGGGAGAGAGGGACCGAGCCGAGAAGGCGGCGGGGCGAGGGGAGAGGAGCGAGAGGCGCGGAGCGAGCTCTCAGGAGGGAGCGGTGGCCATCTGCGTGGAGTGCTGAGTCGGGCTTCCTCCCTCCAGTGCTGAAATGGGAAGGCGTTCAGATTCCCAGCCTCCCATCGGGACTCCACTTCCTGCTCACTAATGGGTAAGAGCCTTGCTAAGGGCGGAGGAGGCTGGGACCTTATTTCGGGACAGGCAACTCAAGATCACAGTGTGAGCCTGTCAAGCCCATTCTTCCTGCCGCAGCACAAAGAAAACCAAGAGTTCTGTCGCCCGGAAGGACGCGGCGTGCAGCCGGAGTCTCTCCCTCAGGCTTGGCCAGGGAGGGTGAGAAGGGGCATGAAGGGGCCCTGGCGGTCCTTCCCCCTTCAGACCAGTGAGCTCGTTAACTAAGAAGCCGACTGTAATGTTTGGAAGTAATTAGGGCTGCCTCCAATTGCTCCAGGAACGCGGTTCCTTTCATTCATTGGATGCAAAAGAAAGTTACTTTCCCCCTCTGGGAAATGTCACAGGAGGTTCAAGTCGTGTGCACACACATTTACACTGATATTGATGGTGACTGCATCGCCTTCAATACACTTGGAATTTCGGTTTATCTTGCAGAAAGAGGGGGTAAAGCAGGAATCTTGTCAAGCTTTCTCTGGTCACTGAGATGAATGCTTTTTAGGGTCTTACCCCCGGACTCCTCAGACCTGAGGCTCCTGACCCTCTCTGACATCCTCATGTTCTCTCCACCTTGGAGACGTGATAGCCATTTCCTGTATCCCACCCACCTGTCTTCCCAGGCTGGGGACACGGCTAATCAACAGTTGGCCAGTGGACCCAGCACCCGGAATAATACTGGGCTGGAATGAAAACGGCCTCTGGAACGGCTGCCTTCTTTTATCTTCCTAATCTGCTCTCTGGGATTTTACAAGTATTTTGTCTGTGTAAGTACTGAGAAGGAGAATATCTATTATCTCTTATTACAGAGCGGCCTCTTTTGTCCTGGGCTCAGAGTGCATTTCACTCTGAAGCCCAAGGAAATAGTATTTTCCTTTCTTGTTAAGCATCAACTCCAGGTGGGTGGAGAGACACTGGGAGGAAAGCAAATGGTCCAAAGCTGATGTTGGCTGATAGCTTTGTGTCACAGATTCAACAGCACCTGAACGGGGTCTTATGCTCCTCTCTGATGCTTGGCCACTATAAATCCTTCAGTGAAAACACCCAAAGTTCCTCTCTGGTATCCAGTTGTTATATATTCAGAGACATTCCACCTGAACTTAGCCAGAGCTACAAAAATACCAGAATGAACAGGTTCTATGACATTGGCCTCATAACCCGGGGGCAGTACACTGAGCAAACTGGTCAGGCACTCAGGCTTTGTGATGTGACTGCATCTGTTTCAATCCAGGCTCTCCTACATTAAAAAAAAAAAAAAATTTGAGACAGTCTTGCTCTATCCCCCAGGTTGGAGTGCAGTGTCATGATCTCGGCTCACTGCAACCTCTGCCTCTCGGGTTCAAGTGATTCCTGTGCCTCAGTCTTCTGAGTAGCTGGGATTACAGAGTGTGCCACCACACCTGGATAATTTTTGTATTTTTTAGTAGAGATGGAGTTTCACCATGTTGGCCAGGCTGGTCTCCAACTCCTGGCCTCAAGTGATCTGGCGGCCTCAGCCTCCCAAAGTGCTGGAATTACAGGGGTGAATCACCATGCCCAGCGCGAACTCCACTACTTCTAAGCTTCTGGATCTTACACAAGTTACAGCACTTCCTTTAGCCTCAGTTTTCCCCTCTGTAAAATGGCAAAAATGACCCCTCTAAGGTAGATCTCAGCAGCCACAGATCTTAGCACGGTGCTGGCACAAAAATGACCTTAGATCTTACTATGAATCCTAATTGTTCTTACTTCCAAATGCTGGCAGATTAAAAGAGAGTAACTCCAAAACAACCAGAGTCATTCTTTTCTTAGATTTCCTAACTCAAGCCCAAACTTTTGGGTTTTAAAAAAATTATTAAGGGTGTGCTGCAAATCCTTACATGCAGATAATTTTTCTCCACTGCCCCTCCCCTCCTCTTAAGTAAGGGATGTGGATGGTATTTCAGTGAAAAGTTGCTGTTGGCTGCACCCCACGGGGGTCTCTCAGTCCCTATCCTGCACCTGCCTTGCTCAGGCAAAGTGAAGTCTTGGACAGGACCAGCCTTCTGGGTGTGCCACCTGAGGGCTCTTTGCTGAGAAGGTCATTGGCTTAGTTTCACAATCTGCTGTTGACATCTTGAAATTCCTAATAGTTTTTTCATTCTTTCTGTCTTTTCTTCCTTCTTCCTTTCCTTTCCTTTTTCCTTTTCCTTCCCTTTCTTCCTCCCTCCCTCCCTCCCTTTTTTTTTTTTTTTTTTTTTTTTTTTTTTTGGTTTTTGTCTTTGTTGCTATATGCTTTAAAAACATTATTTCCATAGGTTTTTGGGGAACAGGTCGGATTTGGTTCTGTGAGTAAGTTCCTTAGTGGTGATCTGTGAGATTCTGGTGAGCCCATCACCTGGGCAGTGTGCACTGAACCCACCTAATGGTTTGATCAAGAGACCCTGCATTTCTATTCTGCACTGGGCCCTGCTCATTGTGGACTTGGTCCTGGCCTTACGTCCTGGGGGGTATTGTGGGGTAAGGTCCCTGCCAGCCTAATGGGCAGGCCCAGGGAGGTGGGACCCTCAAACCCTTCAAGAGGAGGAAAGAAAACAACCATGTGTGAGCATGCTTGAGAAACCCCCTGTGCCTTTCATGGGAAGCCCCCTTCCCACCTGATGAAGAATCCCAGCACAGAATGCTCCGAGGGGTTGTTTCCCTGGAAACTCCTCTTTCCCCCGTTCCATGCAAAATAAAACACAAACCAAGCTTTGCTTTAAGTGCTCCCTGATGCGGTTCGGCATGGAGAGCTGCACGTCTGCCAAAGGGCCTGGACAAAACCATCTGGATTCTGCGGCAGCACCCCATCCGTGGCTGCTGTAGCTGCCCGTGGGAAGGCCTTGCCTCCAGCTTCTGCCCTTGGCCATGAACCATGGAGTCCTGGCTCCCAGGCGTCTCCCCGGGATGACACACTAGACATTTTTGTAACTGGGTGCAGAACAATGGATTCCCTTGATGCTTGCTTTAAGCAGGACCTTTTGTTTTGCAAATGCAATCCTGGGAAGGAAGGGTAAAACTGAGGTGAAGGGATGGGTGGTTTTCAGGATCATATTTTTGCATTGAGACATTAAAGGGTCCAGGAATAGTCCGGGCACAGTGACTTATGCCTGGAATCCCAGCACTTTGGGAGGCTGAGGTGGGCGGATCACTTGAGGTCAGGAGTTCGAGATCAGCCTGGCCCACATGGCGAAACCGCATACAAAAATTAGCCGGGTATGGTGGCAGGTGCCTGTAGTCCCAGCTACTCAGGAGGCTGAGGCAAGAGAATCACTTGAACCTGGGAGGCAGAGGTTGCAGTGAGCCAGGATCACGAGACTGCATTCCAGCCTGGTGACAGAGCAAGACTCCCTCTCAAAACAAACAAACAAACAAACAAAAACAAACAGCTCCCAGGAACAGAAGAGGGGGTGACATGTCAGAACAGTGGCCGGATCCTTTTCTCTTCACTTAGGAGGGAGGGGGTGAGCTGGGGAGCAGGAATATGAAGACAGCAGGGACCAGGAGGGTGGGAGCAGCTTCCCCTTGCCCCAAGCTGGGGAGCAGCTTGCTGGAAAGGCATTGTGCTCTTCATGGGGGCATTTCTGCCCACGGGCTCTTGTGCCCACGGCTCAGAGGCCCTACCTGTTAAATACTTCACTCTGAGGCTGGCAGAGCAAACACAACAAGCAGGAGATGCTCTATCTAGCCTCCCTTTTGTAAACAGGGTAAGGTGGGCTCTGACTGAGCTGGTTTCCGGGCAGCCCCAGTGGTCTGTGCCACATCAGGGGAGCGTCCCCAGCTTGTGCTGGCTCGGCGTAGCCCTCGTAAAGCTGCCAACACATTCTGCCCCTCCGTGTAAAGACACAGCAGACACCCACAGTGATTATCAGGATGACTGGGCAGCTTCCTTTAGGATTCTGTGTAACTCCTATGGCCAATTACACCCAAGGAGCTAATGAAAAAGCTAAAATACATAGTTGTACCAATAATCAAAGAAGGTATTAATTCGTACCTATTAAATCGGGGCGTTTCTGATTCCCTTCATTTAGGCATCTTTAAAAAGCCCTGCAAACATTGTTCCTTTGATCTTTGGCATCCCCCGAGAAGAGGGAGTGGGAAATTTACTTCTTGGGGTAAATGAGGTCCAGAGAAATTAAGGAAAACTGCCTGAGGCCACACAGCAAGTGACTGAGGAAACCGGAAATCGAAGCCAAGGGCACCTGGTCCGTGACTCTAACCTTAACTATGCTGCTGTCCCCAGGAGTCCACCAATAGTGGGAACAACTCCTGCTAATGGATGGTTTACTTTACAAGTGGAATGAGTTTTACAAAGGAGCTACCAGATGATTAAGGAGAGAGTAAAAGAGCAAATCTTTCTCGTCCTGCACCATGGCCTGGCTTTCCTTTTGTACAGTAAATGATAACAAGTATTTTCTTTTTCTTGGAGTCCTGCTTCCTCTAGTTTCCTACACAGCAATGCCTCAGTACTCCATAGCTTTCATCCAAAGACAAAAGCACAACTACAGTTCTGATGAAGAACAGCCCGGGCGGGGCGTGGTGGTGCACGCCTGTAATCCCAGCTACTTGGGAGGCTGAGGCAGGGGAATCACTTGAGCCCAGGAGGTGGAGATTGCAGTGAGCTGAGATCTTACCACTGTACTCCAGCCTGTGCAAAAGAGTGAGATTGCATCTCAAACAACAACAACAAAAACACAACAGCCTGGATGCCGGGATGGTCTGGGCTTGCACGGAACAAAACTTAGAGGAAACCACCAGGAAGTAGCTTCCTTGAGACTACGTCTGTCCCTGTTGTTGGGACTGGCTGATACTGGATGTCGATTCTTGGTTTCTGACCTAGATTTGCTGTGATTCCCAATGCGATCACACGTCCTCCACTTCCCTCTTCTGGGCCTCAATGTCTTCACATATTAAAACAGGAGATGCGAAACATTTATCCACGGAGTGCAAACAAGAGTGGCTAAAAATACTGCCTTTGAGCCCTGAATGCAACAGAGTCCACTGTAAGTACTTAATGAGCAGGGACCAGTTACTGGATTCTAGCTGGCCTGCTGGATTCCCACATCCTGTGTTTGGCTGAAGGTTGGGGCAGAGGAAGGGGCCTTGGCCTCACTGGACTTCCTCCCTGGCCAGCACTTATGGAGAGCTGGGACTGCATGTGGTGTGGTGGGCAAGCTCCCAGGATGCTGCGGAAATAGATGCTTGAGAGGAAGCTTGGTCTGGTGCCTCTGATGCCTGACCAGGACTTTGGAGAACCTTGTCTTCCCCCGTTGTCCCTGAGGCTGAGTCACCGAGCTTCTTACTGACCTCCCTATGAGTAACTTCCTGCATCACCCAGGGGGGCTACTACACAGAATCACAGCAGCCATCTGGTCCACCTCTCCTTGCACAGATAAAGTAACCCCGGTAGACGGAGGTTAAGGGACTGGCAGAAGTTAAATAAGTAACTGATGTTGGCACCCACATCTTGTGGTTTCTGCTCCTGGGCTCTTTCTATCACACCATGAAGCTCTGTCAATGACTAAGAACAAGGTTGTTTCCAGCTTCTTGTTCTGGGTCTCTATGTAAGAAGAATTAGACGCATGGACAGGAATAATCTCCAAGCTCAGAAGGAAACATATCAACTGAAAAACTCACTTCCTTATCTCACTTCTGCCCTTCTTACTTTCTAGAGCAGACTGGCACTTGCAAATCTCTAGGTGGGTTTGTATTTTCAGCAAATGCAAATGGGTTCCTACACATCTAGAGGGCTGCAGCGCAAAACAGAGGAGTCACTGAACCAGAACCGGACGCAATTTAAAATGTGAGAGCACCAAAGAAAGCCCTAAGCCTGTGCTTTCAGAGGACTGGATCCCATGTTTCCTGGTAAGGTTTTGCTACTGGGGCACAGTGGGTTCTATAGGGACAACAGAAGTGTGTGTGTACATATACACACACACACACACACACACACACACATATATATATACTTTTTTTTCCAGAGATAGAGTCTCACTCTGTCCCCCAGGCTGGAGTGCAACAGCACAATCTTGGCTCCTTGCAACCTCTGCTGCCTCCCGGGTTCAAGCAATTCTCTTGTCTAGCCTCCCAAGTAGCTGGAATTACAGGTGCCTGCCATCACACCAAGCTAATTTTGGTATTTTTAGTAGAGATGGGGTTTCATCATGTTGGCCAGGCTGGTCTCAAACCCCTGATCTCAGATGATCCACCCACCTCAGCCTCCCAAAGTGCTGGGATTACAGGCGTGAGCCACCGCATCCGGCCCAGGTATTTGTTTTTAGTGGGCTGAAATCGTGTGTCAGAGGTTTTTTTCTTCCTATCAGTTCGATAGGGATTCAATATATTTTACTTTGCACAAAAAGGAGACAGAAGTAAGGCCCTTGGGTTTTAGGCAACATTGAATTCCCATTCCCTTTCTAACCATTCATGTAGTGGTCATCTATTTTGTACTGGCCTGTTCTAATAGGCAAGAGGAAACATGTGGTGCCTAATATATGTTTATGTTTGTAGGGAGCTTACGATCTACTTGGGAAGGCAAGACATGCATAAAGTGGCCTGTTTTCATGCTATGGGAATCCATGATGGAACTTAAAACCATCTCTGGTGGCCGGGCGCGGTGGCTCAAGCCTGTAATCTCAGCACTTTGGGAGGCTGAGGCGGGTGGATCACGAGGTCAAGAGATCGAGACCATCCTGGTCAACATGGTGAAACCCCGTCTCTACTAAAAATACAAAAAATTAGCTGGGCACGGTGGCGCGTGCCTGTAATCCCAGCTACTCGGGAGGCCGAGGCAGGAGAATTGCCTGAACCCAGGAGGCGGAGGTTGCGGTGAGCCAAGATCGCGCCATTGCACTCCAGCCTGGGTAACAGCAGTGAAACTCCGTCTCAAAACAAAAACAAAAACACAAACAAAAAACCATCTCTGGTTTCTGTACCAGGCTTTCAAAACTCGACAGAAGTGCCACGCTGCCTCATTCAGATATATCTCATGCTTTTGTCTCAAATAATTAAGATTCATGACTATTGTTTATTCTTGATTATTTTGGTTTTTCACTTTGAGGAGCAAGAACCCTGGGTGGGAGGTGGAGCCCTCAGTTCTAGCTCTGACTTTGTAAGGCTCTCTCCATCTTTGCTTTCTCCTCTCTAAAATGAGGGGTGAGTGGGCATTCCTGCATTCTGTGCATGGGCTGAAGGTCGGCATTGTAAATCCAGAGAACGTCAAGCTGCAGTTCTTTGGAATTTAAAAATAAAGTAGCTTGATTTAAACATTTCCTACTGATGGGAGACAATACAGAATAGCATGGATTAAAAGCAGGGTTTTCAATGTCCTACAGCCTGCTGCTTACTGGCTGTGTAGTCTCAGAAATTCAGTTTGTGTCTTAGTTTTTTCATCCTTGAAGTAATAGAAATAATAGCACTTTTCTCATAGGGCTGCTGTATTAATGAATTAATATATATTAAATGCTTAAAATGGTGCCTAGTACATAGCGCTCAGGAAATTATATGAGGCTGGTGTTGTGGCTCACATCTGTAATCCCAGCCCTTTTGGAGGCTGACTCCCATGGATCGTCTGAGATCAGGAGTTAGAGACCATCCTGGCCAACATAGTGAAACCCTGTTTCTACTAAAAATACAAAAATGAGCCAGGCATGGTGGCGTGCACCTGTAATCCCAGCTACTTGGGAGGCCGAGGCAGGAGAATCACTTGAATCAGGAAGGTGGAAGTTGCAGTGAGCTGAGACGTGCCACTGCACTCCAGCCTGGGTGAAACAGTGAGATTCCGTCCCTCCATCCAAAAAATACTATGATCATAAGGGAAATACTTATGATTACATGCCAACATTATTCTTAAAGTAAAACAAACGTACTGAATACTTTCAACACATATCAGCACAAGGTACAGGTTTGTGTAACTTTTTTTTTTTGAAAGACAACTCAAATGGTGCCACGAACATTACAGAAACTCATTTCTGAGTTTTCTGTGAAGCTGGATTTACAGTGCAAGCATAAGCTGGACCCAGGGTTCCCATTCATTCATTTGTGCTGGAGTTTGCTATATTCTCTTTGGGATTGTTTATTCCTAATCTTATTGGCCAATTCTTCTGTTCACTGCAATCTTAATCAGAGTCAGTTTTGACCATTTTCTTGTTACGACTCCTAATCTCAAAACATTCACCCTGAGAAGAAAGTATCCTATTGTAAGATGACGACTCAGTCTTATACGGAACAGAGTGGGCTATAAAGGGAACACATCAGGCCCTCCAAAATACCCAGTGACGGCAGATCATCAGCTTCCTAAATGGGTCAGAGGCCGTCCTCCATAGATGCTAGGGATGCAAAAGGGCTCCCTAGCATCTCTTTTCTTCAGCGATGGCCACATCCCCAGCCCAGGAGACAATGGCTGATTTTTCTCTGCAGCCAGCCTAATGGAAGCAAGACGTTCTTCCGGCCAGTTGCGTCTTCCTCATTGTCAGAGAACAGGAGCTCTAAATTGATTTGATTCATTCAGTGACAGACACCCAGAGTACCAGGCCTTGACCCCTTAATGGATGGGCTCTTTTTAACCCATCAAAAACCTCTTAGCTTCCTTTGGCATAAGAGTCATTACTAGGGGAAAAGAGAAAGAGGTTAACAAGTACTTAACAAGCCCATTGAGATGCAGGCCATTTTGTTTTTCCCCATTGCACTGGATTTCCTTTCATTTTTCTCCCTAGAGGCCTCTCTCTGTATTATATTCTTGTGTATATTTTGGCTTTTCTTGCAGAAAGACTTTACCATGAAGCTTTGGTGAATGTAAATACTTTCAAGAGAAGCTGGAATTGTTTTTCTTTTCCCGTCCTCTGCCCCCAACCCCCCAAATCATTCCTTCCCTCCTCAGAGTGCCCCAAGGGACTGGCTGGGGTCAGCGGGCTGAATGGCTGAAGTTGCCCAGTGATTTGGAATATCTGGGTCTAGCTTTGGTTTTTCTTTTTTCCTCTTCCTCCTTTTTTTTTTTTTTTTGAGATGAAGTCTTGCTCTGTTGACAGGCTAGAGTGCAGTGGCATGATCTTAGCTCACTGCAACCTCTGCCTCCCAGGTTCAAGCAATTCCCCACCTCAGCCTCCCGGGTAGCTGGGACTGCAGTCATGCACCACCCCAGCTAATTCTTTTTTGTATTTTAGTAGAGACAGGGATTTACCATGTTGGCCAGGATGGTCTTGATCTCCTGACATTGTGATCTGCCTGCCTCAGCCTCCCAAAGTGCTGGGATTCCAGGCATGAGCCATTGCACCCAGCCTGGTTTTTCTAGCAATTTAGCACTGTGACCCAGTGATGTATGGCTTAACCTCTCTGTGCTCCAGTCTTTCCTTGAAAAAAAAAAAAAAAAAGCCAAGGCTAATTATGCCTCTATGAGGGACCTCAGTGGGATGCTTCAAAGGGGAATTAATCAGTCTGAGAAGCACTTGGTTCATCTTGGGAGAAAATGATGATGGGCCCTTTCACCTGCTTTGGCCCAGACATTTCTTTCCAGATTGCTGTAAAGTTACTTTCTAAAATTTTTTTAAGTTTTAAAACTTTTTTAATTTTCAAATTTTTTATTTTTGAGATGGAGTCTCACTCTGTTGCCCAGGCTAGAGTGCACTGGCACAATCTTGGTTCAGAGCAACCTGTACCTCCCGGGTTTAAGCGATTCTGCTGCCTCAGCCTCCTGAGTAGCTGGGATTACTGACAGTGCCACCACGCCTGGCTAATTTTTGTATTTTTAGTAGAGACAGGGTTTCTCCATGTTGGCCAGGGTGGTCTTGAACTCCTGACCTCAAGTGATCTGCCTGCCTCAGCCTCCCAAAGTGCTGGGATTACAGGCATGAGCCACCGTGCCTGGCTAATTTTTTTTTTTTTTTTTTTTTTAAACGAGGTTTTGACTACTTTGGAGGACTGCCTTTAGGGAGAAGCCTGTTGTTACTTTTCTTCCCTATTTTTCCAGGGGTGGCAGGGAAGTTGGCAGTTGGCATTTTTCCTATGCCTGCTCCAGCTCTGCCCAGACATGTGGCATCATAGAGACATCCTGATCTCCTCTGTGGACGTCACCAGACTGTATTGAAGATGGTAATGGGACGGAAGGAAATGGACTGGCAGCCAGTTCTGCAGGGAAGTACGGGCATACGCTCACTAACACTGCTCTATCACGCATAACACAAAGAAAAAGAAGCTAATACTCTACCCTAGTGGTATCTGTGTGACAAACTCGAGCCAACCAGCGAGGGCTTCGGCTCTGGGGAATAATGATTTAACAGCGGCTTGTTTGCACTTTGGAACACCTCGTGCTTCCAGAGCCAGCCGATCCTGCCGGGGAGGGGAAGAGGTCCCAGTGCTGCTGTCTGGCAGACCGCGGTTTCGGTGGGCACCCGGGGTGAGGCAGATTGCCTGCTGCTGCAACTTCATGTGTGAGCTCCAGGCTCCCCTGGTTGGAAGGTGCCAGGGAGTGAGGCGGGTGAGCGGGCATCAGGCCAGGGGTTTGTGGTTTGCTTTTCCAAGTCAGGCTGCTGCTGGGAGAACACTTGTGGTCTCGACAGCTGTTCTGCAACAGGAGATGGTGGCCTGCCCCGCTCCAGCCTGGAGGGCCTGGCCTCTCAGCTTGACCCAAGGCATGCAGGGGGCGGCTGCGGCCGGGCCACAGTTCTGCAGCTGGAGCCCTGCTGGACTCTCACGACTCCTTCCTATGGATCCTCTGGCGGGAGCCCTTTGGTATCTGCTCCGTGAGGTTTCCTTCCAGAGAGAAGTGAGGACTTCACATCCAGACTTTCTGTCTTTCCAGGAAGTCTGGTCCTATTTAAACTCTGCTCTTTCCCCCAGAGGACTTCTGCAGTGCACAGGTCGACTTGGGAAACGAATTGAAGGGAGGAGGCGGGGTGGAAACAGAGGAGGAAACTGAGGCTTCTGTTCCACAGCCTGCCTTAAACTATTTTCTTTTCACCAGGGCTGTGCCAAACCTCCCAAAATTCCCAGCCCTGGTCTGGGCTAGTTCTCCCAGATATTCATACATATACCTCAGCCAAAGCAACGATCTTCAGTGCCGTAATGGTTTTTATGCTCTAATGTCTTCCTCAACCAGACTTAAGTTCCTTGAATATGTTTTCCTGGCACCTAGCATATACCTGGGGGCATATTAGGCCCTCGATAGTTGTCTGCTGAGTGAATGAATGGATGGATGAAGAGCTTTTTGAGGTAGGTATTATGGCAACTGAAGTTCAGAAAGGTTAAGTCACTTTCTCAAGGTCACACAGATGACACACGGTGGGAGGTGATACTTGAACCCTTTTCTGTCTGCTCAACTCCATGCTATTTCTATCATGGGAGGAACCTCCAGTGGCTGAACCCAGATATCTTATTAAAAATACATTTCTAACTGGGCGTGATGGCTCAATCCCAGCACTTTAGGAGGCCGATGTGGACGGATCACAAGGTCAGGAGTTTGAGACCAGCCTGACCAACATGGAAAACCCCGTCTCTATAAAAGATACAAAAATTAGCTGGGGATGGTGGTGTATACCTGTAATCCCAGCTACTCAGGAGGCTGGGGCAGGAGAATTGCTTGAACCTGGGAGGCAGAGGTTGCAATGAGCCAAGATCATGCCACTGTACTCCAGCCTGGGCAACAGAGTGAGACTCTGTCTCAAAAAAAAAAAAAAAAATATTAGCTGGGTGTGGTGGCGGGCGCCTGTAGTCCCAGCTACTTGGGAGGCTGAGGCAGGAGAATTGCTTGAACCCAGGAGGTAGAGGTTGCAGTGAACCGAGATTGTGCCACTGCACTCCAGCCTGGTGCCTGGCAACAGAGCAAGACTCTGTCTCAAAAAAAAAAAAAAAAAACCCAAACAAAAAAAATAAAAAATTAAAAAAAAACCTTTCTAAATTGCAAGCGATGCAGTAATAGGGACGTGGCAGTCAGGGTCAGCTCAAGGAGGGAGGACAGTAAGGGGTACAGCCCGGGAGCCACAGCCCTTCTTTCTGGGAGCTCTGTTGGAAATAAACTCTACTATTCCAAGATGAACTGGGGAAGTCTATGATCCCAGCAGCTCATGGTCTCAAATTGGAATCCTGCTCCCAACCTAGAGGTCAGATCTTTGCAAATCACATTGCCTAGAAATTGCCTCTGTTTGTCTGAGCTGTCAAGAATGACCCAAGGCAGGTAGTACCCAGACTGTGCATCGTTGAGCCCCACCTTCAGGTGCCGATCAGAGCCCCAGGCTGGCAGGAAGGGTTGGGCAGAGTTGGGCAGAGTGCTGGCTGTGCTACGGTTTGGTGTTAAACAGGTTTACATTTTCCGGAAGGTCAATTCAGCCTGGGCTTCCCCTCTGAATCAAACTCATTAAGAAGGAGAAGGTGAAAAAAAGCCTTACACAGCTTCCTAAGTATTGGCTGGTTCAGCAGAAACAAGTTGTTAAGACTGGCCAAGACAAAGGTTACTAGAAGTCGACAAGCAGGGTTTCCCAACTGCACACATCCTTAGAAGAAAGAAAAGGAGCTGGGCGTGGTGGCTCAAGTCTGTAATCCCAGCACTTTGGGAGGCCGAGGCGGGTGGATCGCGAGGTCAAGAGATCGAGACCATCCTGGTCAACATGGTGAAACCCCGTCTCTACTAAAAATACAAAAAAAATTAGCTGGGCATGGTGGCACTTGCCTGTAGTCCCAGCTACTAAGGAGGCTGAGGGAGAATTGCCTGAACCCAGGAGACAGAGGTTTCGGTGAGCCGAGATTGCGCCATTGCACTCTAGCCTGGATAACAAGAGCGAAACTCCGTCTCAAAAAAAAAAAAAAAAAAGAAAGAAAGAAAGAAAGAAAAGGAGTCTGGATTATGCAGAATGATTCAAGGTCTGCGCTACTCCCACAACTCACTCGTGATGTCCTGATTACTCTGTGCTCTTTTGGTGCAACAGACAAAAAATAAAATCAAAGGAGAGCACAGATGGGAGCAATTTTTTATGCTTTTCATTTTTTCATCAGCAAACCTAAGCTGTAAAATGCTAGTTTCCCTCTCTTCCATTCTCCTCCCAACTGTCTTACTTGCTATATGGAATTCTCTGCAACCTTTCCTTAGATGAGTTATATATATATATATATATATATATATATATATATTTTGAGACCAAGTCTTGCTCTGTTGTCCAAGCTGCAGTGCAGTGGGACAATCTTGGCTCACTGCAACCTCTGCCTCCTGGGTTTAAGTGATTCCCTTGCCTCAGCCTTCCAAGTAGCTCAGACTACAGGCGCCTGCCACCATGCCCGACTAATTTTTATTTTTTGGTAGAGATGGGGTTTCATTATGTTGGCCAGACTGGTCTCGAACTCCTGACCTCAGGTGATCCACCTACCTCAGCCTCCCAAAGTGCTGAGATTACAGGCATGAGCCACTATGCCTGGCCCCAGTTATGTTCTTAATGCATCAATCTATGAGGCCACTATCCACAGACATAGAGAAGAGTCTTTGACATTGGCAGTGGGTCACAATAAGTGATTAGCTATTCCGCTCCGACAACTTTTATCCATTCAACAACCACTTTGCTGAGTATCTACCATGGCCCAGCACTGTGTCAGGCACTGAGAATACAGCAGTGGATAAAACTGCCTCGTACATTCTTATAAAGGGAGATTGAAAAGAATCAGAAAACTACATGGTACATACAGTAAGTTAAAGGATAACAGGTTTCAAGCACAAAAGTGAAGCATGGAAGGACAGGACAGGGTTTGCCATTGATAACAAGGTAGCCAGGGAAGGCCTTGGTGAAGTGACGTCAAGTCAATATCAGAAAGAAACCAGGGGCAAAGCTGGGCGGCTATGTGAGGGGAAAGAATGACTGCAGATGCAGAAGTCCGGGGCATCATTTGTGTGTGTGTGTTTGCTGTGCTAGTGTAGAAAATGCCGAAATAAACATCAAAGGATGATAGAATATTATGCAGCCCTAAAAAAGGAATGTGGTATTAATGCACACTGCAACAGGGATGAACCTTGCAAATATTTGCTAAGTCAAAGAAGCCAGACAACGAATGGCCATATGCTATATGGTTTCATTTCCAGAACAGGCAAATCCATAGAGAGAGAATAGATGAGTGGGTGCCTTGGGCTTTGGGGGATGGGGAGAAATGGACAGTGACGAGGTGTTCCCCTCATGGCCTTCTACTCCTTTGCCTGCTGAATCCTAGCCTGGATTAATCACAGATCACAAGACAGTCTTTGATTAAAACTCAACAAAACTCTGGTTGGGCCCAGTGGCTCACACCTGTAATCCAAGAACTTTGGGAGGCTGCGGTGGGAGGATCACCTGAGATCAGGAGTTCGAGACCAGTCTGGCCAACATAGTGAAACCTCATCTCTACTAAAATACAAAAATTAGTCGGGCATGGTGGCGTGCACCTGTAGTCCTGGCTACTCAGGAGGCTGAGGCAGGAGAATTGCTTGAA
This sequence comes from Callithrix jacchus, assembly GCF_049354715.1. NCBI lineage: Eukaryota > Metazoa > Chordata > Mammalia > Primates > Cebidae > Callithrix > Callithrix jacchus. The sequence goes on from NC_133508.1 coordinate 14,689,643, forward strand.
TCCAGGAGGCAGAGGTTGCAGTGAGCTGAGATCACATCACTGCACTCTAGCATGGGTGATAGAGCAACAGAGCAAGAGTCCGTCTTAAAAAAAAAAAATTTAAAAAATACACATGTGCATGCCTAAAAATATACACACATGCAGAGGAAATTTTCTCTGCTGTGACTTCTAATGCTCATTAAAGGTAGGACTGGGATTTGATTTTCAGAAAAATGTGAGGATGGGAGAGGCTGCAGGGAGAGCTCCTCTGGCTCTTGGCCTGCCTGTTCAAAAGCCAGAGAAGAGACACCCACGGCAAGGAGTCTGTGCTCGCTCCAGGGGGTACAGGGACCCCATGCAGTGCAGCCGATGCCAGTGTACACCTTCCAGGAAGATTATAAGCATTGGTGAAGAGATCTGCAAAACCCCGTGCAGCCACTAGAAACACCTGTTGGAAAAACTAGAGAGAAATAATTGGGTGGTTGGATGGACCATTTCACTGGCCACGGCTCTTTTCTGTTTTGTTTTTCTGACTCAGGGTCTTGCTCTGTTGCCCAGGCTGGAGTGCAGTGACGTGATGATAGCTCACTGCAGCCTCGAACTCCCGGGCTCAAACAATCTTCCCACCTCAGCCACCCAAGTAGCTGGGACTACAAGCATGTGCCACCACGCCCAGCTAATCAAACAATTTTTTTTTGTAGAGTCAAGGGTCTCTCTCTGTTGTCCAGGCTGGTCTTGAACTCCTAGGCTCAAGCAATCCTCCTGCCTCAATCTCCCAAAGTGTTGAGATTACAGGCGTGAGCCACTGTGCCCGACCTCATGGAGCTCTTTGAAGTCTCTCCAATCACTGCTTTGATTCTCACCTATACACGTTTGTCATGAATTCTGCTATCTGTGGGTAACTTCACCACCACCAACTACAGCCACAAGATAGTAAACTGGAAGTCCTGGCTGACACTTTATGATAAGCAGTATCACTCAAGGGGGCTGTGCGCAGAACATTCGATAGGAGAGGTGGAAAGCAAGGGGCCAAGAGCTGGTTAGCTAGGTCTCCATGCTAGTTAGCTAAGTCTCCATGCTGGTTAGCTAGGTCCCTATGCTGGTTAGCTAGGTCACCATGCTGATTAGCTAGGTCTCCATGCTGGTTAGCTAGGTCCCTATGCTGGTTAGCTAGGTCTCCATGCTGGTTAGCTACATCCCTATGCTGGTTAGCTAGGTCTCCATGCTGGTTAGCTACGTCCCCATGCTGGTTAGCTACGTCCCCATGCTGGTTAGCTACGTCCCTATGCTGGTTAGCTATGTCCCTATGCTGGTTAGCTATGTCCCCATGCTGGTTAGCTACGTCCCCATGCTGGTTAGCTATGTCCCCATGCTGGTTAGCTATGTCCCTATGCTGGTTAGCTATGTCCGTATGCTGGTTAGCTATGTCCCTATGCTGGTTAGCTATGTCCCCATGCTGGTTAGCCAGGTCAACACAAGCCTTTGTTTGCCAGTCACAGTCCTGATTTGTTTGACATCATGGGATAATTATTCACTAATCCCTCTTTTCACCTGCAGTGGTATCTTGGTTTGTGTATTAAAACCCTATGGTTACTAAAAGACAAATAATTTTGATTCCACTTCAACAGAAAGACAAATGACTTTGATTCTATTTCCATCCAACAGAAAGTAGAATGATGGTTCCCAGCAGCTGAGGGGAGAGGAAAGGGGAGTGACTGTTTCATGGGTAAAGTTTCAGCTTTGCAAGATGACAAGCGTTCTAAAGATCCATTGTACAATGATGGGAATATACATTACTGAACTGGCTGCTGAAAAATGGTTACAATGGTAGATTTTATGATGTGTGCATTTTATCACCATTTGAAAAAATCTTGTTAGATGACCCCCAAAACCCCTTACCCACAATTGTGGTATAAAATGTTTGGGAGGATGGAAACTGCGAGGGCATTTTTAGAAATGTTCTTGAGAGGGAGATATTCTGTGAGCTCGCTGCTACCCACAGGGGAAGGTGGAAGATGAACTGTTCTCCTTGGAGCTAGTAGGACAGGGTCCATTAGGGTTACCTGGAGAGCTTAATAGTTGTCCCCAACATCAGACAAACTGAAGCAGGATGGAGCCCAGATGGGAGAATGGAGAGATTTAACTTTACAGCAAGTTTGAAGCCTTGATTATCATAAAGAACTGGCCACTCAATTCTTAAAAGCTTATTTTGCAGCTAGGTGTGGTGGTTCATGCCTGTAATTTCAGAACTTTGGGAGGCCAAAGCAGGTGGATCATGAGTCAGGAGATGGAGACCATCCTGGCCAACATGGTGAAACCCCGTCTTCACTAAAAGTATAAAAAATTAGCCAGGCATGGTGCCGCGTGCCTGCAGTCCCAGCTACTCAGGAGGCTGAGGCTGAAGAATCACTTGAATCCAGGAGGCAGAGGTTTCAGTGAGCCGAGATGGCGCCACTGCACTCCAGCCTGGGTGACAGAGCAAGACTCTGTCTCAAAAAAAGAAAAGCTTATTTTGCTATTTAAAGTGACTGGGTGACTTCATAATACCCGGGAAGGATCAGAAAAGTCAAGGGACTGCCTGTGTTTTGATTGAGAGGCAAGGAAAGAATACATTCAAAGGAACACTGGGAGATAAAAGATAATGTGTCTTTTGAGTCCCAGGTGGTCATTGTTCTTATACTAGCAAAGTCTTCTGATTTTCAGACAGAGAAATTAGATCTGTTCGTAAATTACTACTGGTTCATGACTTCTTTTGGAGGAGCGAGGCGATGGGAAGCTCCCCTGCAGTGGTTTGGGAGCCGATGACAGCATTTGGTTTTGATTTGCTTCTTCAAATTCATCCAAGGACAACGGGGTTCCCTGAGTAGTGGGAACCTCCCTTGGTAGAGTTATTTAGAAGACAGCCAGTCTCAGGGTGGCTGCTGGGTCGTCTGGCTGGGTGTTTATTTGCATATAATAAATACCAAGTGTTGTGTTTGACCCCTACTGTCCACACAATCAACGTGGCTATTTATGTGGCCTCTTCAGAGACAGGGAGAACAGCAAGTGGAGGAGACCAGGCATGATGTGGGAAGCAGATGAATCCCAGGAGACCACATAGCCCCAAAGACATACCAGCTGCAGTAGAAAAGGTGCTTTCAGCTATTTCATCACATCTAGCTTAAGCACTGGTTGTGTGGAAGTCAAAGACAGATGTGGGGTTACCCACTTAGAAATTGGCATTTTTGGCCAGGTGCGGTGGGTCACGCCTGTAATTCCAGTACTTTGGGAGGCCGAGGCAGGTGGATCACCTGAAGTCAGGAGTTCAAAACTAGCCTGACCAACATGGGGGAACCCTGTCTCTACCAAAAATACAAAAAAAACAATTAGCCAGGCATGATGGCACATGCCTGTAATCCTAGCTACTCAGGAGGCTGAGGCAGGAGAATTGCTTGAAACCAGGAGGCGGAGGTTGTGGTGAACCAAGATCATGCCACTGCACTCCAGCCTGGGCAACAGGAGAGAAACTCCATCTCAAAAAAAAAAAAACAAAAAAAAAAAGAAATTGGCATTTTCTTCTTCTGCTTTCTTCTGGGAAACTGCTGCTTTTCATCCTTTCTTTTATTCATGACTCCCCTGTGGCTTTAAAGGGACCTTGCTTTATTTACCTTGTTTTATTTCTCTTTGTTTCTGGTTTTAAGATTCCTTCAACTTCAGGATTCCTGACCATCTGCATCAACCAACTTGTGGAGAAAACTGAGGCCAAGGAAAGTGACTCACAATCGTGTAGAAATGTGAGATGCCTTGACTGCTGGGCCAGATATCCTGCAAATAATGGCAGGGGGCAGGTCCGCATCACCCCAAGGGTATCTCAGGCCTGGAGAATGACCTCAGGGAAAGCTTGGGGAGATTCTTGGAGCTTGAGCGTACCCCTTCCAGGAGGTGCCCGGGAGGGAAGTGTACCCCTTCCAAGATGTCACCTAGGAGAGATTTAGACCTGGCCCTCTTTAAGGGATAATTACATTCCTCCTCTCCTGTAAGTTTCCAGATTCATTACTCTCATGTGATAGCTGCTTTCTTAGAATTATTCACCTGAACAGGGCAATGCTTTTTTTTTCCTTTTTTTTCTGTTCATAGACAGGTCAGCATTCCTCAAAGGTGACAGTTGGTCACCAGCATGGGTGCAATGAAGACACAACAAGATACAGGCTGGCGCGCTTGGAAGCTTGGCTTACTCAGACCAGGCTCAGGATGATCTTCCCAGGACCCCGTGGGAACCGAGGGACCCTGGCTTCCCAGATCCAGTGACCAAGAGAAAAATTAACCCTCTTCACAAAGAGACCTTGTTTGTTTTTTGAGGCCATTTGCCTCTTGAGTTCAGTAAAAGCGACTGTAACGATATTTGCTATGTCAAGGGCAATGGCACTTTTCTCCTGGGGAATGAGAAACTCTGACAAGTAAACTTACTCAAGATGAAGAAAATTAGATGACATCCACGCCGTGTCTCTTAGTCCCCACTTCACAGATTTAAAAAGAGAGGCGCTGAGAGGTTAAATAAATTTCTAATCATGACTTTCTAAAATATCCCGGAAGTGAGTTAGTGCCAAAATTCTTTGGTCAAGAAAATTCTTTTTTGGGGGCCTGGGCAACATGGCGAAACCCTCTATCTGCAACAAAAATACAAAAATTAGCCAAGTGTGTTGGCACAGGCCTGTAGCCTCAGCTACTGGGGAGGCTGAGGTGGGAGGATTGCTCGAACCGGGGAGGTCAAGGCTGCAGTCAGCTATGATTGCACCACTGCATTCCAGCCTGGGAGACAGAGCGAGACCTTGTCTTAAAAAACGAAAACAAAACAAACAAAACAAAACAAAAAGAAAAAGGAAAGAAAATTCGACTTTGGGCCTTGGAGTGGATACGGAGGTCACGGATGTACAAAGCATCTCTCTCTCTGTTTAAAAGTGTAACTGTGCGAAGAAAGGATTTGATTTAACTCAGACTAAAATGCTTTCTTAACAACGATGAAACAGTGACGTAGCATCACAGAGAAAGTTCCTCACTAACTGCCTGTATGCAGAGCAGTGGGCCTTAAGCTTCACACATGTGCTCAAATTCCCTTCAGGGCTTGTGGAATTAGACTGCGGAGTCCCATCCTCACACTTTGAGCTTGTCAGACTCAGGTGGGGATCCTTAGTTTCTATTGCTTTCTTTTTCGGGATGGAGTCTTGCTCTGTTGTCCAGGCTAAAGTGCAGTGGCGTGATCCTGGCTCACTGCAGCCTCAACTTCCTGGGCTCAAGCATCCAGAGTAGTTGGGACTACACAGCCATACCACCATGGCTGGCTACTTTTTGTATTTTTTGTGTGTAGAGATGAGGTTTCGTTACGGTACCTAGGCTGGTCCCCAACTCCTGCAGTCCTCCTGCCTCAGCCTCCCAAAGTGCTGGGGTTACAGGTGTGAGCCACCTAGCCTGGCCATTAATTTCCTTTTTTTTTTTTTTTTTTTGAGACAGGGTCCCACTCTGTCACCCAGGCTGGAGTGCAGTGGCACGATCTTGGCTCACTGCAACCTCCGCCTCCCGAGTTCAAGTGATTTTCCTGCCTCAGCCTCCCTAGTAGCTGGGATTACAGGCACGTGCCACCACACCCAGCTAATTTTGCATATTTAGTAGAGACGGGGTTTTGCCATGTTGGCCAGGGTGGTCCCGAACTCTTGATCTCAGGTGATCCACCCTCCTTGGCCTCCCAAAGTGCCAGGATTACACGTGTGAGCCTCCGCGCCTGGCCTTAGTTTGCATTTCTAACACATTTCCAGGTGATGAGGATGCTGCTGGTCCAAGGACCACACTGAGAACAGTGCTGTAAAAGACACCATGCTCCACTGATGGGCCGCTCTCTCCCTGCAGGACCGAAGGATGCATGCCCTCTCCTGGAACCAGTCTCAGCTACCACCTTGCCCAAGGTTGCCACCCTCTCACCAAGGGGCACACTTGGATCTAATGACTGGTTAATACTGGGGGGTAAGCCTTGGCCCGCAGCCTCAACAGCAATGGCAATGGCTCTGAGGGTCGTTCTAGCTTCAGAGCTTCGTCCAGGTTGAGGGACACCATGCTGGGACTGCACCATAGCTCAGCTTCTCTCTCTGCCGGGTTCTGCTTCCTTTACTTTCCCATTTGTTGTTAGTCCCAGAGCACACCCCAGTGACTTCCTGCCTGCTAGTCCATCTTAGACTGCTTCCCAGGGAATGGTAGGTACAACACTCAGGAGTAGAGAGGCACTGAAATGGACCTAGCTCGGAGAGACCCTTCCTGACCATCCATCACCCTTCCTACTCTTCCTTACTCTGAGCTATTGTCTTCATAGAATTTAACTCTCGGATCTGAACGTGCCTCATCTTGTCTGACCTCGGAAGCTAAGTGCCGTCGGGCCTGGTTAGTATTTGGATGGGAGAATTTAGTGCTCAAACACTAATGTTGCAGATTTCTTTAACAAATACATTTGACCGCCTTCCCCATTAGACTGTCAGCTCTCTGCATGAGGGCTCTAGTCTCTCTTGTTCACTCTCGGTAGTATCTGCAAAGCCAAGGGCAGGGCCTGGCACCCAACAGGCCCTCAGACACCACCTACTGAACAAGTGAATGAAGGTCCAGGCAGGAAGAGTGACACATCCTCACCAACTCCTAGAGTTTCAGAAAACTAGGAAGTCAAGGAACAGGGAAGATGCTTTCAAAAGTGTGATCTGTAATTGGAAATGCCTGAAGTTTGTTTAGTGCCATTTTAATGGAGAGGATTTCATATTCAACACCCTATACTGAAGTTCTAAGTCCGGCTCAGTGCTTTCAGGTGATCACCATTCTTTTTTTTTTGAGTTGAAATTTCGCTCTTGTTGCCCAGGCTGGAATGCAACGGCAAAATCTCACTGCAACCTCCGCCTCCTAGAGGAGCGATTCCTCAGCTTCCCGAGTAGATGCACCACCACGCCCAGCTAATTTTGTGGTTTTAGCAGAGATGGGATTTCACCGTGTTGGTCAGGCTGGTCTCAATCTCCTGACCTAAGGTGATCTGCCCGCCACTGCGCCTGGCCTGTTTTTTTTTTTTTTTTTTTTTTGAGATGGAGTCTTGCTCTGTCACCCAGGATGGAGTGCAGTGGCACAATCTCGGCTCACTGCAACCTCTGCTTCCCAGGTTCAAGCAAATCTCGTGTCTCAGCCTCCTGGGTAGCTGGAACTGCAGGTGAGCAACACCACACCTGGCTAATTTTTATTTTTAGTAGAGGTGGAGTTTCACCACGTTGGCCAGGCTGGTCTCAAACTCCTGACCTCAAGTGATCCACCCACCTGGGCCTCCCAAAGTGTTGGGATTATAGGCATGAGCCACCACACCTGGCCGATTACCAGTCTTAAGAGTTTGGGATAACTTTTCCAAATAGAGATGATTCAGCCATATCTGATATTGGTGGTTTGAGAAGGCAGATGTCTAGGACTGATGCTTTGACAGGAAGATCTCAATTTTCTTAGAATAGGATTCCTTTTTCTTGGAGAGTTATTTTTAAGTAGCAGATTCTGGAATTTTCTGTGCCCTCCACCTTCTACTCCCAAATCCCCACCCCTTCCCCAAAGCAGGCCTGGTCTTTAGCTTTGCCGCCAGCCTCTCTAGAGGCCCAAGACCAGGACCTGCCACTCACAGGCATCGAAAGCTTCCAGGTCCACTCAGCCCCGCACTGTGACCTCAAAGACTGAAGGACTGATAAGATATGTGGAGAAGGCCCTTTGGTCCTAGCCTGTGAATGAGGAAGGGAGGGCTGCAAAATGCTAAGAATGCTGAGTGCATCAACTGAAATGTTTCCCCCAGGTGTGCACAGGGTGTGGTTTCCAAGCAGAATGCAGATGCAGGAATGAGGGAGGCACCCACCCAGGCCGGCCAAGTCAGAGGCCCAGCAAGCAGAAAGCAAGCCAGGCAGATGCCGACAGAAGAGAAAGGTGACTGTACTGCACTGCATAATTTAGCGGGGCGAATCAACGCCAAGTTAATGGAATATTTCCTGTAAATATTATTTTCCCTTCCTGTCTCTTCATCTCATTTTGTTCAAAAATCTTTACCAATCCGGTGGAGTGAAAGTAATGCATCAACTCCCAGAGCCAAAGCCCCTGCTTCTGAAATACCCTTAGGAATCACAGGAAGCCACCATGGCTGCTTGGGGACAGGGGGCAGGCCATTTACTCTGGTTCCTTCTCCTAATGCCTCAGAGGGGAACCCACAGTGCTCCTAATTGTGCATCTAAGTGTACATAAAAGCCCCCCTAATTGCACATCAAATAAATAAGTAAATGCCGTCTGCTGAATATGTAACAAGGACTGATGCTGCTATTCCTTCCCAGTGGGGAGAGTTCATTAAATCTGGGCTGGGAAGTGGGCTGCGTTTCTTAGTGATGATTTACAGAGATTGAATATTCTTTGCAAGGGAGGGTTTTCTGGAGTCAAGTGCCTCAGATACAGCCTGCAGGCGGACTCTATATTCTAACTCTTAGAGTCCCTTTGGAAAGTCTTTTCCGTTTTGATGTATTGTCTCCCGATGATCAGATGGCTGTTTGTCGGCAGGTTTGAGGACTGCGGGACCGGCTGCTATCCCCATGCCTCAGTTACTGACACTGCAAACGAGGGCAGATTGTCTCAGAGATTAGAGCGCTGAGGCTTTCTGGGGCTTCAATCTAAGGAATGTAAAGACCCCTCCCCTAAAGAGGCAGCTGGATGAGACAGATTTTGTCCAGACTTACTTATTTTTTCCCCGTGGGACCCTGATTCTGTGAGATTTAATAAACAAAGCCTCTTCAGTAGATAGTATTTAATTCTCATTCAAATTGCTTTTCTGTACCAGCAACACCTCCCCGAAACCCGTGGGATACCCAGTCTGAGGCATGTCGCTACTGACCGTCATTTCACACAGCTGGCATGAGCCACCATACCTGGCCGATTACCAGTCTTTGGGATAAGCGTTTGGGATAAGCTGGCAGTTTTCTTTTTTGATGGCCTTGGTCTCTTAACTTGACCATAAATGGGAACTAAGATGAAACCTGGGATTTACCTCCAGTGCCTAAATGCTGACCCGACACTGTCTCATTGTCTCCTGAGGCCAGTGGGATTCTAACTGGTGAAATACCGAGCCTCTCACTTCAGCAGCGCTTCTTTTTTTCTTTTTGAGACGGAGTCTCGCTCTGTCGCCAGGCAGGAGTACAGTCAGTGGCGCGATCTCGGCTCACTGCAACCTCTGCCTTCCAGGTTCAAGCGAGTCTCCTGCCTCAGCCTCCTGAATAGCTGCGATTACAGGCATCCCCCACCACGTCCAGCTAAGTTTTGCATTTTTAGTAGAGATGGGGTTTCGCTATGTTGGCCAGGATGGTCTCTATCTCCTGACCTTGTGATCTGCCTGCCTTGGCCTCCCAACGTGCTCGGATTACAGGCGTGAGCCACCACACCCCGGCCAGCAGTGATTCTTTCTATTCCCACACATATGCACATGCTAAAATGGAATTTGGTAACTAGAATAAAATAGGGAGGAACAATTGCTGCAAGATTTGTTTGTTTTGCTAACGTGACTCTTCTACTTCTCTCACCCGCTGCTGAGCCAAGACAGACAGGTAAGATCCTGTCAGCACTGTACCTGGATGCTACATTCACAGCTGTGCAGAGAGACTTCCAACCGTAGCCATGGCAAAGGGGAGAGGAGAGCTGCAAAGAACTCAGAGGGATGTCCCCAAGGGTCAAATGGCATTTGAGTACAAACAGGAGCTCCGAAGTGGGGAGGAAGGCAAAGAGCGAGGGGAAAACAAACCGCTTGCAACTGGAGAGTGAGGGGCGGGCTCCTGCTGTGCTTCCTTCTAGACAGTCATCAGCTACTCTACCTCGGTGCCTTTTCTGTTTGTTTGGGCTTTTTTGTGGGGGAGGAGGGGTGGGTCATATGGAAACACTTGAGTGGATTCTCAAGGCAGCTGCTGAGCCCCCATGGGTGTGCCGACGGGTTGCTGATGCTGTTGGAGTGGTGCAGGCAGTGGACACCTCTGGGCCCTGGGAAGGACAGGGAGCAGACTCCCCCTGCCACGGCCTCTGCTTGGATACTGGCTCTTCTTGCGGTGGTGCTACGTGACAGAGCTGCCATAACTGGGTCAGAGTGTCAGGGAGGGCCTCTGTCTGCTGCAGGCAGGCGGGGAGACGCAGCTGTTGCTGCCGAAGCTTCCAGGTGCACAGTGCTGGGTGCCACTCCCTTGCCTGAGCATCCCTGGAGGCTTAAGGTGGCAGAGGTGTGCCAGGCACCAGAGCCAGGAAGGAGCAGCATCCCCTGGCACACCACCCCTCCCAGATGGTTCACCCAGCCATGAGCCCTGTGCACGGGACCTCCCCTGCCCTTGGTGTGCAGGGACACTGCTGGTCACACCTGTGAGCCTGGCTGTCCTTCCCCACGTCTGAGTTTTCAAAGCACAGAGGGCTGACAGCAGTGGCTTTTGTCTCCAGGCACATATCAGAATCCCTGTGGGGCTTCCACCAGGCTCAGAGGCTTGGTCAGGGTACAGGTGAGTCGGCCTGCAGGGGGCTGTGGCATCTAGACATCCCAGCAGCTTCAGATGAGTTAGTGACGTACACTGGCCCAGAGGCACTGAAGACAGACTTTTGGCACTTCAGATGTGGGCTTGCTTCGACATTCATTCACATGTGTGTGCATCCTTTTAGATTCTGAGATCCAGGATCAGAGGGTGGGCTTTCGGAAGTCTGAGTAACTGACATGTGCCTTAAACATAACAAAGGTGGCCTTTTTATTATAGTGACGAGGTTGGCAATGCAAGAAAAAGAAACAGGCGCCCTGTTTAGGTCTTCATGTAGCTGAGACTCCTTACAATGGCTCTGGTTGTCCATGGCCTTGCCTTTAAGTTCCATTTCACATCTTAGCAGGGGTGGGTACCCCTAGAAGCTAACAAGGCTAAGGTTTTGCTTTTCCTCAAGGGCTTTTCAAAGGCCTGTTCTTTTTTTTTTTTTTTTTTTTCCTGGAGATGGAGTCTTACTCTGTTGCCCAGGGCTGGAGTGCAGTTGTGCAACCTCTGCCTCCCAGGTTCAAGTGATTCAGCCTCCTGAGTAGCTGGGATTATAGGCACCCATCTACCAGGCCCAGCTAATTTTTGTATTTTTAGTAGAGATGGGGTTTCACGATGTTGTCCAGGATGGTCTTGAACTCCTGACCTCAGGTGATTCCCCCACCTCAGCCTCCCAAAGCGCTGGGATTACAGGTGTGAGCCCCCACGCCTGGATAAAGACCTGTTCTTAATTGTATATTCAGATCGTACATTCATTTCTTAAGGAGGACCCCAAATGATGTAAGCTTCAGGGCCCATGCAACGGAAACAGCCTCCGCATCTTACGTGATCATCATGATTGAGAAATGAACCCTTCACTCCCAGCTACTGGTGCGCCAACTGCCAACCCAACCTCCTCTCTCTGTCCAGTCCCTGGTTCAGTGATGCTTTGGAAATTCTTGCTACTTTTGAGCTCCAACCGAAGGCCCCACTGCCTACTAGTCACAGCCACCTGGATGTCCCATCACGCCTGCAGCGTGGCATGTCCCAAGCTGCACTCATCCCTCATCTGTCACTCCCAGTCCTCCCCTTCTTTTAGCGTCCATGCTCTGGTGGAGCCTGAAGCCTGGGAGTTATTCTGCATTGCCTCCTCCTCTCATGGCCTCCCTCTCCCACCCACAGGTGACCAGTAACACATGCCTTCTCAGTGTCTTGGTTCCCCATCTCCATCCTCAAGCCCCGCCAGGTGTGGCCTGCCCTACCATCATCATGTGCTGGTTTCTGAGTTTTGTCGTGGGTTTCTCCTATCCATCCTCCAAGCAGTTTTGAGAGGGTGTTTCTACAGCAATGGAAATCTGACCCTCTCTTCTCACCCAATGTTCCAGTGTGAATGGCACTGTGTCCCCTACCTCTGTCACTGTGGTTTCAGGCACACCGGCCTCTCTCCTGAACGCTTCCCCACCCCGTTCCTCCATCTGCAAAATTCTTTGCATCCTTGAAGACCCACTCCCTCTCTGCTTCCTCTGTGAGGACTTCTCCTTACGCCCAGTTGACAACTGCCTTCTGGAATCACCATCGACCTTCACACAGATTCCTATTACACCGCTCAGACACCGGCTCAATATCACATATCTTGGAGGACAGGATTTATGCCTCATCTCAGTGCCCAGTGATGTGCTTGGCACCTAATAGGTATGCAATAACTGTTTTGTTTTTTGAGATGGAGTCTGGCTCTGTCACACAGGCTGGAGTGCAGTGACGTGATCTCAGCTCACTGCAACCTCTGCCTCCTACGTTCAAGTGATTCTCCTGCTTCACCCTCCTGAATAGCTGGGATTACAGACATGCACCTCCATGTCTGGCTAATTTTGTATTTTTAGTAGAGACAGGGTTTCACCATGGAGGTCAGGCTGGACGTCAGGTGACCTATCCGCCCACCTTGGCCTCCCAAAGTGCTGGGATTACAGGTGTGAGCCACTGCGCCCGACCCCAATGACTATTTTTTTGAGTGAATGATGGCTCTGACAGCTTGGTAGTCTGTCCTAAATTAGAAACAGGCTGGAAAAGTCTAACTTCTTCTTCACAGGCCACAGAAACCCAAGTGATTTTCAATAACAACCCAGTCTGTGTTAGAGCCAATGCCCTGGAAAATGATATTAACCTTTTAACATTTTAAATTCACGGACCCAAATAAGTTCCATTCATTATTGTAAATTCTCTTATTCAATGGCTGATTATTCATGCCTTTGGCTTCTTACTTTTCCTTATCTTAAAGCCTGTTTTAGCATCTTATAATAGTTCTAATTGGCCAAGCATAGTGGCTCATGCCTGTAATCCCAGCACTTTGGGAGGCCAACATGGACGGATCATGAGGTCAGGAGAAGGAGACCATCCTGGCCAATGTGGTGAAACCCCATCTCTGCTAAAAATATAAAAATTAGCCAGATGTGGTGGTGCGTGCCTGTAATCCCAGCTACTCAGAAGGCTGAGGCAGGAAAATTGCTTGTACCTGGGAGGTGGAGGTTGCAGTGAGCCGAGACTGTGCCACTGCAGTCCAGCCTGGCAACACAGCAAGACTCTGTCTCAAAAAAAATATAAACAATAATAATAGTTAAAATTGATCGAGCCCTAGCTATGCGTCTTCTCCTGCGTTTCACATACATTAACTGCTAGCTCATCACCTCTTCAATCTTCATTAGAACCTCAGTTAGAGAAATAAAGCTTAAACATTCAACATATTAATAAATTGAACCCAACAAGTATGAACCCTTACTTGTTACCATGTCTCCTAAAAAGCTTAGAGGGAGAAGAGATTTTAACTGCTGGATTTTAATTATCTGTGCTATAGATCTCCATTATCCACGATGGCCTTGGTCTGCCACCACTACGGGCAAGAGAGAGCTCAATGTATTGCAGCCTGAATTTTGTTCAAGGCTTTAGGGAGTATTCTTGGATTTTGCAAGCAGCAAAAACAGTCGGTTAAAAAAGAGAAGGGTCAGGTCAGGCGCGGTGGCTCATGCCTGGAATCTCAGCCCTTTGAGAGGCTGAAGTAGGCGGATCACTTGAGGTCAGGAGTTTGAAACAGGCCTGGCCAACGTGGTGAAACCTCATCTCTACTAAAAATTATTCGGGCCTGATGGCAGGCACCTGTAATACAGCTACTGGGGAAGCTGAGGCATGAGAATCACTTGAGCCCAGGAAGCAAAGGTTGCAGTGAGCCAAGATTGTGCCCCTGCACTCCAGCCTGGGAGACAGAGCAAGACTGTCTAAAAAAAAAAAAAAAAAGAAAGAAAGAAAAGTCATTGTAAAAAGAAGGAGGGAAGTGAGAAGGAGGGAAGAAAGGCACAGAAAATTATAAAAAGACCACGTGGGAAAATGGCACAGGGGAAGCAGGAAGAAAATACAGGGAGGAAGAGGAATCCCACAATCCAGGAAAACAAAGCCAGAAAAAAGAGGCACAGAGGGTCCAATTCATTTCTCATTGCACATAAAAGGATAAGAAAAGGCTTTGGAGATAGCCTCAAAACAACACCCTCTCCACACCACAAAGAGCCAGCTTCTTCCTGAATGGTACCCAATGAATAATTCCCCCATCATTTGCTCAGGATCTTTTCTTAGAGTTTAACTGCCTTGCTGAACAATGAAGTGAAAATCCTCCCCAACATGGGAATGTTTTTTTCTTCTGTCAATTTAATAAAGAAGTTGGCTAGGGACAGATGTTAACCAGATAGCCTACGATCCACTCAGATGTGTAGTGTGGGTTTCAATGCTATTCGTGGATAAAACAGCTTCGAAAGCAATCTGGAGTGACATAATGGCCCAATATTGCTTTCTGTCTGCTAAAGCAAGTGTGGTTTTGATAGGTTTTTAATATGTTTTTCAGGGTTTGAACTGCATACCATCTCTCTGTTATTCTCTGCCAGGGAATCTGAATGACAGCACTCGCCTCTAAGATTGTTTCCACTATAATTTTTCAATTTGTTCTGGTCTGAAAAATGTGTGTAAGTGAAAACAGAAAATTCAAACACTGTGTCCCCTTCAAACATTCCGTTTTAGGTTTACAAGGACTTTGCAAACCATTCTCTGTTTCTCTCCCTCTTTGGCAAATAATTTTATTTTCTGACCACCTTTACTAGCCAGAAAATATGTGCTGTATTTCCAGGAACCTCTCTCTCTTATTTTTCAGATTTTTTTTTGCTTTTTGTTCTGAGACAAAGTCTCACTCTATCACCCAGGCTGGAGTGCAGCGATGCAATCTTGGCTCACAGCAACCTCCCGGGCTCAAGTGATTCTCATGCTTCAGTGTCCCAAGTAGCTGGGATTACAGGCAGGCACAACCTCGCCTGGCTAATTTTTGTATTTTTAGTAGAGATGGGGTCTCACCATGTTGGCCAGGCTGGTATTGAACTCCTGGCCTTAAGTGATCTGCCTGCTTCTGTCTCCCAAAATGTTGGGATTACAGGCGTGAGCTACTGTGCACAGCCTTTCAGCTCTTTTTGACCTGCAATCTCGTCTTTCAGCTCTCCTACCTCCTTCGATCCTGTCCCAAAAACCTTTGGGAGAACTCAGATGGCTTCAGTATTCAAGAGAAATTTGACATCATTTTCCCAAAGAATGCAGCCCCATTGGAAATTAAGGAATACGACAGTCTCTCAAAAGTCTCTTTGCCCATCTGCTCTGGAGGGAACCGAGCCAGCCATCTCACCTTAAGCAATTATAACAGCTTAGGTTTCCTTAGAGACAGGGAGAAGAAAATGAAAAAATATTTACCCAGAGAACTCAGAAGGGATTACTGTGGAGTAATTTGCATACACTTAAATTAGCAGGGGATTGGGGTGAGGATTTTTTAGTCACTTCTACACCTGCTCCTCTCTGGATCTGAGAGGCATCGCATCCACTCTTACCTTCCTTGGCTTCACTTTATCATGGTAGTCATACTGGAAGATCCCTTTGTAGCTCAGGCCCAGCCACCATGGTATGCCCTGCTTGTCCTAGGACATCAAAAAAAGTGCATGTAATTATGGGGCTGGAGGAAGTAAACACGTGCCAAGTGGAGATTTCCTGGCTTGGGTGCCAGAGGAGGGAAAGTGCCATTTCTTTGGAATGGATGGAGCCCACCTGTCCACTTCATTCCTTAACAGATGCGCCCGCCCCTCATTGAAAGATGCTCTGTTATGTAAGAGGGTACATGGGGAGTGGTGGGGTCTGGGGTCTGGCTCTGCTCCTAATCAGCCACACAGCAGAGGTCCTTTCCCTTTAGAAATAACGAGTGAATGTCCTGCTTTCTCTCTCTCCCTCTCCCTCTTTTTTTAACTTCTAAGACTTTAGGCATTCCATGCTGGGATACCCACTCACCACAAAGGAAAATCTGTGAGATGTGAGATGTCATACCTAATAAAAGGACCCTCTGGGCAGAGAAACTGTCATTGAAGGTCAGAGCCACAGGAGCCATGGGGACTATGGAAAGTGACTCCTCTCATTTTAACAACAAATCACAGGAAAGAGTTGGCCCAGCTTTACCCAGGACCTTCCCCAGCCCTGGGGAGCATGGGCCAGAAGGTGTCACCCCAAGGTCCCGCTCACCCAAGGTCCCGCTCACCCAAGGTCCAGGCAGGGTGTTAGGATTCACGCTGTTGGACAGGTAGCAAAATGAAAGCCGAAACAGTCTCAGGACTGAATTAGAAACACCAAGTCCCTGTTTATTCCTTTTTTCCTTTTTGAGATAGAGTCTTGCTCTGTCACCCAGGCTGGAGTGCAGTGGCATGGTCTTGGCTCACTGCAACATCCACCTCCCATGTTCAAGCAACTTGCCCACCTCAGCCTCCCGAGTAGCCGGGATTGTGGCATGTGCCACCACGTCTGGCTAATTTTTGTATTTTTTTTTTTTTTTTTTTTTTTTTGAGACGGAGTTTCGCTCCTTACCCAGGCTGGAGTGCAATGGCGCGATCTTGGCTCACCGCAACCTCCGCCTCCTGGGTTCAGGCAATTCTCCTGCCTCAGCCTCCTGAGTAGCTGGGATTACAGGCACGCACCACCATGCCCAGCTAATTTTTTGTGTTTTTAATAGAGACGGGGTTTCACCATGTTGACCAGGAGGATCTTGATCTCTTGACCTCGTGATCCACCTGCCTCAGCCTCCCAAAGTGCTGGGATTACAGGCTTGAGCCACCGTGCCTGGCCTAATTTTTGTATTTTTAGTAGAGATGGGGTTTTTACCATGTTGTCCAGGCTGGTCTCAAACTCCTAACCTCAACTGGTTCGCCTACCTTGGCTTTCCAAAGTGCTGGGATTACAGGCGTGAGCCACTGTGCCTGGCCCTCTTGTTTATTCTTTTAACAGAGAACTCTTGTCACCTGAGTGTAAATTGCAATTCTATATGCAAAAAGGATGATTCTGAGTTAATTAGAGCTCCCAGAAGCTAGGATTTTATAGTGAAAGCAGCTTTTCCCTAGATATGCCCTAATAGCCAAGTTTCTAAACAATGTAATACACCCCCATCGTGGGTGTCTGGAAAACTCGAAACTGGCATAATGGTTTCAGAATATTTGTGGGGCATGAGTTGTTTCAAGATGAGCAAAAAGATAAAAGGCAAAAGAGATACATTTTGAAATTTTTTAAAGCTTCAGGGTGTATGGTTAAAAAAAAAAAACTTGAACAGTACTATAAAATTCTCGTCCTAACCCCCTGCCTCTGGGAAGTAGCTGTGTGCACTGCAAAGGCTTCAGAGAACAGAAGAGGAGGAAACCGCATGCCACTGCAACAGCGGATTGACCAGGTAAGTGCTGTCATCACACCGTAAAGCAGGGCATCCATGAGATCACAAGGCCACCAGACAGGGAGCTTGATGCAGCTGGGCCAGGCTTCCTGGATTCGTGCTCTTTTCCAAGTGAGTAAAGAACCATTGCTTATGCTTTGAGATTCTAATCACCAAACTCCCATACTCACTTGGCACTTTGAAAATCACAAGCCCTGCTCTGATCTTTAGCAAACTGAAATAAAGAGCACAGTTTTGAAGTTTCCTTGGAAGGCAGAAAGCATATATATCAGAGGCAGCCTCTCTGTCAAGTTCTAGGGCTGACAAAGAAATGGACCACAGGTTGAAGTAAGTTGAAAGATGGGATGAAGTTTCCTGCATCTCAAATTGTCTCCTCCACAGCATGCAATCTTCCTGACCAAGGTCCCCCTGAGCTCCATTTCCACCAGGAGTTATAAAGAAAAAAAAAATAATGAGGGCTGGGCACGGTGCCTCACGCCTATAATCCCAGCATTTTGGGAGGCTGAGGCAGGAGGATGACCTGAGGTCAGGAGTTCAAAATCAGCCTGGCCAACACAGTGAAACCTCGTCTTAACTAAAAATACAAAAATTAGCTGGGTGTGATGGCAGGTGCCTGTAATCTCAGCTACTCAGGAGGCTGAGGTAGGAGAATCACGTGAATCCGGGAAGCAGAGGTTGCAGTGAGCCAAGATTGTGCCACTGAACTCCAGCCTGAGAGACAGAGTGAGACTCTATCTCAAAAAAAAAAAAGAAAAAGAAAAAAATAATGAGCACTTTTGATTTGTTTGTTTAGGGGAGCTTTAGCAACCTTCACCAAATGAGTTCACTCACCTTCACTGCATAATAGTGAACCCCATAGGTTGGGAGAGATTCCACGATGCTCATGTAGCTGGAAAGACGACACGAAGAAACACACAGAACACACACAAAGCTGGTTACTCAGCAGATCTGGCATCATATACGTATTTGTGTATGTGTGTGTGATCAAGTTCTCGGAGTCATTATTTACTTGAAAACTAAATTGAAACATACCCCCACCCCTCCACTCCCAGATAGGTCTTTGGAGAGGAAATGAACAATCCTGATGTGTGATATATTAACACATACAAACACTATCCCATGCGAGCCGGAAGGGTCACTTACTTCACGATCGCTTGACCTCGTGTCTGACCGTTCAGTTTCTTGTAGTGCTCAATGACTCTGTCTTCGCTGCAATTAGAAGAAAAGAATGCTGTTAGTGGAGTCCCTAGGTCAACAGCCTAGCATCCTGCTGGCGAGGTATTTCTCAGCTCCATCTCATAAGCAGCTCCAAGGCACCAACAGCTCCTGGAAAAGTGATTTGTCCTGGAATGGCATTTCCAAGCTCAGTCTGAGTGCGACCTATTTGGATGTAGATTGACTCAAAAAATGATCTGTTTCCCCTCAAAGGACTTGCATTCTCTTTATCTTGGATTTCTTTTTTTCTTTTCTTTTTTTTTTGAGACGGAGTCTCACTCTGTCACCCAGGCTGGAGTGCAATCAGTGGTGCGATCTTGGTTGACTGCAACCTCCACCTCCTGGGTTCAAGTGATTCTTGTGTCTCAGCCTCCCAAGTAGCTGAGACTACAGGTGCGTGCCACCACACCTGGTTAATTTCTGTATTTTCAGTAGAGACAGGGTTTCATCATGTTGGCCAGGCTGATCTCAAACTCCTGAGCTCAAGTGATCTGCCCACTTTGGCCTCCCCAAATGCTGGGATTACAGGTGTGAGCCACCGTAGCTGGCTTATCTTGGATTTCTAATCAAGAAATATAAGACTGGAGCCCAAGCTGGGTGCAGTGGCTCATGACTGTAATTCCAGTGACTAGGGAGCCTGAGGTGGGCGGATCACTTGAGCCCAGGAGTTTAAAACCAGCCTGGGCAACATAGTAAGACCTTGTCTCTATCTAAAATACAAAAATTAGCCAGGTATGATGGGGTGTGCCTGTAGTCCCAGCCACTTGGCTGAGGTGGGAGGATCGCTTGAGCCCAGGAGGTTGAGGCTGCAGAGAGCTAGGATTGTGCCACTGCCCTCCAGCCTGGGTGACAGAGTGAAACCCTGGCTCAAAATAAAAAACAAAAGAACAAAAAGACTGGTGCCCAGGTTTTGCGATCAGCTCCTTGGAAGCAATGGTACCCTAAGAAGAGGAAGCAGACAGTGTTGACTATGCGTGGATACCCAGACTGAACTCCCTGGGGTCCTTCTTATCCTCATCTCCCGAGTCCTGTCCACATAGGGTCTTATGGGGGGATGGCAGGCATTGACCTTAACCCACAGCCTGCCTGCTCTGAATGAGAAGTCAGGGATGGAAGGCTTCCCAGGAGGATGGAATGTTCTGGAATTTGGGCCTGGTTAATATAAACCATGGGGCAACGAAAGCCACACAGGAACGCTTTGGGGAACAACAACAAACCAGCTACCAGACTTAGACACGAACTCCCTCCCTTTCCGAAAGCTAGTTTTTTTTTTTTTTTGAGAAGCAATCTTGCTTGTTATTCCGGCTGGAGTGCAGTAACTCAGCTCACTGCAACCTCCGCTTCACAGGTTCAAGCAATTCTTGTGCCTCAGCCTCCTGAGTAGTTGGGATTACAGGTGTGCATCATCACACATAGTTAATTTTTGTATTTTTAGTAGAGACGGGGTTTCGCGTGTTGGCCAGGCTGGTCTCAAACTCTGGGTCTCAGGTGATCTGCACATCTCTGCCTCCCAAAGTGTTGGGATTACAGGCGTGAGCCACTGCACCCAGCTGAAATCTTATTTCTACTATGACAAGAGGTTAGCTGGCTCCTTGACAGCAGTGTCAAGCCTACCCCCCGAGATGTGACTCTGGTGCCCATGGGGTAGGAGATACGGCTGCTCCCACTCCTGCCTTCGGATGGGCAGAGCCAACCTCAGGAATCCCAGGGAAGCAGGTGCAGGCAGAAAGCCTTACCCCACCTGCTGAGGTGTGGAGTCTAGACACCTCGGCCTCCCTGGTCCATCCCCAGAGCCTTGGAACCTCAGTTCTCACTCTTCTGTCTCACTCCTTGTCACCCTCCCTGTCCTCCATCAAAGCTCTGTATACCCTCAGGTTCTCATTAGAGGATCTTTATTATCTATTATTATTACTTTTGAGACAGGGGTTTGCTCTATTGCCCAGGCTGGAGTGCAGAGGTATAACCTTGACTCACTGCAACCTCCACCTCCCAGGTTCAAGCAATTCTCCTGCCTCAGCCTCCTGAGTAGCTGGGATTGCAGATGTGCACCACCAGGCCTGGCTAATTTTTGTATATTTAGTAGAGATGGGGTTTCACTACATTGGCCAGGCTGGTCTTAAACTCCTGACCTCAAATGATCTGCCTGCGCCAGCCTCCCTAAGTGCTGGGATTACAGGTGTGAGCCATCACACCGGCCCTATTATGTATTATTCGTCACTACAGGATCTACCTAAAGCCTCCTTCTACCCACATTTTTCTATTTTCATTCTTAGCAAGGTCAGCTTTGCGGTAACAGGTTCTACATGTTCATCACCTAGCCCTTGGGGGTAATTTATTTCCCTCTCAATAACTACCTTAACCTCCGATTAGTATCTTTTAATTTTAATATTCTGGAACTTGATGTGCAGAGGACAGTCAGAAGTCTTGATAAAGAAGGGTCTTTATAAATACCCAGAATGGGGGCCAGTGGGCTACAGGGGGCCTTGCTTCAGCTGGAGCCACTTTTATGGGGTCTGGACATTCTCTATTCAGAAAGGGGCAGACCCAGCCATCTCTCTCCTGGGCTCCCACGTGCCAAGGAAGTTCTATGTTACGTGTGACAAAGTTGTCTCCTGATAGATGATTACTAAAGAGCGTGTCCCCCAGGTGCAGAGCTGGCCTCACTAAATCTGCAGTGCTGTGTCAGGAGGTTCGGTGGTTCCAGTCCCTTCCATCCCACTCCTTCAGTCGACAGCTGCCTCGGAGTGTAGGAACTACCACGTGGTCTGGGGTTTTGTGAGGTTGCCTCCTAGGTCCAGGGTCAAGCAACTCAGTGTAGATAGGGGCCTTTTTCTCTTGCAGCTCTAGGGAGAGGGGGTCCCTGGGATGAGGTGAGGAGGTTCAAGTCATCATAGCATTGTAGCCGCAAACACACAGAAAGCTCCGGAGAAATACCCATGAAGGAAAGTCAAAATCACTGTCAGAAAGCCGCGCTGCTGTTTAACAACATGTCCTGACCACAGGGTTCGGGTGGCTGACAGCTGCAGAAATCTTTGCCACCCCAGTTCGCGCTGGAACGCCTGCTGTCTGAGACCATCTGTGAAGCCACAATCGTGGCCTTCTCCATCCTCAGCTTTTCCTGCTCGCTTTGCCACATGGTGGGCTCATCCTGGGATAGCAGGCTCAACCCTGACCGAGAACCTATTCTGCTCCCAGCTTGTCCCCACCTCTGCTCTGGAACTTCACAGAGGGCTGATGTGCTCTGAGCTCTGCAGACAATTTCCGCATACCCTAGATTTGGAGCAGGGACTCAAGGGGATAACTAGCAGAAATCCAGGACGCAGAGTCAGCACTGTCTGGAGGACGCAGGGTTACATGGAGGAAAAAGGCAAATGAGCAAAGCTGCCTGTGCCCGGGTCGCTGGCTGGGTTGTGTTGCTAAGTCAAACGACCTCTCTGAAGAGAAATGGGTACTGCTTGGTAAAATGCATGGGTGGTGGAAGGAGAAATAGGGGGACAGTGACATGGTTCCCTGTCTCGGATCAGCTGCTAGCCTGCTGTGCTCAGCGGTTTCGCAATGTAGAAAGATGTCCCTGCATAGCTTACTGAGGCGGTAGGGGTGGGCAGGTGGTCCCCACAAACTAGGCCTGCCGGGGAGAATCCAGGTTAGGGTCCTGATCCCACCTTGTTGTGCTCCCCTGGGTCCATCATTCTAACTTTCTGCCTCAGTTGCCTCAACAGGAAAATTGCATGGTGTGAAAAGTCCATGCTTGTCAAACGTGTGGGAAATTGAGCAGAAAGGTTTCTTGCACCATGACTCAGCATGAGTATGCTACTTTCACTGCTTTCCAATGGTGTGATGTGACTGTATATTTCCTCTCTTAATTACCATCTGAGGTAGGTTGGTGGGTGTCATCCCATTTTGCAGAGGAGAAACTGGCGAAAGCCACCTGGATGGTCACTGCACAGGCTTGGCGGGGATGTTAAGACCCACTGCCTGCAGGTTGCCCATTGAATGTGTGAACTACAGCAGGGGCAGGAGAGTCCCCGAAGAATGGTGAGGATGCCTCCTTAGTTCAGGAATGATCAGGGGACTTTGAGACTCTGGGCAACTGTGGTGAGACGGGGAGAAAGGTCTCCCCCACCAGTGAGGGGTCCTGGTTAACCTGGCTGAGTGCTGATTCTGGGGCCCAGAGAGAAAGACAGTGAACAAGCTCTGTGCACCTGCTCACTCTTCATTCTGTATCTGTCTGAAGCATGGATAGCACTTAGCCCTCGCCTTCTGGCTTTGATTTTTAGAAATCTAGATATAAGGGGTACGAAAATAGTTACGTAGAAGGAATACGTTCTAGTATTTAATAGTACAGTAGGGAAATTATAGTTAACGATCATTGGTTGCATATGTCAAAGTAGCCAGAAGAGAAGATTTGTAATGTTTCCAATACAAGGAAATAAATGTTTGTGGTGACAGATATCCCAGTTACCCTGATTTGAACACTCCACATTATGTACAGATATCAGCGTATCACATATACACCAAAAACATGTACAACTATTATGCATCAATAAGAATCAAAAATCCATATAAATAAGGTTGAACTATTAGAGCCAACACCAGCTAGCCAGCTGTGATGAAATGTTGTGGTTGTTCCAGCAGGGTGTCATCAGGAGGATCCCTGTCATTGACATTTATGCATTGGCTGGGCTGTGATGCGGACTGAAAGTCCCCCGTCCTGCCACCCTCTCAGGGCATTTAACACTGGCTTGGGCACTTATGGGTCTGAAGGGGGCTCAGGGGAAGTGCTGGCCTGGTCATGATGGTACTGGACATTCTGGCAAGCCAGCTATAGGTGAAGATGTTCATACTGAGGAGAGACAGAGGGAGTGTAGGGAGGGGAGGTGCTTCTGGGTTCGTAATCATGTGAACACAGAACAGATAATGGAGATGGTGAAGGGAGAATCCAGAGAGGTGGGGCGAGGAGAAGAAATTCAAAACTCTTGAAATGTACATAGCGGTGCTCTAAGGTATGGAAAGGAATGAACGAAGAGATGACTGAGGGACCCACACAGGACAGCTCTCAAAGGCGAGTACATTCCTCCCTGGTCCTCTCTAGTTATGTCTCACATCCCTGTGGCCTTGACCACTGAATTTTTGGAAGTGAACAGCCAGGAGGCTACAGAGGGATAAGGCCCAGCAGCATAAGGAATTCGGGAGGTGGGGAGTAGGGTCCATGAACAAGGAAACAGGACCATCATCTTGGGCTGCAAGTCTCGACATTTGGAAGGTGATGCGTGCAAAATCCCTGCAGGTTAAATAGATTTTGCTCTTTGGGGGCAGATTGTAATTAGAGAAAGCCATTATCTATCTACATCTATGTTTCCAAAAGAGGAGTGGCAATAAAACAGATGAAAGAGATGAAATGAGGGATGCCAGACACAGAAGGGAGCTCGCAGCCTAGGGCCCAGCTCCCCCGGGATGTGATTTATGAGTCAGAGTTGAATCCTGCTAATGAACCCTGCATCAAGCATGCCCCACCCCAGCCAAAGGAATCTCTGAAAGCCACCCGAGTCAATGAACAACTAGTTTACTGTCTGGAAAGTGTCCAGACAAGATGAAATGCTCATAATCCTTATATTTCAGAAACTGTCATCAAAAGCACTTACATAAGTCACATGTTGTGCTTTCCTAGGATCGACCTGGTCTGTGCTTTTGTTTTGCTTTTAAATAAAAGCAGTTGTGGCCAGGAGGTTGCTCATGCCTGTAATCCCAGCACTCTGGGAGGCTGAAGTGGGTGGATCATGAGGTCAAGAGATCGAGACCATCCTGGCCAACATGGTGAAACCCCGTCTCTACTAAAAAATGTGCAAAAAATTAGCTGGATGTGGTGGCGTGCACCTGTAGTCCCAGCTGCTCAGGAGGCTGAGGTGGGAGAATCATTTTAACCAGGCAGGCAGAGGTTGCAGTCAGCCGAGATCAAACTACCGCACTCTATTCTGGGTGACAGAATGAGACTCTGTCTCAAAACAAAACAAAACAGCAGTTGCAATGATTTCTGATAGGGAATCAGAAGGAACATCAGAGAAGCAGTTTCAGAGTTATTGAAGGGCAGTGGTCAGGGCTTAGGAGGCCAGCGAGATTGCAAAACCTTATTCAGGAATGCAAGCCCTGCCCAACTGTGGCCCAAACCACAATCTGGGAACCTTTCAAATGCCTGAATCATTCAGAATCAGTCATTTAGGGGCTGACACATGAGCTTCGGCATAATGTTACATTGCGACGAAATCAGGAGATGTGAAACATCGAGGGAAAATAAAAAAATCAATCAATCTCTTCTGCAAAGAAAAAGACCCTGGTTCTCCCACGTCTAGGAACCTCTCGCATCCTGTCATCAAATGACAGGTGTTCCAATATGAAACTCTAGCAGCACATGAAAGGCTCTCAAAGGCAGTGAAGCTTCCAAAGTGAAAATTTAGAAGGTATTCTTTTTGAAAATTTAAAAAAAAAAAAAAGAAACAGAAAAGGAGAGGTCTCATTTGCAATACTTCATTTAAGTAAATGCAGAAAACGGGCTGGGAGCAGTGACTCATGCCTGTAATCCCAGCACTCTGGGAGGCTGAGGAGGGCAGATCACCTGAGGTCAGGAGTTCAAGATCAGCCCAACCAACATGGTGAAACCCCATCTCTTCTAAAAGTACAAAAATTAGCTGGGTGTGGTGGTGCGAGCCTGTACTCCCAGCTACTCAGGAGGCTGAGGCAGGAGAATGGCTTGAACATGGAAGGTGGAGGTTCTAGTGAGCCAAGATCCCACCACTGCACTCCAGCCTGGGTGACAGAGCGAGATCCGTCTCAAAAAAATAAAAATAGATAAATAAATGCAGAAAACGGTTTCATGAAGACACACGGTACTTGATATGGCTGTGAGTCCAGGCTGGCATGTGGGAGCTGGTGGAGGGAGGGTATATTCAGTTGTCCTGTGTTGAGAAATGCTGGGTGTATGATAAAATCTATTGTTTTCTGAGAAGAACGACAGCAAGGAAGCTACTTGGGGCATTCTAAAGTAGCAAGACAGTATATGTATATCATACACTGGTTAAAACAATTCTTTAAGCACGGGCTATGTGACCCTGCCCCTGTGGCTCCCTCCTGGAGAATACTTTCTAGTTTGTCCTTGATCAGTGGTAAGTGGGCACCAGCTGCCTACATAGTTCATTGGTTCTGTGAGAAACACAGAACACCTGCTTGTTAATAATCATCACCTGTTCAGAGAGAAGAAACACGTGGGTCAGAGTCTGCTTGAGGCCCTCAGCCTGAAATACTGTCAGCACCCTGAGGCTCTCAGCTGGGAAGGCTGCTGGCCCCCAGATAGTCCCACTTTGCTGTTCTATCTGGGTGTCTGCTTCCCAATTCCCTCAGTGCCGCCTGGGTGGGGGACTCTACAGCCGAGCTGGTCTCAGTAGTCCTGTGTCCCCTCACACCCCAGGAAGGGCTCGCTCCTGGGGAAGACACCAGGGGTCTTACCAGTAGGCCAGGGAAGGGTGCTCCTTCAGGGCTTGGGTGGGCAGGGCTGGCAGCTTCTTCAAGTCACTCCTCACGACTTCATTGCTGAAAGAGAGAATGCCCAGAAATGCGCTCACCCGCTGAGAAAATAATCACATTCTCTGATCCCACCTGGGCTGGCTGCCTTGTCTGAGAGACCCCACATCTGCTTCCCTTTTAATAAAAAGCAGTGGGAAGAAGGAGCTCTCTCTTCTTATTTGCTTAATACAGATGTAAACGAAGGCAGAATACACCAAGCCCACTAACCGGCTTTCATGGAGCAGAAAGCTGGCAAAGTGCCCCCAGATGGCCAGGGGTGTCTTCCCAAACACTTCTTTCTCAGAGGGGCACAGACTGAATGCCCCTGAGCATCCCTCATCAGGAATTCAGGGAGAAAGGTCCCCAGGGGTCCCTCAGGGGTCCCCCAGGGCAGAATCCTAGGAGAAGTTCTCCAGGACCCTGCCGTTAGGCTCACAGAGCTCTGAGAATGGGCAAGCAATCTATCCAAATGCTGTTTCCTTAAGAGCATTTGCTCTGTTAATATACAAGGCTGGTTTTCACAGCTTACGTTGACCACGTGCTGGTAACTGTTTTCTGAAATCTGACAAATAAATACTGACAGAGTTTCCTTTATCTGAAATGCTTGGGAGCAAAGGTGTTTCAGATTCCGGATTTTTCAGATGTTTGAATATTTGCATTTTATATACTTACTGGTTGAGCATCACAAAACCTGAACGTCTGAAATCCGAGGCGCTCCAGTGAGCGTCATGTCGTCACTCAGAAAGTTCCAGAGTTTGGAGCATTTTGGATTTCAGATTTTCAGATGAGGGAGACTCAACTTGTAACTTTTGCTTTTGACGAGGCTCAGAAACTACTTAGAAAGTGTGAACTGCACCATCTGGAATAGGCTGAGCATCCCATATCCAAAAATCCCAGATCAGAAATGCTCCAAAATCTGACACTTTGTGAGTGCCAGGATGACGCTCAAAGGCAATGCTTACCGGAGCACTTTTGGATGGCGGATTTTCAGATTTGGGGATGCTCGACCAGTCGGCATATAATGCAAATATTCCAAAATCTGAAGGAAATCGGAAACACTTCTGCTCTCAGGTTTTATCCGTCTGGTCCTGAAAGCAGAAGTTCATTTCCCATAGACTCATGGATGCTTAGGTTTGGAGGATGCTTTAAACTCCCCTAGTTTAGCCAGCCTTCTTCAGGTGCCTGACTCCTCCCGAGACACTCAGCAGGTCGGCATTCCCTCTGGGCTGGACCACCTGTGGTGTCTGCACCCACCAACTATCTCCGGAGTGACCAGCGACAGCCACTTCGGGATGGTTCTGATATTGAAAGAGCGTTTCCCTATCCTGGTCCACCCAAGAGCCTTGGAAGCCTCAGCTGGGTTTGCAAAGGCGCACGTAGGAGAGTTCTGCCTTCGATCCGCAGTTCTGACTTGGGCTATGGTAGCAGCTTCAAGGTTGCTTATACTAATGAAGGCAAGTGCTGGCCACCAAGACCCTGGGCAGTGCCATCTAAAAAGCAATGAAACAGGAACTCAAGGTATAAATCCAAAGGAAGGAAGGAATCTCGCAGCCATAGACGGGAATTCCTGAGGTGCTTGGATGGTGGATACTCCAGCACCCGTGCTGCTAACTGGAGGATGCATCGTTCCCTGTGTCCCTGGCAAGAAACACGGCCAAGGGCAATGCAACCAGCGGTGTGATCATTTGATACCCAGTGCCACTGGGCAAAACCACAGCAATACAAGAACACATTAGTTCTCTATGTGTGTTGATAAAGAAAACATGGAGGTTATGTGACATTAGAGCACTCCCAGAAAAAGCATTTTTCTGGTGCCCTAAGAAAGAATGAGGCCAGGCGTGGTGGCTCATGCCTGTAATCCCAGCATTTTGGGAGGCCGAGGTGGGAGGATCACTTCAGTCCAGGCATTCAAGATCAGCTTTGGCAACATAGTGGGACCCTGTCTCTACAACAAATATAAAAATTACCCATGCATAGTGATGCATGCCTGTAGTCCTAGTTACCCAGGAGGATAGCTTGAGTCTGAGAGGCTGAATTTGCAGTAGGCTGTGATTGCACCACTGCACTCCAGCCTGGGTGACAGAGGGAGAAGCTGCCAAAAAAGAAAAGAGGAAAGGAAAGAAAAAAAGGGAAGTGGAAAGAAAAAGGAAAGAAGAGAAAAAGAAGAGAGACTAAGAGAAGGAGGGAGAGAAAGAGAGAAAAAGAGAAAGAGAAAGAAAAGGAAGGAAGAGAGGAAGAGAGAAGGAAAGAGAAAGAGAAAGAAAGAAAAGGAAAGGAAAAAGGAAAGAAGGAAGCAAGAAAAGATAGGAGGAGAAAGAGTAAGAGGAGAGAAGAAGGCTAGAAAGAGAAAGAAAAGAAAAGAAGGAAGGAAGGAAAACAATGCCATGACTCGTGGTGTTGGTGAATCCTGGCTTTAAATGACCAACCAGAGGGAAAAGCTCAATGTGTCAACTGTTTGAACCAATCTATTCAAGTACTTGAACTGTTAGACTCTAAGTGAGGCAAGGACTGATCAATTGATAATCAATAAGCTGAAGGTGTTGATGAAGCCCCTGCTATTACATGGAAAGAGCTGTAGGGGATGCAAAAAATGATGAGATATGGTCCTTAACCAGCAGGTACCCACGATTTAGCTGGGAAGGTGAGAGGAGCACCTGCAAAGCTCACTGACCACAGGGTAATGTGATCATGTCCATCCAAACAACAGGAAAACTCAGAGGAAATAACAGTCCCCCTGGGCTCTGGTTAAGACTAACTTTAGGGGAGGCTGTGCATGAAGAAAAGCATAAGAATATCACTTTTCTCCCCAGTGGAACACAGACAGACATGGGGTCACATGAACTGAAGAATCCATCAGAGTCAGTGGAATGTCAGGGGCAATACGCTGAAAAGGGCAGGACAGGCACTGAATTGTCAAACTTTAATGCCAGGCTCAGAGGCTTCAACCTCTCCTGGGTTTGATCCAGGAAGCAGATGGCAGGACAGCCCCTGGCGGCTTTCAAATGGGTCAACTCCTAGTGTTCAGGAAGATTCCATTCCAATCCCAAGTATAATTGGTAATTTTTACTCGCATGCTATAAAGGCATAGTTTCAGCAAATTTTCAATTCACTGAATACATGAGGGTCCACTATGATGAATTTCCAGATCTTCTCTCCCTGCTTCACAGTAAGTTCCCTGAGAAAAGGGATTTGATTTATTGGTTCATCAGCATGCAGAGTGCTGGCTTCCATGTGAAAGGCACTGTTCTCAGATGAACTTATTGGATGAAACCATGAGAAAGGCAATTAGTGGCTCCCTGAAGGAGCTGAAACTTGAGTGTGGGTTTACTCACACCCATCACATCTAAAGTATATTTGGGGAAGGAAGGAATTCCAGGAGGAAGGGATCGTTTTACCCACCAAACCCTTGCTTGTTGGCAAACAAGTTTCCCGGGTGACAGCCACAAGTTTGACTTCCTCACTGAAGCCTGTGGTGGGTTCTCTAGTTCTGCTCCAGGGCAAGGTTACACAAAAAAATACAACAAGAAATCACCAAGGCGTGAAGCCTGTCCAAATCCATTATATTCTGGAAGGGATCCATGACCCTTCATCCTTCCCCGAGGACAAATCTGTAGAAATGTTGTTTGCTTTTCTGCTGTTTATAAACATCTGCAATAACTTAGAAGTGTCCAGTCCTGTCAATCCGGCCAAACTCAGTGGCTGAAAATCAGAAAGCTGCCCTAATAGGAAACGTGGTCACTCTACCCCCAGAGACTTGCAAGGCTGTGGCGTAAGGAATGTTCTAGAAGTTCATAGCTTCCTTCCTCAATGTCTTCCACTTCAATGTATTCCCCAGAGTTCATGGCATGTGATAAATGCCAACTTGTAAAAAACTTTAAAACAGTTCATTATGGCTGCTTCCGTTTTTGGAAAAGCAAAAAAGGGCCCGATGTGGTTGGCTCATGCATGTAATCCCAGTACTTTGGGAGGCCGGGGTGGGAGGATCGCTTGAGTCCAGGAGTTTGAGACCAGCCTGGGCAACATAGCGAGACTTCATCTCTACAAAAATAAAAATTAAAAAAATTAGTCAGGTGTAGAGGTTTGCTGTTGTAGTCCCAGCTATTCGGGAGGCTGAAGTGGGAGGATTGCTTGAGCCCAGGAGTTTGACATCACAGTTTGCTATGATCATGCTGCTGCTCTCCAGCCTGGGCAACAGAGGGAGACCCTGTCTCAAAAACAAAAAGAAAATAAAAGAAAAAGAAAAATGCAAAAACCTATCTCGGAGAGCCAGTTGCTGAATTGAGAACAACATTCAAGTCTTCTTATCTTGACTATTAAGCAGCTTTTCTTAAAAACTCTCAGGCAGTTATTCATGTTGCCAGCATGAAGATGGTAGGTCGCTGCTATACTGGTCTTTGATTTAGTGGGGATTTTTTTGAGCTGATGTGCCTGTCTCCTACAGCCTACAGTCCTCCTAAAACAAGGAAAGTTAGAATGATCTACTGAGGAAAAACAAACATTTCTAGCAACATATCAAATAGAGAATTTGCCACAGTGAACAGCAACACATTGAAGCAAGATGCCAAAAGAATTCTTCCTAAAACCAGTCGTTTCTTTTCTTTTCTTTTTTGAGATGGAGTCTTGCTCTGTCACGAGGCTGAAATGCAGTGGCGCAATCTCGGCTCACAGCAACCTCTGCCTCCCGGTTCAAGTGATTCCCCTGCCTCATCCTCCCCAATAGCGGGGACTACAGGCGCATGCCACCAGGCCCAGCTAATTTTTTTGTATGTTTAGTAGAGGTGAGGTTTCACCATATTGTCCAGGTTGGTCTCAAACTCCTGACCTCAGGTGATCCGCCTCGGCCTCCCAAAGTGCTGGGATTATAAGCGTGAGCCACTGTGCCAGGCCCAACCAGTCGTTTCTATCTGCACTGGGACGAAAACAGCAGAGCACAAAACCCTGCATGTTATACTAGCATAACAGAAAGGAAGAGCCTGAAACTCAGAAACAGTAACATAATGTTAGCATCGGCCTAACTCCTCCATATTTTATGAGTAGATTATGAAGGTCAAGTTCTCCGGGGTGGGATATTTCCTAAGTAGAGTATTGCAGGTCCTTAAGCCATTATCACAATTCCCAAATTCAAGAAGCTCTAAGAAACATTTCTGAGTCCATTTGGCTCAGAATCTTTCTGCACAAGGCAAGGATGGACCTTTCTATCTGCACCCACTTGGTAGGCACATCCATGTTCTGTGCGGGGGGTGCTAATGTCTTTAATTCCAGGTGCTGCCCTAGGCCCTGCCCAGGGTGTGGTGCAAGCTCTCTATTACCTGCCTAAAACCTGCCAAGCTCTGATTCCGTAAACACTGAGAACCTAAATTTCTAGATATGTGTATGTGACTCTGTATTCCTTTATGCAATCATACAATGGATCTCGAAAACCAAGACAGATTAATGAGGGAAGTTACAGATATTTTATTCCCTGCTGATCTTTAAGAAATAAGGCAGGAAACAATCTTCTTTCATTTCCCTTTCCTTCCTTCCTCCTTTTGTGGGTAAACCAAGGTGCAGTTGGAGTTACAACAAAGAAAATAGAGCACCTGCCTATCTCTGCCCCATCACAAGCTTTCGTCCCCAGGTGTGCAGGAAAGGCTCCATGAAGCGATGGCTCCAGCAGCATTGCAGGGGTTGTCCACCATCGATTTGGGCCCCGTCTGCCTGAGAAACTTCTCCTGCCACAGTGTGTGACTATTTGCAGACAAAGGGAACCAGCTGGAGGCCCCAGGAGTTTTTCGGATTCTGAATTCTGCGCATGTATCATAGATACATCACATGAATTTACCAAGTGGGGAGGCAACATTGCAAACACATTTATGAATTATGTGCCTTTCTATTTTTTTTTTTTTTTGAGACAGGGTCTTGCTTTGTTGCCCAGGCTGGAGTACAGTTTTGAGATCACGGCTCCCAGCCTCAGTCTCCCAGGCTCAAGTGAACCACCCGCCTTAACTTCCAAGCAGCTGGGACTACAGGTGCTTATCACCATACCTGGCTAACTTTTAAATTTTTTGTAGAGATGAGGTCTCACTATGTTGCCTAGGCAGGTCTTGAACTCCTGGGCTCAAGCAATCCTACTGCCTAGGCTTTCCAAAGTGCTGGGATTATAGGCATGAGCCACAGTGCCTGGCAGTGCCTTTCTTTCTGATGCTAATTGTTAAGTTATTTAAGTAAAGATTTCTTCCTGGATTAGTGAGTCTGGTTTTCTGGGGTGAAAGGAAAGTTTTGGGAATTTCTAATTTAGGTTAGATATAAACATGTAAAATTAAAAACAAGATTAAAAAATTCAGGCCGGGTGCAGTTGCTTATGTCTGTAATCCCAGCACTTTGGGAGGTTAAGGAGGGCAGTTTACAAGGTCAAGAGATCAAGACCATCCTGGCCAACATGGTGAAACCCTGTCTCTACTAAAAATACAAAAATTAGCTGGGCATGGTGGCGCGTGCGTGTAATCCCAGCTACTCAGGAGGCTGAGGCAGAGGAATTGCTTGAATCCAGGAAGTGGAGGTTACAGTGAGTGGAGATCGCACCATTGCACTCCTGCCTGGTGACAGAGCGAGACTCTGTTTCAAAACAAACAAACAAACAAACAAAAAAAACTGTTTCATAAGTCTACAATTTCAGGCAAACAATTTTATTCAAAAACCCCAAGAAGAAATGATTAATTTTCTATATTTCTCAATATCACCCTTTAGTTTGGAAATCTCCACTCAGAAAAACTGATACAGTGCTGTAGTCATGAAACTATTTGCTGTTCACAGGTATAACTCAAAATATGATATTTTAATATGTTAAATAAATGCTTAACAAAAGAAGTAAGCTGTCATAATACAAAAACTTCCTCCTTACTTGGCTTCTAAGCAGTTCGCATAGGATGTGAAGAATATCATCCTGCAGAAAACACCCCATCCCTAGCCAAATACTTTTTATGCTTTGAAAATGTGAATTACATACTTGAAAGCTCAGTGAAATGGACTTTTGTGCACAAAACAAAGCTTTCTGTGACAATTTATAACTTTTACACTTAACCATTTAGCTTCAAATTTTTATAGATTCTGTTTCTTTCAAAAGCTGTTGCTAGTGTGAAAGATTCCAGCTGTCCTTCAATTACTCATGGCCCTTAAAGCCATTTTTAAATCATGGGAAAACACCACACACAATTCTTGTGTGTGTGTGTGTGTGTGTGTGTGTGTGTGTGTGTGTGTGTATACAATAGTATATAAATAGTATATAAGAATAATATTAATTTTAATTCTTCCCACAAAAACTATTCTTTGGGCTGATTAGTGTGTTTCAAGTTTGACAGATAAATGTTTTTTTTTTCTAGGATGTTTCCAATAGAGAACTTTGCAAGTTTAAACAGATATTAAAGATACTGTTAAGTTACATAAGTTATATTCCAAATGTTAACCATTTCAAACATAACTGAGTATTTTTTCACTAATTATCTAAAAGTCTCAGCAAATCTATTTCTCATAGCAGCTGTTTTCTTTCAAGTGGCCAATTAAAAAATTGCAGGGAAATATGCCCCAAATGATCTAATCACGACCTGAAACTGAGCTTTCTTCGAGCTGTAGCAGTAAAACCACTTATGAAAGTGCAAGGAAATGATATTGGGATACCAGGAATGGTGATTCACAGACTGCTGCTTCGGATTAATCAAGTTCTCCATGTGGTAGCTGGCAAGAAAATAACTTTGCCATCTTTTTAAAGATCGCAATAGATATAAATGTTTATATTACTTAAAAAAAAAGTCATTTAAAAGAAAGCTAGTTCTTCGTGTTCTTTTCCTGTGGATCATTTAAAGCTTTTCCTTTAGCCCATGACTTCCTATAAGTCATCCTCTAGCCTGGCAAAAAAGACTTACAATCCTGGAATTTTCAGATACCAGTAAGTTGAGTTGAGTTTATACTAATTCACAAATGGCTCTTTGTAAAGTCAGAACAGATTCCAAAGAGAGAAAGAAAACAATCAAGAAGGTATTTTTTTTTTTTTGGTCATAAAATTTTTTTTCTCTCCACAGTAGTGAGCACACCATTCCGTGATTTATAGAAGATAAAATGCCAAAAGGTCTTCACATGTTGGCCTCTAACTGCTCTCCTGGGCACATGTGGTTTGTGGAAGTTAATGGGAATTTTTTAGCACACATAAATACTCCAACTCCTCTCCTAAAAAGGAAGGGAAAATCAATTTTCCCAGTTAATGAGGGACTGCTATTTGTCTCTATTGATTAGGTGATGCATTGTTTCATTTCTAAAAGCAAGCTGCTTTTCAGTTTTTGTTTTAAAGAAACAGAACTAGTTAACTTGCAGATTCACACCACAGGCACACACTAAGACTTCTTGGCCACCACACACTACGCTCTGATAAGCTGATCTTCTCTCACTTGCACAGGCGTTTCATCTGGAACAGATGTCCTAAAAACTGACCTCCAAGTATACAATCACAACATGAGTTCTTTTCCTTTGGTGACTGTGTTTATTGGGCATGGTGAGCCTGAGACGCAGGGTGCCATCCGTTGCCTCTTAAGCATGGGATGGGCTCCAATGAACAGTCTGCCAGGTAAGCAAAATGTGGCCCAAGAATCTTTACATGGAATTTCCTTACTGTCTGTCTTTTCTAGGTGGTGTTTGCTTTCTGGTCCTAATAAATCTCATGCTGGGAGAATCCTGTTTTAGTGATTAGCATCAGTATATCCAGTCCTTGGAAACAAAGATATTTCCAGATCCCAGAAGATGGTCCAGAGTAACAGTTTTACTGATCTGCTTTCAATAAATCTTTTTAGCAAAAAATTCTATAGAACAGATGTTTTTTACTTGTATCTGTTAATGTACGGACGATTCTTTCAAAGATAGTGTGGTTTTGGCATTTATGATTTGCATTGTTTAGCAGAAAATATTTAAAAAATGTTTCAATATTGTAAAATGCTAAATATTGTTTTTTATTTTATGTTTTGAGACTGGGTCTCACTCTGTTACCCAGGCTGGAATGCAGTGAGGCAGTCTCAGCTCACTGCAGCCTCTGCCCCCTGGGATCATGCAATCCTCCTACCTCAGCCTCCCAAGTAGCTGGGAATACAGGAACACACCACCATGCCTGGCTAATTGTTTTTGGACTTTTAGTGGAGGCGGAGTTTTGCCATGTGGCTCTAGCTGGCTCGAACTCCTGGGCTCAAGCAATCCGTCCACCTCAACCACCCAAAGTGCTGGGATTACAGGCGTGAGCCACCATGCGTTGCTTAAAGTTGTTATTTTAAGAAAATCTGTGGCACATTTTTAGTAAGATCAGAAGGGCTGACAGAGTTGAAGTGATTCTCAAAATCAGGGTAAGGAGATTGGCTAATAAGGGTTTCTGTTAAGGTCTCGTTAGAGACAAAAACCAAAAAATCAAGTTTTTGTATGTAGTGCCTCACTTAATACAGAGTTGCAATAAGACTTACGTTAAATTAAATGAGAATGTAACTAGAAAATGTGTATGTCTTATCAGTGAGTTAAATGAGGTATTCTCTGCACTGACCTTTTTAAGGAAGAGAATTGTTTTTCTACCATAACCCAAGAGTTGAAAAAAGTTTTGAAATAGAAAACACCAGTGCTCCATTCTCAAAGTCCTTCAGTGTTTACGATGAATAAAGTATGTATGAATCATAGATAATGTCTGTTAGCTGACCAATGGTCAACAGCGATTATTGAGAGAGAATGGTTTGTTTTTAAACTGCATCAGCTCTTGTCTTCCAAAAATTTGGTCCACAGCTGCCTTTGTTAACAGCTTGGAGGCTCCTGAATTGTTTTTAAACAGAAATGCCAACTCTACTGACTTCCTGATTGTCGACAGACATGAGGTTCTTTGTTTTACATGTATATACATCAGGAAATGAAATGAGATTACTACATGCTGTGCTAAGGAAAACAATACAAGTGAAAAAATGTTATTTTTAGATAAGACTATTTCCTAAACCTTTAGAGGTATCATAAAAATTTGTCCACCATGTGGTAGAACATGAACATGTGTGGCCCGTATCTCTTCCTATGGCGGAAAATACTAATTATCTATCTATATTACAGTCATTTTCTCTCACTCAGCACGCTAAACCTGACATTTCAGTGTAACGTCCACTACGACAAGGAAGTGAGCCATTCTGTTAACGGGAAAGAAAAGAGACTTATGTAAGAATAAGCCTTCAGGCATCTGCTGAGCAAAAAAGAGCCCAAAAGAAGAAACGGAAGAGCCAGTGAGTTTCATAAGAAAGACTGGTTACAGTTCAGAGTTGACTTTATATAGCTCTCTGTCTGTTAAGGTGTATCAGCACTTTTGACTTCTTTTTTTTTTTTTTTTTTTTGAGAGTTTTGCTCTTGTCGCCCAGGCTTGAGTGCAATGGTGCAATCTTGGCTCACTGCAACCTCCACCTCCCAGGTTCAAGCAACTGTCCTGCCTCAGCCTCCCGAGTAGCTGGGATTACAGGCGTCCGTCATCACACCCAGCTAATTTTTGTATTTTTAGTAGAGATTGGGTTTTACCATGTTGGCCAATGTGGTCTCAAACTCCCGACCTCTGGTGATCCACCATTTTTGTCTCCCAAAGTACTAGGATTACAGGCCTGAGCCACCGTGCCCAGCCCTTGACTTCTCTTTTGTAAAAGTAACCCTCTTTTCTCTTGTACCTCAAGGAAATTGCTCCCATAATTTATGAATTAATACTTATTCCACAGAAATGTAATTTGGATATAGTCCCTGAAATGTAAATATCTAGTATAATAGTATCCTGAAGAAAATAGCCTTTTGGGAAGTCATACATTCAGGCCTCTCAGGCTATGAAAGGGTTACCTTATCTTTTGTGGTGGCCGTTCATTTAAAAGGTTATTGGATCCTCTAGATTTTAGAATATCTTAGATTCAACTCTAGACCCTGTATTATAGCTAGAAAAGCCTTCCCTAGGGTTCTGTGTGTTCTAGGCTGATACTTTATTAATATTGGCTACAGTATGGAAGTCAAAGCCATTCTTTTAAATACAACTAAGGTTGTATAGTCATGCATTTAATAACATAGTGATAGATGCAGGAGGCAAGCAGATGCAGACAAGGAAATCTGTACAGGGTCTTGCCCAGGTGTGCCTGCAAGGGACTGGAGCCCAGATGCACACTGGGAGAAGGGGGTGGAGCCCCCAGGAACTTGCGCCTTATGCAGGGGAGGATCCTGGTATTCAATCTGTGAGGTGGGAGCCTGTTGGCAGAACCCCCCGTTTCTTTGCTGAGAGCCTCCTTTTTGCCTAATAGTCCACTCTCCTCAACCTTCAATGCGTCTGCGTGCCTAATTTTTCCTGATTGTGAGATAAGAACCTGGATTTTAGCTGAACTAAGGAGCAAAAAATCCTGCGTCAATAGCAAAAACAACTTTCTATAAAAAAAGTAAATTAATTTATATAAATTATATAAGTTATGAGAATGAGACATCTAAAATGCCTAATGCTTAGTCACTGAAGCGAACGTGGTCAATTTCAACGTGTTGGGTATCTTCCCTGAAGTAGATGGGAAGAAACGTGTAATTCTCTTGCTCCAGAATTTTAGGCCACAAGTGTACTAGTTTCTCTGGACCTCTGAAGATGGCTTTACTAGCATGGGCCTCCTACAGAAAAAGGGTATTTATCGGGGACTCCCATGTAACAGATCACCCGCACTGTCCATGGTGTAAACTGACCTTTTGGATAAACTGTCTGACCTCTCCCCTCTCCCCTCTCCTCACAGTGAATTCTCTTCCCAGACAGCTGCCCTTACAAACAAATTGCTGGGTAGCAGTAGCACTTTGAAAAATAGAGCGCAACGCAGATCCTTTGTTTCTTCGAACTCAGCCAACAAGCTGGCATTCCAAAAGCTCATAGGGGGCCATGAATTACTGCTGAGGCCAGGCCTACGCTTCCTTCTCCCTGGCAATCCATGTGGCCACACTTTCCCATGATCCAGGGGCCAGATCATGCTATTCCCAGTTGACATTCCATCCTGTCAGGGTACTCTCAAAATAAATAATATTTATGGTAGAGTTCAGAGCTGGCGAAAAAAATGTGGGGGGAAAATCGTATCTTCAGAGTAAGTAGACTAGACACTGGAATCCATCGGATTTGTGGTTTTTAAATCATTTTTTTCATGGGACTTCAGAAATCTTTTAAGTAGATATAGACTGGCACTTATCGAAACCTCAAATTCCAGGGTCTTGAAATGAAAAACCTCAAATGAACGTCATAAAAAAGTAACAAAGAAAAATTGTAACAAGGATTTCGTTTCTATAACCTGAGAACACATGTTCAGCAAATGCACTAAATGGTTATTGGCCACCTACAAAGTTCAAGGTCTCCAGCCAAGGCTACTTACAGTCATTATCTATTTAAAAATTTGACTGCCACTGCTTTGTACCAAAAACTTGGAAAACTTAAATAAAAGGGGCCTGGAAGTCTTTTTATACAAATATTCGAACAGAGCTTGAAGAGATGGGATTTGAGATTAGAATCAGCAAACTACAACCCCCTGGACAAATCCAGTCCTCTGCTTGTTTATGTATTACCTATGAACTAAGGATGGCTTTTACATTTTTAACCAATTAGAAAAAGAAACAAAGGCCAGGTGTGGTGGCTCACACCTATAATCCCAGCACTTTGGGAGGCCAAGGCGGGCAGATCATGAAGTCAAGAGATCAAGACCATCCTGGCCAACATAGTGAAACCCCATCTCTACTAAAATACAAAAATTAGCTGGGCATGGTGGCAGGTGCCTATAGTCCCAGCTACTTGGGAGGCAGAGGAATTGCTTGAACCTGGGAGGTGGAGGTTGCAGTGAGCCGAGATCACGCCACTGTACTCCAGCCTGGTGCCTGGCAACAGAGCAAGACTCTGTCTAAAAAAAAAAAAAAAAAAGAAAGAAAGAAAGAAAGAAAAAGAAATCAAAAGAACAATATCTGGTGATGCATGAACATTTGTAGGAAATTCAAATTTCTGTATCCATAAATCAAGTTTATTGAATGCCATCAGGCTCATTCATTTACTCATCCTATGGGGCATCTTTTGCACTGAGGAAGAGTTGTGTAATTGCAACAGAGATTGTACTGCATGCAAAACTCAACATATTCACAATCTGGCTCTTAACAAAAAAAGCTTGCTGATCCTTGTTTTAGACTGTAAAATAAATTTTTGCTTCTGCTGAGATGTCTGACTAAGAACAGTCAACATGGTGAAACCCCATCTCTACAAAAAAATAAAATAACTAGCCCGGTGCAGTGACCCATGCCTGCAGTCCCACCTACTTGGGAGGCTGACGCAGGAGGATCACTTGAGCCCAGCAGCTGGAGGTTACAGTGAGTCATAATTGCATCACTGTACTCCAGCCTGGGTAAAAGAAGGAGACTCTGTCTCTGAAAACATTTAAAAAACAATAATAATAAAAAGAAAGCCTGAGAATGTACAAGGAAGGCAAGAAGAAAGCGGTTGAGACCTGAAAATCCAGTGACAATGACAACCGCGTACAGGTGGCCACAAACAGAAGCAGTTTTTGCTGTATTTACAGATGAAATCCCTCAAAGCATGGGGAAACAGACAGGTTCTTAGATGGAGTAGAGGTATGATTTGTGTTTCCTTTTACCACTAATTTGCTAATTTCCTGTTGATGGGCCAGAACCTTATGCCTTGATGCTTTCCTTTCCTGTTCATGCAATTCACTCTTTTTGTCTCTAAACCTTGATTCTCAAGAATGGGTTGCCCCAATCTTTTTTTCTTTTATTTTTTTTTTTTCAGAGGAGTTTGATCAAACAGAATCCCAGGAATAACATCTGTCTTTGAGCAGAAAGTCTTACTAGTGGCTGGCTACACCCTCTGCTCTGTGCAGGATCTGGTGATGATCACAAGAGATTTCAGGACAATTTCAGTAATCAACACATGGTGAAGAATGAAATAAATGACAAGTTTGCAGTTTTACAGGGTTATTAACACCATTTACAGATTCCTAGTAGTTGGCTGCTTATATTTTCTCCAACACAATATCCTAAGACGGAAGGAAAGTCGAGGTGGGATGCTTTTATGTTGTTGTAACACTTTCATGAATGAAATTTCCCTGTAAGACATTTTGTCCCTTGAGGGGCAGGGACTACACTGAGAGAAAAAAAGACATCTACATA
This sequence comes from Callithrix jacchus, assembly GCF_049354715.1. Taxonomy (NCBI): domain Eukaryota; kingdom Metazoa; phylum Chordata; class Mammalia; order Primates; family Cebidae; genus Callithrix; species Callithrix jacchus. Next base: position 14,729,879 of record NC_133508.1, read on the forward strand.
CTTCTTAAAACTGTTGGGTTAGCAGCAACCATAGTCATGCCACAGTGGTGATTCAAACCTTCACGAGACATTTGAGTAGCCTGTCCAACCTCAGGACAATGGGCATGTGACTGGGCCCGAATGTCAGCTTTCCAGCAATCTCTGGGCTTTGTATGTAGTGGAGAATATCTCCCTTGCTATTACTGTGTTTTCTCTGCCTGTTCTGTTTCAATTGGCAAGTTGAGTGTTAGATCTCATTATTAACGTGTAACATTAATAAACTGTCCACCTAAAAAGGACATGGTGAATAGTTTCTTTTAATAGAGAAGCAAGGGCTTACATTTTAAACCAGAAAAAAATAGTAAACTCACCTAGAAAAATCTCCCTTGGCCTCCTGTAGAAGAGAAAATTCAACATCAGCAAAACACACTAAGCCAGTGTTAGATGCTTTCAAGTACATTCTATCATCGTGACAGTTTCTCTACCGAATGAGGTGAGCTCAGCTTCCTGCAGCTATCATCCTATTTGCTGCAGGAATACAATTAAAATGGAATGTATACCTTTGCCATTTGAATATGAGACATGAAATTAGAAAGTTGTATACAAAGACAGGGATTCATAATGACAAAATGCACATTTCCACCTCTAAGCCCGGGTATGACATGTTCTAGTTTAAACATTCTAAATATGAACATGTCTCTGGATAGAACTATCCATTTCTAGGGCTGCTTTTTGTTTTAGTTTGTATTTTATGCTAGTTCCAAATTATACTGAAGACTCTGGAGGTAGGGACCAGGGAAACTTTAGCAAATCCAGGACAATGCCTTGAACATAGCAGTTGCTCAATAAATACTTGTTAAAGGAATAAAGAAATGGTATCATTTTAACGGACCTTGTCATTATTAAGCTAATACTCTGCCACATATATATTTTTGCAAAACCTAAAAAGCTTTTCCTTGTCTTTCGAGGGGGCAGAATATGATTTTTTGGGAACTGACTCTATTCACTTGGCTTTCTCCAGGGTGGCAGTACCAAAGAAAACGGGGTCAGTATATGATCTCAGTTTCTCCCAGGCTCAGGTTAAACACACAACTTCGCTTTACAGGGATTTGCTGTCTTAATGTTTTGAAATCCTACAAACCCCTGTTTATTGCTACGGTATCCATCCATGTCTCTATAGCTCTTTGTAGCTTGTGGCTAAAAAAAGGTAAGATGACAAGTAGTGAGTGATGCAGCTACTGGCCACGCCCTGTAAGCCTTATTTCTTTTCTTCTACGTATGGCTCTGGGACATGAAGAGGAGGAGAACGACTTACCTGTAAAATATAGGAGGCTAATTCAAACACCACTTCACTGTCAACGTCAATGAGCTCCTGAAAGGAACAAGCAACAAAGGAAGAGAGGTTTGGAATTGAACAACCACTTTTTTCTTCTTTTAAAATGACGGTTCTTCTTTGGGTGGATAACTCGAGCCCAGGAGTTTGAGACCAGCCTGGGCAACATGATGAGATCCCGTCTCTACAGAAAATGGAAAAATGAGCCAGGGAGGGTGGTGCACGCCTGCAGACGCAGCTGTTTTGAAGGCTGAGGAAGGAGGATCTCTTAGCCTCAGAGGTTGAGGTTGTAGTGAGCTGTGATAGCAGCAATGCACTCCAGCTTGGGTAATGGGGCGAGACCTGGGCTCAAAAAAAAAAAGCCTCCTTTTCTGAGGAATTTCTCAGAATCTCCAATACTCACTCATAGAACGTCTTGAGTCTCTGAGACCTTATTCAGTCCTAAACGCTCCCCACATCCTCTTTATTGCTCTAAGCCGGGATGGACTAGTGGACCTGGGCCTCCACGGTTATCTCAAAGGCCTCATCTTTAAGTCTTCTGAGAAATTAAGAGGTGCCCTGGGCTTCACCATTTTACAGACCTGTTTGTTCTTGTTATTAATCACGGTAATAGGAATGCTTGACAACCAAATGCATTTTATAAACTAAACTTCAGAACTTTATTGAAAGAAAGACTTTATTGAAAGGCTTTTTTTTGAAAGAAATGTTATAGTGGGATTGTGACTCTTTAAATAAAATGTAAAACAATACTTTCTCAGTTGTACTAGTCACATTTCTTTCATGTGCTCAGTAGTTCAGTGTTGCTACTGACTACCGCACTGTCAGCTCAGGTACAGAACATTTCTATCATTGTAGAAAGTTCTATTGGTCAGCACTGTTACAGAGTGTAAGTTTAAAAATGCTGTCTGGGTGCAGTGATGCAGGCCTGTAATCCCAGCACTGTGGGAGGTCAAGGTGGGCAGATCACAAGGTCAAGAGATCAAGACCATCCCGTCTCTACTAAAAATACAAAAATCAGCTGGGCACAGTGGCACATGCCTGTAATCCCAGCTACTTTGGAGGTTGAGGCAGGAGAATCACTTGAACCAGGGAGTCGGAGTTTGCAGTGAATTGAGATCATGCTACTATACTCTAGCCTGGGCAACAGAACGAGACTCAGCCTCAAAAAAAAAAAAAAATGTTTCTGCCTATTAGTTCTTCCCCCAAATACTTAATTGTGATCTAGAGACTTGGTCTTAAAAGCACTTAAACCACTCCTTGGTTTCTGAAAAAAAATTTTTTTTTCTCTCTTTTCATATTTATATTTTTGAAATATGTATTTCAGAATATTTATAGTTCATATATTTTTAAACAACTTTTTTCTTTTCTTTTCTTTTCTTTTTCTGGGCGGGGGACTGAGTCTCACCGTGTTGCCTAGGCTGGAGTACAGTGGTGCGATCTTGGCTTACTGCAACCCACCTTCCAGGTTCAAGTGATTCTCCTGCCTCAGCCTCCTGAGTAGCTGGGAATACAGGTGCACACCATGACATCTGGCTAATTTTTCTGTATTTAGTAGAGACAGGGTTTCACCAGGTTGGCCAGGCTGGTCTGGAACTCCTGGCCTCAGGTAATCTGCCTCCCTTGGCCTCCCAAAGCACTGGGATGATTATGGGCGTGAGCCACTGTGCCCAGCCAAACCAACTTTATTGAAGTATTTCTGAAACACCTCAAAAACTGCGTATGTTTAATGCAAACAGTTTGATGCATTTGGACAGATGCATATGCCCATGATACCAATATCAGAATCAAGGTAATAAGCAAACAAATCCATCACATCCACAGATTTCCATGTGTGTGTGTGTATGTACGGTAAAAACACTTAACTGGGTGTGGTGGCTCATGCCTGTAATCCCAGCACTTTGGGAGGTCAAGGTGGATGGATCACTTGTGCCCAGGAGTTTGAGGCCAACCTGGCCAACACGGTGAAACCCCATTTTTACTAAAAATACAAAAATCAGCCTGGCGTGGTGATGCCTGTAGTCCCAGCTACTTGGGACCCTGAGGTGGAAGAATCACCTGAGCCTGGGGAGGTTGAGGCTACGACGAGCCATAATCATGCCACTACACTCCAGCCTGGTGACAGAGAAAGACCTGCCTCAAGGTGGGGGGGGGGGGGGGACAAAAAAAACCACCAACAAAGCCACTATACATGGGTTTGTTAATAAACTTCTAAGTGCACATTACCCTCTCATTACACATAGTTCACATGTTAAAGACAAAGAGAAGCCTGGAGTTCATCAGCATGACAGAATAATAAACAACTTAATTGATATATTTCTGGTGTCAAGCTTAAGTTGAAATGTCCATCTTTATTTTTCTTTCCCTAATATCATTAGATCCCACAGTGGCTGACTGGAGGACAGAAAGTTAGAGGTAAGAGAGATTTAGAGACCAGCCAGCCTGACCCTGTGCTTTTACTGAGAATGGAATCCAAAAACATTAAGGGACTTTGCAAAACCACAGGGCCTTAATGGCACTTAAGGGATTGGGAACAAACCCCCAACTACTTGTCCAGTATGTGACCTCCCCTAAGACTTACATTTCCCCCCAAATCAATAGAGACTCAATTGCAGCCAACATATTCTTAGAATGATATCTATAATCCGAGTTTACTTAACAAGAGTTTTTCACTGGCATTACAAGCCAGACTCTGATTCATGGATTTTCTAATTATTTTTTGAGAGGTCCAGAACTGGCTCCTGCAATTTAAAACAATTCATTCAAGCACACCTGAATCTTCTGAAAGAGAGATATAATTCAGACTCCTTCAGGCCTGGGAATTTCAAAGACGGATACTAATATTTGCTCTGGAACCACCTTACAAGTGTGGGTTAAAAAAACTCATGAGGCCAGGCGTGGTGGCTCACTCCTGTAATCCCAGCACTTTGGGTGGCCAAGGTGGGTGGGTCACCTGAGGTGAGGTGGGCGGATCACCCGAGGCCTGGAGTTCCAGACCAGTCTGACCAACATGGTGAAACCCCATCTCTACTAAAAATACAAAATTAGCTGGGTGTGGTGGCACATGCCTGTAATCTCAGCTACTTGGGAGGCTGAGGCAGGAGAATTGCTTGAACCTGGGAGGCGGAGGTTGCAGTGAGCCACGATCGCACCACTGCACTCCAGCCTGAGCAACAAGAGCAAAACTCCATCCCCAAAAAAAGAACTCATGAGAGCCTAAGGAAGAAATTGGGGACAATAATTCCTTACGTTTAACCAGCTGAAAGAGCATTCTGGCGGCTGGAATTGATAGAGACTGTGAGTGCTGGGATGCGGAAGAATGTGTGGAACTGCAGTTCTGGGATTCGCAGCTCCCATCAGAATGTAAATCATTTAACAGTGTACAAATGGCTTCACGGAAACACGGTCCAGGGTTTCCACAATAGATGGTTTCTACTCTCACTGTGTTCATTTCCATTCCCACCTGAATGCCTTGGAGTGCACTTGCTAGTGTACTGCTGTATATACGCTTTTCTGTCAAACATTTACACCTACGTTACAGCCAATGGTCAACTGCGGGCTAATATTTAACGTCTGCTGAGAGGCTTATCTGATGTACAACTCAAAACCAACCATCAGAAAATAACACTTTTAAGTGCGAATGTAGCTTTCGGTTTGCCATTTGATTCATCTGCTAAATGAAAATGTCTATACCTGCGTAGAGGTGGGGGAAACAAAGAAAGGTCTTTTTATTTTATTTTACACAGCCCATTATGCGGTTCCAGGAGACTGTCTTTGGTGAACATTAACTGTAACGTAACTGTTATCCACAGGAAAGCTACTAAATGCAGCGTTAAACATCTAACCCGATTGATCCAAGCTCTCTCTCACTATAGTTGTTCTCAGGGTAAGTGAGAACTGGCACCTTTACTGTGGTGACTTTTCACCTGAAAAGTCTGACCTTGCCCATCTCCCAGTGAAGATATCAAAAACAAGGGGAGTTGAAATGTGGCCAGTGAGAGGGAAAATCATTAAAGAATGAGGTGCCCCAGACACTGCCCACCTTCACGAAATCTGTTGGGAAGAGTGGCGTGATTATTTCGGACCTCTCCTGTTTAACATGCGTTGAGTTCAAGGATCATTTCATTGGCTGTTCTCAGAGGACGCCACAAAGACGGAAAGGGTGTGGATAGGAACAGTCTAGGGTGGCAGGAAGACATATCCTGGCAGTCTTTGCCCAATTCCCCAGTGTCACTTGTTCATGATAGTTTTCCCCCTTGTACATCTCGCCCTTCCAGGTGACTTTATCCTTACGATGCTACCACAATGGAGCCGAGCTTTAGGGTGCAGCTCACTCTGCACATTTCCCATGGTACTTCAAAACCTGAAAGCCACGTTCCACACAGAGGAGTTATTAGATGTTTTCAGGGGTCTTCCTAGCAGAAATGTGCTCCCATATCACATTAAATAAATGACTCTCCCAGCCGGGCATGGTGGCTCATGCCTGTAATCCTAGCACTTTGGGAGGCCAAGGCGGGTGGATCATGAGGTCAAGAGATCAAGACTAACCTGGCTAACATGAAGAAACCTCGTTTCTCCTAAAAATACAAAAGTTAGCTGGGTGTGGTGGTGCGTGCCTGTAGTCCCAGCTACTTGGGAGGCTGAGGCAGGAGAATTGCTTGAAACTGGGATGTGGAGGTTGCAGTGGCTGAGGTCATGCCACTACACTCCAGCCTGGTGACAAAGCAAGATTCTGTCTCAAAAAAAAAAAAAAAAGACTCTCCCTTTTCCTGATCTGACTTCTCCAGCAGTCCAGAGGTGGCTTTTTATTTTTTTTTGAGACAGGATCTCACTGTGTCACCCAGGATGGAGTGCAGTGGTACAATCTCAGCTCACTGCAACCTCTGCCTTCTGGGTTCAAGCAATTCTCATGCCACAGCCTCCCAAGCAGCTAGGATTACAGGTGTGTGTCACCATGCCTGGCTAATGTTTGTATTTTTAATAGAGACAGGGTTTCACCATGTTGGCCAGGCTGGTTTCGAACTCCTGATTTCATGATCCGCCCACCTCGGCTTCCCAAAGTGCATGAGTCCCCACGCCTCACCAGAGGTGGCTTCTTTCATGGGTTTCTGCTCAAGCAGGGGAACTACACTGAAGGAGACCACAAAGAGGGTGTGAAAAATCCCGTTCTTTCCAGGGGCTCTAGGGTTTCCCCTTAACTAAGGACAAAATGGGATCATGGGAGGAGGAGCAGAAGAGGCTTCCAGGAGACTTGAGGGTGGCTTCCATCTGGCCTTATGCAGGGGCTGAGGTGTGACATTCCTCTGTGCTTATGCAATCCACAGCTCTGTGGTGAAGCCCCCCGGTGCTCTTACAGCCATCAGAGGAGGGGTTTCTGCAGGGCCCTACACTGAGCTGGAACTTTGCCTGGGAATCTTGTGCTGTCTGCGGGGCAGGGAATAACTTTACCTTGAGACTCTGGAGAAGCCCAGGGCGATGCTGGCAGGAGGGAATGCAATGTCTTTTGGTGACTGTGGCCACTGGGTGTACACTTTGGGCATCTGCTTTCCTTACTACTGAATAATGCATGCTGCTTCCTTTGATCTTTTGAGAAATAGTATAGAAAGACAAACTGTGACCATCTGCAGGTGTGTGCGTGCGCGTGTGCGGGTGTGCCCTGAGTAGGGGTGGGAAGGGCGGCCCCACTTCCTCCCACACCGTGTTGTTTTATCCCAGGTGACTGAACTGCCGAAGGAAGAGGCCTGAGGTCATCTGTCAGCAGTACCATGGCTAACAATATTCTCAGAAAGATTTTTATCCGAGGGTGTCCAAGTGTTCTAACAAGTAGCCCCGTGGGAACCCCAAACGGCAGGTGTTCTCCAAGAGTCCTGAGAGCCGGAGGACCTCTTTGCTCAGAGGAACTTGGTGGTGGTCTTTACACTTAACCAAGAATCTTAATGAAAAGCAGCCCACCACGGTCCGGAATTGCACGAATTCCAACTCTCATGTAAGACGAATGAGATAATTCCATGAGAAAATGTAATTGACAACCATATGGTAGGTTGAGAAGATTTTGACGAGGACAATCCTTGCAAAGTCCACTCAGAAGCACTGGCAGGGCTGGCCCGAGGGTTCTCCTAATGAATTCTCACCAGTTAACACCACGCTTATTCTTACCCACGAAACATCTAAAGATTATAGCGGCACGGCATTCTCCTGAAGATTATTTCTACTGTCTCCTGAAAGTCCCATATTCTGGTCTTAACCCCCCAATGCCTTGGGGACATGGACTAAACTACCTCACCTTGAGATTGTTTTTCCTTATCAGTAAAATGGGGATAACAATTTTCTTTCCAATTATTTTACTGGGTTTGGGGACGGATAAATGGCAAAGTGATTTGGAAACTATAAAACACACTACAAGTATTAGGTCTATATTATTTATTTCTGCTGACAACTGTCTGTAGATAATCTGAACTCCACAGTCTTGCCTTTGTTCTTCAGTATGTCTTAGCACTTACAGGAATCTTTACTAACATTTTCTTTTAAAATAGATGGGTAGTTCTGTGTGTGTGTGTGTGTGTGTGTGTGTGTGTGTGTGTACTGGTTACCATGTCTGTGATGGTGTATTTTACGTGTCAACTCGACAGGCTGAGTTGCCCAAATCATTCAAATCATTCATTCATTCGTTTATTTTTGAGACAGGGTCTTGCTCTGTTGCCCAGGCTGGAGGACAGCGACACCAGCTCAGCCGACTGCAACCTCCACCTCCTGGGTTCTAGCGATTCTCGTGCCTCAGCTTCGTGAGTAGCTGGGATTACAGGTGCCTATCACCACAACTGGCTAGTTGTTTGTATTTTAGTAGAGATGGGGGTTTTACCATGTTGCCCACACTTGTTTTGAACTCCTGGGCTCAAGTGATCCACTTGCCTTGGCCTCCCAAAATACTGGGATTACAGGTGTGAGCCACTTTGCCCGGCCCCAGGTTGCCCAGATTAAACAGTTTCTGGCTGTGTCTATTAGAGTGTTTCCGGATGAGATCAGCATCTGAATTGGGGGACTCAACAGGCCACCCTCCCCATTGTGGGTGGACATCACCCAATCTTTGAAGGCTTGAATAGAACAAAAGATGCAGGGTGGAGGAGCTCGCCCGTTTTCATTTTTCTTTCTTTTTGTCCCTCGCTTTTTGAGCTGGGAAATCACACCTCATCTTCTCTTGTCCTTGGACTGAGACTTATACCATTGGCCCCCTGGTTCTCAGGCCTTTGGACTCAGCCAGGGGACTAATACCACTGGCTTTCCCAGGTCTCCACTGCAGACAGCAGACTGTGGGATTTCTCAGCCCCCATGATCTTATGAGCCAACTCCTCATAATAAGTCTCTTTCTGTGTATCTGCATATATCCGATGGTTCTGTTCTCTGACTAATACACCGTATATCATGAAAGTGGGACACAATGCCCATATTTAGCCCAACTTGCTCCCTTCTTGCGGCTCTATCCCTCATTGCGCAACTCATCATGACTACGCAAAGCTCCCCCTGGGGCAAACAGGGGCTGTGGTGCAGGATGAGACTGATGCGATCTTGCACAATTCCTCATTCTTAGCCCTCTGCCAGTTTTTCAGCATCAAGTCACCTCATGTTTGTCTAATGATCTGAGAGGTGAATGGCACTCACGCTCAGCTGCGACCCTAATTCTGACCCACTGTGATTTCTCATGCTGTCCGCCCCACTGCATATAGCCCCTGTCAGGATCTCAAGGAATTGCTCTTTTGTTAATTTCTATTTGTAGAAAGATGACTTTTATGTATTTATTTTTGTCGAGACAGGCTCCTGCTTTGTTGCCTGGGATGGAATGCAGAGGCACCATCGTAATTTGCTGCAGCCTTGAACTTCTGGGCTCAAGTCATCCTCCTGCCTCAGCCTCCTGGGTAGTGGGGACCACAGGCACACGCCACCATGTCTAGCTGAATTTAATTTTTTTGAAGAGGGATCTCACTACGTTTCTCAGGCCGGTCTTGAACTCCTGGGCTCAAGTAATCCTCCTGTCTCGGCCTCCCAAAGCGTTGGAATTACAGGTGTGGGCTACTGTGCCTGGCCTGGGATCATTCGTTTAGAGGTCATGGGCATAGCCAAGGTGACAGATCCATGTAAGTTTGATTCTTGAAAGTTGAAAAAGAAGGTGTCTGTCTGTCCTCCTCTTATTCCCCCTCTGGCCTACAAGGGCATGTGCTAAACCAGCATCCATCAGATTAAGAGGAAAGGATAAGAGTTCTGTAAGTGTGAGGCTGATATTTATGTGGCCCTGTAGAATGGGATTCTGGCTTTTGGCTTGGTTCTCCCACCTACAGATGAGATGATGTCATCTGATCATTAGCAAAGCATGTTGACGTTACTGAATAAAAACCATTTATTTCAATATCAACAAGAATGATAGCATTTAGACCTAAACTAAATGTGGCCCAAGGATGATTAAACCACTCTTTTTTATTTTTATTTTTTAAGAGACAAAGTCTCTGTCATACAGGGTGGAGTGCGCCCTAGTGTGATCCTAGCTCACTGTAGCCTCGAACTCGTGGGCTCAAGTGTTCCTCCCATCTCAGCTTCCTAAGTGGTTGGGACTACAGGTGTGTGCCACCATGCCTGCCTAAGTAAATAAAAACATTTTATAGGCTAGGTGTGGTGGCTCATGCTTGTGATCCCAGCACTTTGGGAGGCTGAGGCAGGCGGATCACCTGAGGTTGAGGGTTTGAGACCGGCCTGACCAACATGGAGCAACCCCGTCCCTACAGAAAATACAGAATTAGCCAGGTGTGGTGGTGCGTGTGCCTGTAATCCCAGCTACTTGGGAGGCTGAGGCAGGAGAATCGCTGGAACCTGGGAGGTAAAGGTTGCGATAAGCCCAGATTGTGCTATTGTGCTCCAGCCTGGGCAACAAGAGAGGGAACTCCACCTAAAAAAAAAAAATTTTTTTTTTTTTGTAGAGTTTGGGTCTTGCTATGTTGCCCAGGCTGGTCTCAAACTCCTGGCCTCAAGCCAACTGCCTTGACTTCGCAAAGCGCGGGGATTATAGGTATGAGCCACCACGCTTGGCCAGGAGAGGCTCCCAGACCAATCTGGACAAGACCTGCACCCTCCCAAGAGCACCCATAAAGCAGAAATTTTAAGCCTTTTCCTTTATGTCTCAATTTGTTCTCAGTGCAACGTAGGCAACAAAACTTGGTGATTTCTCAGGAAATATGCAAATCCTTGCTCCCTGGGATTGGAAAGGAACCAACTAAACAGTGATTTTCTGAGCTATGTGCTGAGTACAGTGATAGGCCATGGAAGATGAGCTTAAAAATCTGCTCAGAAAAACGCTGGTACCAACTTCTCCTCCAGCTAAAGAAGCATATTTCAGTCCATCTCCAGATGGCAATCATGGTCCTGTTTCTTTGGTTATCACTGCTGGGGAAGGTTAGTGCTTAGATGAAGGGTAATTGAAATTTGATGAATGTACTTCAAGAGGGCAAGGCCAGCTGGGTGCGGTGGCCCACACCTGTAATCTCAGCACTTTAGGAGGCCAGGGAGAGAGGATCACTGGAGCCTTGGAGTTCGAGACCAGCCTGGGCAACATGGTGAAACCCTATCTCTAACAATACAAAACAAAGCAAAACACACACAAAAAATCCAAATTAGCCAGGTATGGTGGTGGGTGCCTGTAGTCCCAGCTTCTCAGGAGGCTGAGGCAGGAGAATAGCTTGAACCTGGGAGGCAGAGGCTGCAGTGAGCTGAGATTGTGCCACTGCACTCCAGCCTGGGTGACAGAGTGAGACTCCATCTCAAAAAAAAAAAAAAAAGTGCATAGCCTATCCCTTCAGGCCAGGACAAAGTTATACAGGTGAAATATTAAATTCCTGATGTGATCTCAGAGACCAAAATAGATGCCCCTTTATCAACTACGCCAGACACTAGGGTTAAGTTACCTACAAGTCAAGGGTTCAGGGCCAGCTGTCCTAGCGCATTTCTCAATTTCTGTGGCTAAACTCCCTACCAACAGGAGCTGTCAATGCTGGCTAACGACACAGACCTTTACAACTCTGACTTGACAGAGGGTGGCCTTACAAATATTCTCTTCTGAGGACCTACTGCAGACTTGAGGCCGTGTACGGAGGTTGCACACAAATTGTCTTTGTGGCCTGTAGCTCAGCTTGTAAGGTAAAAAGCCTCACATTCCACCTCTTTTTAATGCTAAAAGCCACCCCAGGAAGGAACTGGAGGTCCTAATATTAAGTGAAATAGGCATAGGCCAGGCACGGAAAGACCAAGTTCACATTTTCTCACTTATTTGTGGGAGCTAAAAATACAAACAAATGAACTTATGGAGACAGAGAGTAGAAGGATGGTTCCCAGAGGCTGGGAAGGGTAGTGGGGGTTGGGGAGATGGGGATGGTTAATGGGTACAAAAAAATACAAAGAATGGGTTGTTCCAAGTCTTTGCTATTGTGAACAGTGCCACAATAAACATATGCGTACATGTTTCTTTATAATAGAATGATTTATAATCCTCTGGATATATACCCAGTAATGGGATTGCTGGGTCAAATGGAATTTCTATTTCTAGATCCTTGAGGAGTCGCCACACTGTCTTCCACAATGGTTGAATTAATTTACACTCCCACCAACAGTGTAAAAGTGTTCCTATTTCTCCACATCCTCTCCAGCATCTATCTTCTGATTTTTTAATGATCGCCATTCTAACTGGTGTGAAATGGTATCTCAATGTAGTTTTGATTTACATCTCTCTAATGACCAGAGATGATGAGCATTTTTTCCATATGTTTGTTGGCTGCATAAATGTCTTCTTTTGAAAAGTGTCTGTTCATATCCTCCCCCCACTTTTTGATGGGGTTGTTTTTTTCTTGTAAATTTGGTTAAGTCCTTTGTAGATTCTGGATATTAGCCCTTTGCCAGATGGGTAGATTGCAGAAATGCACATGTACCCCAGAACTCAAAGTATAATAAAAAAATAGAAAGAATGAATAAGACCAAGTATTTGATAACACGACGGGATGACTGTAGTCAATAATGACTGAAATGTACATTTTAATATAACGAAATAGAACTGGATTGTTTGTAACACAAAGGATAAATGTTTGAGGAGGTGGATACCCCATCTGCCCTGATGTAGTTATTAAACATTGCATGCCTGAATCAAAATATCTCATGTACCCCATAAATATATGCACCTAGTATGTACCCACAAAAATTAAAAATTTAAGAAACCGAAACAAAAACGCCACCCAAAGTGAACATGGGACATATGTCACATATATGTCTACCTACTGCACACACACTTGACAGTCCTTCATAAGTATGGACACCTTTTCCCCAAACCTGCTGAAAGCATATGACTTTATTATATAATACAGACACCGAAAGGCGTAAAAACCTGCCCTTCCCCTCTTCAAGGAGGGCATCTTCAATCCACCCTGGAGACTTTCTCATCTCAGCTTGCAAACTGACACTGCCAACGAAGCCCTCCTTTCTCCTCATTAGCCAGCCTGGTGGCCTTCGGATGATACTGAAGGCGCATCCAGTCATTCTGACAGCCACTCACGCCAGCCAGCCTCAATCCAGGAACTATCAAAGTACTTTTCCGAAGAGGTCTTTCAATGTGAGTGCCAATTTTCCTTCCTCACTGAAGGTTTGAGTGTGAATAAGATTGAGAGCTAGTGATAAGATTTCTTGATTTCTAACTGTAAGATGTATAATTTGTGGAAACCTTTCTTTTAAAAAAATGAAACAGATTCTGTCATTTTATGACCTAGGTTTGCAAAGCTTTCAGACATCACGGTGATGACTAATTTTTGATGGTGGGTAATTTTCTTCTGTCAGTGCAGAACCTAGAATAGGCAGGATTCAATCCTGCAGCCTGAAGGTGCGAGAATCGCTGAGGGTCCACATCCCCTGACTCCGCTGCCTTCTGCAGGGGCTGATGGATGGGTGCCTTCAGCTGGATGTTGGAAGCCGTACTGGAAGAGGGAGAGGACCAGATGGAAAGGCATGGTGGAGAGCTATGCCGTCTCATCGGTCTCTTCCCAGGGAACACACAACATTCCAGGCAGACTTCCTGTGGGAGTTTCCCATGGGACAGGACACACACTTCTAAATGAGTTGTACCCACGCCTTAGCCAACGTGCTCTCCATCACCCATCTGTCCCGTTAGGGAGTTCAAGTGCATGAGAAACAGTGATGGACCATGTGGGAATCCCATTCCACATTTCCTCCTGCTCCACCTGAAGCACACAATGGCAACCCTGCTGTCCATGTCCACATTTTAATTTTCTGTAACTTGGATACATTTGACTACATTTTCCTGATCTACTGTAGAAAACAGGGGGATGGAAGAGAAGAGAAAGGGGGAGAAGTGTCCGCTGTGGCCACGCTGCTCACTGCTGGGATAGAGAAAGGAAGGTAGCAGGGCCTTGCCTCACCTTTCCGCTTCTAAAGAGATGAGAGGTTCGTTCTCTGAAGAAGAGCAGGAAGCAGGGATGAGGTGGACGGGAAGTGCAGGAATTACATGGACTTCTATACCCCGTGTGGAGACTATTCCCTCCTGATCTCTGGATGTGGGAGGCCGTGTCCCAGGCAGGAAGGGAAGGGTCTTCTCTGGAGAGAATGGGGAACCAGAGAGGAAAGACGTCCAGATGCTGAGACGCTGATATTCGGGGTTCCCCATGGAAAGAACCAGCTTGTGATGGGAGTCACGTCACAGGGACACCCACCGGGAGACCGTCCCACCCTAAACTGGAGCATCTGCTTAGTGTCTAAGTGCACCCCTCTTAAGTATGAAAGGACAGACCAGGGCCAGCAGACAACTGAGGAAGCCTCCTCCGAGAAAGAGAGACCAACATGAATAAACCGGAAAAGAAAGAGCTGGAAGGAAACACAATAACATGATAATTAATATTATCAGAGTGATGAGAGAGGATATATGTTCCTATAATAATAATAGCATAATATTACAAAAAATCAGAGAATATGAAGAAACTCTTGGAAAAAAAAAACAAACCATAATGGTAAAGGTTAGAAAGTCCAGAGAAGAGATAAAAGTAAATATTGACAGAGCCTCCCAGAAAGTAGAAAAAGAAGACAGAGGCAGTGGGAGAGACAGATATCAGGGTGGCAGGCCATGACCAGCATTTGATAAAGAGGAATTCCAGAAGGAGGAGGCACAGACAAGAGAGGAGAAGATGTCAAAGGAACACTCCAAAAAGAACCCCACAACTAAAACAGAACGCACGTCAGGTCTCCAGGCTAAAAGTGCTCACCATTGAACGCAGAGCACGGTAGATTTACAAAGACTCTTATCAGGGCACTCATCCTGAAATTTTGGATCAAAGGGAGCAAAAAGGAGCTCCTAAAGGATCCCATTGTTGGGGGTCACGAGGGGGTGTCACATCCAATGGATACGATGGTAGGCTTTTCCAGCGCAATGCCTTTGGTAGTCAGAGAGAAATCCTTTTTGTATATTTCTATATCCAAACTATTCATTAGATATGAAGGTAGAATAAAGACTTTTTCAGATATGCCAGGACCCAAACATTTTACTTCCCATATGCACCTTCTCTGGATTGACTGCAGGATGTTCTCCAGCAAAACAATGGTGCAAAACAAAAAACGGAAGACTCCGGATCTGGGAAACAGAGGACCCAATACAGAGCAAGGGAGAAGGAAAGACCCTGATGCGGATGGGGCATCCTGGGTTGAGACTGTGCATGAGATCAACTTCAGATTGGAGCAGGAGGCTGGAAGAGACTAAGAAGGAGATCCTGGAAAAACAACAGCAGTAGCAGCTGCCACGGCAACCAAAATCAAACCAAAGAGGAATGAGAACTACCCAATGTAGCTGGAAATTAATACTGGTAGACATCTGGGAATTTGTAGGAACTTTTTGGAGAAAAGTGAGGAGTATGTAGAAACTAAACAAGTAAAAGCAAGGCATGTATTCCCTTTGGGTAAAACAATGGTTTGTCTAAAAATGGAGCTGCAACCACAGGATACTACTTGGATTAGTCAAGATAATGTCATGCTGATGACTATGGCTTTAAGCCAGAATTGTACAATCATCATATTGAGAAAGCAGAAAAGGAAATAAAAAGTGGGTGGTTGTAATCTACATCTATCTTAATCTTCATCCATATTTTATTTACGTATTTATTTATTTTGAGGCAAGGTCTCGCTCTGTCCACCAGACTAGAGTGCAATTGTGTGATCTGGGCTCCTGGGCTCACTCCCACCTCCACCTTTGGGGTTCAGGCGATCCTCCCACCTCAGCCTCCAGGGGAGCTGGGACTACAGGCATGTGCCGCCACAGCTGGCTAATCTGTATGTTTTTTGTAGAGATGGGATCTCACTATGTTGCCCAGGCTGGTCTTGAACGCCTACGATCACGTAATCCTCTCGCCTCAGCCTCCCAAAGTGCTGGTATTACAGCTGTGAGCCACTGTGCCTGCCCATCTTCATGTATTTTAGCAGGAATTTAATAATCTAAAAATGAATAAATCAAGGAATAATGCCCTGTGTAATTATTTAGCTATATGGAGGCAAATACTAGAAGAAACAGCTAAAACTATTGCAAGGAGCAGGAGCTGCAGGGAGGAGGCCCATTGGTCATAATAAGCCTTGTAGAACCATTTGACTTTTAAATGATGTCATATAGTACTTTGATAGAAACAAATATTCATACTTTAAAAAGTGAATAATGTTGAACTTTGAGAAAGCAGAAATAAGACTTATTCTACCTGGGCAACTTAGATTTTTTTTTTTTTTTTGAGATAGAGTTTTGCTCTTGTTCCCCAGGCTGGAGTGCAATGGTCCAATCTCAGCTCACTGCAACCTCCACCTCCCAAGTTCAAGCGATTCTCTTGCCTCAGTCTCCTGAGTAGCTGGGATTACAGGCATGTGCCACCATGTCTGGCTAATTTTGTATTTTTAGTAGAGATGGGGATTCTCCATGTTGGTCAGGCTGGTCTTGAACTCCCAACCTCAGGTCATCTGTCCATTTCGGCCTCCCAAAGTGTTGGGATTACAGGTGTGAGCCACTTCACCCAGTGACAACTTAGATTTTAATATACAGTAGAAACCATTCCCCAAGAGACAGGGAGGGAGCTGAGGTTACACCCATGCTGGGTAAACCCAGGCCTCCGGGTAGCAGCATCAGGATGGGTTATCTGGGTCTAACACCACTCTCTGGGCTCTCCAAGGCCCCAAGAGCACCAGAGGGCCTTGTGGGTGGCACAAAGAGAATCACAGCCAAGAGAAAAAACTCGGGTCTAAATCCAACTAGCTAATCACATGCCTGGCATGGGACTAAGAACTTTGCAGGCTCTATCTCACTGAATCTTCCCAAGAAGGTTGTGGTTAGAGCCTCATAACATCCTTGCTCAATCAGAGAGGAAAAGGAATCTGGGAGATTTTACAGGAGGTTTCCACATTTAGACAGGGCTGGGAAAAGAACCCGGGCCTGCCCAACAGCAAAAGCTGAACTCTCATTCACTCAGCAGTGCCTTTCAGGACCTTTACACTGACATAGGTAACATGACTATGGCTTTAAGCCAGAATTGTATAATCACCATGTGGAGAAGTGGGAAAAGGAAATAAAATGTGGGTGGTTATAATCTACATCCATCTTTTTTTGAGACAAGGTCTCGTTCTGTCCACCAGGCTGGAGTGCAGTGATGAGATCTGGGGTCCTAGGCTCACCACAACCTCCACCTTTGGGGCTCAGGCAATCCTGATACACAGGCTATCAACCACCCCCCAGTTATTTGTCTCTGAGTCACTTAGCTTCTCTCTACCTACTTGCTCCTCTGGAAAGCTAGTGATTCTTACTCTATCTCATGCACAGACGCCGAGGCTTGAATATCATCATATATATATATAAAATTTAAAAATAAACTTTAGATGCTACTTTGTGCAAATGAAAATATTATTCTTGATCACGGGAGGGAGATGGAGGCCTTGGGATGCAACTTGGTCTCCTTTATCAACCTGAAAGAAGTTGGCTGAGCATGGTGGCTCATGCCTGTAATCCCAGCACTTTGGGAGGCGGAGGCGGGAGAATCACCTGAGGTTGGGAGTTCAGGACCAGCCTAACCAACACGGAGAAACCCCATCTCTACCAAAAACACAAATTTAGCTGGGCATGTGCATGCCTGTAATCCCAGCTACTCAGGAGGCTGAGGCAGGAGAACCACTCTGAACCCAGGAGGTGGAGGATGCGGTGAACTGAGATCGGGCCATTGCACTCCAGCCTGGGGAACAAGAGCAAAACTGCATCTCAAAAAAAAAAAAAAAAAAAAAGCAAAAAAGCGGTCCCTTGGTTATTTGTGCTCATTTGTGTGTGATGCCCAAAGAAAGATTTTGAGAAGAGAGAGCTGGGTTCTGGGGTGACATTCAGCATGTGGACTGATGCTGCCGCGACCTTGATCCTAAATATGGCCGGCTACAAAGGCATCATCCACTTACGGAATCTGTAGTATTTAGTTCTGACATTCATTCTTTTAAATTTCCCCGAATCCCAAAGTCCTCGGCATGCATGATGTTCAGAAGCCTTCAGGGCCAGCTCAGCATTTGGGACAAGACAGAACTGAACAACAACTCTCCCTTTTCCTAGGCATCTACCCAAGTAGGCTTTGGGGCAATTTTTACATGTCCTGCTGGAGAGTGATTTCGTGGGTTCAGCCTTCCCATTCATTTACTTCGCTGCCCAAGGCTGCCACCTAGTGGCGACCGCTCATCTTGCATTTCCGAACTTTGTTTCAAAGCGCTTTCACATTCATTTTTTAAAACACCACTCTTATAATCTGTATGCAAGCTCAGTATTAGTATTTCCAGTTTATAATGAGAAAATGGGATCTTAGAGAGAGGAAGAAATTTGCAAGTACCTGGAACTGCATTTGGTATCTTTTTCCCCCATTTGGCAAACCCCAAAATACCATCCCAGAGTGTGCTGGATTTGAGCCCAGTTTTAGCCCTGGCTCAGTAACTGTCCCGATATGAGGTCTTTTCACAGAACTGAATTTGATCATTACCAGGTCCTCTGTTATTCTGAATATTTTACTTGGTGGAACTATGCTGTGGAGTCATTCCAACTCGTGTGTGTGTTAAGGTTTAATGGGATTTTGCAATCCCCAAAGCCTGAGTTAAATTAAATTTTAAAATCCAGGCAGCGGCATCTCCCTAGACTCCTTTGAATCCATCCATCGAACACCTCACAGACAGGTGTACAAGGAGAACCTCCCTCCAGGGCACTCCATAGCCCGCCCATTCATTAGGTATGCGACCTTGCCTCATCTTTCTCATTGGGAAAAGAGGGATAAAAGGCAGCATCTATCTCTCGGGTTGATGGGTGCAGCAAACCGCCATGGCACATGTATACCTATGTAACAAACCTGCACCTTCTGCACATGTATCCCAGGACTTAAGTATAACAATAATAAAAAACACCTTTTAGAAAATGTAGGACATTCTGGATTTTACATTTATTTATTTTCTTAGTAATTATTTAATCTTCCATTAACGTCCTGATAACCAAAGGAAAATTTCTTACTGAGATCACAGAAATGGCTGAACCCACCAAATCTTCATTTGAAAGTTCTCTGTTTTGTCCATGTGGAATTTGCCCTGACTGAATACACTACCTCGAAATTCCTTATAGAACTCTTTTTTTTTTTTGAGACGGAGTTTCGCTCTTGTTACCCAGGCTGGAGTGCAATGGCGCGATCTCGGCTCACCGCAACCTCCGCCTCCTGGGTTCAGGCAATTCTCCTGCCTCAGCCTCCTGAATAGCTGAGATTACAGGCACGCACCACCACGCCCAGCTAATTTTTTGTATTTTTAGTAGAGACGGGGTTTCACCATGTTGACCAGTATGGTCTCGATCTCTTGACCTCGTGATCCACCCGCCTTGGCCTCTCAAAGTGCTGAGATTACAGGCGTGAGCGACCGCGCCCGGCCAGAACTCTTATTCTAACTAATCCTCACACTTCAGGACTTCAGACGAGTCCCTGACATATTACCCAGGTAAGAGGTGGAACTTAATCTGTGATTTCAGAAAAACGTCTGTCGACTTGCTTTCTGTGGCCCTACATTAATCAGCTGGTATGTACCTCAAACTCTTCTGCTTCTTGTTAATTAAATTTTTAGAATAAGGGGGAATTGTAGGTATAGTATTATTTGATTTACTTGAAGGTATAATGCATTTTGGCCTCCAAGTTAATTACTATCAATAAATTTACACAAAATTCACTCTCAAAAACAAAAATAAAGCACTGTCCGTCTCAAAAGGCATGAAGATTCAGTTACACAGTTCACACGGAGCACTCAGCGACAAGCCTACACATCTATTACTGTAAATGAGCAGTCCTAAGCAGGTATGACGGAGGCTGCATTCATGAGACGCTATGGGCAGGCTGCAGGCAGCCAGTGGAGTGGGTGTTTCCTTTTTAAAATGTTCTTTTAGGGCCTGGAGTGGTGGCTCACACCTGTAATCCCAGCACTTTGGGAGGCTAAGGTGGGTGGATCACCTGAGGTCAGGAGTTTGAGACCAGCCTAGACGACATGGCAAAACCCCATCTCTACTAAAATTACAAAAACTAGCCAGGTGTGGTGGTGCACAACTGTAATCCTAGTTACTCAGGGGGCTGAGGCAGGAGAATCACTTGAACGTGGGAGGCAGAGACTGCAGTGAGCCAAGCTTGTGACATTGCACTCCAGCCTGGGCGACTGAGCGAGACTGTCTCAGAAAACAAAGTTCTTTTAGTGGCAGTTCCTAACCTGGGTGGTATTCTACAAGTCTGTCTTTCCAGGGAGGTGGTCTGTGCTGGAAAGAGGTGCAGGCATTTTGGCTTATCCCACAAAAGGAGACAGACACTACGAGCTTATGGAGCAACTGGATACAGGACAAGAGGCTGGCGCTCTCAATCAGGAATCATCTCTTGAACGGACTTTTTTTCTAAAGAAGATATACAAATGGCCAATCAGCATGTGGAAATACGCTCCACATCACCAGTCATCAGGGAAATGCAAATCAAAACCGCAATGAGATATAGCTCACACCCATTGGGATGGCTATTAATTTAATAAAACCAAATAGAAAATAACAAATGTTGGCGAGGAAGTGGAGAAACTGGAGCCCCTGTGCCCTGCTGGGAGAAATGTAAAATGGTACAGCTGCTATGGAAAACAGCAGAGATGGCGCCTCAGAAAAGGAAAAGTAGAACTACCCTATGATCTGGCAATACCACTTATAGGTATATACCCCGAACAACTGGGAAGAGGGTCTCGAGGAGATATTTAGGCATCCATGTTTGTAACAGCACTATTCGTGATAGTCAAAAGGTAGACATAACCCGTGTCTTTTGATGGATGAATGGATTAACAAAAGGTGATCTACACATACTGAGAGGGGAGACCCCTCCCCATCTCCCTCCTTGCAGGCTTCCTCCCTCCAGTTGAGAAGGAGGGTAAAGAGTGATAAAATACCAAAGAACTGGAATCGTGGTCAAGCGACTTGCTAACGCCACTGACCAGGCGCTCACAAGGCCCAAGGACTGGGAAGATAACTCCCAGTCTATACTATCTATAAACCTTGCAGCGTTGCAAAGAACGTTATTCCTACCAGCCAGAGCCCGGCACTGGGTCACGTCCCCCACTACATGACCCAGACCCTCCTCCTGGAAACACCTCTGCTAATGATGTACTGCCTTTGTCTTGTCTTTGAAAGCCCCTCCCCTGCCTATTCCCTCATGCACTGCATATGATTTAGCAAATCAATAAAGCCAAAGACTGTGAGGTCAGCTACCCAGCCAATGGGCAATAACAGTTTCACCTCTGCTCCCCCTTCAGAGTTGTAAGCCCTTAAAAAGGGACAGAAGCTCCTTCTCAGGGAGCTCAGTGAATAAGGATGCAGCCTTCTGCAGCTCCTGGCCAAATAAAAAGCCACTTCCTTCCTCAGTTCAGTGTTCAAGAGGTTTGTTTCCCACTGCTCCTGCTATAATATAATGAAATATTATTTAACCTTAAAAAGGAAGGCGGCCAAGCATGGTGGCTCACATCTGTAATCCCAGCACTTTGGGAAGCCAAGGCAGGCAGATCACCTGAGCCCAGGAGTTTGAGACCAGCCTTGGCAACATGGCGAAACCCTGTCTCTACAAAGAAATAAAATTAGACGGGTATGGTGGTTCACACCTGTAGTCCCAGCTACTTAGAAGGCTGAGGTGGGAGGATCACTTAAGCCTGGGTTGCAGAAAGCCAAGATTGCCCCACTGAACTCTAGCCTGGATGACAGAGAGACCCTGTCTTAAAAATTTAAAAAGAAAAAGAAAAAAGAAGGAAATTGTAACACATATAACATGGATAAATCTTTTTTTTTTTAAAGACATAGGCTAGAGTGCAATGGCACCATCTTGGCTCTCTGCAAACTCCATCTCCTGGTTTCAAGTGATTCTCCTGCCTCAGCCTCCCCAGTAGCTGGGATTACAGGCTCCCACCACCATGTCTGGCTAATTTTTGTATTTTTAATAGAAATGAGGTTTCACCAAGTTGGCCAGGCTGGTCTCAAACTCCTGATCTCTGGTGATTCGCTGGCCTTGGCCTCCCAAAGTGCTGGGATTACAGGTGTGAGCCACTGTGCCCGGCCAGTATGGATGAACCTCGAGTCCATTATGCTACGTAAAGTAAGCCAGATACAAAAGGACAAATACTACATGATTCCACTTATGTGGAGTACTAGAGTGGTTACATTCATAGAGACAAAAGTAGTGGTTGCCGGGGCTGAGGACAGCGGGGAAGGGGAGTCATTTATTGAGTACAGAGTTTCAGTTTTGCAGATGAAAAGAGTTCCTGGGTAGATGACGATGTGACAGATGTACAACATTGTGAATGTCCTGAATGCCACTGATCTGTACACTTAAAAATGGTCGAGACCACGAATTGAGGTCAGTGTATAATGCCGAGTGAACGGAGCCCCAATTCTCACAAGTCACCGCTAAAGAACTTACTCATGTAACTGAATACCATCTGTCCCCCCAAAACTTATGGAAATATAAAAAAATTGTAAAAATGTTTAAGAGAGTAAATTTATATGCATTTTACAATTTTTTTAAAAAAGAAAGAAACTGTCTCACTGAAAGTGACAAGAGCATCCCTTTGAAAGATGCCGCTAGACCATCAAAAAAGAGTCAAATACACACATATTTGGTTATAAGAAGCTCATTCATACTGAGAGACCTAAGTCGACTGGTATGCTTATCATACTTGTCTAACTTTTTCCCCTTTGTCTCAGTTGACAAAGAAAACTTTAAAATCAGGCCGGGCGCAGTGGCTCACGCCTGTAATCCCAGCACTTTGGGAGACCGAGGCGGGTGGATCACGAGGTAAAGAGATCGAGACCATCCTGGTCAACATGGTGAAACCCTGTCTCTACTAAAAATACAAAAAATTAGCTGGGCACGGTGGCACGTGCCTGTAGTCCCAACTACTCGGGAGGCTGAGGCAGGAGAATTGCCTGAAGCCAGGAGGCGGAGGTTGCGGTGAGCCGAGATCGCGCCATTGCACTCCAGCCTGGGTAACAAGAGCGAAACTCCATCTCAAAAAGAAAAAAAAAAAGAAAAGAAAACTTTAAAATCAGAAGATGTTTAAAATAAACTTAGGAAACATCTCCACAGAGCCAGAAACAGCCACAGATCAAAGGAATCTCATTATTAAATGGCGTCGTTAGCTTCATAACATTCCATTCATGTATAGTAAGTGATTCATAAATGAGTTCTAATCAGTGAAATGGCCTAAGGGGCAGCACTTTGGAATTGTCAGCTTCAAATGATCCTTTTGGATTTCAGTGGGAAACTGAGGGAGGAGGGAGTTCCTACCTTGTAGATGCAGGACTTCGCGTTCAGAAAGAAAAGCTCAATGGTAGCATTATCCTTCAGGTACGAAATGCTTTCTATATAGAACCTGAAAGAGAAAAACGATGCATGAACCACAGAAACAGCAGGTGCAGAAAACACGGTGCTCTCTTGAGCTCCATGACGTGCAGTGAAAGCTGAAACTCCCCGTCCTAAATAAACAAAGGAAAATGTATCATCAGTGGTTTTTCTGTGATCCCCTGTGGAAGACAAACAGTGTTTTTTGAGTTGTGATAGTGGCTTAGGTCTGTCATGCCCTGATGGGGCTCATCATAGCCAAATAATCAGGCCTGCCACCAACCTGTAACAGCAGGTTCTAAAACAGACCTTCTACTTTCTTTGTCCTTTTTGCTTTCTAATTTTATATAATTAATTTGTTATTTGTTTTTTATCACATTTCTTGTCTTTTCTAAACTGTCATTGAGTTGGATTTTCTTTACTTTTATTTTATTTTTTTTAAGAGAGACAGGGTCTTGCTCTGTTGCTCAGGCTGGAGGGCAGTGGTGTGATCATGGCTCACTGTAGCCTCAACCTCCTGGGCTCAAGCAATCTTCCTGCCTCAGCTTCCTGAGTAGCTGAGACTACAGGTGCATACCACCACATTCGGCTTTTTTTTGGGTTGTAGAGATGGAGTCTGGCTTTGTTGCTCAGGCTAGGCTCAAATCATCTGCCCACCTCAGCTTCCCAAAATGCTGAGGTTATAGATGTGAGCCACTGATGGGGACTAGGGAAGGGATAGCAGAAGGTAGGGGGACTGGGGACCGAAAGCATTAGGAGAAATACCTAATGTAGATGATGGGGTGATGGATACGGCAAACCACCATGGCACGTTTACCTATGTAACAAACCTGCACATTCTGCACATCTACCCCAGAACTTAAAGTATAATGAATAAATTTAAAAAGAAAAAGAGAGATAATTTCTTCGGCCTAATCACAGCTTTCTTTGAAATGGTTCCTACTACTCCCAAAGGTGGTGAATTGTGATTTGATTTCTGTACATTTGGTGAGCTGTGCTAAGCTGAGTGATATTAATGCATATTAAGCCAAATGAGAACTGGATTTCATCTGGAGCTTACAGACTTTTTTTTCAAGATGAAACATGCTGACATTATATAAGTTTACACTAAATGTGCCTTTATAATATTGACTTTGGAGTTTATTAAATTTTTTATTTTATTTATTTATTTATTTATTTTTGAGACGGAGTTTCACTCTTGTTACCCAGGCTGGAGTGCAATGGCGCTATCTCGGCTCACCGCAACCTCCGCCTTCTGGGTTCAGGCAATTCTCCTGCCTCAGCCTCCTGAGTAGCTGGGATTACAGGCACGCGCCACCATGCCCAGCTAATTTTTTTTTTTTTTTTGTATTTTTAGTAGAGACGGGGTTTCACCATGTTGACCAGGTTGGTCTCGATCTCTTGACCTCGTGATCCACCCGCCTCGGCCTCCCAAAGAGCTGGGATTACAGGTGTGAGCCACCGCGCCGACAATGCACTTGTACCGTCTAATGACGAGCTGCACTGAAGGATGAGGAATTGAGGCGAGGAGGGAGAAATGTTGAAATGCAGCATCCGGGAGGGAAGAAGGTTCTGAGCTGGTGTGACAACGCTTAGGGTGGGTTAGGAGGGTGCTGAGGACCTGGGGCTCCTGGAAACCGGGTTTACCAAGAAGAGGCAGAAGGTGAGGGAGGTGAAATGGGAAGAAACAAGTACTAGTTTTCTAGAAGTGCATTAAGAGCTGATGGCCAGAATCCTCTGGAGGGAGTCAGAGAGCAGCGGTGGAGTCCCCAGCTCTGTGTGACTTAGGGCAAGCCACATCACCTTGCTGGACTTCTGTTTTTCAGACTGTGAAAGAAGTGGATCTCTAAGAACCCCACTGGTTTTTAAATATTAGAAACGAACTCCAATTTAAACAACAGCAGCGGCAAAAACAAGAAGCCAACGTCCTACAAGGCAAACAAATGATGCCTTTAGCTCTCTAAGTTCTATTTGTAGTAATTCATTAAAATGACTTCTAATCAGTGTAATCACCTAAGGGGCAACAACTTGGAATTTCCAGGTTCAAATGATACTTTTAGATTCCAGCAGGAAATGGAAGAGGAGGAGAGTTTCTACATTGTAGATGCAGGACTTCATGTGTCTTTTCAGAAAGGAAAGCTAGAATGTACCATTACCCTTCAGGTATGGTCAAAGAGAAAAGGATTTATCCATAATTGGCTGGGTACAGGGAATCCCAACGCCTTGTGAGACTGAGGGGGTGGGACCACCTGAGATCAAGAGTTCGAAACCAGCCTGGCTAACAGCCAAGATTGAGCTGTTGCACTCCAGCCTGGGCAACAAGAGCAAAACTCTCTCTCAAAAATAAATAAACTTACATCCTTTGCAAAATGCCTCTGGCAAAGGGTCGTCAGAATAACAAAAGAAACTAAAGGAAGGAAAATAAGGAAAGGGAGTAAAGGGACAGAAAGGGGAGGGAAGGAAGAGAGAAAGCAACCCTAATCCCAGAATATTAACAGAGACCTCCTGAAGTTGACAGCTGCCTTCATACTCTAATGATGATTTTGAGTCTAAATTCATATAGGGTCTGAAATAACATACTTTTCAAAGTAATGCCATATGTTTCTTTAAAAAAATCTCATTTGCCTTAGTTCTAGAGAATTAAAGAGTAAAGACATCCTGTCTCCTCCACCCTAATTTCCACCTGAATAAAAAATTAACAGAATATAACACTTCCCTTTTCAACTCTAAAAGGAAATAAAACTGAAACAAGGTGGCTAATCCTGCATCTTTGTGACCGCGTTAATTCCACCAAGCTCTATGTTGTCTGGCCATAAAAGGGGCAGAGAAGGCACAGGAAACAACACGCATATTCTGAGATGAAGAAAGAAACCACCTCCTCTCGACAGAAGTGGAAAGCAGTTTCCGGTTAACTTTTATCACCAAGATGACAGGCTGGAAAACCCTGTGAGTTCCCGGCCTGTCATATCATTGTTCTGTTAGGGGAGGGTATTGAGCTCGGCCAAACTTTCTCTCCACGCCAGGGAACAGCCGGGCGGGGTGGCTCACGCCTGTAATCCCAGCACTTTGGGAGGCTGAGGAGGGTGGATCACGAGGTCAAGAGATCGAGACCATCCTGGTCAACATGGTGAAACCCTGTCTCTACTAAAAATACAAAAAATTAGCTGGGCACGGTGGTGAGTGCCTGTAGTCCCACTACTCAGGAGGCTGAGACAGGAGAATTGCCTGAACCCAGGAGCAGAGGTTGCACCATTGCACTCCAGCCTGGGTAACAAGAACGAAACTCCATCTCAAAAAAAAAAAAAAAAAAAAATGTCTGCAGAGAAAGAGCTCAGACATCTCCACCTGCATTCCCAGGGAGGCACGGTGCACGCTGGGGTACCAGGACAAGAGCCTTCTGGGGAGATGGGGAGGGCTCATGGTTTGGATTCAAAGTCAAACTTTTTTTCTTTTTTTTTTTTTGAGATGGGGTCTTGCTCTGTCACTCAGGCTGGAGGGCAATGTGCAATCACACCTCACTGCAGCCTAGACCTCCTGGGCTCAAGTGATCCTTTTGCCTCAGCCTCCCAAATAGCTGGGACTACAGGTATAAGCCACCTTGCTGACTAATTTTTTATTTTCTGTCAGGGGATGGGGTCTCTATGTTGCTTAGGCTGGTCTTGAACTCCTGAGCTCAAGTAATATTCCCACCTTGACCTCCTAAAGTACTGGGATTACAGGCCAGCCTCTTCTTCTTCTTCTTCTTTTAAAATCCTGTTTTTGACTGGGCGTAGTGGCTCATGCCTGTAATCCTAGCATTTTGGGAGGCTGAAGCAGGCAGATCACTTGAGGTCAGGAGTTCGAGGCCAGCCTAGTCAACATGGCGAAACCTTGTCTCTACTAAAAATACAAAAATTAGCTGGGCGTGGTGGTGGCTGTCTGTAATCCCAGCTACTTGGGAGGCTAAGGCAGGAGAATCACTTGAACTCAGGAGGCAGAGGCTGCAGTCAGCTGAGATTGCACCACTGCACTCTAGCCTGGGTGACAGAGCAAGACTCTGTCTAAAAAAAAAAAAAAAAAAAAAGGTGGGTTCTTTTTCTGATTTTTCAGGAGAGCCTCAGCAGTAGGTGGCGATGTTGCATTTCCTTAATTATCAGCGTAGGGCAGGGAGTGCTTCCAGGGTTCACAAAGAACATTCCAGGTCTCTGGGTAACCAGGGAAATGAAGGCTGTGTCTCAGATTCAGAGGGTCTGCACGGGCAGTTCCGAGTCTATGTATTAACCATGTCTTTATGATGCTTGGACATCTGTGGCCCTGCTGGGCCTGGAGGGACTGCCGGGGCTGGGGTTAGCCATTTTCCGGAAAGCAAACTTCCACATGTCACCCTGGATCCAGGGTCCCCTCTTCCTCCACCTCTCAGCTCTCACACCCAGGGCCACTATTCCCCTACCCCCACCACCCTGGGACACACCACCAGACAACCAGGGGCAGCCCCCATGCTGCAGAGCCCACTGAAATTATGTAAACTAGCCAATCCCAAGCCTGCTCTCCTGGCCTCGCCCATTCCTCCCCACAGAAACCACAAAAAAGGCTCTTGCCCAATTGTTCCCTGGCTCCCCTGCCTCCTGACTAACCCCGGTGCCTCCCATGTGGCCCCACGTGGCTTGGTGCTGCCCCTCCTCCCAGAAATGAGTGACAATCTTTTCAACGTCCGTCTTCTCCTCATCTGCTGACCTCACCCCAGCTGAATCATAATCAGAACCACACTTTAAACTGTTTTTTGGGGCACATTTAGCAGGACTGAATCTTAGGGCATCCATCTGAGTTGAAAGGAACACTGGATGGACCGCAGACCTCGCTGAGGACTCCTGAACTCCACAAGCAACCTTCCACCCAAGCGAGCCCAGATGACCCGGACCCGAGAATATTTTTATCAGAGAGCCTGAAGGAGAAATAAGTAGGTGCTCTGTGTTTGTGTTTGAGCTTATTAAATATTAAACAGCCTCTGAAGCCTCGGGGGGTCCTGTGCCCTTCTTTGACATGTGAAAGCCTCTGATTGCTACAGACTGAACGCTGCCCGGTCAGATGGCAAGGGCCCAGCCAGATGACATCAGCCAGGTCTCCTCCTCCAACCCCTCCTGCTCTCCCTTCCCTGTTCCCATCCAACCCTGGGCACTTGGGAATCACTGAATATTTACAGCAAGTGTTAATTAAATGGACCAGTGATTTCATTTTGTAATCAACACAAATGTCACATTTGAAATGCCTACTCTGGGTGGCAAATAAGAGCCACGATAATGAGTGCAGTAGCTGTGAGTTTCTGCAGCCAAAGCTCTGATGCTTAGAATCTCGACGGCTCTAAAATCTTAACTGGGACACCCAGCTGAAATATAGCAAGTTCTGGTTAGCAGGAACCTCATTTTAGATCCATGCCATCGTTATTGCGAGCGACAGGAAGGAGCAGCTGCTGTCTCCGCCAGCCGGGGAAGACACCAAGAATCCGGGCCATGGACTTGGCTGAAAATCTTTCCTCCCCGATCAGGCTTCTCCTCTCTTATTTTTCTGCTGCTTGTTTCAGTTGATTGTCTGTGAAGCTCAAAAGTTTGAAGAGGCATATCTAATCTCTGTTTATTTTCTTATAAGGAGTTTAGATGATCAGAGCTACAGGGACACTTGGTAGAAGAATAAACAATTAAAGAATAGTCCAGGCATGAAGGCTTCATTCTGAGCACAGTGTTGTGCCCATATAAAGACCCCCCTCAACACGCACACGCGACATAGACTTCCTTGGGTGTGTATATTTTCCTTCTATTTTTTCTTGACCTATTTCTAAAGCTTACCTGATGAACGATATCAGAGAGACATTGTTCCCAAGCCTTATGGCACTAAATGATGGTTTGCAGTTGAATGTGGTCTTGGTCATATATTGACCACTGGCTGCTTATAAAATGTGTTTGTGGGAGGAGGGGTGTGGTGAGGGGAGTGGGAAGAGGTGAGGCTGGACAGGAGGGCAGAAGTCACATCATACGAGATACACTAAAAATATCCTTTTTGGGGGATAATGGGAAGCTGGAAAAAAATGATGGGCAAGGATCAGATGAGAATTCTAGAAAGATGCTCAGTGTCTTCATATGGGGGAGTTTGGAAGGAATCAAGATCAGACGCAGAGATGAAGGAGGAGATCTTGAGTCCAGGAGAAGTTTACGGAAGCCCTAATTAGGTATTAGGCTGAGTATGGAGAGTAAGGGATGGATATGGAGCCGTTTAAAATGCAGGAATAAAAGGGAGTTCTGACTGACAGATCAGGAGGCGGCAGGTGGGAGGGAGCAGTGAGGTCAAAGTTGACTCCCAAGTCTCTGGCTTGGGGGGCTGCATGGGTGGTGGTGCCCATCGCAAAGACAAGGAGCCGACACCAAAAGGGGAGCAAATTTAGAGGCAAAAAGACGATGATGTCATTAAATTCTGGTTGCATCTGTGCAGAAATGCCAATCAGCAGAGACGGCCTGGAGCTCGGGAGAGAGGTCAGGACTGGGGCAGAGGATGAAGAGTCTCCAGCAGAGACTGCGTTGGCAGCCGTGAGTGGGGGTGAAATCACACCCAGGGAAGGTGCAGGGAGAGACCACAAGCAAGACACAACCTCGTGGACACCAGGGCTCAAGGGACAGCAGAGCAGAGCAGGGAACCTGCCCGGAGCCAGGGACAGAGGGGACAAACAGGAGGAGGCCCAGGAGAGTGCAGTGCCACAGAGCCGGGGAAACAAGGGGAGCACGTTCGATTGAGGCCAGGGCCACAGAGGCCACTTTGGAGCAGGGCAGAAGCACAGCCAGGGAACCAGGGGCAAGAGACCTCTAGTGACCAGGGGAAGATGGTGCCAGAAGCTGGATGACCATGGAATGAGGAAGGAGAGGCCTGTGGGGCCCATTTCTCAGCCACTGCTGTGAGCAAAGCAGAAGGGGCAGCAGAGGGTACTGGCTGGAGGCGGCTGTGCGTCACAGAGGGTGTTTATTTGGTTAGATTGGGAGGTGGTCATGAAGGGGAGGAATCCATGGAGAAGGAGATGCTTAAGATAGAGAAAAAAAGAGGAAAGACTCTAGGGAAAAGCTCAGTGAGGTGGCAGAAGGGGCTGGAATTGAGGCCCACGTGGATGGGTGAGTGCTGGCTGATGGGCTAAGGGTCTTCCTCTGAGATGCTCATGCTTTTGTGTGTGTGTGTGTGTGCAGTGTGTGGGCTGGGAGGCCACAAAAACACAATTAAAGATACAATTAAGTTTGTGGGTAAAGAAGTAGGACTAGGAGCTCCCTGGTGCTGGCTTTTGTTTTCTCTGCAGAAACATAAGCAGGACCATTGTCTGAGAGCAAAAGCCTTGAGTATCTGGAGCCTGCAGCAAGAGGTAAAACCGGAATGGGGAACAGAGATCCTGAGCAGGCACCCCGGGCAGAACTAGCTAGAAACACTGATGATCTGTGTGGGATTCATCACGATGACCATGAACCAACCTGAAGTTGCGTGAACCTTTTCCTGACCACACTCAGAAGCTCATGGGTAGAAATAAAAGGTGTGTGTGTGGCAGGACCTGTCCAACCCTGGGAGGATGTGTGTGTGAGAGAGAGAGAGAAAGGGAGAGACAGAGTGTGAGCAGTAAAGGAAGTTGTGGTCCAGGGCCAAGAAGTGGCTGGAAGGGTGCACTGAATTGGGGGGGAAAAAAAAATAGAACAGGCAGGGCTGATAGGATCTCAGAAGCTGGAGGAAATGGATGTGAAATTGCCTAAGAACAGGGTTTATCAGTTTTGTTCACTGCTCTGTCCTTGGCTCCTAGAGCAGTGTTTCTACCAAGGGACATCTCAAGGGACATCTGTGAGGCCATAATGAAGGCGTGGATAATGGTGCAGAAATGGCGCAGGGGGAGCGATGAGAAAGCTGCTGTACTCCGCAGCTGGGATGATGGTGAACTTGGGCTTGTGTCGGGGGTGACACAGCTCAGGGTGATGACAAGGTGCAAGTGGACCCTGGAGTTTTCTTTCTAGGAGAGGGAAGAGCGCAGTTCAACAAAGCACCCTTCCCGTGGGTGTCCACTGCATCTGAAAATGCAGAAAATGGCAAGACTCTCTTAAGTGGGACCAACAGCAGAGGTTTCGGCTCCTGAAAATCCTTGCTTTGCCATTTGAGATGGCTCTTCCTCCTCCAGTGTGGCATTTCCAAGAGATCCAGCGTATCCCCTCAGAGTGGCAGCCTGCCAAGACCTGTGACTGTGGTTGTCCCTGTGCGGGGGCGCTCTGCCAGGGGAGCTCTGGGTTGGGTAGTGCTGGAACCAGGCTGGAACCAGGCGGGCTCTGTCCCAGGTGCTGGTGTGCGCCTGTCCTGAACACCAGCTCTGCAGGCAGACACTGGGTCTGCAAAGTGTGGGTGACGAGGAAGGCTGGGGTCACCGCCTTTGACTTGGCTGCTCCTGGCCTGCCTGCAGAGGGAGCAGTGGAGATCACTGGCCTGCAGTGGGGGTGTCACTTTTCCCCTGTGTAGACGGATGCTATGCAGTGGGGGAGGGCAGACATAACCGAACAAATGACATCTCATCTCGCCTCCGTAACTTATTAGCCATCCTGGGGAAGAATTTATGGACCATTCCTGGCTCTCATCTCCTTCTCTTTAATTAGGAATAATCAGACCTGCTTCAAGGGTTGCTGCAAAGATTAACAATCACCCTTCGCAATGGGCAGGTGATGAGCAATGGATAGTGCCTGTCTCTCCAACCTTTATCCTTTTTGGGTAATTATTATTATTGAGATGGAGTCTCACTCTGTCACCCAGTCTGGAGTGCAGTGTCGCAATCTCGGCTCACTGTAACTTCCCTTCCACCTCCCAGGTTCAAGTGATTCTCCTGCCTCAGCCTCCCAAGTAGCTGAGACTACAGGCACGTGCCACCATGCCCGGGTAATCTTTGCATTTTTAGTAGGGAAGGGTTTTCACCACGTTGGCCAGGCTGGTCTTCACCTCCTGACTTCGGGTGATCCGCCCACCTTGGCCTCCCAAAGTGCTGGAATTACAGGTGTGAGCCACCACGCCCAGCCTACCATGGCTCTCTTTTATCAGGTGCTTCGATTCTGCTTTGCCATCTGGACATGTGGTATGTAGATCTAATATATAGACATTTATACCAAAGGAGAAAGGATTTGAGGAACCTCAGAGTCAGACTGCATCAAGATACACAGGTGTCACGACTGGAGTGTGGAGGCTGCTCAGAGCCTAACCATGCTGCTGTTTAGAAACACACAGGAAAGGTACCAGCTGGACAGAAGCTCTTTTATGGACTGAAGCCTATTCCAAGTTCTGGGCTTTTGACGAAGATGATTCTCCTACCTCTCCTTTGGAGAAAACTGCCTGTGAGCATCCCTAGGCAGGTGTCAGGTTATAAACAGAGAATACTTCCCAGGATGAAAAGCAAGGTAAAAAGATGAAATTAATTTATGTAGAGAATCTGCCTCCTCTCTTGGAGAAAACAGAATGACTGTTTTTTTTTTGTTACTACACTGTTCGACTAGCTGAGAAGTGAGAACTCAAGATAGTGAGGGTGCCAGGATCCTCTGTGGCTGCGACCCTGGTGACACCCTCCACCCTACCCTTGGAGGCTGCTGCAATAGGTTGACTGACAGGTGAGGGCCTGAGTTCAGGTAACAAAGAGGAGAGGGCAGTGCAGAGGGAGATTTTGTAAGCAGCAGCAGAATTAATGCACACAAAAATTCTAGGTTGGTTTTTGCTGGATACAAAATAAAAACAAAAAAAATATCTAGGTTGGGAGGCCAAGGCGGGTGGATCACCTGAGGTCAGTTCAAGACCAGCCTGACCAACATGGTGAAACCCCATCTCTACTGAAAATACAAAAAGTAGCTGGGTGTGGTGGTAGGCACGTGTGATCCTAGCTACTTGGGAGACTGAGGCAGGATAATCGGTTGAACCCAGGAGGCGGAGGTTGCAGTGAGCTAAGATTGCACCCCTGCACTCCAGCCTGGGCAACAGAGTGAGACTCCATCTCAAAAAAACAAACAAACAAATAAGCAACCAAAATTCAAGGAAGAGGAAAGACTTCAAGATGTGCAGCCTGTGTGACTGAGTGGATGAGGATGCCATAGATTTGATGAGACCGTGGAAGGTTAAGGGAGGAGACAGAAGATAATGAATTTGGCTTTGGATCTGCTGAGTTTGAAGTACTCCAGTGGGGCTCTGCAGGAGGCAACTGGAATGTGACACCTTCCAGAAAGATCTGCTTTCACAGGAGCTGGAGGAGGAGCAGCGTTCTGCTAGATGGTGTGTATAACAGCATAATGGAGAATGGCTGTCCCTAAATGCAGATTCGGAAATTTTCCTCTCTAATGAGTGTTCTGTGAGGTTCCTGCTTTGTCCAACTAGGAAAAAGGGTGGTGATGGTGGAAGCATCTAGGATGGCTGTGGATCAGAAGTGGATGCTGTATCTGGGTCTTCAGCCATCCGGTTCCCTGATTCTCTCTATTGCTAGCACCAATTTTGCCTCTGCAATGCTGGGCTACCTGCTTTCATGCAGAGAAGACAGGCTTGGAGTGATTTGGAAAGATCTGTGTATCTCAGAGACCGATACTTCCACCATCAATGTCAAGGTGCCCCAAGCTCTCCTGCAAGGACCCCCACAAATAACTCAGACACTTGGAAAAAACACCTACTATGCAGCCAAGACCAGGATTTCCTCTTCTTGGCTCACATTGGTGAAAACCACCAGGGAGGCAGGGAGTGCCTGATATATGGTAAATGCACTCACCCACCTGGGATAACAGATTAACGACCTGCTTCCATGCGACAGAAGTCCTGCCTGATACCACCTGCCCCTCCCAGCAGAATTGTTACTCTTTGCTTCATATAGTTGCTTTTCCATTAATCTGAGAAACTGTATACACCATTACAGAGAATATGGCATTGAAATCATTCCCATCAGTAATGGAAATAGCTAAGATGAGACTGGAGATGTTCACAGCTGTTAAACAAATCAAAAACGCATTAAGCTCAAGTTGAAATTTACTCTGCCAGCTGAGGAAAAGCCATACACTTGAGCCTGTTAAGTGGACCCTTTAACTTTTGTTTTAAGTTCTTCTGATGCCTTGTGTGGCTTAAGGATGGCTATGTGTGGAACTGCATTCCTGATCATGCTCTTTAGGAATGACAGAATTGCCTATCATTTGTGTCTCGCTCTTGAATTTTTTTAGCATATTTTAAAGAACAGGGTGTACAGGCTGGGCACAGGTATTAGAGTCCATGTAAAGACGAGGCATCAGGACCTCAATGCTTCTGTAACTGTGTTGCAGTCAAGGTTCTGGACAGAAAGAACCTGGTGGCTTCATAGACTGGGTGTTTAGGAGCTGCTGGATTGAGGGCTCAGATTCTGACTTTGCTACCCAATCAGACTGCCCCTGAACCCCCGACCTTCCCAGCCTCTGGCTTCTCACAACCTTTTGCAAACAGAAGTTACAAGTCCGCTGTCTTCATAAACCTGCTGCAAATATTAACTCTTTAAATCACTATATCCCACAAGTAGTTCCCTTTGCAAGCACAACATTTCTTAGACTAGATTGATGAATAGAAAAATGCCCATTGTCTCTGCTATGTTATTAAGCTGTATCCTCCCTTGCCAGGAAATGCATATGGGCTTGTGGTTTGCTGCTGGGTTTTGACTACTCCTATTTGGGATAAACTCCCCACGTTGCAAGAGATTCAAGTGGCATCCCTTCTAAAAGGAAAGAATGCAAAGGCTTTTGTTGCGTCATTTCAAATTACCACCAAAAAAGAATCCCATGGCCTGTGCTATAAGAGACTCATTGTTGGAAGATACATGACCCTCCCCAAAAATGCAGAAAAACGTTTTCTCTTGTCATTCCACACCCAAGCATCCTAGTGCAAATACACAACACACAGGTCCTTGCCCACTCACAGACACACCCTGCGCCCTCGAACCTTGTGTTTCCATCTATGAGGCATGCCAGCTCTGCTACAACCTTTACCACTGGCGATGATCCAAGACAAACTTGAGTGCCCTTTCCTCTGTTCTGTTCTGGACAGAGGATGTCCAGATTCCTCGGACTCACTCTGCCCTCCCAGAGTTTTCTGATAGAGAACACAAAGAAGCAAAAATGTGGACACCAGGTGTACATACCTGACACAAAAGTATAGAACCACGGGTCCTGACTTTTTAGGAAAGTCGTGTTCCAGTACTCTTCGATCTAGTTGAAGCCAGTTTAAGTGTCCCCTGAGGAAAACAGAGACAAATTGGTTAGGGGTTTGCACTTTGCGGAGGGTTTTTTTTCGGGTTGAAGGTATAGATGGAGCAGAACATAATGGATTGTGGATAAACTGGAACTTTCCCCTATTTAATTTCTTTTAATTTTTATTTTTTGGAGACAAAGTCTTGCTCTGTAACCCGGCTGGAGTGCAGTGACACCATCTTGGCTCACTGTAACCTCCACCTCCTGGGTTCAGGTGATTCTCCAGTCTCAGCCTCCTGAATAGATGCGATTACAGGTGTGAGCCACCACGCCCAGATAAATTTTGTACTTTTAGTAGAGATGGCGTTTCACCATGGTGGTCAGGCTTGTCTCAAACTCCTGCCCTCAGGTGATCTGCCCGCCTCGGCCTTCCAAAGGTTGGGATTATAGGCGTGAGCCATGGCGCCCGGTCACCTTCACCTTATTATTTGATTTACAGTATTCAAGAGCCCAAAGGCACTATGCAGGGGACACCGAGTCAGCAGTAGATCCTGTGTGATGTGAGGGGAGAATGGGAACTGGAAAGTGAAGGGTTTGGAACCTGCTGTTTCCCAGAGTGCACTAAAATGAAAATGTCATCCTAACCCTCCTTGTCCTGAATCGCCTGTCCACTACACTCCCACTGTCTTTTTTCCTGAAGGACTCAAAGCGCACTTTAGAACATGACAGTCTTCACCACATCTTGCTGGAAGTATCTGGGGTGAAAAGTGAACCATACACAGTGTCTTAAAATGTTAAACTCACGGCTAGGGGCAGTGGCTCACGCCTTTAATCCCAGCACTTTGGAAGGCTGAGGCAAGAGATCCTCAGAGGGCAACCACTTTCCAGGCAGAGACTGGCCTGTGCAAAGGCCCTGGGGTCGGGGAGGACCCCGGCATCTTAGTGTCCTGTGAGTGGAAAGCCGTGAGGCTAGGGACAGCCCTGAAGGCCACGTCTCGGAGGTTAGTCTTGGAAGAGTGGGGCAAAGTCACAGAATAACTGAGCTGAAGAATCTACTCTTTTCTTTCCCCTCCTCTCTGTTTCCAATGTCTGCCCATCCTCCTGGAGGAGACAGTCTAATAATCACTTTACAGAGTAAACTCACGTGGAATAGACTCGAGTGGCCTCGCTACATTTCCCCGGGTGGCTGATGCTGCGTGACATGTGTGCAAAAGGCTGTGGATAATCAGAAACAAAATCTGCCTCCATCACTGTCTAAGAATGCTTGCTCCTCTGAGCACATGCTCAGACCCCTGAAACGGAAAGAGGGAACATGCACAAGTGGCTTCCATCCCCTTTCTGAGGCTTCAAACTGCACCTTTTGCACATGGGGAAAAACAAAAATCTCTTTCCACAAAGCCCACACCTGTGGCTATAGGGAAGCCTCGTGAATCTGCCTGACAATAGTGACCACCTGAGGAACTCTGGCCTGTTTTTCCTCCAAGAATCTCCAGCCAGAAAAAAAGTTTCCATTAACTTTATTTTTTTATTTCCTTGCTCTGAATATAGGAAGAGTAAAAACAAATGAAAGAGCCGGGCACAGTGGCTCATGCCTGTAGTCACAGCACTTTGGGAGGCCAAGGTGAGCGGATCACTTGAGGTCTGCAGTTTGAGATTAGCCTGGCCAACATGGTGAAACCCCATCTCTACTAAAAATACAAAAATCAGCTGGCATAGTGGCATGTGCCTGTAATCCCAGCTACTCTGGAGGCTGAGGCAGAAGAATTGCTTGAACCTGGGGGGTGGAGGTTGCAGTGAGCTGAGATGACACCATCGCACTCCAGCTTAGTATACAGGACATTAAGACTCTAGGGTCCTCCCCGACCCCAGGGCCTTTGCACAGGCTAGGCTTTTCTGCCTGCAAAGTGGTTGCCCTCTGAAGATCTCTTGCCTCAGCCTTCCAAAGTGCTGGGATTAAAGGCGTGAGCCACTGCCCCTGGCTGTAAATGTAACGTTCTAAGACCCTGTGTATGGTTTGCTTTTCACTTCCAGCAAGATGTCTTAAGAATTGCTAACATGTTCTAAAAATAAGAATAAATAAATAAATAAAGGGAAGATGATATTGTAAGTAAAATAACAGGACCAACTTCTTCCAGAAAGCTGGGACAAATTCCGTTCTGACTAGAACAAAAGAGCAGGAAACAGAAGGCCTGGGTGCCAATGTCATCTCTGCTCATGCCTGATAATGCCCAACAGGTACCACATGTTTCAAACCTCTGTGACTCTGCTCATGCTGTTCCCTCGGCCCAGTAGGCCTTTCCCTTCCTTCTTCCCTAGTGAGGTCCGGCCCATCCTGCAGGAAGCAGCTGTCATGTCTCTGCTCCAGAAAGTCTTCCCACACCATACAACAGGTGGCATGGGGGCTCCTCCTCCGATACTTACCGCACCCACACTGGGGCCCACCAGTTTCTGTACTTCCCAGTCTACAGAATTTGCTCTCTATGCGTTCATTTTTCCCTAGTTGACTTTTTTTTTTTTTTTTTTTTGAGATGGAATCTCACACTGTCACCCAGGCTGCAGCACAGTGGCACCATGGCCAGTGGAGAGGCAGACTTCCCCATACCTGGTTTCCTTGGACTCGGAGGAGGAAGGAGGTCAGCTGATTCCATTTTAAGAGCTTGTTAAAGTCTCTCATGGAAGGTGGCTTATAAAGGCAGACTGAAGGGACATGTGACTCATCCAAGGCCCCTTATGATAAGTGTCCACTGTTTGGGCAAAAACTAAAAGATGGGCTAAAAAGCAAACTGGAAACCACAATTCTGTGGCTATCACTTTTAGCTGCAGAAGTACTCGTTAAAATATTGTTTTTGGCTGGGAGCAGTGGCTCACGCCTGTAATTCCAGCACATTGGGAGTCCGAGGCAGGCAGATCACCTGAGATCAGGAGTTCAAGACTAGCCTGGCCAACATGAAGAAACCCCATCTCTGCTAAAAATACAAAAATATTAGCTGGGTATGGTGGCGGTTGCCTGTAGTCCCAGCTACTCAGGAGGCTGAGGCAAGAGAATCGCTTGAACCTGGGAGTTGGAGGTTGCAGTCAGCCAAGATTGAGCCACTGCATTCTGGCCTGGGCAACAGAGCGCAACTTCGTCTCAAATAAAATAAAATGTTGTTTTCTGCTCATCGCATTGAGTCCAAAGTCATATTTCCTGTACTCCACAGGGTCAAGAATTCCACACTGCAAAGGGCTTTCCTATTTAACCCTTCACAGTCCTGGCATCAAGTGCCTCCCTCAAATCTTTCATGTTTCCTTTGCATTAGGATGGGAGGTGACGCAAAGCGGTAAAGAAGCATTTCCTTTATATGGTCTAACTAAGAGACGCCTGATAGCTTGGTTTTCACCATTCATTGATTTTTCATTTGAGAATGCGCATCATTGCCTTTGCCAATCATAACACCAAAAAAAGCATCCCAGCAGCCACTCAGAGTATTTTTGTTATTATGTGACCGATAACTATCTCTAAAGCTGAGCAAGATTGTGCTCATTTGGTTTATGGCTGTGGCAGGTCAAACCGTCAGGTCAGTAATAAATACGCGATTGCTTCCAGGCAGTAGAAATTGGATGCGTTCATTTAACAGACGCTTTTAGCTTCTACGTATAAAACAAATCGATTTTTGGTTCAAGTGTTGGTACCTTCAATAGAGACAGCCTCAGGGAGAGCTTTGTTTATAGTTACTGGAGGGTGGGGGTGTGTGATAAGTCACTTTCCAGACCCAGGGGGAGAATAATAATACTGCTTGGCTTCTCCATGTTTTTATGGTAGACAGTTTCATATGGAATGAGTTTCTACAGAAGCCAAAGCGAGAGAGGAAATTCTTATATGTTGATCTATTTAGAGACAAGGTCTCATTCTGTTGCCCAGGCTGGAGTGCTGTGGTGTAATCACAGCTCACTGCAGCCTTGAACTCCTGGGCTCAAGCAATCCTCCTGCATCAGCCTCTGGAGTAGCTGCAACTATAGGCACATCCCTCTGTGCCCAGCTAATTTAAGAACTTTTAATCTTTTTTTTTTTTTTGAGACATGGGTCTTGCTATGTTGTCCAGGCTGGTCTCAAACTCTTGGCTTCAAGCAATCCTCCCACTTCAGACTTCTAAAATGCTGGCATTACCGGTGTTAGCCACCACACCTGGCCAAGTGTATGAAATACTTATAGATGTTGCAGGATGGAAGTAGGGAGAGGAACTCTTCAAATGGAAAAGTGTTGACATATTTAGTGCTCTTGTCTTGTAGTGTGTGTTCATCAACGACAGAACAGGCACTGTGGGAGGCTGAGGCAGGCAGCTCACTTGAGGCCAGGAGTTTGAGACCAGCCTGTCCAACACAGTGAAACCCCGTCTCTACTAAAAATACAAAAATTAGCTGGGTGTAGTGGCAGACACCTGTAATTCTAGCTAGTAGGGAAGCTGAGGCACGAGAATTGCTTGAACTCAGGAGGCAGAGGTTGCAGTGAGCCAAGATCATGCCACTGCACTCCAGACAGAGCAAGACCCCATCTCCAAAAAAAAAAAAAAAAAAGAAAAAAAAAGACAGGTCAGTGATACTAACTACTATAAACCCTTACTAATACAGGAAAGTTAAAGCAGGGTGTGTACTGCGGAGACCAGATTACTCAATCACGGGCTATCCAGCCCAGGAGAAATTGTTTGCTCCACTATGTTTTCTTAAGTCTATTCTAAATTTTCTTTTTAAAAATGTTTCATTTTATTTTATTTTTTAGAGACAGTCTTGTTCTGTTGCCCAGGCTGGAGTGCAGTGGTGCAGTCAGGGCTCACTGCAGCCTTGAACTCCTGGGCTTAAGTGATCTTTCTATCTCAGCTTCCTGCATAGCTGGGACTACAGGTGCACCACTCCTGCCTAATTAAAAAAAAATTTGTGTGTGTGAAGTAGGGGTTTTGCTATGATGCTCAGGTTGGCCTCAAGCAATCTTCCCACCCCAGCCTCCCAAAGCGCTAGGATTGCAGGCATAAGCCACCATACCCAGCCCCCAGTTTTCTTTTCTAGCAGCTTCTCCACCACATTGTGTGATTCACTTCCTAATTTACAAACACAAGCTCAACAAGGAGTCAAGGGCCAGTTTGCTCTGGATCTCCAGTGGTAACAGCAGATGTTAAATAAATATTTGTCAAGAGAATGAATACATCAGCTTCACAATATGCCCTGTAGGTCCATATTCTTGTAGGTTCAGGGACTGCTGTGTAGACACAGCTACCGTCCTAAGCAAACAGTTGCCATATTAAGAATTCACTCAGCTCACCTGTGCCAGGTTCCCATCTCCCTCAAGTCATTTGCATTGGGAAGAAAGGCGAGGAGAACGCCTCATCCCTAAGCTCTCCTTGGAGGGCACCCTTCTTTTTTATTTACCTTAGCTGCACACAGAAAGAGCTACGCTCGTCGGGCGAGGTGGCTCAAGCCTATAATTCCAGCAGTTTGGGAGGCTGAGGTGAATGGATTACAAGGTCAGGAGTTCAAGACCAGCCTGGCCAGCATGGTGAAACACCGTCTCTACTAAAAATACAAAATATTAGCTGGGCATGGTGGTGTGCACCTGTGGTCCCAGCTACTTGGGAGGCTGAGGCAGAAGAATTTCTTGAACCCATCAGGTGGAAGGTGCAGTGAGCTGAGATTGCACCATTGCACACAGCCTGGGCAACAGAGGGAGATTCCGTCTCCCCCCCGCCGCCCCCGCTCCCAAAAAAAAGCTATGCTCAAGCTCTTCTCTGGTCACTAAACATAAGGTACTGTTGTGTATTTGCCATTGTTTCCGACAACACAGTGTGGGTCGTCTGAGAGGTGGTAATGAACGCTGAATGCTGCATTCCCACAAGCCAGGCATGGAGGCCGCAGCCACTGACTCTCTCTCCCACCGTCCAGCAGATAATACATGGAAATCCCAAACCTATTTCTAAATAAATGACTCACCCAGAGCTGCGTCTTGTGGTGGTTTCTTCTGCAACTGGAAAATTGCTTTTCTAGTTTGTTTATTTTTAAATTGTAGATAAGCTTGTGGCCAGGCAGACTGAACGAATGAACCCTTTTCAGAGGCCCAGCAGGTGCTAATCATGGCTGAAACGCAAGGACGCGAGGAGAGCACAGACCGGGACCCGCCCCCTCGCACCCGCGTTCCCCGCAGTGGTTCTAAAGATGCATCTTCAAGGAGTCAGTCGCAGTTACTGTTAACCTTAACAGTTTGGGTAAATCAGACTCCCCAGACAGCACCAATCAGGTGATTCAATTAATTAAGATACAGGCTGCTGAAAGAAAAGATCCTTCACTGTTTACCTTCTAGGTTCTTAAACTAACATCCTGATCTCAGAGTGTCTGTGAACACTCTAAAATGTACGCAAAAATTTATTTTGTATGTAAAATTTTATAAAGGAGAGGGAGTGTAATTCAAATTTCAAAGGGGGCTGCGATAAAATAAGAGATTAAAAGCTACTCTTTTTTTTTTTTTTTTTTTTTTTAAGAGATGGCGGTGGGGGGGGCGGTTCTCCCTCTGTTGCCCAGGTGGGAGTGCAGTGGCGCAATCACAGTTTGCTGCAGCCTCAAACCCTTGGGCTTAAGCAACCCTCGTGCCTCAGCCTCCCAACGTGTTGGGATTACAGGTGAGTCTCAAGCTGAGCCCAAATTATTAATTGGTATGTGAAAATAAATTCCAACGATACCGGTCTTTTAAATTTGCAGTAATGGCTAACCAAATAAACCAACAAGGGATACTTCTGTACAACATTCAACAAGCATTTTCTCAAAATCCTTAAATTTTCTTAAAATTTATGACAGGAGATTCAAATTAAAATTTAAATAGATTATAACAGTCATTACTTTAACTTGGGTGTGTTTGACTATTTCTGCTGAATAGCTTAAAAGTTCGTTAGGCTGTAGCTTTTGATAATGGGATCTTCCATTACATCTCCACCCCCTAGTCCACAAGTTACTTTTTAATTTAATTTAGCTTGTTGTTGTTGAGATGAGGTCTCACTCTGTCAGCCGGGCTGGAGTGCAGTGGTGCAATCTTAGCTCAGTGCAGTCTTGAACTCCTGGGCTCAAGTGATCCTCCTACCTCAGCCTCCTGAGTAGCTGGGACTACAAGTGTGTACAATTTTTTTTTTTTTTTTTTGAGACAGCGTTTCACTCTTTCACCCAGGCTGGAGTGCAGTGGCATGATCTCAGCTCACTGCAACCTCCACCTCCTGGGTTCAAGCAATTCTCGTGTCTCAGTCTCCTGAGTAGCTGGAATTACAGGCACGTACCACCACACCCAGTTATTTTTGTATTTTTAGTAGAGATGGAGTTTCATTATGTTGGCCAGGCTGGTCTCGAACTTCTGACCTCAAGTGATCTGCCTGTCTTGGCCTCCCAAAATGCTGGGATTACAGGGGTGAGCCACGATTTTTTTTTTTTTTTTTTTGGTACAGAAGGGGTCTTGCTGTTGCCCAGGTGAGTCTTGAACTCCTCCTGGCTTTAAGGCATCTTCCCATCTTGGACTCCTAAATTGCTGAAATTACAGGCATGAACCACTGCACTCAGCCCACAATTAAAAAAATAATAATTGAAATTTTGGTCTTAAAACAGTGATAGAAATATTTCAAAAATAAAATGTAAATATGATGTTATCTAAGGGACGGATGCCAGTTTGATAAATGAAAATCTCAGTTACCCTATTTGTACACCTGGAAACATTGAACCTGAACGTCCGAGCTGGTTCTCATACTGTGAGGAATGGAACCTAGAAGGGGTCTGCAGCTTTGGAGGCCCCAGTATGAGTCATTGCTACCCTCCAACATTCAGAGCTGAAGTAGAATCAGCTTTTCTTCTTTGCTCTGGAGGGAGAGAGCAGAGGAAATACTGCAACATTGCCTCTGTCTAGAACAGGTGTTTTCAAATTTGCCTGCACCACTGGAATCAACTGAGAAGCTTTGAAAGATAATGCTTAGGTCACACCTAAGGCAGATTCAATTGGAATTTCTGGGGGTGGGTCCCAGGGGTTGGTATGTTATAGTGTTCCAGGTAATTCCAATGTGCAGCTAGGGTTGAGATCTGTAACTCTGGCAACATATAAATAATTATTTTAACATCGGATTTATACTCTTGGTTAGTTTCAAGATGTCTTTTTTTTTTTTTTTTTGAGACTGAGTTTCGCTGTTGTTACCCAGACTGGAGTGCCATGGCACGATCTCGGCTCACTGCAACCTCCGCCTTCTGGGTTCAAGCAATTCTCCTTCCTCAGCCTCCCGAGTAGCTGGGACTACAGGCGCGTGC
This sequence comes from Callithrix jacchus, assembly GCF_049354715.1. Lineage (NCBI taxonomy): Eukaryota > Metazoa > Chordata > Mammalia > Primates > Cebidae > Callithrix > Callithrix jacchus. Next base: position 14,773,627 of record NC_133508.1, read on the forward strand.
CACCATGCCCAGCTAATTTTTTTGTATTTTTAGTAGAGATGGGGTTTCACCTTGTTGAACAGGATGGTCTCGATCTCTTGACCTCGTGATCCACCCACCTCAGCCTCCCAAACTGCTGGGATTATAGGCTTGAGCTACCGCGCCTGGCCCAATTTCTTAGTTTTGATTAAAGAAACATGGTTTGCAAGATGTTGACATTTGTTGAAGTTGGGTGGAGAATTGCCAACATACGGCAACTCCCCAATATGTTTGCAATTCTTGTTTCAGCCTATTTCAAAATTAAAGTTAAAAGATTAAAAAAAGAGAAAGCAGGTGTGGTATTAACGCTGCAAAACCATTGATTGCTAACAATATTAAACATTCTTGGGCGTAGGTTCTTGCACTGTGGACTCAGATGCTTTATTAATGAGTACAACTTACGGGGTGGGAGAAGCTTAGAGAAATTTCCAATTTCCTGTCTACATTTTGCTTTATATATATTTTCTCCAGTTTCATCTAGATTCCACAAAATGTCAACAGCACTTAATCCTGAACGATTCTCTAACAATATATGACTGGTTTTTTTTTGGAATCAGAGTCTCACTCTGTTGCCTAGGCTGGAGTGCAGTGGCACGATCTCAGCCTCTGCCTCCTGGGTTCATGTGATTTTCCTGCCTCAGCCTCCCAAGTTGCTGGGATTACAGGCACATGCCATCACCCCCAACGAATTTTTGTATTTTTAGTAGAGATGGGGTTTCGCCATGTTGGCCAGGCTGGTCTTGAACTCCTGACCTCAGGTAATCCGCCCACCTTGGCCTCCCAAAGTGCTGGGATTACAGGTATGATCCACTGTGCCCCACCTACCATTAGAAATTCTACTCTTAGGAACGATCATGCTGCTGGTAGGAGTATCTTCCACTTGCATAGCACTTTACAGTTTATAACTGCTTTCTACGTGTTAGGCTTGTTTTATTTGCATTAGGAAACAGGCAAATACATGTGATATACATAGGTTATCCAAAAGAATTGAACTACAATTGCATTTTATTATAAAACAGTGTAGCACGTGCACACACACACACACTCACAATACACATGTAGAATTGGAAAACATTATAAAACAATCTTGCTGTAGTGTCCTGTGATACAGAGCTATTATGGGGGACATATTACTGTAAGGCCAGCACTTACCACCTGGGGATCACCAAGTCAGAGCAGGTGACACCCAGGGGTACCATTATGCAAGGGCGGCTCTGGTTCTTTCCTACCAGGAAAAGGAGAAAAGCTCAATGAGGCACTCACAGTGTCTGCTGGCCCCGGCGTTGTCCCGCCAGGACTGACAGCCCCTGAGTCATGGTCTCCCCACTGTCCAACCTTGAAGGTGTCAGCTCTTCACCTCCTCTGGGCTCCTGACACCTGCTCTTTCCCCTGGTGTACCAGGCACATCTGCCAGGTCTTTTTCAGAAACCTTTTGCCAGCTCCAGCGGCTGGCTGACCTCCTGCTGGCTGGCTGCCACTTCTTTTGTGGCTGGAGAGACCCTCCCACCTAGTCTCTGGGGTAGGTGATGGAAGTAGCTGCACTTTCTCTGGATCATGCCACAGGGATGAGGATGGCTCACTTCTCTTCATCACTGCCCCTGACAGAGCCTCCATGCAGCCAAGTCCACCGCTAGCAGAGGGGGCAAGACACTCTTATCCAGCCTGGCTATACACGCTTGTGCACACACACACACACACACACGCACACACACATTTTATCCAGCCTGGCTTCACACACAGACACACACACACACACACACGTGCATGCCTCTTATCCACACACACATTTTATCCAGCCTGGCTCCACACACACACACAAACACACACACACACGTGCATGCCTCTTATCCACACACACAATTTTATCCAGCCTGGCTTCACACACATACACACACACACACACACATGCATGCCTCTTATCCCCCCCCCACGCCTCTTATCCAGCCTGGCTTCTACACACACACACACACACACATGCATGCCTCTTTCCCAGCCTGGCTTCTACACACACACACACACACACACACAATTTTATCCAGCCTGGCTTCACTCACACACACACACACACACATTTTATCCAGCCTGGCTTCTCACACACACACACACACACACGCATGCCTCTTAACCAGCCTGGCTTCTACACACACACACACACACACACACACATTTTATCCAGCCTGGCTTCTCACACACACACACACACACACGTGCATGCCTCTTATCCACACACACACACACCCATGCCTCTTAACCAGCCTGGCTTCTACACACACACACACACACACACACACACACATTTTATCCAGCCTGGCTTCTCACACACACACACACACACACGTGCATGCCTCTTATCCACACACACACACACCCATGCCTCTTAACCAGCCTGGCTTCTACACACACACACACACACACACACACACACATTTTATCCAGCCTGGCTTCTACACACACACACACACACAATTTTATCCAGCCTGGCTTCTACACACACACACACATTTTATCCAGCCTGGTTTCTACACACACACACACACACACACACATTTTATCCAGCCTGGCTTCACACACACACATTTTATCCAGCCTGGCTTCTACACACACACACACACACAAACACACACATTTTATCCAGCCTGGCTTCTACACACACACACACACGTGCATGCCTCTTATCCCCCCCCCACACGCCTCTTATCCAGCCTGGCTTCTACACACACACACACACACACACACACACATTTTATCCAGCCTGGCTTCTACACACACACACACACACACACACACAATTTTATCCAGTCTGGCTTCTACACACACACACACACACACACACATTTCATCCAGCCTGGCTTCACACACACACACACACACACACGCGTGCATGCCTCATCCACACACACACACACGCATGCCTCCTAACCAGCCTGGCTTCTACACACACACATACACACACACACACATTTTATCCAGCCTGGCTTCTACACACACACACACACACACACACATTTATCCAGCCTGGCTTCTACACACACACACACATATTTTATCCAGCCTGGCTTCTACACACACACACACACACACACACACACACACACACATTTTATCCAGCCTGGCTTCACACACACACATTTTATCCAGCCTGGCTTCTACACACACACACAAACACACACATTTTATCCAGCCTGGCTTCTACACACACACACACACACGTGCATGCCTCTTATCCCCCCCCCCACACGCCTCTTATCCAGCCTGGCTTCTACACACACACACACACACACACACACATTTTATCCAGCCTGGCTTCTACACACACACACACACACACACACACACACAATTTTATCCAGTCTGGCTTCTACACACACACACACACACACACACACATTTCATCCAGCCTGGCTTCACACACACACACACACACACACGCGTGCATGCCTCATCCACACACACACACACGCATGCCTCCTAACCAGCCTGGCTTCTACACACACACATACACACACACACACATTTTATCCAGCCTGGCTTCTACACACACACACACACACACACACACACACATTTTATCCAGCCTGGCTTCTACACACACACACACACACACACACACATTTTATCCAGCCTGGCTTCTACACACACACACACACACACACACATTTTATCCAGCCTGGCTTCTACACACACACACACACACACACACACATTTTATCCAGCCTGGCTTCTACACACACACACACACACACACACACACACAATTTTATCCAGCCTGGCTTCTACACACACACACACACACACACACACACAGGTGCATGCCTCTTATCCACACACACACACACCCATGCCTCTTAACCAGCCTGGCTTCTACACACACACACACACACACACACACACATTTTATCCAGCCTGGCTTCTACACACACACACACACATTTTATCCAGCCTGGCTTCTACACACACACACACACATTTTATCCAGCCTGGCTTCACACACACACACACACACACACACACACACACACGCACCCACATGCTTTACTGGTCAGCACAGAGAGCCAGGAGAGCTCAGACCTGGAGCATACCAGCTTAGCTGGATGGGGAAGCTGGACTTGGCTGTGTGCAGCCCCTGCTGTGATGTGTGGCTTTGGTGCTCTCGTCCCTCCTGGGAGAAGAGTGACTTTCTACCTAGGTCTGATTCCTGCCGGCCAGTGCTGTTAGGGCAGTGATCTGAAACGTTGTGCACATGCACATCACCTTCCCCTTCAGCCCAGATCACATGCCCATTTCTCAATTCTTGTTTATTCAAAAGGGAAGCCTAATTGGGGCTCCTCTAGAGTTCATTCCCAGGATCTTTTCAAACTTACGGGGGAAATGTGAACGATAGGAATATGATGAATTGAAACTTGGGGTTTCCTTCTGATTAGTGAAAACAGTCCAAACAGCAATTTAAGTGGTTTACAGTGATTCTCAGGAGAAAGGGGAGAAAATAATCTAAATTTGTAAAAGTGAGAGTTCTAGATGTGCATGTTTTTAAAAGCATTTAAAACAATTGCAGGGGTAGGCCCTTCCCATGAGCGCCCTGAACTTCGCCCACGGGCTTACTTGGCCCGACCTGTGACTCCTCCTGCCCACAGACAGCCACCCCCACCTGCGGTCCAGCTCCCTGCAGGCTCCAGGGTGAGTGGCTGACCTTGCTCCTCCCAGCTTTCTTGAGAGAGATGTGGCTTTGCTCTGGCTGCCTGCTCTCTGAACACACCACAGCCTGAAATGTCCCTGATTTACAGGCTGACCATATGGTCCAGTTTGCCCAAGATAGTCCCAATGACTTCCCCTTTTGTTCAGTGTCCCAATTTGGATAATAAGTCATAGGGCCACCCTATCCACTTGCAGCTCGCCAAGGCCGACTGTGGCCACATGCAGGTACATCTGGTCGCATCTCCCACTGGTTCACGTGGATGCCGCCTGTTCTTGTGTCAGTTTCACCACCTGATTCCCAGGGCCTGGCCTCCCCTGTACTGTCTTGCCCAGCCACTAACCTAACGCTGACCTATTAGTAATTTAGGAAATCATCTCTGTAATTCTAAAGATCTGGAAGAGTCTGTGTGTGTGTGTGTGTGTGTGTGTGTGCATGTGTGCACACACAGGAAAGATAATTATGAACTATTTTCTTAAAATAGCTCATTTTTATCTAGAAATCTATGCAGATATTCACCAAACTCTTTTGATAACAGAACATTAAAAAGGAAATTGAAATTTTAGCAAAGATTTTCCTGACTTGTATTACAAAACAGCACTTTACGGCACCAAAATGAAAAGACCTTTGAAAGCAAATATTCTTCTCATCAGATCAGTGATCTGAATTTCGTATGTTCATAGTCACTCTATTTCAGCTCAGATGGTAAGTCCAGGTTATTTTCTTTTTGAATTTATCATCAAATTCGCTTCCTGTTATTGTTATCCCAACAGTAGAGAGAAATGATTCATTTCCAGAAGTTTTCATTTAACTTAAACAGAAAAACCACATAGATCCACTTTAAAATCATAATAAACATTTCAGTCTGAACACAAACCTGCTTGATTAGAAGAACTAGTTCACCTAATAATTTTGTAATATTAACATCACCCTAATTGTACCCTTTGGCGGTACCAGGCATGACCACAAGGCCTTTGAAATTCAGACGATGAACTTGGACTAACCCCAGACCATGGGACCCAAGTGGCCTGCAGCTGATTTTGCTGCTGACAGCTGGAACGGAGCAGGTTTGGGTTCTGCACTGAGCTCCCCTTCGAGCTATGAGGGCTCCCGGCAGTACTTACGTTTCATCCGTGAACGCGATTCCAAAGTACTCCTTTTCCTTCAGATTAAAGTGAGAAGCCACGAGGTCAAGAAGCTCCTTGGCCAACAGCTTGGGCTGCAAGGAGAATACAGTGAAAGATGGATGAGTGATGACCGACTGCTTTTCCTAGAATATGAAATCTCAGGTTTCCATCATTTTTTCAATGAAATGTCACTAAGCTCAAGTATTTTAAAGCAAATGATTTTTGTAAACCCAAACAAACAGACAATGACACTGATGAGCACACAGCCACGTGAAGGGTCATCAACAGACAGAGACCTTCTGTTTTGTTTCCTAGAAGGTCTTTATTTTTTTCTAAATTGAGATGGAGTCTCAATCTGTCACCCAGCCTGGAGTATAGTGACATGATATTGGCTCAGTGCAACCTCTGTCTCCCAGGTTCAAGCAATTCTCATGCCTCAGCCTCTGGGATTACAGGCATGCGCCACCACACATAGCTAATTTCTTTCTTTTTTGTGTTTTTAGGAAAGATGGGGTTTTACCACATTGGCCAGGCTGATCTCAAACTCCTGGCCTTAAGTGATCCACCCGCCTCAGCCTCCCAAAGTGCTGTGATTATAGGCGTGTGCCACCACGCCTGGGTAATTTTTGTATTTTTATAATCCCAGCTAATTGGGAGGCTGAAGAAGAAGTCCTTGAACCCGGGAGGCAAAGATATCTGTCAATCTAAAGAAGCACACCAGAGCCTCAGAGCTTTAGGCATAAAGTCACGGCACATGTTAGTGTTAACATGTTATTCACGTTGGTCTGTCACTATTGAAATGACCACAGAACACCAGGCACTGAACTGGGGGAGGGAAAGGCTGTCTGATGAGGATACAGCGCCAGAAAAGAAGAGTTATTCCTAAGCTAGCTTCCAGGTCAGGCATCTGAAAATACATTCCCTTTATGAAAATTACTCCTTTCCAAGCACACTCACCAGATTATTTACAAGTTCAGAGCGAAAAGCTCAGATTCCAGAAAGAAAATGACTGTGTATGTGTGTGTGCATGTGTGTGTGTGCGTGTGCGCATGTGTGCATTTATGCATATTGGTTTTGGTCTTCCTGAGTTGATTTTCCATCCTGGTGGCTAGGCATTTCTCTGTTAGGAGAATGGGTAAGATGTATATCAAAAGTTCCACCACAGTAGGTTTCTTATTTCACTTCTTGAGTACTGCTACGGACTGAATGATATCTCCCCAAAATGCATGTGTTGAAGCCCTGACATCCAGTGGTATTTGGAAATGGGACTTTTGGGAGACAATTAGGTTTAAATGAGGTTATGAGGGTGGCGCCCTCAGGACGGGATTCGTGCCCTTATAAGAAGAGGCACCAGAGAGCCTGCTTCCTCTCTCTGCCATGTGGGGCCACAGTGAGAAGGTAGCCCTCACCAGGATCTAACCATGCTGGCACCCTGATCTCAAAATGACTGTTTAATACAACAGACATTTATTTATTTAGTGCCTACTATGTGCAGGGCATTGCCCGCATGCTATAGGAAACAGAAAAATAAGCAAGACACAGCACAGGCCCATAAGAACCTTCGAGTTTTATTAGGGACACAGAGTAGGAGGTGGTGCTCAGTTTGAAAAGCTGAAAAAGATGCTTCATCCTTTTCTGCCCCACTCCCGGGGCCCTGGGTGGCAGCCTCAGGGCCTAGATGACCATCAATTCACCAATGAAAACCACTTAAACAGAAAGAGTCGATTTGAAGCTTCCTCCCCAGCAGACAGGAATTGACAGGAGAATCCAGCGTGATAAATCAACACCTCCTCATAGTCTATACTTCCATTCAAACTGAAATTTGAAAAAGTGAAAAAGCAATCTCTGTAACCAACAGGGAATTCAAGGTGATACATCAGACCCTCCTTCACTCCTACTGGAACGTCTAGTCTGGGAGAACGCAGTGGGGTAAACGTGGCACATCTCAGAATGTTGCTGATGAATTATGAAGCAGAATGCAAGACGGGGGCTCTTGAAGCTTCCAGTAAATGTTGCACCGGCCATGGGCTGTGGCCAGTACTAGCTGCACCCCCAGAAGGTATTTGCTGCCCAATAACAAAGGGTTTGATGGATCACTTGTGACTATGCAGTGTGGCTGCATTTTCAATTGTACTGGCCGGGTGCCATGGCTCATGCCTGTAATCCCAGCACTATGGGAGGCTGAGGCGGGTGGATCGCCTGAGGTCAGGAGTTTGAGACCAGAATGGCCAACTTGGCAAAATCCTGCCTCTACTGAAGATTAGAAAATTTGCCAGACAGGCCGGGCGCGGTGGCTCAAGCCTGTAATCCCAGCACTTTGGGAGGCTGAGGCGGGTGGATCACGAGGTCAAGAGATCGAGACCATCCTGGTCAACATGGTGAAACCCCGTCTCTACTAAAAATACTAAAAATTAGCTGGGCACGGTGGTGTGTGCCTGTAATCCCAGCTACTCAGGAGGCTGAGGGAGGAGAATTGCCTGAACCCAGGAGGCGGAGGTTGCGGTGAGCCGAGATCGCGCCATTGCACTCCAGCCTGGGTAACAAGAGCGAAACTCCATTAAAAAAAAAAAAAAGAAAATTAGCCAGGCGTGGTGGTATGTGCCTGTAATCCCAGCTACTCAGGAGGCTGAGGAAGAAGAATCTCTTGAACCTGGGAGGCGGAGGTTTCAGTGAGTGGAGGTGGTACCACTGTACTCCAGCCTTGGCAACAGAGCGAGACTGTCTCAAAAATAAATAAATAGCAATGTACAGATGCTTCTCGACCCACATGGTGGGGCTACCTCCTGGTAAAATCACTGGAAGTTGAAAATATTGTAAATAAAAAATACACTCAATACACCAGACCCACCAAATATCACAGCTTAGCCTAGTCTACCTTAAAGCTGCCCTAAACACGGCCGTTAGCCTACAGTTGGGCAAAATCGTCTGATGTCAAGCCTGTTTTATCACAGACTGTTGAATATCTTGCGTACTTTGTTGGATACAGTACGCTGTAGACTGTGAGTTGCTTACTCTTGCGACTGTGCGGCTGAGCAGTCGTGCCAGAGAGTGCTGTACCGCGTACTGCCAGCCTGGGAAAAGGTCAGCATTCATCTGGAGTACAGTTGCTACTCAGAGTGCATTGCTTTTGCACCATTGTAAAGCTGAAAAATGATAAGTCAGACCAATGTAGGTAAGGGGACGCCTGTGATAAAATTTACCTGTCCAAATGATTGCCACCCCTTTCAAAGGAGTCACCGTATCTCTCTGATGCTTGCCATTTCTTAAAACATTTTTGATAATCTTTTGGGTTTGCCCTTGAAGCCTGTGTCAGATTTGTCAATGCATTTTCACTGGTGATAAATCTTCTGTGTTGGAGAATGGATTTGATTTTTTTTTTTCCAAATGCCAAAAGTTAGTTAAAGTCAAGTCTAGTGAACAGAGATAGAGGAGGGGGAATGGGTGATTATGTCTGGTCAACCCAATTTCATAAAATGAAGTGTGACTACAAAGTAATTATTGTGGGTTTTTGGGGATCATGGGGAGAGGTTTGGTCCAAGCTTGAAAATGATAAAAATAAGATTTCATTCTGAGATTTTAACTTTAAGGCTGGGCACAGTGACTATTGCCTGTAATCCCAGTGTTTTGAGTCTGAGGCAGGAGGATTTCTTAAGCCCAGGGGTTCAATACCAGCCTGGGCAATATAGTGATACCCCATCTCTAACAAAAAATTTAAAAAATTAGCCAGGTATAATGGCATGCACTATAGGGATTAGACCTAGCTATGCAGGAGGCTTGGACAGGAGGATTGAGTCCAGGAAATTGAGACTGCACTGAGCTATGATCATGCCACTGCACTCCAGCCTGAGCCTGGGCAATAGAGTGAGACCCAGATTCAAAAAAAAAAAGAAAAGAAAGGGAAGGAAGGAAGGAGAAATAGAGAAAGAAAGAAGGAAAGAAATAAAGAGAAATAGAGAAAGAAAGAGGAGGAAGGAAAGGAGAGAAAGAAAGGAAAGAGAAAGGAAGGAAGGGAGAGGGGGAGAGAGAGAGAGAGGAGAGAGAGAGAGAGAGAGGAGAGAGAGAGAGAGAGGAGAGAGAGAGAGAGAGAGAGAGAGAGAGAGAGAGAGAGAGACAGAGAGAGAGAGAGAGAGAGAAGGGGCAGGGTGTGGTGGCTCATGCCTGTAATCCTAGCACTTTGGGAGGCTCAGGTGGGCAGATCATGAGGTCAGGAGTTCAAGACCATCCTGGCCAACATGATGAAACTTCATCTCTACTAAAGAGCAAAAAATTAGCCAGGATGGTGGTGTGCACCTGAAATCTCAGCTACTTGGAGGCTGAGGCAGGAGAATTGCTTGAACCTGGGAGGTGGAGATTGGAGTGAGCTGAGATTGTGCCATTGCACTCCAGCCTGGGCAACAGGATGAGACTCTGTCTCCAAAAAAAAAAAAAAAAAAGAGAGAGAGAGAGAAAGAAAGAAAGAGAAAGAAGAAAGAAAGAGAGCAAGGGAAAGAAGAAAGAAAAGAAAGTTAAACTTTAAAGCCAACATCTCAATAGATTTGATCAGAGATATATAAATTTGCCCAGAAAGAGAAAGAGTGATTCCCAGGGCTGGCATAGTTTATGTAGAACATATATTCATCACTCCATGGAATGATTGGATCTGAATGGAAGAGGGAGACTGGAGACAGGGTGGGAGGGGCAGTTGGGGAAGGGAGATGAACCCAGGAAGCAAATGTGATCTTAGCCAATAGGTGTGGAGTATTTGGATCCCGTACTGGGTGATAAGGTCTTTTATGTAGCAGAAATGGAGGGCTGAGGTTACTTTAGTTGATCATGTTACGTTGAACTCTCCTAATTCCATGGCTCCCGAGGAACAACTACATCCCTTATACATGATCTCATTATCATGTAGAATAGAGATGATTATTCTTTTGCCAAAGAAGATTCTGAGACTGAGAGATGCCAGGCAGGCTGTCCTGGGTCTCACAGCCAAGCCGGGATTCAACCCAAGGTTCAGATACACAGCATAGAATATTATTCAGCCCTAAAAAAGGAATGAAATTCTGAAGTGGATGGATCTGAAGACATTACGCTAAGTGAAAGAAGCCAGACACAAAAGGACAAATATTGCATTATTGCACTTAGATGAGGTAATTAAACAGGCAAATTCATAGAGACAATAGAATAGTTACCACGGGCTGAGGTGGTGGGCAGATGGGGAGTTATTGCTTACTAGTTACAGCATTTCTGTACTAGATGCTGAAAAAGTTTTGGAAATAGTAGTGATTGTTATAAGAAATTGTGAATGCATTTGATGCCACTGAATTGCACGTACAAAAATGGTTAAAATGGTAAGTTTTATGTTACATATATTTTGACACAATTAAGAAAAAGGAAAAAGGGGGAAAAAGAGGTCTCATGGTTTCAAAGCCCACATGTATAAGCCCTCTGCCTGTGTTGACCCTGCTTCCTGGGTGAGGGGTTAAGGATCATGTGCCTCAAGGGCCCTGGCTGGGTGAGGGCTGTTTCACTTACTTGAAACCAGTGCACTGACATTATGGATTTATACAACTTTGAACTTGGTTAATGTGAGTTGTTCCCTGAGAATGAAAAATCAGGTGTCTGAGCCTGCAGAATAAAGAGAAGGCTTAACACACTGAAGAATTCACCAGAGTAATGGATAACACCATGGGAGCCTTGTGGAGGCTGGGTTTTTGCCTTACTATGGTGATATGTCTCTCTGATTTAGCCTGTCATGGTACAATAAGATGACAAGTTTTCTCAGTGACTCATAAACTGAAATCAAGGAAAGGGCTCTGAGCAGTAGCTGCCTGGCTGGAATAAACTTCATCCTTTCAAATAAACTTTTTCAACAGTTATACCTATTGAGTTGTATATCTTTTGTCAAAAAATTTAAAAGGTCAGTCCCCTTACTTTACACAATGGTTATTATAGACCATATGTATCAATTTCCAGGAAGAAAAGCCTAAATTTACTACCTGCAATTTACAAATGGAGAAATAAAGGCTGTGAAGAGGGAGAAAACAGATTCCAGAAGATGTTGAGGTTACAACTCCTGAATCTCAGCTGCTTTTAAACCTACATGCTTTTTTTCTGCTGTCATGGTGACTGGTAACAGCCCAGAAGGTGGCTGCTCTGTCAATGAGAGTGACAACTGATGGATGGGCATGTGGTGGGGGTGAGAAATACACCTCACTGTTTATTTAAGTCACAGAGACTATGGGGGTTGTTTGTCATTGCAGCATAACCTAGCCTATCCTGATTGATTCAGGCACTGAGTCTTTGATTTTCTGTATAGTTGATTTAAAACAATGTGTGGCATCAGTCCCTTGACTTTCTGATCTTGCAAATGGAGACAAGATCCCCCCTTCATGTGATAGTGATTAATATACTACATTGTTCTGAAAGTTTCTTCAACTCCTTTAGAGAAAGTTGCTGGGCAAGCAGAAAGCAATCTGCTCTTATGTGTTTTGAAGGGATGTTTACAGAATCCCGCTGAGTATAATTTGCCAATTACTGGTGCTGTAAACATTTGTGGAGCTTTGCAGGGATCAGACTGGGAACAGGGCCAGAAAGGCAGCTTGTAGCTCAATCACGTTCTATTGGACAACCTGGGCAGGAGCCCAAAGGCCACATGAGCAAGGCAGCCGCATGTTTCCTGGGCTTCTCAGAATTAGCCTCTTGTGGGCCATTGGCCGTCCTGGTTCTAAGAGGTCACTGCATCTAAGACTGACTTCCTCTTAGCCCATAATTAACTTTGTTTACTCAAATAGTTTCGTTCTTCTCTTTTTCTTTTTGTATCTTAGGCTCTTTTTCCATTGTCCCTCTAAGCTTTTATTTCTCCTGATACCTGACAAATAAAATCTCCTTGCAAACATTCCTCCTCAACCTATACTTCTCAGTGGCACCACTCACACAGCTAGTAGGACAGTCTTTCCAACACCAACTGGGCTTGGAAACCTGGGCTTCAGCCATCTGCTTTAGTGAGGAAAGCACTGGTTCTAAGTACTTAGGGAGGAAAGGAGAGAAGCTCTCAATCAGTGCTTTGTGACTCCAGCATCCAGATTTGAGTTCCTGAGAGCTCTGGATGATTCCAGTGAGAACTGTGCACATTCCCAGCATATTATAGGGTTCCAGATCAGGTTCTGGCTACTTCCTGGCCTGCCTTCTTCCAGGTGGGCACAACTGACCAGAATGATCAAAACCACACTTGACGTGTTGCAGGGCTGTAAGGTGCTCTAGGCACACTGATATGGTTTGGTTATGTCCCCACCCAAATCTCACCTTAAATTGTAATAATACCCATGTGTCAAAGGCAGAGCCAGGTGGATATAACTGAATTATGGAGGTGGTTCCCCCAAGTGTTCTCATGGTAATGAATAAGTCTCATGAGACCTGATGGTTTTATAAATGGGAGTTTGCCTGCACAAGCTCTCTTGTTTGCCACCATGTAAGATGTGCCTTTGCTTCTCCTTTGCCTTCCACCATGATTGTGACGCCTCCCCAGCCATGTGGAACAGTGAGTTCACTGAACCTCTTTCCTTTATAAATTACCCAGTCTCAGGTATGTCTTCATTAGCAGTGCGAGAACAGACTAATACTCACACCCACATGACAACGTCCTTTCAGGTGACTTCCATGAGCCCTTCAGGTAAATTCTGATGAAAGGAATTCAAGGATGAGGTAGCACCCAGGCACTTCATCAATTCCTCACAGAATACTATACTCCACCATATACTATATTATAGTATACTATACCCCATATAGTATCAGGTTCTAAATGCTATCCCAGTATTTACCATCACTTATATATCACACCACCGATTTAAACTTGACATGTTTATATCCAGATAGATGATCTTAGACAAATTATACAAGCTCTCTGGGCCTCATTTTGTCTTCTGTGCAAGGATGAAGTAGAGACAGTAAAATGAGTTCCTATCCTAAGACATTATTTATGTTATTATTATTATTTTTAGAGACAGGGACTCACTCTGTTGCCCAGGCTGGAGTGCAATGGCACCATCGTAGCTCATTGCAGTCTCCAACTCAACTCCTGGGCACCAGTGATCCTCCAGCTTCAGCCTCCTGAGTTGGGGCTACTACAGGCATGTACCACCCTGCCTGGCTAATTAAAAAAAACTTTTTTTTAAAAGATGGATTCTTGCTATGTTGCCTAGGCTGTTCTTGAACTCCTAGCCTCAAGTGGCCCCTTTTCTTGGGCTAAACTGCTGGGATGACAAGTGTGAGCCACTGCGCCCAGACTGTCTTCTTTGCGTTATTATTAAACTTAGCTTCTTCCTTAACTACAATCTATCCTGGCTTACCAAGAGTCTTATTCACCCATTCGAAAAAACTCAAAACCATCTGTACCATTCCTGATCTCTTAAACCTAGTCAGTTAATATTCTTTCTTATATGTCTCAGGTAAACATCCCTGTGCCTGTTTCCTCTCAGCTGTAAAATGAGGATAATGACTATACTCAGGTCACGGAGCTGCTATGAGAATTAAATAAATCAGTCTGATCTATATGAAGTGCTCAGAATGTTCCTGGCATGGAATGTTTACATGTGTTCATCATTTCAGATCCTCATCATAAATTATTTAAAAAATTCCATATATGGCCAGGCGCGGTGGCTCATGCCTGTAATCTCAGCATTTTGGGAGGCCGAGGCGGGCAGATCACCTGCGGTCAGGAGTTCGAGACTTGTGTGGCCAACATGGTCAAACCCTGTTTCTACAAAAAATACAAAGAAAATTAGCTGGGAATGGTGGCACATGCCTGTGATCCTAGCTACTTGGAGGTTGAGGCACAAGAATTGCTAGAACCTGGGAGATGGAGGTTGCAGTGAGCTGAGATTGTACCACTGCACTCCAGCCTGGGCGACAGAGAGAGACTGTCTCAAACAAAACAAAACAAATCCCTACTCCATATCACATCAAGTTCTAAATGCTGGTCTGGTATTGAAGATCAACCTTTGACCCCAGCCTCAGTTTACCTATCCAACCACACTTTTGCCCAGTTCCCTACAAAAATATCCATTTCTGTTCTATTTGATTAAACTAAAGAAAACACTGATCTCATTTTTATTTCCAAATCTTTGTGCATACCATTTTCCCTCCTCTCCCTTCCCATTTAAATTTTATTCTGCTCAAAGCCCGCTTCCTCCATGAAGCCCTCCCTGACCATCCTGCCTATAAATGCTCTCTCCCTCCTCCGGATTTTCACAGCACTCAACACAGGCACCTCAGTCACACTCAGTCACGTGTGCTCTTGTGTTGTGGTAGATTTTGTGTGACATGGTTTGTTACACTCTATAGTAGGCAGAATGGTGATCCCCAAAAATGTATGTACCTCTCCCAATCCCAATGTGAGTATTACCTTACATTGCAAAAGACGTGGTTCTTGGGAGGAAGAATGAATCCCAAATTATCTTGGTGGGCCCTAAGTCCCATTATATTGTCTCCTTTTTTTTTTTTCTCCTGAGATGGAGTCTGGATTGCAGGCTGCAGTGCAGTAGCATGATCTCAGGCTGGAATGCAGTGGCATGCTCTCGGTTCACTACAATCTCTGCCTCCCAGTTTCAAGCAGTTCTCATGCCTTAGCCACCCAAGTAACTGGGATTATAGGCAAGCGCCACCACACCCAGCTATTTTTTTTTTTTTGTATTTTTAGTAGAGATGACATTTCTCCATGCTGGCCAGGTGTGTCTCGAACTCCTGAGCTCAAGGGATCCACCCACCTCGGCCTCCCAAAGTACTGGGCTATATTGTCTCCTTGTAAGAGAGATACAGAGGGATTTTCTGAAACAGACATACAGGAGAGAAGACAGAGGCAGAGACCTGAGTGATGAGTGATGAAGACACAGGAGAGGAACCCCAGTCACTAGAAGCTGAAAGAGGTGGGGAAGCGATTCTCCCCTCCAGCTGCCTCCAGAACCATGGATGAATCCGTTTCTGTTATTTTCCAGCCTCCAAGTTTGTGGTTATTTGTTACAGCAGACACAGGAAACCCATACACCCCCAGATGGAAACCCTGAACACCTGCATGGTGCCCCATGCACAGTTCCTAATTGAAGGAAACTCAGCACTGGTCGATTGTGACATGAATAATCTCAGTGTGAAGCCTGCGTTGATACTGGTGTCCTCTCCCCACGGTCTCTGTGGCACTCTGGGCAGGGAAGGCAGGAGGGCCTGGGGCTCAGAGCCAACCCTGGGTCGCTCCACGGTGAAGCGGGCCCCTCAGGCTTCTGCCTGTTATCCTACTCCCTTGGGGTACCTCACAGATTCTAAGTCAAAGGAATTGTCACTTCTGAGTTAATTGCATCAAAAATAAAATGGAAGCGTGAACATCAACCAATGAAGCCACTCCCATCTGTGCTTTGGGAGGAATCATGGTTTCCTCTGAAGTCCATGCTCTTTGCCAAGGGTGTTTCTGACAATTCCTTTGTCACCGCAGAGCCCCCAGTGACAGGGTTTGGGCACACATGGCTGGATGGCACAGCCACAGCCGCTGTTCTGTGCCCAGCACTGCCTGTCTACCTGCTCTGCCTGGGACCCCAGGACCCTCTGGACGGGTGCCTCCTTGCCCTTTAGGAGTGGCTGCAGCTGTGGGATGGCAGATGGGGGTGGTCTAGGAGTGAGTGTAAAATGTGGCTTATCTGCCCCTTCTCTCTGGACAGGAGCGGCTGGGGTTAGCTTTTCTGAAAACCCAGAGGGAGAGATCAGGGAGGTGGGGGGAGGGCAGCTTTGAATAAATGAGCCTGAGCTAGCTGCCGGTCTGAAGGCTGGCCTGTCACTGTGTGTCCCTCTGGGGGCTCTGAGCCCAGCAAGGACACAGCCGCTGCTCATTATTCCCGAGGAGGGGGAGCTGCTGGTGGGGGGAGCATGAGGTCACTTTATGCAGCTCTGTCCACTTTGTGGCCAGCAGGTCTGGGTGGCGACTCCCCTCCCTGTCGCCCTGCTGATTAGCTGGGAAGGCTGGTCTCCTTCCTGCCTCTCCAGCATAGCCCTGGGTTCTGTGGCAGGGGACACAGGGAGGCTGCTTCCTGTAGGCAGACGGTGTGAAGAACAATGGAACCTGCACTGTCTTGGCTCCCAGGCACCCAGAAAAGGTAGGGGAGGTCCCAAAGCCAAGATTAGAGAAGCCCTGCCAGAGGGTGCATCTCTCTTCCCCAAAGGTCCCTGCCCAGCCTGAACCGAGACCCATGTGTGCACATGAGACAAATCCTTTCCCCCTGTAGGAGTGACAGTGGCATCACATAGCTGCAGAACAGCAAAGCTGCCTGCAAACCCAGCAGCCCATAACAACCGGGACCACCTGTGCCCGCCTGCAGCGGCTACTTCACGTGAATTCGTGCAGGCACCCCTAGAAACCGGAGACGTCTGGAGCAGACACCAGGATTACACCGTAGGAGGGAAGTGAGACACAGCCAGAGAAGCAACTTGCCAAATTCACACAGGGAATGAGTGAGAGAACTGAACTGCGGACAGAGGTGGGCGTGGGTCACCTGGGATTACAGAAAGAGCCAGGGAGACCATCTGCCCAGCCCATTTCATTACAGCAGCAGAAAGCAAACCCTAGAGAGGCCAGAGACCTGTCCAGGATGAGGGAGGCACCTCAGTAACCAGCATAGAAGTGGCTCCCACATGCCCGCCACACCTCCATCTTTTACCCCCGCTAATGTTACACTTAGGGGACAGAGCAGGTCTCAAAGCTCAGAAGCAGGAAGGAAAGACACAAAAAAAGTACAAAAGGAAAGGGGGAAAAGTGGTCACTGGTGGAAATGATGCTCAGGTCTAGACTTGCGGGGGTCCCTCTCCCAGCACCAGCATCTTCTGTGTGGCGCCTGCACTGTAAGTTCTGCAGAGCTCATTTACTCTTCAAAACAACCCTGAAACGGTCTGCAGATAGACACTGAGGTTCTGAAATGTTATTTCATGCGTCTGAGATTCTAAGCCACAATGGGTATACAGCCTACGAGGGCTCCGTCCATGGCTGGCTCCACGGCCTTGCTTTTTATTTAACAAAATTAAATCCACTCATCAATTTATTTTTATTCTTAAAGTGTTACAGAATTGACACCAGAAATCGACACCAAAAATATACCTAAGTATCTGGCTGGGCAGGGTGACTCACGCCTGTAATCCCAGCACTTTGGGAGGCCGAGGCAGGTGAATCACTTGAGGTCAGAAGTTCAAGACCAGCCTTGCCAATATGCTGTAACCCTGTGTCTACTAAAAGATACAAAAAAAAAAAAAAAAAAAAAAAAAAAAGTAGCCAGGTGTGGTGGTGCACACCTGTAGTCCCAGCTACCTGGGAGGCTGAGGCAGGAGAATTGCTTGAACCCGAAAGGCAGAGGTTGCAGTGAGCTGAGATCGCACCACTGTTCTCCAGCCTGACCCTGAGCAAGACTCTGTCTCAAAAAAAAAAAAAAAAATATATATATATACATACACATATATATGTATGTATGTATCTGTGGTGTACAATGTGATGTTTTCATGTATATGTACCTGTGGGCTGACCAATCAAGCTAATAACATATCCATCGCCTATCATAATTTTTGTAGTGAGAACATTTAAAAACTACTCTCTTAGTAATTTTCAAGCATTTAAGACATTCTCATTAGCTACCATCACCACAATGTACCACAGATTTCCTCAACAAAGGCCTGCTTGCTTTTAAATGCTGGGGTCGAGATTTAGCAAGTAACAGCCTCTCCTGAAGCCAAAGCCAAGCCACCTTTTCTAAATGCAATAGTATTTTGCCAGACGGTAAGTTTCCGGAAGGGAGGGATCAGATTTGATTGGCATTTGTGGACCTACACCCCAACACAGTGCCTGACACCCAGTAGGTGCCTAATGAAAGTTTCCTATTGGTGGAACGGGACAGAATAAAGGGTGACGTATGCAGTTGTTCTACCAAGAGACAGGATAGAACCTGGATACCCTCTTGAGCTGGTATGAAGGAGAGAACTGCTAGGCAGAGACTGCGGTGCTGCACAGAGCCAGATGGGACCAGGGGTTGCATGCTCACTGATACCAGAGTCACTGGGTTTCAATCAGATCACACCCCTCCAGGCAGCCAGGAAGGGGCCGGTGACAGACACTTGAATGCCCAGGAAGGGATATGTCATCTCCCTGTTCCCAAACCCTATATCTGCATCCTTCTCTTCCTCAATCAACTGCTCCCCAAACCAGTGAAGCCACAGCTCCCTTTAAAAGCTCCTCCTCTCTCCCCTCCTTCTCTCTCTCCTTCCAAGTGACTCTGCCATGTAACCCAGCAGTGAGGACTCCCTGGGAGCAATGCTTTTCGTTTCGCCATTTGCCACCACCCCACCCCACCTTCCCCTTTAGACTTGTATTCCCTGGATATCGTCTTATTTCCACATAGTTTCTTCCCTATTTTCCTAAGATACAGTATGGTCCCAGTGTTCTCTGGAAAGCTGAGACTGATACCCATGTGGGAGGGAGGCTTTCTCATCCATGCATTTGAATGATGCCCAATGGGAAGGCTTTGACAGGCGTACATAATGATTGCTCCTCTAAAAATGCAAAGTGCTCGCCAGCCAGCCAGCCTGGGGGAGCCTGCTCTATTCAGGATTCCCCGGGGACTCTGGGAGGCGGGCAGTTTTTCATTAGGGAGGCCTCTTGATGATTAGAGCAGCCCCCAGACTCCAGCTTGCTCAGGGCAACGTCACCAGGACTGTGAGTCCAGGGTGGCTCCCCTTGGCAAGCCTCTCTGCATTAATGAAATGGTAACTGTTTCGTTGAGGAGAAAACACAAAAAGACAGGCAGTGCTGAACTTGACTCTGCCAGATAGGACTGCCAAGTCTGCAGCCCAAATTCTGAGATATTTATAGCAAATATGGGGACGACAAACGAGGCAGCATCTTGGGATTCCAAGCCCCATCTCCCATGCCCATCTGGTCTGCCACTTCTATTTTCTTTTTGTTGTTGTCATTAAAAGAAAGCCTGCCCTGCGAACTCTGTTATGACCCTATCTTTTCCTGAAGTGAGTAATAAATTACTATTTCAGATAAAAACTGCCCGTGTTTTCCCTGCGAGGTAAGTTCTTTAAGATCAAATGACACATTGGCAGACTGGTACCTTTCCATGGGGCCAAATGGCACCAGGACCAACTCGAAGTAGATGTCTTGATGATGCTGCACACTGAGTGATTCCATTTTCTCGATGCTCAAGGAAGAGCAGAGAAGAGTGTCTGTCAACCAAGCATACAGGGAGCACCATTTGCTACTTTTCCAGTGTAATGGATGAAAGGGTAACTTGTACGACCCCTGCTATCCTTTGCCTTGGCTGTGGCTGGCACTCAAAGACTGTGTCTCCATTGCCACCATACTGGAAAGAAAAAGCTTGCCTTTTAGTAGGATGGTGGTGAGAGTCAAGAGTTCAGAGGGGATTAAAAAATAATAATATATCACTTCCAAGATTAAGTTACAGAAAAATGATACAGTAGAGTCAACCCTTCCTATCCACAGGTTCTGCATCTGCAGATTCAACCTACCATGGATCAAAAATACTAAAAAAAATTAAAAAAATACACCAATAATAAATAACACAAATATATAGTATGATAACTATATAGCATTTATATCATACTAAGTATTAAGAGTAATCAAGAGAATCAAGAAATGATTTCAAGTACAGAGGAGGATGTGTCTAGATTATATGCAAATAACATGACACTTGGGAGTTGCCTCCCCTTATTCCCAGGGAAAACATTCCAGGACTCCCCACAGACACCTGAGACCATGGGTGATACCAAACCCTATAGATACTGGGTTATTCCTTATACGTACATATCTATGATAAAGTATAATTTTTAAATTAGGCAGAGTAAGAGTTTAACAGCTATAACTGGCTGGGTGTGGTGGCTCACGCCTGTAATCCCAGCACTTTGGGAGGCTAGAGCAGATGGATCATGAGGTCAGGAGATTGAGACCATCCTGGCTAACATGGTGAAACCCCCATCTCTACTAAAAATACAAAAATTCACCAGGTGTGGTGGCATGCACCTGTAGTCCCAGCTACTCAGGAGGCCGAGGCAAGAGAATTGCTTGAACCTGGGAGGCGGAGGTTGCAGTGAGTCAAGATCGCACCACTGCACTGCAGCCTGGGCGACAGAGTGAGACTCTGTCTCAAAAAAACCAAAAACCAAAAAACAAACAAACAAAAACTAAAACCATAACTAGTAACAAAATACAACAATTCTGAAAAATGCCAGCATCACTGCACTTGCACTTTGAGGCTATGATGAAGTCAGATAAGGTTGACTTGAACACAAGTGCTGCAATCCTGAGGCAGTTGATCAGATCACTGTGATGGCTACTAGGTGATAAAGGTGGGGAGCGTCTATACCGGGGTCCCCAGTATGGGGGCCGCAGACCAGTATAGGAACTGGGCTGGCAGGGGGTGAGTGAACAGAAGCACCTGATGTCCGCCTCCTGTCAGATAAGCAGTGGCATCAGATTCCCGCAGGAGCCTGGACCCTATTCTGAACTGCACACGTGAGGGATCTAGGGTGTGCTCTCTTTATGAGAATCTAACTAGTGCCTGATGATGTGAGGTGGAACGGTTTCATCCTGAAGCTATCCTTCCCCTCCCCCTGCCCGTCCATGGAAAAATTGTCTTCGATGAACCGATCCCTGGTACCCAAAAGCTTGAGGACCGCTAGGTCTGCACAGTGTGGCAATGCTAGACAAAGGGATGAATCGTGTCCTGGGCAGGGTGGAGCAGGGCAGCATGAGCTCTCATGCTACTCAGAATGCCACCACCTAATTAAAATCCTACAGATGGTTTCTCTCTAGAATCTTTATTACATCTTTTCAGACTGGGTAACTAAAACATGGAAAGTGACACCGAAGATAAGAAGGAGCCGCTGCATGTAAAGGCTGGAGCAGCCAGTGATTTTGGTATCTTAGGCGGGTCCTGGAACCAGTGCCCTGTGGATGCCAAGGGATGACTGTGCTGTGACGTGCAGTCCTGCAACGTAAGTGCCTCTTTGGTGGGATCTGGGTGGTGAATTTGTAGTTGGCCTACAGGGCTCTGGAAGCCAGTTCTGCCCAATGCGTACGTCGATCAGCATCTGCCTCACTTTGAACATTGCAACAATAAACTCTACCTCCCAAAGCTGTCCTGAGGACTCAACAGATGATCATTCTCGAGGGACCTGGTGTGTGAGAGAGGCCGCATAAAAGAGGGTGCCCCCTTTCTCCTTAATCAGTAACCGAATCCCTATTAAAATTATCCCCCCTTCACTTTGACAAAGACCACCTCTGATCAGAATCTACTCTTCGGGCTGAACTGCTGTCCTTCATCTGGGAACCACGAATACATCATCACTACACAGAGAGGGGAGCAGAACATGGGCCACTTCCCTTGGAATTAAACTTATTTGAGCAGCCTTGCCCTACACACACTTTCTCAAGTGTCTGCTTGGAAATACCAGCTGCATTCACTATAGGATTTCTCCTCCTTGTAGCTGTCCCTGCCTATTGGGGTTGAAATCATGCTTATTGGCTGGAAGAAAAAGAAGTCCCTCTCCAGCCCCAGTGATAACGCCCGGAGACACAGTACTGGCTTTTCATTTAATTTGGGAGTTCCCTAAGTGTTCTCCCCCGTGAATCCTCTTCCTAAAGCATTACCTCCCCATGGCTCTTGTGGATGACTGGCTGGTACATGCTGGAGAGATACATTTTGCTCAGCTGATGATGTCATTTTTGATACAATGAAAAAGACACCCTCTCTGGGCTAGGAGAGCAATGAAAAAGTACATGGGAGGCTAAAGAGGGAAGATCAACTCTGGGCTGAAAAATATTTTTTCCTAAACAGCATTTTCATGAAAGTCAGGCCAGCAAGGACATAAAAGCCACACAGCCCCCTCCCTTGTAATTAACGTAATTAATGGATGAAATTAAGTATGTAACTAGCGGATGAAAACAGATCATGTGTCCTTCAGTCTAAAGAAAACTTTAGTCTGTAACACCCTCCGTCCTGGACTGAAAAAATTAATTTATTCTATAATCTACATACTTGCAAAGATTTAGAGGAATTCAAAATAGTACAAAAATAGGGGGACAAGAACATAAGTAAGACAAAGTCCATTGAAGAGAGTGGGGCATTTATGAGGCAACTGAATTTCTACTGCCAGGTACAGAACTGGACTCTGTACAGGGAGATCTCGCGAGGTTATATACGCTTTGTTAGCAGACAAAAGAAACAGGCTAGCCTTTTCCAAGAAATACACATGAGGGATACTAGGAATCATGCTTTCAACACAGTTTCTGAGAAAACCAGAAATGAGGCTGGTATGAACCGTCTCATGGCCCAGCCCCCAACAAAGCCCAGCACACAGCATGATCTGTGCCATTCCCACAGCCTGCAGCAGATTTCAAGCCCATCTCCCGAAACCCGACAGGATATTCTGGGTGAGACCTGTTGTTAGATATTGACATAAGGGAATTGGGCCTGAAATTTTGGAGGCAACATTTTATTAGGTTCTTAACACATGCTAATGTCGGCCATTAGGCAGCTTGGCACTGACATTTTGTCTTGATTCTGAAGCCAAACCACATAATAAATATGAAGTCAGTCTCAATTCAGGCAAAGCAAAACAGCCTCCTGCAGACTGATAAGCAGAGCTAGGAATGTTCCGAAAATCACGGTCAAGAAAGCGAAAGCAGATGAGCTGAGCCCAGGGCCCTGGGATCTGAGAGAGGGGTTTGAAGGTTCCGGCACAGTCTGTAAGTCTGCCAGGAAGCGAGGAATGGCCTAGATGTCCAAGGACACCCTTAGGAGATTGGAGGGTGAGGCCCACATGCCAGGAGGGGCGGGAGAGGAGGAGGAGGAGGAGGAGGAGGAGGAGGAGGAGGAGGAGGAGGAGGAAGGGGCCTGTCTGCTCCTTTCTGCTTTGAAGAGATCTGCTCTTTAATGCTGGGCTCAACTGCTGCATGGCTGCTCTGAGCCCCTTAGCCTCGAAGCCCCTCCCCCGTCTCTGCTACCCAAATACCATTCAGGCAAGACTCGGCTCTGTAGGTCCTCTGCAGAGACAGCTGCCTTGTCAGCAGCTCATGGCAGGGCTCTCAGAGTGCCCCAAGCTACAGCAGACCTCGGCTGAGGCACCTGTCCTACCACATTTCCAGCTCTGTTCCTAAATCCATGCCTTTTCAAGGAGGAAAGCGTCTTGAGAGCAGGGACGGTAGTCTATGCATCTTTTTTTTCTTATTTCTATACATTTAAGGGGTAGAAATGCAGTTTTGTTACATGGATAGACTGTGCAGTGGCAGTCTGGGCTTTAGTATCCATCATCCAAATAGCGAAGATTGTACCCATTAGGCAATTCCTCATCCCTCACCCCCCCCACACACTTTCATTCCTCCAGTGGCCATTATGCCACACTCCACGTCCGTGTGTGCACTTGAAACGAGAACATGCGTATTTGACTTCTTGTTTCTGAGCTATTTCACTTAAGACAAAGACCTCCAGTTCCACCCATGTTGCTGCAAAAGACATGATTTCATTCTTTTTCATGGCTGACTACTATTCCATTGTATATGCATACCACATTTTCTTTATCCAAGTGTCTGCGGATGGAGACGTAAGTGGATTCCGTATCTTTGCTATTGTGAATAGTGCTGTGATAAACCTACAAGTTCAGGTAACTTTTGGTTATAATAATGTCTCTTCCTTTGAGTAGATACCTAGTAGTGGGGCTGCTGGGTTGAACGGGTCTTTGCGTTTTAGTTCTTTGAGAAATCTCCATACCATTTTCCATAGACGTTGCATGAATCTGCATTCCCACCAACAGTGCATAAGCATTCCCCTTTCTCCACATACAAGCCTGACCCAGATGGTCAATGTTAAATGATGGTTTGGATGCATCAATGAATGAAGGGGTGAATGGTGAGGTGGAATAGGATTTTAGCAGGAGAATCTTTCACATTGATAAAAAACAATGCTCCGGCAGGGCATGGTGGCTCACACCTATAATTCCAGCACTTTGAGAGGCCAAGGCAGGAGGACTACTTGAGGCCAGGAGTTTGAGATCAGCCTGGGCAACAAAGTGAGACCCCCATCTCCACAAAAAGTTAAAAAACGTTAGCTGGGTGTAGTGCTGTGTTCCTGAGTTCCCCCCCACAGGAGTTTGAGGCTGCTGTGAGCCATGATTGTGCCACTGCACTCCAGCCCGGGCAAAAGAGTGAGATCCCATCTCAAAAAAAATGCAAAGAGCAAAAACCAGTGTTCCCCTGAGTTCTGTTTCCATGTCCAGGCCCTTCCTAATCCTCATAGGAGCCTGCAGTGACTTCATGTATCCTGCCGGTTCTAACACCCGCTCCATTCAATGCCTCCTAATGCCACGGATGCCTCCTCTCTCAGCTGGTTTCAGGGGTGTCTTTCACCACTGGAGACTTAGACTTGTAGATATGGGCATAGCCTAGGTCCATCACCTTTAGCCTCAACCACCCTTAGTAGGTGGAGCTGAGCATGTGCAGAGGAAGACCCATCTGTGGGAATTCAGGAGAGCCAGGCGAAAGGCACACATCCCCGTCTTTACTTCTGTCAACTGCCTGCCTCTTCTTGCCAAAAGTGTTTCATCAAAATAAATCGGGGGCCTGGCCGGCCATCTGAAATGCTTACCTTGAAGACTTTCCAGGAGATGATTTGCATGCAGTGCAGAAGACCTCTGACCCTTCCTGTCGGTGGTTCCTGATCGGCTCCTAGCAGCGACCTCATCTGAGGATTTGACTGTGTGCCCTGGCACACACTCTCACACTCACACACACACACTCTATCATGAGGCCTTACGTGTTCTCTCTGGAGGAGTTCATGCACTTTACATCCATAATAGTGTGTCACTCTGTAGAGAGATAAATCATCTAAAGCCATGACCCCACGGCAGCAAGTGTCACTGGCTGCCAGGCGGAACGTCCATCAGGCAGGGAGCTGTCACTCCTCGCCCCTCCTTCCCTCCATTTACAGGAGGAGAGGTCACCACTGTCCAGATCACAGACACAAAAGAGATTTTGTGGTCTGGGTTGCTGCCCTTCCAGCCTTTCAGACAGACTCCGGAAGAAGTCAAGGAATCACGAGGGTGACAATGTTAGAACAAGAAGGTTAAAAAATAGCAAGTGTGCATCTTCCTCCCAGAGCATCTCCAAAGCCACATTACAGACTCTCAGTGAGCCCTGAGCCAAGATGAGGGGTCAAGGTTCTTGTCCTGACTCTATGGGCCACAGAATTCTACAGGTATAAGAGAGAAGATGAGATCTATAGCCCCCTCCCAGGGTTCCCCTTTAACCAGGCTGCCCCCTGCAGACCCAGCACGAGATAACACATTAAAGTGACCCCAGCACCGCCATCTAAGGCTCTATGGGAGGCCTTGCTCTACTTACCAGAGAAAGCAAAGCAGCAGGTGTAGAGAAATGGGAAGTCTGACCATGCATGTTCATGTTCAAGGTCACACAGCATCCCTGTGTGTGTACGTGTGCACAGGAGTACTTGATATTGTAAGTTTTGCTTATTATTATTATTATTAGAGACAGAGTCTCTCTCTGTTGCCCAGGCTAGAGTGCAATGGCACATTCTCAGCTCACTGCAACCTCTGCCTCCTGGATTCAAGTGATTCTCATACCTCAGCCTCCCAAGTAGCTGAGATTACAGGCGCCTACTAACCATGCCCGGCTAATTTTTGTATTTTTAGTAGAGACAGGGTTTTGCCACATTGGCCAGGCTGGTCTCGAGCTCCTGACCTCAAGTGATCTGCCTGCCTTAGTGTCCCATAATGCTAGGATTATAGGTGTCAGACACTGCACCTGGCCAGTTTTGCTGTTTAGAAATCACTCCAGAACTGACACTTCGTAGCTAGACAAAGATGTATACACACACAGAGAGAGGTAGGATGCTCACTTCTGCAGTCCCTGCTGGGTTTTAGACCAAACGCAAAGTCTCTGACCTTCTTTAAATGACATCAACCTTAGTGGTCATCATCTGGGGACCTGGGCATCAAATCTCAGCCTGAAGAACCCAGGATCGGCCAGGTATGGTGACACATGCCTGCGGTCCCAGCACTTTGGGAGGCTAAGGCTGAAGGACGGCTTGAGCCTAGGAGTTTGAGACTTGCAGTGAGCTATGATTGCCCCACTGGACTCTAGCTTAGGTGATAGAGTAAGGCCCTATCTCTAGAACAAATAAAATAAGAACCCAAGATCACTGTCAGGGAACAAGAAGGCTCTGAGGTCACACACTTGGACTGGCATCACAGCATCCTGCACCGTTGTGGGATCAGGACCTGGTAGCTTAACTTCTCCAACCTTCTGGACACTGGAGATTAAATAAGATGGTGGGTGGGACATGTAAGTCAGCTCTTGACACATAATTATGACTTACTGCTTGTTAATTCTTTCCACACATCTCCTGTGCACTTCCCTTCCCCATGCCAACCTCTTAACAACATCCCCCTTACATCCATCTCCTGCTTCCTTCTTTGGGTAGGAGATCTCCCAGCTGCCACTGTCTGGAAACACCCCGGCATTCACCGGGGGAGACTGTACTGGGTGAACTCCCTCTATCGGAATTCATGCAGTCCAAGAGCTCAGGGCTTTTTTAGCCAAACAACAACAATCTCCTGCTGGCATATAATTGTCAAGACTTTCACTTCCTCTGTTGGAGTGGACGGAAAAAGAAAACAGAACAAAAGCGAAAAAAACCCAAAAAACAAAAAACCCTGGCCTGGACTTCGATTCTAATGCGTATGAGTGAGGTGGGCTCTGATGATCAATTACACTAATAGAACCAATGAATTACACCAGGAGAACTGAATTCCTGGCCCGGCTCACTGGGGGTGAACCCAGACACTGCTTTTCCTGCCTGCTTTCGGCTGCTTCCTCTCAGCAGCTCTTCCAAGTTGCAGCCCACGCTGAACTTGCTAGCTGCTTGATTGAAGTGCCCTGCCGGTGGGTCCACAGCAATACCAGCATCAGGGATTGTCCACTGCCTTCTCAGGATTCCTTCCTCCAAATGGACCCTCATGCTTCGTCCAGAGTGAGAGGTTTCAGAACACGAAGCAGGAGGTCTGTGCAGAAATGTCACCTGGATGTTCTACATTAGTGATTTCAGCCTTGGGAGCACATTAGAATCAGCGGGACAGTTTAAAAAGCCATAGATGCCTCAGCCACCCTTGTGATCCTGACTTGATTGGTCTTGGGTGGGTCAAGGAATCTGTGGATTCTTTTTTCTTTTTCTTTATTTGGAGAAACGGTCTCACTCTGTCGCTCAGGCCAGAGCACAGTGGTGCAATCACAGCTCACAGCAACCTTGAACTCCTGGGTTCCTGCCAGGAAGCTGGGAATGGCCTAGATCTCTAAGCACACCCATAGGGGACTAGAGGATGAGGCCTGCAGGCCAAGGGATAGGTGGGAGTGATCCTCTCACCTCAGCCTCTCAAATAGCTGAGACTAGAGGTGTATGCCACCACACCTGGCTAATATTGGAATGTTTTACAGAGACAGAGTCTTGCTATGTTGCCCAGGCTGGTGTCGAAAACTCCTAGCCTCAAGCCACCTCCCACCTCGGCCTCCCAAAGCGGGAATCTGTTGATTCTAATGAGTGCAACTAGAACTGAGCATCTGGAAATAAAGAATCACTATGTTGTGGGGAAACGCATGTTTGTGACGTAATCAGCATTCGGATGCCTTTCTATGTACAGTCTGCCTTCACGCATATGTCTCCCTGGACACGTATGTTTCCCTGGATTCAGAACACTATTTATCGAGCACCCACTATGTACTGGGTAGGGTGCTGGGTGCCAGGGATCCATGTAGGAAGCCATGGGCCTTGACTGTGTTAGACTGTTCTCACACTGCTAATATAGACATACCCAAGACTCAGTAATTTATAAAGAAAAAGAGGTTTAATGGATTCACGGTTCCATATGGCTGGGGGGGCCTCTCAATCATGGCAGAAGAACAAGGGACATCTTACAGGTGGCAGGCAAGAGAGAGCTTGTGCAGGGGAACTCCCCTTTATAAAACCATCAGATCTCATGAGATTTACCTGCAACCACGAGAACGGTATGGGGGAAGCGCCCCATGATTCAGTTATATCCACTGGCCCTGCCCTTGACACGTGGGGATGATTACAATTCAAGTGAGATCTGGGTGGGAACACAAACCGTATCACCAACCTGCAGGGGCTCACAGAGTGGCCACAGAGCTCCTGACATTCATGGGGCACCTGCCCTGTGCCCAGTGGTTAAGAGCCCAGATTTGGGAGCGCCTTACTGGCTATGTGGCTTCAGGCAGGTTAAATGAATCTGTCAATACAATATCAGTACCTGTCTCATCGGAGTGTTGTGAGGATCAAAAGCCTCCTAACAGAGAAAGTCCTTAGAACAATGCCTAGGATTTCGTAAGTCTTTACGAGCACCCAGGAACATGATCAGTTAATCATCTCAACAACCCTAGGAGGCAGACCTTATGGTTACGATTATTCCCACAATTAAAGGTCACCTGGCTATGACATGGTGGAGCTGGGCCTTGAGGCAGGCTCTGGGTACTCAAAAGTCAAGTCTAAAGTGGGCAAAGAAGGAGAAAAGTCCTCCTCCCTCAGAACGTATAAGCTGATTTGAAAAATACCAAGCATTCAGGCAGCTGAAGCAGTTCTCTTAAGAAAACAGTCTCTGGACACAAATTAGTCCTGTCGTCCCTAAAATATAACCCGGCCTGCAGACATGAGCTCAGTCCTTTGTGCTCTTTTCCAGGATGAAGAAAAATGGGGAGGCATCAAGCCCCTTCCCCCGGAAGGCTTCTTCGAATTCCTCCAAGTATTAATTTCTGAATAGTCAAAGGGTACCAGAATTTGAAAGACTGATGTGAGAAAGAAAACTTTTGAAGAACTGACTTCATCCCTCGGGGCAGAGGGAAGACGAAATTGATGTGTCTGAAGTTTCTGGTCCAGAGAGTCATCTTCAGCATTACAAAGCACATCAGGAGAACATGGCACAGGAGTCCACAGGAGGTGAACAGGGAACTGGGAGCAGCCGGGGTTGCCATGGACACACCTCCAGGAAGGCTGTTAATAGTGGGTGATTTAAAGGAGCGAGAGACAGAGGCAAATGGCTTTTTAAGCTGACAGGGTTAGCATCACCCCTCTTGACTACACAAGACCTCATTCTAACCTTCGAAATTCTTCTCTGCCCAGTTTTTCCCTTTGTCCCATTTTAGCAAATGGACTTCCAGACAATCAGATAATTCCCTGTGATGGCAGCGTGCACAGAAAACATGTCATGATGATATCATCTATCTAAGACACAAGCGTCAGGCTGCCAGAGGGCGGCCAGAGATGGAGATCATTAGGATGCATAGAAGGAAATATGCTTTCTTATCCTTTTCAAAATGCGTTCATTCAGCTCTGCGGCAAGGGTAATGGTTAAGAGCAAGGCTTTGGGAGCTGCCGAATCTGTCTCTGAGCCCATTTCCTTCACTCCTGGAGCTGTGTGAACCTCAGCAGCCTACTTAACTCTTTGTGCCTCAGTTCCCTTGACAGTGGAACGGAAATAACAACAGTTTATCCTCCTGTTGTCCTAAAGAATTAGTGAAAACAAACGAGGGTAATGGGAGTATGCCTGGCATGTTATCAGTCACCATTTTATATGCGGTTATATACTTTTACATATAGTTCTGTAGACCTTATATATTATTCCTGGAGTCCGCAACCCCGGGGCCATGGACCAGTACAGGAACTGGGCCGCACAGCAGGAGGTGAGTGGCGGGAGAGTGAGTGAAGCTTCATCTGTCTTTACAGCTGCTCCCCCATCATTCGCATTATTGCCTGAGCTCTGCCTCCCTTCACATCAGTGGTGGCATCAGATTCTCACAGAAGTGTGAACCCCATTATGAACTGCGCTCAGAGGGATGTAGGATGCATGCTCCATCAGGCATCTAGTGCCCGATGCTCTGTCCCTGTCTCCCATCACCCCCAGATGGGATGGTCTACTTGCAAAAAAATAAGCTCAGGGCTCACACTGATTTGACATTATGGTGAGTTGTACAATTATTTTATTAGTAATAACAGAAATAAAGTGCACGATAAATGTAATATGCTTGAATCATCCCCAAACCACCCCCTCCTCCCTTCCACCAGTCTGGAAAAATTGTTCCATGAAACTGGTCACTGGCACCAAAAAGGTGGGGGACCACTGTATTATTTATTTATTTATTTATTTATTTATTTATTTATTTATTTATTTAGAGTGAGAGTCTTGCTCTGTAGCCCAGGCTGGAATGCAGTTGTGTGATCTCGGCTCACTGAAACCTCACTGAACCTCTCGGTTCACTGAAACGATGGGGGAGTAAATACAGATGAAGCTTCACTCACTCTCCCGCCACTTACCTCTGCCCTGCCCGAGTCCTGATTCAAGCAATTCTGCCTCAGCCTCCCGAGTAGCTGGGATTACAGACATGTACCACCATACCCAGCTAATTTTTGTAATTTTAGTAGAGATGAGGTTTCACCATGTTGGCCAGGCTGGTCTTGAATTCTAGAACTTGTGATCTGCCTGCCTCGGCCTCCCAAAGTGCTGGGATTAAAGGTTTGAGCCACCGTGCCTGTCCTATTTTTATTCATTAATTTACTAAGTATCTAGAGAGTGCCTACTATGAGCCTGGCACTACACAGCTCAGCAGAAAATTCAAGACTTTCTTTGTTTTGTTTTTGTTTTGAGATGGAGTTTTGCTTTGCTACCCAGGTTGGAGTGTGGTGGCACAATCTCAGCTCACTACAGCCTCTGCCTCTCATATTCAAGCAATTCTCATGTCTCAGCCTTCTGAGTAGCTGGGACTATAGGTGTGAGCCATCATGCCTGGCTAATTTCCGTATTTTTAGTAGAGACAGAGTTTCGCCATGTTGGCCAGGCTGGTCTTGAACTCCTGACTTCAGGTGATCTGCCTGCCTTGGCCTCCCAAAGTGCTGGTATTAGAGGTGTGAGCCAATGCGCCGGGCCAAGATTTTAGTTTTTCTTTAAGGAATGGGTATCGGTCTGCCTTCGAAGAAACTCTTATAGCACTCATCTGATATTTTGGCCACACCATAGCACAAAGCATTTTTATATCATTTCCTTGATCTTGGTAGCTTTCTTTAAAGGAGAAAGAGGTGGTATAGAAATTTTCAATTTGGCCGGGAGCAGTGGCTCAGGCCTGTAATCCCAGCACTTTGGGAGGCCGAGGCGGGTGGATCACGAGGTCAAGAGATGAGACCATCCTGGTCAACAAGGTGAAACCCCGTCTCTACTAAAAATACAAAAATTAGCTGGGCATGGTGGTGCGCGCCTGTAGTCCCAGCTACTCGGGAGGCTGAGGCAGGAGAATTGCTTGAACCCAGGAGGCGGAGGTTGCGGTGAGCTGAGATCGCGCCATTGCACTCCAGCCTGGGTGACAAGAGTAAAACTCCGTCTCAAAAAATATATATATTAAAAAAAAAAGAAATTTTCAATTTGTTTGGGGAAAACAGAGAAAGACAAATGCGAAGTGGCTTGTTCAGAGCCACCTATAACCCCTAGCAGGGCTGGAATAGGTCTCACGTGGTCTCGACAGTCTGTTACAGCACTTCCCAGAGTGTGAATTATTAGGGCCCTGGTTCCACCAGGACTGAAAAAGTCATATGCCCCAAAATGAATTTATGGTCTAGAAGGGAGGGTTTGTCATGGTAAGAGGGGCCTGGAAAGACTGGCCGACCGGGGTCTTCACTCCAGGGCTTGTCACTGGTTCTTAAGCAAACATGCGTAGATCGCCATGGGAACACATGGTGAGGTGTTTCTCAAACTTACTCGACACAGACCCCTCTCCAGCACGTTGTTGGAAATACTGGCTCAGGAAATGCTTTCCTCAAGGGGGTTGCTCTTTGAGACAACCATCCAAAATTACAATACCAGTTTAACCCACCCTAACTGCCGCCTTTCTCCCTCCCTTAATATGGTCATGAAGCTGGGAAGAAACTTCTCACAAAGCACACGGGCTTGAGCCCGGGAAGGTCCAGGGGCCCTGACACTTGGATTCTGGAGTCCTGATTGGGCCTTGAGTCCTGGCCTCTCCCATGACAAGCCCTGAGAAGCCAAGAATTCCAGCCAAGATTCCTGACCTTGCTTAATGAAACTGTTGAGCGCTTTCCGCAGATCAGAAAGCTGGCAGTGAGGCGCCTACAGCAGTTACAAAAGATCACAGGGTCACACTTGCAGCCGCTGCGCTTTTCCTTTTCTAACAGTTGGCCAGATGAGGCAGCTGCTAATTTCCTATCCACTAAGGCAACGTCATTACTCGAGGTCCAGCTCATCTCTTCGTGGGCACCAGTATGTTCACAGGTGCGCTGGCTGACAGCGCAGCCGTGCATTCAACCAGAAGACGTGAATATGGTACGATCACGGTGCCCAGCTTTCCACCATCCAATGCCAATCCCACTCCTCTTCTGCCAGGTGTTCCCTTAACACACACCTCTAGGTGCACAGAACTGCTGGGTTCAATATTTCTATCTTCCCTTCATTTCCTTACTCTCTTCTTCCTGCTTCCTGTTCTGAGGACATGACAGCAATGAGGAATCTGATGGCATCTTTGGTGACCTGACCTGTGAAGACCTCTTAAAGGGACAGAGGAAGAAAGCAGGCTTAGCTCCTCTAGAACTTTCCTTTCCATGGAAAACAGGACATACCTTTCCTTCTCTAATCATCTCTGTATTTAACACATCCCAGGAAACATCACTGAATGATAACCTGCCATCCATTTATTTAGTTATTTGGAGGCAGGATCTTGCTCTGTTGCTCAGGCCAGAGTGCAGTGGCGTGATCATAGCCCACTGAAGCCTCTACCTCCTGGGCTCAAGCAATCCTCCCTCAGGCTTCCCAGTAGCTGGGACTACAGACGTGCACCACCATGACCAGCTATTTTTTTTTTTTTTTAAATAAATGGAGATCTCCCTATGTTGCTGGTCTCAAATTCATGGGCTCCAGTGACCCTCTTTCCTCAGCCTCCCAAAGTGTTGGGATTACAGGCATGAGCCACCATGCCCGGCCACAATGTGCCATTTATGATATCCTTCTGTAAACTCATCTCTTGCTGCTCTGCCTCTCAGTTTGTTATATTGCTTCCTCTCTGGTCTGTTTTTTTTTTGTCTCTCTCTTTTTTTTTTGAGACTGAGTCTTGCTCTCTTGCCCACGCTGGAGTGCAGTGGCACGATCTTGGCTCACTACAATCTCTGCCTCATGGGTTCAAGCAATTCTTGTGCCTCAGCCTTCCAAGTAGCTGGGATTACAGTCATATGCCACCAAGCCCAGCTACTTTTTGTATTTTTAGTAGAGACAGTTTCACCATGTTGGTCAGGCTGATCTCAAATTCCTGACCTCAAGTGATCTGCCCACCTCGGCCTCCTAACGTGCTAGGATTATAGGCGTGAACCACCATCCCCAGCTCTGTTCTGTTTTCTACATACCTTATAATATGGAAGTTATAGTGCTAAGACTGTAAGTTCCTGGGAGATGAGAGCATTGCCTGTTTTCTTTATTAGACAGTCTAAAATACTGACTTCAACCAGGACATTGAATAAAAACCATCCAATGATGATTAAGATACATGCAATGATTAATAAAACTTTAGGCCTTGGCTAGAAGAATCACCATTCCCTTTTTTTTAGAGATAGGGTCTCGTTCTGTCACTCAGGTTGGAGTACAGTGGTAGATCTTGGCTGACTGCAGCCTTGAACTCTTGGGCTCAAGCAATCCTCCTGCCATAGTCTCCTGAGTAGCTGGGACTACAGGCGCATGCTACCACATCTGGCTAATTTAAAAAATGTTTTTGTTTTGTAGAGATGGGGTTTTGCTATGCTGTCCAGGCTACTCTTGAACTCTTGGCCTTCAGCAATCCCCCCTCCTCCCATCTTGGCCTCCCAAAGTTCTAGAATGACAATTGTGAGCCACCATGTCCAGCCAGAATCACCATTTCTAGAGGCATTTTGGGAAAATCACTGTTTATGTAGTCATCCACCTGAATAGGAGACTAAGGAAATTATATTTTTTTGAGAAAATGCTTTCTGAGTGACCCTCCTCCGTGGTCATCTCGGCCAACAGGATTCGTGCCATAAAATGTGCACCAGAATAACGCAGAGGGCATCTGTAGATGCAGTTGTAAAGTCCTAAGGTTTTTGGTGAGACCCCAGTTAAGTTGGCTTTGGGTACCATTGGCATCCTCCTTTTTTCTCCTTTAAGCTTGTGGAACACTGAGAGCTTAAGACACGTGGACTCTTCCAGATTGCCACATGGTCATACAAAAGACGCCGGCTCCAGGCTCAGCAAGCCAGGCCCACATCATAGCTCATGGTGCACAGCCTCCTGGTTCAGGAAAGGAAGGGGGCCTCGAGCCACCAGCCATGTCCCACAGTGCTTGAGATGGGGAGGAGTGGACTCCTAACACCAGAGCGATGACTCAGGTCTGAGGCTGCATGTGCTTCCCAGCCGGAGGCCTGGCTTCCCCTGGAGAAATGCTGAGTCTGAAAGCTCCTGCTGTCTTCAGAGCCAGAGCAGAGCAGACCACTCCTGTGAAGCATAGACCTGCCGGGTGCAGAAAGCAGAGGCTCACCCCAGGCAGCACAGTGTGTCCCTATAAAAATGATGGAGTGAGGCCTGTGGCTGCCTCAGGATGCCGCGCGGTGAGCAGCTTTGCACACATTGCTGCTTTCAGACCTCACAATTGCCTTCCAAAATGTGCATCATTATCTTCTTTTCTTTCCTTTTTTTTCAAAGAAAACGGAGATAGGTTCCAAGGCTTAAAGAGGTCATTTGCTCAAGGTCACTGTTAGGGACTGAACTGTGTGCCTTCCTAAAATTCATTCCTGAAGTCTTAACCCCCAGCACACCTCAGAATGTGCTGCATTTGGCGTTAGGGCCTTTAAAGAGGTAGTTCAGGTTACATGAGGTCATACGGGTGGGGCTGGGTCCTTACAGGAAGAGGAAGAGAACCAGGGATGCTCCAGCATATAGAAAAGGCCAAGTGAGGACACAGGGAGAAGGCAGCTGTCTGCAAGCCAAGGAGAGAGGCCCTCAGCAGACACCAAACTGGCGGAGACTCTGATCCTGGACTCTGGCCTCAAGAACTGTG
The DNA here is from genome assembly GCF_049354715.1 of Callithrix jacchus. Classification (NCBI taxonomy): domain Eukaryota; kingdom Metazoa; phylum Chordata; class Mammalia; order Primates; family Cebidae; genus Callithrix; species Callithrix jacchus. The sequence continues at coordinate 14,809,619 of NC_133508.1, forward strand.
AGAAATGAACGTTGGTGTTTAAGCCACCCAGTCTATAGTATTTTGTTCTGGCAGCAGGAACTGACTAAAACGGTGACAGTTAAAAAGTGTTCTAAGGGCTGGTGTGATGGCTCACTCCTGTAATCCCAGCACTTTGGGAGGCCAAGGCAGGCAAATCACTTGAGGTCAGAAGTTCGAAACCAGCCTGGCCAACATGGTAAAACCCCATCTCTACTAAAAATATGAAAATTAGCTGGCGTGGTGGTGTGTGCCTATAATCCCAGCTACTTGGGAGGCTGAGGCATGAGAATCACTTGAACCTGGGAGGCGGAGGTTGCAGTGAGCTGAGATTGCGCCACTACATTTCAGCCTGGACAAAAAGAGTGAGACTGTCTAAACAAAAAAAACAGTGGTTTAGGGCCAGATACGATGGCTCATGCCTATAATCCCAGCACTTTGGGAGGCCAAGGTGGGAGGATCATTTGAGCGAGAAGTTTGAGACCAGCCTGAGCAACACAGTGAGACCTTGTCTCTACAGAAAATAAGACAGTTAGCCAGGCATGATGGTGCATGTCTGCAGTCCAAGCTACTAGGGAGGCTGAAGTGGGAGGATAGCTTGAGCCCAGAAGGTTGGGACTGCAGTGAGCCATGATCATGCCATTGCACTTCAACCTGGGTGACAGAGTGAGACCCCCCCATCTAAATAAATAAATAGATGAAATTAAAGAGTGGTCTAATGTACAGTTCATGCTTTGGAGCAGTAGAGACTTTATACATTAACTTTTGTCTTGTTTCAACAATCTTGGGTCAAGGTTTAAGACTCTGGATGCCTGCATCATTAGGTACTATTTTATAATAGAATTTCATTGGCTTTTGTCCCTGATTCCCGGGAGGGAGACAGGAAATCCTTGGAATTTCCTGAGTAATAGGATTATCTTTGTTATTCACGAGCCCTTTGGATCACCCCTGAGTTTATGCTAATGAGAATGACTTCGGATGGGTGTTGATCATCAGAAAGAACAACCATGTGATTAGACCCTGGGCTTTGAGCCATGTGTGACCAGCCTGACCTCCTAACCACCAGGGAGGAGAAGGAGACTAAAGATTGGGTCCCATCACATGGCCAATGATTCAGTCAATCATGCCTATATAATGAACCCCCAATAAAAACGCAGGATGCTGAGGCTCAGTAGAGCCTTCTGGTTGGTGAAAAGAATCAACGTGCCAGGAGAGTGTTGCATAGTAACTCTGGGAGGAAACAGCACAGATGTTTTGCATGTGGAATAAGGCCTGGCCTCCCATGTCTCCTCATTTCATGAGTCCTGGCTTGGCTCCTTTATAATAAAAGCTTCATTATGATTATGGCACTTTTCTGAGTTCTGGTGAGTCATTCTAACAAATTGTTGAGCTGAAGGAGGTCATAGGAACCCTCACGGTTGCAGCCAGTTGGTCAAAATAAAGGTAGTCTGGGGACCCCCAACCTTGCAGCTGGCATCTGAAGTGAGAGGTGTCTCGTGCTCCTAAACTTGTGAAGTCTGCATTAACTCCAGGTGGTTAGTGCCAGAATTCCACTGCAAGATTACAACTTTCCTTCCTCTTGCCCACCCACTCAGCACGTAACACTGCAATACCATGTGCCTCTCACAACAGGGCTCTGTTAGTCACAGGTAGGCTATTATGTAACTGAAATCATTTTTGAATAATTCCAAACACTTGAAGGCAGAGGTGTGTGGGGTCCACAAACCCCCAAGGCTGGTTGAACTTTAGGAATCCAAACAATTATCCCAAGAACAATTTGGTGACCCTGTGACCCATTTCTATGCTCTCCTAGTGTCATCTAGTCTGTACACTTGGGTTTACTTAAAAATGGTTCAGCTGTCCCTTTTGTCACAAATAAATAAGAAAACAGATCATGAAGTTTTGTCTCTGCTAGCCATTCATTCATTCACTAGCCTAGTCAATAACACTGAGCCAGCCTTCTGATGGTCCCAGCCACGACTGATTGGTCACCCGTCTTCCAGAGATAGGGTGTTTGGTTTTCTTATCTCTAATTCTTACCAAAATCCTGCAAGGTAGTTATTATAATTCCCATTTTAGTAATGAGAAATCTGAGGTTCATAAAGGTAAAAACATTTCCCAAGGCCATAGACCATTTATATGAGAAGAGACAAAGAGAATTTGAACCGGATCTGAGTTTGTCTGGAGTGCAAGCTTTTCCCTCATTGGTGGCTCTTAAGTGCCGGTACATTTTCTGTTAGTCAGTGGCAAAACGCAAAAAATAGGATTAATGTTATGTAAGCTTTACATAAAGCTAAATGTATCTTTTTTTTTTTTTTTTTTGAGACAGAGTTTCGCTCTTGTTACCCAGGCTGGAGTGCAGTGGCGCGATCTTGGCTCACCGCAACCTCCGCCTCCTGGGTTCAGGCAATTCTCCTGCCTCAGCCTCCCAAGTAGCTGGGATTATAGGCACACGCCACCATGCCCAGCTAATTTTTTAAAAATATTTTTAGGAGAGACAGGGTTTCACCATGTTGGCCAGGATGGTCTCGATCTCTTGACCTTGTGATCCACCCGCCTCGGCCTCCCAAAGTGCTGGGATTACAGGCTTGAGCCACCGCACCTGGCCTGTATCTTATTTAAAAGGCTGTCCTTATTCAAGGCTGCAGTGAGCTGTGATTGTGCCACTGCACTCTAGCCTGGGTGACAGAGCAAGACCCTATCTCTAAAGAAAAAATTAAAAATAAATAAAAAATAACAGACGGTCCTTTATTCTGATTTCATATCCTTTTCGGTGTGGTTTTACTTTTTATTATGTAAATGAAGATGGAAGTAGATGATAATTTTTTTCATATACTGACTCAGCAAATGCAGAAAACAACTATAGCCCCATCTGCCTTTTATCTGTAAATTTTCTGGTCCCTTAAATCAAAAGTCTAGGAACCGCTGCATCACACTGCCTCTACCTATGAGCCTCCGAGGGAAGCTACAGAAAGGTGCACAATTTGTACTCTTCCCTGCATTCAACTGCTCCAGCCTTGATCCACTGTGCAGTACCAAGCATGAATGCTCCAGTCTGTGCTGCATTCGACTCTGGCTCCATCGCTGGGACCCACTCCCTGCTTCTGCCTCGGTATATTGGGGGCGCTGAATGGGAATTTGCATTTCCACGTCTCAAGTGATGCTGAGGCTGTTTGCCTAGGACCACACTTTGAGAACTGCTGATTTCAATCAGTCACCTTGATTCTGCTCCCTGTGTGAGTAACTGCTTCAGACATGGAAATAACATAGACTGGCTGTGGTCTGGGGTGGAGTCTGGAATTGAGGAGTGGGGAGGGACATCTGGGGAGCAATTTCCTCTATGATAAAAAGAGTCACAACGGGGAGAAACTCCCTTTTCTGCTTTTGTTTTTTGTTTTGGAAACAGAGTCTTGCTCTGTCACCCAGGCTGGAATACAGTGGCATGATCTTGGCTCACTGCAACCTCCGCCTCCCAGGTTCAAGCAATTCTCCTGCCTCAACCTCCTGAGTAGTTGGGATTACAGGCCCCACCACCATGCCTGGCTAAATTCTGTATTTTTAGTAGAGATGGGGTTTCCCCATGTTGGCCAGGCTGGTCTTGAACTCCTGACCTCAGGTAATCCACCCGCCTCAACCTCCCGAAGTGCTGAGATTATCTTTACAAAAGATTGACACTATTTTAAGAATAAGAGGGGCCAAAGTAAAGGAATGCCGATAAAGAACTTTGATAACACCAACATATGGCTCACTTTCTTGTAGTCACATGTCTTAAGGTCTATCAGCAATTTAAAATGTAAGAATCATTGCACTTACTGATCTATTGCTACCCTAAAAGGCCTCCCTCCCTGTGATATTTTAAAATCCTCTTCCCTAAAAGAAAAAATTCTTGATCAGTTTGAAGTGGCACTTAGGCATTTCCTAGAGAATGTCATTCTCCAGGGAATGGTCAAAGATTGCTGGAATTCCAGCAGGCCCTGCTGGTCACGCACTCTTCTGAGCCTTGCACAGTTGACCAGAATATGCTTGGATGCCCCTAAACATGGGTCCCACTGTGCACTACAAAATCACATGCTGCAATCTCTAGGAAGCATACAGCTCCTATTGGGAAGCAACAGTTAATATGTGAACTTGTAGCAACTTCATTTGTGAGTAAAAGTCCAATCACTATCTTGTTAATAAGGGATAATGTATGCCTTCAGTACTTACCTTCCCACAGGTGAAAGCCAATATGATCCGTTTGGATAAAACTGTGCTTCAGTATCATTTTAATGTAAAGTATTAAGGATGGGGTCTTTTGGCCAGGCTTGGTGGCTCAGGCCTGTAATCCCAGCACTTTGGGAGGCTGAGGGGGATGGATCACCTGAGGTCAAGAGTTCGAGACCAGCCTGGCCAACATGGTGAAACTCCATCTCTACTGAAAATAGAACACTAGCCAGGCGTGGTGGTGTGCGCCTGTAATCCCAGCTACCCAGGAGGTTAAGGCAGGAGAATCGCTGGAACCCTGGGGGCAGAGGCTGCAGTGAGCTGAGATTGCATCACTGCACTCCAGCCTGGGCGACAGAGCAAGATTCTGTCTCAAAAAAAAAAAAAAAAAAGGATGGGGTCATTTATAAGATACTGGGACACAACCATTGAAATCATGTTTTCTATTTTATCTGCAAGAATGTCGACTGATTTGACATAATTGGAGCATAAAACCTAGTCCACGTATTTAGATGGCAATCTGAACTCAGCATGAATACATGTGCATATATATTCTGCCTGTCATCCCATGACCTTGACACATGAGTTATGTATGGCATTGGAGGGATGAGCAGCGACAACCAGCATTCATGGAAAGATTGGATGATGTGTTGGAAATCTGGGAGGTCGGGCATTGAAGACATTTTCTGATGGACTGTTAACCCATCACTTGTCAACTGAACTTCCACTGAACTCTATAAATACTCCATGAAGCCTTGCACAGCATCATATGGAAGACCAAATTATGAGGGATAATAGCACCATAAATTATGTAGCACTTCAGAGTCTCCTAAATGCTTTCCTCAAAAGCCAAAGTAGTTAGCATTCCCATTTTACACACGAGGTAGCAAAGGCCAGTGACTTGCCTGGGTTGCCATGGCTACTAAGTGGTCCAGCCAAGGCCTCTGATCCCAGCCTAAGAGATGCCCGTGCTGTGCCAGACAGTCTTCAGAGCACTTCAGATGTTCTAGTCAATTTAATCCCAATCACAAGTCTATGGGGAAGGTACTACTTTCAACGTACAGAGAAAATGACAGCAGGAAGACGGGAGACAGTGTTCCCTGTTTACACATGAAGAACCTGAAGGTTAAGGAGGCTGTGCAACTGGCCAAGGTCACGAAGCTGCCAAGCATCAGAGTCAGGTTTTAAAACCAGCCCATTTGGCTCCAGAGCCTGGGCTCTCAGGGGGCTGGAACCTGCTGGTCCTCTGCAGCCAGGTGGTCTGCTTCTGAATCAGTTCTCTCCCATTTACCAGCTGTGCAACTCTGAGTAAGTTACTTATCTTCTCTGTGCCCCAATTTCCTCATCTGGAAAATGGGAATAATAACACTTCCCTACCTCATAGAGTTGTGGGGCTGAAAAGGTGACTCAGCCCACTCTGTACCAGCTTAGAACAGAGTCTGGTACAAAAATAAGAGTTCAATCAGCTGATGTGATGATTAATCACATACAATTCCCAAAGCATTTGAAATGTGGGATATAAAATTAAGGCTCACTCTACTAGGTTGGTACCAGAGTAACTGTGGTTTTGCCATTACTTTTAATGCAATTACTTTTGCACCAACTAATACATTGAACCTTTCAGGAATGTGTTTGCTTATTAGTATAATGAAACGGATGCGGCCGGGTGCAGTGGCTCACACCTGTAATCCCAGCACTGTGGGAGGTCGAGGTGGGTGGATTTGCTAAGGTCAGGAGTTCAAGACCAGTCTGGCCAACATGGTGAAACCCCATCTCTACTAACAATACAAAAAAATTAGCCAGGTGTGGTGGCATGCACCTGTCATCCCAGCTGTTTGGGAGGCTGAGGCAGGGGAATTGCTTGAACCAGGGAGGTGGAGATTGCAGTGGGCCAAGATTGTGTCACTGCACTCCAGCCTGGGCGACAGAGTGAGACTCCATCTCAAAAGCAAAGAAGAAAAGAAAAAAGGATGCTTACATTCTCTATCATCATCTGTTCTCTACCTAAAGCAGGGATTTGCAAACCCATAGGAGCCTGCTGAGACCCCTCCAGAGCCTCCCTGTCAGTGGGCTTGGGGTGCAAGGTGGTGGGGTTCAGACCCTCTCCATGTTCTGATATTGGACAAAGAATTCCGCAGCAAAAAGAAGTTTGAGAACCGCTGGTCCACAAGACTATATAGTAGGGTCACACAGTGGCTTCTGCCCATTACTATGGACCCAGCTCCCTGCAACTGTCAAGTTTAAAGCCCCAGTTCTGGTGGGCAGAGTATTGTGACTGTAATGGCACAGGCCCTGCCCGGAGAGTAGGTAGTTTGTGCTACAAACTGTACAAAACTGTACTCCTGACCTTTCTGATACACTGTCACTTATAAACAGCTCACAGTCACATCATGGAGGGACTTGAGAGTCAAACAGAGCAATTCAGTGGGGTGGGCTGTTGAGCGCTTCCGAGCAGGGGTGGTCACGATGTAGGCTGGAAGGATGGATGATGTGGTTGTCTCATATAAGATAAACGGGAATGGCCAGTGTGGGAAGTAGAAAAGTTCCTTTTTAAGTTTCCTCTCTTGTTAAAGAATAAATTGTAAGTGTGCTAACAGCTTTGTCAAGCCCTATCCTATGTAGCTGTTAGACATGCCATGCTTAAAGCCACATAGTACATTCTATATCCTTGTACTTTAACCAAGAGATCTGTGCTGGACGTCCTCACAGGGATGTCCCAGCTCTCCACAGCTTTTACCTGTTTAGAAAAGTTTTAAGTTATTAGCCAATCGGGTTTTAGTTTAGATTGTGAGGTCTGGCTGCAGCTAATGGAAACCAGACATAGCAGTAGGGATGACCCCAAATGCGTAAGGGATAAATTTGTGTGTTTTCCTCTGTTCACTGTACTCTCGTGGCACGATGGCTAGCGAGGTACCTTCCTGAAGTCCAGGAAGTGAAAATTGCATTGCTGAAGGATCTTTTGTCTCAGTGCTGACTTTTCTTTTCAGCACTGAGCATCTATTTTCAACAGTCAGGAACACAGAACTCGGCAGGGCAGCAAGGAGCTGTTCCAGTGACAATAGGCATGTGGAGAACGCTGAGTCCAGGGTGGCAAATGTCTACACTGGGGAATGTATTGGAGTGGACAAGGAAAGTTGCTCTCTTACCAGGGAAAAAACAGGCAACTTAAGGATGTCATTGAGAGGCACAGAGAAAACACCACCTGGCCCCTAAAGCCTGGTGGATTCGGAGAATGGTGGGCTTGCTTTCAAAGCAGGTGCAAGAGCAAGATGACCCAGATGGGAGGAGGAGTAGGAATGATGGGCTTGGGTTGCCAGGAGGTGCTGGGGCTGCCACCGAGGTGTTCAGTCACAAAGACCGAGCAGGCGGCCGCAGGGGCGGGACAGGGGCTCTGGCAAGATATGGAAATCTTCCACATGGCTTTGACAGCTGAACTGTCAGCTCTGTGCTGGGCAAGCCAAGAAGCCAGAAACACAGATTCAAGGGCTATAGGGAAGGTCCGCCAGGGTAGAAGACTCAGAGAATATGGAGCAGCTGAGATTTCCCCAGACCTTAGCTTCCTCCCTCCACCAGCTGGGATACCTGGCCAGGCTGCACTTCTCTCTAGGGGAGGGGCTCCCTTCCTCCTTCCCTGCCTCCCTCTCTTCTTCCCTCCCTCCCTTCCTCACTTTCTTCCTTTTCCTTCCTTCCTTCCTTCCTTCCTTCCTTCCTTCCTTCCTTCCTTCCTTCCTTCCTTCCTTCCTCCCTCCCTCCCCCCCTTTCCCTTCCTTCTTTCCTTCCCTCCTTCCTTTCTCCCTCCCTCCCCCCTTCCTTCCTTCCATCTTTCCTTCCTTCCTACCTTCATCCCTCCTTCCCTCCCTCCCTCCCTCCTTCCTTTCCTTCCTTCCCTTCCTTCCTTTGGCTGGATGGGACAAGTTGCAATGAGGCTTCCAGATGAGTAAATCTGTCTCCTGATGTCCTCCTGGATCCCCTTACAGGAAAGGACAGGGTCCAGTGGGTGGAATGTGTGGAGAAGGGAAGCCATGCCAGGCACAGCAGAGCTGAGGAGGAACGCTCGGCCCATTTTAGGAAACAGAATAACCAGCCACTCCTGTACTTGTAAAAAGTTCTGCAACCAAAATAATCATTGATCACCTCTAGACAGGAACTTCTAACCCAAATAAAGGGATGGTCAGATCTGCATAGCACAGTGCTGGAAAAATAATAAATATTTACTCAACAAGGAAGTACTCAAATTAAGCAATGCGCCCCAAAATCAAACTGTGAGTTATGCATTATAAAAACAATGACAGCCACAGATTTGTCACCCTTCAGGTCCCCGTTACCCCATCCTTTCTGAGAGGGCCTGTTTCCCCCACCATTTCCATACTGTACATAGAGCTGTGTGCACACGCATGTGCCTTTCCCCTGTAAATATAATTGTTTGCATTTTGCTGAACTGCACTGTGAGCTGAGTTTGTTTTAATCTCCCTGCTCCCCTCTTATCCTCACTTAGCAGAGACAGAAACTAGGAGCACATAGTTTAATGTCCTATCCTGAGGATCCCATCTGCACAGAGTCTCCTATGGGGCTAACCTAGGGAAGACGTGGAAAGGATTTTGTAAAGATATCATAGAAAAAAAATAACTCAGTCGTAAAACAAACAAACAACCCCCTTCCCAGCATTCTGGAGGGCTAAGTCTTCCCTCCCTTTTTCTCTCTCTCCCTTCTCATTTGGTTTGAGCCACTTGAAATTGTCCTCTTAGTGGGACAAAGTCTGTCAAATATTGGCAATTTCATATAGTTCCCAATGAATACATTTTACAACAGGTTAAAATTGGCATCAAGGGGACAATGGGGCACAGACATGGAAGTGGTCCAGGAAGAAGGGGGAGGGGGCAGGGGTGCAAAGAGAGGGTGTTGCCAGGCAACCAGCAGCGTGGACCAGTTAGACTGCGGAGATGAGGATGGTTTCTTCTCTCAACCTGCACCTGGCGCTGTGTGTGTGTGTGTGTGTGTGTGTGTGTGTGTGTATGTGTGTGTATGGGCAGGGTGAGGGGGATGTCCCCAGATGATCACATCAATCTACTGTATCCTGAAGCTCAGCCCTCTCTCACAGCCTCTCTGCAAGACTAAAATTCCTCTTTGTTCTAACCAGGGCAGAAAGAGAGCTCACCAACTTTTGCACAAAGGCCTCGGCTGCAGAAGGAAGATGGATTGTATCTCCTCTCTCCTCACCAAGGGGAAACGACTTAGCTGCTTGTGCTCCCCAAGTGTATATTTTATAGACTTTTCTTATTCCTCTACATCACTCAATGCATTTTTGATTACAAATAGATTTACCATTGCGTTATCTGTCTGTGCTCTATATCTTAACACGTCTTTCTTCACCATGTGCTTTTCAAATGTTAAATATTATCAGCTACCCCCGGGGGCTGCGAAGACATCTGTTTTGCTCATTTGGTGGAGTGCCCAGCTTCACAGAGAGGAGCCTAATAAATGATGATGGGATCGCAGGGAGGTGTGAGGTCAGCCCAAAGTGGGGCTGCCTGAATCCCTTTGGCTCTTGTTTTAGGAGGTGGCATGGTGGCCTGGGAGGTCCCGGACAGAAGGTTCATAACACTGAGTCCCTCTGTCTGCTCCCAGCTTCTGTATATGCCTTCCCAGCCCTTGGCTGTGACAGCAATTCCTGGTGGATCTAGACCAGACAGGAGCAGATGGCAGACCTGGAGCACGCTTCAGTAGATGGCCCAGCAGGCAGACCACAATGGGCACACCTGCCCGCACTGCGTGGTGGGGAAGATATGGAAGCAACACTGTCTTCTCTGTTTGGCAACATACACTTTGGGGGGATTCCTGCTTTACTTGGTAGAAAATAATCTCTTGCATTTTTGCAGAAGAGTATCACTGACCACAGAAGTCACTGAGGCTGGGCTACAAGGGTGAATATGAATATGGGTGTGCACCTGCACATAGAGAATCCAAGGTTAGGTTAGGTGCGGTGGCTCATGCCTATAATCCCAGTACTTTGGGAGGCCAAGGTGAACGGACCACCTAAGGTTAGGAGTTCGAGACCAGCCTGGCCAACATGGTAAAACCCTGCCTCTAACAAAAATGCAAAAATTAGTTGGCTGTGGTGCACATGCCTATAATCCCAGCTACTCAGGAGGCAGGAGAATAGCTTGAACCCAGGAGACAGAGGTTGCAGTGAGCAGAGATTGTGCCACTGCACTCCAGCCTGGCAACAGAGAGAGACGCCATCTCAAAAAACACACAAAAGAGAGAGCCCAAGTTCATTCATCTATTTTAGGTAGCACTATTACAGTTCTAGATTTTTTGAAAGTCATACACTTTTGTAGCCCATAATAGGCCAGACTATTTACTTACCCTCAATGCTACTTTACTGACAGCTCCTATGAATGTACTTGACCTTTAGGACAGAATAGCACCAGCATCACTGTCAGACAGGAAAGTGGCAGAAAGGCAGCAATTATTTCATCCATGCCTGTGGAAGTTTCTTCCACACCTGCTAGCCCAAGGCTTATGCATGACACAGAAGGCCTCCCTGATGATGTGTCATCTCTTTAAGGCTTTCCCAGATAGATTAGGAGCTGAGGTGAGAGGAATGAAAGACCTGGGTAAGCCTATCTTCAGTTACAGACCTGAGATAAGGTTGAAAGTCTTTAACTGCCGTCCTTGAGGGCTCTGGTTTCAGGGACTGGCAGAGCAGTCATGTTCCAGGTGAACTCTTAATAGATCATGGCTTGGGTTTTTATTACATATACTGGTTGTGGCGCAGGGAAAAGAGAATGGGCTAGACTATCAGAGGACCTGCGCTCAAGCTGTATATGCTTAACTAGTTATGTGACCTTGAGCAAGTTATTTCATCTTTCTGAATTTGTTTGCTTGCTACCTAGTTTACACAGTTACTATGAGGGTTAAACAAGATACACTCCATATAAATTCTATAAAGAATTGTACGCCGGGTGTGATGGCTCATGCCTGTAATCCCAGCTACTAGGGAGGCTGAGATGGCAGAATCACTTTAACCCAGGAGGTGGAGGTTGCAGTGAGCCAAGATCATGCCATTGCACTCCAGCCTGGGCAACAGAGTGAGATTCTGACTCAAAAAAAAAAAACAAAAGAAAAAGAAAAAGGAGTCAAGGGGCCAGTGGCACAATGGATAACGCATCTGACTATGGATAAGAAGAAAAAGGAAAAGAAAAAGAGAAAGAATTGTAAAATGTAGTCATTATCCAGTATTACATCTGGGTAAACCTACACAATTCTATTGCGTTCATAATTTTTTCTCTAGCTTAAATTGTTTTCCCTCTGTCTTCTACAGCAGGAACCCCCAAACTCTGGGCTGTGGATTGGTACCAGTCTATGGCCTGTTAGGAATGGGGCCATGCAGCAGGAGGTGAACGGTGAGAGACGCTTCATCTGTATTTACAGCCGCTCCCCATCTCTCACATTAGTGCCCGAGCCCCGCCTCCTGTCGGATCAGCAGCAGCATTAGATTCTCGCAGGAGCGCAAACCCTACAGTGAACTGCGCATACCAGGGATCTAAGTTGGGTACTCATTATGAGAATCTAATGCCTGATGAGCCGTCACTGTCGCCCATCACTCACAGGTGGGACCATCTAGTTGCAGGAAAACAAGCTCAGGGCTCCCACTGATTTGACGTTATGGTGACCTGCAGAATTATTTCATTATATATTACAATGTAGTAATCATAGAAATAAAGTGCACAATACATGTAATATGCTTGAATCATCCTGAAACCATCCCCCCTGACGCCCCTCTGTGGAAAAATCCTTTTGTGAAACCAGTCCCTGGTGTCAAAAAGGTTTGGGCCTGCTGCTCTAGAGATCGCCATCTAAAAGAAATATAATGTGGGTCACAAAAGTGAGCCCAATATAAGATTTTAATTTTTTTTTTTTTGAGATGGAGTCTTGCTCTGTCGCCAGGCTGGAGTGTAGTGGTGCAATCTCAGCTCACTGCAACCTCCGCCTCCCAGGTTCAAGTGATTCCCTTGCCTCAGCCTCCTGAGTAGCTGAGATTACAGGCACCTGCCACCACGCCCAGCTGATTCTTTGTATTTTAGTAGAGATGGGGTTTCACTGTGTTGGCCAGGATGGTCTTTATCTCCTGACCTTGTGATCCTCCCGCAAAAAGTGCTGAGATTACAGACACGAGCCACCAGGCCCAGCCAAGATTTTAATTTTTTTTAGCAGCCATAGTAAAAAAGCTAAAAGATGAAATTCATTTTATTATATATTTATATCTTACTATATCCAAAACATTATCATTTTAAAATGGATTCACCAAGGCAAAAATCATTTTCAAGACATTTTACTTAAGTTTCATGGGAAGGCTTCAAAATCTGACATGTGATTTATACTCGCCCACATCTCAGTTTGCACTGGCCACATTTTCATCAATGGCCACGTGTGGCTGGTGGCTACTGTGCCACGAGGTGCAGCTTAGATCTTTACAAATGCTCTGTCTTGGTTGCTTCTCAGGATTACGAGCCCTGTGTAATACACGGCAATAGTCTAATTGCTATCTTTATTTCCCCTAGAAAACACTGACAAGTCACAGTTTGCTCCACTTCTCAGAATCATAGGGACAGTTTGTTCCTCCATTTGTACACAGTAAACAGCTGTAAATGTCTTGCCAATGGCCACTAAGGGACTGGGTCAGAGGGGAGAGACACAGAAATCCTAAGGCAGCTTAGAACTTGGAAGGGGGCCTCACATCATGGGGCAACTTCCTACAGAAAGCAAGGTGTGAGGTTCATTGTGGCAGAATTGAGGGGATGGAGCAGACTCCTATGTGTAAAGCTCTATCACTGACGGGAAGGAGGGCCGGACATGGTGGCAGTGGCTCATGCCTGCAATCTTAACACTTTGAGAAGGGCCAAGGCAGGAAGATCACTTGAGCTCCAGAGTTGAAGGCCAGCCTGGGCAGCATACAGATACCCTGTCTCTCTAAAAATTTACAAAATTATCTGGGTGTGGTAGTGCACATCTGTCAGTCCCATCTACTGGGGAGGCTGAGTTGGGAGGAACACTTGAACCCAGAAGGTCAAGTTTGCAGTCAGCTGTAATTGTACCACTGCACTACAGCCTGGGTAACAGGGCGAGAACCTGCCTCAAAACAATGTGGGGGCCAGGTGTGGAGGCTCACACACTATGGATGGAGCACTTTGGATGGAGCCGAGCCATCTTCCAGCTGCTCTTAAGTGGAATTTCAGGACTTAAGGAGCTCTCTGGTAAAGATGTGGCGTCAGGAAATTGCCTGTGGATCTAGGGATGAGCCTCACTTGAGGTCAGGAATTCCAAATTGCAGTAAGCCAAGACAGGCTGGCCAACGTGGCGAAACCCTGTTTCTACTAAAAATACAAAATTAGTTGGGCATGGTGGCGCAGGACTGTAGTCCCAGCAACTTGGGAGGGTGAGACAGGAGAATCGTTTGAACTTAAGAAGCGGAGGTTGCAATGAGGCCAAGATTGCATCACTGCACTCTACCCTGTGTGATAGAGAAAGACTCCAACTCTAAAGAAAAGAAGAAAAAAGTGGGGGTGGGGAAGAAATTCAGCCAATGAAGAATACCTACTCCTCTAAAGTGATGGGGAGAAGCACCGGAGCAAAGCCTGCCTCACAGTGGAAGGTCAGGTCGGTTTTTCTGGTACTGGGCTGGCTGCCTGTGAGACAGGATATCTAGTCTCACAAGCCTCAAGAGAAGCAAATAAGGAAGGGCCACACCTCAGCCATTCCATTCTAGTGAAAATCCGCTCTATTTTTATGAAGGTCAAAAGAAGGCATCCAGAATTTTCCCTACTAACGGCTTCCTGTACCCGACCTAGTGACTCTCACTGTTTGGAAATTCTGACTTAAATCATTCTCACTATGGTAAACGTACACTTCCCTTTCTCTGAGCTCAAAATGTTCCCCAAAATATACATGGAGGTCAGAAAAAAAAATGAAGAAAATAATTTTCAAGGAGCAAGGAGAGGACAAGACCTGGGGAGCTGGGCTGACCATGACATGCTCGGTCCCCACATCTGGCTACAGCATCCTCCAGAAGAGGCAGTTCCAAGACTGAGATGAGGTTGACCCCTCTCATTTTGATGAAGGCTTTTTTCTTTTTCTTTTATTTTTTTGAGACGAAGTCTCGCTCTGTCACCCAGGCTGGAGGGCAGTGGCGTGATCTCGGCTCACTGCAACCTCTGCCTCCCAGGTTCAAGTGATTCTCCTGCCTCATCCTCCCGAGTAGCTGGGATTACAGGTGTGCACCACCACACCTTTTTTTTTTTGTATTTTTAGTAAAGATGGGGTTTCACAATGGTCTCTCATCATTTCAGGAGGTCTTGAACTCCTGACCTCAAGTGGTCCACCTGCCCTGGCCTCCCAAAGTGTTGGGATCACAGGCGTGAGCCACCATGCCCAGCCTGATGAAGACCTTTTTTTTAGTACATTTCCAACTGGTGAAAGCAGCTTTGGAAGACAGAGCAGAAGATGCTGTCTGCAGGCTAAACTGGAGGGCGAGCCAGCTACACAACCTGCCTGTGTCCACGACCAAGGCTGCAGGCATGCTCTGTGGCTGAAGGCTCACGCCATCTTCCAGCTGCTCTTAAGTGGAATTTCAGAACTTAAGGAGCTCCCTGGTAAAGACATAGTGTCAGGAAATCACCTGTGGATCTAGGGATGAGCCTCTCGAATATTAATTCCTAGTATGTCACTCTTGACTGTCTGCCCTCCTCTAGTGTGAGTAGCGTGTGATCTGCTTGGAGCAACAGAGGATTTGGAAGCACGGATTTCACCTGGTCATCTGAAAATGCTGTATGGAATAAGCATGAAACATTAGGATGACAGCCATTTTTTCTCTGCAACCCAGAGAAGGAAAATGTTGCACTCATAGTGGCCAAGTTTACAGCACTGGGTGAAATTATCTGCATGTTTGTCTGCTTAGCACATCCTCCTGGCAAGAGGCAACTGGGGAGTCGATTTTAATGTCACAGCTTTCTTGCCCGACACGAATGCTGCAGAAGCTCCCCTGCTTCTGAAGGTCTGAGGTGTAGCCTTTGATGAGCCTCCTATCCTAACAGTGCCTAAAAACTAATCTCCGTGATCTGCCCCATCTTATCAATGCCTTTCAGTCAGTCACCCTCATGCAAACCCATTCATTTTTCTGGGGGACAGAAACACTTGCTCCGAACCTGACTCTCCATGTTACAAACCTTGTCGGGTCAATGGAGGTGTCTTTTCTACCCATCTCCCTCTCTACAGCTCCAGGCCAAAAGATCAGGAAAGCCGTTGCTTCATCTAAAACTTATTTTTTATTTTATTTTTTTGAGACAAAGTCTCACTCTGTCGCCCAGGCTGGAGTGCAGTGGTGCAATCTCAGTTTACTGCAACCTCCGCCTCCTGGGTTCAAGTAATTCTCCTGCCTCAGCCTCCCGAGTAGCTTGGACTATAGGTGCACACCTCCACATCCACCTCATTTTTGTATTTTTAGTAGAGACAGGGTTTCACCATGTGGTCCAGGATGGTCTCTATCTCTTCACCTCGTGATCCACCTGAATCAGCCTCTGAAAGTGCTGGGATTACAGGCATAAGCCACTGCGGCCGGCCTCATCTAGGGCTTATTACAAATGTTCTGAAATTACTCTTAACAACATCAGTCTCAGGGTTTAATATATTTTGATGACTAAAGTATATATATTTTGATGACTATCACTCTATGAATGGAAAATATGAAAAAGAATAGTATAGATCAAAATGTGCTACTAAAAACCTAGAGGTGGGTCCAGATGAGGTAGAGCATCCAGATTCCCTTAGAAAGAATACTGCCTGACAGAATCCTGGGCAACAGAATTTTGCAGCAGAGGAAAAAAGAGTGATATATTTAAGCTGTCTTTTATTCAGTACTTTAAATTTTGTTTCTCCTCGTCTTGCTGAAGCTCATTCTGCAATTAAATTTAGAATCTCTCCATATATATAAATAAAATATATATATATGTATTTGGCTTAATCTATCTATATATAAATATACACACAATCTATCTGTACATTGATAGATATACACACTCTATGCATAGAGACACACACTATTTGTCTATCCGTACATTGATAGTGTATCTACCTATGTATAGATAGATGGTGTGTGTGTGTGTGTGTGTGTGTGTGTGTGTGTATGTGTGTGTATTAAGCTAAATCCCCTGCCAAGCAACTGGTACTATGGCAAGAAGTCTCTTGGAGAAGTAATGCCAAGGCATCTTATGGTTCATCCATTCTTTCATTCAGCGAGTCTGTATTTAGTGACATTACGTGCTTGACCCTGGGCTACATGCTGGGGATACACCGTGATGGGGACACGGATCAGCCCTCAAACTGTTGGGGCTCCAGGAAGTGATAACAAGTACACAACCAATGACAGTGAGGTGTGGCTATGTCATAAGAAAGAAACTCTGGACAGAGACAGCTAAGACCCAGACTAGGTGGAAGGGGTCAGGGAAAGCACTGGTATGGGTGTCTTCCAAGCTGTGAAGTAAAGACCTAATGGAGACCAGCCAGGTCCAGGGCATGGGGGTGTGGGAAGGAGCATGTTCCAGGAAAAGGGAATAACACAGAAAGCCTGTTCTATAAAGTGGTGGGAAAAACGTGAACTTCTCTCATTCGCCTAATTCAATATTTTCTTAGTTTTATAGGGTTGAGGATAACTGTTCCAAAACAGTTGTACACATCAGTAATTAAATCTATTTTTTTCTCAAAGCAGGCTGCCCAAGAGATAGTTTTTGAACTGCCATTTGCAATCTCATTTCCTATTCCAGAAGGTGGCTTCTTTCTAAACCTCCAAGCTTTGATTCAGGAAAAGCACGTAAAATACACCACACCACTCACCTATAAACTCTTCACACTGACTCTGGGCATTTTGAAGCCTCAAAAGTTTCTCAGTTAACGATTCTGCTAATTAAAGAGATCTCACTCAACTTGATGGTTTCCCTTTATTGCCTCATATCTCCAAATTCAAACCAGAGCTTGACTTTTAGTGACTTTAGGCCATGGAATCCAGCCTAAAAAGGTCATAATCGAAAATGCAGGAGAACCCTGTATATGGGGATATGTTACTCATGGTATTTACCTGTAATAGTGGAAAACTGTTTTTTGTTTTGTTTTTTTCCAGGGCGGAGTTTTTCTGTCACCCAGGCTGGAGTGCAATGGTGCGATCTTGGCTCACCGCAACCTCTGCCTCAAGGGTTCAAGCAATTCTCCTGTGTCAGCCTCCCAAGTAGTTGAGATTTGCAAGCACACACCACCATGCCCAGCTATTTTTTGTCTTTTTTTTTTTTTAGTAAAGATGGAGTTTTACCATCTTGGCCAGGCTGGTCTCGAACTCCTGACCTTGTGATCTTCCCACCTTGGCCTCCCAAAATGCTGGGATTACAAGTGTGAGCCACCGCATCCAGCTAGGAAAACTGTCTTTAAAAAACCCCTTAAATATACTCAAATGGGGGAATGATTAGATAATAATGATATATTAATTTCTAGAATTTACACAGCTGTTCACAAAAATGATAAATTATCGTAACTTAGAAAACGTTAGTGAAAGACAATATTAAGTAGAAAAATAAGATATGTGGAATTACACATATATTTGATTACAGCCATGCAAGAAATATAAATATGAAAAATGCTAGAAAGAAATCCACCCAGGCCGGGCACGGTGGCTCAAGCCTGTAATCCCAGCACTTTGGGAGGCCAAGGCAGGTGGATCACGAGGTCAAGAGATTGAGACCATCCTGGTCAACATGGTGAAACCCCATCTCTACTAAAAATACAAAAAATTAGCTGGGCATGGTGGCGCAGCCTGTAGTCCCAGCTACTCAGGAGGTTGAGGCGAGAGAATTGCCTGAACCCAGGAGGCGGAGGTTGCGGTGAGCCAAGATCGTGCCACTGCACTCCAGCCTGGGTAACAAGAGTGAAACTCCATCTCAAAAAAAAAAAAAAAAAAAAAAAAAGAAAAAGATATCCACCCAAAAGAGAACCGCCCTTGAATTAGTGTCATGTGATTATGAGCCTTTACCTATTTTGTTTCCTGCATTGCATTTATAAAGCCTTTATAATTTGAATCCCATTAAAAGTATTAACCCAAAGTTAGCAGTTTGGTCATTTTCAATTCCAAGCAGCATGTACAAGGCAACATGAGACAAAAGTGTCTGCATGTGAATTTCCCCTTTGAAGACGCATCATTTCCCCCAAGACTGAGCAGGTGTGCATCCTCTCAACCCACTGATGAACTGTGGCTTCTTCGCAGCAAAATGTGATAGAGAATGAGACACAACGTCCCAGAACCTGGAGATAGACATCTAACAATAAATAGCAAGCACATGTAATAAAAGCTGGCATTGAACAACAGATCTGGAATGCTGAACTCTTGAAGTCAGAATTGGAGACACCATTCTTGAGAGCTTTGGGTCAAACAACGGTCTGTTTAAAAGCACGTTGAAAAAGAGGAGGGTCTACGATTCCAATTACTTCTCCAGCTTTGCTGACACTGATGTGTTCTCAGTTGGGATTGATTGATTGATTTCATGCATCTCAGTTTCTCCAGATGCTCACAAGCGATGCCAATGTCGACCCATGGGATGGGTAAGATGGCGTTCGCTTAGCCCTTGGAAAGAGGACAGAGCACAGAGACTGTTCCTCTTTATTCTCAACTGGTAAAGAACAAAGCTTTTTCTCTCCCTTCTTAGCAAGGAAGACTAAATCAATTTTAGTTACAGCAAGAGTTATTTAGGTTACATTGTAGTTAACTCCTTCCAGGCAGAAAGAATAGCTAATGGCATTGTACAATTTCCTTTTCTAGAAATTTGTGACAATAGGGTAGATATACATCTGGCCTTGAATGCCTTCCTTAGGCTGATCTACAGACACAACCAAAATAGCACACACACAAAACACGCTGTTGTGTCCTAGTCATTCTTTCACAGATTTTAACAGACAAAGATTTAAAAACAGTTTACCATCTCCCCCTTCATTCCCAGCCAAATCAAAGTCTGAAACCACATCAGTCTCCAAAGAAACTTAGAAAGTTGATCAAAAGTGATTTACCTGTACTAGGAGTTCTAGCTTCCTGTCATCAAGAAGATGTACTTGGCATCGGCGGCCCTCCGTCATCTAAGAGGGAAGAGAAATAGTAGTCACTGAGAGTCTAGCAGCTTAAGGGTTAGAGAGTCGCTGATGCTGGGCTCTGCCAGTATATTCCTCTGGGCAAAAGTTCCTCTGGGAGTCGGCACTGCATAATGCCAGGAATTGGAAGGATCAGTTCATTCATTCGAAAAAATCTACTGAGCACTTTCTTTCCTTTTGAGACAGAGTCTTGCTGTCACCCAGGCTGGAGTGCAGTGGTGCAGTCTCGGAACACTGCAGCTTCTGCCTCCTGGGTTCAAGCGATTCTCCTGCCTCTGCCTCCCATGTACCTCTACAGGTGTGTGGTGCCACACCTGGCTAATTATTGAATTTTTAGTAGAGACGTGTTTTAATCATGTTGGCCAGGGTGGTCTTGATCTCCTGACCTCATGATCCATCTGCCTCTGCCTCCCAAAGTGCTGGGATTACAGGCGTGAGCCACCTGTGCCCAACCTGAGCACTTTCTATATGCCAGGCACTTTTCTGGGAGCTGGGTGTACCATGGCACATAAGACAAAGTCCCCATCCTCATGGAGTTTATATTTGAATGAAGGAGATATAAAATAAATTAGCAAACACATATATAACATATCCTCAGGGGTGGTAAGTGTTGTCCATTCTTATCTTCCATTCAATAATTGTATCCACATGCACTAGGGTCAGAGCTCAGGATCCAATCTCTGCCTCCTCTTCATTTATCCCACTTGCTGGTAACCAGAAAGCAGATGACCACCCACCTGGCAATGAATTTGATTTCTGTGTTAATCAGCCCGCTTCTTGTGTATGACCTGATTCCCTACAGCGCTGTCACCAACAACAGAAAAGCACTGGAGACGAGCCCGCAGGCAAACCCAACCTTTCCCACTTATGCCTTTCGGGACTAAAATCTCTGAGTGGTCTAACAGAAGGACTGGGAGACACAAGTCTAGTCTTGGTGCTGCTGGTTACAAGGGGCTGCAGGACGCTGGACAAGTCACCATTCGTCTGCGTGCCCCTGTCTCATATACAACAATGAATGGGCCGGGCTTTTCTAGAAGGAAAAAGCCTGATTTGTAGCATTTGCTGGAGCCTGGCAACACCCTCACAGGAAATCCTTCGAAGAACAAGGCTTCTCACGGATGTCAACTGGTGCCCGTTCTAACCATAAATTGGTCTAGCTGCACTCCACATACCTTCACTGTGTGTGACTTCAAGTCACTGTCATGGCAACACACAGACACAGTAGACAAAAGTAACCTCAGCTCACAGAAAACAGTTAAGTGCCACAAAAATCATTAGGATATGTTTTTATTATCTTTGTCTTTTCACACCATGTGTTTAAGCATGTGTATATCATTTAATTGAACAATGGCTACGCGTTACAATTGGCACCCTGCATTCCTGAAAATGTAGCAATTGGCTCTCACAGACTAGTACGAACTAGCTCTAACACAATTGTCTGGACCAGATGACACATAAGTTTCCTTCCTTGTATTTCTTTTTCTCTCTTTCTCTCTCTCTTTTTTTTGATGGAGTCTCCCTCTGTCACTGGGCTGGAGTGCAGTGGCATGATCTCGGCTCACTGCAACCCTGTCTCCTGGGTGCAAGCTATTCTCCTGCCTCAGCCTCCCAAGTACCTAGGACTACAGGTATGTGCCGCCACACCCAGGTAATTTCTGTCTTTTTAGTAGAGATGGGGTTTCACCATGTTGGCCAGGCTGGTCTGGATCTCCTGAACTCATGATCTGCCCGCCTTGTCCTTCCAAAGTGCTGATATTACAGGAGTGAGCCACTGCGTCTGGCCCCTTCCTTGTATTTCTTTAGCGAAATACCTTTAGAGAACTCAATGCCTATTTTATAGGACTCTATAGCTCCCACTAAATACAAGTTCTTTTCCCCAGCTAACTAGTCACTTTAAGAAGATTTGAAAAAAAAGGATGCCCATAGAAGATCCTGGCTTTGTCTCCTTATTCAGCCATGAGGGTCCTTCTCATAAGCCTTTCCACCAGGAAAAATAAAAAAGACAGTCTCGGATGAAACATGATCTTGTCTTTACACATGTAGCACAGTGCCTGGCTCTCAGGGAGCTGTTATTTTAATTTTTTTTTTTTTTGAGACAGAGCCTTGCTCTGTTGTTCAGGCTGGGGTGCAGTGACACAATCTCAACTCTCTGTAACCTCTATGTCCCAGGCTCAAACGATCCTCCCACCTCAGCCTCCTGAGTAGCTGGGACTATAGAGCAGTCTCATTTCTCTCATGAGCCACAGGATACACCAACTCTCCAGGCTAAAAATCCCCCTGACGTTTCTCAAGACCTGTTAGGGCCAGAGCTGCTCCCCTGACAAGAATGAGCGTCTCTGCAAATGGAAGCAGGTGGCACAGTGGCGAGCTGAGGGCGCTATTGCACTCACGGCTCTGTCCCACCCAGTGGCCAGCTGGCCTGCGTCTTCATGACCCTCTCCTCGACCCTGAGCTCCTAAGACCAGGAGTTATGGACTGGAGTGTTTCCCTAAAATGCATAGGGTGAAGCCTTGACCCCCAATGTATTTGCAGGCAGGGCAGAATTAAGTAACAAAAAACGTCTCTTCTCTTCTGGTTCAACAGGGATTATTCACTAATCACCAACATATCCAAAGCTTTAATGAAATCCTGTGAGAAAATTATCTTATTCGTTCCTCAAAAGAAGTCATCCTGTATTTCCATCAAGTCAGATTTCCCTTGTTTTGGGGTCTAAATCAACACAGCACATCCTGCTTACATGGGGATAATCTCGATGTCTCTTGATTCTGAGCTCTAACACTGACTCAGCAGCCCCCAGCTCTGAGAAGAACCGAGAAAAGTTACACATACTCATAAATCCTCCAATGAACAGATTAAAAACCGAGGAAAAACTTCGATCCAAAGCCTTGCCATTCCGCATATACAAGTCCAAGCAGGCAGCTGTGGACATCGGATGGTTCTACGCTGAGTCCTTATTCACCCGTTGAACTCTTAACTGCAGGTGTTAATTGCCTTAGTGGGAAAACGAGCCCAAGTCCTATTTAGAATCCAACAGTCTTGCGCAGAGTAAGCATCCTCACTGACTGACTTAATTTTAAAAATTCCATCAGCTTCCTTTCAATCATTCCCTAAGTTCAATGAAAGCCACTACAATTTTAAATTAGACTGACATAGCTGCTGCTATACCAACATGTATAAATGATTCCTTCATCAAAAAAGCACACTAGAAGTGTTAATTTCAAGTTTCAACAGGGCAGCTAATAGCAATTGCACAGGTACTTTAGATAAAATGTTCAAGCTACACTGATTCAGTTCTCATTAGAAAGAAACTAAGGTTAATAGAGTAAAAGTTTTAAGAAGGAAAATGGTTATCACATTCAGAAACTTTTGCGGAAATTCT
Source organism: Callithrix jacchus (assembly GCF_049354715.1). Lineage (NCBI taxonomy): Eukaryota > Metazoa > Chordata > Mammalia > Primates > Cebidae > Callithrix > Callithrix jacchus. Next base: position 14,832,375 of record NC_133508.1, read on the forward strand.
TTTAAAACTTTAATCATAGATTTGAGAAAAGTCTCAATCAAGAATAGGAGAGAGTTTTAAGAAAGAAATGCTATTTGTTTTCTGCATTTTAAAACAGTTTTGACCTTGTTTTAATCATAAAAGGTTAAGGATATAAACATGCTCTTGAGTTACTTATTCACAGTCTAATTAATTTTATGAAAACAAACTGGTATCTGAAAGACATTATCGAATCGAAGTTTTAATCACAGTAATAAAGAAGATGAAATGTATCATTTTCTCGAAATATTTCCAAGCTCACAAAGTTCACACACATACTTGTCTTCCCTGAGGTTCTCATTTTCATCTGAAAAAAGAAAAAAAATCTCATTACATGAAATAATCTCACCTTATCTGCTTAGCAATTTAAGGAAGTTACTATGTATCACGATGTTAGTATCCACTCTAAGTCTTCCAATTTCTTTCTTCTCCTTAACAGGAATTCCTGGGAAATTTACAAGCCTACTCCATATTTTAGTGCCTCCCTTTAGAAAGCAAAATGTCTCTGCAAACAGTCAGCACAGAGAAGTGTTTAAACAGGCTCACCTTTGAGTCATCATGTTTTTGAAGGTACAGCTTTCTTTTGATGGCACTCCTGTGGTTTATTTCTCAAAAGGGAGCACCTGTCTGTTGTTCCATACTCAAGATTAGAGTATCCTATTCTTACCATCAGTTCAGAAAAACTTCACCATTCTGGATATGTATACAGAAAGAATTGACATCTGTAGCTTCGTTTGGCTTGCCAGGCACACTGAAATTTTCTTTTCAATACTAACAACAGTGAACTAATACTGCTTTCCTTTTTTTTTTTTTTTCATTTCCAGCTGTTCAGGCACTAGTGGAGCCCTAGCATCACCCTCAAAGGAAATTCTTTAGAGAACAAGGCTTCTCATAGATGTCAGCTGGTGCCCATTCCAATTATCAATTGCCTTGCTATGATACAATTCTAGCCCAAGCAGCGGCCTGCCAAGTGCCCTGTGATTCTACAGGAAATATGGAAAAGTGCTACTTTGAAAGTGAAGTGTCTGCCCCAATTTATCCAGCTTTGCTGTTAAGGTAGACTCTGACATGCAGACTGTGAAGAAACAGGGAAACACATTTATGATACTAGCTTCAGTGAGCACAACAGACTAGCATTGATATGTATCCTAGCTGGGTGCGGTGGTTCACACCTGTAATCCTAGGACTTTGGGAGGCCAAGGCAGGCAGACTGCCTGAGCTCAGGAGTTCAAGACCAATCTGGGCAACATGGAAAAACCCTGTCTCTACTAAAAATACAAATAAAATTAGCTGGGCATGGGGGTGCACGCCTGTAGTACTAGCTACTCGGGAGGCCGAGGCATGAGAATTGCTTGAACCTGGGAGGTGGAGGTTACAGTGAACCAAGACTGTGCCACTGTATTCCAGCCTTGGTGAAAGAGTGAGATGCTGTCTCAAAAAATAAAAATAAAAATATAAAAATAATATGTATCCTAATTGTCATGCACGTGGACAGCGATTAAGAGGTGAAAACAAACACAGAAGTAGATGAGCAAGGGCATTAGGCTTTTGGGTGGCTTACCCCACCCCACCTCACCCCACCCAAATATGTCTTCACATATTCCTTTTATTTTTCAGTTAAAAAAGTATAAAAAAGAAACTTTATCTTTTAGAAAGATGAATGACCCTATTTGACGTCAGGCATAGGAAAATGGAGCACAAGAAGTTTCTTTCCTGGAAAATTTTAGATTGCCTATCTGTTTAACATATCTAATCAAATATTAATAGACACATGACAGTAAGTTGTCACATAAGCCAGAATACTTAAGATTGAACACCTGACACATTCTCACCCTGCAGACAGAATTAACGGGAAGCCAGGCCAGGCTCAGTGGCTCATGACTATAATCTCAACTTTTTGGGAGGCCAAGGAGGGAGGATCATTTGAGGCCATGAATTTGAGACCAGCCTGGGCAACAGAGCAAGACTCCATCTCTACAAAAAATTTAAAAATTAGCCCGGTGTGGGGTGGACACCTGTAGCCCCATCTACTCCAGAGGCTGAGGCAGGAGGACGGTTTAAGCCCAGGAGTTGGAGGCTGCAGTGAACTATGGTCCTGCCACTGCCCTCCAGCTTGGACAGTATCTCTTAAAAAAAAAAAAAAAAAAAAAATGAGCCGTCCATTTTGATCAGAAGTACTTTTGAGAGTGCAGATTTTGGAAAGAAGGATTTATAAATATATTTTTCTGAGGCTATCTGTCTATAATAGCCTGATATATTCTTAAGGGCAGAAGGAATAACTGTTCATATACAGCAGGGGGTTACTGCTATGAGACCTCCCTAAAGCAGCTAACCAGCAATAAGAAATGGTGGTTTCAGGATGGCTTGTAATACGGAGAGCTGCAGGACACTTAGATTAGAGTTGGAATTTAATCTTTCTCGTTGAGGCTTGAATTGGAAACAGTCATAGGACAGCAACTTCAGAACATTCTGCTGTCCACACCACACAGGGACACAGAAAATAATAGAGTTTTCAAGGTTTGGCAAAGTCTCTCTCTGTCTCTCTCTCTCTCTCAACAGAGTCTCATTTTATTGCCCAGGCTGGAGTCCAGTGGTGCCATCTCAGCTCACTGCAACCTCCGCCTCTTGGGTTCAAGCGATTTTCATGCCTCAGCTTCCCAAGTAGCTGGGATTACAAGTGCTCGCCAACACGCTCCGGTAATTTTTGTAGTTTCAGTAGAGACAGGGTTTCACCATGTTAGCCAGGCTGGTCTTGAACTTCTGGCCTGAGGTGATCCTTCTGCCTCAGCATCCAAAAGTGCTGGGATTACAGGAGCGAGCCACCATGCCCCACCATGGCAAAGCCATTTCTTAAAGAAGTGTAAACATTTTGAGTTAAAACAAAAAACAAAAAAACCCAAACATGTTTTACTAAGAATAGTTGCTCTTTGAATTCAAAACCAAGTCAACCCTATTTGCATGCATTGCTTCCTACCCCCTTTTCCTCAACTTAGCACCTTTCTTTCCTCTGTGTCTTTTTGGTTTAGCCACTTCTTGATGTCCTCTCTCTCTGTTTTCTTTCTTGCCCTTTGCAAAATAATTTCTTTCTTTTCTTTTTTCTTTTTTTGAGACAGTCTCCCTCTGTCACCCAGGCTGGAGTGCAGTGGCATGATCTTGCAACCTCTGCCTCCTGAGTTCAAGCGATTCTCCTGCCTCAGCCTCCCAAATAGCTGGGATTACAGGTGCCTACCACCACACTCGGCTAATTTTTGGTATTTTTAGTAGAGAAAGGGTTTCGCCATGTTGTCCAGCCTGGTCTTGAACTCCTGACCTCAGGTGATCCATCCACCTCGGCCTTCCAAAGTGCTGGGATTACAGGCATGAGCCACCACACCCAGCCTGCAAAATAATTTCTATGCTACGGTTCATGCAGGAGGAGCTCAGAAGAAAGAATCCAGTCCCACCGTGTAGAAGGTTTTTGTTTCCTTTTGTTTTTCATTTATTTTTTTTGAGAGAGGATCTCACTCTGTTGCCCAGCCTGGTGTGCAATGGTGTGATCTCAGCTCGCTGCAGCCTCAACCTCCTGGGCTCAATTGATCCTCCCGCCTTGGCCTCCCAGACATGCACTGGAATTACAGGAGTGATCCACCACTCCCGGCTTGGTTCATCTTTTTAAGCCTTGCTCCTTTTCTGTAAAAGAGGGGTAGAATAGATTCTACCTCATGCAAATACTGCGATTATTAAATTAACTAATGTTTGGAAATTTCATAGCTCTGTGCCTGGTACAGAGTATATGTTCATCATAATGTTAGCTGTCAATTATTATCAGTTGTATGGTTTTGGAAATACTTAATATGTGTTGAACCCATAGTCTTCATAAGGCAGGAGACAGATATTATCAAGTTCATTTTATTTTATTTTTATAGACAGGGTCTTGCTTTGTCTCCTAGGCTAGAGTGGTGCTATCAGAGCTCACTGCAGCTTCAACCTTCCAGGCTCAAGCAACCTCCCTGAGTATCTGGGACTACACGCATGCACCACCATGCCCAGCTAATTGTGTTTATTTTTTGTAGAGACAAGGTCTCACTATGCTACCTAGGCTGGTCTCAAACTCCTGACCTCAAGTGATCCACCCACTTTGGCCTCCTAAAGTGCTGGAATCACAAGCATAAGCCACTGTGCCTAGCCTAGAGCATTTTTTTTTTTTGAGACGGAGTCTTATTCTGTCGCCAGGTTGGAGTTCAGTGGCGCAGTCTCAGCTCCCTGTAACTTCCGCCTCCTGGGACCAAGCAATTCTGCTGCCTCAGCTTTCCGAGTAGCGCCTGACTACAGGCACACGCCACAATGCCAAGCTAATTTTTGTATTTTTAGTAGAGAGGTGGTTTCACCATGTTGGCCAGGATGGTCTCGATCTCTTGACCTCGTGATCTGCCTGCCTTGGCCTCCCAAAGTGCTGGGATTACAGGCATGAGCCACCGCGCCTGGCTGAATCTAGAGCATTTTTATAGAAATGTAGTGCAGTTATGCAAACTGACCCTGAACCCAGAAAAATAATGTGTTTTTTAAAACAAAAACTAAAAAATAGTCAATTGCCAAGTGCATTCTCTTAGTTTCCTGAGGCTACGTTACACTGGGGGCGGGGCTGGGGGAGGGGACGGTGAGGGAGGAGAGCCATTTAGTGAAATGTTCACAGGCTCCCAAGAATTTTTTTTAGTCTGCTCACCAACTGCCTACTCATTTGTGTCCCCGTGAAAAGCAAGTCACCAAGTTGTTTCTCATATTTATTTTTGAGACGGGACATTTATAAGACAATAAAATAAGCATTATTAAGAACTCACTAGCATTGCACAAAACAAAAAATTAACCTTTCAAGACATGCTTCATTTAGGAAAATTACCATTACTCCCAAAACCACCTGAAATGCTATCCTTTAAAACTCTGTCATCAGACAGAAAATTCAGATTTCAATAGCCAAGACTCTACCGGTGACTTACCTAGGACAGCATGTCCTCCCGGAGTACAGTCCCGGAAACCGCAGGACACCCTAAGGATGTCGGATGCAGGACAGCAGCCCCTCACAATCTGACCTCTGACCCAGGCTGTTCTGTGGCTCAGAAGGAAATTCCAAGGCGATGACTGTGACTTCCCGGGACAAGTCTTTGCTGGTGCTCCGGGGTGCTGGGTCACCTCAAGAGCCACATCCTTCTCTCTACTTCAGTTTCCTCAGAAAAACGAAGACCCAAAGACCAATCTAGGTACCCAAACACTAGAGGACCACAGAATCTCAATAATCATAAAGCACATCACAGCCAGGAGGTGATGAAGGAATTAACCCACAATTAAAGCAACCTCAAGAAATTCAGCCTCACAGGAAACACACACACGGAGAGAAAGGACTTCAGGTGACTTAAAAATTTGTTAAAAATATGAATCCCTGCACTGTAATCCCAGCACTTTGGAGGTCAAGGTCGGCAGATCACTTGAGGTCAAGAGCAGCCCAGCCAACATGGTGAAACACTGTCCCTACTGAAAATACAAAAGTTAGCCAGGTGTGGTAACATGCACCTGTAATCTCAGCTACTGGGGAGGCTGAGGCAGGAGAATCACTTGAACAGGGGAGGCGGAGGTTGCAGTGAGCCAAGATTGTGCCACTGCACTCCAGTCTGGGTGACAGTGAAATTTTCTCTCAAAAGAAAAAAATTGGATACATATAGACAGTGTAATGGTTACTACCGTGAAGTCAATGTATCTGTCATCTCACATGGTTACTTTTTTTGTAGGACAAGAGCAGCTAAAATGTATTTATGTAACAAAAAACCCTAACTTGATATAATTTTACCTTTCGTCCTCAGGTTGTACATTACATCTCTGGACTTGCTCACCCTGCGTATCTACTACGGATCTGTGTGTTTCTACACATCTGTGTGTATCCAGTCACATTATGATGTAAACTTCAAATAAATACAGTCATATCTTTTTGTTTGTTTTATGTTTTTGAGACAGGGTCTCACTCTGTCGTCCAGGCTGGAGTTCAGTGGCATGATCACAGCTCACTGCAACCTCTGCCTCTCTGGGGCTCAACAGATCCTCTCACCTCAGCCTCCCAAGTAGCTAGGACTATAGGTGTGCACCTCCACACAGGGCTAATTTTTATATTTTCTGTAGAGATGGGGACTCAGCATGTTGTCCAGGCTGGTCTTAAACTCCTGGGCTCAATCATTCTCCTACCACAGACTCCCAAAGTTCTGGGATTACAGGTGTGAGTCTCCACTTGTAGCCCATATATATATACACACATATATATATATATGTGTGTGTATATATATGTATATATATGTGTGTGTATATATATGTGTGTATATATATAATATAAAATAATACATTATATATAACATAATACATTATATAAAAATTATGTATAATAATATAATATAAACTATATATAATAAATAATATGTAGGTTTATTAATTCATCTATCTGGACATGGTGTCTCACCCCTGTAATCCCAGTTACCTAGGAGGCTAAGGCAGGAGGATTGCTTGATCCCAGGAATTGGAGACTAGCCTGGGCAACATAGCAGGAGACCCCATCTCAGAAATAACAATTCATCTATTTCCTGTTCACACTTCACTTGTACAAGGGAAATAACAGATACTACAACAGTGGGCAAGTGGGGGATCTGTCCTAAACCTTTGAAGGTCAAAGGTTGACTATAATTTTTTAATACAAATTTTTATTTTTATAACAATTTTATAATAGAATTATTTTTATTATAACTAATATGATTTTTATAATATTTTTTCCTTCTGGTTTATCTCAAGCTTACTTTTGTTTGGTTTTTGAGTTACATTTTATTGAAATAAATGAAAACAGAAGGAAAAGAGACACAGGTCTGAGACATCAGAAGCCTCATTGAGAGAGGAAGATCTTGTTCCAACTTTGCTCTAGGACCTCTGGCAAACGATGCCACCTCCGTCTTTACTATGACTCTCCTGGATTTAAAAGAACATACGCAGGTGTGGCCAGGCACGGTGGCTCACTCCGGGTAATGGCAGCACTTTGTGAGGCAGGGCGGGAGGATCACTTGAGCTCAGGAGTCTGAGACCTGCCTGAGCAACATGGCAAAACCCCAAAACAAAAATACAAAAAATCAGCAGAACATGATGGTGTGTTTCTGTAGGCCCAGCTACTCAGGAGCTGAGGTGGGAGGATTCCCTTAGCCCCGGAGGCAGAAGTTGCAGTAAGTCGAGATCAGGCCATTGCACTCCAGCCTGGGAGACTGAGTGAGATTCTGTCTCAAAAAACAAAGAAAACATATGCAGGTGTGTCCTTCAGCCTCTTGGCTGCTGGTTACAGGTGCAGCTTATACACCAAATGGAAGTTATTAAGTGAGTGGCTCTATGGGAAAGAAATTAACATGACAATTTGGTGTAATAGAAAATGGAAATAGTGGTGTAGTCTTCAAAGCGCAACCCTCTGTGGGTTCACACCTGAAGTCATTACCGGGGCTGGCTTGTACTCATGGATCTTTGGAAAGCACATCCTAGTGCTGCTGCTGCTGCTGTTCCTACAGCAAAAGGGCAATTCGGTTTCCTCTGACAATGCAAGAGAGACGTCCTGATGTGGGGACTCAAGTCACAAGTCCTCCAGGCCGGGCAGTCAACCATCTCCACATGATGCTACAGGACAGCTTGTCAGAAAACATTAATCATCAGTCTCGGCCGGGTGCGGGGGCTCACGCCTGTCATCCCAGCACTTTGGGAGGCTGAAGCAGTAGGATCACCAGGTCAAGAGATCGAGACCATCCTGCCCAACATGGCGAAACCCCATCTCTACTAAAAACACAAAAATTAACTGGGCGTGGTGGCACACGACTGTAGTCCCAGCTACTCGGGAGGCTGAGGTGGGAGAATCACTTGAAACATGGAGGTGGAGGCTGCAGTGAGCCAAGATCACACCACTACACTCCAGCCTGGTGACAGAGCAAGACTCTTTCCAAAAAAAAAAAAAAAAAAAATCAGTCTCTGGGCCTAAAGTCTAGATGAGGAGGCACAGACCCAGGCAGGTAAAAGACTGGTACAACATGAAGCTCTCCTGAGGCCGTTATGGCATCTCACTGAAGAGGAACTCCTACCCCCAGCTCAGCTGTGGGATGTGGGGAAGGAGGGGTGCGCTTTCCACCTTCCAACCAAACAAGCTATTGGCATGGATGATGGACAGGTGCGACCGACGTGGAAGGCCAAGGTTCCGCTGAGGCAGGTCCACAGGCACCACCCCTGCGCCTGGCAGCCAACACAGACAAGGGCAGATGGACACTGAGAGACGTAATGACGTGGGCCCCAGAGTTAGGTCATGCACCACGGACGCCAAACTGGTAAGCACAGAACAGAAGCCCTCGCAGGTGGCAGGCAGATGCATGAAGGCCTCCAGGCTCCTGGTGCGCAGCGGCGCTTTCTGGGTGACATCCAACTAGCTGGACCCCTAAAATTCGGAGGAACCTGATTTTTCCTCCTAGGTTCTTCCACTGCTAGAGTGTCTTTTGAAAACAGGATTTTATTTACTTCTATTTCGAGTACATTATTAGGATTTCAACCCATTATCTTACTGGAAATACACACACTTAGGAAGATGTATTCACAAGCCCTCAATGGCAACACAACTGCAGGTTTGTACTTTTCACCCAAGCCTGGAAACACAGACAGCTTTGGCCCTGCAACTGGAGCAACCAGAGCCTCTGAAGAGCCACAGAGCCTTAATCCTGCTGAGCACCGGATTGTATTATTATCATTATTAATCATCATTATTAGGAGAGGGGCTGGGGAAGGGAATAGAGTCTAATCCTTACAAAGGAAAGGGAGCTGGGAGTCTATATCAGAGAGGGAGTGCTGCGCAGTCTGAACAGAGGCAGAGGCTGATGGGAACAGAGGTGCGAGGCAGAGAGCAGCCCTTGGGCAGATCTGGACAGAGCCCTGGGGAATGAAGGCCCCAGAGGCCAGTCCCGATGTGGGTGCCGAGTGCGCTGCTAACATCTGGGAAAGGTGGCAGTCTCAACATGGATAACAGGCTCTCTGACATCGGCCTCACCTCACCAGATGCCTTTTGTTCAAATACTCTCCTTCCCCCTGCTCCTCTCAGTCCCAAGACTGGGCCATCTTGGAGTTTCAGAGTCTGTGCCTACAAAGGCCACCCTCTCCCTTGCCATGGGGCCTGGCCCATGCTGTTTCCTTTGGGTTTCACTCTAAGTCCAAGTCTCCTCTATGCCATGCATTCAGCCTGGTGCTGGGGACACAGGTGGCCCAAGGGGCCATGGTCCTGTTTATTGCTGATTACTGGCTTGAGGGAAAGATGCCACATACCTTCTCCTCTCTGAGGGGCATGTCCACAGTACTATCTGGTGGCACTCTGGGCTGTGACATTCCTCCCCTCCCCTCCACACCTAACATGGAGACCACACTGTGTTGCCACCACTGCCATCATGCCAGCCCCAGGTCCAACGAGGCAGGGGACACTACAGAAGGGGAGGCAAGCCCATGGGGGAGATGACTGGACCCAGCCTCATTCAACATTCAGTTATTGATCACAATAGAACCCAACTCAGTGCAATTTACATTGACACATCACGCCTCAGGCGGGAAGGACAGCAGCTGGCGGGGAAAGCTGCCATTCTACATAAGTCATCCAGCCTTCTGTTCTAGAAAATCCAGCACAGCATCATGGCGCAGAACCGTCAGCCCACACCAGGCACTGCATCCTCAGCATGGTTGTGGGCCAGCCAAAGGCCGAGGAAGACCCCACATGGGGCTCCACCAGGCGTTCAGGTTTGCACTAACCTGCATGACTGGGCTGACCTCCCCGCCGGGCATTCACGCTGTTTCTTCCTCCCTCCTCTTCCCAATATACTATTCACGCTTCTGCAGACACTCCAGACACTATACACAAACACACAGGGTTGCGTGGGGTGGGCGCTGTGTACTGCTGCCGCCTACGTGTCACACGTGATGTGTGGATGCCGGACCAGTGACCTCTGACAGGAAGAGATTATGTTGTGCCGGTGCACACCTTGGAAAGACTTAGGTAATGCAAAAGCTTGTTCTTTTTTTAAAAAAATCTGCTGACAAGTTGCTCTAGTAACCCAGAGAAGTGAAGGAGAAAGCAGCTGTCCCACCATGCAGATACTGATTCGTGCAGATGTTTCAGTGCCTCGTGAAACAATAAAAACATGAACGTCTTCCTTGAAAAAATAGAGACCACCTAATCTCACCCTTTCCCAGGTTCAGCTTTTTACAAAAGACTGAGGAAGCCGCTGACTCTGCCGGGTTCTCCCTGCTCTGCTACTCCCTCTCCTGCTCCAGGCCTGGCCTGCAGAGAAGGGCACGGGGGACAGCCAGGGGTCTCTAAACAGCTGTTAGTTCCTCTTGGATCCCACAGACTCAATGGCTTGCTGGGGGTGACAAGGGTGGTGGCAGGCACACATCCCACTCCTGTCCCCCTGCGACTTGGGGACCTGGAGGACTAAGCGTCCCTCGCTATCCTCCCCAGGCCATGCTACTGGGGCTTACTGTGGGTCAGGGCCAGGCCCCAGAGCTCGGCTGCCCGGGGCTGTGGCTTATCCTGACTTGGCTACTTCCTAGCTGAGTGTGATCCTCCAGAAGTTACTTCACCAGCTTGGCCTCCTTCCCTAATCTGTAAAATGGAGATGACCGCAGTACCTACCTCGTAGAGTTGTGAGGAGAAACAAATAAGTCAAAACACATACAAATGCAGAATTCTGAACGCTGAGCTACGGACAGCTACCTACGCACAGGGGAGTCAAGCCCTAATCCAGTGCGCCACTCCCTGCTCCTATGGGAAGGCCAGGGCTGGGGGGCAGGGCTACAGCTCCCTGTCCCCTCATGCCAGGTCTCCTGTGGCTCTGGATGGGTGAGGAGGCTAATTCAGGGCAGATGGCATTGGGGTGGCTATCCCCGGGGACTGAGCAACTGCTAGGCCTTCACAAAATGAAGCTCTGCGGCACTGGTCATTTGTAGAGGCGGACACATCATTCAGACAGGAGGCTTGGAAGCCCAGCTCTTTTTCACAGTAACTGCGGTTCCCAGGGACATCCTGTGCTACCCAGCAATCACTGATAGTGAGCAGACGTAAGGAGCACAGGAGCTGGCCTAAGAAAGAAAGCTTAGGAATACCCATGTATGACCTGTGGGAAAATGCCCAGGTTCTTATACACACACGATTCTTATTCATAGCACATGTTTTCACGCAGACATCCTGCAAGGGTGGCTGGGTAAGGCGTAAACCCCAAAGAAACAGAACAAGCAAGAAGTGGCCAGAACGTACACACCCACCTAACATCCAACTGTTACCTGGGGGAACAGTGAGGAAAGATGGAAAATAACACCTGTTCTCTGCCACATGGAGCTCTGGCTTCAGTATGAGTGACAGAGGTTGTTTACGTGTTTGTTTGTTTGGAATAGAATGAGAGTCTTTTTTCTAAGGGAACGGGTTTAAGCGATTCTCCTGCCTCAGCATCCCGAGTAGCTGGGATAACAGGCACTTGCCACCATGCCCAGCTAATTTCTGTATTTTTAGTAGATACAGGGTTTCACCATGTTGGCTGGGCTGGTCTTGAACTCCTGACCTGAGATAATCCTCCCGCCTCTGCCTCCCAAAGTGCTGGGATTACAGGTGTGAGCCACTGTGCCCAGCCAAGACAGGTTTTAAAAGCCCAGATGAAAAGACAGGGCTGAAAAAAAGATATGACTTTCTGGATCCAAAAGAATATAGTTTGTATGGGAAGGTGACTTTAAACATAAAACTCTGATCACATAATAAAAATAAAATTAAATGAGGAAGTGAAGATTCAGACATGAAGAACACAAGGAGTGTGCTGGAGAACTCTCAAAGGACTCGATTTTAGTATAACAAAGTGTGGAAGACACACAACCTACGAGGAATATTTTCAGATTTTTTGCACACTGAAAGTTTACAGGGAGGGGGTTGCAAAGCTGATATTTACTTATTTTAATTAATTTATGTATTTTTGAGATGGAGTCTTGCTCTGTCGACCAGGCTGGAGTGCATTGGTGTGATCTCAACACTGCAACCTCTTCCTCCCAGGTTCAAGTGATCCTCTTGCCTCAGCCTCCTAGGTAGCTCGGATTACAGGCAGCTGCCACCATGCCCCGCTAATTTTTGTAGTTTTAGTAAAGATGGGGTTTCACCATGTTGGCCAGGCTGGTCTCAAACTCCTGACCTCTGGTGATCCACCCGCCTTGGCCTCCCAGAGTGCTGGGATTACAGGCTGAGCCACCGTGCCTGGTCATGACACTGATATTTAAAACAAGGGAAGTCTAAGAACAAAAGAACCTTTAAAGATATGTTCAAAGCAAGAAGAGCAAGGAAGGGAGCATACTCCATTGTTTGGAGCAAGTGTGTGCTGGCCAGGCGTGGTTGCTCACACCCGTAATTCCAGCACTTTGAGAGGCTGAGGCAGACAGATCTCCAGAGATCAGGAGTTTGAGACCAGCCTGGCCAACATGGTAAAACTCCATCTTTATTAAAAGTACAAAAATAGCTGGGCATGGTAGCACGTGCCTGTAGTCCCAGCTACTTGGGAGGCTGCACCAGGAGACTTGCTTGAACCTGGGAGGCAGAGGTTGTGGTGAGCCGAGATCACGCTACTGCACTCCAGCCTGGGTGACAGAGCTAGACTCCATCTCAAAAAAGAAAAAGAAAAAAAAGAACAGCTGAACAATTCAGCTTCTGTTTGTTCCACTCTTCTCAATCAAGAGGGAAATGAAAGGAATATAAATGAACTACAGCCTTTCCCCAAAATAAATCCCAGGTAGTTTATAAAGTTGAATTTTAAAACCCGGTAGATGATTATTTATCATGCTTCTCTAAGCAAAAGCAATGAGGGAAAAAATTATAGTTTGACTACCATACAAATCATTCTAAAAAATAAATTATACGCCACAAGACCCCATAAGCAAAAGTAAAAAGTTGATGCATATTTCAGGAAGGTATTGTAACAACTAAAATGGGAATTACTGTATTAAAGATCAAATTGTTTAATTAGTAGATAATTACAACTTAATTAGAAGACCACTAACACCTTCCAGGAAATAGAATGCAAACAGCTAAAAAGTTCAGATCATTTGGCTCTGTCATTTCTCTTCTAGGAATTCTCCCCATTGAAACAAGAGAAATACAATAAAGAATTGCGCATAGTAACGTTCACCACAGTGTGTTCACTCAAGTGCTTATGGCATCTTTATTACGCACCAGGTATCTTGTTAGATATATAATAATGAATGTGGTTTTGCTCCTATAATTAAGGAACTTTTATGTCCCGTAGAGGAGACACCCAAGTTAACAGGCAGTTGCAGAGTGATCAGGGTGACTGCAGGGGTGGGTATAAGATGCAATGGGATGAGGACGGGGGACACCATAACTCGCACCTGGTGGAACCGTCAATACCCCAGGGAGGAAGCGATATCTGCGGAACACAGCAACGTGAGGTAAGAAGGGATGAAATGGGAGAGAACATAGAATGTTCTGGAAACGTCAGCCAGGTAATGAGCTGAAGGACAGAGTGGCGGATGAGGAGGCAGCAGTGAGAACTACAGCTGGCCACCATCTTTATGAAAGCAAAGAAGGGGCAACTAATCGTCTGAGAGAGGATGGCTAAATGGCTTGAAATAAGAAATAGGCGCTGAGCACTGTTTTCAAGTCAATTTCATCGTGAGGCCAAAATGAGGGAGTCTGGAGTCAGGGTTGCAATGGCAAGATCTACAAACACTTGGACTGCAAAGTGATATTAGAGTAGAACCTGTCTTCCTCAATCCCTGTATTTCCCCCCAGCGATTGGTAAATGGACACAGAAGGCAAGCATGTCAGATTTACAGATGGCAAAGACATTCGGATGGAAGCTTAAAATGTAAAAGTCGGGGTCATGTTGCTCTTACGGTTTTGTGTCCTGCTCTTCATGCACGGGCTGGAAGCACAGCATCGGAACAACGGAATTAAGAGGCGCCTTGCATTCTGCTGTGGTTATACCACTTCTGGAAATCTGTATTCAATTCTGGGTGCCGTATTTTACATAAAAAGTGAAAGAAACTGGCGAAAGACCAAAGAAGGGTAACCAGACCAGGTGAAGGTCCAGAAACCAGGACTTGCCAGGACTGCTGGCAAAGCTGCATCTGTGGCCACATATCAAAAGGTCTAGTGGTAGTGTCAGCATAGAATCTACTGGTCATTGAGCGAATGCCGTTATTTATTATACAGAGAGATCATGTATAAACTGGGACTGTCCTGGGCTTACCCGATTGGGAGTTTGGAGGACTTGCTAATCTGATGTGTATAAAGTGAAGGCAGGTTAACTTTGCTTTGGTGGGCAAAAAACAGAACCAATGAGTGGAAATTCCAGAGGACACATTCAAATTCAATAGAAGAAAGAACTTCTGAACAAGCATCATTGTTCAAAATGGAATGGATAGCCCCATTATCATTGCAAGTCATCAGGAAGGGACCAGAGACATTAGCAAGGGAAGTTGTAGAAAGGATTACGGGACAGGGACAGACAGACTCTGAGATCCCTTCCCTCCCTCTCCAGTAAGCTGTGATGTATAAGACATGGATATATAGGCACAGCAAGAAACAGAGTTCCAAGAAAATATACTCATTCAGATAGCTGATGTATTTACTTGTAATGTTTCTGGCTGTAATACTACATGCAGTTTGATGAAACAAATTTTTACAACATTCACTCCATGCTTCAGAAGGCTTACAAACATTTCAGTACAGACTGATAGGCACAAACGCGTTTTTCTACTTTTTGATCCTACCAATTTCTCTTGTATAAATGTGCGATCAAACATCCTCTATTTAAAACGTAATGCTGTGCAGAAGAGTTACAGTGTCTGTTGCTGGTTTGGTAGAGAATTCACGTTCTGTAATTCATTGGTATAGAATTCAAAGGCTCCATAACCAAGAACTTTATAACATTTCCCAGTAACATGAATTTGCCTACTTTGTTTTGGTGTCCAATTTAATCTGTCATTTTAAATGAAATTTTAAAAAGTTTTGCTTATATTGTGATCAATGGAAGGAGCTAGTATCATTTACAACCATGGGTCTTATTATACAGTAAGTTTTCACAGTTGTAGACATTTTATTGATATTAAAATGATAATACGTGTGATTAAATTAGAATGATGTGACTGCCATAATAGGCACACAAGACATATTTTATACGAATAATAAACATATTTAAATAGCATGTATCTTTATATGCAGAATTTCAAGGGCAATTATGTAATATAGGTACTATACAACTTAATATACACTCAGTGAACTATGTTTTAATTTGCCTATTCTGTAGAAACATACCCCAAAAGCCAGTCTCGGGAACATGTACATTCTTTGTCATTCACATACCTATGTGACAAGCAGAATCCATTTGGATCTGACCTCTGTGGTGGGTGAAGCCACATAGATAAGAGTTGGGAACGGGCTCCCCTCCTCATAAACAATCTCTTTGTGTATTACTATGGTTGTACTCTCTACTGCCTCCCAGGGAGGTGTGGGCAGAAAATAGTATTCTAGACCACCCTTGGGTCTTTGGTGGCTCTTGATACACAGTGGGAAAACAGCCATTTATGAAGTTGGTATGACCTGCTGGGCCACCCGATTTGCAAAAGCTGCGATGGGTACAAAGTGCCCCTGTCTTAAGTGCCTGAGCCCAAAGGCCACATGCTCAGATGCCACTTCCTGCCCCACCCTGGCAGCTGACTCCAGCAACACCCTAAAATCAGATCCAACTTCTAATGGCATTACAGCAAGACGTGTCTGAGAAACAGGGTCACTCAGAACTGGAGAAACATGAGTCCTCCATGGGGGTCCCAGCTCCAGGAGGTCGAAAGGAAGTCTCCAACCCTCCTCATCCCAATGCAGAACTGCAGGCAGAGCTTGGGGACCCATAGTGCTTCCATGGGGGAGGTTTCCACAGCAACTCTGACATCCACGCAGGGCAGTCCATCTGGGCTGGAGGCTGCCGCCTTTCTGTTTACATAACCAAGTACTCTGGAAAGAGTTCTGCTGGAATGTTGCTGGCAGGGACTTCTTGCTCTTGCATGAGCTGTGCTGGCAGATCCCTCCTTCCATTCTTCTTGGGAGAGGTTTTGACACTGGCTGGCTGCCCCACGAACCATCCCAGACACTTCATGGAGATCTGCCCTGAGTGCCTGGTCTGGTGGCAGCAGCTCCCGGGAGGGGACAAGTCCTAGAGCTGCTCTTCATGTAAGCCTGGGCATGGAGGGTCAGGCCAGAGAGGGATGGAAAGGGCAAGGGAGAGGGCACCCAAACCCAAAAAGCACCCCCCTTCCTCATCAAGCCTCTCGGTGGAAATACTGTCCCAGACAATGCAATGGGCCCGGCAAATGAGAGTTCTAAATATATCCAGGGTGCATATCATTAGTGAGCAGTCACAGAAATAAAGACGTTATGTTGTATCTGTTAGTCAAATCAAAAATTCTAATTGGACACAGAACAATTTCTCAAAGCTTTCAGCAGGAGGTAATTACTGTGTTGACTACTTGTAACAAAAAAAAAAAAAAGGCTGAAATGGAGCCTAGTGTTTGGGCTGTTTCCATGAACCAAGGAAGGAGAGGGATGTTTCTGCCTGAATCTGAGCTGATTAGAAGCTGGCTGGACTCCTGATCTTTGCTTCTTCCTGGTTTAACCAGTGACATTGGTAGCAAGCAGGTCACCATGTCACACCAAGCCCTTTGGTAACCAAGTTGCAGTGTATTTTCAGCATAACCTTCAGCAAAGACCTGGAAATAAGGCCGGGCATGGTGGTTCAAGCCTGTAATCCCAGCACTTTGGGAGGCCGAGGCAGGCAGATCACCTAAGGTTAGGAGTTCAAGACCAGCCTGGCCAGCATGGCGAAACCTCGGCTCTACTAAAAATACAAAAATCAGCTGGGCATGATGGTAAACGCCTGTAATCCCAGCTAACTACTGGAGAGGCTGAGGTAGGAGAATCACTTTAACCCAGGAGGTGGAGGTTGCAGTGAGCTGAGATCACGCCACTGCACTCCAACTCCAACCTGGGAGATAGAGTGAGACCCCATCTCAAAAAAAAAAAAAAATAAGGAAGAAAAGAGCAGGGAGTGGGTCTGTGACTAGATAATGGTATAGGGAAAACCAGAATTTTAAATCAGGACAGATAGATGAGGCGAGGACAGTGATGACATTTTATATCCTTCCTTGTGTCTAGCCCTGAGTGTCACACAAATTATGAACTAAAAGTACAGGGTCACAATTCCTGATTGTGGTGATGGTTTCCCTGGTATAATCATATATTAAAACATACTCAACAGTATATTTTAAATATGTATAGTTTATTGTACATCAATAATATAATAATAAATCAATTTAAATATGAGAGTTCACATTTTGTGAGGCCGAGACTGACCAGCCTAGACAACAGAGTGAGACCCCATCTCTAAAAAAAAAAAAAATACAAAAATTAGCCAGGTGTGGTGGCTCATGCCTGTAACCCCAGTGCTTTGGGCTGGAGTTCGAAACCAGCCTGGGCAACATAGCAAGACCCCATCTCTCCAAAATAAACTTTTTAAAAAATTAGCTGGCTCATACCTGTAATCCCAGCACCTTGGGAGGCGGAGGTGGGTGGATCGCCTGAGATCAGGAGTTCGAGACTAGCCTGACCAAAATAGTGAAACCCCATCTTTACTAAAAATATATATTAAAAAAATTAGCTGGGCATGGTAGCGGGTGCCTGTAATCTCAGCTACTCAGGAGGCTGAGGTGATGAGCCAAGATTGCGCCATTGCACTCCAGCCTGGGCAATAAGAGCGAGACTCTGTCTCAAAAAAGTAAAAATATAAAAAAATAAAAAATTAGCCAGGCTTGGTGGCATGTGCCTATAGTCCCTAGTACTCAGGAGGCTGAGTTGGGAGAATCGCTTTAGCCCAGGAATTGGAATCTACAGTGAGCCATGATGACACCACTTACTCCATCCTGGGCAACAGGGTAATACCATATCCCCCACAAAATAAATAAAATAAAATAAGAGAGAGAAATGTGTTTCACATTATCAAAAAGGGACCATCAGGAGCATGACATTGAGGGTTCAATTTGTACAATAGCACATCTCAACAGAATTCTTCACACATTGAGGAATTCTTTTCTTCTTCTTCCCCTTCCTCCTCCTCCTCTTCCTCCTCCTGCTCTTCTTCCTCTTCTCCTCCTCCTCTTCCTCTTTCCTCCTCCTTCCTCCTCCTCCTCCTCTTCCTGCTCTTCTTCCTCTTGTTCTCCTCCTCCTCCTTCTTCATCCTCCTCTTCCTCTGTCTCCTTTCTCCCTCCTCCCTTCTCCTTTTCCTTCTCTTCCTTCTTCTTTTTGTAGAGATTAGGTCTCACCATGTAACCCAGGCTGGTCTCAAACTCCTGGCCTCAAGCGATTCTCCCATCTCAGCCTCCCGAGTTGCTGGGATTACAGGTGTGAGCCACCACGCCTAGCCATTTTTCATAGGTTATATTCTTTTGATTTGAAGTCTGGCGCTTACGTATGTTCCCAGATGCTGTCATACTCAGTACTGAACCCTGGAGCTGGTGGTCTTTTGTGCTTTAAATATCATTTGTACGTGGGCGAGCTTCAACTCTGTGTTTCCACTGTGGTGCCTCCTGACCCCGGTTTGCAGAGAATTATGTGCAAAACTGCCCTCTGCACACCTCACTTGGAGCCCTGTTAAACATCCCAAGCTCAGTGAGTCCCAGATGGAATTCCTGATCTGTTTCCCCCAAACCACAGCTTCTCCTTCCTGGCAATGGTAGCTCTGCCTTGTCGTCTCCACTTTCTGCCCTTTTGGTCCCAAATTCTGTACTCTTCCCTGTATCACATATCCTACATCAAACCCCCAGAAAATCCTGTTGGTTTGTCTTCAGAATATCCAGAACCTGAACATTTTTCATCATCATCTTCATCATCACCAGCACTTATCTGGATTCTTGCAAATGTGCTTCCAACTCTTCCCACCTTGCAGTCTCACCCCACATGGCACCCAAACCATCCCTGCATGGCTTCCGTGGGACCAGGGGCTCCTCAGCTCCACACTGCCCCCCAGGGTAGAGCCTTAAAGGCCCACGTGACTCCCACCAGTCCTCACCCTGTACCACACGGCTCTGTGACACCAAACCCCTCCTGTTCCCTGCCACACTCCTGCCTCAGTGCCTTTGATAAACTCTGTCCTCTGCTTGAAATGCTCCCCACCTCCTGACACCCTCCTGGCTCACGTCCTCAGATCCTTTCAGTCTCTGCCCAGTGACCACCTTTCCTAGGGGTCTACAAGACCCCCGCATTTCAAAGAGCAACTTATCACACTTCCCTTCCTCTGCATCATTTTTCTTTGTAGCAGTTGCCAGCTTCTAGCATCCTCTGTCATTTACTCATTGATCACGTGGACTGTCTGCCCCTTCCCCTTTGAACACAAGCTCCCCAGGGGCAAGACGTGGTTGGTTTTTCTCACTGCCACATTCCTGGAATGTACAAGGCATACCAATAGAATGACTGAATAACTGGGTGCATGCACGAATGAATGAACTTGTGACACTCAAATACTTTCCGTCATTTGCCAGCTGGGGTTTGCCAGGGTAGCACTTCCATAGAAAAAAAAAAAAAGAGAGCTGGGTGTGGTGGCTCAGACCTGTAATCCCAGAGCTTTGAGAGGCTAAGTGGAAGGATCAACTGAGGTCAGAGTTCAAGGTCAGCCTAGACAACCTAGCGAGAACCCCACCTCAAAAAAATTTCTTTTGGGCATGGTGGTGTACGCCTGTAGTCCCAGATACTGGGGAGGCTGAGATGGGAGGATCACTCAAGCCCAGGAGTTCGAGGCTGCACTGAGCTGTGCACTCCGGTCTGAGTGACAGAGCAAGAATGGGCCAGAGAGAGAAAGAGAGTTGTCACACTATCCTTATTCTCTTCCCTTTTGACATTGAAACAGCAAAGAAAGAAGAGCTGCCTAGCAGAGAGAAGAGCTGACCACAGGCAGGGACCCTTGGCTGGAGTAGGAAACAGTCCCTACAGATCTGTGCAAATGATCTGCAAGTCAAGAAAGGAGAAATGACAAGGGGACAGTGAGTTCCTCAGTCACATTTCTGAGCACCTGCCAAATGCCAGGGATAGCGCTAGGTGCTGTGTAATCAACAATGAAGAAGATACGGTCAGACCCCTAAAAAGTGATGGTGGGAGGCATGTGAACAGGTCCTTCCTGTCCCTGGGATCAAACTGGGACTGCCTTCTAGCACGGATGCTTCAGGAGAATAGAGGAGGAGAACTTGCCTCTGCTTGGAGGAACAGGAGCAGGGAACACTGGAGGCTTAGAGTAAAGGAGCAGGAGCGTTCCAGGCAGGAAAGGAATGGGAGGGGCGTGGCGATGTGAAGGGAGCAATTGCAAAGGCTGAAGTCCAGATGAAGTCAAATATGGTTGGGGAGAGGCAAGAGACAGAGAGAGAGAGAGTGTGTGTGTGTGTGTGTGTGTGCTTGTGTAATGGTTACCATAAGATATTTAAGAAATAAGAAGCCCATAGAGGCTGGGCGTGGTGGCTCACACCTGTAATTCCAGCACTTTAGGAGGCTGAGGTGGGCAGATCACAAGGTCAGGAGTTCAAGACCAGCCTGTGGTGAAACCCTGTCTCTATTAAAAAAAATATATAAAAATTAGCTAGACATGGTGGCAGACACATGTAGTCCCAGGCACCTGTAGTCCCAGCTACTTGGGAGGCTGAGGCAGGATAACCTCTTGAACCCAGGAGGCAGAGGTTGCAGTGATTGCACCACTATACTCCAGCCTGGGTGACAGAGGGAGACTCTGTCTCAAAAAAAAAAAAAGAAGGCCTTTTGTTCCATGTTAAGGACTGTGGTCTATAGAGAATGCAGGTGCAGGGGTGGGGGCTGTGGATGTGGCGGGGGTATAGGAAGCTGGCAAAAGGATGAGCTGTGATGATTTTACAATGACTCAGGAAAGAGAGCCCCTAAACTGTGACAATGGCAGCGAGCACCTCACCCTAAAAGAATGTGGGAAGACAATGTAGGAACGAGGCACTGGAGAAGTTTGATTGGAAAGATTAGCTGCAGAAGAGCTGACTCCTAGCAATGCCCAAAGAGGAAGCTCGAGGCCGGCATGGTGAGTCACATCACAGGACAATGAGGTCTGAGCCTTGGAGGAAGAGGAAGAGGAGTAATGAGAAAACCACAGGTGGGACCAGTAATCACAAAGGGAAACAGCAAGGCATTTGTAAGCTCTGGAATCCTACCCAGGAGGCTGCTTTGGGGCATAGTACTTAGGGAACACTGGTAAGTAGCCAAACCCAGAATCAGCCATTTCAAAGCCAGATGGACAGACAGGCTCCTTCAGGAAAGGTCTGCTGGGAAGGCACAGGGCAGATGCCATGTGTCCTCTCCATCCTCACTGCCCAGCCAGCAGGGCAAGCCACGGCGCTTGAGCTCCTCCATCCCATCTTTCCTACAAACGATGAATGCTCACATATTGGCTTCTATCTACATCCAGTACAAAACCAAAAAAGCCACAGTATAAAACTTAGAGTTTATGCTTTTTTTTTTTTTCAATTGAGACACATGCTCTGTCACCCAGGCAGTAGTGCAGTGTCACTATCACGGCTCACGGCAACCTCCGCCTTCTAAACTCAAGCGATCCTTCCACCTCAGTCTCCTGAGTAGCTGAGACTATGGGTGCATGTCACCACACCCGGCTAATTTTTGTATTTTTTATAGAGATGGGGTTTTACCATGTTGACCAGGTTCATCTCGAACTCCCAACCACAAATGATCCTCTGGTCTCAAGCCCCCCAGAGTGCTGGGATTACAGGCCTTAGCCACTGCGCCCAGCCAGTTTATGAAATTTTTTAGTTGAGTTTTGTCAGTTCTCTAGGAGTGGGGTCAGTTTCACTGGCAAGAAGCAAAGGAGGATCCAGCTGCTTAGGAAACAAAGTGCTGGCCGGGCAGGGTGTCTCATGTCTGTAACCCAGCACTTTGGGAGGCCAAGGCAGGCGGATCACCTGAGGTCAGGAGTTCAAGACTAGCCTTGCCAACATGGTGAAACCTCGTCTCTACTAAAAATACAAAAAAATTAGCCAGGTGCAGGGGTGCATGCCTGTAATACCAGCTACTCAGGAGGCTGAGGCAGGAGAATCACTTGAACCTGGGAGGCGGAGTTTGCAGTGAGCCAAGATCGCGCCACTGCACTCCAGCCTGGGTTAAAAAGCAAGACTTCATCTCAAAGAAATAAAGAAACAAAGCACTGTGTTTTTGAATAGTATTCTCTGAGTAACTGGATACCTCTCCCACTTGGAAATTGCAGATCTCTGCATGGAAATAACACAAAATATCGACTAATTTACAACTGCAGGAACAGGAAGGCAACCGAACTAAATTGCTGTGGATGACAAAAGCCATATTTTCCACAATAAAGCAAGGAAGGAACCACAAACAAATACCAGCTTATAATTTTTCCATCAAATGACAGACACACTCCACCCTGTCTAGGCAAAAGATGGCCATAAGCTGTCCCTCAGAGCTCACCGAAAATATATCCTAGGCTTGGATGCAGATATAATGTTCTATAAATACTCTCCCTGTTTGCACATTTCCTTAATGTCTCTCTTCTGTTGCCTGTGTGTGCCTGTTCAATCAGTCTCCAGAAGACAGATGATCTCTCATTCTGATTTTATTTAACATTTAGAAGGTTATTAAGTGCTTGAAATTTTTCTGATGAATATTATGCAAATTGACATGGTGACTTCTCGTATTACAAGGAAACTATCCCAGTATTTTCACCATGCTTGAGTGGTTGATGAAATGGAAAAGAAAAAAAAAAAACTCCAAAAGGCAAAAGGCATCCCGTATGCTCATGATCTAGGCTTATTTCTGCCATTAACTTGTTGCGTTAATGAGTTGGGTGGAATATAATAAATAAATAGTAGTTGAAAATCTCCCTCATTAATGGCAATACATGGGAAGTACCCAAAGAACATTATGGAGTGATTACAGTGTTGCCTTTTTTGTTCAGAAAAGGATGGAACCACCATTCATTGACCTAATCTTGGTAATTCTTACACCTTTTCTAGTTTTTTTTTTTCAAAATAAAAACTCTTCTGATCATTTTTGGAAAAGAATTGTCAAGCGTCGGGGCTTATGCCTGTAATCCCAGCACTTAGGGTGGCTGAGGCAGGTGAATCACTAGCTCAAGAGTTCAAGACCAGCCGGGCCAAAATTGTGAAACACCGTCTCTACTAAAAATACAAAAAATTAACCAGGCATGGTGCAGCACGCCTGTAATCCCAGCTACTTGGGAGGCTGAGGCAGGAGAACCCCTTGAACTCAGGAGGCAGAGGTTGCAGTGAGCCAAGATCACGTCACTGCACTCCAGCCTGGGTGACAGAGTAAGACTCTATCTTGAGGAAAAAAAAAAAAAAGAAAATTAAAGGATTTTAGAAATTCTTAGAATTGGTGATATAATACATTAGGTCAGAGGCAAAGTCATCTGTCCTTTCTTCTTTCCCCTCCCACAACCAACCTTCTCTACCGTTATGTTCCAGGACTCCCTGGAGACCCAGATGTAGCAGATGAGCTCCCAGTGATAGATCCAATCCCTTTCCACAGCTAGAAGACTCTATGACATCCTGCTACCTGCCATTCTTCACAAACCCTTTCTGTGCCTAACAAGGTAAAAAGGTCTAGGGTCATGCCTTCATCTGCAAAACCCTTTCTGAAAGGCTAAGTGACACTTAGGAAATATCAGAGCTAACATTCGTCCACTTATACTACTTTCTGTCTATAAAATTCATTTCAGTTTTATAAGTGAGGATGCCTTATTGATTTCAGTAGCACCTCTACTTCCACAACAAGCTGCCTTCTTCAGGGGTTCAAATCCCCCCCCAAAGTTAGCATCCTTGGGCCTTCCAGTAATATAAGTAAGCCAGGTTGGGGAGCGGGAAATACAAAGACAAAATCTCTTATATTAGAACAGTCTCCTTGACAAATGCAGTAGCTCATGCCTGTAATCCCAGGGTTTGGGAAGCCAAGGCAGGAGTATCATTTGAGGCCAGGAGTTTGAGACCAGCCTAGGAAACAAAGCAAGATCCCATCCCTCCAGAAAAAAGAGTCTCCTGTACTTTTTGAGAGTTAGATGCTTTGCAGATATTAACTCATTTGCTCCTCTGAATGTTACTTATAAATAAAGCAACCAAGTCTCAGAGAGATTCAGTAATTCACCCAAGGCCGCATAACCCACAGCAGAGTTAGACAACCAAACCCAGGGTGAGATGGTGCCACCCTCCCCTCTGTTTGCCATCGCAGGTTGCACCACGCAGATCCATGTCAGGAGGCAGGGACTCCAGCCTCGGTACAGCAGCTGAGACCAGGGCGAGGTCCCTCAATGCTTATGTGCTCTTCCTCATTTGCAAAAACTATCTAGATACCCCCTTTCATTCCTAAAGCACCATATCTCTAAAACGTTTGATTGGCTGGATAATCCCCAGATTACCCATGCATGTGGTTTGTAGACTGTACCAGGCATTGACCGTGATGGGCAGCCCATGGCTGCGGCTCTTGCTAACAGTAGCCCTTGCTTCAACTGCCTTCTGTCCATGCTTCTCCCCTCCTGCCAAGACCTGCAGGCTACATCTGTGCTGCTGGTCACTCTGTAGTTCCTCTGTTACAAAACACTCAAGCAGCCCCATAAAAGACGATTGAGGAGGCCGAACACTGCTCCCCGTTGTACTGCACTCAGTGTCTGCTTCATGTCCTCATCACCCTCCCCTCTCTTCTGCTCTCTCTCTGGGCAACAGAGAAATAAATATCAGATATGTATCGGGGGAGGCCAGAGGGAGTAGGGAGATGGGCAAGCCAACACTGGACTCCCGGCTATTGGTAGGTATGTCGCCTAGCTCTGGAGCACCTCACACTGTCTGGCTTCCTAGTTCAGGTTTGTCATTTCTATATACTTCTTCCCAGGCATGTGGCGAGGGTGTAATTGTGCATTTTATGGTTGTGAATGGCACAGCCTGGCAACTCGCCGATTATTATTTCCGTTCCCTGTCATGCATTATCAATCTAATTCCCCATTACATGCCGTTTTTTTTTCATGCTTTTCCCATACAGCAAGGGCAAAGAAAGGCAAAAGCCCTGCAAAGAAAGCAACCTTACCAAAGAACAGGTTAATCCCACAGGAAATTGTGGAGTGATAGCTTCAAGTGTGCCAGGAGAGGTTTTGGCTTTGAAGTGAAAAGTACCATTATGAGGTTTGATATTTTGCATTAGGACCAGGAGTCCGGACTTTAAGATTGGTAATGTATTGCTAACTGAGGAAGAGGAGCCACCTCACAGTATAAACGCAGAAGAGTTTAGACACAGGAGGGTCTAACAGGCGACACTGGATCTGTTTAGACTTCAGAAACCTGAAAAACCAGCCAAGCATGGTGGCAGGTGCCTGTGGTCCCAGCTACTCCAGGAGGCTAAAATGGGAGGACTGCTTGAGCCCAACAGTTGGAGGCTACAGTGAGCTACCATTGCACCATTACACTCCAGCCTGGGCAGCAGAGGCCAAACACTGCTGGGGTGTTTAGACCACTGGGGTTTTCCAGATTTCTTTCTTTCTTTACTTTCCTTTTACTTTGTAGAGACAGGGTCTCCTGCTGCTGCCCAGGCTGGAGTGCAATGGTGCGATCGTAGCTCACTGCAGCCTCCAACTTTTGGGCTCAAGCAATCCTCCCATTTTAGCCTCCTGGAGTAGCTGGGACTACAGGCACCTGCCACCATGCTTGGCTGGCTTCTCAGGTTTCTGACGTCTAAGCAGATCCATGTTGGGGTGTGGTCTGAAGCATTCACTTGGTGATTTGCTTATACAACCAGGGTCCGGAGAGTGCTTAATTGTAGTGAGTGTCTGCAAACAAATGTATGCAGTAGCCATGGACTGGCAAATAGTGGCTAAGAAGACAGCAACATCATAAGGTCAAGAGATCAAGACCATCCTGGCCAATATGGTGAAACCCTGTCTCTACTAAAAATACAAAAATTAGTTGGGTGTGGTGGCACATGCCTGTAGTCCCAGCTACTCAGGAGACTGAAGCAGGAGAATCGGTTGAAACTGGAAGGCAGAGGCTGCAGTGAGCTGAGATCATGACGTTGCACTCCAGCCTGGCAACAAAGTGAGACTCTGTCTCAAAAAAAAAAAAAAAAAAGGAAGACAGGAGCAAGGAACATGTGAATGTAAGTCAGAGTCTGGGGCAAAGGGTATGCATGTACCAATGCTCTTGACCACACACAAGTTTCTTCTTGTATTTCATCATTCAATGGACAGCCTCCTCTTTTGTTTTTTTGTTTTGTTTTGTTTTTGTTTTTAGATGGAATCTCACTCTGTCACCCAGGCTGGAGTACAGTGGTGGTGATCTCGGCTCACTGCAACCTCCACCTCCAGGGTTCAAGCAGTTCTCCTGCCCCAGCCTCCTGAGTAGCTGGGATTACAGGTGCATGCTACCACACACACCCAGCCAATTTTTATAGAGACGGGGTTTCACTATGTTCTTCAGGCTGGTCTTGAAGTCCTGACCTCATGATCCACCCACATCAGCCTCCCACACTGGTGGGATTACAGGTGTGAGCACCCTGCCTGGCCGGAGATCCACCTTTAAAACAAAAAGCCAGAAAACTCCACACAGCATAGAGATCGCACTTCCTAACAAGCTATATCCCACAAGCTATTTCTCTGAATGAGAGTTAGTTATGCTTGTACATCTGTAGGGAGGTTACTCAGACCACCACTCATTTCTTCTTGATTATTTGGTAGTAATAAGCCCACTGAACTGAACTGGATCCCCCATAGTCCTCTATTACTTTCCAACAATCGTAGCTTTTATTCTTAGCAGTGATCTCCACCTTTAAGTGGAAGAGGAAGACTGTTTATCTTTGGGGAGAAAATGCCCAATTTCCAAGGATATAGTTAAGAACTGAACACACACACACACACACACACACACACACACACACGCCCCCTAAATAAGCACTAGTGCCATGTACTAAGCAGTAGCACCAGCTCTGATCGACTTCTGTGAAAGGAAGAGAGGAACAGTGATAGGTATTTTTTGAATAATGCCCCACTGGTGGTAGAGCTGGTTACTTGCAATGTAAGGGTGTGTCTAGATTATTCCTTACAAGAGAAAGACGTGCTGATTCCATGGGACAAAGGAAAGGGTGGCAGCTGATGGATTTAGGGAGCTAAAATGAAACTGCTGTGGAGAGAATTTTTGATAAACTGGATTTATGCTGATGCAGAAAACTTCTTGCAGAAGAGAGCGGTGAGACCCATTGTTACTCTGAAGCCCAAAGTTCCAAGAGCTACTGTTCCAGCTCTGAGATGAAATGTTCTGAAACAAAACAGTGGAAAATAGTACTGGGGTACTTGAGTCTGATTACGGCTGGAATAAACGCCTTGAGAGAAAATCCAGCACACCTTTCCCCACGAGATCAGATTTTTAGCAGCCACATTCCCCAATTCTCTGACTCTGATTTTGCTCTTGTAGGAAAAATCAAAATATCTACATACCCTCCACAATGGATGTGATGATCCTTTTGCTTCCTTTTCTCACATCAAAGCCTAACTTTTCAGAGACATCAACATCTTTTTTTTTTTTTTTTTTGAGTTGGAGTCTCACTCTACCACCCAAACTGGAGTATAATGATGCAGTCTTGGCTCACTGCAGCCTCCGCCTCCTGGGTTCAAGCAATTCTTCTGCCTCAGCCTCCCGAGTAGCTGGGACTACAGATGCCCGCCACCATCTCTGGCCAACTTTTGTATTTTTAGTAGAGATAGTGTTTCGCCATGTTGGACCAGGCTGGTCTCGAACTCCTGGCTCAGGTGATCGGCCCATCTCAACCTCCCAAAGTTCTGGGATTACAGACATAAGCCACGGTGCCTGTCCCCAACATCTCTTTGTTGTTGTTGTTCCTTTCATGATATTTCTAGAGAGCAGTGGATAGCGCAGTATCAGAAATGGGTAAGGTGGGGTGAATGGATAAAAATGCAGTGTCCTGGGGGAGGCCACGAGGGCACATGGGCCTGAGTTACCTGCTGATCCTGTTAAGGTAAGAGAGCTCCTGTTTTAGCTCAAGAGGAATATAGTTTTTAGGGTTTAGACAGAAGAATCATTAGAAGGTCATGACCCTATTGCCCTCCTATGAGGCCCCAGAAACTGCTTCTAAGATGCTGAGATTTTTCACAACAAATCAACCGAAAAAGAGAATTTCTGCCACAAGTGTTATCATCACATCAGGTGCTATCCAAACAATATGACGAATGAATTGAAGTCACTGCTGACCCCAGACTGAGACATTCTAATACTCTATGGAGAGTAGTTTAGAAGAACTTCATAAGCTAGCTAACTGTTAGCATGTCTATTTCTCATTTTGACATACTGAACTAGGAATTCTCCAAAATTTATACTATTCCTTTTTAAAAAAATATGCAAAGCTATCTAAGAACAAAGCTTCAGATTGTAAATTGCCCCATTATAGT
This sequence comes from Callithrix jacchus, assembly GCF_049354715.1. Classification (NCBI taxonomy): domain Eukaryota; kingdom Metazoa; phylum Chordata; class Mammalia; order Primates; family Cebidae; genus Callithrix; species Callithrix jacchus. Next base: position 14,860,979 of record NC_133508.1, read on the forward strand.
TTCATTCAGTGTGATGCATCAGGCTAAACCCAAGTCTTGTAAGAGGTAAGTATATGGCTTGCAGGACACATGAAGTGAACTACAAGCATGCTGCACACAGGTGTGCATGCAAACATAAACAATGTGAACACAAGTGGTATATTTACGCAGTAAAGTCAGTAATGATCTTTGATGGTGGTCTCGTGCAACACTTACTTAAAGACAAAGGTAGCCTGGCAAGTCCCCTCAATATGAGACCTCCTGAACCTTCCACATCCTTTTCTTCCACATTACAAACCAACCCCACTTTTTGCATCCACTCCTTAAGGCTGACTCAAGAGCTCTTTCCTTGGTATCTCTTGCATGTCTGCTCTTCTAGAGAGCTCTTCTCCCAAGTTCCAGAACCCAACAAGGACTCATTGTGTGTCTTTTCCTTTGACCTCAGGCTGGAACTTTGCTGTGACAATAAAATCAAGGATGGTGCACATCTGGGACACTGTTTTCATGGATTATGAAATCAGTAACTCACTGAACCTCAAGGGGTCTCAGTTTCCCCAATGACAGGATCATGCTAATGGCGCCAGCCACTTGCCATCGGGAGACTTGAAAACAATGTCTACAAATTACAAAGAGACCCTGTGCCATAAATAACGAGTCTTATTAATACAATTAGTTCAAAACAAATACTAAAACAATATAGTAATAGCAGTGGCAGATCATACTTGGTCAGAACAAAAGAAGGTGGAGAGATTTTCTGATCCTCATTTCTACTAAAATAATTTCCCCTTTAATGAATTTAGTTCCCCTTTATTTCCCCTAAGACATTACTTCTACCCACACAGCTTTAAGCACCAGTCATCACTTCTCTCCAACTTATCTGGAGGACACATTGTATTCATTGGCTGGACAATCTAGTGTTAATTTCAAAGCGAGTCCAAATATTGCCTCTAATTCAATTAATTGTAGCTTTTTAACTTCTCAGGACCAAGTGGATTCAAATCTATTTGCCACAGGACCCATATTCCTGCTGCACCCTAAATGAACTCAAACATCCTTTGCAACAGAATGGATCCAACAGAGTACAACGTACAAATCGGCTCATGTCCTTACCTTCTAGGTTGCAAGAGACAAGTGTAGCACTTTGAGAACCAAACCAGATTTCTGATGATTTGAGACTTTGGTCTGCTGGCCCTATCCAAGTCACACTTCAACATAAACGAGGCTTAATGCTATGAATGGGCTTGATGGAATTTAAAGACCAAAAACAAAATAATGAAATGTGTCTTCCTCTCCCCTCACTCCTGCCCACCCCCCCCCACCCCAGCAAAAGCACATTGCTGCACATTTGAAGGACGAGGCATACACAGCTAAGTTTCATGAAGTCAAAGGGACACATTACTGTATCCAGTTCCTAAGGTACTTTCCCCAGTGTCGGCAGTGGCTTCCCAGGATGAAGTCAGCAGCTTGTCCCCGGCTCTCTGAGCGGTGCTTTCCCACAGATCAGTCATGCTGGTGGACTTACAGATGACTTACGGATGCGAAGTTGGAAGAGGGGTACTAGCGGCTGAACCCTCAATCAGGTCAAGGCACATCCAAGCCCAATAGAACTGGCTGTCACCACCGACCAGCTCAGACTTAGAAATGTGCCTATCTAGGTTTTCCAAGCAACCCCTTTCATCACTATCTGTGAGGATTCCAACTAAAAGAAGCCAGAAACAGCAGTAGCAGCGTCTCCATCGGGAGGCTCCATTCATATGGGAGCCAGAGCCGCCGCATCCATTCATGGTGGGGTCAGGGAGTCCTTTGCGGGCATTGGTTCTCACGTCTCAGCACGCTGCACATCCCGGGGGGCTGGCATGGCTGCCGCGTTCAGAATGAGGATGTCCATTAAGAAGCCGCCGCCAGAGCTATTATTAGCACAGCCACCCCTTGGAAATTTCGCAGAATACGCCTGAATCTACGAGCAGTTACTCTGCTCACAGGGTACTGGAGAAAAAGGCACCGAGTCGCTCGTTACACACAGGCAACCCTCTCCGTGCGGCACCAGGGGATCTTTTCCGAATTCAACGTGCACCAACATTTGAGCAGCTGCCTCCAATATAGAAGCAACACATTTAGCCAATTTTAAGTGAGCACGTACTAAAGGGGGGGGGGTTCCCTTCTGTTTTCCTCCCCTTCCCAGCGTTTTCTCTGCAGCAAACTTGCTGCAGCCATTTGGAACGTAAAAAGCAGTCCATCTTAGCAGCCCCCGGCAGCGGCGACCGCGGCCGGCCCCGCCACCCTTGTCTGCAACGCCCTGTCCTGCACCCCCAGGAAAGGGCTCCCCTGTTACCTCCAAAAAATGGTTTTTAAAAAGCCCACCCAGCCTGCCTAAAGCCACGTCCTTTCCAATCTCTCCGGGTGGATTCGGACAGCGTGGGACTGAGGTGCCCAAGGAGGGGGAGGCGGATGGGGAGAGAGAGAGCGAGAGAGAGCGTGCCGCGGGGAGGGCTGCAGCAGAACGCACAGTATGTGCCCCACGTGGGGTTTGCATTTAAAAACTGTAACATACGCGAAATTAACGACTCCAGGCCCCCAGTCAAGAAGCAGTGGCGCGTCCCTTTCCCCAGCCCAGCGTGAAAACACAGAAGGCAAAGGGCTGCAGCCAGTCGCTTCCCTGCCACTGCCACCGGGAAACAAAGACACATTACCTTTTATTTTTTGCTTTTCCAAAGGAGCGGAGGAACTTCAGGCTGGAAGCGGCTGGTCCCTCGGAACGGGCGTCCCATTCGCCCGGGCGCAGGCCCTTGGCCTACTAGGCGGCCTCGGCGCCCGTAGCCGCCCAGCCAGAGCTGGCGCGCCCCCGCCCCGTCCCCGCCGCCGCCCCTGCCGCGGGCCCTCGGCGTCAGCCCATCGCCCGCTCGCGCCTCTCGCGCCGAGCCTGGCCCGGAGCCAGGGAGCCCCGCCGCCGGCCCGCCCCTCGCCCGCACCCGGCCCGCCGCATGGTGGTGCGCCCCGCGCGCCCCGAGCCAGCCCCCGGCGCGCCGTTAGGTCTGCTGCAAGGCGGGCACCGCGCGCCACCGCCGCCGCCAACGCCCGCTGCGGGGTCTCCGAGAGCCGCCAGATCCTGGACAACAATGCGCGCCCCCGCCCCTCTGTAAAAAAAGAGGGGACGCCCCGGGTCGCCCCCAGAGCTGGCTCGGCTTCCCAGCCCCTCTCCGCCGCACCAGCAGGCGAGACAAAGTTCGCTCGCGGATGAGGCTGCGCGCCGCCGAAGCGCGCGGGATGCCCAGCACGGCGGTCCCCAAGCGGGGGACCCCCGGCTCCTCCACAAAACCCACCCGAAGCCACCGCACGAGGCCCTCTCCTACCCTGCGGACCCGGAGGCAGCAGCTCCCTGGCTGAAGGCGCAGCTCTTACCCCTCGATCTAGTCCAATTGTCTCGAATTTTAGTCTCCCCTCAACTCTTCAATGGAAGTTGCTGCAGGATAACCCAGTCGTGGGCTATTGTCAAGGCTTCGCAACAATGACTGGGAGAGGGAGACTTCCATGGCAAGAGACCCGGGGGAGGAAAACGGGCTGACACGTTCTCTTTCCAAAAAAGAGAAACTCTGGGAAGATTCCCCACCAAGAACAATAACTCAATTCACAGGGTATGTCTAAATGTTTATCGCTTGGGGAGCTCAATTTGCTCTTAGACACTTTTTTTTTTTCATGAATTGTCAAAACATGGTGATAAAATAAAAGGGGATGCTGGCAGGAGCCTCCACTTAGCAAAAGCTGACTTGTTTCTGGGGTAAAAACTTTCTCTAGAATCCGTGCATCTCTTTAATTTCCAACCTGCACCCATCAGGAGAGGCTGGATTTCCTCCCACCACAGTTGATCTAGTACCTGGTAGATCCAGAACCATCATTTCCAGGAGACAGGTGGGCTCTGAGGACTTAGGAACTTTGTAATAAAAAGAAATCACTCACATCTTATCTTCCAGCTGACTGAAAATTACACCCTTTTCCAGTAACAGTTCATGTTTTGTTTTCTAAACAACACTGGCAAAAATTTTTAACAGCTCAAAAGGCCTCACAATCAATAGAAAGGAAAAGTGTAGACAGTGTTGGAATTAAAGTTAAACACTGGTGTTAAGGAGCACCTGTTCTGTTTGTTTTGGAGACAGTTTCACTCTGTCACCCAGGCTGGAGTCTGGTGGTATGATCGTGGCTCATTGTAGCCTCCCCCTCCTGGCCTCAAGTGATCCTCCTGCCTCAGCCTCCTAAGTAGCTGGGACCACAGACACACCCCACCACACCCTGCTAATTTTTGTATTTTTTGTAGAGACAGGGTTTTGTCATGCTCCCCATGCTGGTCTTAATTACCTGTCTTATTTCAAGCTGAGTGGGGACTTGATGATCTGAATCTGAGGAATGGGAAGCCAGGTTTGAATGGGATTCCCAGGTACCTCTCTAAAGTCCGTGGGGCTGATTCCAGTGCAAATCCTCATGTTTTGGTAAAGCAATTGGAGCCCATCTCCTTGTGCTCTGAGGTCCTCACAGGGAGTATTGTTTCTCTGGACTCAGATTAGTTCTAGTCCTGATTCGTTTTGACCGCAACATGTCGTAATGGGCGATGAGGAAATGTTCAGCCCTACAACACTTGTTTTTCTTTTTTGAGACAAAGTCTCGTTCTGTCGCCCAGGCTGGAATGCAGTGGCGCCATCTCGGCTCACTGTAGCCTCCGCTCTGGAATTTAAGTGATTCTTCTGCCTCAGCCTCCCAGGTAGCTGGGATTACAGGCACCCACTACCAAGCCCGACTAATTTTTTAGTATTTTTAGTATAGACGGGGTTTCACCATGTTGGCCAGGCTGGTCTTGAACCCCTGACCTCAAGTGATCCACCCACCTCAGTCAAAGTGCTGGGATTACAGGCATGAGCCACCATGCCCAGCCCAGACCTACAAGATTTCTCTTCTGATAGTTTGTTTCCATCCTGAGAGGAGTTGTTGAATTCTACCCACCTCTATACCTACTGCTTTTCCCCCTTGGCCACTGACATCTTCTGAATGTCCTAAACTGAACTTGTCTCACTGGCCAGTCCTGCCTCTAGGTTCCCTCTCTCAGCAAACACCAGGCTCCCTCTTCCTCCCCAAAGCCAGAAACAGGGAGAGCGGGCTCATTTCCCACCCTCCTTTCTCTCATTCCTCACCTGATCACCTGGTCACCAAGCCTGTCCTCGTAAATACCTCTGGAAAGGTCATGAGGGCAGTCCCCTATCCCAGCAGTGCCTGGTGCTGAGTGACTGCTGACTCCAGGCGTGCGCTGGTCGCCTCGCCTTTCACCAGGGTGTCTCCAGCAGCTTTGTGCATGGGTGCTGATCTTGTCTCTCTCTGATGCCTTCTCCACTTCAGCTGGAGTGATTCTCCTAAAACCCAGGTCTGCTCCTACAACTTCCATTTAAAACTGGTTCAGGGACTCCCTGGCTATAGGGAAAAAAGTCCATATTCCTTCTGATGGCTATAAGGTCCTGAGTACCAGGACCTCCTGGCCATCCAGTATTGTCTTTTGCCACCCAGCCCCACCCAAATCCATGTCACCCCTACCCTCCAGCTACAGAACCCTCTTCCAGACTCCCCTACGTTCCAGGTGGTCACCCATTCCCAGGTCACCCAGCAGCCCAGATTGAAGGAAGAGCTCAGATCACATCACTGCTCTGCTTAAAGACTGCCGGTGGCTTCTTACTGCTCCTGCCACAACCTCTTGGTCTTCATCACACTTTATTCACATTTCCTGCTTCCTCTGCCTGGAAGGCCAGTCCCTGCTCCCTACCCCACTCTTTGGGTAGGTGGCTGCTGGTCGCCTTTCAGGTTCTAGCTCAAATGCCTCCTCTTAGATAACCTTCGGCAGTCAGCGTGTGGGGAATGGTTTCTCCCAGGTACTTAATGTATCACCATCTTGTTTATTTTTTTTCTTAACACTTAGCCACCATCAGTATTCACAGCCCTGTGCAAAGGCCACAGACTGAGGCCATTCTGCCTGGACTTGAATCTTGCCCTTGCCACCTGCTAGCTGTGCAAGTTTAGGCAAGTTTCTTAACCTCTCTGTGCCTCAGTTGAGGACACTCATCTATGAAATGGGGGTGGACAGTCACACTGTCTACCTTATAGGGTCGTTTTGAGGATTAAATGAGCTAATATATGTAAAGCACTTAGAACAGGGCCTGGCTGAATGAGCATAATCCTTGTGGGCTTTTTTCTAAAAAAACAAAAGCTTTTATTTAAGTTTAGGGGTACATGCGTAGGTTTGTTGCATAGGTAAACTAGTGTCATGGGAGTTTGTTGTACAAATTATTTTGTCACTGAGTTATTAAGCCTAGTACCCATTAGTTATTCTTCCAGATCTCTCCCGCCTCTCACCCTCCACCCTCTCACAAGCCCCAGTGTGTGCTGTTCCCCTCCATCTGTCCAGGTGTTCTCATCATTTAACTCCCATTTATCAATGAGAATGTGCAGTATTCGCTTTCCTCCTCTTCTGTTAGTTTGCTAAGGATAGTGGTCCACAGCTCCATGCATGTCCGCGCAAAGGACATGATCTCATTCTTTTTATGGTTGCATAGTATTCCATGGTGTATATGTGCCATGTTTTCACTGTATCCCCACAACCAGAACTACTACCTGGCACAAGATCTCTTTACCGCTCTCAAAACCTTTTGTGCTTGGGGGCCTGGACTGGGAATAGATAAGAATTGAGGGAAGAAAAGCTGCATTTAAAGAATTTGAAGTACTAACAGAAATAGGTCATGGTGACTGAAACACCAAAAGCAATTGCAACAAAGCCAAAATTGACAAATGGGATCTAATTAAACTAAAGAGCTGCACAGCCAAAGAAACTATCATCAGAGTGAACAGGCAACCTACAGAATGGGAGAAAATGTTTGCAATCTACCCATCTGACAAAGGTCTATTATCCAGAATCTACAAGGAACTTAAACAAATTTACAAGAAAAAAACAAGCCCATCAAAAAGTGGGTAAAGGATATGAACAGACACTTTTCAAAAGAAGACATTTATGTGGCCAACAAACATATGAGAAAAAGCTCATCATCACTGGTCATTAGAGAAATGCAAATCAAAACCACATGGAGATACTATCTCACATCAGTTAGAATGGCGATCATTAAAAAATCAGGAGACAACAGATGCTGGTGAAGCTGTGGAGAAATAGGAACGCTTTTACACTGTTAGTGGGAGTGTAAATTAGTTCAAGCATTGTGGAAGACAGTGTGGTGATTCCTCAAGGATCTAGAACCAGAAATACCATTTGACCCAGAAATCCCATTGCTGAGTGTATACTCAAAGGATTATAAATCATTCTACTATGAAGACATACACATGTTTGTTTATTTATTTATGTTTTTATTTTTCTTTTTAACATCTTCTTGAGTTAGCACACATATGTTTATGCAGCACTATTTGCAATAGGAAAGATCTGGAACCGACTCAAATGCCTATCAATGATAGACTGGATAAAGAAAATGTGGCACATATACACCATAGAATACTATAAAGCCATAAAAAAGAATGAGTTCATGTCCTTTGCAGGGACATGGATGAAGCTGGAAGCCATCATTCTCAGCAAACTAACACAGGAACAGAAAAGCAAACACCACATGTTCTCACTCATAAGTGGGAATTGAACAATGAGAACGCATGGATACAGGGAGGGGAATATCACACACCAGGGTTTACTGGGGCTGGAGGGGAAGAGGAAGGAGAGCATTAGGACAAATACTTAACACACGTGTTAAACCTAGATGACGGGTTAACAGGTGCAGCAAACCACCATGGCACATGTATACCTATGTAACAAACCTTCACGTTCTGCACATGTAACCCAGAACTTAAAGTAAAACAAAAGAAAGAAAAAGAAAAGAAATAGGTCATGGTAAAACTTGATGAATAAAATAAAATTCAAGGCCAGGTGTGGTGGCTCACGCCTATAATCCCAGCACTTTGGGAGGCCGAGTTGGGTGGATCACGAGGTCAAGAGATCGAGACCATCGTGGTCAACATGGTGAAACCCCGTCTCTACTAAAAATACAAAAATTAGCTGGGCATAGTGGTGTGTGCCTCTAGTCCCAGCTACTTGGGGGGATGAGGCAGGAGAATTGCCTGAACCCAGGAGGCAGAGGTTGTGGTGAGCCGAGATCGTGCCATTGCACTCCAGCCTGGGTAACAAGAGTGAAACGCCGACTCAAAAATAAATAAATAAATAGAATTCAAACTTAAGTTACTGGAAATGAAAACGTAAAGGAAAAAGATTCCCTGTTTCACCAGTTTTACCCTAGGAGTCCACAGCTAAAAAGCCTTGCCAGCCAGAATGCCACCGTGGACTGTCCCCAAAGAGTAGCCAATTCTACCACTGAGAAGTCAGGCAGCTACTTGCAAAGGTTTAACCCATTTATGCCTGACATTACAGATTTTTGAATTTTTGCATGAAATTCAACTATGTAACCTAGAAAAATTCAAGAAACAAGAATTTGAAGAGAGAAAATTATGTTCCATTGTTAAGTGGCGTTCCAAAAATGGAACACTAGGCATACATGGCCATGAATCGAATAATCTTTTGCAAAATGTTGGTTCACTGACCAACCCTAACATAGAGTTGTGATTAAATAATTTAGAGTGCTTCCATTTTCAGCTTGAGTTGAATACTTTTCGAAGAGTCTTTCTGAAAAGAGAAACATGCAGGCTGGTGTATGGGCCTTTGCCTTGTGTTTTGCTCTCATTGCTGAAGATGAGTCAGAAAGCAGCAGAAATACTTTTCTTTTTGGCATTTTGGTGGGTCAGCAAGATTTGGAGAGCTGAATACCTGGGGTAACCCTTGCTTCTCTTACACAGACTAAAGGAGCTTTATTTTGAAAAGAGCTGAACTCTTAAAGAGAGGAGAGGTGCTCTAAGGTTTGGAAATGGGGGAGGTAGGAAGGGATAGAGAAGGGGGCTAGCAGCCAGAAAAGAAGGAATAGAGAACATCTGTATGTGATGGGCAGATGACATGAGACCCTATGTCTGCTGAGTGCCTCGAGAAGGGGCAGGCCACCCGATAGGACAGTGCCTGGCCTATTCTAAGATATGCGTCTTAGAATTTAGACACATAGGCATAGTGGCTTATGCCTGAAATTCCAGCATTTTGGGAAGCCAAAGTGGGTAGATAACCTGAGGCCAGGAGCTCAAGACCAGCTTCGCCAACATGGTGAAACCCCATCTCTACCAAAAACACAGAAAAAAATTAGCCAGGTGTGGTGGCGGGTGCCTTAGTACCAGCTACTTGGGAGGCTGAGAATTGCTTGAACTTAGGAGACAGAGGCTGCAGTGAGCCGAAATTGCACCACTGCACTCCAGCCTGGGGAACAGAGCGAGACCCTGTCTCTGAATAAAAAAGAAGATGAAGCCACATGCCTGAGGGGACTATGCCAATCAGATTGAACCCAGAGTTGTCCTTTGGAGGCTTGAGCTCTTATTGTCCATGCTTACCTGCCACGTGCTGTACACATGAACTACACTGGCGGTCACAGGCAGCACGGCCGCAGAATTACTTTATATTCACTATTAACTGTGGATGGAGTCCCAGTTACAGTGAACACACCTGGGAGGTGACAGCCTCATGTGCCGTCCCATCAGATCCTAACCTGCGCCATGTGGACATAGCTTTACATTCCCTTTTGTGTTTCTAGTGAATAACACTGGCAACTTTTCCTTTCTTATTCAATCAGGTTTTAAAGATGGAGAGAGACTCCCTCAGGGGCAGGTTAAAGTGCTTGGCTGGTTTCAAGTGAACCCTATAATATTTTTATACCCAATTCTTTTTGCTTCCTACTTCCGGGTCAATTAGAGGCCAATTCTGAACCACTTCAATCAAAAAGGGATAATTCTACCTCCTCTCACGGCCTGCGACCAAATACTTAAAACCAGGGTTCCTGGGGTGTATGAAGAAATTATCCAATGGCTGTGTTATATTTTGTTGTCGTTTTACAAAAATAGCTGTGTCGTTTTGAAATAACTAAGTTTTATAGTTTTGTTGGGCTCTCATTGCATTCGATTGCTGCTTATTATTTTTCCTGGCTCGGAATCATGATTTAGACTGTAACTCATGGCAACAAAAACCCTGAGCAAGGCTTTCTGAAACACAGACAAGGATCAATCAAAACATCGCAGACCAATTAATGTACCTTGGAGCCCCTGGGAGTACCTGCATTCCAGTGAGTACCACAGTATCAAATTGGTTAACATTCTAAGTGTACTTGAGTACCTTAGGCTAACTCTCTCCCCAAGCCTTTTTTGTTTATTTACTCAGAAATATGTATTAATAAGAATACGGCTGGGCGTGGTAGCTCACACCTGTAATCCCAGCACTTTCAGAGGTCAAGGTGGGTGATCAGTTGAGGTCGAGTTTGAGACCAGCCTGGCCAACATGGTAAAACCCCATCTCTACTAAAAATACAAAAATTCGCCAGGCATGGTGGCAGGTGCCTGTAATCCTAGCTACTCTGGAGGCTGAGGCAGGAGAATCACTTGAGCCCAGGTGGCAAAGGGTACAGTGAGCCAAGATCATGCCACTGCACTTCAGTCTGGGTGACAGAGTGAGACCCTGTCTAAAAAAAAAAAAAAGAAAGAAAGAAAAGAAAAGAAATATGTATTAATAAGAATAGTTAACACTTAGTTGTCATTTACCAAGTGCCAGGTACTGATGATGTGTTTTACATATAAGAATTCAGTCTTCTCAATAGACCTCTGAGATGGGCACTATCATTAGCTCCATTTATAGGTGTGGGAAAAGAAGCACAGGGAGAGGTGTGTAACCATCTCAGATCCTACAGACAAGAAGCTGGCCACTGTCAGTTACCAAACTCAGGCAGTCTGATTGCAGAGCTGGTGTTCTCAGCCCTCACGCATGTTCCCTTGTAATAGTCGCATATTAGGTGGTATTGCATCCCTTCTCATGCCTAGCACAAGTAATTATCATTTATTTTTTGGCCTATTGCTTCACTGCAAGAAGTAGCTAAGGCAGAAATATTTGCAAAATTGAATGGAGGCCAGGTTCGGTGGCTCATGCCTGTAATCCCAGCACTTTCGGAGGCTGAGGTGGGCGGATCATCTGAGGTCAGGAGTTTGAGACCAGCCCAGCCAACATGGCGAAACCCTGTCTCTACTAAAAATACAAAAATTAGCTGGGCATGGTGGTGGGTGCCTATAATCCTAGCTACTGGGGAGGTTGAGGCAGGAGAATCTCTCAAGTCTGGGTGGCAGAGGTTGCAGTGAGCTAGATCGTGCCACTGCACTCTAGCCTGGGTGACAGAGTGAGGCTCTATCTCAAAAACAAAAACAAAAAAAATGGAAAAGATTTTCAGCAAATATTATTTTTTCAATTGTAATATCAATTGTTGTGAAGGTTTACATGCACCTTCACAGTGATTGCACAACATGCAAGGGACATCAACCCAACAATCTCTCAAGTGAGCAAGAGGACTGTATTGAAAGGATGGGCCAGAGCAGGAAGTAGGAGCCTCAGTGCCTCTCAGCCCAGGGGTAACAGACGAGTCAGCCTCCTGGAGCTCAGACACACCAAGAAAGTGGCTCCAGTGAGGACTAGGAGGATTTCTTCCGCCACCCCACAGAAGTCAGTCCTACTCCAAATTATAATAGCAAATAATGTGTCAATAAAGAATAATATGGGTCAGGCTGTCAAATTTCTAGGATTCTGACTTCACCAAATAAGAAGATAGGCTATTTGATTTTTTGTTTGTTTGGTTGGTTTAGAGACAGGGTCTCACCCTGTCATCCGGGCTGGAGTACAGTGGCATGATCATAGCTCACTGTAACCTTGAACTCCTGGGCTCAAGTGATCCTCCCATCTCAGCCTCCTGAGTAACTGGGGCTATAGGCATGTACCACAGCACCTGGCTAATTCTTATTTTTTGATTTTTTTTTTGAAAGATAGGGTCTTGCTATGTGACCGAGGCTAGCCTTGAACTCAAGTGATCCTCATGCCTTGGCCTGCCACAGTGTTGGGATTACAGGCATGAGCCACTGTGCCAGCCTAGGCTTATTCGTTGAGATGGGATTGGGTACACGGGGTTAGAATTTAGAGAGAGATCTGCATGGAAAATAAAAAAGTTGGAGATATCCACACATGGAGGGCATTTAGACTAACGGAAATTGATGATTAGGCAAAATACTGGAGAGAGAGAGAGAGAGAGAGAGACAGAGACAGAGACAGACAGACAAGAGTCAACTAAATCAACATGAGAATCCCCTGGAAGACCAGCTGGGCACAGTGGCTCACTCCTATAATCCTAGCACCTTGGGAGGCAGAGGCAGGTGGATCACTTGAGGTCAGGAGTTCGAGACCAGCCTGGCCAATATGGCAAAACCTGGTCTCTACTAAGATACAGAAAAATAGCTGGGCATGGTGGCACATACCTGTAATTGCAGCTACTTGGGAGGCTGAGGCAGGAGGACTGCTTGAACCTGAAGGCAGAGATTGCAGTGAGCCAAGAAAACACTCCCTCCTGATCTCAAGAAAGACTTGGTCTCAAGAAAAAATAAAAAGATTCTTTGGTCTCACCCCCACTCCCATTTCTAACCCAGGCTTTTGATTCTTAGGTTGGGACAGGGTGTAATAACTTACATTTTTAACAGATTCCAAAGACATTGATCCTGCAGATTGGAGCCTCCACTCAGCACAATGATCCTACTGCTTGGCTTTTATTCTGCTCTGAGCACCCTGTCATCTTTAGGCTTGCACTAGCCCCAGGGCCTTTGTACCTCCCTCTGCTTGGAAGGCACTACTCCAGATACCAGCAGGAATCAAGCTCTTGCCTTTTCAGGTCCCTGCTCAGATGTCCCCTTATTAATGAGATCTTTTCTAACCACCTTTCTTAAAACTAGCAACTCCTCCACTGCCCACCTGCTGCTCCTCCTGTTCCTAATCCCTCCCCTAGTTTGTCTCCATTCTTTCTATCATCTTCTAACAGACTGTATAATTGATTTACTTAGCTGTTTTGTTTATTACCTGTCCTTCCCATGCCATTTGGCTTTTTGGTAAACCTCCTGAGCCTAGAACAGTCCTTGGCACATACCAAACATTTAATAAATACTTGTTGAGGCCTCGCATGGGGGCTTGCGCCTGTAATTCCAACACTTTGGAAGGCGAAGGCAGGAGGATAACGCTAGGCCAGGATTTTAAGACCAGCCTGGGCAACATAGCAAGATGCCAACTCTACAAAAAAATTTGTTTTAATAAAAATTATCCAGGTGTAGTGATGCATGCCAGTAGTCCCAGTTACTTGGGAGGCTGAGGCATGAGGATCACTTGAGGCCAAGAGTTTGAGACCAGCTTGGGCAATATAGTGAGACCCCATCTCTAAAAAAAAAAAAAGGATGTGGTGGTGACATGTGCCTGTGGTCCCAGCTACTCGAGAGGCAGAAGTGGGAGGATCACGTGAGCCCAGAGGTTGAAGGCTGCAGCGAGCTAGGATCATGCCACCGCACTCCAGCCTGGGTGACAGAACGAGAGCCTGTTTCTAAAAAAAAAAAACATTGCCCAACGAGTGAATAAAATGAATGAATGAACATTCTTGGATGCAGCATTGCAGTTTTAAGAACTTAATTCTGATGGAAACGCTTTCTAACCAGTTGCTTCCGTATCTAACATGAAATATAATCACGATGCTCCCCCTCTGAAATTATCTCTCACACCCAGAGTGACACCCAAGCTCGTTGGCATTGGTTCCTCACCAGGCACTGGTCGGGGCTGGGACACGGCAGCAAACAGATATGGAAGTGGCCTTTGCCCCCTTCTGCCTACAGTCCAGTCGAAAACAGGGTCTGCCTGCCTGTCCGTTCTCATCAACCATTACTCTCTGCGGGCATTTCACCTCCCGGCCAGTGAGAAGCTCCTATGAGTCCCTGTGCTTCTTGCTTTCTTGCTTTGCACGGCTGTACCTCTGCACAGAAAACCCTCCCATCCTCCCTGACACCTGGTTAACTCCCACTCACTCTTCCAGCTCCGCTCAG